>NC_090931.1:915083903-916448355 GCF_040938575.1 Ambystoma mexicanum
GAAATACGTTTGTCAGGATAGCGCATCAACTGTCTTTTATGATGCAACAGCTTGTCAGGATGATAACAGTTAACAGTTTCTTTCCACAACACTTTTTTACCACAACCACATTTCTTCAAAGCCACTGTGTCTTTCCTGGGGTACTCGCCTGCATGGACTAGCTACAACTGGTCCCTTTCCTGGTTTACTCACCTGCCAGTAAGATCAACCTCCTCCTACTACAATTAGTACAATTAGTCCCCACCTTATCAAAAGGACAACTAGTGCTGTGAACCCAATACTTGCAGACAATGCATTAAAATGAGAGTGTGTTCGCCCGTGAGACTGCGAGGACTAGTCTCTGTGCCTTTGGACCCCGTTACAACTGAAGTCCTTTTTTTCTGTCTACTGTGGAGACGTTCATGCTGTGAAACAAGGGCTCTATATTACCTCATAGCCGCCACGCAGAGCGTGAGCGGGGTGTGAGGCAGAGTGTGTTCGCCCGTGAGACTGTGAGGACTAGTCTCTGTGCCTGTGGTCCCTGTTACAACTGAAGTCCTTTTTTCTGTTTACTGGGGAGACGTTCGTGCTGTGGAACAAGGACTCTATATTACCTCATAGCCGCCACGCGGAGCATGAGCGGAGTGTGAGGCGGAGTGTGTTCGCCCGTGTTCGGTAAGTGGAGTTTGAGTGGCCCCATCCTCTGCATAAAATTCCATTTATTGCATTTGTAAGCCCTCAGGCTCAGGCTCATTGACCATTCCAAGTCCTTTTAACTCTTTTAGACAAGTGATTGCTTATCTATCTGAAAACGAACTGTAGTCATGCCTGGTAAAACTGTTACCAAATCAAAACATTACAATCTACGGAAAACTAAACCCTACGGCAAAAGCTCTGGTTATTGCCGTGAAGATCGTGATATTCCAAAAATTGAAACACGTAATAAAACCAAGAAATTGTTTATCCACGTTGTTTCAAAAGGCACTAACACTCTTCCAGTACTGCAGCCAGGGCAAATTACTGCCTTTTTAAATCCTGGAGCTGAGAAGCCAGCTGCTGCAGAGACGAATCGTGAAAGATTGCAGCGTGAGACGATCGCTATGATACATCAAGCTCCCAACTCGGGCTGCAATCCTCCTCTATCTTTTTCAGCAAGTGCGATCGATGATAATTCGCTACTGGACTTACGCTACCGCTTGTGCGGTTCTAATCGAGCAGCAGCTGAAGCTGCTGAAGCTGAAGGGGCATTGAATTTGCCACCCCCTGCCGCTACCCATGTACCACCTGAAGTCTCTAATCATTATGAGACTAATTCTCAGCATCTCTCTAGCACACTGTCACTTTTTCCACCTAGTTTAACGCAATCTCATCAGTCTTCTACGATTTCATTACATCATGAGGCAACTCCTAATGATCCATCTATTTATCAGGAGAAACCCATCAATGTACCACCTAAAGAAGCGAATAATACAGAAAACAGCCGGCTACCCTCACTGGGTATGATGCATTTTGCTATGAAACTCTTAATAAAATTGTGCGACCAAACATATTTTCAAACTCTACGAAATGGGGAACTTTTAAATACCCTCATGTTTTATCATAATGAACATAATGTTGGTGTTGATACAAACGATCCAGCTACAGGTACCGCTCATCTAGAGAAAACATTGGACCATGTTCCAATACAGGTCAGCTTGAGTGCTTACTATAACATCATTGAGTCACCCCTTTCTTACCCTACACGGAAGCAACGAAGATTGATGCAAAAGAAACAAAGAAAGGGAGCTATGAAAAATGCAATCCCGACTAACACCATTGAAATCTCTGATGCAAATTGCCCCCCTCTTAACTCTATTACTACCTCTATGGATAACCGACAATGTACCATTAAACATCAGCGTAAACGTGTAAACCCCTAGGATACAACAACAAAAAATAGGAACACATACTAGCTGGCTTATAAACAATGGTCACAATGAACCTCAACCGGACGAAGAAGTAGAGGATGAGATTTATCAACTTCCCCTTGAAGTACTTGATGAACCGACTCAACCAACAGCTTCAATTAAAAAGAAAAAAGTGACTATACAAAATAATAATGAAGTAGTTAATACATCTTCCTTTATTATTGACCCTAAAATTGTGATAAGTGAACATGTCAATAAAAAATCTAAGAGAACAATCAATAGGCCATGTATAATAGACTTGTTTTCCAAAATTCGAGCACTTCGTATTCTTAGGTCTAAAGACTTTGATTTTATAGAACCAACGACAATGCCCGTTTGGAGGCATTAGTCGTATTCACTGCGTTCTACCTACTACAGCATCCCTGATAAGAACACAAGCAGAATCACTTGAATTTCTTGGGTATGATCTTGACTTACCGATTCCAGTCTCTGGGAATACCCAGCCTTGTGACCAATGTAATCATAATTCAAAAGCAGAAAGCTGTAAACCTTTGAAGCAAACCAATTCAGTTAGTGAAAACTAGGCGGATGGAAGTGGCTAAAGAATATGCTTGGCCAACTTGAAAAAGCGAATCCATGAGAAATTAGGGTTGCCTCATGGAATACACAAGGCCATTCTCACTTTCTCAGTCCTGGTCTTTCACTTGATCTTATTACCTCTTTTCCAATTTTTATGTTGCAGGAGACATGGCTACTCAATGACTATTATATTGATCATCAGATTTTTCAAAGACATGCAAAAAAAGGCAATTTTGTTTGACCGTTTGGTGGTCTCCTTATTGGAGTCTCGCATGATTTTGTGGTTAATGTTATCTCTTTGAACTCAGAAGTTGATGATAATATGTTGGTTGTTCAAGTGTGACTTAAAAACCTAATCTCTGCACCTAACATGTTAATCATTAATATATATGATCCTCCAGGAATAGATCTGACAAATAATATGCATGAAGCTATTGACTCAATATTTGCCAAATGGTTACTTAATGATGACAATAATGTGATTTTGCTTTGCGGAGATTTTAATGCAGAATGTGGGGTAACTACGATGAAAGATGTTTTTGAGAAAATTAAGGAAACTAACTTCATGGTTAAACCAAAACAAAATATTAAAGGGAAGATGTGGTCCGATTTTATGAAAGACTGGGAGATATGGCCGCTAAATGGCCGCACTGTCAACGACAACCCGGGTAAATGTACATGGCAGAGTGGTTCTAACTCTGCCGCACTTGATTATATAAGTGGAAATATGCCAGCTCTGGAGATCATTAATGATTTCGAAATTATACAACCTCCCTTTAGTGATCACCTCCTTATTTTTGAGACCCTGAATTTAATGATACGCCCCCTAGATGTTCGAGGACCTACCAACATTACAGTGACTAACTGTGTTGTGAAAATTAAATGGAACATGTCCAAATGTAACAAAATAACATGTAAACTTAATTCTCTATTGAAAGAGCCGACTCCTAGCATTGCTTTAATGAGTAGTGATGAAATCGAAAAACATTTAAAAACAACTTCTGGTAGAGGTAGCTAGTATAAGGGGTTCCACATGCATTGCCAATGGTAAAAGCAGAATAACCAATTTCGACCATGATACTCTGATTGCTAAACGAAAACCTTGTAGAGAGTTACGGAAAATAAAGAAAACTCCCTTAGCTGAACACCAATATCTGTGTTTAAAAAAGATCCTGATTAATAAATACTGGAATTGGTGTAAACAGCATACATTTGAAACTACTAACAAAAAATGGCAAATATGATGGGCAAATTAAAAGATGGAGATACTTGTTTAATAAAGCATGTGTGCCTTCTGGTCCTTCGTCTCTTAATGCTATTGCTGAAGATACATGGCACATCCATATTACAAACCACATGTACGATAGCACCTTGATATTCGAATTTGAAGTGAGTGAATGGCCTTTAGATTTCACCAAAAACGATATTATAAAGATAATAAACAAATAAAAAAATTCCAGAGCCCCAGGACCAAATGGTCTAGCATCTATGTTCATAAAGAGTGACCCATTAAAATGGGTGGATATTCTGTATATACTCTGTAAAAAGGTTTGCCAGGAAAGAACTATTTCCTCATCCTGGTTGACGTCAATTTTGATACCAATTTTTAAAGCGGGCTCTCGATTAATCCCTGGTAATTACAGAATTATTTCCATCCTGGACACTACCAGCAAAGTCTTCACTGCTATTGTACTTGATCACTTGCAGAGCTGGGTGGATACTAACAACTTACTACACCCTTTTCAATCAGGATTTCGCAAGGGTTGTAGCACCACCCATTATATCTGCATTCTCAATGCTATTACCACTCAAGCAAAACAATCACCTAATCCATCTGTCAATGTCACCTTTGTAGATTTCAGCTCTGCGTTTGATAAAGTTTATCGCATGCGACTTTGGAAGATTTTAGCTGACCTGATTTGTCCTAAATGGTTACTCGATATCATTGTGAAACTACATACCAACAACGTAGCTCGTATGAGATTAGATAACGAGTTCCGTTTATCCAACCCTATGAGGATAAGCAAGGGTGTCAAGCAGGGCTGTATGCTTGCGGCACTTTTGTTTAATCTTTATATTGCTCAATTGATAAGATGACTAGAAAGTTGTGCCAGATGCCCTGTGAGTTTCAGACAAACTAAGATCACTGCTCTTCTCTACACAGATGATCTGGTCGTTATCGACCATACATTTGCAGGTATGAAGCTTTTGTTAGAGGAATTGGGATGTTTTACTAACGATTTGGACATGATCATAAATATTAGTAAAACCAAAATTATGCTATTTTCTAGTAAAAGAGTAAATCGCGCCAAAAAGTCTCTTAGTTGGGGCACTGCTGAATATGTCTCTCAATACAAATATCTTGGATAGAAATTGATTGTGACAGAGGCTATACTAGTTTAATAACTAAAAAGATTTGCCAGGCGAAGCAAATTTCTATGCTGGTTTGCAGTTTTGTCTTTAACTATGCCGGGTACTTATTGCGAGGCATAATAATGCTTTATTTGCAATGGTTTATTCTGGTGGTTGCTTATGGTCTTGAAGCACGACGATCAAAAATCTTGAATGGCTTAATCGAATTGAAGGCTTTTTTTGGTGCACGTTGTTACGGTTACCACACACATGCCCAATACAGGATATCCGCACAGAAATGTGCTTGACTTCCTTGAAATGTATTATTCAACAACAACGAGGTCTTTTTGTCTTGAAAGCTCTACTCTATCCTGAGAGCATGATTCAATGCATTATTGCGACTGATATCATACATATTCAAGACAAGAAAAAGCATAATCTTTATGACTCGGAATGTAGAGATCTTTTCAATGACTTAAATTGGACCATTGACAAGTCTAGAGGTGGGCGGTTCCAAGCTGTCAAATATGCCTTCTTAAAGAAATAACATATGAATGACTGGAGTAGTAATTTTGAACATATTAACAGCTTACGTAACAGTCAATAGCTTGAGGGCATTGTATATACATATCTAAAACCTCAAATATATTTAATCAGATGCCCTAGTCCTGCAGTTCGTCAGTTTAGACTTGTAATGCGTACCAATCATCTACCTGTGAGAGCTACGTATGGCTCCCAATGGACACTTGATACTAACCAGAGATTTTGTAGGATGTGTAACAACATAGAATCTCTTGGAACCATGAGACATATCCTCACTGAATGTCCTAAGCTTGAGAGTTGGTATCATTATTTGTACAATCAATATGTATATTGTGACACCACTATAGCTTCTATCCATTTTTGGCAATTTTGTTTACATTCTTCAATGAATTCTTTGCACATTGCACTTTATAGGATTTGGTCTGTTGCTGAAATGAAATGGAACATCATAAAGCATCATTTGCCTCCTTCTGTCTAAACATAAGTTCATGTGGATGATAACTGCTTTCTAAATTTTACCCGAGGGTACTATTATTATTATTATTATTATTATTGATTGAAATTTTGCACTTTATAGTTATGAGTGAAGATTATGATGTTTCTGTGTCATACCTAACCATACTATGTTTGCTGTATGAAATATACACATAGGAATTTAACAAAATGAGTTGGATCTATATTAATGTATCTTCTGTATAGGAATTTTTATGATGAATGTATGATTAATATGATATGTATTGTTGTGAGAATAAGTTGTTTGTTGATACAGTTGTTAAAGTTCTATGAACTAAAATACAACTATAGCAATACATATTTTTTAAAAAACAATGAGTCTCTTCTGTTAATCGCAATATTTGTTCCAAGGTTCTCCACACTAGTATCCCATGTGAGGAGGTTTGAACAATGGTTGCCTATCTTTAGAGTCTCTTGACTGTTGCAATATGGGTTACAGATTTCATCAAACTTGTGTTTCAGGGAAGGAGAATTGCGCCTGTGTAGCCCTTTTCTCTCCATGCTATAGTCTCTTGGCTATTAGAAATATGGCTTACAGATTTCTCCAGGTTGACATTTCATAAAAGGAGAATTGTGCACGTTTTGCCTTTTTACTTCTTCTTTATGGCCTATTGGCTGTTGACTTGACTGGAGGCGAGTGCTGTGAACAGGGCGAAAACGCACAAATGAAGAGGGTCACAAACCAAAAGGACTCAAAAAGGCAAACTCTACCTATATAATTTGTCTTCTATTTGAACAAAAGACTTAAAGTTCCAACAAGAATCTAGAAATAATCCATCTAGGAACATGTGTCCTTTAGAACGGAATGGACTCTCCATCTGAACCGTCTCCCCATGTGCCATAATAATCTCCAGAGACCTCAAAGTGAAAGGGTTAGAGTGTTGGATTAGTTCCAAGAACAAAATCACTCATCGTCCTGATGAAGGCCCCAAGATACTAAAATAGGTGATCGCCTGGATGTGCGGATCACTGTGAAAAGGGCTGAAACACGTTGTGTCAACAACATTTCATAGATAACATCCCTAAGCAGAAAATAGAGTCATTCTGTGTATCACTTGCTGGTTATTGCCTTGGAAGAATCTGTGGTGTACAACAAACTTCATACAGTTGCATCAATTTAACTGGCACAATAGATGATCCACCATAAAAAACGGTTTCTTCCCAAAAGCATGCCTATTTAGAGCTACTATGTATAAACGACTTAATTATGTTCCCCAGATGATAAAATCATATCTCTACTAACCCCACACTATTTTAAGTGTTCCTATGCCTGAATGTATTTTTGGATGTGTTTTTGAGTAATTTATGAGTAATTGTTTAATAAACTATTAAGTATTTAAAATGAGAAGCGTAAAACGTTGCATTATGCAGCACTGATTTCAATATTTACAGCGTTTCTTTCAAACGATTCTACAAGGCCTGCACAGAAAAGGGAGGGATAAGTGTATACTCTTTTTCTGGTTTATACTCTTGGCTGTTGGCAATATAGGTTACAGATTTCTCCAAGTTGCCATTTCGTAAAAGGAGAACTGTGCCCTTTTTGCCTTTTAATTCTGCTTGCTCGGTATTCAATTACTTCTTCTTTATGGTCACTTGGCTGTTGGCAATGTGGGTTACAGATTTCCCCAAGTTGACATTTCATAAAAGTAGAATTGTGCCATTTTTGCCTTTTAATTCTGCTTGCTCAGTATTCCAAATTATCTGTTATTAGTGAATGTTTTTCTCGGAGCGCCCCAGGGTTACCTGTTACTGCAGGCCAACTCACTGCTCCACTCGTCACCCCTAGCTGCTCCAGGGGATTTTCTGCGTCTCCGCAATCCCATTGACGTCTCTCCTGTACCTGCCACTGCCTGCAGGGCCCTTCTTTAGAGCTCCACCAGCTTTGTCGGGTCTCTGCATCCTCCAGCAACGCTGAGTGGCTTGCGTCGGGTTGAGAGCACATCTCCCACACAGTTGGATTTCTCTCACCGCTGCAATCCATGACACTGCTTCCTGCTGCGCATACCCTTCTAAATGCACAAATTCTCTTCCTGCGTTGGCTTGTGCTGGCACTCGCACTCCGGCTTCAGCTCCAACCACTTCGGCCTCCCTCTGGACTGCTTCTGCCTATGATAGTTCTTCTCCTAGCTGTGGCTCATTCTCAGGTCTAAATGTCCCACTCAGGTTCCTTGGCTTCCAACAACTAGACCGCACATTCCTATTAGCAGCACCTGTGATCGTCATTAACTCTCTGTCCCTCTTCCTCGTCCCAGTCCCACAGGCAATATGGATCTTGAAGTCCATAGTGGTTGTGGCTCTGGTATACAGTGTTTTATAACGAAATAAAAATAACAGCAAGATTTTTCAGTGCAACCTAAATAACAAAATAAATGTTGATTTGTTTAATAAAAGTATATATGAGTATATATATGAGGGGTGGGTTAAGGGATTAAAATGGGTGGGGGAACCTTGGGGGGGGGTAAAAAAAGCTGTAAAACCAGGACATTTGAGGGGACCCCCAAATTAAAAAAGAGAACAAAAATTTGACATGTTTTTATTTTTATTTAATTGAAAAAGTTTTTGTTGTTTGTGTAAAGACATTGGGCCTCATTACACGGAAGGCGGTAATCCAGGGTGCTATTAGCACCCTGGACCATGCCGGTAAATTACCGGCACCGCCTTGGCGGAAAGGGGATTTACCGCCCCATTCCAAGGTTGGAGGGGCGGTAAATCCCCTTTCCGCCATTGCCCTTCCCCATTCCCATTTCAGCCCCATAGGGCTCTATGGGAATGGGGAAGGCGCTAATTACGGCACCGCAATTTTGCAGTGCCGTAATTAGCTCCGAGGTCCCTTAGCGGGTTGGTACTTAACGCCTGCAAGAAGCAGGCGTTAGTTCCTCCAACCCGCAAAGGGACCTCGTAGTACGGCGGTAAGGGTTAACGGTCACCGTTGCCATTAACGGTGACCGTTAACCCTTACCGCCGTCCGTGTAATGAGGCCCATTGAACCGTGGTTCTTTCATATCTTTCTAGTTCAGATTGATTTGTGAACTGAATATAATCAGAGGTGGGAGATGTTATGTGAATGATTTGTGATTTAGTATTGGGGTTGGGACCTTTACCCAAGACAGGATCATGATAATTAGAGGATGTCACATTTGGTTAAAGAATTCCTGAAGTATAAAACCTACTCTGTCTAGGTGACTTTTCATAGAATGTTCTTTCTGTTTTTTCATGGGAGAGGCTTGTGCAGTGACAGCATGCCATTATATATTTGGAATTTATAGAACTTTCATCCTCACAAGAAGATGAATACTGTGCCTCTTCCAAGGGAGTTACCACTTCTCCGTGACAGTCATCTCCTCCCATGTGATCCACCCTCATGATGCAACCCCCAAGGTCAGGATCAGGTAGCGGCTGACTTTCCCTGTCCACATGGGAGGAGATTTTATGCTGGGGTTTAGTGATGGCAGAATTCATCACACCTCCTTGAATACCTTGGCAGATTATATGGGTAATCTGTTGTCTCCCTTCTGTTGGTACTTCAGGCAGTCTAAGATCGCCTTGCCCTACAACGGTACTGGTGCTTTGCACACTGTCCCTGGTTACACATAGGGCAGCGGGCACATGTTTGCTCCATAAATCCAACCAATACTTCAAAAAATCCTACCAATCTCATTTACTGCCAGCGGCCTCTCTCTTGACAAACTGGCATCATGGTCCTTCCCATGGCACTGTGTTTAATGAACACCCGCAATTTCTGGTGGAGACAATTCCCTACTCCTTCACCCTTCTTGTCCAGGGAGGTTTGGTAATGGTAATGCTTCCCATCATGCACACTCTGCATATATCAGTATATTTATATTAAGGATCAAATTTAATTAACATATGGATCCTGTCACATGGTTGGAGGAGAAGTAAAGCATAGTTTGCTAAGAAAGGAATATTACTTTAGGTAGGGATGAATGATGGATAGATAATGTGTGCATATTCGAGTAGCGAGAATATATAACACAACTCTGTTTTCCTGATGTTTGTATTGATTATGAAGTATTCAACTTCTCAAGTAAATGATTTTATGCAAATCACCCACCTCTGTACCATCAAGCATAGTGTGTTGTTTATGACAGTATCGTCTATCAGACATCAATTCATGTCTTTGAGGTCAAAGTGGCTTTTATTCACCCCAACAGAGATTATTTCAAGAATACAACAAACTGCATTTCACTTTATAGGAATCTGACCCATGTTCATCCTCCTTGCTCTCTCTGCCATATTCAAAACTGTTGATCATCCTTCCCTTCACCATAGACTCTCCTTACTCTAATTCCAAGACCCTGTCTTTGCTTGCTTGACCTCTTTGGCTCTGGCGCCTTGGCCATCTAATAGAAATTGCCACCTCTCCGTGCTAACGCTTTCCCAGAAAGGTTCCACAAGGGTCTGTCGTTGGACCCCTCCTCTTCAATCTCTGCACCACCCATTTTAGGAACCTCTCTCCTCTCTTGGCTTCTCATACTATCTATTCACTAATAACGCTCACATTTTCTTCTCTTTTGCTCTTTCAATGCAAAATATTCCTCTTGCATTTACATTTTACGTCTTCCATCTGTCACTGGATAATAAATAATTGTATTCCTCGTCACTAATTCAATACACATGCTCCCCTCTCCAATGCCCCACTCGCCCATGATCTCCTCACCCCATCCTTTAGTATTCACAATCCAGTAGCTACCTTTGATAGATACCTAAAATGCCAACTGTTCATACCCTCCACAACCACAGATGCCTGGATTAGGCTACTGAGCATGTGAAATCTCAGTCTCTACCACCCCATCACTCCACTAAATCCTGTGTTCCATTCCTGTTCTCAGCAGGCTGGACTACTGATCCATTTGCTTCATGAGACATACTCTCAATTTCTTTGCCCCTCTTAGCATGACACTGACTGTGCCACCCACACTCACTCCCACCTCCTTTATTTCTCACTGACCTTTGTCCATCAACTAATGCATATCAGCCCTCATTGCAACACTGTTCTTTCTTTAAAGTCCTTCTTCTGGTCTTTCAATCTATTCATGGACTTGTCCTAACAACCTCCTGCCCCCTGCCTAACTATATCTTGCTAAATGACCCTTGCACGCTTCAATCACAAGTACCCTTCACTCTCTATGCTCCGTCCCTGTGATGCTTCCCACTTTTGCTCCTTTTCTCTCCATGATCTTTACCATTGGACCTGAACTTGACCTCCCAATTCCTGTGCCCCAAGAGCATAAGCAGCGGGTTTAAGACCTCTCTAAAAATATTCACCTATGGAATGAGACCACGAGTCACAATGTGGCATCCTCTCTCCTCTGTGATCTGAAACCCATCTCCCACCGTTATACTTGTACATAATTTATCGTAATCCTAGGTATCCTTTGCTGGTCGGTAACTTACCCATGTCATGGTCTCAACTTCTCCCTTCCCCACTGAGTTTGTGAGGCACCCTGATATGATAATGATAAAATATGATATATGATATGATATGGCATTTATAACGTGCCTATACACAAGTGTTTCAAGCTGCGATGAGGCAAGGGGGGGCAGAGGGAAGACAGAGACAACGATTTTACTCGGCCAGGTGACATTGAGATTGTGCAAGGCCGTGGGAGAAGAGAAGGGGAAAGTGCGAGGGGAAAGAGGGAGGGGCAGTGCAGTACATAGGATACACAGTAAGATAAATAAGAAGTGTGGCCAGCTGGTGGCAAGTGCTGGGGTAAGTATAGACATCAGGTTTCAAGTGCTGGTAGGGGACTGGAGGGATACAGAAACAGCCCCCCAAGTTCAAGGGTTGCCAGTGGGGCAGTGCAGGTGTGCGGGGAGGGGACCTGGGCCTGAGAACAGAGGATAGCCAGGTGACGAGTGCAGTTACGGTGTCGGCCAGGAATTGAGCAGGGGAGAGGAGGAGAGAAAGCAGAAGCAAAGAGGACGGTCTTGAGGTGCTTCCAGAACCGGAAATGGTTCTCCTCAAGTTTCAGTGATGCAGGGAGCCGGTTCCAGAGAAAGGCCCCAGCCAAAGAAAGAGATCTGCCACCAACTCGTTGCTTGGAGAAGCGACTGACCCTGAGGGAGTTGGAGGCGGATAAGCGAAGAGCTCAAGAAGGAAGATATTTAGGAAGAGAGAGTTGAAGGCATTGAGGCCCCTTGTGGACAATGCAGAGGGTTTTTAACTTAATCCTCGCAGCCACTGGGAGCCAGTGTAGAGATTTCAGCCCAGGAGAGACACAATCCCTGGGCTTGAGGCCAAGGACAAGTCTCGCAGTCCTGTTTTGGATGGGTTGCAGAGGGTGGAGAGTATAGGGAGGCAGATTTAGAAAGAGGCTGTTACAGTAGTCCAGCCTAAAGAGAACCAGAGCTCTGGAGACAGTGAACTTCTGGGGGAAGGAGAGGAAAGGAAGAATACCTCTGAGGAGTAATAAATAATAGAATGCTCGACTGGTCAATTGGCCTTGGGTACAGTGTTTCTGTTTTGAGCACTACGTTCCCTGTCCAGTGAACGGAAATACATCATGCCACAGTGCAGCTAGGTTTTGAACACTTCCTAAGACTATACTTCTTCTTTGAACCTATCTCTGACCACCAGTGTCTTAAAATACATCACATTTTCACAAATGACTTTTGACAACGCCCTCAAACATTTCTGTGCATTTGCGGGAAGTTCGATATTTACATAAGCAAACCACTTCACTGTGTTTTTATTATTTTGATAATGTTTTAATAAAGCGTGAACCAGTCACACAAGTGGTTTAGATCACTGTTTCTCGAAATTGACACTAAACAAACAGAAAAGATTTTTTTTTAAACACTATAACAAAAGATGCAATTCTTAGAAAGTTTTGACTGCAACATTTGAACATGTGTGGCCGTGCAGACTAAGCGCACAAATATCAGGACCCAAAGATAAATATTTGTTTTAATTCAGTCAGCCAGAGACAATTATTCAGAGCTCAGAAACTGCTCTGAATGTGCCCTCCAACAGGATGGTGGGCATATGAGCCAGTTTACTTTTAGGGAATATGCACCTCCCAGAGGGTGACAGGTTGTCTACCAAATATCTCTGGATATTGCTCTCCGGCCCTGCAGGGATGCATCTTGGGAATGGAGGCGTCGCTACGGGTGATGGGGCTACAACCAAAAGACTAGTGAGCCCCAAATCCCAACAGTCCCGAAATTAGCATAGGCCCAGATCTTTTACAAACCTAGCAACTCCCCTGCTTGGGAGATGTACTTTTTTGTGAAGTTGACCTAAAATAAGCAATGACTTCAAACCTTGACCTGAGATCTTGCAGCAAGCCTAAAAAAGGATTCTGGGATCCCCTCAGAACACAATACGTTCACCAACTTCCAACTTTAGTAACATGTTTTACTGTAGGCCGAAGCCAGAGATGGCCAACTATTTCTATAGCGTGAGCCAGAAACAAAGCAAAATTAAACACAACCTTAAACTATTACCTCAGCTTTATATAAATTAAATCATCCAATTCAAGAGTAAGCTCTTATATTTTCGTTGACCCCCAACCCAGGCTTGGTTGCCAGCCCTAGCCTTTTAACTTTATTATAAACCATTTTTAAATGTAAATCATATAACATAACTTCTACAAATGCCGAAGGGGCCACCACTGCAAGCTATTTTAAGAGGGAAAATGATCAAACTCAAAAATATTGAGTAGAACTTATGCCTATCATGAATATTTACCATAGTTTTTAGATAACTGTGAGTATGCAAAGGGTTCAAAACAATGTACTCATCAGAACGGGCACCATTGCATAAGCAGTGTGCTTGGGGAAAGGGTCTAGCCATTTACTAAAATGTTAAGCAGCAAGGATGCGCCTTAATTTGTGATTTCGGAATATCGCCCTCGCAGGTTCTAAATAAGTAGTAGCTTTGTTCCCCCTGAAGTGCTGCCCCATGCTCAAGCTGAATAAGCAACGGGGCTCCCACTGCTCACCATTAAAAAAAAGCTCAACAATTTATCCCACTTGTCCTCAAAGATGGAATAATTAGGGACAAACGTTGTGCCAGAGACTTTTACATTTTTCAGCCACATTTCTCCATCAATGTTTTAGTTGCCCTTCCTTATTTTTGTGTTTAATAACATTTTAATAAGCTTGTTTCATGTATTCGCTGTATAGGTTGATAAATGATCAGATTCTGATGGCTAAGAAGGAGTAATTCAAGCTCCCTTATTACCTTCTTTCTTATTTTGCCCCAGAATCGAAGCATTTCCCCAGAGGGGGGTTTCCTGCCCCCCCCTGCAGATTTGCTGAACTTGTAACCGCTTCAGAGCAAAAAAATGATTAGCGCTTCCACAATGTGACATTTTACCAAAACTAGACAAAACTAGTACGAGTTATTGTGTGTGCTCTTTCTCTGCGCTTCCTGGGAACCAAGACTCCAAGCTACAGCAGGCAAGCACTCTAGGGGTGCTCTTGCTCACTGTGGTTTGGGGATTCAAATTTTAATATGCATCAGTTCTCTGCATGCACTTTCTCAACATGGTTTTCGGAACTTAGACTTCAACATGCAACAGTCTCTTACAAAGCGTTTTTCAGTGGGATCTTCCTATTTTTAAAACGATTTTGTAAATCAGACCCTCCTCTGTACGTGCACTTCTCAACATAGTTTGGGGAACATTGGCTGGCGTTGCTAGGGGAGGGGTAAGGGGGCTATAGCCCCAGGTCTTTTGTTTGTAGCACTGAGTCTCGCCATTCCCGACATTAGCTTAGTCCCTGATCTTTCCCAGACCGAGCAACACTCCTATGAATCACTACATCGCAGAATTGCTTACTGCTTTCTCAGAAGGTGCTCCGGGAACTGTGACTGTACTGTGTGAATACGCGGGCGCATTCATGCTAAGGAAGACACTGCAGCAGGAAGGTACACTGGCCGGGAAAGGCTCTGCATCTGGCATACACCAGCATCATGGTGTGGGGGTGGAGCAGCACTGCACAGCGTTTCATGGCGTGCCTACCAAGGGCAGCCTCCAGATGTGGCAGCAGGAACAGAAAAGTGGGCAGAACATTAGGGTAGGAGGGGGGCTGGTGAGGTGGACGAGAAATAGCTGTACAAAGGGGACCGCCCCCAAAAAGGGAGCAGATGCTGGTGGAACACAAACGGACTCGCGTTTTCACCAAGGACGGCGGGCAAAGAGAACTAAAGCAGCACATTCTAGCTATGATGTTACTGCCACCACCATGAAGTGCAACCATTGTGGTTCAGCCTGGTGGAAGACCATCCATCCGCCCTGACTCAGAGTTCCAGCTGACAGATTTGTCTCCTTATGTGGTTCACTCTACACCTTGTCACAGGGCCCTCTGGGAACTGTGGCTTCAGGTTCCAGTGTGCAGCTGTGATCCTTGCATTCATGATGTCAATGTTTGTTTCGCTTCAGGCTCTGGCTTCTGAGGCTCCTCTCATCAGCATTTCTTTATTTAGTCTTGGGAGTTCTCCGGCCTGCCCTGCCACTTAACTCCTGGTTTGGACTCCCACTTCTGTGGTTGTCTTAAGAAGCCTTGCAGGGCTCTGCTAGGTCTCAAGCAACCAGCAGCACTCCTTCGGCTCACTGTTTCACAGCTTCCTATTGTGGTCCTGCGTTCTCGGATTCTGGCAGGGGTGTTGCTCCCGTTCTGCCTGGTGAGTATTCGGTGTCTGAATGTAGCAACCGTTCTTTCACTTGGTTGACCTGCCCACATTCCCCACAGTCTTCAAGCACGCACCTGCTACCCAGTTGCTTTCACACGTAGACACTGCTTTCTGCTGGCCTACATCTTTCTGCCTTGTTGGCTTTGTCTTGTGGTCACTGTCATGTAACCATAGACAGGGAGGACATACTTCTAATTCCACCCTCCATGCCTTGCTGTGGAAGGCACTTAGGCATGGATGGCCCTTTTTACACTCTGCTGTTCTCATGAAAAAGGTGCCACGTTCTACAATTCTCTTCTAGGTTTTCACCTTACCACTCAGAGGAAAGATGGTAAACAAAGTGTTGTAGCATTAGTCAGCTAAGCCTGGAAGCGACTTTTCATCAAATTTAGACTTGCGTAGGTGAGTAGCACCGTTGCCAGCTAAAATGATATGTTGCATATGACAGCCATGACTAATTTCGTTATCTTAACTCACGGTATTAAGTAACATGTTTGTAAATAACTCGCTATGTACCCTAGGTGGATCATTTATTCTGCCTGCTTACGGAAGCACCACCAACATGGGATGCCTTGTAAATTCTCCACTGAAAGTGTTGTCTGGCCTCCCTCTTTCAGACAGATTTTCTATGTTATTAAAATGAGCTACAATTATTGTTCCGTTGTCACTAAGCCACGGTGAGACAATGAATTCTCATCATAGCACCACTAAACTCCTCCAATTCCATCCATTCCTCTTGGTCTAAGCTGTCTCCGTGCTTAAAGGCCAGAGATCATAATACATCAATATTGTGGCTAGTGCAAATTGATTGGTTGATGGTAATGTGTGCTCTATTGCAGTAAAGCCCATTTTGGATACTCTTACTTTGTACACCTACAATTAGTGCAGTTATAGTTCCTAGTAGCCATAGTTTCCTTTTTTGCAATATAAAACATTGCTTAAAACTCTCGGCATTCAAAGTCAGATTCCGGGAGTGGCTCTACTAGATGTCAGCAGATGCCTGTTTCAAATAAACCCGGGGATGTCCCTAAATCACCTGACACTCATTGACAATCAAAGAGTATCTAATATAGGTATTTGATATAGTTTTTGGTTAGACTTAAACCAAGTGTTAATTGAAGCAGGTGTTTTTTTGCCTAACATAGTTAAAACATAGAGACAGTCATAGAATAGATATTCACTTAAGTACAAAAGACAACTTGTGACTTGATCTTTAGTTCAGGATTTATTGGTCCAAACAGGAAACTGTCGATGAGAAATATTTCACAGCCCAATAATCATGGATCATCCTTCTTATTCTAATGCTTAAAGCATAAAAACAGGGTAAGCCAACCATTATTCCTTACCACCTTGAGATCCCGTGCTGAAATAATAAAATATGTAATTAGGAATTACTCTATGTCCTTCTTTCTGAAAATGGCGATTTACTAATGCTTTTCCTTTTCTTTCTGTTACTTTGATATTAGCTAAAAAACCAATTGGTCTCAATTAACTAAGTTTCTTCCACAAGAATTATGGATACCTCTTTTTGACTTTGCATGATGTAATTTCCAAAATTGTGAACATATGCGACAGTGGGGTCACTGTTACACGATAATCAATGCCTATTCTGGAATTGTAAATAACGAGGTTTTCTATTATCTGATGAATATCATCTCGTAAAAATGAATATTGCAATTGAATGTAAATTATTTAAATCAATTATTCAACTAATCTAGAACATTGTTTAACTTTTCTTAATAGATTTAAAGTTCTGAATTGCATATAGCCCCTGAAGAAGAGAATAACTTGCGAAACGCGTTGGGCAATCCTGTTTGGACCAATAAATCCTGAACTAAAGATCAAGTCACAAGTTGTCTTTTGTACTTAAGTGAATATCTATTCTATGACTGTCTCTATGTCTCTAAACCTGCTTCAATTAACGCTTGGTTTAAGTCTAACCAAAAACTATATCAAATACCTATATTAGATACTCTTTGAATACTTTGGCTCCATAAGCCCCAGATAGTGTGCATGGGACGGGAGTTCACTAATAGGGAACTTAAGCTGTTCTCATATTTCCTTCAACCCATATGACAGGGTTGCTATTTTCCCCCCCGCACCTTGACTTTAGATAACGTTACAGAAACATAAAAAATAACTCACACATAAGTCTAGATACATTTAGGTGTGCAAAGGTGTCCTTTTCTCCTTTGACTCATTCACAATCACTCAATACATAATTTCCATTAATGCATTTTTAGAACTATGATGAATAAACATAATGTCCTATTCAGATTCACCAACTTCAGTAATAATGAAAAAGAGAGATTAGCCCTACTGGACCTATTCAGTGAAATCACATGTTTTCTCTCCTAGTGGTTCCTCAAATCTGCAGTTGTTTCAAATGGACTTTCCCACTAAGGACTTTGCTCTAACACGGATGTCAGTTGGTGCTTCACTGAGATTGCAAATTGTTGACTAATGTCCTCTATTTGCATAAGGCGACTGATTAATGTATATGCTTACTGCTGTCTTATTAATGCAGAATCATATGCTCTTTCATAACTGCTGCCGGATGATGAGTCAGGGTCCCAAAATTCATGAGTCTTCATATGTTGCAAGTGGGGTATGACTTGCTTTGAATTTTATTTGGATCACTCAATGGCATTCCATGTGTTCAACTATGGGACGTTGCTGGACATTGTGCCCATTACCCCATGGAAATTGGTGGTTCTGTGCTGGTTTGTGTCTCCTACTCATATCGGCTGATGTTTGGTCTAGTCCGATAAATCTGACTTTACTGACACCCTCTTGTATCTGCCTCTTGTTAATTCTACTCATTTTTGTGACAAAACACACTTGCTTAAAATCTGGTCCTTCCAAGAAATGCAAGAGTTGGCAATAGCAAACATTCTGTATGTGTGGATGATGGTTTGGTGTATGTCTGCAACCAAGACAGCACCCTCACCTGGTCTGTCCGTCATAGAAAGTACCTCCCAGATTTCTGGACCTGAGATGAACTGGGAAAGAACAGAGATTCTCCCTCTCAAGTCAATTGTGCTTCCCAATTCTTCCAACCAAAAAACATGACGTAGAAGCATGTGGGTTTGTATATTTAGGCATCATGTTTCGTTGGAAACTACAATAAACAGAAATATTGAAAGACCTAATCTCAGAGTGGATCCTTTTCACACATCATGGTGGTAGCCCCTCAAATCTATTTAAATGAATGGTATTAACTCCCAACATTGTGCATACTTTGTGCGTACCAGTGAGGGAAGATTCTTACCATTCCAAGGCTGCTACAAGATCTCACTTGCTACCAAAACTTGAGCTGTAATCATATAGGCACTAAGGATGAAGATTGTGACATAAAAATGTACGTGACTTACAGCATCAGTACTCAAAGATACACAAAGAACGGGTGACATAAAATTACATTAGACCAAATATAACCGAATATAAATGAAATTAGAAGAATTATCAAAAATCATTGCTCTATTCTACATGAAGATCATGATTTGGCTATACTCTTCCTAGATGTTCAGATCATGGCGTATAAGAGACAAAGAAAGATTAAATAAAGGTCAGTAAGAGGAGATGTATGTGTACACAGAGATGAGCAAACATACTCCTCACGCCAAAGAAAAGGCATACATCTGTGTTTAGGTTGTACACATTGCCACAGTGGTATTGTAGTAGATTCATTATACTATCCTTTAACTCGATAAGCAATTAAGTAACAAAAATTGCAACTTGCCTGACAAAATGCACAATCAATCGCATTTAATCTCTATGCAGGAACATATACATGGGGAAACCATCAGACCAATGAAAGAGGAAACAAGAAGTTGACAATATAAACACAAATAGGAAATTGTTAGCAGTGAGACATTTTGTTGAATTAAATCATTATGCTTCTCAGCTCAGATTTAAAATCTTAGAAGTAGAACCTAAACATGTGTGAGGGGTAACGATAATAAAAGATGATTGCATCGTTTTTGCACTAAGACTCTTTGTTTAAACAGTTTATTTCCCCATGGCATGAATGAAGACTGGAAGCTGGGTGTATTTATCCATCATGGTCCCTTTCATAGATTCACATGCTGTTGAATATTTCCTGCTGTCAGGCAGGGTATTGTCAGTAACATTAATCAGTTTCAGAGAAATGCAAGGAGCTGCATTCACTTTAGTGTTCTCTTAGTATTGTTTTGGGTCAATTACCCTTCAGCCAATAGGCAGCACCTCTTCTACCTCTAGCCCTGGAGGCCATATTCATATTCTTTGCAGCAGATATAGAGTTTGGAGTCTTCTCCGGGATGCTCACTTTATTCAACGTTTTCTCCAAGAATGTTCATCAATCAGCTTTACTTTTGACATTGCTTGAAAGCTACAGATAAGCATTTTACTATTGTCGGGTTTTGATGCTTTCGGCTAGAGTAATTTCTGTGGTGTCAAATACAATCATGGGCGGCAACTTGCTCGCCATTGTAGTGAGTTAGGACCAGGAATTCTGATTTAAGATCGGTCCCATCCTCAAGTCTCTCCCTGATGACAGGAAACAGGAGGCTTTTGCACTGCTTCAGGAGGGCAAATTCCCCTCTGACATGCCACCTCAGTGGCTGTTGATATTGTAGACACATGATTCCACCAAATGGGTATTGGAACAGTACTGCAATGCCAAGGTTGGCTGAAGGCCAGACATTTTAGACCTGATATGCATGTGAAGGTCGATGTGCTATTCAATGGGGAAGAACCTTTTGTCAAAAAGGTTGATGATACTCTGCAAGCCATTAAGACAACACAGTTAGGGCCAGTTCCATTAGTGCTCTGCAACATCTTCCTGCACTTCATCTGGAAGCACTATTGTTCCAGCCCAAAGCCCCTTGTTCTTGATCTAATCAGTGCAGTGTTATCTGCCCCCTTACTTTGGGTGAGATGGGAGGGGACCTATACTGCGGACTCTAGTTTGTGGTAAATCCTGCACCTCTACCAGGTCTGCATCAATGATGAGCTCTTGAGGATACTGCTGTGAACCCTGACTTGCAACCACGTATTGGTAACCGTCAGGTACGTGCACTTAGATGTTGACAGTGAATACTGTTGGGAATGACAAATCTGCCAACTTGATTGTCTTGTGTTCTTTTTAAGCCCTTTCAAGGGCTTTGTCCAATGCTTTTCCAAACAGAGAATCCTAGGACATGTCTAATGGAGTTGCCCGTCTATGATTTGAAACAAGGGCATCTAAGCCATGCATGTCAATTTATGACGGCTCTCAGCTTGCAGACACCCCGCTGTGTCAGCAGACTCTAAAGTACTTTAAATATACGTCTCATTCTTCCATCAAAGTTCACTTGGCTGCCATTTCCTGCTGCCATTTCCTGCTTTAGAAGATCAATATTACGTTTATCTCCTGGAAGACATGTTTTCTAGTGGCTATCGTTCAGCCAGGAGAGTAGGTTGGATTCAAGCACTCTCCCCACAACTGGCTTCCCTTATTTTCCACAAAGATATGGTCCTCCTTCTGACAAATCCTACGTTTGTGCCCAGGGAGCCATCCTCTTTCCGTCTCAGCGAGCCATAGGTCCCACCTGTTTTCTTCCACTCTCCATCAACACCTGCTGAATGCTCTCTTCACTCCCTAGATGTCACAAGGGCTCTCAGGTACTACGTTGATTGTATCAAGTCTTTTCATAAATCGTCATAACTATTAATTGCCTTTGGGCCTGCTGCCATGGGTCGGGGCATTTCTAAAGTTTCCATTTCAGATGGCTTTCTGCTGGTATTGCTTTCTGCTTATACCTTGCTTCCTGGTGGGCCCTGTGCACATTCTACGAGAGCCGTCTCATCTACCGCCGTTCTTTTAGCAGAGGTGCTGCAGTCAGACATCTGCAGGGTTGCTACATGGAGGTCTACACATACACACCTTTTCCAAGTTACACTGCATTGCCTGATGACAGTGTTCCACATCATTCCAAGATTGGTAGCTGGGCCACAAACATTAAACCATATCATAACTTTACTGCAGTCCCAATATTAGTTGACCAAACCCACACATATCCAATGTAAAGGTGCCTTCTAATATCAAGGAAGAGGTCATGCAGAGACACCTAGTTGCCAAGCACACAATATAGCTGAGCGTTCAGTGCTCAGTCCAGGTATGTGTCTTCTGTTTTCAGCCTGCACAACACAGGTTCAAATCCGAGCAGGGCTTAATCATCCTTTCATTCTTCCACTGTTGTTAAATTGAACGCTGTAAGGGTGCAGATGGAGGAGACTTACATACAGGTGGCCTGCTTGTTGGCATAGACTTGTATTTTGTCAAAATAAAGAGGGACCCTATTTCTCCTCCCTATCTCTGAGAATGGCTTGCCTGCCTCAACCAAACACTAAGGGTTCTGTCAGAATGTCCATCTGAAATATAAAGACTCCACCATCGTGTGTCAAAATGCCTAATTCTATCCTTCACACTTGTCACTAATACTAAAGAGGTAAAGGGTCTTCTTGGTCCAGAGGAATGACTGCCTTCCTCTGGACAATGTCCAACTGCAGGTGAGAATTTCACCTGCGAGAATGACTCACTTCTCCAGGTTTCAGTTCCGCTCCATGATGCAAAACAAAGTTCCAGCTTCTGCTGTTGTAAAGTTCTTAATTTCTATCAAAAAGGTAAAATTTCCAACTACAACATCATTCCTTATTTCTCATAAATAACTCCACTATTTGGTCCGTGTAGAATGCCTCCCTTCTCCAGGTATCTTGGCCTCAATGCTTTCCCAGTGTCCGTTGAATGACCCCCTTCCAAGGACCTTTCTTGGCTTTGCTTCACAATATACACGGTCAAGGGGTATGGCTTCCTTCCCCTGACCACTCTGGGCTTCACGGTACACAACACCAGGGGGGTATGGCTTTCTTCCCCCTGCCTCTTTCAGACTCTTAGCAACAGTCCACAAAGGCTGAGGTATTGACTTCCTTCCCCCGGCCATCCTCAGGCTCTTTATCAAGGTTCACGGAAGCTGGGGAATGGACTTCCTTCCCCAGGCCCTCTTCAAGCTTTCTGAGGAAGTTCTTAAAGCCAGGGGGGTGGCTCCCTTTCTTTTACAATATAGCTCAAAATGCCAGGGGGAATAATTCCCTTCCACTGGCCTTTCTCAAACACTCCACTTGCGATGAGCCTCTCCAGTGGCTTTGGTGGGCAGACATGGTACACTTCCCTGGCAGATATTGCCCGTAGGTTTCTCAAGTCAGTTCAATACACCAGGGGAAATGCTTACCTTGCCCTAGCTTCTCTCCAATGTTTGCACGGTTTTGGTATGTTGGACCTTTTGCAAATTGCCCTCTGCAATTTGACCTAAAAACATTTGACCTCTTGACCAAACTGACCTCCATTGTTAAGGATGCAGGGGACACCCCCGCAATCCCCTTTTGACCTACTTACACAAACATGAGGAGCGGGGGACACCCCCGCAAACCCTGCACCTCATGTTCAGGTAGGTAGGTATTAATCTATTTGACCTAAAACAATATCGTCAATTTGGACCGGGTGCAAAAACGGTCAATTTGGACCACTCAGAAAAGGTCAATTTGGTCAAAAGGTCAAATGTTTTAGGTTACATAGGCTAATACCGTTTGCATAGCTAAACAGCACCAGGGGGAATGTCTCTCTTCCCCTGGCTTCTCTCTCTATGATTCACACAAATCTGTGGGTGAGGGTCCCAAACCTAGATGTTTCTCTTCTCTTGCTCAGGCACACTCGCCTGCTAGGTACTGCGACGAAGATGATGACTTGATGTTTTCTTCTCCTGTGTGTGGGAGATTCAGGGGTGTCTACTTTTCCCCTATTTCATGGGTGAAATGTTCTCTTTGCCCCTCCTATGGCCCCACCAGCCGTCTCGGCAAGCTAGGTACCTGTAAGGATTGTACCGATGTCTGACGTTTCTTCTCAGGCTCTCCAAAACCCTCTCAGGGCTTCTCTTGGTCTCCTGTGTCTCTACGAGTGTTGCAGCGGCTTTGCAGCATGTCCTGCTGTGCAGATAACCCTCTTCCAGGCTTCCCTTGCTATCTCATCCTTCTACAGGTTCTGCGGCAGCTCCACAGCATGTACTGCTGTGCTGGTTGTGCGTCCTCTCTAGGGCACATGATCAGTCGGCTTCTTCTGCTGGTTTCCCTGCTTCTGGTGCGTTCCGCTTGGTCCTTCCACTGCGGACCGACTGAGGATCTTTCCAACTCCCTGGCAGCGTCCTGTGGAGATTCTGGCAGAGGCGTTGCTACGGGGGGGCCAAGGGGGCTATAGCCCCTGGTCTTTTGGTTGTAGACCTGGATAGAATCTCAGGAGCTACAGCCAAAAGGCTAGCTAGCCCCCAGTCCCAACAGTTCTGACATTAGCGTAGCCCCGGGTCTTTTTGAGACCTAGCAACACCCCTGGATTCTGGCATTCTTCATCCTTGTCGACTTTGAACCTCAAGGTTCCTCCAGGGAGGGCTCAAATCCCTCTTCCAGAGTCCTCTTTCTATTTCTACTGTGGTTTCTTCAATGAGAATTCTCAAACCACTAAAAGGCTCATAGCTATTTTTGGAAGTGTTCTTCTTGGCTCTGCACCTCCTCGTCCCAGTACCTATCTCAGAAATCTCCATTGCGTTCTTCTTCTTCCCAGTACTTTGTCCCTTTTGAATATGACAGAGATAGATGGGTTAACAAGGTAGGGGAATATTAGGGGAGGTGTTTTGGGGTTTGGAATACTGTTCTCTCTCCACAAAGTCGTCCTTAAGCCCATATTGGGGATCCTTCCCCATGAGATCCACCCGCTGAGTAGCACCCTCACAGGATCTATCGGGTAGCAGCCTTCTCCCTGGCCTCATGGGAAGGGCCTCCCCCTCAGGGAGAAGTGATGACATCCAAGATTCCTCACAACAACTTTACATTTCGCAACAGCAACTATGATTACAGTGCTTAGAAACAAGAGGAAAGTATACAAAGACTAATTTGACCAGGACTTTTGGCCTGCATTCTAGCAATAACAGTACTCTTGTAATTTTATATTTCTGATACATGTATTAATTATCCTTTCCCAAAAACTGTAAGGGCTTCCCCTATTTTATAATACTCTCGGATTAAACAAAGTATAGAAGGTAGATGTTGTAGGAAGAAATCTCCATGATTCCGAAAAACTCTGAGGTTTTAAAAAATATATTTATCAGTAAAAGATCATCAACCCTCTTGATGGCCGATGATTAAATATGAGCATATTAGCTCTTTACAATTAAATTATTAAAGCAAGGGATAAATAAAATGAGATTTTGGTTTTGTGCACTCATCCAATGGATTCTATCAAAGAATGTGGCCAGCATGGAAAGTTTTCAGAAATGACTTGCGAACACAAGTTTATTTCTATACACTGCACATCTGGGTATCCATTAGAGATGGCTGTAAGAAATGTAATCCAGGGGTACACAGAATTTACCCTGGAATGGAGCAAGAACTGTTCAGCTACTTTGACAAGAGAATTACCAATAGTGAAACTTCCCAAAAAAGGGCCTGAGAGTATCAGAATAATATTCCCATATGTCACATTCAGTGAAAGCATCAAAAAGATCAGTAAAATGTGTTGAAACTTCCTGCAAGAAGACATGAACATATTCCAACTCTTTGTGAGGAATCCACTGGTCTTTATTTATAAAAGTGAAAATGTGTGGGTGGGTGGGGCTGTGGCAAAGCATTGTTCTTTATACAACTCCACACCGTTTCACCAATCTGCACCAAATATTGTATATTTACATGTTAGAACCCCCCAGACATTACTGACTACATGACATGTGGACACCCCACTCCTTTCCCCAGATGTCAACACAAGTAAAAAGAAATGTGTGGGTTTGTGGCTTGGCAAAGCGCTGTTCCTTATACAATTCCACATTGTTTTACCAGCCTACACCACAGTTTGCATAGTTACCTGTTAGGACCCTCTGCATATTACTGGCTACATGGCATTTGGGCACCCCACCCATTTCCCAGATTCCGGCAAAACTCTGAATTTGGTTGTGGGTTTGTGGCTTGTGAAGCATTGTTCCTTCTACAATTCCACACCGTTTCACAAATCCCGCACCAAATTTTGCATAGTTACCTGTTAGAACCCTCTGTACATGACTGGCTACATAACGTATGGACATGCCAGCCCTTTCCCTGGATTTCAGCCCCTTTACACATGAGTCAGTTTCCTGAAATCAGCAAAACCTCAATGTGGTCGTAAAAGGACACAAGGAACAAAACTCGAGGTCCCTATTGGACCTCAAAAAGCATGTTTCAAGGCCCAAGGATGCACAGTTTTTGAGACATTTACACCCCAATGCACTGCAACTAACTGTATTACGGCAGGGTGAAGCAACAGGTGGGGAGAGAGCGCATAAGGTCCCTCACACCAACTCTCAACTCCTCCCAAAGTCTGCTCAGCGCTACGTCAGCCAGCCACGCGTACCCATTCCCAGTGCAGTTTACTTGAGTGTGCAAAACACATCAAGCGATAAGCGACTTGGAACAGCGACCTACAAGATTGTTGATTTTCAACAATTGATGCGAGTGTTTTCAGGTCTGTCTACAGAACCCGTTCAGAGAACAGGTACTTTTGCTAGTATTATATTATATGAACAAAATATATGAACTATTGTGATGAAAGCAGAATGAACTTCCTGAAGCATAAACTATAAAACCTTCAAGAACCTCATTAGGGGTGACATTATCAGACATACCGTGTCGGTAAGAAAACTAAAGCTACAGGGGGACAGGGGCACTTATAAGAGTCTGTTCCCCAATCTGTACTTTGGACAAACGAGCAGAAAGGCTAGACATTACAGGAATGGGATGTGTTGCGCATGAGCCAAAACTTGCAATCACTAGTGGTACAGCATTAAATCCAGATGGGTCAAGAGATCCCACCAATACAGTTTCCCATTTTGGAGGTAGTTATTTAATTACTCCAAAGTGGTAAGAAAAGGAGTCTGCAACAAACAGAATTTCACTGGATAGAGATTGTCATCACTCATGATCCCCACGGTCAGGATTAGGGTTACTTTTCATATGACATTATCTGGATGACATGGCTTGGGCTTGGCCAAGACTTGCTCATAGATGTGTTTGTCATCAGCATAGTTAAAATAATGCCAGACAAAGGACCTAATTCAAGTCCACCATGAGTTTGTAAATATTAATCAAGATTAGTGATAATCTGAGGCCATAATGGGGTATCAGGTAATAATATCCCCATATATATGGTCGCCATAAATAATATCGCCGGGAAAATGTCGTGGCAATATTATTTGGGTGACCATATATATGGGGACAGGGGCAAAAAAATAAAAAATGTTTTTAAAAAAAAAAAAAAAAAGGAACGTTTGGGGGTTGTGGGGGTGTCCCCCGCATGTTCCATGCAATAATGTCGCCACAAAAAACAGCAATTTTTCGGCGATATTTTTGCATGGCGAGATTTTTGTGGCGACATTATTACATGGGACCCATAATGGATTCTGCAATGGATTGCACCCAAGTTGAAAGGGGGAATAAAGGTGAGCTGGGAGATATCCTGCAGGAATGAACAAAGCCAGGTTAAAGCAGGGATTCATATACCAGGATTTACTAGCCAAGGGATGAGGGGGTTTTGTTTGTTTTGGTTCATGGTGCTCAATGTTTTCAAATGCTTAGCTCCTGGGTAATCCTCCACGCCCTCCCTGCAAGAGCACATCCATGGCTTTCTTCTCCACAACTGCTTTGTCTCCCCTACCGTACTGCTTGGTCATGACTGACCCTTTAGCTGTCTCACCTGCTTAGCCCCGTTCGGCACCATAACCACTGGTTTACCCACTTGCTCCTCTTCCCGCACTAACTTCCCATCTTCGAAAGATCCTTCAACATTTTCTTTGAATTTCTGCTTCACACTCCCACTTTGCCCTGCAGATTTCTCTTGCTTTCAGCTTCTTTCGAAAGCTCAATTGTCCTCTTGTGTCCCTCCCGCCTCTTCCTCTACACAATTTGGGCAACATTAGTTTTGCTGTATGAGAAAAATTGTGGCAACATAATCACCACCAAATTCCCGCAGCGCCAAGTTCAGGGTTGGGAGGTGAACTGAAGGATTTATCCCCAGCATAAATCCTTACTGGCATTGGTAATCCTGTGGTAAAGTTACACTTTTGTGCAAGGGCAGAGGAACTTGAGGCGGAAGGTGAACATACCCCCACACACATTTTGAGAGTGAGAATGTGCAGGGTATAATCTCCACCTCTCCTGAGTGAGGCTGGGTACAGGCAGGGGGAATTCCTGGGTGTTCTTCCCTCCAGTGCTGTCCAGACTCACTGGTAAATAGACTTGAAATCACCTCCTGCACAGCCTTTGAAATGCCTGGCAGTTGCTACCCTGTCAATTACCATCCCCGTGACTGTGAGCAGGAAGGGACCTCATTTGGGGGTCGCCAGGGGTCACAGCTGCGACTCCCTTGCTACCCCTGAGGTTTCCCTTGCTATACCTAAAAATATGGGGGTTTTTTAAGTCTTTTTTTTTTTTTTTAATGGAAGCTCCTGGACTCTGGCCAGTGCCATGTCGCTTTCTGGGGTGGCTGGCTTTCTTGTTCAGACCTCTTAACAAAAAACAGGGCGTTCACTTTGAGCAGTGACCCTAAATAAGAAAGAATAGGAATAACAAATAATTTGTCCTTCTGGAATTCTATACAATAATTACTAGACTCATTAAAGGTTTATTCCAGGCACACTTCAGGGGGCGAGTCACTGATTTAGTCTGTTCCTAAACACCTCAACTCAGCCTTTCATCCTCTGAGGTTGATAAATGAGTACCAACAAAGGTTGGGTGATATTGTATGTATATTTATTCTATATAAAGCACTTAGGAGTAAGTGCTATATAATAACACATCATTATCATTTGGCCTTGGACGTCTGCTTGAATTCACAGTAATTTGGTAACATGGGCCTATGCACACTGGTATTAAAAATATTTTGGTGAAATGAAGTTTCTGCGATAAGGGCTCAGGAAAAGGCATCTTTGGAGCTATAAATACATTTTCACATTGACCTCTCTACCACTATTCCTATGGTGCAGTGGCTCCCCCTACTCTTCAGCCCCTCCACTATGTCCCTGCGAGCACACTTTGCCGCCCGCTTAGCCAAGCAGAATGGAGAGAGCTCAGTGTTGAATACATTAGAAGGTACTTGTGGGGAGGTGAGCAGAGGGGTGGCACAGAAACGCCTGTTGCTGCAGCCCACAGGTTGCTTGTCAACCAAACTCTGATTCATGGGTCCCACTCGTAACCTTTCCAACAGTTGCTTTCTGAAGCACTTAAAGCTTTGGAATCGAGAGCAAACTGGAGGCAAGATCAAAGCTGCCATATTTACAGGTGAATTCTGGTAGACATTGTGGGTGTCATCATGAAAGAGTTTTACAGTTGCAATACTATCATATGTGGGCACAGTCAGCAAGAAAACATGTTTTACAGCAGGGTCATGCTATTATATATTGTAGACACAGTTATCATGCATATTAGCTTTCATGTGGCCATGCCGGCATATATTGTAGGCAAAGACATCATGAAATGTTGCCTATTGCACCTGTCTACTGTTGATAACGTCACATCCATCTACTGGATTTCTTTCATGGGTTACTCACCATAATGGATTATGAACTGCATGGCAATTTACCCAGTTTTTCACTATCATTTTGCTGTATAATACCCAATTTCAAACAATCATCTAAAAACATTTCTATGGGGAAACACCCAGCAAACATTCCCCTAATGTGGTTTCAATCACCCTCGCTATGCTCAGTCGCTCGCACTAATTCAGAGAAAATACTAATGCACCTTGAAAATGTCCCCAGCTGTCACTGACCTTAAATCATTTATAATCACTTATAACCCCGACTCCCTTTACAACCAAATGTGGTTGAGCTCTTTATGATTATTATTGTTATTATTATTATTATTATTATTATTATTAGGGTGTTCAGTGACCACGGATGCTATGTAATGCTTTACATGTAATTGGGGGAAGTACACGCGAGGGAAGCAGCTCTCAAGAGATCAATAGAAGGGGGCAAGGAGCTGCCAACTGCGGAGGTGGAATGTGGGCAATTTGGGAGCAAGAGATCTCCTGGCAACCAAGGGAGGAACCAGAGGGGGCACATTGCCATTCTCAAGTTGGTGCAGTGTAAAGGGTGTGTGGATCTAGTTGCGAGGCAGGAACCATTCCTTGAAGAGGAGGCTCCTGAGCTCCTTCCTAACCAGTAGAAGCAAGGGGCAGCTCTGGTATTGTTGTAGAGGAGATTCCCGAGTCTGGGGCCTGTCATTTGGTTTGTTCTTTCCAGTACGAAGGTGGAGTTCAAGTATACACACAGACCTCAGGAAGGGCTAAGCCTCTCGGTAGGGTAGCTTGGGAATTTGAGAGTAACTGCCTTGTAGATGATGCAAAAGGATTTGATGGTGATACGTGCTTGCAGTGGCAGTCAGTGCAGTTCGATGAGGGTGGAGGTGATGTGGACCAATTTGCAGAGTCCTTTGATGAGTCATATTGCAGGGTGATCACTGGAAAGTCTTCCAGGAGGCCATTGCCACCATCAAGGTCGAGAGGATCAAGGCATGCACACCAAACCGGACACTGTTTGCTGGAATGAAAGGATTGATTTTCTGCAGGAGGGAAAGTTGGTACCAAGACATTTGTGTCTCACTTGCTATGTGCTCCTTGAAAGAGAGGTGTCTGTCGATGTAGAACCCAAGAGACTTGGGGCAGGTGGTGAGCTGGAGTGTGAAGCTCATGGGTTTCATAGCAGAGAGCCATGTCCGGATGTCAGGGTGCTCAATGCTGTTGGTCAGCAGTAGGAACTTGGTCTTGGAGAGGTTGAGCTTCTGGTAAATTAAGAACATCCAGGACTGGATCAATGTGAGGCCCGGCTAAAGCCTGTGGATGTATTTGATGGCCGATAGCTTGAGGTATCCTTGCAGGACTCCAGAGTTGAGGGGTAAAGTTGGTGGCCTCTGCCACTGCATTTTACGTTTAAATTGTTGTCTTCAGAATGTACAGGGTGATAATTTAGTTTTGAGTTCAGAGCACACACATTTCAACTGATTCAGCAAAGTATGTGGAGGAGGATGTAGGATTCTTTTCTTGGTTTGGTGTGTCACATGGTGATCTGTCCAATCTTGTGATCTTCTCTTTTGTCCGACTGCAATGTGTGTCTAGCCTATTTTCTAGATTTAGCGCCCTTTGTCATGGTGACATAATATCACTGGGCATGGCCAGAGGTTGATGCATTGTATGTCCTAGGATGCTACTAAGCCTAAGTGAAACCTTTCAGAAAAAGATGAAATTCCCAAATATTGAGGATTTTTGATGAATTGAAATGTTCTCAATATCGTCTTTGGTTCGGGCAACATGTTGTGTGTGGTTCACTCTAAAATAGTAGAACAAAGATCTGTCTTGTTAGGCAAAGACAACAGGTTGCTAGAGCAGTTGAGGGAATATTCTTTAGTTGAGAGACAGGAAGAAAGTGACATTTTAAATAGGTTTGGGTTGAAGGAGAGGTCGGACTGAACTAGGATAGGCCCTTTGTATTACTACTACTGATTCTACTTCCCATTGACCACCAATCATGACATAAAAACATATGACATTTGTTGTTAGTTTGAGAACAACAACGCCAGAAAATACCTTGGAGGCAGGCAGGATATTATTTTGCATTCAGTGGCTGAAATTATGTCATCATCTTTTACTGGCGAGACCAATACAAGTTGCTTGTGAAGTTGGCAATAACCAATCTTTGAATTCTGCTGAAGCATTCAGTGTCTTTAACTGTGTGCATTGTCTTTTGGTGGCCGTACCAAATACTAGTTGCAGAGAAAAAGTCTCATATTTCTTGAAAGGCAGGAGATTATATTCAGTTTCTGTAACTGAGTAGGTCACCTTGTAGTGGCCATACCAAAAATAAAGTTGCTGGGAAAATGTGTTATATGTCTTGGTAGGCAGGAGGAGATTCTATTTACTGGCTATAACTGTTCATTATTTTAGTGACCAGACCAAATACTTATTGCTTGTGAACTTGCATATAAAGAAATCTTAGAATGATTTTGAAGCAAGAGAATGCATTCACTGTCAGTACCTGAATGTGTCAACTTTTGGTGATCTATGGCATTTGATACCCTTGGGACATCTATTATGTTGGTATCACAATGAGGAGATGCAAAATAGTATGGACCGAACACAAATTAAATGTGAGAACAAGCAAAAAGAAACCACCAGTAACAAATCACTATGCCAATGAAGGCAATGCAATCACAAAATTACACTTTGTAATCTAAGAACAAATCACTCCTCACAGAAGAGGAGCGTTCTACAGATTTGTGATGTAAAGGAAAGAGCACTGAATTAATCAGCTCTCTACACAAACTCTGCAAGGAAGTAATTTACACAAAAACAGGTCTTGTTTTTTTTAAAGTGTTGAGAATTTGGAACATTATTGTATACAGTATGGTTATCCGTACAAGCGTTTTTTTTAAACATTAGTGGATCTTAGTATGTAACTGTTATGAATACAATATTACTCACTTTTTTAAGAATCTCGTGTTGCAAATGGTCATGTTGTGTTACAAAAAATGGGTTGCTGTTTCAGAATTTGTTATTTCACTTCTTATATGTGTTTCTTTGTAACTATGTCTTATATATAAGATTTGGAAATCCATACTGTACACAAATGTATAGCGCTCATAAGAGTTCCGTCAACAGACTTAATTAATCTTGTAGCAAAATTATTGACTCAAGGAATTGTTATTAATATGTTGTATTTAGAATGGAACTTTAAGTAGTAACAGTTCAGATGTATTACATATTATTTATTTAAATTGGTCATATTTTGCTATTGTTCCATATTGAACATTGGAGTACAATATTGTGGAATTCTTTGTTGTTTCTAATGAACGAGAGCAAAGGGTACTTTTATTGTTGCATCACAATAGGGACAATGCATCAATATTTTTTTGCTCTGTTATAAGGACTACTAATATGGTTGCTATTTAAGTAGGAGGATATAACAGAGTTGAACATATTATTGTTTCCACATAATGTTCAATTTAACAAACCATTTATTTTTCTCTTTAGAACAGCTCAATCAGTATAAAATGTTATAAATATCCCTTAGGAAGTAGTTGTTTAAATGAGCTCATTACATTTATAACTTTTATTGACTTCACTTTTTTTAGTTTGGGCTATTAGATGGCGCTGAAAGCGCTACCTTTAAGCCAAAACTATTGTCATTAAAATAAGAGCTTTAACATAAGAGGGTATGTAATGCTTTTCAAAGGAGATGATATTTGAGGATGGATATACACTGTATTTGGTATTGTTTGATTATTGATTCCCTCCCATTCCCTGGCCCTAGCCATGCTGATCCCTACACTAATCTCACCCATTCTTGCCCATCTCAGAACTCTTTGAGCTCTGATCTTTTCCGTGGAGGCAGCCATCTTGGATGACTGTCTCTAAGGGAGCTCTCTGGAAACAAGCCAAACTAGCGGCCATCTTTGAATGGGAAAGATACCATGCATCTTTGTATTTATAATCTGTATTCAGAATATGTTTGACCTTTCTTTTGCTGATTACAATGTAAGTCCATGCCTTCACATAGATCCATTTTACTCTTTAAGTAACTATATTTGAACGAGGAATGTCACTGGATCTATATGTTCTAACCCCACAGCAGAGCTCGTTGGAGAATTGTTTCTGAGCTGGCATTAACCCTATTCTAGACATTCGTATTCTCGACTGGGCACCCATTACCCAAAACTTCAGTTAGAACTTGACGCTGTAAAGGCCTCACGCCAAAGATAGCGTGCACTCGTTATCTTTTGAAGTCCTTCTTTACTCTCTAAAGAGGTTGTTTCGTGGTTCTCAAAAGAATAGCCAAACACGAGAATATACGCCAGGCAAAGGACAAAATAGAATGATGGGATTTGTGGTTTTCAAGTGTCCTGCTAGCAGAGGAATGTTTCACGGTAGGACATTCAACAGCATCCACGTTGCTAGGAGATGGAGTGGGTGCACGTGGAAAGATAGTGTCTTTGTGGGAGTCTTTTGGTTAAGTGTATATGTCAGCTCGGTAGTTCGAGCTCCGGAGGGACACAACTGACAAAGAGCTAAGGCAAGACTAGAGTAGTTCCTCTAATCTACTCTGTGCAGCGTGCTGATGTAAGGTGCAGGCTGCGGTCTAAGATGGTACATTTTATAGCCAACGTTACCAAGAAATTAATCAGGAGATTTGGAACGAGCCCTGAAATGTGACCTCGGGCGTAATAACAAACCATGGCTGGGACGTCTTCCACAGAACTGTTGAGGTGCAGTGTCACACAGAGAGTCACACACAAGCACTGCATGGCAAAGCTGTTTCCCGCAACCCCCAACACACAGCGATCAAGGCAGGGCAGATTAAAATATGCCTGCATCTAATAGCCAGATGCTGTTTTCACCTGGCACTGCCTGCAGAGAACTGTTTTCCTCGGCTTGGTTGGCTCCGATCGATTACAATCAGGCTAGACGGAAAACCCATTTTGTGTTTCGGTTTCCTGGGACGGTTTTGTTCCCCCAGAGTCTAGCGAGCTTCCATTCCCCGATGCCACAGTCCTTTATTTTTGGACACTAAAATCATGCTGTGCTGCTCTGGTGTGTTTGTGTGACTCGGGAGTGTTCCCTACTTGCCACGGCAAAGTACTCCCAGTACTGCAGTGCTCCGTCCGGTCAGTGCTGCCAATGTTGGTCAAGAGGGACGATTGTTAGACATTTAAAGTGATGGTGGTCAACTATTCCAGGCAACGTGTGTGTACTTCTGACCATTGCCTGTCACCCCTCAGCGTGGTGCTTGCTCTGTCGCCTTGCTTCCATCAAACGGGCACATTTTAGTGCTCACTGTCAGTGCAGAGTTCGCTCTTTCTCCCTCTAGCGCTGTTCTAAAGTTCAGCCTTCACTCTGTGAGTGTGTGCAGTGTGTTGGTTTTGTGACTGCATTGCTCAACTAGGACTCCCTCAGACTCTCCATTGGTGCAGACATTGTGCTCCTCTGTTGCCGAGACACATTTAGTGCAGTGCACGTGCTGTTGCCCTCTGGTGATCTGCTAGAGTTGGGCACTCTCATGCCTTGCTAGCTCCTGATGTATTATAATGCAGCGTGGTTGTCCACCTCACACTACTAGAGCTAAGAGCTAAGAAGTGCTCCTCTATTAAGCCATCAGATATCAGTGCTGTGCAACATTAAAAAACCCCGACTGTGCTTGACAAGGCTCCACGTGTGCAGTTCCCCGGTCTCTTGAAGCCGATTAGAGTACCCGGTCTCTTGAAGCCGATTAGAGTACCTCAACCTGTTAAAGATGAAATAGCACTTCTCCAGGCTGACGGTCAATTCTGCCCTTGCTCTCTGGCTCATTTGATGCAGTGCTAAAGTAGAGGGTGTGCAGTGTCCTGCTCAAACCCTCCTTCAGTGAATTACCGACTCTGTGTCACTGTTGTCCTGCCCTGGCTCTGAGCAATATGGCTCTGTGTGGTTTTTGCCCAACTCTGCGGTGATCTCTCTGTTCCCCCGCAGTGACCTGATGACCAGTTATGGTGTCTGGCATCCTGTCACTGTGGCTGCAGCTCTGTGAGTTTGGGCTGCAGCTGTGCCATGAGTCACCCTGAGTATTCTGTGTTGTCCCTGCCTCGTCATCTTCTGGAGGTCTCTCTCGCAGTGTAGGGCGATCGCTCACTGGTAGACCATCACATGGGATTGCAGGATACACAGAGGGAACCAGCAACAGTGCAATTCCCACAATACCCTTATCACGTTTGCCGTTTGGGCTATTAGGTGTCGCTTGCGACATCTACAAGCTAAATATATTGCATTGGATTACAGCTAGGGAGGTACAGGGTTGAACTGGTAACCAAAACAAGCCCTGTGTGGAAGAACATATGAAGAGGGAAACAGAGTCTGTAGGTGTTGTTTGGTTACGTGCCCACCCATGTCCTGCCTTGGCCATGCAAATCCCTATGGACATTCCCACCCATTCCTGCATCTGATCGCCCACAAAAGCCGAAACTGTTGGCATTGCCAATGCTTGTCTTACCAGGGTTGGATCATGTGACCAAACACATGCATGATGAAGAGCTTTTTGTCGAGTTGTCAAACCTTTTAGGATGACATAGAAGGGAAAAGGGGATGAGACCAGGAAAACGTTTTGGGTTTTTTTATGAAATAAAATAAAGTTGAAAAGGGAAGACGACAAATGGGGCCTAATAAACACACAAATTAACAAAAGGGGGGGATAGAGATCAAAAAGCACTCTGTCTAATGCACTGTCAAGAAAAAGCATCAAACTCCTCCAAAATCCCTCTAAAACACAGATGGGCTTGCCCTATACACTCCTACGACCTAACAAAACCTGTCAAGACAAGGTAATCTTGTCCTTTTACAGGGATCCCGAACCTCTCAGAGCATCCCCAATATTTTCGGGAGATTCATTGCCCCTAATTAGCCCGCTGAAAAGAGCACACTGCTCACCCCAATGTGCACGATGGATCCAGACACCGAACAACAAATACTGTATTGAGTGGCGGCTTTGGACTGAATCGCATTCGCAAGCAAAGCTCGGCAGAGGTCCACTCAACTCCAAGCCCATGGCTATAAAAACAGAAAGGCTAGGGAGGGCGGTGGGTCGCGGGGTGGACATCACAACGTGACCTCATGATTAAGCCACAAGTTCACTCCCAAAAACGAACTTTTTTTATTGCATAGTGATGACATTGTTGTTCTGTTTTTACCGCCTAGCTCTCGAAGGGACGTTTTTGCTCGATTAGGTTTAGTTCCTGGTGAGAGATGGGAGGAGAAAGTTCTAGTGAGATGAATAACAACAATAGCAGGAAGAGCAGGACACTGCTGGGGAGGACAAACAAAGCGTCCAGCAGCAGACTCATGAGGAGGTCACTGGCCCGCATGCTAGCCGACTGCAGACTCATGAGGAGGTCACTCTGGCCCGCTTGCTAGCCGACTGCAGACTCATGAGGAGGTCACTGGCCCGCTTGCTAGCCGACTGCAGACTCATGAGGAGGTCACTGGCCCGCATGCTAGCCGACTGCAGACTCATGAGGAGGTCACTGGCCCGCATGCTAGCCGACTGCAGACTCATGAGGAGGTCACTGGCCCCTATGCTAGCCGACTGCAGACTCATGAGGAGGTCACTGGCCCGTATGCTAGCCGACTGCAGACTCATGAGGAGGTCACTGGCCCGCATGCTAGCCGACTGCAGACTCATGAGGAGGTCACTGGCCCCTATGCTAGCCGACTGCAGACTCATGAGGAGGTCACTGGCCCGCATGCTAGCCGACTGCAGACTCATGAGGAGGTCACTGGCCCGTATGCTAGCCGACTGCAGACTCATGAGGAGGTCACTGGCCCGCATGCTAGCCGATTGCAGACTCATGAGGAGGTCACTGGCCCGCATGCTAGCCGACTGCAGACTCATGAGGAGGTCACTGGCCCGCATGCTAGCCGACTGCAGACTCATGAGGAGGTCATATGCTAGCCGACTGCAGACTCATGAGGAGGTCACTGGCCCCTATGCTAGCCGACTGCAGACTCATGAGGAGGTCACTGGCCCGTATGCTAGCCGACTGCAGGCTCATGAGGAGGTCACTGGCCCGCATGCTAGCCGACTGCAGACTCATGAGGAGGTCACTGGCCCCTATGCTAGCCGACTGCAGGCTCATGAGGAGGTCACTGGCCCGCATGCTAGCCGACTGCAGGCTCATGAGGAGGTCACTGGCCCGCATGCTAGCCGACTGCAGGCTCATGAGGAGGTCACTGGCCCGCATGCTAGCCGACTGCAGACTCATGAGGAGGTCACTGGCCCCGCATGCTAGCCGACTGCAGACTCATGAGGAGGTCACTGGCCCGCATGCTAGCCGACTGCAGACTCATGAGGAGGTCACTGGCCCGTATGCTAGCCGACTGCAGACTCATGAGGAGGTCACTGGCCCGCATGCTAGCCGACTGCAGACTCATGAGGAGGTCACTGGCCCGCATGCTAGCAGACTAGAAAGTGTTACAGACAGGAAGGCGAGCCCCACAGAGAGCCATAGAGCAATGGATGGAATGACTAGGTGGGGAGTGAGCAGGAGTGGAGCCAACCTCAACATATTGGGGGGGGCTGTCCAACAGATTGAAAAAGCTGTTTGAAAGTGGGGCCATGACTAGTAACCCAATATCCAAAGCCCCTCCAAGTGCCTGCAAGGCCACTATCCCCTGTGCCTTTGATTTGTGCACTCTAGCCAGGGTCCGAGTGGGGTATAACATTGTCTCAGGCACCAATGAAAAAGGGTCCCACTGTTGCAAATGGCAATTCATTCCTTTTGTGACAGACTAGTACCCAAGTGGGAGGCTTTTCATAAAATATTCATTCGGTAACACTGGTCAAAACTACTAGCCGCATGGTGAAGTAACTTATGAAACTGGCCCACATGGGCCAAAAAAGTGGGCCAACTTTGACCAAAAATACTGGCCCACTCTAGCATTTTGCGTTTTTGGTTCGGGCGTTGCCCTATTGCCCTATAGACCAGTTGGAACCAGACTCTAGCCTCATATATGAGCTGCCTTTCCGCTCTCAAACATCCTGAGAACCCAAAGGACAAAAGGTGAAGCGCAGGGGTCAGTGCAGGTAAGTTGCTTGTGTTTGGAATCACACAGGGCACCTTCTCGAGGTGATGTGAGGGGACTACAGGTCACAGCATAATAAGCAACCCTGTATCAGTGTCTCACCGGGAACTAGATGGGCTGCTTGAGAGGTATGCATAGCTGCAGTGTGTGCATGAATGCATTGTGCTGTCGCCCCGGCCCCTTTCCCTGAGGCTATGAGGCAGAATTCTATCACTCCTTCCTTTGGGCCTTAAACCTATCTTGCAGCCCAGATTCAGAGGATATTTATTTTCACAAAGAGATGCTAATCGTTAGAGGTGTGAGCCATCTAAAAGCAGACAAGTTAAGGCCTTGACTAGATCACGGGACCTATACCGATCAGTATGGGTAGGGAAGGCTTCTGTGCCTGGTCACTTTAAGTTTCCTGCTGCTAACGCTTACGGATGATTACAACGTGAGGCTTGAGCACTGATCTAAGAGGAGAGTGTTGGCAGGCTCGTGTAGCTCCTTTCCCGCCTGCACCTCGGTCTGGCCCTCAAGGCAGAGTGCTGCCTTCTGGCCTTTCGCTTCCTCAATCTAGCCCTCCCAAGCCAGTGTCTTGCTCAGCCACTGGGGGCACTAACTAACAAGCGGGAATAACCATCAAACTGGACTCACATTGAAAGTGAATGGGATCTATAAATGCTGCTCGAAAGAGCAAATGGGAGTCATGAGATATGCGAAAACCAGCCAGAACTGCAACAAACACCATGTCACTTAATAACTGGCCAGATTTCGTGGAACAAAATAGATGCTTTGCTCGCAAAAAAGTTCTGTAGTAAGCACTTCAACCTTTAGATTTAAATTAAAGGAGAACGGGAGTTGTACTGGGTAAATAGAAATGCATATAAAATTGTTCTATGGTAAGTGCTTGGGTTAAACCTGCTTTGCAAGTCGTTGTATTGGGTTTATTAATAAAGGCCCCAAACCTGTCTGTTCTCTGTTATCTGTACATATATTATAATACATGTGATAATATCAAACAAAAACACACACAGAAAAGAAAACCTGCAAAGGCTCTGTGGCTAATGATGCCAGGGTTCCGTTCCACTGAATAATACAGAACTATCGCATAGAACAGGGGTCTGGAAACGTTGGCTCTCCAGATATTTTGGACTGCAACTCCCATCAGCCTTAGCCAGCATATTTAACGGTGAGGGATTGTGGGAGTCGTAGTCCAAAACATTTGGAGAGCCACAGGTTGCAAACTCTGGCATAGAACAAAATATTAGAAAGGACAAAAATTAAAAGCATAAACAACGCATTTATTAGAGCAGTCCCTCAATAGAGGGTCAACTGTAGATACTTACAGTAAATACCTGCTGAAATACTTTCCTGGCCCTGATTCTAATATATATAAGTATATAACATATTGCCCTACATTGGTCTTCCACGCAGCCCCGTTTCTTGGCCCAGGCGTAGTGGGCGACGGCCCGGGGTGCAGAGCTAAATAGCCAGGAGGTGGGCTCAGTAAGGGGCCCACCCAGAAAGCGAACTCTGATCTTGCCGGACAAAAGAATAAGCAGCCTGCTTTGCCGGTGGGTGCTCCTGAGATGTCCGGCTGGCCGCTCTCTGCTGACTTGTGGGTGACTGCAATGCATATGAAATATGCAAACAAAGGAATGAATATTCCAAACGCAGCATGTGAGACGCTCTGGGGTCAAACCCTGTGCCCCTCATTCTTTGTGTTGACAGCCTTTCAAGTGGGGCAATTTATAAATGATGGCTCATTTAACAAGCCATTGTTTTTACACAGTATGTACATTTCAGTGTTAAGAACTGAACATGGGTATTTCTATTCACCAGGCCACCACTAGTATCAGTTAGCTGACCAAACCTATGCTTTCTTCAAAGTTTTAACTATTTTCTTTACTTTCATGTCTCTTTATTTGACACACAAAGACGTGATTTTATATTACTTTTTAGTAACATAGTGTGCATCCCTGGGAAGGTTAACTGTCGTTATATTGCTTACGTATTCTAGTGGCTGCTTTGGGACATGGACTAAATGCATCCGCTCAGCATCAAAGGTCTTTTCAATTTCTAAACAACCCAGCCACTGCATAGCGCACACAGCAGATGGCAACTCAATGTCACTTGGCACCTTGATTAGCAAAAGTAGAGTTCATTATGTGTCACCATGCAGACAATAGTCCATGACAAATCATTGCAGTGATGTGTGCCACAATGTTTTGTGTGCTATGTAAGCCACCACCCCGTTGGTTAATGGCATCTAGGTGGTGCTCTCTTATGTAACAGCACATATGCCTGTTTTTGTCCGATGTGTCCAATGTCCACACAATAGCACACCGGAACCTTTTGTGTATGTGGCTCTGATGAGCATGCCATGCTGTGCCCACACTTAAACGCATAAAGCAAAGACGTTGCCTCAAATTGTAAATCCACTAAGCCAAACGCCCTTTCGACACTTCACTAGCTGCAGGCCAGCACTAATAAGGGATGCTAATGCCAGCTCTGTTACATAAAGCATGGGCCTGTTGGTTTTTGCAGAAATAACCCCCTGAGACCTGCGTAATAGTCAGGAGGTGGTGGCTGAGGCACTGTGGACCCCTTACCATGCATTAGTAGCCGGTTTCTTTAAAACGCTTCTTCAGCTTATTACTGGTTAGGTTTAAGTCTGTAAGAGGTACAAGCCTTTCTGTGTAGCCTTTCTGTGCATTGGTTATTGGGTCTCTCTTCTACTGTATCCTGTCATGTCTATAGATATAATTCCCAAAAGATGTTTCTGTATTGGGAGTTGGACATGCCCACACAGAGACCCAGCTCTTCCTCATCTAAAATTCTTCAGAAACAAGAAGCAAAAGAGCCCTTTTCCCCCATTTGAGTGGCCAATGTTGCAGCCATTTTATACTTGCATCCAAAAACGTAAGCAATCAAATGAGTATGTATGGTTTATGGTTACAAACATTTTAATGTGAGGGTGAGTGCTGTTAACAGTGATGTGAGCACCAAGCCATGCAACTGTTATGAATTTAGAGATTCAAACATACAATCCTTTTATTAGGCTGGTTTAGCCAATATAGAGATCTCTGATCACTGTTATAGTCCTGAAATGCTCTGTGATTTAATGCAAAGCATATGGGAACCCTCACTGGTACTATTTGTCCCCTTTCGCACTCTCATAGAGGTTTTTTTGAAAGAGAACAATAACCAGACTGTCCATCTTGGAATGATAACCTTCCATCATAAACTAATTCATATGGTTAGTCTAGTATTGCCCCTTGCGAAATACAAGGGAGGTGGTACGAACAGAGCACCTGCAACCCAGGGCCAGTGGGCACTCAGACCCTGGTAGGCTGGTCACACCGCAGTGTTCCAGTGTGGACAGTTTAAAACTGCATTCAGGCAAGGCCTTCCCTAAGAGCAGGTGAAAGAAAAAACATTTACTTGGGCAGAAACAGCTGTGTTTTCACATTAGAAATCTTCCATAAAGTACTTGCATTACAATGAAACGAAATCAGCTTCATTTATATAGCAATTATTTATTTATATTGAGGAGGAGTTTTGTCACACGACACAGAGGTATAGTTTGGGATTGGCGTGTGCCAGTCGGTGGGGGGGCTAAGAGGGGGGTGAGTATTCTGCTGTTTCGCCCTGGGCACCAAGTTGGCTAGAAACTGCCCTGCTTCCGTGTTTCTAATTGGTGCCTGCCGAGGGGCAGTCAAGCGTTTGAAGTAGTTTGTAATGCTCCTTGCACGCATTCCCTCCCCCTTCCTGGGGTCAGGCCTGCGTGACTCCTCGGTGGCTGTTACTCATTAGGAAGCTCCACCCTTTCCTCACTGCTCAGGGGCATCCGAGGCTAGACTGCAACGTGCCTGCCTGAGACAGGCCTCTGCCAGGGCTCCCCTCCATCGCATGCCGTGGCCAGCAGCGTGCACGGCCAGTCAATTAACGACGACAAGGCATCTTTCATGCCCTGCCGTTCCCAGATCTAGTTCACACGTCAGAAAATAACTTGAACATCGAAGGCGTTAGAACGCATTTTCAAATATACCTGTGAAGCAAGGCCACAGCGCTTCTCGGTGGGACAAGACACCCATCATTTTTTCACATCCGTGGTTATTTGCTATTTAAGCTGGGATCACCAGTGCTCCACCTTAGAGGGGAAAACGCCGTGTACAGAACCCTGCACCCGAAGCCCCGAGGTATGCGCCCGCCATACGCGGCATTCAGGTGTTGCGGCGGTCGATTGATATAGTGCTTACACTACTTTAAGGCACGTTCACAGCAATCAGGAGGAGTAGGTGTTGGTTGGGTTACAGGAGAAAGGGGAGGAAGAGAAGCGGGGAGGAAGAGAAGCGGGGGGGGGGGTTGTCGTGAGCAGAGCATTCACATTAGTCCATGTCAGGCGTGAGTAAGTCATCCAGTTCTGATTTTATCCTTTTTGCCTTCTGGAACCTATAGTTTTGCTTTTCCCATTATGAATGCAGGATTAGAAATCCCTCAGTATACACAAAGAAAACAGTACTAGCATGGAACAACTTGCGAGGTCGACATTATAATGAAAGAGAGAGAGAACGAGAAAGAGCGAGAGAGCTAAAGAGTGAGAGAGTGATTGAAAGTAAAATAGATAAGGATGAAAAGTAAAAGATAAAGGCTGAGGGAAAGAAAGATTGATGGAGGGGATGAGGAGAGAAAGAAAGAAAGAAAGAAAGAAAGAAAGAAAGAAAGAAAGAAAGAAAGAAAGAAAGAAAGAAAGAAAGAAAGAAAGAAAGAAAGAAAGACGTTAAGGACATATTTAGGGAAAGAATTAAAGGGTACAAGAAACAAAATTCACAAAAAGACATTCCATAAACTTACAGAATAAACATGGGAAAAAGAGGGTGAATCAAAGTATGACATAAATGGTAAGAAGCAAAAAAAGGGAACAAAAGAAAGAATGAGGAAATGAAAAATGTGTGTAGAGAGAAATATTTCATAAAAGATAACTAGAAGGGGTAACGGATGAGAGTGAAAGAGAGGCCAGGGGACAAAGGGCAAGGGCAGACAGAGGGGCAAGAAGGAAAGGATCAGAGAGAACTGTGGTAGAATGGAAGATACAGCAAGAGAGCGCAATATCAAGAGAGGGAGAGCAGGAATAAAAGGAGTCATGCACAGTAAAGTGCATAAGGTGGCAAGCCGGCACAAAAGCTGGAGATCCCTACGGGGTCTGCCAGCTTTATGCATCCCGTAGGTATCCATTGGAAATGCTGCCAAACCCTTCGGTTTAATTGTAATCATGAACACTGCTTACCATGCATGTGCAAATGACAGAAATTTGGTGGCGGGGAGCCATTTTCATGTATGTCAACAAGTTATGGCTCTCCGCCGCGTAATTACTGATTTGACAAAAATGAGCTCCTACCTTTTTTACCCTCAGCGCCGTACTCATAATGAGGCACCAACAAATGTAAGATGCGTTTGTAATAATCCAGAAAAAACATATGATCCGAGCAGATCGACTGAAGAGAAAGGAGGTGCATGTATCGAAGCTGGTAACATGGGTTGCGCTTTGTTGATGAACAGTTATTTGATTCATCAAATTATTTGCTTGTGAAACAGGGATTTGCGTGCCATCCTGCCCGCAAATCCCCATTCATCAAACAGGGATTTGCGCGCAGAATGGCATGCAAATCCCTGTTTTGCTTGCAAATAATTCCATGAATCAGGGCCTAAGTGTTCTATTTTCAATTGGTGGAGAGCAGAAAGTGTGATTGTGGCTCAGGGACAGAAATCCAGACGCTGGGGAAGAGAGGAAAGCATGGGATTACTGGGCTTGTGAAGAGGAAAGGCACAAGGTTTGCAGGGCCCAACCCTGGGAGTGCACCGTGTCTGCTGGGGGCATTGTAGTCACTGTGAGCGCCCCAAATCTGTTCCTACATGAGAGGAGAGGAGTCGATGCTCCGGGGTGGAGATGTGTGCAAGCAGAGAGGTGAAAAGTAATGCCATGCTGAGAGCCACTTCTGCAGAGCAATGCCCCAAACTGACCCCCTGGTGGTAACCTCCTCCCATGTGGCCAGGGGACGGTAGCCGCTACCTGATCCTGACCCTGGGGACAGCTATATGATGGAGGATCACATGGGAGAAGACAACTACCGTGGATATGTCATGGATTGTATTGGCTGAGGGGCGGTATCCCCCATTTGCCCATTAGGAAGACCCCCTAATACCGAATACCCTAATGACCTATTGCCATGCATATGTTCCCCCCTTTAGGGGAGATGAAGAGACTTTTTCCCATCGCGCTTTGCGCCAAACTCCCATTTATGACCTGAAGAATAAAAGCTCCAAGAAAACCTTTTTCCATTTTAATTCCCCTTCATATAGAACTGATCTTTCATGTGGAATCATTGAGAGAGATTCTCCAAATATTATGAATCAAGTGACATCAATGGACTCCAACTCCCACAACCACCTAACTACTGAGATGAGGGGGATGAAGGAATTGATGCAGGGCAGCAGGAGCCTCAAGCTCAAAGGAGCGTGCTAGTTGCTTAGTGAAAGCACCTTGGTGCAGGACATTTTAAAATGGCAACCAAACTCATAGAAACATTTCAGGAGAAGACACTGCATCTCCCGCAGAGGCGTGTGTACACAGGAGGCACGAGCCGGTGTGGCAGAGCAGAAGAGCTTGCCCACAGAGAAGGAGAGTAACGTTGCGTGAGCAGGACGTGCCATGGAAACACCGGGAACCGCAAGAGGATTCCTGGGCACTCGGCAGCTCGAAGAAGCAGCATTATCCTTACTGGGACCTGAAGAAAAGTAAGTGTTCAGGAGCAGAGCCATGAGAGAAGGCGTAGAGACGTCAGAGCAGCCCATAAGGGGAAGCAAGTGGCAGAGCTACGCTGCGTAAGAGCGAAAGTAAATGAAGATGCTACACAGAGCTGGTGAGTCAGCCCAAGCAAAATGGGGACCGCAGGTGGTTTCGGCGACTGCGCCAATGACAATTAGAACGTTATGAAGCTGCAAAGACAGAAACAATAAGATTTATTGCGAGTCAAAAGGGCAGAATGCAAACTCAAACCCCAATAACATATGAGTACATTGAATACAGATGTGGGGAAAACATAAACAATCATTGAGACAAATAGATATACCGAACCAAGAAAGATACATGCAGTTTTGGATATAAGGAGGAACAGTGATAAAAGAGAATCACAGCAGGGAAGTATACAAGGCAGTTGGTATTACAAGACAAGTCCTGGCAGGAGAGTACACCAGGCAGTTTGTGAGTGCATAAGAAGTCCTGGCAGGGGAGTATACCAGTCAGTTGGAAGTGCATAAAGAGTCTTCGCAGGGGAGTATAGCAGCCAAATTGCAAACCGACAAGAAGTGTCAAGAATGGACAGTGTTTGTTGAACAAAGAAGGATCTTGTGTTAAAGAAGGACTTAGAAGGCTAAAGAGTTTTGTTTTTTCCAAACAGGATTTTTGTGGGCCAAGGAGGCTCACAAAGAACTGTTAGAAAAAGAGACATTGCCACCACATTGAATAATCCAGGGGAAGGGAATCACCCTCTGGAACCAAGGTCTTTTGATCTTGGAGTACATTTACAATGGAGCTATTCCATTTTTATTTACGAACACTTTTTGAGAATATCAGGTCCAAGACATTTCCCTTCTCACTTTATTATTTTGTTTGTAGTTTGAGGATTAGGATAGAATGTTCGGACACAGGGAGAGCTTGTTTTCTGACATCCTGACGCAGACAGATCCTTTGTTTTTTGGTTTTTAGGTAGGGAACTCCTCTTTAGAGCATGGTCAGAGAGGCATTTCCCCAACCCAATTAAGTTAATAAAAGTCTTTAACCAAAAACATGGCAACTTTCATTTCTGACCGCTCACACTATTGCGCTGAATTTCATTACATGTGTGTTATTCTGAGAGTATCTTTTTGTCATTATGTGCTCATGCTGCAGGCATGTACTGCAGTGCCTGTTGTCTCAGGTTGTTGTGTGTGCTAAATTGTTTTACATGCCGGTTACTGTGAGTGTATTATTCCGAGTCTGTGGCATGAGTGCTAAGATGTGGCCAGATGAGTTGCTTGCCAAATGTAATCAACTTTTATGGACAAGGTGAAAAGTTACAGAGGGAAAGTACCAAGTATTCTGAGTGCATCGGCCCAAGTATATTAGTGTCTAGATGTGTCCAGAGCACTTGCTTTCCAAATTGGACCAGACCAAGAGTCACAGTGGAAAGCCTTTTAATTTTTGCGTCATTAATTTCGAGTGTGTTTTTTCTGGGTGTATTATTCTAAGTGTATTGTTAGTGGTCATGGGATGGGGTTGTATGCAGTGAGCGTTATCTATGGCTGCTTAGCTAACTTGTATTACCTGGTGTTATTCCAAGCATATTATTCTGAGCGGATTGTTGGCGTGGGCTGGAACCTGCATGAACTGTACGCGATGTCGCGTATGATTTTCACAACATTCTAACTGCTGGTGTACAAATATATTCACTTTTTTGTTCTTAAGAAGTGAGTTTGACTGATCCAATGTTCAAAATATTAGTGGAATTCACAAGTAAATTTAAGCACTGGAGGTGTGTAAAAAAACTCAAGAATTGGTGCAATTTTGAGATATACTTTACAGTGTGGTGTTTCTGTCAGTCTCTTGAAAACCCATTGCAAAAAACAAGTTTTTTTAACTTTCTTTTCCACATAAAAACGTTTATGAAACTTTGGCAAACGAGTAAGGATTTGTTGCATGTCAAATTTGGTAAACCTCTTTAAATAAAAAAGGAAGTTACAGCAGAAAGTTATTTCATTTTCCTATGAAAAAAAAGACATGTAATTGTAGAGTTTCGACTGTGACTAATATATGTATTTATGGTGATGGGTGTAAGGGACCTTGATGAGGATGGGCACGAGCGATCTGATGAGGGACAGTGGAGGACTATAAAATAAATGTGGGAGGCAATAAGGAGCTGTACCAGAGATGCTTGAGAAAGGGGAAAAGAGGGACTGTGATGTAGATGCAGGAAAAATGCAGGCTGTGTCAGGGATGCGGGAAGCAGGGACCAATGGGGCACTGTGATGAGGACGAGGGAGGCTATGGGTAATTAGGGACTGTGCTGTGGAAGAGGAAGACAGGGGGCGATGGAGGACTATGACGTTGAAGAGTGAAGTAGGGCTAATTGTGCACTCTGATGTGTTAGAGGGAATCATGGATAATGGGGACTGGGACATGGAAGAAGGAGGCTGGGTTCATGGGTTACTGGTGCGAGGAATAATGAGGTGGGGTAATGGGGGGACTGGGACGAGTAAGAGTGAGACACGTTAATAGGGAACTAGTGTGAGGAATAGTGAGGTGGAAGAATTGGGGAGTGGGACAGGCAAGAGTGAGGGCAGGGTTATGGGGATTGAGATGATAAAGTAGGGTGGAGCTATGGAATGACTGGGACGAGAAAGAGCGAGGTGGTAAATTGTGCATTCAGGGTATTGCGATTCAGAATCTTTACAAACTGCATCCAATCCTGTTCACTTCCATTCCAGATGATAAATAAATCATCCATGAACCTAAGCTATGAACCTAAACCGCAGCACTACTGTGTCAGTGTAGTATGGATTCTCATTCAACCACAGGCTGAATTCCTCACACAAACCCAGGGTTAAATTTGCATAGGACAGACAAAAGCAGCCCCCATAGCGGTACCTCTAAGTTGTCATGTTACTGGGATTTATACTGCACACCTCTGCCATTTGCATGGTCTCCCAGTGCTGTGATGGATCTGAAGAGGAGTTAGTATGATTAGTGGGAAGAAGGGACAATGCAAGACAGCTTTGCTGTTGTGTTGATGTGTGCAGGATTCAGAGTTCTGCAGACAGGTCTCCTGCATGGTGAGTTTAAAATGCTTGAAAGAACACCCTTCTCCCTGCAATTCGAAAGCAGAATTAGCCATTTTAGCCAGGTCACACACAGCATAGGGCCACCCAATAGTATACCTTTGCTGGTGTTTGCTCAACATGCTCCAGGCCTCAGCCATAAGGATTCAGACTACATTGCACTGATGCTCCCTAGTGAGTGTGACACATGTATGCAGTTGTCTGAATTACTGAGAGCTGGATCTCATGGGATGAAACATTTTGCATATAAAATAGCACTGCCCTAGAGACTAGGACATTTTCCTGGAACATTGAGCTAATGTTCATACTTGGTGGCTAATGTGGCTAATTGTGAGATATATATATTGGACTCACCATCTTAGCAGGGCCCGTCTACCCCGGGTAACTGCAGAGAGCGCGCAACTCGTGGCCAGGTGTTGGAGAGAACCCAACGAGTTCAGGAATAAGGGAACCGAAACCTTGATACCTCGACAGGCAAGTATTACGGCCATGCATCTGAAGACACTATCTTTCAACCAGGGCCAATCAATGGCTCTCCTTTCTGAGATATAAACACAAAGTGCTCCTCGGAAACGAGCTTCTATTTTGCAATCAAATGGTATTATTGGATACTGTATAATGTCCCTCCATGCCTGTGAACTTCTAGCATTTGTTTGATACATAGCTCTCCCCTGTGCCCCAGCGCGACAGATTTTAGCTGGATGTGCACAGCATATTTCGGTTACCCACGGACTGTAAATAATGTTTCTACCCAGTCATTCATGTCCAGTGGGTGTAAAAATGGTGCTCGAATCGGGGGATGTCTCGCTCTCTTGGTCTGTTGCATCCCCGGGTAACATAACAGAGGGGGGGGGGGCGCGAGAGAGAGAGGGGGAGCAAGAGAGAGCACGCAGGCGACAAATGACCAAAATACAACAGAGTGCCATGTCACAGCCTCCAGGTGGCCCATGTCACGTGTATCAGCTCCATACAGTCCCCGCTTTTCAGACACACATATGTTGCATTCTGGGACTTGAAGTTTAGATTACACATTGAAAATGCGTGCTAACAAATCTGAGAATGCAAATAGGGGATATCTTAAAGCCAGGCGTGGGTGAAGGTGTTTTTTTTTCTTCTTTTTTTCCAGTCTTTTATAGTCCTGGCTTTACAGTGCGAAAGGACTCCAAGGCCCGACATGCAAAGAAAAATACACCAAAGGCCGTGCACCTCCCCAATGGAATGGGGCATGTTGACATGCATAGCTATGTAGCCTTTACCCTATAAAATAGATTAGGTTTTTCATGCCATCCTTGTAAACGTTTTTTGTGGGCAATGCCCGAACTCACCCAGCTGCAACTGTTCACAGGTCCCATTGGGGTTCTTCCCAATCCTGCACTTCAGAATAGCCCCGGGGTTCGCCACCGACTGGTTCGCAATCCAGTTCGATCTGGGAGCTCCGGCCACAAGCCTGGGAAACAGAAGCGGGTCATTAAAATCGGCAAACTTCCCAGGAAGCAAGAGCCTATTCACGCTTTCCTGCTTCTGAAGCCAGCCTTAAACTCTGAACAGGAAAGCGCTGCTCGCTGTAGCCCCGCTGGCTGTCTTGTTGCTTGTGCACAATTGATGAATTTCAAACCACAGCGCAAAAGCACGAGTTTCAATGGATTTCGTTCATCTTCCTAGTGTTCTATCGTTCAATAATGGAACCCTTCAAGGCAGGCTCTTTGGGTGACTGGGTGCTGACTTACCAAGTTTCGTCCGCATAGCTGTGCAGCAGCACGGAGTACCCGAAGAGCGTGCCATTCAGTCCCCTGAACACGCGTGGCTCCGTCACATCGATGTTGTAAGCGCTGCCGTTCCCGAGCAGGCAGCCCAGGAGCAGCGCGCTGCAGATGTGCGCCCTTCTCAGCATTGCCGCGCGCATCTGCCGGGTCCTGATGGGCTAATCAGAGGCGGCGGTTTGGACGCTGACTGGAAACGAGAGGAAGGTACAGCGGCTCCCACGAGGCTCGTGCTGTTGTCTCGAGGGGTGCGCCTGGCAATGAACCTACAGAAGGATTGACGGGGTCCGCTCCTGATGTACAATCAGGCGCCTCTGCATGCAGGGGTGAACCTCGGCGGGGGAGGAGTTTACCCCGCTCAGCCCGCGAGCTCACCCTCACCCTGCCGTGATTGGCCGTTTCCTGAACTCAGCCCAAATTTCCAAACCGCGCCCTCGTCTCAAAGCAGTCTCTTCCTTTACTGTCAGCTTCAAACAGGCCCGCTCTGCACACCCCACAAAACTGCTCACATCCTCCCTTCAAGTATTTGCGAAGAAAAGAAAGAACAAAAAATCTGCGCCACAGAAAAGTGAGAGGAAGTTACACACGTGGCGACATAAAACACGGTTGGCCACACACCTATAGCTTAAGAATGCACTAACATGTTTTAAAATTAACAGAACTGAAACACTGCTGGTGGGACTAACTGTCCAGACATATAGAGCCAGTAGGTGTGTCAGAAAGAACTCACCTAGATTTCTAAAGTGTGCAACACCATTTTGCGAAAGTGTGACCAGGTCATCCAAGTCCTGGCTGCATGTTCTGCATCCTAATACTGTTAGTTTTACCTTTCAAATTATTGAAGGACTGCACGTCCCAGAATGTGAAGAACAGAACACACGAATTGGTTACCCACTCATTGCTGACAAGAGACAAAGTTTGACACCTTATGCAAACTCGCTTTCATGATCATACTCCTTTACACCTCCCGCTCCCTTACTTTATGCCCCAAACCCACCCAAGCTCACACTCAAACACCCATTAGAGGCGCAGACGTACACATCCACAGAAGATCCTACCCCCCTTCCTGCCCTGTACTGGAGACATGATACCGTGCCCTAACACCAGCTATTGTACCAATACCACAGCAAGTATTTGGAAGACGGTATCCATTAAGACAACCATATCGATTGTACCCCCGAGCTGATGGTGGAGCTTCCTGAAGGAATATGAGAAAGAGCCAAGAACATGGACTGATGACGTCATAAGAAAGTGCGCACCAGGTCCTGAAATACTGAATGAAGATGATGAATCCTAGAGGGGAAATGACGAAGTAAAGAATCAAGTGAACCTTAAAAGTATACAAGAAGATGACACGTTACAAAGTTCTGAAGAAATCAAAAGTATAATGAAAGTAAATACGCTGAAACCCAAGATAGATCAAGTCATCGTATAGGCTAGCTACAAGTATGATATGATATGGCATTTATAACGCGCCTATACACAAGTGTTTCGAGGCTCGACGAGGCAAGGGAGGGGGAAACAGGGGAAAGACAGACAACGATCTTACTAGGCCGAGTGTCATTCAGATCGCGCAAGTGCAAGGGAAGGGGGAAAGGGAAAAGTGCAAGGGGAAGGGAGGGGGGAGAGTGCAGTACATGGGATAGTAGAATAATAAGATAAATAAAACAGCCAGATGATGGCAAGTGCAAAGTAAGAGCAGACATATGTGCTGGTAGGGGACTGTAGGGATACAGAATAACAGTCCCCAAGTGCGGGGGTTGCCAGGGAGGTAGTGCAGGTGTGCAATTGGCAGGGCCTGGGCCAGAGATCAGAAAGAGTGGCCAGGTAACTAGTGCAGTTTCAGCCAGGAATTCACAGGGCAGAGGGAGAGAGAAAGCAGAAGCTAAGAGGAAGGTTTTGACATGCTTCCGGAACCAGAGATGGTTCTCCTCAAGTTTCAGGGAGACGGGAAGGCTGTTTCAGAGCGAGGCCCCTGCCGAAGCGAGAGATCTACCACCAACACATTGCTTGGAGAAGTGACTGACCATGAGAGAGTTGGAGGCTGATGAGCGAAGAGCTCGAGAAGGAAGATATTTGGGAAGAGAGAGTTGAAGGTATTGCGGCCCCGGGCCCCAGAAGGCCTTGTGGACAATGCAGAGGGTTTTGAACTTAATCCTCGCAGCCACTGGGAGCCAGTGCAGAGATTTCAGTCCTGAAGAGATAGAATCCCTGGGCTTGAGGCCAAGGACAAGTCTTGCAGTCCTGTTGTGGATATTTGAAGAGGGTGGAGAGTAGAGGCAGGCAGATTTAGACAGAGGCTGTTACAATAGTCCAGCCTAGAGAGAACAAGGGCTCTGGAGATGGAGAGCTTCAGAGGGAAGGAGAGGAAAGGAAGAATACCTCTGAGGAGGTGTAGCTGGTAGTGTGACTTCTTAGAGACGTCGGAAATGTGAGGAGAGAAGGAGACTGTGGAGTCGGTGACCCCAAAGTTTTTAGCCTTGCAGGTAGGAGCAGAAAGAGGGCCAAGAGAGGCTGGCAAGAGAGCTGCTGGGAAGGAGGGAATGGGTGTGCCGATGAGTAAAATCTCAGTCTTACTGGCATTAAGGCAGAGGTCATTGACGGCACACCTTCCTGGATAGCAGTCAGACAGTCAGATATGAGAGGAGGCCGAGGGTAGCCTGAAAATGAGCTGGGTATCATCTGCATAGCACTGAAAAGTGGGGCAGAGAGCGGCAATGTGGTGGGCAAGGAGAGCCAGGTATTGGTTGAACAGCCAGGGAGAGAGGTTAAATCCCTGGGGGACCCCACAAGTAGAGAAAAAGATATCAGAGAGGAAGGACCCAAGTTGGACCTGGGAGGGTCGGTCAGAGAGGAAAGAGGTCAGCCACACCAGGGCCTGACCAGTGATACCCAGGTTATCACGGAGACAGTTGAGCAGGATGGCATGGTTGACAGTATCAAAGGCAGAAGAGAGATCAAGCAAGATGAGGACACATGGGCTGTTGGAGACAAGGTTAGAGATCAGGTCTTCACGGATGTTCAGGAGAGCAGTTTCCGTGCTTCTGGCAGCTCTGAAGCCAGACTGGTGGTCATGAAGACAACCAACAGATTCAGTGTGAAGATTGAGCTGGGAGATGGCCAGTTTCTCCAGGAGCTTGCCCAGGAAGGGAGTGATGGAGATTGGGCGATAGTTAGCCGGGCAGGAGGGGTCGGCATAGGGTTTCTTAAGAAGAAGGTGCACAAGGGAGTGCTTCAGAGGGGATGGGAAGACTCCAGCGGCGAAGGAGTGATTGCAGAAATCAGCCAGGGCAGGAGCCAGGGAGTCGATGTGGTCCTTGATGATTTTGGAGGAACAGGGGTGAACCTGTTTCAACATGACTTTCATAAATCGTACTTGTCTAGAAACCTTATCTGCAGAGAAAAGGGGAAAGGCAGAGAAGGAGGGGGAGGGGGTGGCTGCAGAAGGGCCAGAGGAAGAGCAGGCAATAGAGCGAGGGAGCCAATAGGAGGAGAGTGAGGACAGGATGTCCTGGGTTTTTGAGATGAAGTGAGAAGCCAGTGCCGTGCAGAGGGCCTGGGAAGGTACAGGAGAGGTAGAGACTGTGGCAGGGTTGGCTAGTTCCTTGCAGATTTTAAGCCGAGTTGTTAGATGTCGCAGAGATGCAGGCTTGGATATGAGCTCTCTTCTTGGTGAGGACGGAGAGCCGGTATTGCCTTTGAAGCAGGCGACAGGCCAGTTTGTCAGAGGATGAACATGAAGCACGCCATTTCCTCTCGGCCACCTTGCACTTGCGTTTAAGGGTGACGAGGTCTGAGTCATACCAGGAGTTACACTTGGCTTTGGGCTTCAGGCGGATTCTCACGATGGGGCAAGGATATCAAGAGTATCATTTATAGAGGAGTGGAGCATGGAGAGAGCTGTGTCAGGGTGAGAGTCAGCCAAAGGTGGAGGAGGGGATGAGAAGGTGGTGGCGAAAGCCTCAACTGACACGCGCTGCATGGGTCAGATGACCGAGAAGGTGGGTGGCAGTGATGGAGGTGGCTTGGCCTGAGGGGTGGGGAGGGTGAGGTGGGAGGATAAGAGAAAGTGATCACTCCAGGAAAGCAGAGTGGAGAGAGGGACAGAGAGTGGAAGGTCAGAGGAGATCAGAACATCAAGAGTGTAACCCACAGAATGAGTCGGGCCAGAGAGGAGAATGGTGAGTGAGAGAGAGTCGCAGAGGTCGAGAAAGATTCCAGAGGGGGCACAGAAGGCATTCTAGTGGATGTTGAAGTCTCCAAAAAGGAGGAGTTAAGTAGTTGAGGCCAGGAGTGAGGAGGTGTAACGCTCACCTGGTATCCACAGGGACGTCACTCAGCCTGTTCTGACCTCTTATGACCTCAAACCCTTCCCTGGAGTCTACTCGACTGGAGACTGGGCCTGAAACACAGGATTGGTAGAGTTTAACTCCCTATTGTCTCTGTGTGCTTGAACCCCTTCTTCCCCGGGTTCCAACCCTTCCCTTTAGTCCACAGCTCACCCTGTTTTCTTGGAAAGTGTGCTCTCCGTCCTACTTTCAGAGCAGGGGCGCGTTGATTGATACAGGCTCGTTGCTGCCTAGTTACTTCACTGGCAAGAGTCTGACAGGTAAGTATAATGAGTCTTTTGAACAGTTCTCTAACTTCATCCCTTTCCTTCCTTAGATGATGGCCAGCGTGCGGGGATGGTGACGTGCTGCTGAGATGAGTAGCGCTGAAGGTGAGTGAGTGCACGATGCGCGATGCAACCCTTTCGTATTTGTATTGAACTGAATTCTTTTTCTGTGTCTTTTAGGTGCCGCAACGTTTTCAACGTGGATGCCGGTTATGAAGAAGAAATGCGGTGAGTAAGCGTGGTATGCGGCGCCTCTAGATGTTTCCACGCTAACCTGGAGTGTCTTTTCCCTCTTGCACATGGATGAGAAGTTCCGGAGACAGAGTTCCCCCAGAGCGGCTGGGATTCAGGTAAGCGTTTGAAGCTCGTACAGTCTTTAAAAAAATAAGCAAAGATTTGCTGAATGCTTACTAATGCCTTTTCTGTTCTTTTCCCTTTTTCCTTAGGAAGCGGCGTGCCGGGATGGGAATGACACCGCCGAAGATGCCCGCAGAACAGAAGGAATCATGAATGATGGGCAGAAGCGTCACAAGGTAAGGCTGCTCCTAACGGTGTTCTTGTTCTTGCAGGAGCTGAGCGCAGAAGAAAGATGCAGGCCTACTGGAGACTGATCCGAACACGGTGAGTGTCACGCTGCAGGTGCAGAAAACGCAAAGCATGTTTCTCAGCCTGGGTGTGGCTTAAATAGTCTCTGGGTATCACAGGTGTCTCTGGGCTGAACCACACCCAAAAGACTAGACTGCACATGCAGTTCTGGGAACCAAAATATGTGGGGGCATCCATCTTGTCCCCATCAATGCACTACAAGTCCAATCCCCGATGTTATCCTATGGGAGTGAGTGAGTCTGGTGCCGCAAGCGCCAAGTCTGACTCCAAGTGGGTCTTTGGAGGGATGGAGAGGCCCTTGAGGACCATGTAGGTGATCGTGGCCTGGCTCCAGCCTGACATCTTGGAGGGCTGGGGACATGAGGGGCAGAAATCATGACAGCACTCCCCCCCAAGGCCCCTCTCAAGGTGGCTCTTCTGTCTGGTCCTGGTTGGTTTGGATGGGTTTGATGAAATCGTCTAAGCAAGCGAGGTGCATGGATATACTCACAAGGCTCCCATGTCCTGTCTTGTGGACCATACCCCTTCCAGTCTACTAAGTAGTATAATTTGGATCTGACGTACTTTGAATCCAGGATGTCCTTGACTTCGAATTCTAGCTCCCCGGCGACTACTTTCATGTAGTACTTTCACTACTATGGACTTCATTCATTCACGGTGCGTCACTCTTTCTCAACTGTCATGCTGGACTTCCTTTGCATCTCGTACTCATGGTGGCCCTGAATCATGCTGTTCCCATCTTCATCTTGTATCCTGCTTGCAACATTATGTGTTACTACTGACTTCTGCAATTGTATTCGCTCTCCACTCTTGCTTCTCCACTCTTTTTGACTGCTTAATCTCTGTTCTCTCCTCCTTTCCCTTCTCCCTTTTCCTATCTCCTCCCCTTACTTTCTTCTATGCACTTACTCTATCAAAATTGTCCCTGGACCTAATATGATAGCAACCTTGTCTGTTTCCTCCACCCTCCCATTACTGTTTTTTTCCTCCCCATCACCCCTCCAGCACTATCTGAAATGTCGTCAGGCCTAGTATGATAGTTGCTTGTTTTGTTCCTCCCCTCCCTTTCTGCACCCCTCTCCCTCACCTTTTGTTTTTCTCCGGCTCTACCATAAATGTCATCAGGCCTAGTACGGTAGTCGCCTGTCTGTTTCCATTTCCTTCCCACTCTCCCCCTCCCTTCCTTATCTATGTCTTAGCACTTGCACTATCTGAAATGTCGTCAGGCCGAGTACAAAAGTTAATTTCACATCCTTACTGTTCATGGCCTGTAAGAATGTTGTTGTATTTTCCCTTGTTCCCTCCCTTGCCTTGAAGCACTTTGAAACACATTGTGTATAGGCGCTATATCAATAAACAATCATATCATATCATATCATACTACTGGCTGATGTGGCGTTGCTGCCCGGGTCCCAGGTTGAACAGGTTTAAGGAGAGACATGTGGAACAGAGGATGAATCTGCATGTTTGACGGCAAAGCTAGTCTGACCGCCATAGGATTTATCACAGAGGTGACGGTGAATGGATCCAGGTATCTTGGACGGAAAGTTTCTGTTCCTTTAATGGACACGGGTTTAGACGCCAGCCAGACTTTGTCTCCCACTTGGTAGTTGGGGGCCTTTGCTCGGTGTTGATCAGAAAACTTCTTTTGGCGATTCTTAGCTTGAAGTAGGTGTTCAGCTGCCCGTTTAAAGGTTTGAGAAATGTGCAAGGTTTTGACTGTTGGCATTTCCAGGGTTGTAGGAATGTCCAACTCAGAAGTACGTGGGTGCCTGCCATACATGGTATAAAAGGGTGTCTGCCCAGTGCTGGTGTGTAGGGAATTATTATAAGCATATTCAGCTATCCATAATAGGTTGAACCAGCTTCCTTCAGCTTGGTGTAACATGCAACGCAGATATTGCTCGAGCGTCTGATTTGTCCTCTCAGTTTGACCATCCGTTTGGGGATGGTGACTGGTGGATAGCCGGATGTCGATCTTTGCCATAGAGCAGCATTTTCTCCAGAAGTTAGATACGAATTGAGTACCTCGGTCTGAGACCAAAACTGAAGGAAACCCATGGAGCCGTACAATGCCTTCAAGAAATACCTTTGCCAGAGTGGAAGCATTTGGGAGCCCCTTAAGAGGAATGAAATGTGCCATTTTTGAAAATAGGTCCACGACCACAAGAATAGTGTTAAACCCTTGACTGGGTGGTAAGTCAGTAATAAAATCGAGGGACAACGTGTGCCAGGATGCTGGTGGGATTTCCAATGGCTGTAATAGCCCAGCCGGTTTCTGCTTGGAGGACTTGTTTTGAGCACACACTCCACAAGATAGGATGAATTGGATAATGTCTTTACGCCACGTGGGCCACCAATAATTTCGTTTTATCTTGGCTAGGGTTTTAGCGATTCCGGGGTGGCCCTCGATCAAGGAATCATGATAACCGGACATGACTTGTTCTGGTAGTTCTTGGTTTGGTAAGAAGAAACGATTCCTGAAGTAGGGCAACTGATCTTTTATCATGCAATGTTCTCCTTGTGCACTCCACGCTTGTAATTGCTCTGGACTCATCAGGTTTTGGATTTCTTCACGTAATTCTTTCTGAGTTATGGTTGCTGTGATTCCTAGGAGCTTGTCACTCGGGATGATTGCTATTGGGTCAGGGGTCTGATACCCTTGCTCTTCCACCCCCATACAGGAAAGGGCATCGGCCTTCCCGTTTTTCACCCTGGTCGAAATGTAATCACGTAGTCATATTCAGCAAAACAAAGAGCCCAACGTAGTTGTCGTGAGGATTGGGCCTTTGCCGTTTTTTTAGGTACTGAGGTTACGGTGGTTAGTTATTACAGTGATTGTGTGTCTGGCGCCCATGTCTGGTGGTAAATAGAATGCAGGCAGAGCCGCCATTGTACAGAAACTGGACATTTGTATCATGAAATAAGTAAGCCAAAGAATCATGAAGAGAAAATGAAAGGCCGAGTCGCAATTGAATAGCAGGATTTTGGAGCTGCATTGGGAGGCTGTCTGGCCTTAAGTCAAGAACTGAGAAGTCGATGTAAGCTATATACCCTGAAGAGGAACATCTGTGTAGAGGATGAATCCTCCCACGTTAAGGTAGAAGAAAGAACTCAGAAGATGCCAAGTCTTAATTAATTTAAACATTTAAAATCTTGCAGAATGAACAGAATCGTGGTGTCTTGTCACGTGAGTCGAGGCTGAAAATAGGTCTTGAACTTGGAGTTCCGGATATGATAGTGAATGCCCTCACTTCCTTTGCATTCCTAGGACAAGAATACTCTGCAAGTCCAAGTACAAAGAGAATGTCAGAAGGCATGGATGACGAGAGATGTTGTTCTAATTGGGTGGTAGGGCAGCTTCATGCCCTGTCTACTTGCACTTGGGTCTTGGCTTACGTGCTGCTAATTGAACCGAATGTTCCATACATAGCACAAACATACCAACCAATTGTATTGGTCCATATAACGAATGACCCTATAGCTTGAGAAACCATTGAAATGCTGTGTAACAGATTTTTCTGAATTGACGCGTATGAAGAGGTAAGCATAAGTTGCTCACCTGATATCAGACAGCCAATAACAAACCTAGGTCCTATATGATTGTATATCTAGAGGTGTCCCGTAACCAATCCCAACCCTTGATGTGTTTTTCACTATTGCCACGTAGCATGATGTCATTCTGACGCATAAAGAAGTATATCATTGTATTTTTGGTGAAATCGCTGAGAACAAGCATATACACCCGTTGATGTCCATTGTAACCTCCCTGTTTTAGATAATTGCTAATAAAACATCAGCTTACCATCTTCTTGAGTTTGTCCGGTTATTTGGACTCAGAATTGTTCTGGTGTAATCCCATCCAGTAGCAGATGCACTTTCCAGGGGCCATATGCTCAACTGTATTCAGCACGTAAGCATCTAGAGGCGATTCATTTTGTGATAGTGTGCTCTCCCCTAGTGGGAGAGTCCGGAGTAGCTAATGGTTAGTTCCTTGATGGTGATTGCTATTTTACAGAGTTTTGGGTTATTTTCATGCACACGGGTGAACACAACAGCAGAGCTGATGCACTTTGGCACAGGCACTAACTGGACATTTTCTGGCTCACAAATAATATACTTCACAAATACTCAACACTCATAATGTTGGAAATCTCGTCATCTGTTTCTTCATTGCTTCCATTCTTCTTGACTTTCATTATCTGTATGCTATCTATCTACATCTTTTAGGTGTGTTCCCACAAATGAAAAAGACAATTACAGTGACAACGATTTCTATAATAAGAACAGTCCACATATACTGGTCCGATAATCGGACCATTGAGGTCATATGCATGCTGCACATCCTATGAAGTGCAGATCCCAACTGTTGGATGCACTAGTTGAAAGCATTTTCCCTTCCTTGAATGTCACTTGTAAAGCATAGAGTTTATTTTCAAAATGTTCACTCTTCTGTTCCAGAGGCAATCATTCTAGCAAATTATCAAAACAAAATGGCTCTATGGATGAACAGTCAAAACAAATTGCATATTTGGAATGTATTTTCACTTTCAGCTTGGCAGGCCAAAAGATGTTCTTCTTCCTTGTCTGCAAAGTCAGCACAACGGTCACTTGGTATGTCAATCCACCAACAGAGTGGATATAACGTTCATTCATGAAAGACAGTCTGGTTCTATTCATCATCAAATCCTTTGCTTCTCCTTCCCAACAGATTTGTCCTCCAATGACCAACATGCTTCATTCTGTCTATACACCTGCGTTGCAGTGGTTTCTTTGGCCATAAGGTCAATTATGTTCTCTATCCAATCCAGGCATCTCACTTCACTTCAGGAACATTTACGGCATAACAACTGGGTCTCTAGTAACTTTGAATCTCCCATACAATATGATGGTTCATCTAGCCCCATCTGCAGCCTGCCGCAAACCAGATATTTATTTAATGTCTTTATTGTGCATTTGTAAGGCACTTATACATCAAGTAAATTGTGTTTCAAAGCGCCCACAGGGCAATGGGGAGAGAACATAGGAGTGAAAGGCAAATATAATAACAATGATTCAGTACATTGGAGCCCAAACTCCCTTGACAAGCCTTTAAGCATTGAAGGAGCAGTGAAAGATGGAACATTCTTTTTTTAAATTTCTTTTATTGGTTGCCTGTAAATTACAACCTTTCAATATAGAGTTAAAAAACAAGTGTAAAAGTACAAGAAAGTAAAAGAAAGGCGACCAAAAGAAGTAAGACTAACAATAATTTTTAAAAAAACAGGAAACCAGAGAAATAGAATCACTGTTTATAACATTTGCACCAAGATAAAACAAGCTGGCACAGGGGGCCTCATTACGACCCTGGCGGAGTGGGTTTACGCCAGCGTTATTCGCGGCGGACCCGTCCGCCCTACTACGAGATTCCGTAGCGCCATGGAGCGTTTTCCGCCTGGTTTTTCCGGGCGGAGAAATCCATGGCGCTACGGGACCTTGTCGTTAATTACGCCACCGTATTTTGAGGTGGCGTAATTAACGCCTTCCCCACTCCCATTATACCCTATGGGGCAAAAATGGGAATGGGGAAGGGTAAAATGGGGGATGGGGATTTACCGCCCCGCCAAGGTCGGAATGGGGCGGAAAATCCGCCAACCCCCATGGCGCTATCGGCAGCTTTCCGCCGTGCTCCAAGGTGCATTTTGCACCGCGATTTCCGCCAGGGTCGTAATGAGGGCCAGTATTTTTTTTTTTTTTAACTTTTCATAATCAATCAATAAGACTACCTGGCCCCTCTCCTCTTTGCCAGAACTAAACCTTATGTCCATCCTAGATCAGCTCCTTGATGCTATGCCTAACTTTTAGGAACAGTAGGAAATTAATAACCACTAGAGAGACTGAGTGGGTATTAAAAGTCATTCCCTAAGCCCTATCCACAGTCAATATGGCATAGTCCTTGAAATACTTATTGAGATGTTGTTTTCTTTGCATGCCCAAGTTAGGACAGACCAGGAGAATGGCCGCATTCCGAGGTTGGTGGTAGTCATGGCGCTATTTGCGCCATGACTACCACCAATAATGGTACTGTGTCCGGATTGGTGAAATGGGGACTTACCGGTCCAGTCCGACCTTGGCGGGACTGATAAGCCCCCATTCACCAAACCATTCCCCATTCCCATTTGAGCCCCCATAGGGCTCAATGGGAATGGGGAGGGCGCAAATAACAGGCCGGCATATGCCAAGCCCGTTATTTGCGCCCAGGTCCCTTAACGGGTCCTGTCCTTAACACCTGGTCAGACCAGGCATTAAGGAAGGGACCCGCTAAGGGACCTCGTAGTAGGGCGGTAAGGGATTACCGGCACCAGTCTCTATGTTTCAAGGTCTTCATTTCACTGGGTTCCCCACAGAATCTACATGCTCTTTGTTCACTTGCCAGTTTCGAGTAAGTACCCGAGACTTCTCTCGTGAACCATAGATTTAAGCGTAATCTTAGTAGCCAGTTTCTATATCTTGCATTCGGGCATCTATCTAAATAAGTTGGAAGTTGGTTAAGTGGTTTTACAAAAAAAATGTCCAATTGTAAAGGCTTTACATTTAATGCATTCCTCCCACAATCTAATCCAGTCTCTAAGGAAGAGTTTATTCTTAGCCCTGGAGGGATCATCTACCAATAATTCTTGGTCAATGTCCACCCATTGCATCAACACCTAGTTTTCCGTTACCCAGGATTTCAATGATTCATCAATTTGTGGTTCTAAAAGCTGCGCTAATACAGAGAATAAGGAAGATTTTGAGTGACGGTTATCAAAATATGTTTTATACAAAGCTAAAACACAACATTCAACCATAGCTCTCAATGGCGGTAGGCCCAGTTCAAAACAAACTAGTTGTATGGGACAGCCTCTGGGCAATTACAGATCTTGCTTCCAATAGACCTTCCAATTTCTGTGAATTCGGCCTATCCTTTGTTAATTTGGACTCACCTCCATATATCACCACAGGAGAGACTTTGTGCTTTTAGAAAGTAATGACTGGCACTATTGAGAATGCACAGAATTCCCTATATACCATTGAAGCCTGGGCAGCCATAGTCAGCATTTTCTGACGCACAACCAATTTATATGGGGTATCAGTCAAGCTTGAATTTATATTTACCCCTAAATAAGTGTGTTCTTTGAGTACAGTCAGAGGCTGATTATAATGTTTCCAATGAAATGTTGGTATTTCCCTGGATTCACTAGGCATGAAGATAAGAATTTTAGATTTCTTTACGTTAATCTGTAGTGCCTGGATTTTCCACAGTAACCGTACTGGAGTTTTATGTAGCAGAACAAAGTCATCCACATAGAGGACCCATGATATTAGGGCTGAGCCTATTTTTGGAAGGAAGAAATTGATGCTGGAGAGGCGACTACCCACCTCACTAATAAAGAAATTAAAAAGGTCCTTAGCCAGCATACATCCCTTTTTAAGTTCCCGTAGTGTCAAGATTGGGGATGTTAGAAGTTCTGCTCTGTTTAACTTAACTTGTATATGAATTTCTGAATACAGTTGTATGAATAAATTCAGGGTGAAATCTGGACAGCCTGCTCTTTTCAATTTTGTCCAGAGTAGTTTTCGCAAAATTGAGTCGAACGCCATCCCAAAGTCAATGAATGCCACATATACCTTCTGTCGAGTTTGAAGGACTCTATTCTTTATAGATGTTAAGATCAGAAGATTTTTTGAATAGTTCCCAATCCTTGGACAAACCCATCCTGACAATTATCAAAGTGCCCTCAATCAGATATCCATTTCCTGAACATTTGTAATAGTAATGGTGCACATAATTTTCGTGGAGCATTCAACAGGGCTATCGGGCGGTAATTTAATGGGTTATTTCTATCCCGCTTCTTGAAAATAGCAATGATAACAGAATGTTTCCAGGTTTGGAGCACCTTTTGAAACATAAGCCACAGTATGGAGGGCCGTTGCTCAGGATAAGCTTTGAGCATTAGATTGATTAGCCTGTCAGGGCCCCAAGCTCGAAACGAGGACAATCTCTTAATTTTATATAAAACATCATCCCTTTCAAATGAGAATTTCAGCAGAGAGTCAGTTGGTACATACTGAAGCTGATAATGAGGCTGCAATAATTCAAACAGTTTACTGATATATGCAGTCCATTCATGCTCCTGAATGGCACTTGTCATCAGCTGGGATGAAAGATCGTTAGAAGCTAGTTTCAGATAAGACCATATCTGGGCACTATTTTTAGAACTTATGGCCACCAACATTGCTCCTCCATCTTGTTGCATGAGCATAAGTGTATGCATTTTAAACCAATTCCTATACCTTTGTTTTAGCTTTTTTAACTGGGTATGCTTAGAGGTAGTAGGGGATTTCAGTAAGGCCCAACATTGTTTCTTTAGTTGCAACTTTCTTTTGTTTTACATCTGCATCGAAAACATGCTTAAGTTTAAAGGCAGCGTGATGACTTCTTTGTTTCACCAATCTAGGTTCTGTCCATTTCAGCCTATTCCTACCTGATACGACAGTAACCTGGTGGTTATAATTACTTCTAATAGAATTGGTGCTCAATTGTCCCATTCTGCAACTAAGTTAGCATGGTCACTACACTGTTGGGGTACCACTTCAAAATATATTATTTCTAAGAAAGCCTCACTATATATAAACATATAGTCAATTATAGCTGTATGCTGGGAGCGTCGCCAGGTTGGTTGAGTTCTCCTTAAAAGCTCCATTCATCATTGTATAATTCCTAGAGGACCTTAGTTGCATCCATCTCTTCACTCTAGATGTAGGGCCGGCCATCAGAGTTTGGATAAGGCTAGTCAAAGATTCCCAACTCCTTTTCCAGCCTAAACCCTTGCCGTAAAAAGTGATGCTTAGCTGCCCATATCGCACCCCTAATCAGTTTTAAGGGAATCACCAATTCTACATTGTCAAAAAGGTTGTGATCAGTAAATTGCTCCATAGCGATGTCTCTTGATCAAATAGATTCTAACCCCGGAGTTATTGTCATAAGTCTTAAAGCATTCATTCTAATGGGGCAGGGATCATGGCTACGTCGATCTTGCATTTGCAGATATAGAGTGTAGCAATCTTCCAGCAGGTGTTTTTTCCTAATCGCCATAGGGTCGATTTTATTTATGATAGCCAAATTTGAGTAAGTCTGATTGTCTCTCTGATGTTCAGAGTTATGACTGTGGGGGGGGGGGGCAGTGTTATTATTTCTGATTGCGTTAGCCACCTTTAGGTCCTCCTTTTCTTTGTCATAAAGATGAGTAGAAATACCTGAAAATATATCTTGGGTCCTTAAGGTTGCCAATCTTCTTTGTTCTAGCGTGGCAACATCATTTCTATGCTGAGGATAATCATGTTGCACCTTTAGAGCATCAAGTTGTGGTTCAGGAGTATTCCTTAAAGTATTGTACTCGATAGACCTAATGGAGCATGTTGAACTAAAGGAGGATGGAATAAGTTTATCACAGGATTGCTCTAATCACTTACCACAGGCTTGATAATATTGTTCACTATGTTTTTTGAGCTTCTGGTTTTCTCTTTATATTTCTTTTTACCCAATGCTGTAGTACTCGGATTATGGGTTGGAACAGTAAGCGAACCTAGGAATTTTTTGCAACCAAATTGCATTGACTTTATCAATAAAGGTTGATTCTTAGGCTTCTTCACAGTTTGTTCATACTTTGCCCTCTTATGACTTTTTTTGTTCATAATTATTTGGAACAGTGGCTCTTCAATCTCTGAGTTCTGGTGGACCAGCACCTCCTCTGAAGTGGAGGCATCAGGTGAGAGTGATGAAGACTCACCTGCAGTGGGCAGTGCCTGAGAAGGAAGCAGCTAGTTCAGATCACCCTCAACACTATTATTTTAATTGGGGACGGGCTATTAGTAAAACATTAGAAAAACTTGTCTTTATGCTTTTATCTACTTTACTCATCCCCACAGGTGGGCATTGGTAATTGCTTTGTATCAAATTCGTCGGGCAGAGCTTTCCTTCAATTACTCCCACTTTGTCCATTAGCTAAGCCAACAAAAGTGTCTGTTTTTCTGATTTTGACTCTAATGTTTCAAATATTTTAGTCAACATCAAAATACCATTATTGATGGCCATGAGTGAAATTTGAAGTAGGGAGGATCCGTGGGGATTTAAACCAAATGAATGTCTTGGGGTTGGATTTGCAAATGATGCAGCCAATGACAATATTGAAGTGTCTGAGGAGTTCGTGTGATTCCAAAATATAAGCCAGATATGAGCCAGATAAATTTAACTGGTGAGCCACTAAAGGGGCTCATATTTATGTCTCTTGCACCAAGATGACTTCACTATGATAGAGTATTTGAAGGGAGGTCTGCTTCCAAGGAAGGATCACAGGACAGGGTGCAATTCCAAGAGAGTGTGCTGCTCTGACTGCCTCTCTCCGCCCCTCTGCTGGATAATTTCCACAGATTGCTCCAGGGCAAGTGTGCAGCCGGCACTCCCAAATGATCACTCAGCAGTTTCGGTCAGGACTGACGAGAGATGGCATCTCGGATCACTCTTAGTTGGTCATTGAGGTTGTTTTGTACTTCGCCACATTTGATTTTTTGCTCGATCCTTTGACATGCGGAAGTGGCATTATATGTAAAGTATAGTAGCACATTATCTGTGAGGTTTCCTAAATCTTCAATTACGAAGTGCCCTGCCATACCCGCATTTGTGTTTGAGTGTTGGGCCTCTATTAGCAACCCTGTCACCTTTTCCATCTTCCCCAACCTTTCTTCATGCACTTTTTCTTGCTATATATCCCATGCTTATGATAGGCATTTGACCTTTACTTCAATATGACATTTTAAATCTCTCTGTTTCCTGCTTTTAACCTTCAACATGTCCTTCTGCTATGCCAAATGTGTTGTGGCTCCTTTAGAACTATTAGGAAAATGAGACTGATCACTATTTGCAAGAAGATAAAACCACTCACTGTGGATGAATGCCTACCCCATCAACTTCGCCGTTTCAACTTTCATCCACTGGATCACTCTGTGGTGTAGATTCCCTGTTCTGTGAAATAGAGATTGGTTGAACAATAGGAAGTCACATTAGTTTTCTGTGTTGGTCTTGGCAACCAAGTCTGTTTGACAGAAGGAACGCTAACCTTTGTGGAATCCTTTCCAATTTTGGTGCCATCTATTTTCTGCCCCAATCCATTTTGGGCCTTGCTTTCGAAAGAGCTGCTCCCCCCCCCGATCACTGGAGTCCAAATTGTGCACATCTTATAACCTGTAGGCACTTGGCCATATGTAGATTCACTTGCCCTAGGTAACGGCGTCAGATATTATGTGATGCTACATTCCCATGGTGCAGTGCCAAAATTGCCTCCCTTCAAAACAGCTATTGTCCTTTTTTTCCACCAGGCCTAGGTCCTAACCTCCTCCATAGTAACCAGCCCAATGTCTACAATCCTCCCTTCAGACTGCCCACCATTCAAAGTCACTTGTTTTTTTCTTCTCTTAGTTATTCTCACCTGCATATAAACCAATCAACAAAAGCATGATACCACTAGCCAACACCTCCGGATACTGCCTCAAATTGGGGTGGCATTGCTTGCTAACAAAATTGGAAGTGGCTCCAGATGAGCATATCTCTGAAGCATATGCAGTGGTAATTGTATGGGCCACTCCACCTCGAGACCAGACACTTCTTGCAGATAAGGCTCCTTGTGAAGACTCATTCCCCCGGCTTGAATGGGTGACAAAGTGCTTCAGGTTCCTTTGGCAGTACCTTCTGGTTTTGCAAATAGATATTCTTGACAACATTTACCAGATGTGGCAATACTCTTTCAATATCCAGAATTTAAACATTTACCCAACTCATTGGTAGCGTGGGTGACTCTGGTAATCACATCATACTGCCAGTGAGAATTTCATACAGGCTAAAACCCGTATTTCTGTTTGCAGTGCCTCGCATACTCATTAAGGCAAGCCGTAGGGGACCTGGCTGTTTCAGGCCTGTTTCCAAACACATTTTTGCAATTTTTTTTATCAGGACCCCATTTTGCCTTTCCATTGCCCCGGCAGATTGCGTATGATATAGATAGTGGAGCCTCTGCTGAATCTTTTAATACTTCGCGGAGTTCCTGAACCACTTTCCCCATTGAATGTGTTCCAAAATCACTAGTTATACTCACTGGCACTATGAAGCGTGACACAAAATCTTGAATCAGTGCCATAACCCTTGCCTGCATATATGCTCAACAGCAAGGGTATGCTTCAATCCATTCGGCAAACATATCAAGGATCACTAATACAAATGGCCACACGCAACTTCGTCTTTATACGATTTATTTACTCATTTGTGTTATGTCTACATTTTTGTAGATGGATAAGCAGACTAAACTTCTGTTTCTCTTGAAGAAGGGCTTTTATATTCAACATTTTATTTATTTAGTTATTGTGCATTTGTAAGGCGCTTATACATCAAGTAAATTGTGTTTCAAAGTGCCTGCAGGGCTACAGGGAGGGAACATGGGAATGAAAAATAGAATATAACAACAAAAGATAGAGGCAGACCTACTAGGCCTTGTGGGCACTCAGAACGTTCAAGTGCAAAGAGAGAGAAGGGGCGAAGGATTGGGGGGAGGGGGGAGTGCTAGGTGTCCCAAGAGGTCAGTGCTATAGAGTGAGCAGCTTTAAGTGCCTAGGTGAGAGTGGTCAGCTGTCAATAAATAAGTGCATGCCTGTGGTGGCAAGACCAGTGGGTGCCAAGACCAGTGCTGGGAGAGGACAGAGGCTGAAGGTGATTGGGTGTGGAAGGCCAGGTCCCAAGAGGACACATAAGGGCCCTGGTCACCAATCTCAGCAACTGTGGGGTTTAGCAGAGAAGGGAGTAAGGGAAGAAGGAGGTGAAAAGGAAAGTCTTGAGGAGCATCTGGAATTTGAGGAGGTCCGGTTCAAGACAAAGAGGAAGGGGGAGGCTGTTCCATAAGAGGGAGCCTGCTGAGGAAAGAGATTTCCCACCAGCTTGCTGTTTAGCAAAGCGCTTGATACACAGAGAGTTGGTGCCAGAGGAGCATAAAGATCTGGAGGGAGAGTATTTAGTGAGTGCAAGTTGTAGATAGCGCGTGGTCCCACGCCCCAGACAGCCTTGTGGATGATGCGGAGGGATTTGATCCTTGCAGCAACCGGGAGCCAGTGGAGGGTGTTTAAAATGCATAGTGTTCTGAGTTACCTGAAAGCAGGACTTTTGATATCAGTTTCAAAGATCTTCTTTATTCATTTTTGAAGTATCGAACATATTTCTATGAGTAATTTATTTGCTTTTGCGATTGCTTTAGAAAAGGGTTCTATCCTATGTGATGAGAGATGATTAAATGATGAATAATATTGTCATATTATTTATTTGTGTATTTAATTTTAACTAAACCATATGCAAACAATCTTGACACTAGTACCTTCAATTATTTTTCTAAATGCTGCTCAGTAAATGTTCATTAATGCATTTCTGAATGAATTTGAATATATAACCTTGTTAAGAATTATCTTTTTTGATATTGATTCTCAAGGAGAGTGCATAGTGGCTCACATAAAGGTTTTGTCTGACTAATTCGTTTTTTTTACTATTAGGGACCCAGCTGAAGCCCTAAAGGCGGTTCACCTATAAGGTGTTTTAACTGCATAGAATGTTTGCAAAGCTGTTAATTTGAATATTATAGTGGAATTTGAGTGTGGCCCACACACTTGATTCTGGACATTTCATGTTCCCCACTGATACAAATCACGGCTAATATTGTCTACAGTGATATCCTTGTTTCTACAAACATTAATAGATTACAGGGTTCTGGTACAACTACCAATGTATCACCAGTGAATAATCATCCGCAATTATTATCATGAAACATTTCAGGCTTAGCCTCTGATTTATGTGATCCTGATTGGTGTAGATATTGGTGTAGATATACACAAGAATTTGAGTTTGTTTTCTTACAGGAAATATAGGCATTGACCTCTCATTTTTACCTGTCTTCCAGTCATGTTGTATTCTAGCTACTCCATCAAAGAGAGGCCGACCAAAAGAGGGGATAATTGCATTCAGATATCTATCCCTCAATTAGAAAGATATTTTGTCCTCCTTGTCAACAGGGGAAAAACAAGGTCTTAACCTTACATCTTGTGACTATGGGGGTCATTACGAGGTTGGAGGTAGCCATGGCGCTATTAGCGCCATGGCTACCCCCTTACCACATACCGGGTACGGGTTTCCTGAATGGGGAATTACCGGGCCATTCCAACCTTGGAGGACCCGGTATTTCCCCATTCAGGGAACCCATCCCCATTCGAGCCCCCATAGGGCTCAATGGGAATGCGGACCATGCTAACAACGGGCCTGTTAATAACGGGCCCGTTGTTAGCATGGTGGTCCTTTAGCGGCTCCCACTAAGGGCGCCTGGTAAAACCAGCTGCCCTTAGCGGGACCCGCCAAAGGACCTCGTAATGCGGCGGTAAGGGGTTAAAGGCACCAGAACCTTTACCAGCGCCGTTAACCTCTTACCTGCAACCTCATAATGACCCCCTATGTGTTATGTTGTGCTAAGAATTCTGCTATTGGGGGATTATAGAACGTTGGAGAGCAGAGTGGTGGTTGCAGAAGGAGCTGGCGGGGGATGAAGAAGATCTCGAGGGCCTTCCTCCCCCCTGATGTTTCCTGGCCACACTTGATCATAAATACACAAAGAGACACACTGCTCTGTTGTCTCCTTACCCTTTGAGTGGAGTACAATAATGGCGACAATGGTCTTGGACCCCTGGAGCTATCATGGAGGTGGATTTGATGTTGCATGAGCCTGTAGGTGCTGATCCTGTTATGAAGTGGAGCCGCGATTCAGGCTATGAGGCACCTGGTCCTGTTTGGATCATGTGGGCTGTGCCACTGGTAGAGACACCAGTGAGATGGTGAGCGGATTCTGCCCAAGCAGCTGCACACCACTACAAAAGTGCATGCTGTGGAGTGCATAGAGCGGAGTAATGACATAGCAGTAAGCTTTCCATGCTGCAGTGCACAGAACGAATTAGCATTGGTGCTGCTGGGGGAAGTGGTGAGCAGTGAAACAGTAGCATAGCGGGAAGTGTGCCGCGCTGGAGAATAACATTGGAACGGTGCAGCATCTGTGGTCCCAAGAATGGTGACTGGTGCGTAGTGCTGCGGGCGGCCATCGTTGAGTCAGGTGAGTTTTCAGGACATTGTGTGAAGTCCCACAGGTTTTGGTGGTGGCCATCTTTCGGTCAGGCGAAGTTTCAGGACATTGTGTGAGGTCCCACGAGTTTTGGCTGCAGCTGTCCTCAAATCAGGCCACAACATGACAGCTCGACCCAGAGGCATGGGGAGATATGGCTGAGTCAGGCAATCGAAGGAAGTTTTTTTTATCTGTGACTAAGCTGCATGGTATTCTATCTCAGTCAGTTTATATATTACTTCTCTGTTCTATCAAGATGAACAACGTACCACCTCAGTGTTTGCTGTCAACGGGTGAGCCTGTGTTCAAGTGGGAGCTGTGGAACGAGAATCTTCAGGACTACAGCTTGGCTAATCATGGTCCCACATAGAGTTTGGATCGGAAGAGAGCATTAATGATGTACTATCTGGGGGTTGGGGGGAGGAGGTTATAGAAAAGTCTACCAGAGCTGCCAGGAGGCACAGAGGACCAGGAGGGTGCTGCTTCAGGGGAGTCCCTCAATGCATAAGAGACAATATTGAGAAAATTAGATCTACACTACAAGAAGTAGTCCAGCCTCATATAGGAATGCTATTATTTTGAGATGCGAGAACAAGCGGAAAGAGAATCTGTGGAGAACTGTGTGATGAGTCTACGAGAATTGACAAATTGTTGCAATTTCAGCACATCGTACATTGAACATATCAGAGACCAGTTTATGTTGTGTGTCAGGGAGCATAAGATTAGGAAAGACATTTGGAGCAAGGGTGATCCAAGTTTGGATGAGGTGCTTGATATTGCTAAAAAGGTCAAGCATATGATGAAATGTGTGAGAGAGCAGATGAAAGGAGGGGAAAGTGAGAAAGGGGAGTGCACCATAACCAACGCACAAAACAAGGATGAAAGGATGCAACATTCCCAAGTGGGGAGGTGTCCATGGTGATGAGTAGCTGAGGAAAATTGAGGTAGGTTCGGAGGACACTATTGTGGACTGGAAAACCTGGTCGGGACGCTTTGACAGAAAAAGGAAGAGACTCAATAAGCCCATGGTGATGGCCAATGCGTACTGGCGGAGCCAAGATTGAGATCATGGGTGAAGCCAGGTGTAAACTGGAGTGTAAAGGAAAGTTGGCAGACACAGATATATGTATGTCTAAGAATGGTGGTTATTTCCTGGGTTGGTACAAGCAAGCTGAGATGCGGCTTGTCATATATCCCAATGTAGCAGGTCTAGTGACGGTTATGGACAAGGATTGGAAGGTGGATAGGGAGTTTGGGTCTGTTTTTGAGGACAAACCAGGGTGTCTGAAGTGCTATCGGCATAGGATTCAGCTGAAGACGGGAGCAGTGCCCATGGTGGGTAAACCCAGGCATGTTCCTATCTGTCACACGGAGGACGCAAAGGAGTTAAAGAAGCTGGAGAGTTTGGGTGTCATCAAGAGGGTTGAGTCGTCAGAGTGGATCTCTCCCATTGCTGTGGCAAGGAAAGCTAGTGGAGAGATCAGGATCTATGCTGACCTGAGGGTGCTGAACAGGAATGTTGTGGTGGACAGGTTTCTTCTACCTTACTTAGGGGAGATGGTGAGCTTTGTTGGGGGGCCTGTTACCTGTTATTTCAGAACGTTGGATTTAACTTCCACCTATCACCAAATAAATTTGCATCCTGCACCTCAGAACTTGATGACATTTGTGACTCCTGATGGGACATTAAGGTACCGCAGGATGCTTTTTGGTTGGTCTTGGCTGTAGTCTTCTTTCAAAGGATTATGCCTGCTTTGGTAAAGAGAAGGGGGTTTCTGTTTTCAGAGCAAGATTCTTGTCACGGGTGCTACAGAGGGTGAGTATGATGCCAGGTTACGGAATGTTGTTGAAAAGGCCCCATTGACTTTGAGAGGGGACAATTGCAAGATTAATAGGGCATCCATGGATTATTTGTGACACACTTTTTGTGAAGGGGCTATCAATCCCAAAGGGGACTTGGTATCTGCGATTGAGAGTGCCAGCTGTCCCAAGGACAAACAAGGTGTCATGTTCTTTCTTGGGTTGGTGGAATATTGTGCCATGTTTGTCCCACATTTTTCAAACAGTTGCAAGAGTATCAGGAGTTTTTGTAGGAAGGGAGCAGCGTTTCAATGGCATGAAAGGTGCAAGAAGAAGTTTGAGGATGTCAAGGAGGCAATTTCCAAGACCCCGGCATTGGCATGTTTTGACACACTGTGTCCTATGTGGGTTATGACGGATGCTAGTGATGGTGGTTTGGGGGCTGGGGTGATGCAGAAGCAACAGCGTGTGGAGAGGGTGCTGGCTTTTGCTTCAAAGGGGTTGAAGAATTTGAGAGGAGATACTCTGTCATAGAGAAGGAGGTATTCAATGTGGTCTGGGCAGTGAAGAAGTTCAGGGCGTTTTTGTGTGGAAGGAATTTCAAAGTGATGACGGACCACAAGGCCCTTGTAGGTGTGTTCCTGTCCAAAGGGTTGGATGGTATTTCTAGACAGATTATGAGATGGGTGACATCTAAGCAGGTTTATGATTTTGAGGTTGAGCATGTCTCTAGGAAGGAGAATGAAGTGGCTTATTCTCTGTTGCAAACAGAGAGGAGTGTGTTTGTTAAGTAGAAGAGTGGGGAAGATGGTTGGGAGGATGGTGATGATTAGGTGTTTATGGTGGATGAGGCGACACTCAGCAGAGAAGAGTGGATGAGGGAACAAGAAAGCAATGTTGCTCTACTCGAAGACATGGGGAGGGTACAGGGAGATTGGAGCGAGCCAAATGATGACAGTGAAGTGTTAAGGCATTTCTACAAAGATCAAGATGAATTGGGTATAGAGGGAGGATTGCTGTACAGGGGAGGTAAGGTTGTGGTGCTGCCAATGAGGCTTAGGGTCAGGTTGTTTGCCTTGGTACACCAAGGGCATTTGGGGATGGCAAAGGGCAAAGGGAGGCTGAGGGCTGGCTATTGGTGGCCTAGGATTGATGTTGAAGTGGAGGAAATGGTAATGTGCTGTGAACATTGTGGCAAGGTGGGCGGGATGTTAAGAAATCATATTCAGCCTTTTTAGGCCATTGGGGTTATTTTCTATGCCATGGGAGTGCCTGTCTGTGGATGCATTGAGATCACTTGGCGATGCCAGGGAAAGGAACGGGTAATTCTTGTTTTTTTTAATTTGCTTTCTAAGTGGGGTGAAGTGAAGGTGGTGAATGAGGCTGATTCTAAAGTGGTTGTGGGGTTTCTTGATGAAGTGTTTCAGGGAGAGGGGTTTCCTGCCAAGCCTCTTACTCAAACAAGGGTCCAGTGTACATCCAAGATTGTGGAAGGATTTCTCACAGGTGTGGGAGTCTCACATCACAAGGCGTCCTTGTATCATCCTGAGACAAATAGTGCGGACAAGCGGTTTAGCCACACCATCATGCAGGCAGTTCACATGGCCAAGTTGAGGGTCAGGATTGGGAGGAGGCAGTAATGAGGAAGGCATGTTGTATAGGCTCTCCCCACACTTCACGACCGCTTTGATTCCCTTTGAGGTACTGAGAAGAAGGAAGCCACACAGCACAGTGTGTCCTTCTTGGCTAGGGAGAGCGAGGTCCATGAACTGGAATGAGGAGAGTTTGAGAGATAGGGTTCAAGAGAAGGCAGATGGCATGAGGGAGAGGTATGATCTGCTCAAATGGGGGGGAGGGAGGGGTGTGTGTGTGTGTGTGTGTGTGTGTGTGTGTGTGACTTCCTACCCACTGATAATAAATACACAAAGAGCCACACTGCCTCTATTGTCTCCTTTGCTTTAGAGTGGAGTGCAACATATAATGTCTATAACAATTGTTAGGGGTCAGAAGTAAATGCAACTGGCTTGAATAGGTTGAACTAGGCTGTGTAATTTTGGTGGGGGCCTTTAATGCTCATATTGGCGGCCCCAGTGAGACCACATCTCTGACTTTTAATAAATGAAACACATGTGGAGTAACACGTTCAAAGTCACAATCTAAATGTTTGAACTCACAAGGAAAACATATAATCAGGTTGATTAAAGATCATAGTCTCAATGTAATCAATGGCCCTTCTTCTTCTGATCAACCAGCACAAGTAACATGTGTTAATTCACCTTCTGGTTCTATTGATTATATACTGTGCAGGATATGTGATTGTTGGAGGATGAAGGACTATTTTGTACAAGTTAGACTGGAAAGTGACAATTTTCCCATTGCACTGCACTGGAGTTCTTTTTTATCTGCACTAATTGTCGGTCACAATGGAGATCATGGAGAATTGAAATGTATTGAAAGTATGAATGATAGACACTGTATTAAGTGGTCTATCGATAATTCTTGAGCTCTGTAGTACATTAGGATGAGCATGTACTCATTGAGTGTATAGCAATAGATTTATATGCTACTGCTAAAGTTACAGCTTTTGCTCGTTTATTCATGTCATTAAATAAAACCTATCCAAATCTGTTAAAATAGAGCAGCATCTAAAATAAAACATACTTGGTATGACAAAGGTTGTAGGGACTTTAGGGAAGGAGTACTGAGGATCTTGATACAACTCGATACGTGTGTAATCATGTCGTAATGATAGAGATAACCATAAATGAGCCAAGCATGTGTGGCAAATGGCTGCACAGGAGCGCATTATTGATTTTTGTTCCAGTGCAGACATGCAGTTTGGCATTTAATGACAAACTCCAACAAAGATAATTCAGGTGAAGATGCCTGCAGTCACATATTATGGAGCATAAAAAACAGGATGATTCTCAAACTGCAGAATATGTGTATAGGAGCTGAGATGAATTAGCATATGATTTTATATTGGAGTAAATTCGATCAGATAAGGCCTTGGTCCGGATCGTGTCCTTTGAGACATCTATAAACATAAGATGGACGCTAGGGCATCCATGCTTTGAATTTACTATGTTTTGTCTTAAAAAGTCCAATCCTGCCTGAAACTTGGTCTACACAATCTATTTTTCCAATTTTTTTTAAAAGGAAACTGACTAGATTGCAATTGCACTGGCCGGCCTCCCTTGGCCCTGCGACCTCACCTATCAATGAGGCAAAAAATCTTGGCGTCATCTTCAACTCCACTCTCTCCTTCTCTTCGCACATCTAAGACATCTCCAAAAAGTCCCACTACCAACTGCACCTCCTCAAAGGTATTCTACCTTTTCTCACTTTCCTCCAGAGGCTCACCACCTTGCGAGCCCTGGTTCTCTCTAGGCTTGACTATTGCAACAGCCTCTTTCTTAACCTTCCTACTTCTACTCTCTGTCCTCTACAACTCATCCAGAACAGAACTGCAAGACTTATCCTTGGCCTCAAGCCTAGGGACCGCATCACTCTGGTGCTGAAATCCCTCCACTGGCTCCCCGTGGATGCAAGGATCAAGTTCAAGACCCTCTGCATAGTCCACAAGGCTTTCTGGGGTTGGGTTCCACACTATCTACAACACTCTCTTCCTAAATACTCTCCCTCTAGAGTCCTCCGCTCATCCTCCTCCAACTCTCTGTGGGTGAGCCGCTTTCACAAACAGAGATTTGGGGGTAGATCTTAATCCTCTGCAGGTTCTTCCCTCTGGAACAGCCTCCCTGCCTCTCTCCATCTTGAGCCAGAGCACCTTAAAGGGATAGTGCACTCAAAAATGTTATTGTCTAAAAAGATGGGCAATAATAAAAAACATATATTAAACATCTTTTTAAAGAAAGTTCCTATGTAACATTTTACACAAATAATGTTTAAACCCCTTTAATTTCAAGCACTAAGAGGCATCCATGTTGTGAAATGGATGCGCCTCCTATGCTTGTGTTAATCTCTGCCCTCGCTGCACCAATGTAACAAAAGCCACCTGCTGGTAGCTTTTATAACAGCAGCTTTTTCTTCATTAGTGGTGGAGAGCAGAGAAGTGCTTTTATAAATACAACGTTGTTGCATTCATTATTGCCGTGGGTAGAAAACCATGGAAATCATAACTACAACAACGTTGTATTTATAATTGCGGTGGCTTTCGCTTTCAGCCTCCCGGGATCCCCCGTTCTGTATTGTTTTCCGTTGCATTTATAAATCCCGTGGTTTTCTTTTGAAGTTTTGCGAGCTCCCTCGAACAGGAAGAGCCTGGGAAACTTAGAAAGAAAACCACAGCCATCATAAATACAACACAGTTATATTTATAATTGCCATGGTGTTCATAAAACACGAAAATAAACACTTACCGTAGCAGCCTTCCTGCCATCCTGCATTCCCTGCTCTCTGGCACCAATGAAGCAAAAGCCGCTGTAATAAAAGCTACCAGCAGGTGGCTTTCACTTCATTAGTGCTGTGAGGGCAGAAATTAACACAAGCACAGGAGGCTCATCCATTTCACAAAATTGATGCCTCCTAGTGCTTGAAATTAAAGGGGTTTAAACATTATTTGTGCATAACTTTACACAGGAACTTTCTTTAAAAAGATGATTGATATATGTTTTTTATTATTGCCCATCTTTTAAGACAATAACATTTTTTGAGCACACTTTCCCTTTAAGTTCTGGAAACTCATCAAGACCTTCATCTTCTCTTCCTCCTTCTCTCTCCCTCTACCCTCCTAACCTCTGTTCTTTTTCCCCACCCTCCTTCTCCTCCCTAATTCCGCTCAGTTTTTGCTGACTGGTTGTCTGGTTCACTTCCATTGCAAGAATTGTGTTAAGGGTTTGGATGGATAGTGCTGTCCAATAAACTTCTTTTTCTAGAGACTAGATCTCACCTATTCATATAGAATGAAAGTCTTTATTTTTAAAAACACATTTTTATTTGTCTTTGGTTTGTAAACAAACCTTTACAAAATTTAAGAGAATACAATTCCATCATAAAATCCCTAAAAACTTCCAACAGACCTAATTCATAAGTCAGAAATACTGTCCTCAAATCGCAAATATCCATATTTACAATCGTTTTCAATTCGACAACATCACAGAAGAAAAGGTTAAACATTGTTACAATTCCGCAGAGTTAACACATATCTCATAAGGGAATGGTCACTGAATCCACCATTTTAACCTTAATTCAGTGTTTTCAATTCTTGTAAAAGGAGCTGTGGCAAGATATAAAATATCCCACGTTTGTCGAAAAAACGATCACAGCTATCTTCAACGATAATCCTGAGCCATGCAACATCTCCCATCATAGGGTCTCAGAGAGAACACACTCGATATTATTTACAAATTTGGAAAAATATTCACTCCGTTCTGCCATTAGAGACTTACAATCTAACAAGAGATGACATAATGTTTCTTTTTCCTTAGAATGATGACAGAACCTACATGGAAATTCCAAACTATATGGTTCTGTCCGTCTTTTTCCTGAGCGTATTTCAAGAATTTCTCCTGTATGACAAACGTTGAACCTAAATCTCATAATCCCGTTACGGAAAACCCGACTGGGATATTTTATCAGATAAGGTTCCGGATGGCCAATCTCCTTCTGGTGAGTAACTAGTTGACAATAGAGTTTGGTGCTAACTACCTTAGCTATGGTATTGGACCAATCTGCACATTGTAAAAGCTTTTTTACATGCAATGGGTTATTAATCAAGGTCTCAATACCAACACCCAGAGATTTCAGAGTTTCTTTACTCAAGTACTCCAATTTTAACAAGTGTTCGAGTCCTGAATTACCACTCATGAGGGCTCGTCCCACAATTCTGTACAGATTATCCCCAGAATCCTCAATTAGTCTTCTGTACAGGGACAACTTACGCCATAAAACCCAAAAATTCCACGTAAGGAGTCCCAAATCATAATGTAGAGCTTCAATAGGTACAGAGTTAGGGAGCCAATACATAATTGCTTTTAGCATTTTGGATTCTATTTTCGAAATTTCAATGGATGCAACAGCAGGAAAAATGTCTATTCCCTACACCATTTTTGGGGTCACCTTAAGCTTAAAATAACGCAAAAGCAGATTTATTGAGAATTTTCCAAATGTATTATCTACTTTTTTCAGTTGAGCTATTAAAGGTGTACCTTTCTGCAAAAAATATTGTCGGTACATACATTGATTATTCTTATTAAAGATTAGAAAACCTAAATATATAATTGCTGACTTAACCAGCAGTATTTCATCATTCAAGAGCCACGCTTTCTCCCTACGTTTTCTTTTGTTTGAAAGAATCATGACAACAGTTTTACCTGCATTGATACTAAATTGATTTGTAACCATGTAAGTATGAAAGGCCGTTATCATATGCTGAATTCCCTTTGCCGACTGGTCTATCAAAAGAAAATCATCCGGATCTAAGATACTATGGAGCCTCCAATTTCTGGGGGCTGAAGGTGCTCTCCTCCAGACAATTCTTCACATCAGATACATAGAGGTTGAAAAGAGTCGGGGCAAAGAGACACCCCTGCCTTAATGCATTCAGGATTTTAATGGGTTTAGATAGAAGGCCATCCATGTTTAGCCTAATCTGGACCTGTGAGTGGAGATGGAGGTGGATAATGATGGATAAAAGATTCTCCGGCATACCCAATGATTTCAATTTCCCCACAGTATGTCTCTGTCCACACAATCAAAAGCCATACTCAGATCCATGGCTGCCAGACAGATAGGTGTTGCCTCCTTCTTCCTTGCCCTGTTCTGTAAAATTGTCAGGAGAAGGCCAGCCACTTCCGTTCCAGACGATTTTCTAAATACATATTGCTGAGGACGCAAGGTGAATTTTTGCTTTGTCCAAAGATTAATTTCCTTCAATACCAACCCTGCAAATATCTTTGAGTCTGCATCTAGTATTGCAATTGGGCGATAGTTACTTGGAGAATTCCTATCTCCCTTTTTAAAAATTGGGATGATATAAGATAAATGCCAAGTTGTCAGAATCATTTTTGTTCTAATGATGTCTTTAAAGAGAAAGTATAGGATTTTAGCCCACAGTCCCAGATTCCCCTTAAACGTTGCATTCGAAAGACAATTAGGTCCACAAGCTCTCGAGGAGCTTGCCTGTTTAACTTGAGATTCTATTTCTGTGACACTAAAATCGAATGACCACGATGTTGACAGTGTCCCATACCAACTTTTCGGGGCGGAGGATTGTTTATATATTAGGCCGAAATGACCATTCCAAACATGTTCACAGATTGGATTAGTTAGAGCACTATGGTGAGGGGATTCAAGCTTATTTAACAATAACAAAAATTGTCTTGAGGATCCATCCCTTAAAGCCTATAACATCCCTTCATTGTCAGACTGATAGAGAATATGTTTATAACTAAGCACCCACTTTTTATATTTCTGTTTGCTTTTTTGATAATAAGTTTAAGGTCATTTGGGTTACAAATACATCTCTTGAGAGACCTAATTATTTTTTGGAGTAGCACTTTTTTCCTTCTCACCAGTCCTCCATAGATATGGATGTGTTTAACCGCCTTGTCTGGGCAATTATTAGGGTTTTAAAAAAAATATTAAATCCACGGAAGACCCAACATACTCTACAAAGGTGTTGTGTTTAAAAAGAGAGAACTTTTCCTCTACCGTGGTTTCCTCTAAACATTTTAAGAAGAACCTATTAGCTTGCAAAATGTTCCCTTCATGCCATTTCAATCTAGATCTGGAGGAGTTAACAACAACATTGCCTGGAAACCTGGATACCAAGAATTTGTGACTGTCCAAAATCCATTCAACCATAAGCATACTGTGATCGCTATATTGAGTCTTTAGTATCCGAAATGTAAACACTGCATCTAACAATAATTGTGAGACAAAAATATAGTCTATGGTCGAAGTGTAAGTCCCATTCGACCATGTTGGGGTCAGCCTTTCCTGATCAAAATGTTCACAGGCCGAAGATAATCCCCAGTCTGCAAAGAAGCTAAGCCACATTTTCCCTTCCTTCAATTTTCGATTTTCTCTCGTTAGTCCATTTGTCAAAGTAAAATAATAGGAGTCTAAGTCCTGCATGGAATCTAAGGCATTGGTGAGGTCAGCATTTAAATCACGTACAACCATAATTTGTAAGCCTGAGTAATTGGACATGTTCACGGAGACAAAATCATTCAGTGATTGCAGGACCTCTACAAGATTGCATTTAAAGGACCAATATATATTAATTTCAAACATTGGAATTTCCCCCGTCTGCGTGATTACATCCAGAAGAACCGAAAGGAACCCTGTGCCCACCTGATTGAAATTAAATACTTTTAGCAGCCCCTTTGTCTGAATTGCCGTTAGAAGTCCCCCGGACGGACCACCCTGTGGACCCTGTATGGCCAATTCTTGAAAACATGCATAGCCATCCAATATGCAGGTGCCGGTCAACCAGATTTCTTGCAGACATATCATGGAGTATTGGGTTAACTGATCGCAAATATCTGAGGAATTTAACAGATGCGAATGGCCCCTAGAATTCCATGAGATGACTGAGAGGCCACTCAAGTTAAAGAGAGGCCTTCATGTCCTTTAGCTGAATGATTGAGTCTCTCAGAGTCATGGCCAGCCACCTCCAGCTTGTATCATCGTTCACAGTATCGACTGTCTTAATTTGATCAACCGATTGGCCCATTCTGACATTTCTAATTGTCTCATGAGAGCTCTTATCTAAGGGCATAATCCCCATAAAGAAGGACGAAATATCATATCCCATCCTATTATTTCATATCATATCCCATCCTATTATTTCTCTGTGGCTGGAATTTAATGTCCGCTGAAGGAATAGTTCTTAAAGATTCAATTTCATTACAAAAGGCCAGTACTCTAGCCCTTGTTAATGATACCAGGCCATCATGATCAAATAAATAATAAAGTACTACACTCGGGAAGTCCGGATAAGCGGGCTTTCTCCATTGAATCAGGTCCCAATTGCGATTAAGCAAGGAATTCAATGGATTGCTTCCATGGACAGAGTCGTCCTCGGCTTGACAACTAAGTATGTCAATCTTTGGGGCATTTACCGAAGTCCTAGAAATAAGGGCGTCTGTCAAATTTACACCTTGGTTTTGTACAGAGTGCTTTGTTATAGGAAAGGTATCCTTAGGTGTTGGATGTTCACTTGAGGCTTGTCTTATTGAATTAAAACCCTGGTTTCCCACTTCCTGAACTTTGGTAGCCTCACCATGTTCCACGAGCATCGATTTCAATATCATTCTAACCGTTGCTTCAGTGTCTAATTCTACTAACTCTTTTACTGCTCTTGACACTCCCTGTCCATTCATTACAGAGTCTTCCATTGCTACCGTAAGTTAATTGATTTGTAGATATTCTTCCCTCCCTGAATCAGTCATATGAGGAATGGTCATAGTTGCTAAATCTCACTCTGCCAAGTTTCTCAAGGTCCCGGACCCCTCCCCAGTATCATACATTGGTTTGGGGACAGAATCTATTATTACGTGATGGAGAGGGTACCCTGCAAACTTTCCTCTGACCATATCCTTGCTTAGGCTTTCATTTTTATTGGTAGAGATTTCTAAGGTGTGTAAAGGCCCAGGAGCGATATGAGCCTTTGCTGAAGTACAAAATAGTGTAGGAGCATCTGTTGAAAATCCATTGACCTCTCTACCACTATCTGAGACTGCGATCATGGAGGTGTGATCATTCAATTGTTCTTTTCCAATCAGTGTCCCTTTGGATTTTTTAAAGAAAAAATTAAGAAGATTGTTTTGGGAGCTTACTGAATTGGGCTCTAAGGGCAGTATTTTTTGTTTACCCTTAACATTTTTGGAATGACTCTTAGATTTTAATGCTGAAGAGAGAGTGTCGCTGCCCTGGGCTCCCCCTCCCTTTTACATAAGATCTTGATATTGACCCTTGCCATCTCAGTATTTGTTTCCGCCGGAGGAGGCCCGGCCTGCTTTGGAGGGTTATCTGTTAAATCCAAGGCTTTTTTACTAGCCTCGTTTAGTTGGCTTAAATCTAGTGTACCTTCCTCCCGAGAGGTGTTCGTTTGAGGATTTTTTTGCACAGTGTCTTTTGATTTTACTGGTTGTTTACCCTTAACTGATTTTTTTCCTTCAATATCAGTCAGAGGCTCTTTCTGCGATTGGCGATTTAGTGCCCTAAAGTACAGTCTTTTCTCCTTACGTGAAATAAAGTATCTAGGCGTAACTTCTTCTTTCCCCTCCTGGTTATCTGCTAATTTGTCTGCCTCTCTGGCCAGAGTTCTAACTTCCTCCTCCATAATATCGGTAAGCAGGGTTGGACTATCTGGTTGTTCCATTTCTGTGGGTGCCAATAATAAGGGAGACTCCGAAGAGTGACTTTGTCTCGCTACTGTATCTAACTGTTTATGTAAAGAATCTAAGAGAGACAACGGAGCAGAATTCTGGCTGGTCAGTTTTATCAGTAAGTCTAATTCTTCAGATTTCCCTGTTGGCTGTAAAGAAGAGGAGGATTGACGGCCAGAACATACTTTCGGTCATTTAGATACACAGATGACATTGTTTGGGACGAATTCTCTTTCCTAATATTATCAATAGTTTGAGTACACTTACATAGCATTAAGGGAGGGACCGGCAAGGAAGAAGGTACCGACCTCATGTTCCTCAAAAGTCCCTGAGTAGAATTAGGCCCTCTAGTTTGCTCATTATTGCAAGAACATCCACTACACTCGTATTCAGGTCCTTAATTTCCTGGTTGGGGTGCTCATGCCCCTTATCCAAGAGATTTAAAATCTGTGTCAAGACTGAAAACGATATTTCTGCTTCCTGGTGTTCTTGCAAGAATGATGAAACAGCAGGGGGGTCTGCACTTTGTGGTAAACTTTGATTAACAGGGGGAAACCTATGCAGGGGACTCAAGCATGAGTACAACCTCTTTCTGAAATCCAGTTCTTCTGAGTCAGACATAAGTGAGATGTTATTCTTTGCACTGTTACCAGCAGACTTCTCCAGAAAGTTACCCAGCTGTTGTGGGTTGGAAAAGTCAGATCTTGGTACAAATGAAGTGTCCTGGTCATATTTGTGAAAGTGTACATTATCTATTCCTCCTGGCCTTATCTGTATTGGAGTGGAGGAACCCAAGGAAAAGCGTATCCGCCTATCCAATTCTGCACTTACAACCGGAGCCATCATTGATGTGTCTATGAGAGGATTAGTCTGAATGTCACCCTTTAAGTGTATAGGACTAGCAGATATATCCCTGTCCCAGACACTAAGGAAACATTGAACTGACAGATCCGGGTCCAGAACCGTTTTAAGGGGAAATGTCATGGGTGTCCCTTTTTCAGGGTGGACCCACAGGACTCCATGAGATGTTAGACTGAGCTTGTCTAGAGGTTGTAGGGGGTTAGGAGGCTCTCCCCCTCCCAATGATATTCTTTAATTACAATTTGGCACTGGCTCTCCCTTTTGGTAGACCAATGATGAATTGCCTAGCACAAGGGGCACAATCTCAAGGTCAGGGCTATTGTCATCTGAATAATCCGATACATTTTCATTCATTACATCACCCGTATTTTTTTACGCATTTCTTTTTTAGAAATGTAGAGGACCTCACTTTGATGATCATAAACAAAGAGATAGAAGGACACAATGAAAAATTGCAAAATGTAATACTGGGAACCTACACGCATTTATAGCTAGAGTCTGTGTACTCGTACCTTGAAAAAATAGATTGAGTACAAGAAAAATCAAAAATATATATGATTTATTATATAAGAATGAAAAAAATATAAAAAGATGAAAAAACACACAACAATTGGTCACATAAAATACAATGAAGTTACTCAGTTTTTATAAAAAACATTTGAAACAAATACATAAACACAACAATAGCAGCATATCACAATATCATAAAACAAATGTGTTCCTAACAAAACATATATTCCCAACATGTAATATGTTTCAGTTCTTGGTGCCTTTATGTGGTCTTTATGTGGCCGAACTCTCTTCAAGGGAAACAAAACACTTCTTTTTTGTTATTTTTTTAAAATTCTTCCAATATTGTGCAGTAGGGGTCCTAGGAACATCCACCAACGGATGTCTTCAGAACAGCTGAAAGATACAAGAGGCCAAAACGCCTTAAATTCCCAGTATTCACATATAAATGACTAAACACCATTTACCAAATTCACCTCTGAGTTTGAGAGTCGTCAAACGTGGGAAAAGGTAAACACCCATCACCATGATAGTATTATCAAGAGTCTCTTAGGCCACCCTTGAAGTGAACGAAAATTCACTCATTTGTAGAAGGGTTATTATTAATCACTTCTAGGGCGATCAAACACTCATTTAGTTCGCTGACCACTAGGACCTCAGTTTACCACTCCTCAGTGAACCTGCCATGTTTATAAAGGGCTGTGAAAGACGGCCCCTATACCCGCACAGCCGGCTCATTATGGGAAGTATAACCCGCAGGACTTGTGTTCCAAAATATGGAACTCAATAAACATACGAGAACAAACAACAATGAACTGAGTGGGCACGAGCTGAACTTGGAAGCGGCCTGTGAAATTCACAAAAGCTGCACCTAGCCCACCCCTTCCTTCTGTCAGAAAATTCAGGAGGTAATACTGATTAACTAAATTACATATAGCTCACTGATTGTCCCGAAAGAATGGTTAATCTGCCCAAGGGTGAACCTCAACAATTTGTACAAGCAGAATAAACTAATACTGCTGAATTAAGTATAACCAGAGCACAGGAGAGCACTTTTCCCTGTACTGGGAGTGGTTTGTAAGACGTACGTGAGCAGAAACTAGTACACAAAGTACTCGACCTGTACTCACTATTTAATGCGTACAAGTTTCTTTTGCCTTTTCAGAGTACCTCCGGAACCACCTTACCTGCACAGGCAATCAGTTATAAGCACAAACCGTCACAAGCAAGAAGGAGGAGTGGCTCACGCAGGAAATTTCAAGCTTATCAAAGCAGGGAAACGAGGCCCTTGAATCAAAATCAGGGGCTATAGCCACTCGCCGCACCCGCACAGCCTAACAGCCACTTGAGGTCCACTTCGGGTGCGCGCGTGGGTGCGCGCGTGGGTCAGTGAGGGAGACGGTATTTGTGAGAATGCTGGGACAGCAGTGGGCAGAACCAGCAATAGGGGGGAGGCGCTGTGGGAGGCACTGGAGCAGAAGAAAAAAGATTAGGTAAGTTCCCATGCCACAAAGAGTCCTGATCAGAGTCCTGAGGACTAAGTCCGTTCTCCAACTGTGAATGAAGAGTGAAGAGTATTTATATTTACACTCCATAGTCCTTTGATAGAAGAAGGGCACGTTTCTGATGAATGTAACTTCCTCTTCCCGACGACCATGTGGCGCAGCACAGCAGGCAGTAAGCAACTCAGCCTAACACAGCCAAACAGCCACTTGAGGTCCACTTAGCCTTTATGACTGAGGCTCTACATATAGTGCAATGAAAAGGTCCTCTCAAGAATGATCTAACAAGACCTCTTGTGATCAGATGAACCTAATAAATATAATTGGTTGCCAAATGTAAAGCAATCATCACGTTTGTGTTAATGTATTCATTCTATTTACTAATCTGATGGTCCTGAAAAAGAAATATTATGCTGTAGTGAAATCAGCAGTTGTCCATTATTATGAAAATTAACGGTCATTAGAGTTGTCTGTGGAGCTTGTCTGCGCCGAGGGCTTCTCTAGCTCACTGCTCACCATGCCTACTTTTATCGTGCAGCCCTCTTTGAGAAGTGAGGGCTGCAACGGAACATCTCCCACACTGAACAGGGACTTTGCTGTCCCTTTAAAGATGGCCGCTACCATCCATCAGGGCCTCCCTTGCAGTCTGGCCTCCTCCAGGACGTGATTGGCTACTGCGTGACCATCCCTAGTAGGGCTCACTGAGCCGATAGGCGAAGCCGGGATCAGCCCCCAGAGAAGGCACCACGGCCCGAGAAGGGCCCCTACTCAAGTCAGTACTAAGGTATGTCGGCGATTCTGACACCTTATACCGCAGAACCCCATTCCTGCTTTAACAAGTGTCCCACCACTCCGCAATTCTCCCTACCTATTTTCTCCCCCCAGGTGCTCTGACACACACCGCTGCTTACCTACGCTGTCCGTCTGTCCGCACAATATTCCCACCTCATGCTCGTGCCAACGACCCCCTACACAGGCAGCCTGAGGTTCTCCCGTCTGAGTGCCTGCACCCGGCTCACAAGCATCTCCTTACCCATCATTCGTCTCAGAGTTTGCACGTGCACAACCTGCCCCACTGGCCTCCTCAGCCATTCCACATACAACCCATGGAAGCCTACTACCCACCTACATTGGGACTGGAACCAGCACCGCTAGAGCTCTGGCACTTTGGTGGCACCTTGGAAACGTACTCCCAGCCCGGCCCACCAGGGACTGCAAATTCGCGGCCACTGAACTGACCCAATGGGCCCATCCAGCCCACCAGACCTCAACAAAGTGCACCTCTCTGCTTACCCGGCCACAGGGCTCCAAGTATGTACAAACCTGGTGACACCAGCATGCAGGATTGCCCAATGTGCAACGTTACGTACCAGACCACCTGCATCTGGCCCATTTGTGCAGATCACATCCCCACACAGAACCTGCTCGCCACTACGCGACAAACAGTATTAGGGAACAGGCCTCCCACCAATCTCCTGCTAGCTCGACCTCTACATATCCCCCCAGCCTTAAAACCCTCAAAGAACTCCCAGTTCTAGCACTGCACTGAAAATCAATTCATCAGATTCTGCCCATTTGAACTCTGACACCCCTTCAGCCCTGGCACACAAAACGGAAGCTCCCCCGCCTAGTGCTCTGGTCTGCGCTATATGCCATACACCTGACTGCTCACACCCCAGCCGCCTACCCTCTGGCCTCTCTCTTATCACCAGCCCACCTGCTGCCCCGCCGCACTTTGCCACAGAAAGAGCTACTAGCCTAATACATGTTCCCAATAACCTGACCACTAGAGGTCTGCCAAACCTTCTGGGCATACCCCAGAATTGCGCTGCAATAGGCACTACTAGCCTCTTGCACATCAGAACAGTTAAAAGCAGCCTGCCTTCCTGTCTCTCCTTAGCACTACCCTGTGCACCGAAAGATTTGGCCAACCACCCAACCACTAGCATGACCTGCACCACCCTACCTGCCCCACCACTCAACTACACCCTAGTCTATGCAGGATCTATCCAAGCCCACCCCCTGGACATCCAAGATCTCATCACTGCCAACAATGTGGACTTCCTTGCTGTCTCATAAACTTGGCTACTTGATGCCTCGGGCCCAACCTTATCAACGGCAATCCGACAAGGATTCCCCATTCTCCGTAGTGATCGACTCAATTCCAGAGGAGGAGGTGTAGCACTGATTGTGAGAGATAACATTCCTGTCAGACAGCTCAGCACGACCCAGATACCTAACTGTGATATACTCTCACTAAAACTACCCCTCTCCCACACCTCCATCAACACCATGCATCATGCATGCATATTGTTTATCACCTCCATGCCCACTCCTCTCCTTGACACTATCGCCCCCCATGACACCTCACAAAAATCAAATCCACCACGCACACAAATTAGTTGTTCACTCAAGACCTCCAAGCGCTCCGCTCTAACAAACGTGAGGCTGAATGAAGGAGAACTCCATCTGATACCCTCAAATCCCGCTTTTCCATGGCCGCCAAACAACACAAACAGGTATTCTACTCGCTAAAACTACACCTTACAATACCAGAATCGCCAATGCAAGTCCAACTCTCGCAAGCTCTTCACTGTCCTCAACATTTGGAAAATGTGTCCTTTTCTTAATAAAGCCTCTACAAAAATTCTATTTTCCAATCTTGTGATCAGCAAACTGAACTACTGCTCAAGACTACTCCTTGGACTTCGTCTCGGCTATTTCTTCCTTCTGACAAAGTCCTCAACTTTGCTACCTGCACTCTCTTCAACATACTCAGATCCTCCCTCACTTCTACCTACCGACAACATGCTGGTTGGCTCTCCATGCACAACACTCTCTTTTTAAGCTCCTTCACTTAGTCCACAAAGTTATCAATGATCTTGCTCCCCAGTACCTGTCTGATTGTATCTCAGTTTGCTCACCATCTCCTTCCCTTTGATCCTCCTCTGCATTCAGCATCACCATGTCACACATTCCCTGTGCTTCCTCTAGCTTACACTCTTTCTTTTTACTCGCCACACTCCACTTGAACCCACTGCACATAACAATGAAAGCCAAGGACCTCCTCAAAGCTCAGCTTCAACTTTACTTACTTGCTAAGGAGAGAGCTCCCTCTGCCCTCTCCCCATCCTCCACACCTAAACCCACCACTGCCTCCAGTGATACTTTGAAATGTCACTTTGTACATTTAATTAGAACTCCTCTTTAGGTTGAAGCACTTGGCCCCTTAGGTTAATGTTACGTTTGTAAGTCACCTGTTTTCTTATATACATTTTGCTTCTGTTTGTTTTGTTTTCTCATTGATTTATGCCCAGATTCTTTACACCCTCATAAACTGGCTCACTATTTGTTCTCAACTTTATGCCTTTGTACAGGCACCCATTGTGGGAATGTTTCTGTCATCTGTAAAATATGTTATTGTAAGTCATTTCTGATAGAAATTGACATCTCTAGTTCTTCAAATAAATAGAAATAATGTTGCACCATTCTCATAATAAACAAAGGGACAATCTTGATGTATCGGTATCAATACTTGAATGGCGTTGTCCAAAACCTTGCTGTTTGCCGAGGATGAAAATGATTTGCATTCATGTTTGAGATGGCAGGGACTGTGGGCTTTACAGAATTCTGCATTTGTGGAATGTTGGGGCCCTCAAATGGGGCCCTCAAATCTCTAAACTCCTCATGCTTACAGTAATAGCATGCAGTACCTCTTGCCACAAACCCATTTTGCAAGTCTTCTCTATCTTTAGAATTGGGAGCACCACCACCCCACTTTCTACCCCTGCCTCTTCCCCATTCAGGTCCTCTGGCATTCACATGTAATTCTTCATTCCCATTCACATGTGTGTTCATATACAGTATTCTGCCTCACCTGTAAAAGGTTTGCAATTGAAGGGCAATACTTGTATTCAGTGATCTGACGCTTTTGCTTTTTGACAAAAAGCACATCGATTCACCACTGCCACTCATTTTGGGAAAGGCTTGGTTTTCCATCCCACGCAAATAGTCTTCAGCTGCTGCTGAGGTTTAGACATTAGCCTCTGCACAAATGCTGTAGCTGTGGCTCCTCGAACTGTTTCTTCTGGTTTGTTCATTTCAGAATGGTTCGTAAACATAACCTTTAAATGATCAAGATAAACCAATGGATACTCATTCTTATTCTGTTTACATTTATTTATTTTGGTCCACTCTGTTTTCCTTGGGCACACCACAGGCATCTTTACCAACAAATTATCTTTTGCTTGGGTTAATTCCATCCCTATCTTTGGGGTTTGGGTGAGCCAAGCACAGTCTTAAGTGAAAGGCTGGGGCATCTCGGTATTATTCCCAGGATAGGGAAGGTTTGGTCAAGGTAGAATTTGTCGAATTAGAATTTGTCAATTTTTTGGCCAGAATTTGCCCACAAATAGATGTGGGGGAAGGTGGGGTTAATTGTGATAATAAATATAGGGCGTTGGCGGGGATCTGCGGGGGTTGGGGGGCTTCCACCTGCATATATTTGTGGCCAAATTGATTAAAAGAAAAAAAGCGACGAATTCTAATTCGATGAAAAAACCTCAACCAAAGAACCTATAACATTAGTCACGTATTAGCGGATTCATGTCTAGGATGGACTGCACTATAGATTTGCATTCCTCAGTAAACGTTTCTAGTATCCCCCGGATATTCAGAAAATCTTCATTTACCCTGCAGTCTGTGGGGCATGTGGGGATGTATCTTTACCAAATTACCAGCTCTGTCAGGAGAAACCCCAGATAAGTGCCATAATGGAGCCTTCAAGCATGTTCCAGTCTGGCCAGTCTCACTGCCTGCGCAGGTATCGTAAGGGCTAAAAGTCGACGTTGGTGTGCTGCTTGCTTGCTCTCATCAGGCGGTCTGCAACGTGGGCTGCAGCTTTGTCTATGTGGCTGACCCGGCTGCAATCTGAGGCTGCGAGCACAGAATGCAGAATAGTCTTAGTTTGAGAGCTTGCGATTGCTGCTGTAGAGGCTTGCACTGTGTTGTGGCTTGCATCTAAAACACCAAACAAATGTATCTTACTGTTTAAGGTCAGATTACTATAAAACCCTTCAAAATCCCATGCAAATCTGCGCTCAGTTACCATTTTCTTGGACAGGGATACTCTGCCTGTCATCCTGTCTATTTTTCTACAGCTGTACAGATATAAAACCTGAACCTGTTGCTGCTGCCGTTGTTGCCCAAGGAAATATATATTGAACAGGTCTCCACAGTTGAGGCCATCAGGACTCAGATTTGTCACACCTAGTTCAGGGGATAACTCGAGAATCAAACCGCTCTCCTCCAAAACCATGTGCACACAAAACGATAGGTACTGAGGCTTATTTAAACCTCTATGAGGGGTTTTAAGAGAGGCTCACTGGGAAGGTTAGTGTCTCTTCTTGGCCTGCACGAAAGCCATTGGGCCTCATTACGACCCAGGCGGAAAACCATGGTGCTAATAGCACCATGGTCCATGCCGGTAACTTACCGACTCCGCCATGGAGAAAGGGGGAATTACCACCCCATTACAAGGTTGGCGGGGCGGTAATTCCCCCTTCCTCCATGGCCCTTCCCCATTCCCATTTTTGCCCCATAGGGCTCAATGGGAATGGGGAAGGCGCTAAGTACGGTACCACAAATTGCGGTACCGTACTTAGCACCAAGGTCCCTTTGCGGGTCCCTACTTTAACGGCTGGTGTAGACCATCCGTTAAGGTCGGGTCCCGCAAAGGGACCTCGTAATCAGGCACTAATGGGTTAACGTCGCCGCAGCATTTTACGGCGCCGTTAACCCATTAGTGCCAGGGTCGTAATGAGGCCCATTTTATTTAATTTGGCAGCAGTGGGGCAGACAAAGTACATGGGAAGGCATTCAAGAGGGTGAAATAGAGAAGGAATGGGAACATAGTAATACGAGTGAGGGTTCTAATAGAACATCCTTGATCCTGGGGGCATGGTTCAACAATCAAAAATTGAATGTTGGCATGCAACACGTTATTCTTTATGTATGTATAAAAACAATCACATCAGATAAATCAAGTATTCAGTGCATGCTCTAAATTGGAGCAACCACATCAGTTACAACAACAAATCAAGGAAAGAATGTCTGATAGAAAAACTACCAAGGAAACATCTGCCCACAGAATGTGTACCTAAAGGTCTACGAAACAACTTACTAATTTATAATTTTGATAAAGTACCATCTTTGAATTCATGTTAATATTCAAAACATAAACAAAGTCAAAATATAACTAAGAATAATTACAAAAGTGTTTAACAAACAATTCAATATCAGTGTAAAACGGCACATTTCATATACATCTATTTATAAGGGTAACCACCATGGTTACATAAGGTTAGTTGGTTTGTGATATATATATATCTATTAATTTACAATGTACAATAAAAAACAAAATTCATGACACAAATAGGACTTTCTTCCATAATGATGCAAACATTATTTGATTGAAGAAGATCTATTAATTTGCTCTGTGTGTTTCGGGTGCCACACTTCTTCAGGTGCTAGGAACTTCTATATTTCCTAAATATATTAAGAATTAAATAATTTAAAGCTTATTTATCATGACTCTCTAATTATGCAATTACCTACTAATATGAAGGTAAAGAGACCATACTTCGGTTCTTCAGTTCTTTTAACTTTATAATGTGATCGATCAAAGGGATAGAATAACCAATTCTAATTCTAATTTGTACAGAGATCCTCTCTCAGTAATTTTTACTTCAAAAGACATTTATATAAACAAATCTGTCAAACTTTTCTTGTTGCCCAGATCATAAGGTGAGTAGAACTGAGAATAACAATACATAGATCTAATGTGACTGAGTGACTAAAAAAAGAATCTAGATTGACATTTTCAAGAATGGAACATCTTGCCCTAAAAATTCAACCCCCACCCTTCATTGTGGATCACAGAGTTATCTTTACCGAGCGTTCTCCTTGTAAGGAAATGTTCTTGCACAACATCTGGTTTACATAATTTCCAGTTAAGTTGAACGCATTGTGTGAACATCTCGTCGGTAACACCATCAGCTCCAAGTTAAATCAGGCTGCATAGAATAAACTATTTGTTATAAAGATTCCTCTCTTATTCCAATAGCTTTTAATGCCCTACAAGCTCAAAATCAATAAGTATCTATTTAGATTTAAACTTTAGGTAGTTAAACCACTTGGAAGTGAACCTTTTCAATATCTAGGATGGTGAATATTGCTCTTTTCTAAATAAGGCCGTTTGCAATGAAGCTATTAATGTAGCTTGAATCATTACTATTATGGACATAAATCTGCAATGATGTGAACCTTCATAAAATATAATGTTTTTACAAGTAACTCATTCTAAATGACATATTTTGCAACTATTTTGTAATTATATTGATCTTACGCATTCAAGCTGATGTACATTTAGTTAGAATGATGCAAGGCCCATTGGAATTTGAATAATGTCCTAATTCAATTGATTGGTATCATACAGTCGCATCAGGTTCTATGGGGGTAGGGGTTGTGCATGCAGCGTGACGGCATAGGCCACATGCAGCCCGATAAATGAAGATCCAGGCGAAACGCAAACACTGGCTTTGATTAAGAAATAAAGCCAGTGTTGTGGTGGTCCTGATTTGGCTTGCAGCCTTACCCCCTGGTGAGATGTAATCTTAGGGGGACTTTTCTCGGCCCCTGCAGACTGCTGTGATGCGGGATGGATAAAAGTGATGGAATAGTGGACTCACCAGTCCAGTATGTTTGGGTCTGGGCAACAGGTTGGGTGAAAGGGAAGTGTGAGATTTGTTGCCGCAAAGGTTATTTGAGGAGGTCACCTGACAATATGAGGCGTAGGGAGGAGAGATGGCCACATATGGGCACTTTCATAGTCTTCATTTCAGGGTTTCCATACTTGCTTGAAATAAAACACCTACACATGTGTTGTTTGTGTGTGAGATTGTAGTAGCAAGTAAAGTGTTAGTGAATACTTCTGTGCAGATTGTCTTGGAGCAAGCTGATTTGTAGATGAGAAAGTTAGAGGCACGCAGGAAGGATGTTCAATTATGTGTTTTATGCTAGAGGAGAAAGGTGCAAAATTATGAGGTTTTGTGAATGGTGGTAGACCTACTCCTGTTTTGTATCGGATATTGTGATGCAGAACATCCTACCCATCACAGCTGAATATGTCCAGCATAACCAAAACCTTAACCTAGGTTTTAACAACCCAGATGACAAACCAGCCCAATCTATAGCCACTATGCTAGCTGAACACGGCTTAAACCAAAGAGTTGTCACCCCAACCCACAACAAAGGAAGAACCTTGGATTGGGTTGCTACCCTGAATTGTGATGCCGCTATCACCAAAATTAACCCCTCAACACTGGACAGACCACTACCTCATCAACTTTACCTTAACTCTGAATACACAAACCACCAAAGAGAAAATCATGGCACCCCCCTACCCACTAGAGCAAAATAAAAACATAACTCCAGCCAATCTCCTATCATTGCTACTACCTACTATCAATGCTCTTCCAAACAACCAGCATCCCGAGCACCTAGTAGAAAGCTACAATAATGCTATGAAAATAGCATTAGACACCATTGCTCCTCTAAAACTCCACCCGACATCTAAAAGAATTAAGAATGCAAAAAAGGAAACTAGAGTCTAAATGGAGCCATATCCCATCTGAAGAAAATAAACTGCAACTTAGACTTTTTGCCAATAAATGCAAAAAAGAAATCCTACTCACAAAAAAATATTTTTAATTAAAGAATTTCTAATGCAAGCTCCAACACTAGAGAATTATTTACCATCCTAAGGGAGATGGAATCCCCCTTACCACCACCCGTCAACATTGCCAAAGACAAACAATGGTGCACCAGCATCCAAAATGCACTAGCAAATAAAATTAAGATACTCCAAAATAAAAAAGCCTTAAAAAAAGACTCCCTAACTCCCAATGAAACATCACTCATCACTATCCCTATGACTACTAACTCACCCGGCCTCAACCCCTTCCCGGCCTCAACCCCTTCCCCAATACCCCAATACCCGGGGGTATATGTTGTGTGTTATAAAATGCCCCACCAAAGACCAAAATACAAGTTACATTGCCGCCCTATATTTAAGGTAAAACCATTTTGTATTTTCCCAAAATACTATTGCTAATAACGTTTGACTCTCTGGACAGGTTTGTATCCAATGCTCTAATAAAAATGCCTAGCGAATAAAATTAAGATACTCCAAAATAAAATTGCCTTACAAAAAGACTCCCTAACTCCCAATGAAACATCACTCATCACCATCCCTATGACTACTAACTCACCCGGCCTCAACCCGTTCAAATTAAAAAAAAATATCCAGCCCCGGTCCTCCCCAAACTGGAAATGTTGGGGAACATAAGGAGAAAAAGGGTGCTTGTATTGAACACAAGTAGAGCGAAAACCTCTGGACCAAATAAGAAACAACTTGGGCACAGAGCGCTTTAGATGTGCCTTTTCCTAGTTTGTTGTTAAACCATGCAGTTGTATTGAAATAATTTGACAGAGAAAGAGGTGCTCCTATTCCTAATAAAAACAGTTACATATCTTCTGTGGTGCAATGCATCAGGGAGGTTTTTCAGAAATGAAAAGCCACCATTTGTTTCCTCAATGCAAGCAATTCCAGCAGTAATCCCAAGGGAAGGTGAGATACAAGTGCTCAAGACGATATTTGGAGAAGGGAAATGCGTGGTTTTATATCGTGTTAGAGGGAAATAAGGCCATATGTGTATTGGGAGAGTTAGGGGCGAGTTGGAGAACCCATTGGTTTCCATGGAAATGTTGCAAGATCTGCTCAGAAAAGAATGAGCCACATGAACCCGCAAGCGAAAGGGGGCAATAGGAGAGGTTCGGGGGATGTTTTACACATGGAATGGGACCTTGAAATTTGGATGGGGATCGTGGAGAGTTGCAGTGCAGGTGTGGAAAACTAATTATCAAACGTTTTCCTATTCCTTCAGTAATCAGAAAATGATGCATTACCATGGGAATGACAACCGATAATGAGTACCACGAGAATAAAAAGCAGCATGGGGGTGACCCAAGAATTTCCATGGAAATTAAAGCAGAGGAGGGGAAAGGGGGATTTGCGCTTGGAACCACTGCCAATGGGCAAGGCAAAGGCCATGACTTGTGGGATCTGGTTACTTCCTAGGCACACCATATGCTGGGCCCACTGGGCATTGGCAGCGGGCCTCGGACTTTTTAAATAATTGGTGCTAAAAGGACACTGACCTTTGCTGTTTTTTGTTTAGCGCCTTGAAACTGTTGTTTCTGTTGATCTGTTTGTACTTAGTACAGGTTTACTACTACTACACCTGCAACTGCTATATGTGTGTGTAAACTACTATATGTGTGTGTACCTCTGTCCTATTGACATCAAACGTTGCAACTTTGAATGATTGTGTGCATATTTAACCTAAATAAGCAATCATTGCCAGTTCCGCACACCATATGCAATCTGGCTATGTGGTTAGGATTACTACCAAATGCCCAATTATCTAAAAGCTGTGCACCTTTTCCATGGAGCAACATGATGTAACGTGTGGCCTCATGTACATTGCAGGCAGATGAGTTTGCAATGGCAGGCATGCTGGCTGTGTGCGGTGTGCTGCTCTTTTGGCGTTTTTGAGCTTCTTTTGACTATATTTTTCATTTGCCAAATTAAAGGTATCTTCAATATAATGACTGGTGTTGCCTCCAGAGAAAGTCGTCGGCATCTGTTTTCTGCTTTTTCATTATGCATCTTCTCTGGTGGCCGTGTTGATTACTGCACTGTGATGTTTGCATTTCAATCCTGCTTCCTCCATATTTAGGCATTGTTTTACTTTTTCTGTAAGGGCCCTGGTAATGTCATTCCATACAATCTACTTTGAAAGGCCTCATTGGTAGTATAGCCGATTACAGGGGCGTCGCTAGGGGGGGATAAGGGGGCTATAGCCCCTGATCTTTTGGTTGTAGCCCCGGATAGAATCTCACGAGCTACAGCCAAAAGACTAGCTAGCCCCTAGTCCCAACAGTTCCGACATCAGCTTAGCCCCGGGTCTTTTCCAGACCTAGCAACTCCCCTGGCCGATTGTCTACACGATTGTGGGCCGGCATGCAGTGATGATCTGCTTGCTGAAATCTGAGGGTCTTCACATGATTAGGGACTCATTGCCCTACGGTGGATAAAAGGTGCAGATATTTTTCGCTAAGCACTGCAGGCAGTATTTTTGTACGTCTGCATGTTATCCGTGTTTCACTTTAAAAAATCAGTTTGCATCCGTGTCTTGAAAGAAGGATGGAAATGGGCTGGGTACACTAGTGGGTCATATCCCTCTCAGCCCATGTTAAATAATGCACATAGCGCTCATTCTGCACAGTAAAGGTGGAGGGAAGGTGAGCACCTGAGAGGACAGTGTTCGGCTCCTTTTGGGGTTCCCTCAGCACCTTTGCATCACTTAAGTTGAAGGGGTGCAATGGCACATCCATTTACAGTAAGGTCGAATGTGTTTCCCTGCTGGGGGTGTGAGTTATATTTTTACCATAACCTTTCAGGTAAAGGGACGGGGTACCCCTCTTTTTTCAAATTCAAGCAAAGATGTGAAAACCAAAAAGTAGTCTTTCCCACAAATGAATGCTGAGGCAGTAGCTGTTGAAACATTGAGGTAGAGGGTAAAGGCACATCTATGGTTTGCAAAAAACAGAGGAAACGTTAGGAATAGAAGAACCTAATACCTTTCTTCGATGCGGTGTAATTCTTTTAAATGATTCACTGTGCCGGACCCACACCGGCAAATGGGGATACACCTGTTCAGAACCATTGAACATACAGCAAGCATCTCTGCCCTGAAGCCATCCTCTCTGACGTGGGAGCCTCCCAGTGTGAGTTAGGTCATCCTGCGACAGGGAGACTTGCAAAAGCACTTTGGACAATCCTTCAACCAGTTAAGGGAAAGCTGTAGTGATTCATTGTTTCAGTGGCCTGAGCACATTGTTATCCCAGCCCAACCACATCATCACACCCACGCACAGAAACCACACTATAGCTTCTGCTTCCTGACAGTCTCCCATGTGCTAATTAATGAAGGCACCCTCAGCTACCAAACAAGCAGCAGACATTAAAGATCACACACACAACAAACAGGACACACTCCCCATGAACACAATCCGACTCACACATTTCAACTGTTATGTTTGTTTGTTTGTTTGTGTATTGATTTTATATGGCGCACCAAACCCAAAGGTAACAGGGCGCTACAGAGAACAGGAAAACAAGATTGCTTAAAAGCTTAGTTGCAAGGCACAGTATAAACATATATATTACATCAGTTACATGCCAGTGTCGAGTATAAGCATATACTTGACATCACAACAAATCAGTTAAAGAATATACATATGTACAGTCAGGTTAGTAGGTATGGATTGGTCCATGGTAAAACTTGGGGGTCATTGGAATGTAGCCATGCAAGTATATTCCATCTAAAGCTGTATTAGGACTGGTCTGTTCTGATGTCAAGTGGGAGGGCATTCCAGTATTGCGCCACCTTAACTGGGAAGCTACTGCCACCTGGTCTAAATTTGGGTATCTGAAGGCAGTAGGAGTTGGCGGTTCTGGTGGGGCGAGTGGAAGTTTCTTTCACAATTCTTGCTGCCAGGTAAGGGGGGGCTGCATTATTAAGACATTTGAAGGTGAGTGATGCTGTCGTAAGTGAGATTCTGTCGCAGATTTTGAGCCATTTCTGTTTTCTTCTAGTGTTGGAAATGTGTTCTTTAGAAGGTAAATTGAAGGCAGTTCTAGGGGCGTTATTTTGTAATGTTTGAATTTTGTCAATGATGTATTTGTTAGCTCCCAAATACAGCGCATTGCAATAGTCAAGTTTGGAGAGTATTAGGGCATTGGCAATGATGATACAGCTGGCTTGGGTGAGGAAGGCTCTACTTGCCCTGATAAGTTTATAGGTGTAAGCTGTAGAGGATGCAAGGGAGTTAACTTGTTTCTTTAGTGTTAGGGCTGAGTCAAGGGGAAAACCTAGTGTTTTTACTGTTTTGGAAACTGTGATAATATTGCCATCAATGTTAAATGCTGAGTAGTCGGGGCTATGTTTTTTTAAAGTTGCCAGTGGATCTGAGGAGTAGGATTTCAGTTTTATCATCATTCAGGCATAGTCCATGTGTGGCCATCCATGCCTGAATGATGAGATATATTTTGCTTACCAAGGCCGTATCTGTGTCGAAATTGCCTGAAAGGGGAATGAGGATCTGGGTGTCGTCTGTGTAATTTGTGTAGGTGACACCCAGTCTGTCCAATTTGTCAAATAAGGGCTTGGTAAAGATATTGTATAGAGTTGGCGAGACGCAATAACCTTGGGGTACACCGCAAGTTACTTTGATAGGGTCTGCTGATGCCAATGTTGAGAAAACTCTCAGTGGGGTTGTCCAAAATGATTGGATCCAGGCAATAGCCTCATTTGAAAAGTGGGCAGCCGATGCCAGGTGTTTGCACAGCACTGCGTGATCCACCAGATCAAAGGCTGCCGACAGATCAAGGAGGAGTAGCATGGCGGTGTTTCCCTTGTCATTGAGTTCGTCAATCTGTACTTTAAGATCAATTAAAGCAGTTTCTGTGCCGTGCTGCGGTCTGAATCCTGATTGGCGGGTGCCTAGGAGTTGGTTAGTTTCAAGGTAGTATTGGATTTGCAGGTATGCTACTCTGTCTATTATCTTGAGGAGAAATGGTACCGTGGTGATGGGTCTATAGGTAGTGGGAATGGTGGGGTCTAGGGTTTGCTTTTTGATGAGGGGTAGGACCCAGGACTCTTTTAGGGTACTTGGGATGGTGTTGGAGGAGAAGGAGGCATTGATCAGTTTGGTTATGAGGGGGGCTAGATCTCTTGCGGTGTCCTCAATTAACTGGGCTGGGCAGCTGTATCCCTTACAGTTGGATGGTTTGAGGGAGGCGATGATCTTTTCAGTTTCCAGGATGGATATTTTTATTTAATTTGAAGGGGTTGAGGCCGGGTGAGTTAGTAGTCATAGGGATGGTGATGAGTGATGTTTCATTGGGAGTTAGGGAGTCTTTTTTTAAGGCAATTTTATTTTGGAGTATCTTAATTTTATTTGCTAGGCATTTTTATTAGAGCATTGGATACAAACATGTCCAGAGAGTCAAACGTTATTAGCAATAGTATTTTGGGAAAATACAAAATGGTTTTACCTTAAATATAGGGCGGCAATGTAACTTGTATTTTGGTCTTTGGTGGGGCATTTTATAACACACAACATATACCCCCGGGTATTCTTGCACTAGAGCAAATACAGATATGTCAGAAGATCGTGCAAACATGTTGCTAACTGAAGTCACAATCTACAGGTACTAAAATAGAAAAGTCTGAATGTATGACTGTATCTGAGATGATTACCTTCTTTCCAAAGAGATTTTGTAAGTCGGTTTCAATATTTGGCTACCAAGAACATGAACGTTTTTCCACCAAAATTCTTTTTCATTCATTTGGGAACATTCAAAAGAAATCCCAATGTGCATCGCACAGATCTATTTGGATGGTATCTGCGAAGTCGTCTTGAGGCGGAAATGGGTACCCTATGAAACATAGCCTTTTGAGTCAAACACATCGATTTGAACAAGATCCTTTTATAAACTGGCAGCCATGCAATGCCCTAGGTGCAGGTGATACATGCTCAAATGCACCCAACTACAGTACACGGTGGGGTAGCCTTCTGCAGACGCAGGTTACCAAACGTTGACATGGGAAGGACAAAAAAGGTAAAACATGTGTTAGTCTCTTTCTGTGGTAAAAGCAGTTTTCAACTACCAAAAATATCTGTGTCTCAATGTTAAGTCTGAGTCCATCAGCATTCCCAGATTTCTCACCATTTTATTTATTTATTTACTTATTTATTTATTTATTCATTCATTTATTTAGTGGTCACTTATTAGGCGCTTATACAATTAGCAAAACTGTTTCAGAGCGCCGACAGGGAAAACAGGGTGGGGACAGACAGGGGAAGACAGAAAGATGAATAAATGCATTAATGTACACACAAATAGTGAGAATAAAGGTAAGGGGGGACAAACCTACTATGCCTTGTGAGTGTTCAGAACGTGCAAGTGCAGAGGGGGAGGGGTGAGGGGGAGGTGCTTGATGCTTATGGAGAAGTGCTATGGGTAAGTGCTAAAATGAGAGGAACCTAAGTGTAACCACAGATGAGTGGGTGAGCCAATTAAGTGCAGTAGAAAGATAGCGGCTAGGATGAGAGATGTGCAGGGTCAAGGCCACGAGGACATATAAGGACATATAAGGAGGAGAAGGAGGAGGTAAAAAAAAAGGTCTTGAGGCTTTTTCTAAACTTAAGGTCTTGCTCAAGATGCAGAGGGAGAGGGAGGCTGTTCCACAGGAGGGAGCCAGCCGAGGTAAGTGATCACCCACCGGCTCTCTGCTTAGAAAAGCGCTTAACATGCAGGGAGTTGGTGCTGGAGGAACAGAGGAGTCTAGAAGGAGAGAATTTTGTCAGCAAACGTTGAAGATAAAGTGGTCCCCAGACCTAGATAGCCTTGTGTATGATACAGAGGGATTTGAATTTGATCACTGCTGAGACTGGGAGCAAGTGAGGCTTTGTAGAGCAGAAGAGATGCAGTCCCTGGGCTTGAGGCCAAGGATAAGTCTTGCTGCTCTATTCTGGGTTAGCTGGAGCGGTCGCAGGTTGGCCAAAGGAAGATTGAGGAGGAGACTATTGCAGTAGTCTAGCCTGGAGAGAACCGGAGCACAAGTAATATTAAGTCTCTGGGGGAAGGTGAGGAAGGGTAAAGTCCCTTTGAGAAGGAAGAGCTGCAAGTGGGTCTTCATGGCATTGTCCTGAATATGAGGGAGAAAGGAGAGGGAGGAGTCGAAGAGGATTTAGAGATTCCTTGCTACCGTTGAAGGGGCTGGGGGGGAAGGCATGGAGGAAGGCCAGAGTGCAGGTAAGAAGTATGGTGCCGGGGATCCAATTGGGAGAATCTCTGTTTTGCTGGCATTGAGGCTGATGTCATTAGCTGTGCACCAGGCCTGGATGGCAGAGAGGCAGTTAGGGATGAAAGAGAGTGCAAGGGCATCAATGGGAAGTTTGAAGAAACGTTGTGTATCGTCAGCATAGCACTGGAAGTTGGGGGAGAAGGAGGAAATGAGTCATGCCTAGAGAAAGATGTATGTTAAAGAGCCAGGGTGAGCAAAAGGAGCCCTGGGGACACAACAGGCAGCGGTGGAAGAAGGGGAGGAGATGGTTATGGAGGAATGGCCAGTAAGGAAGGAGGTAAGCCACTCCAGTGCCCTCTCCGAGATGCCAAGGGTGTCATGGAGCCTTTATATGAGGATGGAATGATTCACTGTGTCGAACGCAGAAGGGAGATCAAGAAAGATGAGGACAGCAGGGCAATTGGAGTCAAAAGATGCATGCAGTTTCTGTGCATCTGGATGCTCAGAATCCAGAGTGGTGGTCATGTAGACTGTCAACAAGTTCAATATGAGAGTTGAGTTGGGGGAGGGCCAGTTTCTCGAGCAGTTTTCCCAGGAACGGGGTGATGGAAATGGGGCAGTAGTTGGCTGGGCAGGAAGGGTCAGAAGAGGGATTTTTAAGGAGGCGGCACACAAGGGAATGCTTGAGGGAAGAAGGAAAAGAACCAGTAGCAAAGGAATGGTTGCAGAGATCAGCCAGAGCAGGGGTGAGGGAGGCAATATTTTCCTTGATGGTTTTAGAGGAGCAAGGAGCAACCTGTTTGGAAGAAACCTTCATGGAGTTGACAACTCTGGTGACTTCTTCAGAAAAGACAGGAGTGATGGAGGGGAAGGAGGAAGGTGGAGAGTGACAGGTGGGGTGAGAGGTAGGAGGGTTGGGTTGGGCGAGTGTGTGACAAGGTTGTTCAGTATGTCCTGGGAGTGTTGGGTCCCTTACTCGTTCTTGCCGTGTGGACAAACTTTCACCTCGAGCTGGTGTTGGAGGAGGAGGTGCTGAGCATGCTGTCTGAGCGTGCTGCTTGAGGCTACTTAAACCTACCCCCCAACGGAGCGAAGGTGGAGTGTTGGGCTGTAGGTTCGTCGCAAGAACCTGCTTGTATTACGCTGTGCGCAGCTGTGAAAAGTCCTCTTGGAATCCTTGCCAAAATCTCTGGATTACCTGCGAGCTCCAACCCCAGGTTTAATGAGCTGATTGACGTGGAACCAAATCAAAGGAGATAGAATGGCTAGGTGATGATTTCCAACCTATAGTCACTTTACCCGTTCTAATCTGCCAGGAGACTGCATGGGGTTATTCCCCTTTGATCCTGGCCTGCCGCCTGCAGTTGGGGGTCGTTTGCTCTTGTCCTCACGTACCTGTTTGTTTTACGTGTTCTACAGCTCACAGTTGCAAGTGGCGACTGGAAATCTTCAGCCGCCTAGTGCACCGCGTGTTGTTCTATTCATCACACTCTTCTTGCCTATGCGGTTACTTGCCGCCTTTCCTTTTCACTCTAACGGTTACAAATCATTAAAAGAAAGGAGGGGCAGTAACTCAAAGAAAATTACATTGCATCCGTTTAAAGCAGTATAAAGTTATGTCTAATGTGAAAGAAAGTGATCAGCTGGACGCAGTCCCTCATACGTCAAGTACTGGAATTGAGGGATACTCCATTTGAGACGACAAATGCACAACTATAGGAGATTCTTCCAGGAGTAACGAAATAGGAGTCCCAAAACTAACAGGACTGAAATTGCCCACTGACGTGGGGATCAACCTGTATTCAATTGACATCAGTGTAGAAATTGTCTCAATGACGAATTCTCCAGAGAATATTTTACAAAAAGAGGTTGGTCCTAATTCTCCAACAGAAAGGGCACGAAATAGCCCTGAGAAAATACTTCCATATATGTCTGCTATCTCTACCCCAATGAACAAATCCTTTGAAAAAATGAACGACCCATTACATACTTCCCAGGTGGGTGAAAGAAAAAGGGCTGCCGGTCTTGAGAGTCCTTCTGATGAACTATGTCTATCATAATTTGGTGCTCCACCCTCGAAGGTCTACAAATTTGGAAAACAAAAGAGTGTCTTGGAGTCGCAAAATAAAATAGTCAAGAACTAACCCGTACTTAAAGGTAGAACGTTGTGGAAGCCATCCACATTAACCTCAGAGATGCTGGATACTAAAAAAAGTATTTTTTTCTCCAAAAGTGCAGTCTCTGCAAAAACTGCTACTATTGAACAAAACTGGGAGGATAGGATGGACTCCTTTTCTTCTAAGGAACCTTTTAGTTGTGCGACAAACTTAAAAACGCCAGTTAAAATCTCTGAGGTTCCAAAGGAAAAAAACCCTGAAAGAAGAAAGTCTGGTGAAATGATTGAGTGTGCAACAGAAGTCAAACATAAAATATACAGCACCGGAGTAAATGTAGCAAAGAAAGTAATACTTTCCCCTCCATCTAATGAAGAACTTTTAACAGATGGAGAAATAATGGCCGTTAACACAGCACCTCAAGAAAAATCTTTTCAGTGGATCCCGAGTTGATAGCTGCACTAACTTTGACACTAACTCCATACGTGAAGCTACATGAAATGCTTAATGACCAAATCAAGGATCAATCAACTCTAATTGCCATCCTTCACTTTTTATTGAGGGCTTTGTTACAGCAATTCAATCCAATCTCAATAAGAATACAGAAGATGTCACTAACATCCTGTATAGCATAATAGACCCTATCCTGTGTGACAGGGAGAAACGGAGAGTTGAAGCACTGAAAAACAACATGAGTGAGAATTCAATAATTAATTTAACAAAAGGAAAAACAGGTGACACAATCCGGAAGTGTTAACAATTGGAGCACCCTTAACTGAAACTGCACCTCAGCCGGCCCTACAACAAGAAGTCACAACAAGAGGAGAAAACAACGGCCAATCAGGGATCATGCATGAAATGAGGAAAATTGATGACAAAATAGGGACTGTCTATGATACAGATTCTGGCATTCAAAACAAAAGGAAGTATGATATATTCTCAAAATTACAAGATGCAGAATACAAATTAGCATCACCAAATACTAAAAGGAAGCAGCTGAAACTAATTTTAGTGAAAGAGAAGAAGACCCAACACAGTCTGCAATTGGAAACAAGTGATTCTCTCGACAAAATAAAGAATACTCAGAAGACCCTTCATTTTGTAAAAAATTCAGGAACTGAAAGCAAAGAGATTATCTTCAAGAAAGCGTAAAGAGCCCAAGTGGTCTCTGATCAACTACAAGATGGTGACATACTAACGACTCTTAATACCAAGAAAGCTGACTGTGATGCAAGAAGTGAGGATGACCAAATCAAAATTCTCATGGAATTATCGACCCACCCAATATCGGAAGAAGATGATCCTAACAAGAATGCTATAAGTCGAGCCAGATCGCAGAAGAGGCATTGTCCCAAACAGGATGACTCTGTGTTTCACGATTCGGACTCAGACAACGAGAAATCCCCATTATGACACATTGCAATGGGGCAAAAGATAACAACTGGGCCATGTAATTCTGAACCAATAGCTAATCAACGACTAATAGCGAGATTGAGAGAGCGGGAAAAATAACTGGATGTGGTCAACAATACCAGCACTTCAGAGGGAAAAATACACTCCTTTGAACATTTGTAGGTCTTGAAAATGAATTCACGGGCTAATGATCACCTGAAGCAGGCGAACGAAGGCAACAATGATCTTGTGGAACCTGGTTCTGAGTAGGACGAACAACCTTCCGAATTCATACCTCAAAATTCAAAAAGGCGGGAATATGAAAGTGTATTCTTAACGATGGATGAGAAAAGGCAGAACATACTTAAAGTCTGCAGAATAAACAAGAATTGTGGGAAACCAAAGTATCAAGACGACGGTTTGCCTACAGTGGCAAGGCCTATGGATTTGAGACTTAAAGATGATGGTACTTATCGTCTTTTGCTCGAGAGTGCTTAAGATAAATGGCGTACTGGTGTTAAATCGCGCTAACTGCCTAAGACTAATGCAATGCATCTCTTCTTTAGGAATTATCCAAACATCGGATATGCCCTTAATAGTATTCCCCGAGGATGATAGGCTGGAAAAGGTAATCATCTATGTGGCATCAAAGGAGGGAAAAACTCAAATAATGAAAGCTGCAAACAAACTCCTTTCTATGGGCTTCCGGATATCTACATATGAAGAGGAAGAGCTACCAGAAGTTAGACCTAATAAGTGGACAAAAGAGAACACAATCTTTTAGAAAAGAGGCATAGCCCACACTACTGAGCCTGGAAGGTTCGAGGAGATAAACAGAGCGCGAATGAGAGTTTATGAAGATGAAAACAGCACATTGAGAATAACAGTAAATACCACTAAAAACAATAGTGTTTATATGGTAAAGAAAGTCCAAAGGAGTAAAACAAACTCAGAACAAAATTGGTCCTGGCTGGCTGGAGCACTTGCAGTTGGGAAAAATGACTCATAGCCAGTTATATCGAATAAGGATGACAGATGTTTAAAACAGAGCAGTGTAATTTCATTAGCCTCATGGAACACGCCATCTTTTCTGCCCCAGTAATTTGCACTTTGAGATAATTTGTATGCAGGAGACCTGGTTGCGTAAATTATCATTGCTAGAACGGTACACCGTATACATAAGTCCAGCTACAAAAGGTGAGAAAGGCCTCCCGATGGCAGGCCTTCTAATGGCCTATAGAAAACATCAATACCCGAGTGATTAAAGAATATTGCCCGCTGTCACTGATTCAAGCTTTGTTAATTGACATAGAGACTAAGAACTGGAGTCAGATGAAAAATGTACTATTGATCAACCTATATTGGAATCCGTCGGTAATTGCAGATGAAGAATTCATAAAATTGGTAACAAACATTATGGACAATGCCATCGAATTACGATCTAACTTGCAATACCTTATCTGTGGTGACTTACATTTCCATTGTTCTGATGATCAGGCTAGAATCTTAACAAAAGGATGTATAAACTCCACACCACAAGTCCTCAGAGGACTTTTTGGAGAGAAGAAATGGACAGAAGAAATATTGTCACGGGCAATGGATTTATACACAGTGATGTTCTAGCAAAAGTTACCTTGAGACGAGCTAACGATCGACAAACTTTAGATTACCTATTCGCCTCAAAGAAATTAATTGAACATTTAAGCAATTTTAAGATCTACGAATCTGAGGCAAGTGACCATGACATCCTAACTGTTTCCATACTAAATTGGCCTCTCTGCACCCAGACTGAAAGTGCTATAGATGTATATTTGAATCAAGGCCGCAATAGACTTCATATAGCTAGTAGAAAAACAGAGATACCTAAAAATCAAAATTTGGAAATCTTTGTGGCAAAGGCATATAGTGCTGAGAGCAGAGGCTTTAGGCGAATCCACACCTACGAAACAGTCATATTGAGTAAAAAGAACTGAATTCCGACTACAATATCAAAAAATGAAAGCAACAGTTAAAAAATTGGCTAAAGGGCCGGAAATGGCGCCTATATCAGCATGATGCTGAGGAGATGTTAAAATTGAATACAATTAAAAACATCTCAAGATCATGGCGGCTTTTGAACACAACAAATGTGCCACAAAACACACTTACATCTAATGGAGTGTCAGCAGACTTCTGGAGAAAACATTTTGAGAGTCACTTTCAATCAGATCAGGCAGTGGAAGCGGAGCCACAGCTATGTAGTGTAGCTTGGTCTTTCTCGACTGAAAGAGAAAATATCAAGTTTTGGGGCCTTGATTCTCAAAGCCTTAAATACTTGGAGAAAGAGCACAGGTCACTATGATAAATGGCAAGCCGGCTTCGAGAAAGGCATGGGAACAGCACTTAATCTCTTCATAGTAAATCTCATCAAGGCAGTCACGAAGACCACTAAGGGGATTAGGGTTTATTTGGCCTCAATCAATCTAGCAAAGGCCTTGGATGTAATTGAGAGACCAATGCTATGGAAGTGGGATTGCCCTGTTGACTTAAGAGAGGCTCTAATGGTACTGCACACTAACACCAGTCTAAAAGTAAAATTGGACAAAAAAGGTTTCCTTACAGAATCAATCAGTACAACAAGAGGCCTCAAACAAGGATGCACCTTGGCTCCTACAATCTTCAATCAATTAATTTCGGATATTCCAAACGCTTTTGAAAACCTCAGGATTTTCCCACCTCGACTGGCACGAGAGGCAGTAGGTCATTTGCTATATGCAGACGATCTAATACTGCTAGACCAGACGATAATTGGTCTACAAAGGTAATTCGATGCAACATCAAAGTATCTGGATGAAAATGGCCTTATTGCAAATGCTTCCAAATCCAAAATCCTTACACTAGGTGGCAAAATTGCATATAAAATGCCAACAAGCCAAGCATGGCACCTAAAGGGTGAGAAAATATCAGAGGTAACCAGACTGATTTACCTAGGAGTTTGTATCAATAACAGCATTTTGGAGGCCCTCCAAGAGACAAGACTTAAATTAAAGATGAGAAATTTAACATCTCAAGGAAAAATAATTGTAAGGAAATACTGCAGGTTTACTTTAAAGCCTGCAGTTGACTTTTACAAAATGAAAGTTGTGCCGACGATCACATATGGCTCCGAAAGTGCTATTCTCATAACTACCTTTTTTTGGCCAAAATTGAAAGGTTCTTATTACTCCCATTGAACTAATATGAGAGGAGATGGGACTAACATCTCTCTTTGCTTCTGTGCAATGGAAAATGCTGTAATTGTTTGGCAAATGTCTCAATTTGGATGGTGGTTTTAGGGTGCTGAAGAAGGCCCTTCAAGAACAAGCCAATAAAGTGCTAATGCTCTGGAGTTCAACGTGCTTGACCATTTTGAAAGATCTGGGCACGACGGAAGAAATGTAACTAATTCAACTGGCAAAAATTTAAAAAAAACTTCTGGACCTGGACTGGATCTTAACAACAGAGAAGGTAAAAATCTTTAAATATATGGTCAGGAAGATCCTGAATGTTGTCCATGAGGCAATTTGAGACGATATTTAAATCGATTCCCTTGCCCTAAACGAAGAATACATTTTATGAGATTTTGTATGAATCTAATGTCAACCAAAGAACTGATGGAAGCAAGGAAGGCATCAAATTTGAGAGATTATAGTTGTAGACTATGTGAGAATCAGAAAGAGACAGGACTTTTAATGTGACCATTTTATGATAGCTACTTTCTTCCATGATTAGAAAGTTACTTTATTTTTTCTAAACTTCTTTTACTTTGTTTAAAATTGTATGTTTCATGTGTTATGTTTACCTGTATAAGATGGAAGCTTAAGGTTTTCTTTTGTAAAACCAAATGCTAATTAAAAAGAAAACAAAAAAATTATGTCCTGGGCTTTGGAAGTGAAGTGAGAGGCAAGTGCATTGCAGAGGGCCTGGGAAAGAGTAGGTGAAGAGGATGATGTGGATGGGTTGGCAAGCTCCCTGCAGATTTTGATGAGTGCAGCCTTGTTGTTATACGCATTGGACTCTCGTGCCTGAATGTGGGCTCTTTTTTTGGCATGGATGGAGAGCCTTCAGTGTCTCTGGATCAGACGGCAGGCCAGTTTGTCAGAGGGTGAGACTGAAGTGTGACACTTCTATTAAGCAATCCCGCCTTAATTTTTTGTTCTGCAAGATTGGAGTCGTGTCAGGTGTTACGTTTAGAGGCAGGTTTAACTCTACGCTAGCTGATAATGCCATTTAGGCACTTAAACAGAGAGTTTACATCACTCAGTTCCATTGAAACAAAGTAATTGCCTAAATAAACTAATATAATAAAAACTCTGGCAAAATAGGGGTCTCGATAATAATAATAATCTAATTAATGAATATCTAAAATGTATTCTTACTAATGGAGGTTCAGCAGTGAAAACCTGTCTATTTATCTATGACCTAATGTTGAATGAAATGCTTGACATAACCTACCTTTAATAGTGCATAAGTGCTGGAGAAACTCTGTTTTTAGAAATCCCAAAGAGCTATCTTGCCATTGCATAACTTTTCCAAGGCAGGAGCATTATTACTTTAAAAGTCATATTGCTCATATTTATCCCATTTCAAATTAATATTTTCATTCTACATTTCATGGGACAGATTAATTGTACATTCTTAAACTAACTCTTGTTTACTATTCAATGCAAACTTCTGAACACAACAATGCAAGAGCATGTTTCTTAAACACCCTAGCCTTACATATAGATATAGATAAACCTCAATATGTGAAAATATCCTGTGTGCAAATACACAGATACTCGACTATGCAGATGATCAATATGCAAAATTACAACTTTTCTATCTTTAAAAGTGCATAAGTGCTAGAGAAACCCTATTTCGAAAAACATATATGTAAAATATGCAAGGTGCTACCTCACTTTAGCAAAAACTATTTCTGGCAAAGCACACTACTACATTTCACTAGACTCCATCCACCAGGCTTCAAATGCTATTACACCTAATTTTCATAATCTGCGTCCTCCCCTATAAAGGACCTTAAATTCTCAAATGTACAAATTTACAAGTACACAAATACTGATTTTTTGATGACACAGATAAACAATATGGGCCTGATTCACAGAGTGTTTTAATGAGAAATCCCAGTGGAAAATGTGTTGTGAAGCTATATATATATATTCACTAGAAGAAACTTTGTTAGAGGGACGTTATGGTTACGTTGCACTACTAAAAACCTGTGAAAGTCACTAAAAAAACTTTACAAACGTGACATTATGGTTCAAAGTACAATCGATAAACCCCTGAAATTCGACAGTTATGGTAGGCTAAGCAATCATAACTGCCCGCACCACTGTGCACTGCTAACACTAACACAAAAAATATCAGGGAATATCGGGACATGTGTAAAAAAGTACATTCTTCATCACGCAATGTAGTGTTGTAAAGAAAATTCCATTGCAGTGTTCTTTCTAGTACAGGAACCTACTCATACAGAAATGTAGGTATTGGCTGCAGCATACACCACAGAGGTGCTAAGTTTGTACTTTCCAAAGTTGTATAATAAAAAGGTGAATGTTTCCTTATCACACTTTTCTGGTCTGTGAAACATGTACTAAGTTGCTAATAATGCATCACTTACTACATATATCTAGTACTACACACAAAACATAAATAGACTACAATGCATACAAAGATGGGGCTTATATATGGAGAGTAAAGTAAGCATACAAGAAGCAGTATCATTAGCAACTGTGTATAATCTACATGATTAGATTCAAGCACAAAAATGATTGCTGTGTTTCAGGCCTGCTTCTTCCACTGTATAGGTACATGAAACGCTGTGATTAAATTCTAAAGAAAGTAGTGTAAGAACATGTGAGAATAGCAACATTAATAAATGTAATACCTTTTGAAAGTGATGTTTCTGACTGTCAGTAAATAAACCCACCTGGCCTAGATATGGCAGTGAACAAAAACGAAGGGGCTACACATGTGATGTCGTCAGTGACGTCCTCAAGGACATTTGTGATGTCATCTTTGATGTCCTGGGTGTTAGTGTTAGCAGTGCACAGTGGTGCGGGCAGTTATGGTTGCCTAGCCTACCATAACTGTCGAATTTCAGGGGTTTTTCAATTGTATTTTGAACCATAATGTCACGATTATAATGTTTTTTTAGTGAATTTCACAGGTTTTTAGTAGTGCAACTTAACCATAACGTCCCTTTAACAAAGTTTTTTTGCTAAAGATGATCGGTTTACAGTAGTGCCACGTAACCATAATGTAAAGCAACTTCTGACTTATTTAAACACCTTGCGGAGAATACCACTTGACAATATGCTGGTGTACAGCACGGTAACGTGTCCCCGAATCTGTAAACACTTAACAGTAAGATGTTTGTGTCATCGACTATGTGGAAACAGACTTTATATTGATGTAGGAACGTCCACCTGCAACATTTGCCTTGCACAGCGCAAACACGTATTGGTAGTTAGCCATTAACAATGTAGTGCACATTGCATACTTTCAGCAAAAAGTTTAGTTATCTGAAAATGACATCAGCTAAGGCCATCCCTCCTCCCCAAGAAACGGCAGCACTACTGTTATGAAGGAGCATGACAAACACTGCCCCAAACCTAGAAATAACAAACGCACAATATTTTTGCACCAGACACCCACTCCCCCATTTCACTGTTTGATGTGTCTTTCCTCATTTCCGGTCGCAAATGGCCTTATTAGCTATTGTACAGAAAAAGAAATCCATCTGTTAACAAAGTAAATGTTGCATTAAGAACCACCTTTCACAGTAAAGTACAGAGACGCAATAAGATTTGACAATAATAGTATAGATGTGCAAAGCTTTAACGTATGCTACGGAAAAATAGGATTTCTGGTTATAATCCGGCCCGCTGCAGGCCGGATTACAAAACAAAATCCTTTTTCAAGATGGCCACCATCGAAAGGAAAGGCGGTTGTTCCATACATAGGCCCTCTTCGCTTTCCATGACAGCAAGGAAAAAGCAACAGTGTGTACCGTGACGCAGAACCTGTAAATAAACATACAGCGACTTATAATGTCGTACTTTACATTTCAAAATGATACACGTGATTCTAAAAGAAAACGGTAACATTTTAGAATATAGAATAGTATAGATGTGTAAAGCATTAACGTATGCTTCGGAAAAATAGGATTTCTGGTTATAATCCGGCCCATCGCGGGCCGGATTACAAAACAAAATCCTTTTTCATGATGGTCACCATCGAAAGGAAAGGCGGTTGTTCCACACATAGCCCCTCTTCACTTTCGATGACAGCAAAGAAAAAGCAACAGTATGTACCGTGACGCAGAACCTGTAAATAAACATACAGCGACGTATAACGTGGTACTTTACATTTCAAAATAATACACGTGATTTTAAAAGAAAATTGTAACATTTTAGAATTTGGAAAGTACTTTTATTTAACAAACAACTGTCAGAGATGAAGAGACTAATTCCATTTCCAAATAATGTGTAGCAATGACTCTAAGGCCAACATTGAAAATGTTCATGGAGAGACACATGCAGTTAATTTCGCATACACAAAGTATGCATTTCTGTTAAAGCACTCGATTTGTTTGCACAGGTATTTCCAACACGGCGGCATCACTGTTGCTTTACACCACCATAAATGATATTAAGTCGCTCCTTGTCGCTAGTTCAGCGTAGGGACAGAGCGGCCCTGGCCTGTCATCCCATAACATTATAATGGACAGGTACCCGGTCACCAGCAGTTGCATTTGGCGTGGAAAGAAGCCATCACTCTGCATCTTTAAACCATGGCACGCACAGTACGGCAAAAGGTAGCTAGGCGGAAAATGTAACAGAAAATCTGTGTAACATTATGCCATGTCATTTTTTCTTGCTTGTCCATTCATGCTGCCTCCATAACTGAATTACCATCTCACTGTGTAGTTGTCCTTTTTGTAACCCTTACGGCGAGTGCTGTTTATCTACGTTTGTAGGGTGTCATTATATGTACCCATGGTCAACTCTAATATTTCTTTAAAATGGCCACATTGCATTCCAACCTAAGTAAAGCTCACCTTCGGAAACAGTATTTCATAATTGTAACAAGTGCATTAGTGTCTTGTTTTGTATGTGTTGCAGACGATGTCCGTGTACACCAAAACATGACCAAAATATGGCGGAGGCTGCGAAGAAATCAATCAATCAGTGAAAGCGCCACATGTCCGCGGACATGACGCTACGGATTAGGCAATCGATTTGTTGTCTGTGGAGCAAACAGGGAAGTGCGACCTCGGAGCGGACATAGATATCACTAATTTTTCCAGACCTACTTTTTTATCATTTTGAAGAAAAGTACTGGATGGATTTTTACCAAATTTACAAAAGCATGCTTTTGAGACCAAGCCACTGCTCCTGCTGCAAATTTGGTGAAAATCCATCAAGCGGTTTGGGCTGTAGGCGTGCGCAAAGTTTTTGCCCCATTCAGTCTATGGGAAAAAAGACGTTTTGGGACCATATACTTTTTCTGCAAAGTTTGGTGAGGATTCGTCCAGGGAGAGTGAAGTTCTAAGTCACCCAAAAAGTGCTATTCCTATGGAAATAGCATCTTAACCATAACTACACGGCCACTACTGTGGCCGTGTAATATATATATGTATATATATTACACAGCTTGCGGTAGCGGCCGTGTAGTTATGGTTAAGTTGCTCAAGCCATAGGAGAACACTTTTTGGGCGGCATCTAAGTTTGCGCCTCCCGAAACTTTGTAAAAAAGTATATGGCCTCATCAGATCGATTCTGCGAAGTTTGGTAAGGTTTCATGCAGGGGGGTGCAAAGTTATAGGGGGTCCCAATATATGTGGTTTTTCCAATAGACGCAATGGAAAAAAGGTTTTGCTCACACCTACAGACGAAACCGCTGTATGGATTTTAACCAAATTTGTGCCCTGAGCAGCGGCTTGGTCCCAAAAGCATTCTTTTCTAAATTTGGTGTAAATCCGTCCAGTAGTTTGTTTTAAAATGGCCAGAAAGTAGTTAAAAAGAAATTAGTGATATATGGGTACGGTCCGCAGACTCACTTCTCGGTTTGGTTTGCGAACGGGCCACTGATTGGTCCAGAGGACTGCATGATGTCCACGAACATCGGACACGTCTGCTGATTGGATGGTGAAAAGCGTGAGGTGCGTCATATTTTTGGGAAACGCCGGCCATGTTGGATCCGTGGACTGCACCCAGAGCCCGCAAACATTGCGGTAAAGTCATACTAAAAACCACAACATTGCACTTGTCAAACTGATGAAGCAATGTTTGGGAAGGTGAGGGGTGATGAGGATGGAATGGGATATGGCCATAAAAAGCCAGAAAACAGGCGTTTTTTCTTCTCAGTTGTCCGCGAACGATTTGGAGACAGCCCTGTAATGTTTGTGAACATATCAGATGTTTTTGGATGGTATATAACTTTGCTGCCACTCAATGAAACCGTAGGACATTTTGTGATATTATTTTAGATGTGACCTTAAATGGTTCCATAGCGTTTGGTGCTTTTTTCCCAAGCGGGAACAAAATTAGAGGGGGGGACCCCAAAATATTTGAAAGGCTTACAAATTTGAGGCCGTTTCACGAATCTTCACAAAGGTTTGCAAAGAGATTTAAGACCTAGATTTGAATGCTTTTGCAAAGTTTGGTGGGATTTTGTGAAGAAGGGGCAAATTTAGAGAGGGGTTAACATTTTAAGATGGGTTATAACTTTGTTGCCATTTGATGAATGTGGACAAAAGATTTTAGAAAGATTATAGACTGAACCTTGAATTATTCTGCAAAGTCTGAATGAATTTTGTCAGCTGGGAGCTAAGTTGTATGACTATTTTAGATATAATTCACAGAAGCGTTTTATAATGGCACACTGCCATACGAAAACGTTGTGTGAATCAGGCCCTTTATGTACGTACATTTTGACACTTTTAAAAAACTAAAATGTGGATGGATTTGCAGGAAAGGTGTGTAAGGAGCATTGGCAAGGACTTGAAAGCATGGTTTTGCAAATGTGTCCGTGCCTTATTTTTTGAAAAGTTTCATAATGTAGTTACAAATAATAGTGATATTCTACCATTGGTGACTGAGGTGGCCATGGGCAGCGGCCAGACTGTCCGAGTCATGGCCAAAGACCACCCCTTGAAATCATTAATCACACCCTTATTTGCAACCATAGTGGGACATGATATTGGGATTAAATGCACAACTAATTTCCCCAACCTCGCAGCAATGACTGGCACACAATCCACATGCCTTGAGAAAGACTGTAGACAGTCGAGTTACGAGTTCTATCAATAAATATATCCTTAAGGATGGTTTTGAAGACTGCTTCATTATGACAACAGTTACTTATTGAATAACCCTGTGCTGAGGTGAACAGGGCTCAATCTCCTATTCCAAACCTTACACTTGAAGAAGGAAAGGCACCTTCCCAAAAGAACCCCATCACCAGCAGCAGGGTAATCTGTTTAACGTACTAGATGCAGTGCAGTGATGTACCCATTCTACCAACCTACAATCTCTTGATCATCCTATACTCTGATTTGATTATTGGGGCATGCAGCATGGCCAAACCCTAGGTTTGAATGGGAAGAAATATTTAGCTTGTGGCTACAGCATGAAGTGCTGTACTGTATAACAACAAACCTGCGCTAGGAGCATCAGCAAGGACCTGAAAGGATGCTTTTGCAAATCTGACCTGTGTTTTATTTTTTGGAAAGTGTGGAAACGCAAGTACAAAAAATAGTGATATAACTTTTCTGTCGTGGGCAGTGGCACAAAAAACAGTGATAGAGGTTTGGCGCATGGGCAATGGGCCTGGTCCTCGGCAAGGACGAATGCCTACTTATTGGGGTATGCGGCATGGCCGCAACTGTAGGTTTCAATGGGAAACAAATTCAGGGTGCGACAGCAGCCCGGAGTGGTGGGAAGGATTGCAGCAAAGTTGCAGGCATGCGGCATGGCTGAAGCTATAGGTTTAAATGGGAAAAGAAATCTGCCTACGGCTGCAGCCCAGAGTGCTGGACGGGATTGTAGCAAAGTTGTGCGAGGAGAATCAGCAAGGACCTGAAAGGATGCTTTTGGAAAATTCTGACCTGTGTTTTACTTTTTGGAAATTGTGAAAACATAAGTACAAAAAATTGTGATATAACTTTTCTGCCGTGGGCAAAGGGCTGGCCTTCGGCATGGACAAATGTCTACTCTGATTTTCCTATTGGGGTATGCACTGCTGATAACAACTCACATAAGTATGTGTTGTAAAAGATATGTTTGTTAAATGAGGTTTATGGTTCTTTTATATATGTTGAAAGGGGCATTATGAATAATTTATATACAGTGATGTAACATTATGAAACATTTTCTCTTATAGAAATCTATTCAATTGACAGAAACAAACTCTGTTAAAGGGACGTTACGGTTAAGATGTACCCGACACTTGGGACGCCTCTGCCCCAGCAGTCAGCTAGTGGCCTCCAAACTTGGGATTCTTTAGTGCTTCCCTCCTGGGCTCTCATGAGAACTTGTCTATCTTTACTGCCCATTTTATTCATGCACTTATGTTACCGCACATTGCATATGTGCATTTATATAAGCACTATGTAAAATGTGTTGGTATACGTATGGGAAGTAGATGCAAAAGATTTGTAGAACATTCTTAAGTGGCAGTTGGTGGGTGGAAGTTTAATATGTTGATAGGCTATATGTAGAGTTTTTTAAGTGATTGGTGGCTATATGTGTGAATGGTTTAAAGCATGCAATGAGGGAGTGTTACAAACATAACAGTAAAAAGAGTAGAACGGCTGTTTTGTGATAGTGTGCATGTGCAATACAGGTTTTCTAATAAGGCATGGTTGAGCCCGCGCAAGTAGAGGGCGCAGGAAAAAACTTTGCTGTTTCGCTGTTGGGATTTGATTTGTTCGCTACATACTGCAGAAGGACTTGACTGTGCTGAAAGCGCACCGGCAGCTATCAGCTATCAGCTCCAGCTGCCAGATACGAACGAATGAGCTGTAAGCCCCACCCCACCAACCCGGAAGTGGGAACTCAAAAGCTTGCCCCAGCAGCCCTTGCAGCGTTGAGCCCACGCAAGTAGAGGGCACAGGAAAAACATTGCTGTTTCGCTGTTTCCTGGGGCTGGGCTGGGCACACGCTCGCCCAACTGCATTAACCCAGCACATTCTAAACCTCCACCACTGACAATCAACACAATTCTGGGGCCAGCTATGGAGGAGGAAACGCTGCTCCTCCGCAGCGGATGTCTCTGCCTCACAGAGCAGGAGTTATGTTCCGTGCACACCCGCCATCCTACTCCAGGAGTCCTCGCTGAGGCAACTCCCATCAACACCCCACAAACAGGTAAAAATGAGGGGAATGGGACAGGGGTAGAGGAGAAATCACTGTACCGGACAAAGTTCAAAGAAAAGTGCACAGTGCAAATGTTGTCATTAGCCTTGATCACCCCACAGGCGAAAAAGACAACTCAGGAGGGAGAAATCCAGCCCACCTATCCCCAGGGCCCCTGGCAAATGGGGACGTGGAAGAGACTTTCGATCAGGAGTCACTCACACCTATGGGAGACTGGGCAGAGCAGCCATGTAGCTCTCTGGAGACTGTTAATGGAGACCAACGAGGCGATGAACTGAGGGGTGACTTATCAAGTGAGGTGCACATCACCCCAGCCAATCCCAGGTCGTGTGTGGACCAGCTTGCCAACATTGAGGTCCACCCAAAATCTGAGACCCTGGATCTTGCCAGCCTGGCGAAGAAGTTCTCCCAGGGGGGGAACGCAGCCCAGAAGTGAATAGTGGAGTTGCTCCACTCAAGCTCCTCCCTTTGGACTATGACAAGGGAGGCAACTTAAAAGGGCCCGTCGAACTAGAGCTTGAGCAAGAACAACACCAAACAACGGAAGAAAATAAAGATACTCTTGCTAATCTAAATGACTCCCATGACCAGCGTACCCCAGAACGGGAAGGTTCCAGCCGCCCAGAGGGACACTCCTGTAGCCTGTCAAAATTTGAAGAAAGTTACCTAGACAGGCCATAAAAGCCCCATTGTACAATCAAAGCGAGGAAAAAATTGTGGAAAAGTAGCAAGTAAATCCTAACATGACAGAGGCAGAGAGAGACACCATTTAGCTCAACAGGAGCTTGCTTATCCAATACATTGGAAAAATTCTTCAAGAAGAAAATACTCCTTGGAAGGAGCGACCTCAATATGCAAATCTCTGATGCAGAACTGATCGAGGGAGTTGAATCCGTGGCTACTGCGTAAGCGATGATTCAGACTCCTCAGCTCCCAAACAAGGACGATGAACCGAAAGGAAACCAACATCTGCAGGACTTGTCTCATGATGAAGGGCCAGAGAAAACCACCCCCCTTGTCCTGGAAATTCCCACCACTGCTGAAGTAATAATTCTGTCACCTCAGTCCTTGAACAAGGACGATAAGCCCCAAGGAAACCAGCATCTACAGGTCCCGCCTCATGTTGACGGGTCAGAGAAAATGACTTCTCTCGTCCTGGATATCCCCGCCTCGGCATTGCAAAGATGGCATTATGGGAAGTCAGGGGCAACGAAGGCAACAGAACAGGCCCTAGCTCACAGACTGCCCCCAGCCTAAAATAAGGCTTTCCCAACTCAAGATCAAGCTAAGGGTAGGCAACCTAATCAGAATGGATTGAGACTGTCGGATTTGGAACTGAAAGATCGCAACGCTGATTTAATACAAAAAATAATAGTGGAAGGCCAACTTACCGACAGCCTAATCAATAAAAAGACATTGGACCCATCACATAATCCCCCACGGGACTCTTTGTCACCAGCCGAGGGGATTGACAACTCAAAAAAAAGAGCCACAAAAAATACTACACTAGAGCTGGGTAGAGCTCACGGGAAAAGATTCACTTTTAATTCCCCGCCCGTACAAGAGCAATCTTATGAACGAACACTGTCCCATTGACACCGGAGCGAGATCTCCTCCCCACTAATTAAAGATACACCAGCAAAAAAAATAGACTTAATGGCGATCATGTCCAGAGTGACGATTGAACTGGCGCCCTTCTGTAAATTATATGAATCGCTTCATGAAACCATGGTGGATCACACCTCCATCATGACCACGCTGCACACCCAGATGGCCCTGATGGATGTCCTTATTAGGCAGAAGAAGGCAGAAGACACTTCAACTGGGCCTAAAATCACTCACAGAGAAATGGCTGTTCAAACAGATCCAACCATAGAGATGTCCCCTATTTTTAAAGGGAAAGCAAAACACTCCCACGTGGAAGCAGAAAAGGTCGAGAGTCAAAGGGTGGTGATGGAGCCAGTAATTAACATAACTAATCCTAAAATCGGGATTAGTTTGAACATCAGCAGTTTAAAAACGGACGACAGGATGAGACAAAGAAACAATAAAAGAAAAATGGAATCAGTAACTTTGAAAGTAGCTATAGACTCTCATCTACACTTAAGTTCCAAGCCTAATCAAGAAAAGGGAAAATTCGGCAGACCTTCCTATGATATTTTTTCAAAAACTCTTTGCGGCACCCGAGGTGAAGGAAAGTGCAAGGATGTGGAGGAAAGCTGCCATAAAGAAGGCAAATCTGATACCATCGGCAAAACCACTTTAAATAAATCTTCAATAGGACTCAAAGGAGGCAGTCGAGAAGTGTACTTCTCTTAAAAAATTACAGCCAATGAAAGGCCGGAAGATGAACAGGACTCACCAAGGACAATAAGCGGAGGAGAAGAGAAATCAATAGATCTAATGTATCTGAGCCTGTAGACTATAGAGGACTCAGACTCAGAGCTGTCGGCACACCTTCCAAAGAAAAGAAAAGAAAACTCCTCAATGACCACGCCGATAACAGAAAGCCCAGAGGCCAAACAACTTTCACCACTTTTCCGAACTATGGATGAAAAACTTAAATCTAGACAAGACAAAGGTATTAAAAGTATTGGGCTGGGATTAACATCACAGGACAAGAAACGACAAGTGAAAATGTTTAGAAACTCGACTGCCCAGGCTTCCAACAGGAGCAGAAACCCTGACACTCTCAAGGGCCCAAGTCATGAAGACCTCCACAAACAAGCTTGGCGTAATAACGAGTGACCGGTAGGATCAATCACTGATACAGGGAATTTTAAGCTTCAAAGAATTGTCCCAAAAAAGGCAATTTATTTTTAAACCGGAGAACTCTCCTGAAAATGTGTGATCACATACCTACTCTAAGGCATTTACATTCGGACGACTTAAAAATAGTCGAACCAGTGAATGATGACCGCAAAGATGCATCATATCTTTACATCAGCTCATCTAAAGTCAAGCAGTTAATGTGGAAAGCTGTAACTCATTTTCGCTCACTGGGGTACGAACTCACGGAGGTGATTGGGACAGCGCTTAAAAACCCACAGAATGACCAGGGCAAGTTAAAATACTGCCAGGAAAGTACGGCCAGGGGCAACTCTTATGAAAATGCCAGGATACGTAAAACTGAAAAAGGGGAAAGGGAAGAAACGAGACGAGAGGTGCAATTTAATAGGAAAACTGAGATGGTTCCAAAGAGGACCATAGGTAACAGCCGTATAGGAGAATGATTCACCACAAAACAGGCTCGACCCAAAAATTAAACTCAAACGATAAGGAAGAACAGAAAGTAGAAGTACCCAAGAGCGATAGATATCCAACAGGGCCATTAGCTCATCGAGATCACTTTCGAACATGACATAGAAGAAACGAAAAGAAAAAGAGAACAAGCCCAGGAGGACCCTAGAAGCAAATTCGCAAACATGAATCACGGACAAACAAAGAAGTGGACATGGGTCGCTAGAGCGGTGGAGAATCATAAAGAAATCTAGCCTCTAAAAGATAGTGTGAATGGAGGGAAGGGGCACTCACGATTCCATGTGCAGAGTACCATTGCACATGGTTTTTCCCACCTAACATCTCCATCGGATGTGAACTTGGGAAACTTTGATGTTTTATGTCTCCAAGATACATGGTTACAAGATGAACCATGCCTCGATGGATACGATATTGCCTATGTATCGGCTAAAAAAGGCAAAAAGAAAGGAAGTCCTTCTGCAGGCCTCTTGATAGCTCTTGATAGCTATCCGCTCGGGCAGAGGCCTCGAGCGGAGGAAGTCCATATTATCCTCAGAGTGGATCCAAGCCATCCTAATGTCATACGGCTCGAATACAAACTCTCAACAGTAACTAATCCTCTTGGTTAATACATAATGGAATCCCGCACCCATAACAACTTCAGCCTATCTCAAAATGATGGAGACCCTCCTAGTAGAAGCACAAGAGACATATAGCATTGATCGTGTAATCATCACGGGTGACCTCAACGCCCTTTGCTTGGACGAAAGATCTCCCCTAGTTCAAAGGAGATCAATGTCTAGTGCACGAGCTACAGGCTCCAAATGGAATCTATTAATGGAAGCTAATGACTTGCACAATCTACACCGGCTAAGAGACTCTTGTAAACCCTTATGCCCGACATGGGAAAGAAACGGCCTTGGTTTAACTTTGGACCACACCTTTTCCTCCCGCGAATTTCTTTCTCAAATAAAAAGTGTTACAATCATCAAAACAAGGAATAGTGACCATAACATTCAGCTCATCACTTGGAAACCACCCGGATTAGCAATAGACTTCATGTCTCCAGACCTTGGAGCCTGCAATAACAACACTAGGGTGAAATTGAATGAGAAAGCAATCAAGGCCCTTACAGAGAAATATCTAGCGGCCTCTGATCTTGAAGTACAGGGGAGGCCTGAAGTCATAGATTACATCCCTCTACTAACCAAGAACAAGCTTGTAAACTCACGACATACAGTCCTGCACAAGCACAATGTCCATGCATATAATAATACCATAGTGGACAGAAGGAAAGAAGTAAGAAAGGCCAAAAGGCGGGCAGAGAAGTCACTTGATCCAACCTTGATTAAAAAGGCAAAGGAGCAGGAGACACTATATAAAACTTGGTTGTGCCACCACACCAACGCGATAGCATAAATGAAGCGAATGCCGAGGAGATGCTGCGAACATTGAGTGGGAAGCGATCAAGGGACTTTTGGGCTTTGATTACAACTTGCACCAACAACGTCAATTCAAACTGATAGAACAATGTAGCAGAGCACGCTTGAGTCACCCACTTCACAGATTTATACAAAAAACCACCAGGCACCAACTACATGATCTGTAATAAAAGGCAAAGCAGATGGGAGATTCCAACAGATACACCAAGCATCGCCGATAAGATTAAGAAATTAAATAATTCTAGGGTGGCCGGTCCAGATGGCATTACAAATCTGGAACTTAAAAAACACCCAGAAGCTTGGGCTTCTTTTGCAAGCGGAGTATTCAACAAATGCATAGAAACAAGCGAGGTCCCAACATCCTGGACAAAAGCACATGTGGTACACATCTACAAGAAAGGGGCTAGAGATGTCGAGGGACATTACCGGCCTAGAGCGCTATTGGATGCTCTGGGGAAAATCTTTGGCTCCTTCGCCTTAGAAAACCTTCAAAAATGGATAAAGGAATCGAACTGTTCGGACCCTCTACAGGCTGGATTCGCTAAGAGGATGGGCATGACAGCTAATATTCTCTTGTTGAGCACCCTTAAAACCAAGGTCTTGGAAGGAAAGCCAGCGGTACACTTAGTATTTGTTGACCTGGTCCAGACCTTTGACCGGTCAACAGAGAAAAGCTCTGGGACAAACTGAACCACCAAAGTTTCCCTGAATCTATACTAGGACCAATCAAATCACTCTACACTTTAACATCTATGAGAGTGAGATTGAATAAAGCAGGCCCCCTGTCCAAAGAGATACCAACGGCCCGAGGAGTCAAACAGGGATGTCTATTAGCACCGGCCTTGTATAATGCTTACACAGCGGACTACAAGGACTCACAGAATGGGCTCCGAACTTTCCCCCCGACAATTGGCAATTCAGTAATATCAACAATTCTGTATGCGGATGATATAATCCTTATTACCAGACTGTGGTGGGTCTTCAATGACAACTTTCCAACCTCATTGTGTATTTAAAAGACAATAAACTGGAACTAAATAAAGAGAAAACAAAAAGCATGACCCTTAGCAAATGTGCATCTGTTCAAAAGCCCCCAAGACTCTTTAGAGAGGGATGTAAGCTTGAGACGGTCACAAAGTTTCAAGTACTTGGGAATTATGCTAAATAACAGCAAGAGTGAATATCCAATGCAGGAATTTCTGGAGGGAAAAATCCCACCTCTGGTTGCACAATCCAATGTGATCAACCGGAGGTTTGGCTGCTTTTCTTTAAAGCCGATAATAGATTTCTTCAAAGCCAAAATAGTTCCCACCATAACGTATGAAAGCATTGCGGTGGTTGAATTTCGTGTGGCGCCGCATGGAGGTGGTCCCGCATGAGTACTGCCCACATTGTCCGCGACTAAGTAAAACGTTGCACTCAGTGCATTTCACTTTGGTAATTTTAGGCTTTGGTACATATCTAACAGTGGTAATTAACTTCCACACACATGATTCTCTCTCGGTGGTAGGGGTAGGCACTTCTTCTACCTCATCTTCCTGTCCTTCTTGATTGTCTTTTGAAGTATTGCGCTTCTTTCATTGTGTAGGTTCTCCAGCTGGTGGCTGTGGCTCTTGGGGAGGAGGGATGGCAATAGCTGATGCCAATTCTAAGATAAGTAGCAGTTTTCCTAATATTTCTCCAAGTATGTGCTGTTTGCTAGATTGTTAATGAATGAGAAAGAAAAGGTGTAGGAGCTGTTCAAGGGTAAAATGTGAGCTTCAAAGTTCCTAGATCAGCAGAAAATGCAGTTCAGGATTGTTTGCGAAGCACAGGCCCGTTCGCGAAGTGCAGACGCATACGCGGACACATCATCATGCTACAATCGCACGGTCACGTCACATGGTCCAAAAGGTCTGCAATGACGTCAGACATTCGTGAACATCGGCGAACACAAAAACAGTAGAAAAAGTTGCAAAAAGTTTATAGAGGTGTTAAAAATGATGCTAGAAGGTGGGGAATGGCAGAGTTTTAAGGTGAAACTTTCTACATTGGAGATAAATGTTACTATATTGGGGTAGGAGTGATATTAGTAAGTTGTAGCAAATTAGGCTGCACTTGTAAAAACCAAGTAAATTCACTGAAAAAACATTGCTAAAGGGGCGTTATGGTTAAGTTTCACTAATGAAAACCCACGAAATTCATTGAAAAAACGTTGTTAAAGGCACATTATGGTTAAGTTGCACGAATAAAAACCCATGAAATTAAATGAAAAAACGTTGTTAAAGGGACCTTATGGATACGTTGCACTATTAAAAAGCTATGAAATTCAATGAAAAAATGTGTAAAAGGAACATTATGGTTATAAGTAAAACCGAAAACCCCTAGAAATTTGCCAGTTATGGTAAGCTAAGCAACCATAACTCGGGCCACCACTGTGCACTGCTCAGACAAACACAAACAATTTTTTTTCAATGAATTTCATAACTTTTTATTAGTGGGATTTAACCATAACATCCCTTTAACAAAGTTTTTTCATTGAATATATATATAGTTAGTATTCAGCATATTCACAATGCTTAAGATATTTTTTCATAACTACCAATAGAAATACCTATTCCTATTAAGGGGCTCTCCAGTTACCACAAATAATCCCTATGAATACCAAAAGGTTAAAAGAATATGTATGCGTAGAGCCAATGCCTTCTGCTAATACTATTCAAATTGTATATTACCACAATCATACATATGGACTCTGTTTGTGTCTAGAGCCAGACCATCGTGTCAATAGTACTTTTCGGAACGTGACCTCGGGGTTATTAACTGGCAAACATATAAGATGCATGAAGACAGAGTATGGAGCATGTCCCTAGGAAACAGGTATTTAATGTTGCTGTCTGTCTTTGATGCATCCCAGATCACATGCACATTTCCCAAAGGATACAGATTTCCTGTTACATTATTCTAATTGTCCTTTCAGGTGTGTAATGTAAAGCAAAGTGCTCTTTTTGTGCAGCACTATTAATTACATTTCGGTAGGATCGTATCGCTTTCACTTAAAGTATCAAATTAAGTGAAAATACTAATTCTACTGGCTGCAAGGTTGTCTTCTTCTATGCATTGTACCCTAGTTCAAATGCAATCATTATTAGCAAAATGGCCCAGTAACTGCACTTGCACGCCCTGTAATAAAAAGGTCCAATTCCTGCTGCCATCCTTTAAAGGGGCTTCTTCGACTTACCTTCTCTCCCAGCCAACATCACTTACTCTGATGGTAAATTAGAGTCCACGTGTGCTATTCGCTGATCTAGCTTTCTACATTGGCCACGCATAATCTCCTCCATGTTCTGCAGGATTCATCTCCTGAATGCAGTTGGACATGCTTCAAGCCTATATGAACCTTGCGGACACAGGAACATTCCTTGGGACTGGGCAGTTCGTTACGTCTGTAGTTACAGGACCCCCTCATCTCATGATGTATGCCACATAGTACAGATCCTTTTCAGTTTAGTCCCTTCTGTTTCTACTCAGGATCAATTTCTGCTTATTTTGTCTGACCTTTTCATCACCCCTTTGACTATATGACTTCCTCTTCACAGGCCTCTCCTTGGGAAAATGTTCCATTATGCACTCAAGGGCTGGATCCCACCTTTCCATCATTCACAATCCCTTAGAGACAATTAGTGGCGCTGTTAACAAACTCCAAAATTGTAATTCCTGAATTGGATCAAAACTCGAATTTGAAATCCATGTCTATCCCATGTGCATGTGTGTATGCATACATGTATGTGCTGGGTGTTGAATAGTACTTGAAGCAAAGGAACGCTGTGCAACAAGGTAATACACTCATAAGGTGCAATAATGTGGATACAGCTAGAAAGATTGGTCATCAAGGGTAGACTTTTAAGGACATGCAGAGGGGGGATACAGAAGGGTAAAGGTAGGGCATACAAGTTATGGAGGGAAAGACATATCCAGACTTCATTCATTTGTTGGTGGATCCGCAGGTGTGAATCCGTTGAAGCTTTATTCCTATTAGTCTCACATACCCCGATCTTTCCAACTGCTCCATGTAGTCCCTCGCTTTGCATTAGCACATAAACCCTAATTGCATCACAAAGAAAAGTGAAGAAGTGCTTTACAAACACTGTGCATGGTTTCTCCCCTACACATCTGTGCACTCCACGTCCCCTCGCCTCCATTGCAACACCCCGGTGTGCGACGCTGTGTGTTTTAGTGTGCGCAGTACAGTAGAGAGCCGTTCAGAGTCTTGCCACTGTTTCCATTGGAGTAAGGACGAGCCGACCCTATAAACACACAACACCGGTGCAGAGCATGCACAGTGTGCGACGCTGTGTGTTTTAGTGTGTTTAGTGTTTTAGGCTTTTGGCTTTTGTCCGGCTGAAGTTAAGAGTGAAGAAAAAAACATTGTACTTGAACACAAGGAGCTTCAAAGCAGGATGTACATACTGGTGAGTGAGATGGCTTTGTCATTTGTATCATTACAAAGATGTACTCCCTTCCTAGCCTAGCAAAACACACCCACGCTGCGATAGCAGTGCAAATATTCGAGAGGGCAATAAAACTTGGCTTTGCCAATGTCTCCCCCCAAAGTGGCAAGCGCCTACAATGCTTTGGCTCATAGAAACGAAGGCGAACATTGTGTGCAATCCGGCCCGCACATCAAGGCAGTACGAAAATGAGCAATCAAAGGCTTAATGTGGAGGTTTCAAATACGCTTGTATTACCCTACGAGCTGGTCAATCATATGGAAGGACAGGTCTGTGCAGAGCCAGTCCTAAATCAGCAGAGTACAAAGGACCTGCACTCACCTATTCTTTCGGACCAGGAAGGAAATGATTATGTAACAGACACTAGTGCCACCTCTTACGTCTCTACCTCTCGTCCCAAGTCACAAGAGTGTTTGGTGATCACCTGGATAAGCTCCGTTGTTTGTGAATGAAGGCTTCCCAATTTTAGTCACTGTGTTAGTGGTTAGTAGATTGCGACCTCGCCACATTCCAAACACATGTGCAAATACGTAATAATATTTCGTCTCAGAATCGAAAAAGCCAAAGAACTGCAAGATGCCAAATAACAACTAGAAATCATAGAGGAAATTCCTCTGAAATCTAACCATAAAAGATGCGTTTGCTAACATAAAACCCTTCCACAAAAGACCACAGTGGAGGGTGAGACGTCTCAGCCAAAAGTCATAATGGACAGCTTCTCAGAAGCTGAGGACTTATTAAAAATTGACTCACCTGTGATCCACAAAGTGAACTTCAATCAGATGAAAGCCTCTGAAGTGGATATGAGACCCCAGTTTATGGGTGGAATTAAAAGTCCTAATCGAGTACCCCCTTCGACAGTTCAGGACAGTGAGGCCACTTTAGTGTCGCTCCAAACGGATACGCCCGACTTGGTCTCATTTTCCTACATTGACAAGACAGTCATAGGGGGACAGTGTACAGGGGTGGGCTACCTACTTAGGCAAGCAGAGAGAATGGTGAATCACTTTCTAAGGTTTCTAGGTTCTGTAGTTATGCACAAATGGAAGATGACTTTTTCAGTGGATGGAGACAGGACAAATCTCTGACAGCCACTTGGCGCATATCATCAAAGAGAGGGGAGCATGTTCGGCCCTAATACTGAAATGCATACTGAAATGAGGGGATTCGCGAGGGTCCAGTTGGTTGGCACATCAAAAAAACATACCTCTCCTCAATACCATTCTAATGCTTCACACTTGGACCTCAATTATGGTTCTTGTCGGGATGCAGATACATTGTACAGTAAAATATGCGCCATATCTAAGCCTTTGGTCACAGTGGTCAAACAAAAGGAAGTTGGGAATGAACCGAAGGCATTCCGTATTTTAACGGGTGCGAGTGGTGGGTGCAAGATGGGGGGAGAATGGGACATTTTAAATGGGCCATGTTATGTTTTGAGCGAAGTGCCTAAGTTAGATGCTCGCAGTAGGACAAATGCACAACAGAACCGTATGATTTATGCCTTTAGGGATGACCCCAGTCCAATTTTTAACAGAGCAGATATCCTTATGGTGCTCTCTAAGGTACCGAACATATATGATTTTAGCACTAGAAACATTGATTGAGTGGAGTTTTGCCACACCTCCCATACCAACACTACAACCATTCACATGATATCTAACTCATACACAGGAGCTATTCTTCAAGAAACAGATCATTTTAAGAATCAGCTGAACGGAATACCGAGAATACAAACAAGGGCTGACGAGCAGAAAACATAGGGAAAAGGATTGCGGATTTATATAGGTGAATAAGGGATAAAGATGGGTGTCAGATCAAAGACAATGTTGAAGGATCTTTATCGAGGGAAACAGGAGGTAGGTCAGATGACATCATAGCAGATGAGCACAGAACGCTGTCTTTAAGACGACTAGATCTTGATGATGTGGAAAGGGACAAAAACCATACAAGCTGGGGAAAAATGATGTCAGTTGAGAAAAGGGAACAAAACGACAAAACGCAAAGAGAAGGCACAGGTGATTTTTCAAAAGAGTCAAGTGTAGAAAATGGGGTAAAATGGTTAGACCTAGAAGGCCCTAAAGAAAAAACACTAAAACCAACACCATACACTGAGCGACAACAAGCCGCACAATCGCACAGTGCAGGGGATATCCCTGTCTTATGTAAGCAGATTAAGGTCACTGCCAGGACAGAGACAAATGGGCGAGACTGGCCCCACCAGGAAAACAAGGAGTGTAGGTGGGTATGATTATGGATCAGGGTTTTCACAATTCCCATTATTAGAGAAAGGGGAAGGACGACCATGATATATTGCCTGGCCACAAATGGATAAGGACAATTTGAAATGTAAATTTCCAAGTTTCACTTCTGCTACGTGAACATGGATTTATGAGTTAGAAATTATGGCATCATGAATGACGTCAGAAATAGATGACATAAAAGGCCTGCTGGCAGTCATCCTAGGGGAGAGGGCTGATGACATTTAGAAGTGAGCAGGGTATGTGGGTGTTACTGCACAAAACATGACACATGATGGAGCGCCATTTAATAATTGCACAGCAGATGTATGACGTGCGCTCACTGTACAATATCCCAATATATCAGCCATGGGTGCGAACATTACAAGTTAATTTGCTGGTGTTGCGCTTATATAAATCACATTCTCAATAATCTGTTTGGTAAGACAATTTGCTATTTAGTAGTTTCATATTATCCAAGAATTCTAATGGGTGCAAACATGACTATGAAAATGGCTGAGGATGAAGATCCTGTTGCCTTTATTCAAAATATTCAAGAGCGATGGCATTGCGAGACAAGAGAACATGGGATAGGCAATTTGTTACCACATTTTATGCCAGGGACTGCCTGAGCCAGTGCAAAGGCAGATGAAGAAACAGACAAAAAAGGTAGCACCACTGAACAGGTTATCATGCCTTGTTCTTTCGAGAGAGGGGCACCTGCTACCTTTTTTGTATTTTTGAAAGGAACTTGGGGTTGGTCACCCTAGGTTACTTGGGGGCAACCAGACGTGGACTCCCTGCTCACTGTGCTTAGAGAGGCTCAGCTTCACCTCATTGATGATGCCCAACAAGGCTGAAACACGTGTATGGGGTTGCTGATGGTACTCTTGTTCAGAGAGGAATTGCCATAGCATTTCGGTGCTGGACTGCCCTTGTGGGCGGGACAAAGACTGATATGCAAATGGATATTTCCCATCTGTGAAGGTACAGTGAGCAAAAAGCAATGGCTGTGAACTCTCAATGTGCTTAATAACCACTGAACAGGTTATCATGCCTTGTTCTTTCGAGAGAGGGGCGCCTGCTACCTTTTTTGTATAGATGAAGAAACAGGTAGGAATAGAAGCTAAGCCATGGCCAGAAATACAGTTGACTATATTGCATCACTGCCGATTGTTACAGGAGAAAAACAAGAACAAAACAGGGAGTAGAAAGCATGGGAAGGCAAAGTTAGTTCAGAAGAAAATATCAAAACTAGCCATAGAGGGAGCAGTATTGATGAGTAGTGAAGGTGTGATGACACAAGAGATGCGACCAGCGCAGCAAAGTAATGCAGTATACCCTATGGATCAGAGTGGGTAACATTTTTGACCATGATGAAGAGGGAATGGACATAGAGGAGGAGGGCAAGGTGCATTTCAGAACCCTCAGTGAGGAGGAGGATTTAATGGCGGACAGCTGCAACAATGTTGGAACTGTGGGATGATGTTAGAAATAGCCAGGACATGTAGAAGTAGAGGAGGTATGCAGCAAAACTGGCAAGCTCCCAGAGGTGGGATGGGCTATGTTCCACAATATAATGCAGAGCCACAGGAGTATTATGCCTATGATCACACGCAGAATCAGACACATACGGCGCAACCACAAAAAATACAGCAAGCTCCCTTTCAAATGCAATCACCACAAGGGCAACCAAAGCAAGTGCCTATACAAACACAACAGATACAAACCCAGCAAGCTCAGACACAACAAGCCATGGTACCACAAGGGAACACGAATACAGGAATACTGCAAACACCTGCACCTAAATTAGGGAGTGTAACTGTGGTAGGAGGAAATCCTTTCACAGGTACTGGGATGAATCTATCGCCACCATGGGACAGCCCACAGAGTGACCCGATGTGTTCAGCAATCTCAGTGACACCGGACCCCCAAGAGGAACCAATGGCCAAGGAAACGACAGGAGGCAAGACATTGTCGTTCCTTGTAGACACAGGAGCAACTCATTCCTGTGTCCGCGAGACAAAATACCCAATGTCAGGGATTGCCATGAACACGAAGGGATTCTCTGAGGCAATGAGCTTAGTCCCTCCTACAGACAAGTTACCCATCTCTATAGGATAACACAGCTTTTTGGTGCCAATATTATATTCTCAGCAGACACCAGTTAAAATATTAGGACGTGACAAAACCTAATATGACGATATCTTTTACGGAATAGTGTGCTCCACTCCAGGGATACATTACATGAATGTGAATGAGTTTATACTAGCCTTTACAGGCCAGAAGGCACTGCAAGGAGTCCCTTTAGATCAAGAAATATTTATATATGGAGTAACTGTTTTATTATCGTGGTTGCCCAAGTTGGTATGTAAAATATTGAGAATGCCTGAAAAGCTTTTACTTCAACAAAAAATACATATGGATGATGAAGAAGGACAAGTTATCCCTTTAGAGCTAGAAGCAGCAGTGGTCAGAGAGGAAAGGGTGTTTTCCGTGGAACAGATGATGGGGGAGAGGATGGAGAGCAGTGATAGCCCTCAGCAAGGTAAATAGATTGACAAACTTGACAGACAAAGAGCTTTTTAGGGATGATTATTCAGATAATGAATTAGTATTTCTAGAAGTCTCACTTATTGGATTAAATTGGAGAATATGTAAATACCGCACAGAATGGTGATGGTAAAAAAGAAACCATAATTGTTTTCAGGAATATTTAGAGAAAGTGCCAAATATTTTATGGACTACCAGTTAAGATGACGTGGGCTTATTGAAAGGAGTAAGAGCAGGTAAAATCAAGCTTAAACCAGCAGCAATTCTGCCATGAGCAAAACAATATCCCATGTCCAGGGAAGCAGATGAAGCCATATTCAAGACTATTTTCATTTTAATGAAGCAGGAAATATTGGTGCCATCTGTAGCCCCCTTTTAATACCGATGTGTACCCAGTGAAGAAATCAACTGCGGGCTGTGGAGATGTATTTAGGATCGTTTCCCCCTAAACAATATTGTTGAAGCAGAGTTTTCTTTAGTTCCAAATCCTGCTACAATATTATGTAATATTCCATCAAAGGCCAAATAGTTTACAGTTATAGATTAAAAATAATTGTTTTTTTGCAATTCCCCTCCATGAAGACTCACAAGATTTGACTTCATTTTTTAATAAAAATATCCACCTGAAACATGCTTGTTTGCCCCAGGGGTGCTGTGAGTCCCCCTCAATCTTTAACAGGGTCCTCCAGATGGATTTGGGTAATGTTCAGGTCAAAAGTGCAAGTATTCAGTATGTGGATGACATTTTAGTGTGCAGTGAGACAGAAGAAATATGCAGAAAAGACTCTGTTCAACTCATGACCATACTAGCAGAGAAAGGACACAAGGTAGACAGGCAAAAGCTACAGTATTGTCACGAAGAAGTCTTGTATATAGGACAGTTGATTTCTCAAGAACGGAGAAATATGAAATCGAAAGAGCAGAATCAATTATGAAGACTTCAAAACCTAAAACAGTGAGGGAAATGCAACAGTTTATAGGCCTATGAAACATTTTAGCACATATATTCGACCACTTTTAAAGGGACTTAAAGAGGCACAGGTAGACAAAATTAAAATAATATGGACAGATGAAATGACTGTAGGATTTGAGGACTAGATAAAAAGGCAATCAGTACAGCCTGTGTGTTGGGAAGAATTGTACCTATTTTCCCATTCAAATGGGAACGACAGTCACGACAGCAGTCCTTACACATAAGACAACATTAGGACATGGACATAAACAATTGGGTTATTACAGTGGGATTTTAGATCCAGTTATGAAAGGGCACTATCCCTGTGAACAAGCTTGGGCTGCTTATGCATTCGCTATTGAAAGAGCTTTGAGTATTCCAATGGGGTATTGAGTGGAATTATTTGCTATTTTGGAAAACCCCAAAAGTACATTGACCACACAGAGAGCATAGGGGTATGAGGTAATTATCCCAAATCCTGCGATCAAGATTGTTAGATGCAGAGTAGTGAACGCAGCAATGTTCATAGCTGAGCCCGTAGGGGAGGATCATTATGTACATGACTGTACAACATATAATTAATTTTATTATTATTTCACTCGTGTTAGAGAAAATGCTCTTGGAGGGGGGAAGTTCTCTTTATTGATGAATCTTCAAAAATTGATCAAACAACTGGCGAAAGGCATACCGGATCAGCAGGAGTAAAGCTGTACCGAAAGCGTGAATTTGAGGAAGTCACAAGCGCAAGATTGCCTTTGCATTGCTCAGAACAGGCTGCAGAATTAGTGGCGCTTATCGCTGCACTCCAAAGATATGAGGGTGAGGAAGTGATGGTGTACTCTGACTTCGGGCCATGTGATGTCAACCGTACATGCAGGTTTGTCACGCTGGAAAAGGAGAGGCTTCCTCTGTGCAGACCGCACACCATTGCAACATGCAGCGCTGTTGGATAAACTCATTGAGTCATTTAGGCTCCCATTGACTATCGCAGTCGTAAAATGTGTAGCGCATACTAAAAGTACAGATATGATTTCTCGCAGGAACGAAGCCGCAGATTTAGAAGCCAAAAAGCCACAATGTTTTCACAGCATTTCTGATTTCAGTAGTGTTAAACAAAGGCCTGGATGGTGTGTGTTGGTAAAGGAGGGCTTTAACATGCTGTCTATTGTTCAGTTAATTGAGTTACAAGGTGGAGCCTCACAGGAGGAGCATGACTTATTGAGAAATTGAGGTTGTTCCTTATCCCCCACTGAGGCAATTTGGAGACAGGATAGCACTGGAAAGCAAGTTATGCCTCTAGCATTATTAAGGGTGGCACTAGAGAAGCTTCACTACCCCAGACATATGACTTGAGAGAGAGTCTTGCTGCTACAATTGCAGAAGATTGGTTTTCAACACATTTTGAAGAACATTTGGTACAGTTTATTGTGAATTGCATCATGTGCCAGAAATGAATACACTTTGCGAACAGTGAGAGGAACAATACCTAGACCCACTGTCCCATTTCAGCATCTGCATACAGATTATGTAGATATGCTGCAGACATGCAATAGCTACAGGTATATGATGGTCGTGGTATGTCCTTTTTCTATATGGATAAGACAGGTCCATGTACCCACCCTGATGCCACATGCACTGCCAAGTTCCTTGTGCACGAGGTGTTCCCAAGATGGGGTGTGTGTGAGGCTCTGCAGTCTTACAATGGACCACATTTTGTAAATGAATTATTTGAACAGGTCATTCTTTTATTATGGATAAAACACAAGTTCTCTTGTGCCTATCACACACAAGCAAATGGAATTTGTGAACAATTAAATGGATTACTTAAACAGAGGATAGCGAAGATTAAAACCACTCTGATGAAGGGGTGGGTACATGGCCTACCCCCTGCGATAAATGCTTTACAAAATCAGCATTGCTCAGATCACCACTTAAATCCTCATGAGTTGGTGACTGGATGGCAAATGAAAACACCTATTGCTCCTCCAGCTATTATAGAGACCGATGCCCACAGTGTAGCAATGACATTAGGTGATTAGATGCATGATTTTTGGCAACTATGACTGCTAGTTTCTCTTTTATTTCTCAACAGATTAAGAACTGGAGGGAGGGGTCAAAGAGGATTGTAGAAGAAAGCCAGCCAACTGATCCAGACTGCTTATTGAAACAGCCAATCTTATATCCAGGGTACCAGGTGCTGATGCACAAATTGGTCCGCACCTGGAATAAGCCTCTCTTCGAGGGACCATATGAGGTGGAAGTAGATACACCCACAGCTGTTAAACTCCAAGGAAGGTGAACCCGGCTGCACCTGCACAACATAAAACCGTACAATGGAGCAGCTTTGACCAGTCCTGCATCTACTGACATTAAATCAACAGAAGACGTTCTGTGTATGAAGATAAGATCAGCAACCAAGAGCAAAGTACAAGAGTCTATGGAATTATAAAATACTTTTGAAACTAAAGATCGACATTTCTTAAAGTCTAATAAGCAATGAATGGGTTTGCAACTATCCTGAAACCACTTTAGATAGGTTAAAGGAACAATGTGTTGATGTACCGGAGACAAAAAGAAAAGGAATACACTGCATCTTCTATGCTACATAGCATAATAACATTGCACACATTCTTGTATGCTGTTTTTACCTACATATTGCAATTTTACCCAGCTCTGATAAAATGACATGTGGACAATATAATGTTTCTTGGAAATCCTAAAAACAATCATATTATTTTCTGAATCATTGTGGCAATTATTCTGCAGTTTTTGATATAAAAACGTGATTTATAAACAATAACAAAATTACATATTGAATTAAAGCAAAATGGGGAGGTTCCAAAATATGAGAGGATCACTACAATCAAGAAAGTCAATGGGCCTCATTACGAGTGAGGCGGAACAGGTTAACGGGCTCCGCTAAAGGAGGCGGACCCGTTAAACCCGTTCCGCATCATTACAAGCTCCCCTCGTGGGACCCGGTAAGTAACGCCTGGTCAAACCAGGCATGCTTACCAGGTCCTGCGAGGGAAAGAGGGAGCAAACAACGGGCCGCTCGTAATCAGCCCGTTGTTTGCACCCTCTCCCATTCCCATTAACCCAAGTGGGGGCTCAGATGGGAATGGGGAAGGTCCAGGCCGGGTTCCTGGAAGGAGGAATTACCGGGCCCTCCAAACTCGGAATGGCCCGGTAATTCCCCATTCTGGGAACCTGGACCCGGACCCGATTTCGGCGGCAGCCATGCCGCCAATAGCAGCATGGCTACCGCCGAAGTCGTAATGAGGCCCAATGAGTTTTTCAGAGGATTTGGTGATTGTGATTTCTTTTATTTTTATGATTTGTCATTTCTACCTTATTATCATGGGCTTTAGACACATAATGATTAAAAATGCAGATACAGTGGGGGACAATGAAACATCTTTTAAGATCCCTAACAAAAGAATGAGCAGCATTTTCCCTAACTTTACCAACCAGCTGATTCGACTTAAAAGAGGTGCTGGGGAGGATCTTGAAGACATAAATACATATCTTGATAATTCAGCTTTCTTAAAAAGTAACCTATGGTATCAGCACATGAAGGAGGTGGGAAAGAGAACGTCAGATGAAAGCTGCTATGTATGTTCTCTCATCCCCTATGCCATGTATGCAGCCAGAACATTGCAAAGGAAATACCTGCACATGATGCAAAGTGTTTTAGTCATCTAGCAGCGTGTACAACCAGAGGAAAATGTAAAGGAAAATGGATGACCCTACGATGGCGATCCAGTAGAACATTTCCATATGAAGATACTTATGTGAAAACACAAAGGACGGAAAAGGGTATGGGTTGGACAAGCAAAAAACATATGTTTCCATCACTGATTGGAGAATGAATAAAGGTTGTTGAAATGAAGAGAATGGACTGTTAAGACATAGTGAAAAGATCAGGAGTGCCAGGATGCCTGGAGAGACCTCAGCTATTGGTGTATGGATGATTTGCCACCAGTACAGGATGGGAAGAAGGAATGTTATCTTGCATGCACACTTATTGAAGAAGGAACAAGTAAGTGTGTTGCAAATAGTAAATGACATGTGTTTAGAGTCATGGGCCAAGTACTCCAAACTACTAGCATGGTTCGACAATGAAGCAGGACCAGTATCTTTTATAACCATAAAAAATAAATGTGATAGCATGCTTTAAGAATAAAGGCCTGGTTTGGGTTGGAGAAAATAAATGAAAAATGAGGACAGCACTAGTGAGACCATACAGAAGAGTCCACTGGCGCTCCCAGGAATAATGTTCTACTAGCCTAAGGAGCACAAGAAATATGTGGGACGTTGGATATTCTGTCCACCATCTGGGAAGTTCTGCCACATGACCTGGAGTGTGGATGAACATATAAAGATTGCAAGTCACCTGAGGGGGGGTGACAAGATATGGATCCCAAAGAAACCACACTACGAAGAGGAGATGAAGAAGATGAGAAGGCGGTCGATGACTCGACCAGAGGAGGAAATGTAGAGGAGAAGGTGGACATGTCATTCTTAGCTCCTGCCCCCTCAACTCCATCATACTGGAATTGCAGGAGAAGTGTCCTATGTGCTACAGCAGGTATCATCTGTATGCCGCATTGAGTGTATGAGAGACAATATGCACTCAGACAACTGTACCAAATGTACCCTCACACTGAAAGGGTGGAAGGATGTCAGCACACACCATTGAACATCATAGAACTATAAGTGAAATCTGATGAGGACAGAGTGACGCTATGAAGGGCAGACATAAAGACCCACTGAAAAGATATGAAAATACTTAAGAATAAGGATGTAACTGAAGCATCAAGAGAAACATGTAATCGATATGAAGAAATCATATATGCAAAGAAGATAAAGTAACCTGCTGACTAATAAGTGTGTATACGCAGAAACACAAGGTAGATGAGATATATAGAAGCTTGCTGCAGTGGAAAAAGAATGTGGCTAGAGCAGCCATGATAGAAAGATGGATGCTGGACTCATATTGAAACCAATCAAGCTACCTCAGAGACAGACCAGGGCTGCAGTGTTGGGAGACGCTAGGAAAACAGCTTTGTGTCAGGAATAAGGAGAAGCCCATCGACCTGGAATCAAGGATGCTACTTCAAGGAATAATTGCAAGGCACAAAGGGAGTCAAAACGATAAGACACGTACATAAGACATGTTTCTCTTAGATTAAGTAAAGAAGAAAACATATGCAAGAACCCAGTATTGGACAATTAAAAGTAAAGAAAGCCTATGCAAGGTGGAGTGAGCAAGTCTCTGTCGGCCAAGAGGAGTAATTACAGCCAGCATCATTGAATCAAATAGTTGTAAATAGAAGGTTGAAACTGGCAAATTTGTGGTCTCCTTACACGTGATTCAGACGTCAAAAATATGGCCTATTAATTAAGCTCCAGATGAAGATAATGGGGTGCCTTCACTCCCTTAAAAATTCCCTGAAACTAACAGACTGCACAGTCAACTACAAAGGAGAAGCTTTGTCTTAGAGCCGGACTGATGAGAGATGGTGGACTAATTGGGAAAGTGGGAAGTAGTCTGACGTTACTCTAGGCATCTGGGCTCCATTCTGATTACGTGCTGCTAATGAGCCGAAACTCCTAGGTTGGGAAAGCATGCCAACCAATCAGAGGGTCTATGTGGAAACATGCTATACAATGTTGCAAAGGCGAACCTGCTGCCCTTTTTCCACTATAATCAGTATTTTACCTATTTAGAGGTGGTTTAAGATGTGCCTAATAGATAGGAGGCAGCCAATGGTGTTACTTACATTTACATATACTATAGGTACATATGTTCCCTTAACCAATTGCTCCATTCAATAGGTTTTACAGTTTGCCACATAGGATGACATCATAGCTGGTGCACATTGAGGTATAAAACCTTTTGTATAATTGCATATGGGTGTGAGAGTACAGCCTGTTGTTCGCCAGATTGCCCTACTTTATTTTATGCTAATTATAAAATGTACTTTGCAATATTCTTTGAATCTGTCCAGTTATTTGGGTCCAAGATCTTTATTGGTAATTCCATCTAGAACATGAGATGCTTCAAGGTGCTAGAGCAGAATAATAAAGCTGGTAACTTTTGGTCCCTGGTCCCTAGCTGATTCGTTTCAAAGGGCAGTCCAAATAGATGCTGTGTCCGAATCAGCCTGGGTCAACCATTTTGAATTTTTGCATTGAAATGATATTGCCGAGGAATGTATACTGTATCCTCTCATGGGAGGGGGGAGTATACAGGCCAGCATTGATTTCTCACCACAGAGAATTTTGGACATAATTAAGGGAGCAAGTGACTCGAGAGCCCCTGGTCCCAATAAACTTTCAAACAAATTGTTCAAAGAGAACCCCCTATGCTGGGTATCTATTCTATCACTCTGTTTTTGGATGTACGAAAAAAGAACTGTTATCCGTCATCCAGGCTGATTTCCTACATAATTCCGGTATATAAACATGGCCTGATAAAAAATGTATCGCCCAATTCAATTTTAGATGCTGATAGTAAGATCTACACCGCAGTGCTCTTAAAACATCTGGAGCAGTGGGCGAAAAGCATTGGGCCATTCAGTCATGAGCAAACAGGCTTGAGGACGTTCCATGGAATGGAGTTGAATGGGTTCATTCTTAAAATCTGTCAAGACCTGGCACAGGAAGGCTGCTATAAATCCATTAACATGGCTTCCATAGAGCTCAGTTCAGTCTTTGATTTGGTCAGTCGAAAATTGCTTTGGGCAAAATTAAATAGGTGAGGGATCCCACCGGATTTACTAAAGCTCATTATTAGGCTACATGAATCTACTGTGATTCAGGTAAGAATGAACAAACAGGGGATATGACTAAAGAGATCCCAGTGAGCAATCGGTTAAGACAGGGTTGGATACTTGCCCCCTGTCTCTTTAATCTTTACATGTCAGATGTGTGGGAGACACAGGAACCTTGCTCTTTCATTGCTCCGAAAATAGATCAGGTACTAGCCTCATGGCTAGCCTATGTGGATGATTTCCTACGCCTGGACTGTATGTATGGACTGTACAGTCATAGGACTTCAGAGATTATTTACTGCTTTTGAAAAATGTGTTGAAAGACATTTCCTGAAAATCAATGTTTCCAAGCCCAAGATATTGAGGGGAGCGAAAGATAAAGGAGATGATCTTTGGGCAGAGAGCAATTGGAAAATAATGATCTATGGTTTTATATGTTAGTTTCCCTAAATAAAGGTAAAGTAATGAGATATTTCAGACAAAAGTTTGATTCATTTATCCCCCAGATATTTTATATAAAAAATGAAGTATTTTAGATATTCCATTATTCCCCTAGTTTCGTTTTATGTAGGTACTGTAGTTACAAAACTGATATATGGAATTGAAATGTATCCATGCAGGGTCCCAGAATCTTCAGCTAAAATGGAATCCTGAACTATGTCCCTACGGTGGCAATTTTATTTGGCCTAGGTATTGTAGTATCACCTTTGTTAGGAGGTGGAAAAAGTTGTCATTTTAGCATCAATTTTTGGAACCTTGTACAAATACTTTCTACTCAGAATTAGGCCGAGCATTGCACAAGAGGGGGAACAAGACTCTGAACGACTATAATACTCTGTCTGACCAGATACTGAGTGGTTTGGGTTTGACAAGTTCAGATCTTGTGAGTAACCCAAATAAGGTGAAGAAAGTACTCAAATGATCTGATTGGTGTATACTTACAGAGAGATTCCATCAGCAGAGGAGCCCCAAGTATTGGTCTCACAAACACAAGTACAGGAGGAAACTAGTACATCATTGGAAAATCTTCCCTTGTCAAAAATGGAGGCGGGAATTTACAAGGTTCTGCTGGAATCTATACAAGACCTGAGAAATCCTTGTGAGACAAAAGTGTATGTGCTCTAATGGGACTTGCTGTCGATTTTGTCAGGCCATCAGATCTATTGAAACCTTGGAGCACCTTATTGTGTACTCTCCGGAATTGTCCCTTAAGCAAGACCTTTATTTTTCCAAATATAATAACAAGACTTGGTTCTTTGATAAATGAGTGCTTTGTTAAAGTAGTTTGAGGTGCACACCAACATCTTTAGCAATTGCTGCTGTGGGTTTTGTCAACTCATTGGGTTTACAGGATGAAATTGATTGAGGTGTAATGACATTTGTTTTTAAATTTTTCATACTGAATTTAGAATGAATTTTGTATGTAAACATTATGAATGTCATTTTGTTTTTTAGGAATTCTTCCTTTTATTGGAATGGTAATAATGTGTTAATTCATCTCTTGTATGTGGAAATTGTTAAGGTTAAACTTTGTTTTAAGCCAATAAATGACTGTGCAACACTCTATACTTGTTCGAATCATTGATGTCTTATAAGAAACAGTTATAACCAAGGGGGCAATATATGAGCTCATCAGGGCTTGCCAATATCAACCATATTTATCACACAAAGGCAGAGAACCAAAAAAAAGTTTCAGACAAAAATTAACAATTGACAGACACATCGATCAAAAGAACCCAAGCTAGAAATAGATGGAGTTAATATAGGGGATACAAAGGGACAGAGAAAGTCTAACTATCCCTACAAGAAACAGGCCAATAAATATAAAGTGTTCATTCACACCACAAATGTGCTTCCTATACTTCATAAGACATCTCAAAAATATATCATAGACATAATTCCTCCAGCTGCCATAGCCATTATAGTTACGCCTTGCCTCTCTCTTTGCCAGTCCGTCAATAAAACTTTATTTGGCACAAAAAGCCATAAAGGTTCATAGACATAAGAGGTGGCACATCCATAAAAATCCATCGAAAGTGATAATAAACAACACATAGCAATTGGATTTCATACAAATAAAAAGAAGGCGACATGACTCATGTTGTTAACATTTTCAGAAAAGGTGATCATAGGATTCCTAACAAACGATCCAAAGTTCAATATAAATGAAATTCTAGCAGTGTCAACATCAAAAAATACCATTCAGCAAGGTCATGTGGGGATAATATACTCTCAGCCCCACCGACTGACATTACCCGGAAAACAAATTCCCGGCAGCCTATTTCCCCCAGATCAGTTTCTGTTCCTTCATAAACCTGTTTAATTATCTTTTGTCTACATAGCCACGCTTGATGAACATAGTGAGCAGTGCAGGTCACTGTGCCCAGGTTTGTACTCTGTTTACAGAATTCCAAGGCATTAGTGGGTGCATGAATACTTGCCCCCTTAACAGGGGGCGAAGATATCATACTCTCAGCACTCTCAATATGTGACAAATAAACATAACATGAATTAATGTCTCTTTGCGCAAGCCACATAAAGGGCAGATAGGCTAAAAATGGCTAACTGTACCTAAAGCTAATCGATCTAGCATATGATGGGGATACGTAGTTGAGGCAACTTTCTGGCACAACCCCCTTTTAGGAGCTATATAGTCTGGTCCCATTTTCAATTTCTTCATCTCTCCAATCCTTTTCTGCCTAATCTGGATGATGGCTGCTTTCTTAATTCTGTTTAGCACTCTCTTGTCAGTACTGTCCACAGACTAATTTAATTTAAACTAGGGAGAATTGTTTTAATATGCTCCACCCAGGTGATACGTTTACCCCCCCCCCCCAGGCCCAGGAAATGTTTAATGCGTCTCTGTACTTTTTCAGCCCTGCTGTACTCCAGAGCCTTACCCAGTATAATATTGGGGCAAGGGAAACTTGTTCACCTACTGGACGAACATCTAAGTTCTAAGTGTAGTGGAGTATTAGGTGTGCCTCTGGGGAGCTGTAAAAGCGACTTCAAGTATTTATTTTCTTCTCTATTTAAACTTGTGTTGTAATACACCCAGAACTCTGCCCCATGAAGGGAAACTGGATCGCTTGTTTACGCAAAGGTTGAATGGCTGGGAGAGCTGCCCTTCTCCCATGTCTGTTTTAGAATGAACTTGCAGCTCTGCCGTTTTCCCACAAAGTGGTGCAGGCCTTTTCAACTTGTGCAGATCAGTGACCGCTTTCACCGAATCTAGTTCCTAAATAGTCATAAAATGGGACTTGTTCTACGCTGCCAATGTGGCAATTTGTTTACAACTTTTTGAGAATTGAGGTTTAAAGACCATAATCTTCATCTTTTTAACCTTCAGGAATAGATGGAGATAAGATAGGGGACAAAAAGGGACAGAGCAGGTCTAATTATCCCTTTAAGGAACAGGCCAATACATATAAAGTGCTCATTCACACCTACAAATGTGCTTCCTATACTTCATAAGACATCTTAAACATATGTAGTAGGAATAATTCCTCCAGCTGTCATAGCCACTGTAGTTAGACCTTCCCTCTCCCTTTGTGATAACTTAACTGCTGACATATCCATAAACCTCTAGACTGTCAGAGAATGCACTGTGTATGACACCCTTCTCCACTGTGCTGTGAATGTACCTCAGTAGCCCTTTGCCCTTGGCGGCAGGAATTTGGACTGAGTGGTCATGAGAGGCTCCTTTCTACAGCTTTTTTCCTCTCCATCTGAATGTCAACCGCTGCCTGATCCATGCTATGGCAGCCGCCATCCAGAATCAACATATAAGTGCTCAGAAGAAGTGAAGTCGAATGTTGCTCCCATGAGCTAAAATTTGATTACCCCCTTCTGCCTCACAGGTCTATGCCAACTATAGTGAGAATAGTGACAGGGACTCCTGGCTTTAATAAATAACTCTAGACATCAATAAAGCCTCGAATTTCAAACCATTTCAACACCATCCTAACCCTGTCAAGCATTTTAGCAAGGCAGACAGTGGGAAGAGTGGATCTCATTACATGTTTGGTAGTAATTTGGCTGTAAAACTGCCAAATTGCTGTCAAAATTGATTAACGTGACTGTCACTCGCCCATGTGGACTTACCACGTGATTATGAGTGCTGGGAGGGCTGTGTAGATCCCCATTTTTGGAGTCCATAGGACTCCATGTGGATTTTGGGAGAATTCATATTTATTTATTTATTTTGTTTTTTACATTTGTAAAGCATACATAATCCATAGATAGCTAGGAGCTGGTAACAAGACATAAGCCAGGGAGCGGGAGAGAGGCAAGGGAGATGAGGGGAAGGCAGTTCATTTAGTCAAAGAGGCAGGTTTTGTAAAGTTTTCTTAAGGCCCAATATGATGGTTTCCTCACGGTACCGCGAGCAGTAACTCCACTTCAGTAATTTCACCGTTTTCTGACGGGAACGTGGAGGATTTATCTCCAGCTTTTTGCTGAAAGTGAATCCTCCAACTTTCCTCTAAACTTGGAATTTGGCAGTGCAGTAAAAATAGTGTGATTACCGCCCAAAAAGGAATGGTAATGAAATAACTGCCACTTTTCGTCCACATTGCTGAACTTGTAATGATGCCCAGTGTCTGTTATGGTGGCCAACACAGATGAGCTGAGCCAGGTCCAGTAGCCAGATACAGTGGCTATGTCAGTGTTCTAATCCATTTGGATTTATCTGCGACACTTGACACCATTGGCAATGACATTCTGGGAGTAAGCCAATCTAGCCAACCGTGCAACATTTTAATGTAGTGCATGATAGCCCATTTAAAGCAGCACAATCAAACGAACATTGCATTATAGTGGTGGTAGTTAATTTTAAAGCATTATGGCATTGTAACCACAATACTGATCTAAGAAGGCTTTCCTTTTCAGAACATGGCCCTCATTACAACACTGGCGGTAAGCCATGGCGCTATTAGCACCATGGTTGCTGCCGGTGTTGTAACGAATCCGCCAATGTTCAATGGGGAATCACCACCCCCATTCTAAGGTTGGCGGGGCGGTAATTCCCCATTGAACATTGGCCCTTCCCCATTCCCATTTTTGCCCCATAGGGCTCAATGGGACTGGGGAAGGCGGTAATTACGGTACCGCAAAGTGTAATTACCTCGAAGGTCCCTTCGCGGGTCCCTACTTTAACGGCTGGTCCAGACCAGCCGTTCAGGTCGGGTCCCGCAAAGGGACCTCGTAATTAGGCGCTAAGGGGTTAACGGTGCCGCAGCCTTTTACGGCGCCGTTAACCCCTTAGCGCCAGGGTCGTAATGACCCCCCATGTATTTATTTATTTATTATTTCATGTATATAGCGCGCTAAATGCAAGGGCATTGAGGTGCTGTTTACAGGCAATTACAAAGATAGGTACCACAGTTAACAACAATGTCTTAGGTGAGTGGGTCGCGCAGTGAAGTGATCTTAGGAGATGATGCCTCCCCTGCTCACCTCATGAGTAAAATGCATGAGGTGCTTGCAGAAGGTCCAGTATGAGTGTTCGGCTCTTAAAGAAAGTGGTAAAGTGTTCCAATTCTTAGAGGCAACTGACCAGGAAGCTCAATCCCCCCAATGTCTGTTGAGTATATCTAGGGGTGATGAGACTGTGTGTGTTGGATGTACGTGTGGGTCTTGCCGATTGCGCTTTTCTGAACTTCTGCGAGAGATATCTTGGAGCAGTGTTTGAGAGCGTGATGGCTAATGTTTTGAATAGGACGCGCAAATTGGTAGTCAATGCGCACTTCTAGCTGCAGTGATATGCTGACGTTTTGGGATGTTACGCTCCGCCCTGAGTGCATTATTCTGTATCAACTGCAGCTTGTTGAGGAAACATGCAGTAACAATTGCATTCCAGGTTGTACAAAAAGTTGTGTGTAGCTGAGCATCGCGATGCAAACACTGGCAGGAATTTCTGTTAGCCCGAGGGCACTCAGCCAAGAACCCTTGATGAACACAAGCCAGAGGTTGGACTAACTAGGATACATTCTTTGTGTAGAGCGACCACCATTCGAATCCACTCCTTGCACACTGCCTGCACTAGCTTGTTTCCTCGAAGTGGAAAAAGCAAGCAGCTTGTTTAGCAGTACTGCACAGCACTGCACGCAGGGGTACCCCTTCGGAGCCCTAAAAGCGTGGCAAGGAAAAGAAAAAAGGGCCACTCGGCGTTCTGGTTTTCTCTTCCTAAAGATCGGCATGCACAAAGCATCCTTTTACCTGCTAGAAACATCTCGAACGAGATTGCTTCTGAAATAACTCTGCACTCTCCCTTCGACGACATCATCAGTTTCACTCTTTCTCGGCAGTGCCAGGAAACCACATGTGGTAAATAAGCGTGTTTTAGAAAACCACCCCACGTAACAAACCATTCTATCTTTTCCAATCGAGACAAAAAGTGACAGTAATCTAATGCCACAAACGGGTGGCAAAGCGTTCCGGCAACTGCTAATGTAATCCCCAGCCAACAAGCACTGACTAGATGCCAGCTCGCCCACTTAATGCGAGAATGCAATGCGCCACCTGCCCAAATTATGACGTTATTTCTATGACAGAAACATGAGCTGCGTGTCTAGGTGCGCGATGTGGCAGTTCTAAATCTCGCCCACCAAATAATGTAAATCACCAATAGTTGACGGGGCTCACGGTTTTTAATTTAATGGCGGAGACACGGTCCCCATGAGTAAATTACCAAACCCACCCCTGTGGCGTTGCCCTTTAAGGGTACGCACGCGACAGAGTGACGTGCACTCCGTCGCGTGCGCTGTTAAATAAACGGGGCGTTCCCGGTGACATCACAATCACCGGGGAGCCCACACTGGAAGCACTCCTATCTCCGTGTCTCTCTGTCACGGGGGGTGGGGGGCTCACGGACGGCGGCAACCTGAGACCGCCAACAGTGGCGACGAAGCCGGGATCGCTTCCTGGAACAGGCGGAGACGTTCGTTGGGAGCGGAGATGATCATACGTGACCGCCCCAGCGAATTCTGACCGCGGAGAAGGAAGCGACACACGCGGCCGGCGGCCATTTTGATAAATAGGCCTCGGAGACTCACGGCTTCATAACGAAGCGTCGGTGAGCCATCCGGACTCAATTTTTGGAAATTCCAGCGGCGGATGGTCGCTGGAGGCAATAAATGTCATTTTCAGAATGAATCATTGACACTTTCACTGTTTCTCACCGAGGAGATGGGTGAGACTCCATGGGAAACCTGCTGAACGTATTGGGGGCCTTTTCCCCTGCTCAATTTTGGACACTTCATGGTCTGTTGGCTGGCTGGAGTGGAAAATTCTGCGGAGAGCGCGCCTGGTGAGAGGCAGACTTCGAACCTGACTGCTGGTGGTGAGTTGCGGCCCCATTCATTATAACTTCTGGGGTGCCTGTGCACTGTCCACCATGAGTCAAGCTGCTGCAGCTGCTGCTGTTGCTCCTGCGCCTCCGCCTGTACCCTCGCCGAAACCACCTGGGTCCCTACAGCCAATGCCTGAGTTTGATATCTCGGGTGCTCCTTCAAGTCTGGGACAGAGGTGGAAGATGTGGATGGATAGACTGGAGATGTACTTCAGGGCCACGATGGAGACAAGTGATGACGGCAAGCTGGCCACTCTCCTGTACTCCGCTGGTCCAGCAGTGCATGAGGTGTTTCTGTCCCTGCAGCCGGTGGATGGGTCGTTTGCGGCGGCTAAGGAGGCTCTCCATAATCATTTTCTGCCAATGGCCAATGCGGACTATGAACGTTTTCTCATGGGAACGGCTCGACAAAAGGATGACGAGACTCTGGATGTGTTCTATGGGCGGCTGCGGAGATTGGCAGCGTCATGTGCGTGGAACGACCCTGAGGTGATGATTCGCAACCAACTCATTCAGGGGTGTGTCTCTGGGAAACTGAGGCGCCAGATACTGCGTGAGCCTGGTATCACCCTTCCCCGCATCCTAGAATTGGGAAGGTGCCACGAAGTATCGGAACTGCGGGCGACCAGGATGGAAGCTAGTGCCCGCCCAGGCAGGGTGGAAGAGGTCTGCGCGGTCGGCAGAGGCCGCGGATCGAGGCGCCCCATGAACACTCAGAGCCCGCGCCCGCCGGGGACTAATTCCTCGTGCCCGAACTGTGGATATGATCTCCCGCACCCAGCTGAATGCCCGGCGCCTGGGGTTAAGTGCGGTAGATGCGGAGGCGCTGACCATTTCGCCAGAATGTGCAGGTCGCCAGCTCCCAAGATAGTGCCGAGGGGGCCAGTTCGAGCCGGCTTCTTCCGACCCCAAAGGACGTCCAACGTTGCTCAGGTAGACCAGGGTGGAGAAGGGACTCCTCAGGAAGGAGAGGAAGAGGAAGAGGACGAGGAAAACGTGTTTTTCGTGTCCAGTGTGAGCATGCTGAAATCCCGCTCCAAGAGACAGCCCAGGTGCAATGTACTTGTCAATGGAGACTCTGTCCCGATGCTAGTGGACACTGGTGCGTCCGTGAATGTGTTGGCCAGACAGCATTATGATACCATGCAGGCCCCACCCACGCTGACCGCGCCGAGAGCACGTATATTCGCATTCGGCGGGGATCAGCCCTTGCCTCTGGATGGAGTATTCGTGGCTGATGTTCAGTATGGTGACTCAGACATTCGGGCCAGATTCTATGTCACCCCGGTGAGCGACAACACCTTGCTTTGCTGTGCCGCGGCTGAGGCACTGGGAATTGTCACATTCGCCTACTCAGTATACTTAGAAGACATTCAGGTACTCCTGGCCAAACATGGCGCACTGTTTGAAGGCATTGGTCAGCTGGTGGGTGAGCCGGTACGACTCCACATCGATGAATCGATCCAACCTGTGGCGCTGAAACACCGACGAGTGCCGTTTCACCTGAGGGATCTGGTGGATCGAGAGCTGGACAGTCTGGTGGGGCTAGACATCATTGAAAAGGTTGAGGGCCCCACCCCGTGGGTGTCTCCCATTGTCATTGCGCGCAAGCCCAAACAGCCAGAGGCGGTGAGGATCTGTGTGGACATGCGGCTTCCCAATAAGACCATAAAGAGGGAGCGACACCTAACCCCTACCATCGATGACATTATAGCGGAACTGCAAGGGGCAAAGTTCTTCTCCAAACTAGACTTGAGAGCGGGCTATCATCAGGTGGTCCTGCACCCCGAGTCCCGCTACATAACAACATTTACTACTCATAGGGGGCTTTACCGCTACAAGAGGTTGAGTTTCGGGGTGTCCTCCGCGGCGGAGGTCTTCCAAAACATCATAAGAGGGGCATTAGCGGATCTGGATGGAGTCCTTAACATCAGTGACGACATTTTGGTGTATGCGAAATCGGAGACGGAGCATCTGGCACGTCTGGCCAAGACCTTTGAACGACTACGCTCGCTGGGCCTCACCCTGCACAAGGACAAGTGCGAGTTTCTGAAAACTACGATCAAATTCTTTGGGTTCGTTTTCAAGGCGGATGGGGTGTCGCCGGATCCCCGCAAAGTGAAGGACATAAAAGAGGCGCGTCCTCCAGAGAACGTCGCAGAGGTGAGGAGTTTTCTGGGCATGGTTACTTACTGTGGCCGTTTCATTAGGAACCTGGCATCCCGCTCAGAGCCATTGAGATCGCTCACGAAGAAGGACGTCACCTGGCACTGGGGCCCCCTTGAGCAGGCGGCATTCGACGACATAAAAGGGGCATTGGCGGCGGAAGACACCATGGCGTTCTTCAACCCGAGCCTGCAGACGGAGATCGTGGTGGACGCCAGCCCGTACGGACTGGGGGCGGTTCTCACACAAGTGGGGAAGGATCAGGAAGTTCGACCCATAGCATATGCCAGTAAAGCGCTTTCCGACACTGAGCAAAGATACTCTCAGATTGAGAGGGAAGCCCTGGCGGTGCTGTGGGGTTGCCGACATTTCCGCCTCTACATTCTGGGGCGCCCAGTGACTGTGGTCACGGACCACAAGCCATTGTTGCCGATCATGGCGGGCTCATCATCCGGTCCACCAGTGAGAATAGAGCGCTGGATGCTCGCTTTGCTCGAGTATGGAGTGTCATTGATATATCGTCCCGGGGCTAACAACGTGGCGGACTACCTCTCTCGACACCCCAGAGGGGACTCGCAGGACTCTGCATCCGCGGAGGAAGCCGACGAGCACGTCCGCCTAGTCGTGGAGACGGCCACCCCAAACTCCATGCAGGTGGAAGAGCTTGAGGTCGCATCAAAAGGCGACGAATGTTTCGCGATCCTGAAGGAAGCCATGCAGAGGGGCACCTGGAAGACGGTGCTGGAGGCTGTGGAACGCAGGACATGTGAAGCCAGAGTGGCCCTCGAGCAGTTGTGGAGAGTGAGGGAAGAGCTGACATTCTCGGAGTCGGGGCTGCTACTGAGGGGTGAGAGAATCGTGATACCCCAGGCCAAAGTTGCACAGGTCATCGCACTGGCGCACCAGGGTCACCAAGGCGCGCCCAAAACCAAAGCTCGCCTCCGTCAGAAAGTGTGGTTCCCGGAACTCGAACGGAAGGTGGAAGCGTTTGTGGCGTCGTGCGTATGGTGTCAGGCTGCAGCACCGGCCCAACGAGAACCATCCATCGAAGCGATGCCCAGGGGGACTCGGCCATGGGAAGTGGTGCACGCTGACTCCGGGTCCACGTCGAGGGGCACTCATTTCCTGGTTGTGGTGGACGAATGGTCTCGATACCCAGAGGTCGAGTTCATAGAGTCTGCCGCGTTTGAGAACGTGGTGGTGGCGCTGGAGAAGATCTTTGCCACCCATGGCCTACCCTCTGTGCTGTGCTCTGACAACGGGGCGCCATTCCAGGGCGAGAGCTTTGCCGAGCTTATGAGGGAATATAGCATTCAACACCGGCGGGTCACCCCACTGTGGCCTCGGGCCAACGGGGAGGCCGAGCGCATGATGCGCACCCTCAACAAGGTATTCAGGATCGCCCATGGCAAGGGCGAGTGCTTGCAGAGGGCCCTATACGTTTTCCTGAGGGGATACCGGACCACACCTCACACGTCCACTGGTGTGGCCCCGGCGGAGGCGCTGTTCCAGAGGTGCCCAAGAGACGTCATACCGGAGGTGGGGGACAGGGACCCTGCCATCATTGACAATGAACAGGTCGAAGAGGAAAGACGAATCAGGACACAGATGGAAAACATCCGGAGGGGCCTCAGACCCCCACACATCGCACTGGGTGATGAGGTGCTGGTGAGGAATCGCCACCCACATGGAAAGCTGTCTCTCACGTATGAACCCGCTCCCTTAGATGTCGTGGCGGTCAAGGGTTCTATGGTAACAGCCTCTGACGGGACATCGTCTGTAATCAGGAATGCCTCGTTCTTCAGGAGAATTGGCGACCCCAGGGTGGACAGCCCGGACGACCGAGAGGGTGAAGGTGCCTTGGATGAAGGTGGGGGAGAAGGACCCGCGGTGGATTCTCCCGCTCGAGGCAGACCCGGTCAAGAGACACCGGCCAGGGACGCTGGCAGGAGGTACCCCCTGAGAACAGGGCGTGGGAAACCTGCCCGTCTCACAGACTATATTACGGACTGAGCTGGCATGGCTGACCGGGGTTAAGTGGTCAGGTCAAGACAGGTACCCGCGGGGGATCCAGGGTGGCTGTGAATAAATGGGGGTTCGTTTGGGGAACTGATAGAGTGGTGTGTTTATAAATGTGTGATAGTTTAGTCCCTCCTGTTTCCAATTTGTTGTTATGGAAAAGGAGGAGTGTGGCGTTGCCCTTTAAGGGTACGCACGCGACGGAGTGACGTGCACTACGTCGCGTGCGCTGTTAAATAAACGGGGCGTTCCCGGTGACATCACAATCACCGGGGAGCCCACACTGGAAGCACTCCTGTCTCCGTGTCTCTCTGTCACAGGGGGTGGGGGGCTCACGGACGGCGGCAACCTGAGGCCGCCAACAACCCCCACACCCCATGTTCGTGCTTTTACTAACAGACCCCCAAATAGTTTCCAAATGAGGCACGGCATCGCCATTGTTATGGATGGTTGTGTAAGCACACTTGGGTTGCTGGTGTTTCACATTCTTTTGCTGCCCCTCACGGAGAATCAGGCTTCAGTTCAGATTGTGTTACTTCCATGCACTGCATTTGAGGGGATCTGCGATATTGCTTGAGTTAATTTGTATCAACTTATTTAAATAGTTTTTCTGAAGATGCTTCCATGTAGACTTTGGTTTTCACATTTTGATCAATTCTGTTGGTCCCGATTCATGGAATTTGTTTGCATGGTTCAAATTGACTTTGCACCGCTGAAAAGTGATTTTGCACTGCCGACACAAACCCTGATTCATGGAACTGTGCAAAGTCTATTTTTGCAGGGCAAAGTCAGTGCAAAGTTCATTTAGTACCGCAAAAATGACTTTGCACTGACTTTGCCCTGCAAAAATACACGTTGCACAATTACATGAATCAGGGTTTGTGTTGCCAATGCAAAGTCACTTTTCATCAGTGCAAGACATTCAGTGAATCGGCCCTGTATATATAAATATAGGATTGCATTTGAGCTAATTTGCATACCCACAATGCCTTGCTGTTGTGGCTCAGAACTGGAGGTGAACTTCTAGCAATGGCTACTAGGTGGCATTGTGGAAAATATGTCTTGGCTCAAATAGACTTTCGCATTTCAGCTGAAAGGATTTTTTTCAAACCCTTTTAAACCCACCATAATTTTCTTGGTGTTGTAAAAACATGGACAAATGCTACAACCACAAGGCTGTCAGGACTATACTGAACTGATGATATGGATGAAAACACATAAGCAGTTGTCCTGGCAGCCGTGCAGATGTCTGTCTTGGATTGATTAAGCTATGTATAAAGTAGCACTACCTTCTTGCACAAAGACTATTTCCTGGAGAAAAAGGTTTGCATTTGAGCTAATTTGCATACCCACAATGCCTTACTGTTGTGGCTCAGAACTGGAGGTGAACTTCCAGCGATGTCTACTAGGTGGCATTGTGGAATGTGTGACTTGGCTTAAATGGATGTTCCTACTTATATGGTTAAGTTGCACTAATAAAAACCTATGACAGTCAATGAAAAAACGTTTTTAAATGGACGTTATGGTTGCAATTAAAACCGAAAAAACCCAGAAATTCGCCAATTATAGTAAGCTAAGCAACCATAACTCGCACCACCACCATGCAATGCTAAGACTAACACCCAGGACATGAAAGATGACATCACAAATGTCATTGATAAAATCACTGATGAAATCTCATATCTGGGCCACTTGTTTTTGTTTACTGGCATGATTAGGCTAGTTTTTTGTTTTTACTGACAATGAGAATTTCCAAAAATGCAAAATATATATCTACACATTAACCATTTCATATGTTCTTAAAGTACTTTCCTTAGAGTTTAATCTGACCTCATAGTGCACATACATTGGGCAAGAAGCAGGCCTTAAACACACAATCAATTTGTGTACATGATGATTATCTAATGTTATTGTCATTTTTGGTGCTGTTGTTTCTTTCTTCCTTTCTTTAGTTTCCCTGTATGTGCCTCTAATTTGTATGCATTGTGTGGGTTTATATGTATTTTTTCTACTGACAGAAGTGTGTGGTGAGTTCTCAATTGTTACATATTTATTCCAAATGTAACATTACTCAAAACTCTCATATGGTAGCATTTATTATTTTACTGTCGGAAATTACCAGATTGAACATATTGTACTTCTATGGTGTATGCTTCAGTCATTGCCTATGGGTATGTAGGATTAGGTTCCTCTATTAACAACAACACTCAAATATAATGTTTTGTTTACATGAGTACATTCTTTAATACATTAAGTAGTTCACGATAGGTTAACCAGTCATCCCTAACACCTTGTTACCAACATTATATAAACAACCCCTTGTAGGGACTTTTCATCAAAATTAATTTCATATGTAATGTCATCAGTGATGTCATCAATGACCTTTGTGATTTCGTCGTTCATGACCTGGGTGTAAGTCTTAGTAGTGCACTGTGGTGGTGCGTGTTATGGTTGCTTAGCTTACCATAACTGGCGAATTTCTGGGTGTTTTCGGTTTTACTTGTAACCATAACGTCCCTTTAACAAAGTTTTTTCATTGATTTTTATAGGTTTTTATTAGTGCAACTTAACCATAAAGTCCCTTTAACAATTTTTTTTTCCGTGAATATCACGGGTTTCTACCAGTTCACCTTAATTTCCTACAACTTACTAATATCATACTTAACCCAATAAAGCAAGATTTTTGTACAATTTAGAAAGTTTCCCCTTAAAACTCTGCCATTCCCCACCTTCTAGCATCATTTTTAACACTTCTATACACTTTTTGCAATGTTTTCCAAAGTTTTATGTTCATCGATGTTCGCGAACATCTGACGTCATTGCAGACTTTCCAGACAGTGTCACATGACCAGCCGTGCGTGCGCGGCATGATGACGTGTTCGCGAATGTGTGCGCACTTTGCGAAGAGGGTCCGTGATTCGTAAACAATTTGGAACTGTATTTTTCAGCTCATCTAGGAACCATGAAACTCAAAATGTACCCGTGCACAGCTCCTACACCTATTCTTACTCATTATCCACTAACACTCTAGCACACAGCACATACTTGGAAGAATATTAGCAAAACTGCTATTTATCTTAAAAATGGCGTCAGCTTCCCAAGAGCCACAACCACCACCGCCACCAGCTGGAGTAACTACACAACAAAAGAAGCGCCATACTGCAAAAGACAATAAAGAGGACTAGGAAGATGAGGTAGAGGAAGTGCCTACCTATAGCACCCAGAGAGAATCATGGGTGTGGCAGTTCTTTCCTACGGTTGGGAATGTACCAAAGGCTAAAGCTACCAAAGTGAAATGCACTGAGTGCAACGTTGTACTCAGTCACGGACTACCTGGGCAGTACTCGTACAGGACCACTTTCAAGCGCTGACACACCAAATCCAACCACTGCATTGCTCTCAGAAAGGCTGTTCCTTTCCTAGGAAGTAGTAGGCTATCTTCCTCTACCTCATCTTCCTCAAAAAATACTGTAACCCCAAAGCTTACTTCTGTGGGACACAAAATCCCACCAGCTACCTTGCAAGCAATAAAAGAGGCTGTTGATCCCTCTCTTTCGAAGACAACAGTACTCTGTATATACTGCAACACACCACTCTGCAGGGAGAGAGCAATTTCAAAGTGCTTTTGAAGCTGTAATCAAGAAGCATGAGAAAGACTGCCCGCTACTTTAGATGTAACACATGCGCAACATCTTCCCCTGTCCACATGCCCCTCCATATTTGTAGTTGGTGCCCCTTCCCTCGTTTCCCTCCCCACCTTAATTTCTGGCCTCTCCTGCAAAAAAACAAAAAACAAAAACAAAACATAAAAACGTTTCTTTTAGGAACCACCTTTGACAGTTAAAAAACAGAACTAAAAAATAAGCTTGTAGACTCCATCTACTTTACATTTTTCAGTGAGGTATTTAGATTCAATAAGATTCTCCAACATTCCCATTAGCATTTTCTACTATGCTGACATTCTTCTCTCTAGTATATAATAAACACCATAAACCATTGCCCTTAATGACTATGCACAGTCTCTACATTCCCCTGTCTAGCCCGTGCCTTATTAGAAAACCGAGATTGCACATGCACACTATCACACAAGACAGCCCTTCTACTCTTTTTACTGTTATGTTTATAACACTCCATCATTGCCTGCTTTAAACCATTCACACATATATACAAAAATCACTTAAAAAAACTCTACATATAATCTATCGACATATTACATTTCCACCCACCAACTGCCACTTAACAATGTTCTTCAAATCGTTTGCATCTGCATTTTACATACTTGTACCAAAACATTATACATAGTGCTCCTATAAATGCACATATGCCTTGTGCAGTGAGAGAACTCCATAAATAAAAGGGGAAGGATGGATGGAGCCCAGGAGGAAAGTGCCAAGGCATGCCAAGGTGGGAGGCTTGAAACACCCAGATTGGCTGAAAATGCCACATGCCCCAATAAGTAAATCAGAGAAGGCATTTGTCCTTGCTGAGGGCTGGGCTCATTGTCCATGCACCAAACTTATATCACCAAACTTATTTGTTTTGCTTACATTTGGACACTTTGGAAAAATAAAACATAAAACAGATTTGCAAAAGCATGCTTTCAGGTCCTTACTGATGCTGCTTGCACAGGTTTGTTGCAATTTAGTACAGCACTTCATGCTGAAGCTCCAAGATAACCATGTTTTCCCATTCAAATCGCAGAGCCAACAAATTATGCATTTTAAGTTTGTTGAAAATAGTACTCAACAATAACTTCTTCCGATTTGAAGACAGATTTGTTATGCAAATATCTGGTACATCCATGGGTGCCGTCATGGCACCAGGATATGCCAATACAAATATGGCATACCTCGAACAAATGGTGGTATTGACTAAAACATAATACAAGGGCCATCTGAGATGTTATTTTCGTTTTATTGACGACATCTTTGGAATTTGGAGAGGGCCCAAAGAGGATCTTTTGCAATTTTTTGCATACAAGAACCAATTAGCTCCAAGAATCAAATTTACAACTGTAACCAGCAAAAGTCGCATTCAGTTTCTAGATGTGGAAGTTTACAGCAAAGATGAACAATTGCACACTACTATCTATAATAAACCTACTGAAGAGTATATTATTGGCATCCAGCTTTCATCCGAAGACTACCATAGAAAGCATACCCTACAGTCCATTTTTATGGTACAAAAGAATTATCTCAGAACCTGAGAAATATGAGCACCACGTGACAGAATTACAGGTTAAGTTCATAGAGGTTATTCACAAGATTTACTAACCAATTCACGTATAAAAGCATCATCATTGTCAAGGGAACAACGTTTAGTACCATCAGAAAACATTGATCAAGATTCGTTGGTTTATGTTACCACCTACCCAGAACAAAGTTACAAAATTAAACAAATCCTAAAAAAGAATTGGGAAATATTGAAAATGGACCCAATTTTGGCACAACTGTTTGAAAATGTTCCAACTTTTGTTTACAGAAAGAGTAAATGTATCAAAGATTTTGTAGTTAAAGCAGAATATGAAACACCATCAAAAAGACTGAACATATTTAAAGGCACTTTGCCCTGCAACAATTGTCAATATTGTCATAATAATGTGATCAGAGGTTCAAGCATTAATCATCCATACACGTGTAAAAAAAATTCATTGAACCATACGAGCACCTGTGATACATTGAATGTTATCTATGGAATCAGATACCGTGTGGCATCTTTTACGTAGGTTTAACATCGAGAAAAGTGAAAACAAGATGGACTGAACATAAATCAAATATAAGAAATAAATCTGTCCATTCACCGGTATCACAACACTTTAATTCCCATAACCATACCATAGCTCAGATGAAATTCATTATCCTTGAGAATGTTAAAAGTCCAAAACGAGGAGGAGACATCAAGTTACTTCTGAGACAGAAAGAGATTGAATTGATTGAGAGGTTAGATTCCTCGGAACCTAGAAGAATGAATAACAAGTTTGATTTAACTTGTTACATTTAGTTGTTTTTCATTGTTGTTTTAATACTGTGAGAAATATGTGATGTTTGATTGTTGAGATATATGATACCCTACTTTGAAGTGGGTATAGAATTACGTGCAAACTGAGGAGTATACACTACATTGAATATGCTTTGTTTTCCACAAAAGTGAAAATTGTAAATAATGGATAATGTTGTTTTTCCAGTGCCAAGCACCGTTAGCGCTTCCTGTTGATCCTAAAATTACCTTATGACTCTTCTAAGTCAGATATTATCATTGTCTGAGTTAACTTAGAACTCCATCGACACGCATCATCACTAGCGTCATCAAGTGAACTGAGATTCATCATTTATAAACAAATAGAATTCCATGTAGTGAGCATAGCTTGTTGTTTTGAACTTTCCTATTGGTTTGTTCATGAAGAGTATTGAATCACATTATTTGTCATTTACAACACTGTATGCAGTATTGTATCATAATTGAATGTTCCATATCATTTTTGGGGTATTGAGTCACGTGCCATGTAGTCCACAAACTGTTTACATGGCGTATACAAACGTCTTCTCTGGAGACATTCGTATTACGCTTGGAAGATCTAATAATACTGTGTAAATGCGATGTGTACTTGTCACGTGATTGGCATCACAATCACGTGACCAGATTGAGAAGAAAACCGAAGCCCGGCACGCTAGCATACTGAAGCAGTAATCCTTTCCGTACCTGGGCTTAGAGTTTTATGATGAAAAATAGAGCAAGGAGTTCTTAAATATCATTATGAAGTTCTTTAGTTAAAATGAATGTTACGTGTCACGTGATCGGAACCGCAATCACGTGACCGCATCAGGAAGTGTTTATAACCGAGGCACGGGACAGGAGACTGCTCATGCAGTCTTTCTCCCTGTTCCCGGACTTTGGTTTTTTCGAGATTATTTCAAGAGGTGAGTCCTAATAGCTAGTATCCCTTTAGAGTTTCATATAGAATGGAAGATTGATCTTGATCTTCCTTTACAAATACATTACTGGATTGTGGTTCCTTTTTTAGATCCATCATGGGGGAAACACAGCTGATTTCAGTCTGAGAGATATGGGGAAGTTTGGACGGTTTCCTAACAAGTAGGTGATTTTCCAACTTTTTTTCTTTGGACATTGCATTACTGTAAAAAGAAAAGAATCTTACACACTTCCTGGATCATTATTTTTAGATCCTGGTGATACGAATTAATGAGGAATGAACATAATTCACTTGGAGGGATTGAAGTCACCCTAGGACAGCAAGGTTAGTGAATGTACTTACTTGACATGCGCGTAGGGTCTTGGCACTATAAACAAAATTAGAAGTTACTGATGGAAATACATTATAAAAACAAATTTATATATATATATATATATATATATATATATTTTTTTTTTTTTTTTCCAAATACACATGTTATTGAAGGTAAAGGTGTATTGTGTTGAATTTGGTACTTTGTTTTATTGAATGCAGTCAATTGATATTATATGAGATTGTCATTAACAAATGAAGTGTTCTTCTTTTTTGAAACATATTTTTCTTGTGGATTTCAGTTGTGAATTTCTGGAGAAAAACATTTTTTTTCAATGATAATTTGATGAAGAGGATAATTTCCTTGTTTAGAGTGATCAGGTTGTCATCTCAGTAAGTTCTGAGGTGTGAATAGTCTTCTACTTTAACCCCATTGCCAGTCCATCGTGGTCATGGCCAGCAGCCTGATTGTCTGAGTCATGGCCTTTGGCCTTTGGCCATGACTCAGACAATCTGGTCACAGCCCTTTGTCCACAGTCCATGACTCGTACATTCTGGCCACTCCTCATGGACACAGGCTGTACCTCAGTCACCAAAAGTATATCACTATTTGTTGTACCTACATTATGACACTTAAAAAAAACGAAAGAAAACACCAACACATTTGCAAAACCATGCTTTCAGGTCCTTGCCAATGCTCCTTGCATGACTTTGCTGCAAATCCAACATGTTTTATTTTTTGAAAATTGTCAAACTGTACCAATAACCAAAAATCCATTCAGGCTTCACACAAACATTCAAAGTTGGGTCTATAATCTTTCTAAACTATTTTGTACACATTCATCAAACAGCAACAAAGTTATAAGACATCTAAAAAGGTTCAACCCCCTCTCTAATTTTGCCCCCTCTCCACAAATTGCCACCAAACTTTGCAAAAAACATTCAAATATGGGTCTTAAATCTTTTTGCATGAGTTTGTGCAGATTTGTGAAATGGCACCAAATGTATAAGCCTTTCAAATACTGTAGGACCCCCTCTATTTTGTTTCATCTAGGCAAAACAACACCAAACTTACTAGAACCATTCAAGGTCAGATCTATGATATCACAAACTTTCATGTAGTTTCATTCAGTGACAAAGTTATACGCCATCCCAAAACTGATTTTCCCCAACCCTGTAATGCAAAGCTATGTATAGATGCTTCTCAACATCCCATAGGCCTGTCCACGGATGGAATAGGGAATTGAGTCTGTCAACCAAACCCAGACAGCACTCATTTCGTTACCTACTTTTTGGCCATTTTAAAAACAAATACTGGTCAGATTTACATCAAATGTACAAAAGCACACTTTCAAGACCAAGCCACCACTCCTGTCACAAATTTGGTAAAAATCCACTGAGCAGTTTGGGCTGTAGGTGTGAGCAAAGTTTTGGAAACCCCCATATAACTTTTTCTCTCCCTGGACGAAACCTCACCAGACTTCAGAGAATCAATCCTAGTGGGCCATGTACTTTCTTTGCAAAGTTTGGTGAGGATTCATCAAGGGGGGGAGGAGGCAAAGTTATAAGCTGCCGAAAAAGAGCTCTTCCTATGGGTTGAGCAACTTAACCATAAATACACAGCCTCTACCTCAGGCCGTGTAATATATACACATACATGTCTTCTTGTCAATTGGCACTCAGGGCGACTTGTTTAAAGTTTATAAAGAGTGCTGCTGGGTCTTCCATCTTTGTATATCTCTGCAACATCGAGGATGGAATATTGGAATGCACCTGAGATGATGATATGCCTTCCTTTCTCGCAGCTGGTTAATCACAAGTTGTTGACTTTCCTTTTTTAATAACTTTATTTAAAAAAATGTTTTAAAAGAACTGCACCATTCCAAAACAACCTACATGACAAACAATATAAGTGCAAATAAAACAGGACATCATGAAGTAATTTTGATACCAATATAACAGAATCAATAAGTGAAAGTATGCATATATCCCCATTAAAATATAACAATCACATTTTGTTGACTTTCCTCACCCGCCCATTTTTTCTCCCCTTTGGGTTTTCAAAGCATCTTGGAAGTTCTTCTGCTCTTCTGCTTAGGTTGGAATTAGCCTCTCGATGCCTATAGGGAATTCTTGTTGGTTGATTGGAGCTAGCTTCTCTAGAAGACTTGCAATGGCTGAGGACAGGTGGGTTTCTAACTAGTCCATGCAAAAATGTTCCCAGTCACTAGGAACTCCCAGCTGGTGGGTTGGACTAACTGAATTTTGGAGCAGGCGATGGAACTACTTTTTATTCTAGAAGATTTCCTTTGCAGGGAGGATATCTTCTCAGCTGCTTTGCTCCTGACTTTCAATTTCCCGTAAATTAGGGCAAGAAGAAAGGACTTTTCAGTAGTTCAAGGTGCTTTGCCATGAGTTGGTTCTCTCATAGAAAACGATTCTTCCCATTAGCAAACATTATTTTCTGCATCAGGTTCTCTAGTGTTCCCTTTCTAACACCATATGTGCAATTTTTCGGTGAAAGAATTATTGACGTATGAGAAAGCTCAAACAAATTATTATTTTCAGTAGGTAGGTGATCAGGTTTGGTTTTCTGGGGTTTTCTGGGAATTGGGCCCAGTTCCAAGGTTTTATTTTCATTAATAGTCCCTGCCAGTTCTTGTGGGAGTTGTGGTACCAATGTTACAGCATGCAGTCGTTTCTCAGGAGGTCCTTTCACCAGTTCAGTCTGAGAACATGGACTTGGTGCCCCAATATGCAGGGGTTTGATCTCAGTATTTGAATACAATATCCTAGGGTGCAGTTGTTTCCCTGCATGCACTTTCTTCAATTAACTTTTAGAACGTGTACTCATTTCCCCACTATGCAGCTGAAATACATTGAGCAGATTATTTCATTCTCTCAGAGTTCTTGAACTCAAGGGTCCCGCCATGTCGCATGTTTAAGTGTGATTTTTGTTTTCAATTCACTCTGGGCACTTGGCTGCAGGATCCCATCCTACAGCAGCAGTTTAGCAGGTAGTATGGTCAGTTTGCTCTGGACACTTAAAGCCATGTCTCAGCATGCAGCATGGACATAGTGTGGTGCTTCTTCCCTTCACTCTGGGGACTTTGACTCTATAACCCAGAACACAGCAGACTCTAAACTTGTGGTTTCTTCAGATTAATCTGGGCACTTGGACACAGTGTCACCAGTATACAGTGCAGATTTACAGGGTAATTCATAGATTTCAGCGCAGAGGCAGCGCACGCGAGCAGCGCAGAGAGGCATCAAGCGACCAGCGTGCGCCAGCCGTATGCGCAAAACAGCATTATGGCACACCGCGTATTCATGGAATATCAAAGCCATTTTGAGGGCTGGCGCAGAGAACATCCCGCAGCGCCAGTTACACCCCCAAGAATGCCCCTTGCGCAAGGATAAGGCATTGAAATCCCCAATGCAGCGCAAAGGGCCGCGCTAACCCTGCACCAGTTCACAGGGCCGGTAGAGTGTATTTGGGGGGTGCGTGGGAAGTTTCACACGCGATAGGGCTTGGGCGAGCGGGGTACGTGTATTCTGAGAGGTGCACGGGAAGTCATACACGCAATAGGCATTGGCCGAGCGAGGTACGTGTATCTTGGGGGTGCGCGGGAAGTCATACATGCGATAGGGCTTGAGCGAGCAGGGTACGTGTATCTTGGGGGTGCGCGGGAAGTAATACACGCGATAGGGCTTGGGCGAGCGCGGTACGTGTATTCTGAGGGGTGTGCGGGGAGTATCACACGCGATAGGCCTTGGGCGAGCGGGGTACGTGTATCATGTGGGTGTGTGGGAAGTAATACACGTGATAGGCCTTGGGCGAGCGGGGTACGTGTATTCTGAGGGGTGCGCAGGGAGTATCACACGTGATAGGCCTTGGGCAGCGGGGTATGTGTATTCTGAGGGGTGTGCAGGGAGTTTCATACGCAATTACGCTGGGCGAGCGGGGTACGTGTATTTCTGGGGTGCACCAACGTGAATTGGCAGTGTGTGTCCTCCCAGGTGTGCACTCTCCCTTCTCCCCAGGCCCTGCAGGCAGCCCACAACACAGGGGACTACCCTGCACCCCTGGCCATGCCCCCCAGCCAGCCCACATATCACCATGCACAAGTGAGCACCCACACATGTCCCCCTGCACTCCCACCCACCCAGCAGTGACGGGCACCTGCCAGCAGGCCCCGACTCATGTCCCCCTGCACCCTCACCCACCCAGCAGTGACGGGCACCTGCCAGCAGGCCCCGACTCATGTCCCCCTGCACCCCACCCACCCAGCAGTGACGGGCACCTGCCAGCAGGCCCGACTCATGTCCCCCTGCACCCCCACCCACCCAGCAGTGACGGGCACCTGCCAGCAGGCCCCGACTCATGTCCCCCTGCACCCCCACCCACCCAGCAGTGACGGGCACCAGCCAGCAGGCCCCGACTCATGTCCCCCTGGACCCCCACCCACCCAGCAGTGACGGGCACCTGCCAGCAGGCCCGACTCATGTCCCCCTGCACCTCCACCCGCCCAGCAGTGATGGGCACCTGACTCATGTCCCCCTGCACCCCCACCCACCCAGCAGTGACGGGCACCTACCAGCAGGCCCCGACTCATGTCCCCCTGCACGCCCACCCACCCAGCAGTGAAGGGCACCTGCCAGCAGGCCCCGACTCATGTCCCCCTGGACCCCCACCCACCCAGCAGTGACGGGCACCTGCCAGCAGGCCCCGACTCATGTCCGCCTGCACCCCCACCCACCCAGCAGTGACGGGCACCTGCCAGCAGGCCCCGACTCATGTCCCCCTGCACCCCCACCCACCCAGCAGTGACGGGCACCTGCTAGCAGGCCCCGACTCATGTCCCTCTGCACCCCCACCCACCCAGCAGTGACAGGCACCTGCCAGCAGGCCCCGACTCATGTTCCCCCGCACCCCCACCCACCCAGCAGTGACGGGCACCAGCCAGAAGGCCCCGACTCATGTCCCCCTGCACCCTCACCCACCCAGCAGTGACGGACACCTCCCAGCAGACCCGACTCATGTCCCCTTGCACGCCCACCCACCCAGCAGTGACGGGCACCTGCCAGCAGGCCCCGACTCATGTCCCTCTGCACCCCCACCCACCCAGCAGTGACAAGCACCTGCCAGCAGGCCCCGCCTCATGTCCCCCCAACACGTCATCATGATCCGCACTCATGGCCCTTATGGCCACCCAAATCCCACCGCACGCCACCCCTGTCCAAAGACGGAAACCCCTGTTCAACTATATACAAATAACAAATCCAGGGTCAATGAGCCCAACTATTGAAATGAAACCTACAAAAAAGACTACCTAATAAATAATCTACAAAAAGGTGGGGCATAGTCCAAGCGCCCCACATAAATGAAACGTAACACTAACTAACTGTATACAATGGTGGCGGGCAAGTCCTACGACTCACTTGTCGATTTCCCGGGCTAAGGCATCATCAAACTCCTGTTCTATGTCCTGGAGGCAGGACTGTTCCATGGCCCCGAGGTTTCGCAGGGATAATGCCATGTCCACCTCCAACTCCCTGCGAATTGCCTCGAGGCACTCGGCCCGCCTCAGCGCCCTGCGCATAGAGTTCTGTGCCCTGACCATAGTGAGCCGTGCCTCTTCCACCCGCTGCTGCTCCGCATCTATGTGCTGGCCCAACTGCTGCCAGATGGAAGACACTCCCAATCCAGGGTCCTCCTGCCCTCCGGCCGATGCTTGGCCCTCTGATGTTGATGGCCCCGAGCCATCATCGCTCCCACCTTGAGCCTGCTGCTTCTGTGTCTGTGCCCTGCCTCTTGATGCCTGCACATCCTCCTCCTCCTGCTGGGGTGCAGTTGTTGGTGTGGACCCCCCTGCTGGATCTCTGACTCCCGACTGTGGCAGGGATGTGTCCTCCACCAGCCTGGCCGCTGAGTCAGAGGCAGCTCCACAGGGTACCTAGGTGATACATGGGCCGGAAGATGACACGGAGGACGACTGGCGCATAGGGGGTTCAGGTAAGGAGGTGGTCGGAAGAAGGTCCAGCAGACGGAGGAATCCAGCAGTGGTGACCCGTCCCAGTAGGTCGACGCGGTCAAAGAGGCATCCGAGATGACGTGCAGTGTCTTCACGAAAACACTGCAGGTCATCTTGCATGTCCCGTTGATGCAACGCCACCCCAGCCAGGACAGGCTCAACACAGTCCCTGATTGCCACATCCGCAGGGAGAGGAAGGCCAGTTGTTGTGCGTTCATCCCCTCCCTGAGAATGGGTCTGGACGTATGTTTATCCCTGCTGGTGCGGGATGATGCAGTCACAGGATCAGGTACAGGATTACACACAGGCACCTCTGCGGCGGCCTGTGCTGCCTCCTGTCCCTGCCCCTGGACTGCACCACTAGCACCAGTGGAATCCCCCCTCCAGACCCTGTGTCTGTCCCTTCCACGGCCTCCTCCTCAACCAAACCCCCCACCAACCTGCATGACTCCGTGCCATCTTCCTCCATCGGACCCTGTGGGGTCTCAGCTGCCCCTTCTGCTGCCGAGGAGTCCACCTCTGACCTCCGCCTCCTGGACCTACCCTCGGCAGCTGCGGCCACCGGTGCGGCACCAGACTCCTCACTCCCCGACGAGATGACAACATGGGAGGGGAGCCGGCCCTTGCGTCTCCGGCTGGTGGTGGGATCCCTGCCACTCTGCTCCACAGCACCGTCTCCGCCCTCTTCATCAGTTGACGCTGCAGACAGGGAGAGATAGAACACAGACATCCGGGCACTGTACAATGGTCTGATAAACACATGACAGTTGTACATGAGTGGCAGTGTCAAACTTCGGACATGCCATCACACTCCCCAACACACATATCATTTCAACTCACACACATGAGCAAATCAACACGAATGTTGCACCATCAGCAGCACCATCCATACACAAACAACAGCATGAGCAGCCGAAGGTGAGCCTCACGTCACATGCAACACGGGCAGTGCACAATACATGCACACACCCCACCAGACATACATGCATCTGTGCATCTCCACCACCTGTCGCAGTGATAACATCGCCATCCATGTCACATCTGGCAATCAGCCTCCTACATGTCAGTGTCACATGCATCCATGGTGTATCACAGTTGCACACTTGCCTAATTCACACACATGCACATGTACATAGTGCAGATACATGCAGGTGGAACCACCATCCATGTGTGACACCACAATCATGCCACTGTACATACACAGAAATCTTAAAATGTGTGCACCCACACCTGCATTTGGCCAGCATGCTTACCAACACATACACCATCGATGTGTCTCACACATGAGAGGACTCACATGTGGCAGGCTCATTTCGCTGTACATGCACATGCATACTTGGCCCTACAAAGACATATGTACAACCTGCACACTCCTGCCACACCTCAACATGCACAGCGTCCAATCAGTACGCATGTACACTTACCGCTCGACTCCAGACGGGTCTGCCTCTCAAGGACCTGGAGGTGGAGCGCTGGGCGTATACGTTCCAGGACCCTCATCTGGTTGTTGGTTAGGTAGACCCAGCACCCCTTGGCATCCACTGCCTTCAAGAGGCACCGGGCCTTGTAGAGGGTCCTGGACCTGAAGTCCTCCCAGCGCTTCCGGACGTGTTGAATGTCGTGGACTGCCACCCCCTCCACGTAGATGGCAGTCATGATGTCCATCCAGATCCTCTTCCGTCCTTCATTGTCGGCGCGCAAACTTTCAAAGAGGGCATCATACTGCCCCAGGACTTGCTCCACCGGGATACCAACTTCATTGGCACTGAAGCTGGTAGCCCTCTGCCTCTCTGGCTGGGGGTTGCCAGTGGGGCCAGATGGTGTTGTGTCTGACATGGCAACCCCAGAGGCAGGTGTGGGTGGGCAACTGGGTCCTGGGGCTGGGCTGTGGAGCGATGGAATACCAGTCGGGAGTCTTCTGTTCCAGCAGGGGTGGTCACAGCAACTGCACCCCTGCAGATGGCTGACGTGCAGGCACCAAACAGCAGGGCATGTGGGCAGCAGGCAGGCAGCAGCAGATGGCATGTGGGAGCGTGCTCGGGCTTTGGGGGGCAGGAAAAGGGCCTTCTGGGCAGGAGTGTGGTCTTCCGTGTGTTGTTGCGTGGCCAGCTTGATACGGAGTGATTTGGCACGTGAAAAAAACTGCACGTCTGCGTGTAATTTGAGGAAAGGCCCTTAGCACGTAAGCGCGTCTGTGACTTGACACGCAAGGGCGTTTCCCTCAACACGGGTCCCTGTTGATTGAACATGTGCAAAAACTGCACGTCCGGGTGACACTGCATGCAATTGGAGGAAAGGGCCTAAGCGCATACGCGTTTAAGTGACGTGGCACGTGTGGGCTGGGTTCAAAGGTACGCGAAGGATGCCATTTTCTTGTACGTGCTTTTTGTGGAGAGCGAGCAGCTGATTCTTGTACTTCTTGTCGGTTCACACGCGATTACTTCACAACGGTTCCAGTTCGTACTCCCTGTATACTCAGACAGCATTCAATTCTTCTTTTGGCAGGGGTGTTGCCAACGCGCACACGCACGTCTTTTTCACGTTATTTTTCCAGGCAGATGGTGAGTCGCGCACGTATTTTTCAACTGTGGTTGCCCCTGTGTGTTGTGTACCCATTCAGAGGTCATTGTAGGCTGCATGTACCACGCGTGCGCCTATTTATGTGTTTCTGGGTGCCACAGCATAGTGCAGGTTCTTCATTCCATGCACGTGGTCTACCAGGGGTTGCGTGCACGTTAAATATTGTTTTCGGGGTACCTGTGCATTGCGTGACTCGTCATCTTTCCCCAGGGGTCACAGACAGCCTTGCTAGAGCACTAGGGTACGTATTCCATCTAGTACCCTACCCTTTTCACCCCAATTGCCCAAGACAATTGTTTACTGCAACTCCCATACGCACAACAACATCAGTGCCATGGTTGGGAGGTGACCAAGCAGTAAGGGAGGCAAAGGTGGCCGACCTCAAAGACGTGGGCGCAGTAGGGGACGTGGCCAGGATGTGCAGGGTTGCCCAAGAGGCCAGTGTGTGGAGGACCAATCAGGGACACCTATGCCCCCACGCCCAATGGTTCGGGGAGATGTAGCTGACACCATCCCAGCTCAGGCCTTGTTAAACCGGTCCATATTGTCAACCGAACCGGCACAGGATGACTCCCAGGCTGACTTCCGTGTCACCAAGTCTAAGCCACGTGTGGCGGTGAAAGTTGCTGTCACCAGGCCACATGGATCTGGGGCAGCAATGTCATCTGCTGCCCCAAGTAGCCAGGGTGAGGAGGCTGCAGGGGCAGCTGCAGCTCAATCCACCCCAGCTCCGAGTCTCCCAGCCGGGACAGTGTTGGTCCAAGTCCATCACACTGAGGTTGGTCCTGCCAACATCACCCAGCAGCCAATGCCTGCAGTGAGACCTTTGGTCATCGTGCCTTTGGCCACTTCCAGTGCCTAGTCCACCTGCACTTCTGCCCCTACCAACCAGAGTGGCGTAAGCCACTCAGGGTCCGCACCACCTTCCAAGAGGAAGAAGGGTGCTCTTGCGGTACAGGCTGGGACCCCAGACATGGCTACCCACACCGGCACGTCAAAGAAGCCTAGTTTCAATGATGCCGAACTAGATGCACTTGTGGGCTATGTGTCGGCCCATGGCCGCGAAATGGTGGTGACTGCAGGGTGCAAGACTACGACTGCTCAACGTAGGGCCCACTGGCAGACCATCGCGGACCACATTCGTTCCCTTGGATTTGTGAGGCACACAGCTGATGATTGCTCTAAGCAGTGGAATGACCTGAAACGCAGAGCAAAGAACAAGCTGGCCTCAAATCATGCCTCTACTCTGGTGACTGGCGGTGGGTCTCCACCAGAGGAGGAACAACTCACTGAACATGAGTCTATCGCTGGAGCATTCATCACAGAGGATCAGATCCAATGCGTGGGAGACCTACCAGATCTTGAAGCAATGTCCAGTGACCATGCATGAGTGTGCAATCCATGTGTATGTTGTTGGGTGATGTGTTCTGATTGAGTGTCAGGTAAGGCTGTGTAGTCATGACTGCTATGGGTCACCCATGTGGTCCCTCAAAACCATTCCCTGGACTTGTGTTTCCATTTCACAGTATCCCCTTTGACCACAGTTCACTTTTTGAAAATGATTACTGCACTTGGCATTCAGGTGTCCTCTTTCCACAACATTGTTCATACTGTTTTCCTGTTCATTATGCCTGATTGATTGAATTATTAGCATTTTTACCATACATTGTTGTGGCCTACTGTCCCAAATGTGACATACTTCAGTCATAGATTACACCGCACAATGAGCCACATTTCTTGACTTATTATGGGAAAGATTTGTACAATCAGGCTGATTGAGTAATGTACACCTACACATGGCCTGCACACAATCATTTTGGGGCCCTGTTTGAATGTTGAACATGACAATTGTATCCTCTCATGTCAAATTGACCAACCATTGATGTATCCATGTGCCTGCCATCAGTGCATCAGTGAACACTGGCTTTGTTGCAGCGTGTGGCACATGCGTGTTTTCTCACTCTTTTTTCCATGTTTTGTTTCATGATGTCCATCTCACATGGATGGGTGACAGTACTGATTTGCTACCATCTAGGTGTCCTTGTCTAATCTGCCATGGCTATGGTATGTGGCGTCTGTGTGCTGGCATGTGTCATGTATGTGGATTGTCCATGCCACTCACAGGCTAATGTTTGATGCCAGTGCTATCCAGCATGCAGCAAATGTGTTGGTTTTCCATTTTGCAGTCATCAGTGTCTGCTTTTTGCTTCTTCTTCCAACTCATTGACAGTGCATGCATGCCAGAGCTATTGTCATGTGTGACACGTGTCATTTATATACTGGATCTCTGCCTCGTCATGCCTATGTGTGTGTGCTATGGTGCTCATGCCTGTTTCCATTAGTAATCTTTCATGTTTTTGCAGGTGATGAGGCACTTGATGCTGTTGTGGAGGAGGAGATGGCCCAGAGCCAGGAGTACTCACAGCCACAACCAGGCACCAGTGGAGGACGTGGGGTGGTGGTGGGTGAAAACCCAATCCTCCTACAGACCATCCTGTCCAGACGTGTCTCTGGGTACACCTCCGGAGACCTCTATGAATCAGGTGCTGAATCGGACATTGAGACATATGTCCCGTCGCAGGTGAGTGTTTCTGACAGGGATCCTGTTCTGTCCAACCCACCTGCACCGGGCATAGACCCCTCTATGGGGATTTCAGTGTTGGAAAGTCCGCCTGTGGCAGTTACGGATGCAGGGTCACACTCCACAATATTTGCTCCTGTTCCTGAGCCGGCATCAAAGGAGGAATGCAGTCCTGCAGCCTCAGGCAGTGCCAGCACAGCAAGGTGCACATCACCTTGGCCCAAACAGGTATGGTGCCCGCCAACACGGTGGCCGTGCGCCACCAGGCAATACTGTGTGGGAGAACTCCATGTACACTATAGCAGCACAACAGGGGGCATCATGTGAAATTATGGCTCAAGCAATGGATAGGGTGGCCACTTCCATTCTCCCCCCTGAAAGGCAGATGGAGCTCCAGCAGCAGGCAACAGGGTCCATTTGCCACTCACACAGGGAGGACATGTTGGTGTCCGACAGGGAGCGACACGCTGGACTGGAGTCTCTGCGCACAGAGTCACAGGCCCAGAGGGAAGCCCTGAGGTTGGAACATAGCTCCCTCAGAGATGCTCTGTATGAACTTGAGGTGTCCCGGAGTACAAGGGCAGAACAGCAGCTGGAGCAGCTGACACGCACACTGTCAGCTGCACTCCAGGCAACCTGTCAGGAGATCCGGGCATCATGCGAGGCCATGCAGGCAGAAATGCGTGCTACCCGTGAGGTGCTGCATGGGGATCTCTGTACCATCGCCCTGCAGAACCAAATCTTTCAGACCTGCATGCTTGCTGCCATGGAGGAGCATGCCAAGGCTTTGTGTGGTCTGCCTCCGATATCACGCCCACCTTCTAATGTACTACCAGAGGGTGATGACAGCGACGGCGGTTCTCCCACTGTAGCGTAGCCGTGCAGGCCATGAGCCCATGGAGGTATTTTTTTTCTCAACATCCACACATGTGGGTGTTTGGGTGCACCCTGTACCTCGTCCCTCCTGTGTGCCCCCCCCCCCGGTCCACACATGGACATTTTTGATATTTAGATACTTGGGTTCCTGACACACACACCCCTCGTGCTTCCCCTTTCCATGGGCTTGCAAAGGGTGTGACCAAGTGACAGTAACTTACACAGTGACATTGGGCTCCCATAAGTTGTGTGGACAGTCTATAGTCAAAACTGTGTATACATCCCTAATGGGTATTGTTGTAGAAATCTCCACTGCATGGTGGATTTATGTATGGTTCTACATCCATGACTTTTTCCTTATATACATGTACCTTCTTCATGTTTTAACAAGCCCGTCTACTTTGCAGATGCAGTTCATGTTGTATGCAGTACACTGAAACATTTGCCTACCAGCAACACTCTGCAGTTGGAAGGGGTCGACGTGCTGCCTTAGTGAGGTTATGAAACTTGCACTACTTTGATTTTTAATTGTCATATATTGCACTGTTTGAACATGTACTGATGTTTTCTCTTGCTGGTAAGTATTTGTTCATGTGTGTTGTTTTTTTATTCATTATTGAGAGCAAATTGTCTGTGGCCTGTTTCCTTTTGGGACACTGCACTTTGTGACACTTGTGTCATGTGTTGTGCATTCATGTGGTTGCTTTCACATTGCATGCCATGCCATGGTGTGTTGGGGAGGTGTTGGGGGACATGCCACTATTTTGATGTGGTATTTTGCAAGGGGGTAGTCATTCATGCTGCATGAATTTGTGCCCTTTTCTGACACAGCATTGGGAGTCTTTGAGTAGCTAGGGATGCACACAATGTAGCACTTCCAGGTGAACAATCTCAGGCTGGTATGGTTGTGACATTTGACTGTCCCTTTTGTCATCATCATTGATTGTGAGCTGGTATATGCCAGGCCTGTGTGCACTCCGCAGGGGTGGGATTTTAGGTGAAGTAATTTGTCACAAGCTGGGTCCGGGCTGCCTCACCACATGCCCTTTCACCTCCCATGCACAGCGGCCGTGCATGTGGTTGGGGTTGTGGGGGCACCACCATATCCACCGGCACGCCCCGCCGGGTTGCAATGTTGTGCAGGACACATGCTGCCACTATGATCCTGCACACTACTGGGGGCGCATATAGCAGATGGCCACCAGAGTGGTCAAGGGAGCGAAAGCGTGACTTGAGCACTCCGAATGTGCGCTCCACTATGCCCCGGGTTGCAAGATGGGCTGTGTTGTATATTACCTGAGGTGGTGTGGTGGGGTTCCGAATTGACATCATCATGTAGGTGCTCAGAGGGTAGGCCCTGGGGAGGTGATAATGGTTGTCATTAGTGGGGTTTTCCCATTTCTCAGTTTCTGACATGCATGCATGTGCAGAAGCATTTATACTCACCAATTAGCCATGTGTCGCCATGCCCGCCAGCTTCCAGGTCCCGGTTTAGGGGTGACATTCTGAATATGAAACTATCATGGGTGGACCCTGGATAGTTGGCATATACTGAGGTGATGATTCCCTTGGCATTACATACAACCTGCACGCTGATGGAATGCCAGTGCTTGCGGTTCCGATATATATGCTCAGTGGCCCTGGGTGGACGTAGAGCCACATGGGTGCAATCAATGGCACCTAGGACTTTGGGGAGGTGTGCCACCCCGTAAAATTGCTGGACAAGAGCCTGCCTTTCTGCAGGTGTTCTTATATGCGGACTGAGGGGCGTGCATTCATGATGGCCAACACCTGGTGTAGGCAGCGTGACTGTGTGGTCTGTGACACACCCCCCACTATGGCACTTGTCCGCTGAAATGAACCAGTAGCCAAAAAGTGCAGTACATTGAGCACCTTTTCCAAGGGGCACAGTGCTTGGGAGCACAGGGTGGGTGATGTGAGGTCCTCCTCCCACTCCCTCACCAGGTCTAGGATTATGTGTGGTGGAACCCTGTACCTCCCATACACCTGGTCATCAGGCATCCCAAAAAGGCTGGTCCTGGGTAAGAAAATGTGGGGCCTGGCTATCCTCCTCCTCCTGCGGTGTCCCACGACCACTGCTGCGAGGAACAGTATATTCATCATAGCGTCTGAGCTTGTTTGTTGTTTGTGCACACTTTTATGCTGCATGGGCCGCTTACGCCTGCTTCCTGCTGGCGTACGTGTTTCTGGATTAGTGCGTCTTTTTTGGCGCACGCCTTTCCCCTGTTCGATTCCATGAATACGTGTTGTTAGCGCGCGTGTGGGCGTTGCGAGCATTTACCTCCTGTACTTCCCCCGTAACGCCCACATTTTCACGCGTTGCTCCCCATTCCGCGTGTTACGCCCCACTTTTCTTGTGTGCGCTACACAATGTGTGCTTTCCCTGTGCACGTAGCGCACACCGTTTAGTGACGTGTGCACCCGCGTGCGCCACCCATGGATTTGGCACACATACCAGGTTTTTCTAGCGCAGCGCATTCCATGAATCGATGAACGGCTGCATGCATGGCTTTGCCACGCGTGCGCTGCAATTTTCACGCTTGCGCTCCCCTTTTCGGTGCACATTTATTCCATGAATTACCCTGTAAGTGTGTTGTTTCTTCTCTTTGCTCTGGGCACTTGGTCTCTGTGTCCCAGAACACAGCAGATTTGTTGCATGTGGTTTCTTCAGTTTTATTTTGGCATTTATTTATTTAATTAAATATGTTTACATTTATAATGCACACAAACCCCTTAGGCATCAAGGCACAGCTTAAGTAGAAAAGAGCAAGCAAAGCAGAGAGAAAGGAATAGAGTTAAAGGACATGTTACAACTGGTACATTACGTAAACAGCTGAGTCTTCAAGTGTGTCCTGAAGACCGAGTATGATTGTTCTTCTCTTAGGGGAGGTGGAAGTGAATTCCACAGTTTGGCTGCAATGACTGGGAAGCCTGATCCACCTGCTATTTCCAGTCTGAAGTTAGGTTGGATGAGCATGTTAGCATACGTTTTTCTGGTCGGTCTTATAGAAGAAGCTCTGTTGAATTTCTGGACAGGATAGGTAGGGGCGGTCTTAGAGAGGCACCTAAGGGTGATTGACAGAGTCTTGAATACAATTCTTTCATGTATCAGGAGCCAATGGGCCTTTCTTCTGGCAGGGGATATGTGCTCCCATTTAGGAATGTTTAAGGCTGAACGGAGAGCATTATTTTGAATCACTTGCAGTTTGTGAATATTTTTCTTGGTTGTGCCAGCAAACTGGGCATTAAAGTAGTCTAGTCTAGAGCCTATAACGGCACAAGCAATGGTGAGGGAGCTGTTGGTCGACAGGAAGGGCCTACAGGCATTAATGAGTTTTGAAGTGTGGCCAGCTGAAGAAGAGATGGCCTTGACTTGGAGTGAGAGGGAGAAGGAAGCATCAAGGTACACTCCCAAGGTTTTTACTGACTGTGAGACAGATATACAGTTGCCATCTATGGTGAAAGCTTCATATTCTTGGCTGAGGTTACGGAGCACAGAAGGTGTTCCGACAATGAGCATCTCAGTTTTATCATCGTTTAGATGCAGAAGGTTTGAGGCCATGCATTTTTGAATAGTTTGTTAGATCAGGTTACGTTTGTCTGAGTCAAGGTGATAGTTGCCAGGGAGGGGGAGGAGAATCTGGGTGTTGTCAGCATAGTCAATGTAGGAGTTACCTATTGTGTCCAGGAGATCAAAGAGAGGTTTTGTAAAGATGTTGTGTAGTGTGTGGTTGAAACACATGAACCTTGTGGAATACCACATGAGATGGGAGCCGGAGGGTTAATAGCATTATCAGCGAAGACTTGGATAGATCTGTCTTTCAGGAAAGAGGCGACCCAGCTCGAGGCCTCTGGAGAGAAGTTGGCTGAGATTGTCAGATGATGACAAAGAATTTCATGATGCACAAAGTCAAATGCAGCCGAGAGGTCTAAGAGTAGTAAGAGAGCAGATTTCCCAGAGTCCTTAATTTCATCTAACTGACTCTTAAGGTCAAGCCGGGCCGTTTCGGACCAATGACCTGGGCGGAACCCAGATTGAGGGGTACCTAGAATGCGATTGGATTCCAAATATTGTTGAATTTGAATCTAGGCTGCTACAGCTAGGATCTTTAACAGGAAGGGAACAGTAGTGATGGATTGACAATTGGTAGGGATGGTGGGGTCGAGAGTGTGTTTCTTTTGGTGTGGGAGCACCCCAGCTTCTTTCAGGCTAGTGGGTACTGGGCTGGTGGTAAGGGACGCATTAAGGTGGTGATGAAGGGAACCAGGGTTTCAGCACAGTCATTGATAACAGTTGCCGGGCAATCATCCCCTTTGCATCTAGAGGGCTTAAGACTTTTGAGTAGTGTGGTGACTTGATCCTCGGAGATGGCATTGAACCAGAATGAGGGGAGGTTCTGAGGGGCTGTGATGTTGAAAGGAGGATTGATATGGTAGATGGTGTCTTCTTTCTGTAGTATTTGTTTATGAAGTGAAGCGATTTTGTCCAGGAGGGAATTTTGTACCATTGTGCAGCAGGTAACATCTTTAGTGAAATCAAGCGTTGGAGTGGAGGGTGTTTCTAGTTCTCTAAGAATAGAAAAAAATAACTCTGGTGTTGGATTTGCACTGACTGGCGATTCTTAAGTTGCATGTGGCTGCTTTTGCTGCTAGGATGGCAGTTTGTAGGATTTGGCTAGCGATATGAAAGAGGATCTGAGTAGTTCAGAGGGGGGCTTTATCCATTTAGTTTACGCTGCAGGTTTCTTGGCATGGAGTGCTGAAAGGTCAGATGTATACCAGGCGTTGCAGTGCTTTGGGGGTTCGCTTTACGTGGAGCAAGGGGTGCTATAGTATCAACTGCATCACTCAGCATCCTGGCATATAGGTCAGCAGGTTTGTCAGGGTCTGGGTGAGCACCGTGACTAGGATGCAACTTAGCAAGCAGGGGACAGATACAGTCTTTCATCAGTTTCCATGAGCTACGGTGATAGTCTGTGGCATGGGTGTAGTGCTGCGTGCAGGTGGACCGTTACAAGCCACGGAGAAGGTGATAATGTGGTGGTCAGTCCACGGGCAAGGGCAGTTAGATATGACAGAGATTTGACAATTAAGGACGGAGAGGCAGTCTAGGATGCAGCCTTTTGGATGGGTGGGCGATGAGATACATTGTTTGAAGCCTAGAGCGTTGATGGTGCTCTCAACAGAGGCAGCGTTCTCAACTTAGACTCGGTGTCCAGGTATGCAGTGGGTTATTAGGATGTGGCATGCTCAAATTGCTGCGGGCACTTGGTCTCGGTGTCCCAGTTTGCAGCGGACACTAAGCGTGTTGTTTCTTCTCTTCGCTCTGGGCACTTGGCATATTCTTATTATATGCTTTCTGCAGTTTATGCTGGGTATTTGGACTGCAGTGGCTTGTTCAACATACCTTTGTCCACTAATTATTCATTCTCGATTTGTTTTTTCTCCAAGGTGCTTTTTATACTCTTTTCTCTCCAGTTCTGCAGCTTTACTCGCTGTTCTCACTCGCAATGGGCGAGAGCATGTCCGCGGACTTTCCATCTTCTCACCCGTGGGTAGATTGCAGTCCAGTTTCTCTTTCCTCGGGTGCAGAACACAGCAAAGAAGAGTCGTCCTCCACAGTGTGACAGAACAGCGAAAAAGGTACTCATAATTCAACATGTATTTTTTTCAGTAGGAAAAAATGCGCACTCCAGGATGATGAATGAGCGGGTGATAGTTTTAATGAGATGAAAACACCTCAGGTGCGCTGAGAGTGAGATATCACTGCGCTTCTAACAGGGTAGCAGCTGTAATACAGATGTAACACGTTTACTGACTGGCGGGAAGCCAGATTGCGTTTTTTTTGGAAACAGTGCTCTAATGTTCACAGGCTCTGAGTAATGCACAGAAAGGTCAAAGGGTCGTTGCCTGGTTGCAGTGCGGACCTGGGCCAGGCGCCGTTATCTTGACAGTTTCATAATGACGTGTATTCCTCGCACCCAGCCTGGTACTGCTGCTCTCTAATCAGCGAGAAGAGAGACTGCTGAACAGCAGGCATTTGGGAAGTCAAAACGTTCACTTAGAATATTTAAATTATCTTATATTTTATAATACGTATGCTAATCCATTGTTGTATTGTATTCCACTTCAAAAATGTAAACTAGGTTCTGAAAAGTGCAATTCTCTTTCCTTTAGACTTAATAAACATATATCATCCGTCGGTCAGCGTTTATTTATTTATTTTATGTATTGTATTTGTTATACGCCCAAAACCCTAGGGTACCACGGCATAGGTTACACGGAAATGTACAATCTTTTACATTCTTACATGATGCAGGAAATTAACATTCTTCCGTGTGACATGAATACTTTACATTCTTAAGTGCTACAGGAATACTTCATAGTACATGTTGCAGGGATACTTGGGAGAGGTGTCAGATAGGTACAGTATAGATATACCAGGTTACAGTCTGGACAGGTGGTGGCTTGGTACTAGAGTGACTCTCATTATGTTAGTATTTATTAAAGAGCCAAGTCCTGAGTCGTTTTTTGAACTGTGGGAAGGAGGGTTTGTTGCAGATATTAAAGGGTAGGGAATTCCAGATTCATGCTCCGTGGCCACAGACAGCCCATGTCCACAGTATAATGTCCATTTCCAATATGCAGGCATTTGCCAACTCAATCTTGACCCAATAGTTTTGCGTCGGGGTGGACCGAGGGATGGTGATAGCCCTCGCAAGAGGTTAGCCTAAGTTAAGTAGCAGGAAGGCTTTTGGTGAGGTGTGGCGACAGCCATAAGTAAAAATGTCAGATCAAGTTGAGTTTGCCAGAGGGGAGCAGTGACACATTGGGCCTCATTCCGAGGTTGGTGGTAGTCATGGTGCTATTTGCGCCATGATTGCCACCAATGACGGTACCGTGTCCGGTTGGCGCAATGGGGATTTACCGGTCTAGTCAGACCTTGGCGGGACCGGTAACTCCCCATTCACCAAACCATTCCCCATTCCTATTTGAGCCCCCATAGGGCTCAATGGGAATGGGGAGGGTGCAAATAACGGGCCGGCGCATGCCAAGCCCGTTATTTGCGCCCAGGTCTCTCAACGGGTCCCGTCCATAACACCTGGTCAGACCAGGCGTTAAGGAAGGGACCCGCTAAGGGACCTCGTAGTATGGCGGTAAGGGATTACCGGCACCGGTCTCTTTCCCGGTGCCCGGTATCCCTTACCGCCCTACTCAGAATGAGGCCCATTGGCTCACATATACAATGTCATTATGTCAAAACAAGATGATTATACTGTAATAAAACAGTTGTGATGACACGACAAGCTGATTATAATATTATTCTGAAAATGTACTTATGTGTATATTGTGATGCACTTGGGATTGTAAACATAATGCCTATATTATCTGCCCACTTTACTCGTTGTCTTTTTCTGATCACTTTGATAAATGCTCATGCTACCACGAAGTAGGCCATATTCTTTCTTGCTTGTTCGATGTGGTAGACATCTGTTTGCCAATGTTTACTGCAGCCTTTCTGACCAGCATCCCATAAACTGTTGGTATTTGATTTGATTTTCCTGTTATCCCTACGTGCATTTATGCAATAATCACGCTCACCACAATTATCAGAATTCTCAAATTCACTTTGCAGCCAAAACTTACCTTCATCATCATTGGCTCTACAATAGTTGTTGATGTTTTTTTGGAAACAACAGATTTGTTTTTGAGAATAAACGGAAGCACCTTCCCTCAAACCAACCTGGAGGGAAGGGTAATATCTCCTGAATAGCCCCTGAGGAGCAGGCCCACAGCATGGATCACATTGGTGTCAATCTCAGCAGAGCGCCTCACGCTCTTTGGTTCCGATATATGTGTTTCAGTGCAGTGTTCCCGCCCTTAGCGTCATCGGTGCTCCGAATTCTACGACACAGGGGAGCCTGGGGTTCTCATTCGTTGCCAGGCACCATTTGTTCTTTACAGTCCAGTACTGCTTCCCTCTTCGAGCCTATGCTGCACCACAACTGGTGGTAGCGTGCCCTTTAATAGTCTACATCAAATAAGTTACACACAGTCGTTTATTTTAGGAATAGAAAAGGCCATTTTATTAAAAGTCAATTTATGGGCAATCCCAGCACTACACTTGCCCTTAATGAAGCAGTCCCTAAGTATAATCCCCTGGGGCCCTCTCCCGTTCCAGGGCTTTCAAACCGGTGAACCCAGCACTTCAATTATACATTCCTTCCATGTGAACTTCATCACTTCCGGTTAAGTCCTTTTGGTTAAAACCCATATCTGGTAGCCTTCCTACCAGGAAGAGTCTGTTAAATCTCATAGACCTGTATGGAGCAAAGCCCAGGCCACTCTGCAGTTGTTGAGTCCAACTGTCGATTAAGATGCCCGTTGCGCACGCCCTGGCTCCTGCAGCCAGCGGGTAATGCTCGCGGCTACCATGATCCGCAGCGTGATTCCTCCTGAACTTGGATCATCCAGTAACTCTGCATCTGTGACAACAAAGAAGAAAGAAAGTTAGTAAACTGACTCACCTAACTAACTGCTCTGAACCATCTAACGGCAGGTGTGGGTGGGAGAATCGTCACAGCCGCCAAAAAGGAAGAGCTGTACCTTTGTGCAACAAGGTAATTTAAGGGCCCTTTTGGGCTGGAAATGGTTGTTCCCCAGACTGCCTGGCCTTGCCTGGCTCTGCATCTTCAGTTTCCAGCCTCCCCCCTCGAGGAGCGGAGGCAGCCTAAGGGCCAGAGAGGCAGCCCACTATTCCAGCTGCACCACTGTCGCCCCTGTGCAGCTGCTCATTTGCTCTCTGCCTTTGCGGGAGGGTCTCCCAGTGAAATGTCTAGTTTTCAATTGGCGACTTCTTACTATAGATCTCCTGTGATTATTAAGTGCAATGGTGCCCTGTAGGGCTGGGGTGGGCTCATTAAAGGGCCCAGCTGGGTCTGATGAAAACAATATTTCCAGGTCGCTTGCCCACTGCGGGTATTCTGAGGGGCTTAAAGGGAAGCTTCCTGTGAGCCTGGGACTATAGTTAATAAAAAAGAGTCTTTTTGGCCTGTGTGGCCAGTGTAGAGGTGGCCAAGCCAAAAAATGTACAGGGAGAGCCGAGCCAAGGCCGAGCTTGGCATCTGGCTGAGCCCTAAGAGCCAAAGCACGAGCTGAGCCATTGACAATAAGCGATCTTCACATCAGCCAGCAATACTATTTTGAAAGTAACAGATGTCACATAAATTAAGAGCTTGTAGTTATAGTGATGTACAATAAAAACGACTGCATTTTCATTATCTGCAATCAAATTGGATCTGCAGGTCTCTCAAGCCTGATTACCTCATTATCTCTTCCAGTGAAAAAGCATTCACGCCTAGCGGAACACTGTCTTCAGTCATCCTGGCTGCTTCCATGAAGCGAGCGGAGTCGCGCAGTCGCGTCAGCACTCACCCTGGTGGCATTGAATACTATTATACTGCAACTCGATATAGATATCATTTTAAGAGCTCGCCCATGTACCAGGCTCAGGGTTTGATGGGTGTCAAGCCTTTCTGGTACTAAGGGTAAGATGCATATTTTGTGGTAACCTACATTTTTTTATTTCTGCTTTTGGTGCATTTTTGCAGATTAATAATCCAGTTAAAGGGCCTCATTACGAGTAGGGCGGTAAGGGATAGCGGGCACCGGTAAGGAGACCGGTGCCGGTAATCCCTTACCGCCATACTACGAGTTCTCTTAGCGGGTCCCTCCGTTAACGCCTGGTCTGACCAGGCGTTATGGACTGGACCCGCTAAGGGACTTCAGAGCTAATAACGGTACCGCAAATTGCGGTACCGTTATTAGCTACTTCCCCATTCCCATTGAGCACTATGGGGGTTCAAATGGGAGTGGGGAATGGTTTTTTCAATGGGGACTTACCAGTCCCGCAAAGGTCGGACTACACCGGTAAGTCCCCATTGAACGAGACCGGTGCCGGTACCGTTATTGGAGGCAGTCATGGGCCCTCATTAGGACTCCGGCACTAAACCATGGTGCTATTAGCACCATGGTCCATGCCGGAGTCCGCCATGGAGAAAGGGGGAATTACCACCCCATTCCAAGGTTGCCGGGGCAGTAATTCCCCCTTTCTCCATGGTCCTTCCCCATTCCCATTTTTGCCCCATAGGGCTCAATGGGAATGGGGAAGGCGGCAATTACGGTACCATAAATTGCGGTACCATAATTGCCATCAAGGTCCCTTTGCGGGTCCCTACTTTAACAGCTGGTCCAGACCAGCCGTTCAGGTCGGGTCCCTCAAAGGGACCTCGTAGTAAGGCGCTAAGGGGTTAACGGCACCGCAGCCTTTTACGGCGCCGTTAACCCCCTAGCGCCAGCGTCGTAATGACCGACCATGGTGCAAATAGCGCCATGACTACATCCAATCTCGGAATGAGGCCCAAAGACTGTTTTTGGAAACTGAGACTATTGTAACACACCATACCTGGGGCAGGAGCAGGGCTCCTAAGGCCGCTCTGCAATGAAACTAGGCTCGATCTATTAACTTTTATGAAATTGCTCACTCGCCAACCTCAAAGGAGGCAAATTCCAAATTTCCCTAGTATAGGCATTGAGCTGAAGGAACATTTTGGGGGGTCCCAACCAGACAAGGAAAATCTAACTAAGGATGAATCCAGGATGCTCATCAGAACGTCCAAATGAGTGTCACCTGAGGCATAATGTTACAGGATCCTCCTTTTAATCTGGCCAAGTTGAGAGACATTAAGAGACATTTAGACGTTGCAGCCAGCCTAGCCAACGAGTAATGCTAGAGCAGTGGCCTTCAACCTTTGGGTCTCTACTCTACAACTACAGTTCCCATGATGCCTCACTATAGACTATGCTGCCATGGCTACTGGGATTTGCAGTCCAAATCGACTAGTGAGCTGAAGGTTGCAGACCCCTGAGCGAGAGTCTTATTATTTATTTACAGAACACTGCCCAGCAGCCCCACAGAGTGGAAGAGGTTTGGGTGATAGAATATAACTTCTTTATGCAGCAGTGCATGTCAATATTCATCCCCTTTACAATCAATGTTATTACCTAGTTTAATGCTACACCACCCACCTCAGAAGGACGAAGTGCTGAACCTGTGACTGTAGCACACACAGGCATCAGAGAGAAGCATTTAACTCACTGCGCTATCATACTTGCATTCATTCACTGTAGATAAATTGTCCTCCAAAAATGACAAGGTACATTTTGATTGAAGTATCTTTCGCTGGTGGTTGGCAGAGTCTGGTAGAAAGAGTGCACCTTTTTCATCTTCACAGCCTTGCACATGGCACCTTGTAATGTTCCTTCCCAGTTTTCCAATGCTCCGTTTAGTGTGCCTATTGTATGCTACAGTAAAACAATAGTAAAGTGTCTCCACTGCAAAAAGGGCTGCCACTGTTCTACACAATGGCACCTCTACAGAGCACCATCTGGTCCTGCTTCAATTAGTGTGTGCTGCTCCTGGTTGGTTGTTTTCAATTAGTTATAGTGTAAGGGAAGATTAGATTGAAAGTTGGAAACTTAGTGACAGTGTTTGCTACCTTTTAGTCCACATTAGGGTACCTTTCTCCTAATAACTAAAGTTTCAAAAGGTGGATGGTGCTCACATTAATTGCCCATGCACTGCAGAAATAGAAGGCTCCACAAACATGGCATATTCTACTGCAGCCCTCTGCGTTTATCAATGGGGGTGAGGCTTGATTGGACTCATGATCTCCAATGCTATTTCAAAAATAATTAGCCCACAGAGAACTGAGGTTACTCACTGTGTAATCACCCCATGTTCTTTTTCTCTACACATGTTAGCATCGGTAATGGCACAAAAAATCGCCCTCACAGTTACAACGGCCGAAAATGCAGACTTTTTTTAGTCCCCCCCCCTTAGACCACATATATATGTCGGGGGCGTATATGTGGGGGGAATGCAGGGGGTCTCCCCCGCATATATATGTACTGTAAAGTGGGGGTTAAAAAAATAAACAACAAAAATAAGTCGGAATTTTTCGGACGTCGGAATTTTGACGGTCGCAGTGATCACATAGATCCTTAGCATCCCTCAATGCATTCATTTTGTGCATAGTCTCTCCTCTCTTGATGTATTCGCCTCTGCCTTCTTGCATTTTCCTCGTAGTGTTTCCAACAAAATTGTAAGCGGGGATGAGATGAGGGAATGGGAGGACAACGCTTACTCAGATAGCCCAGAAGCACTTAACAAAAGCCTACGGAATCCTGCGTGGTACGCCTACAAAATAACACCCCGGAGACAATGCAATTTGCTACTGTCCGATCCAGCAGGAGAAATTAAAGAGTGTCTAATCAAGGGTTTAGAAAAATCAGAACTTTAATAAAACAATTAGCACAAACTAATTAAAAACACTATACACCGACGCCTGTAAAAGAGGCGTGGAGAAAGCAGAACTTTGATGTGAAAAGGACTCTTTGTTGATAAACAGGGATGTTCAGGCAAGATATTTAGCCACAATGTCCGTTTTTTCAAAGATAGATCTTTGGATGGTATAGAAGGGGGCTTAAAAGGTCACTTGGGTCCCAACATATGAACATGGGGCACAGGGCCCTTTCTAAATACCTGATTTCTTGTCTTTGGATGCTCAACAATTTTAAGTGATTTGTTTGGGCTTTCGCCGCAGTCAAACTGAAGTCGAGACGTTAGAGTCATTCAGTGTCAATGGCAAGTCGGGTCGAGTCGAATGATGTGTGGGCTCTCGCTGGGTCAAGTCAGCATTCGAGGAAGTCAGCCAATAACTTCCAAAGGTTTGAGACAGCAGCTGAGTAGGTGCCAACACAATGCTTCTTCTGGGTTGAGTCGGTGTGCGTGCGAACCAGGTGCTTCCAAAAGTCCAGCTGGTGACCAGGTTGATTGGTGCAATTCACAGAAAATGGTTAAGCCTAGATCCGGGTGTCTCAAAGTGTAGCAAGTCATTTGTTGGGAGAGTGTCAAAAGCAGCACTGAGAATGCAGTAGTAGCAAAGTACAACAAGCTGGCTCACAGAGATCTGGAGTTGATGAGACAGGGTCCAATCTGCCCCTGTCCTCCATGTTGGTTTGAGAACAGCTGCTTCTGTTTATCCTAAAAAAGAACACTGCTGTTGTTTTACAGGAAAGCTATTTTCTTTGCTACATGTGGCAAGTAAGACAGAATAAAACACGCCAAGTAGTTGCTTCCATGTCTCCTGACAGATTCTGAACCCCCACTCTCAGCAATGAGGCGTTTGGCCATTCTAACGCTAAGCATTCCCTTTAGTGACATTTATTGAAAACGACCAATGAGAACATCGATTAGTATGTTTTTGGTTGTAGGTGTGAACATATGTGTGTGCGCGTGTCCTTGATGTCTCGTGGGAAACATTTCTCTTGACAGAGGAAATCAAAGTTCACGAGAAAGGGTGGGTTCTCTCGCATGTATTGCTTTAAAAGGAAACCGCTATGAACGGGTGCATACGTTTAGAAGTTCAAGTAACAGCTCGGTGCCTTATTATTCATTTAGGAGACACAATATTTAAGAAATCTAGGCACGCGATGGATACAGGCCCTTTCCCAGAAGTTTCTCAACTATACGTAATCACCACTTTTCCGAAAGCATGGGCAGCTGGAAGCAATCTGAGTGTACTGGCCCAGGGCGCGCAGAGAAGCAGTGGTGGCCGGGCTGATGCCGCCAGCAGCGCGAGGGGGAACGCTTCCAGAGGGGCGCGTAAGCACCGCATTACGCTACTTCAACTAGTCTTCCAGGCACTCACTTCCCTTCCCAGACCTTTTGAAACTGTGACTGAAACGTCTCAATTAGCCCCCAGAGGCCCGCCCCACCATGTACAAAGCGAATGATAAAACCCCCAGTCGTGTACCTGCCAAATAACAGTGACATATGATCTCCTGTGGGGTACAGTTTCTTTATGAAATTCAGACTGTAATGACCGAACAGAAACGTTGTCCCGTCGCCATTTAAATCGCCATCATAATGTAATCATTGTTTTGCAAAACGCAGCTGACTGGGCTTTCTTGAGACATTTATATGGTGTGCATATTGTTCCAAAACGTTGCTTTGCAGAAAGTAATATTTGTTTTTGTTTGCCAAGGCCTTATTCCCAGGGGAGAGGATGCCTTTTAATAGAGCTCCTCTGTGTGTTTATAGTTTCTGTTACCAGGAAGCGACGGGGGTTAACCTCCACCAGCGGGGGCGGGGGGAGGGGAGGGCATGGTTAACCTCCACCAGCGGGGGGCACGGAGGAGGGTCCATGGCCCTTTTCCCTTCATAGCCTGGCACACATTACCGAGTCAGTCTTGCTTAAAAGAAGTGCGTTTATGGGAGTGTAATTAGTGGTTTCCCAGTCAATGCTGAGAGGGGGACAGCATAGTTCTAAATATAACAACGCCCCCCTCCCTCCCTCCCTCCCTCCCACCCCCATCAGTAGCACACGCTAACATCTTTCCTGTATGAGAAATCTGCAGTAATGTAAACTTCCTCGACGAAAAAGAAATGCCAGAGCGGTCTCAAAACGTTTCTCACGTGCTCCGTTGAAACACTTGAGTATTCTATTTGGAAGAGCTGCATTTTGCTCTCCAATTAGAAGATTCGTTCTGTGAAGGGCGGCCCTGGACATGGGCCTACTGTGCGGTCGCCAAGGGCCCTGCTCTTATGGGTCCCCTGCAGGAACCAGATGCCTCGTGCATCGCAAGTAAGGGACGGCCCATTTTAGACGGGTTCAAATCCTATGATGCTTTTTCGGAGGGGGCGCTTTTTTTGTTTCCTTCCTGCCCTGCCTTGGCCAGGCACGAGTGTCACCTTCCTGTGAGGGATTGCAGACACATCTCCCAGCCCACCTTCCCAGTGACCTAGCCAAAGCTTCACAGCACGCCCCCCTTGTGTCTGAAAATAGTTCAACACTTACCCCTTTCTGTTATACTGGAGCAGTTCAATGGGAAGCTGTTTGTAGGTGCTGGGTCATTTCATTTGAATAACCATTCTTTTCAACAAGACCTTACGCTTTAACCTACGGGATGAGGGCTGGAGTATGGGCGTAGTCATTGTAAAAGAGGACAAACGGCACCAGTGAGCCCCCCAGATATATGCCTTCTTTTAAGACAATGAAAATATGTTAAACAAAAACAAAGTTTTATACTATCTGCCTTCCTTTTATTTATGCTTATTTGAAACCAAACAATATTTATTTTTCGTAGAGTGCCACACTCTCCTTACATTTTTGAAGCACGCCTTTGTCACACTGTGTGTAAAACGTCTAGGTTACCTTTTCCCGCATCTTTTGTTGTGAGTCTTGGAAGCACATTTACAAAACACACAGGACGTTTTTTAGCCCCGAAACATGCAGGATTTTTTAAAACTCACACTGAATTGCTTTCTGGAATTTGGGTTCTATGTCATACGCCCGCATTTTAAAGCCCGAACACAAAAAAAGACCGATTTTATATTGCCTGTTTTTGTGTTGGCTTTAAAATGTGGAAATATTACATACTGCCCCCCCTTTCCTGCCCCCGCCCTCTACCCTGTGCTAAAGGTGGGTGGGATATATACTCCCCTGCCCTAGTTTAGTAGAGGCTGAGTCACCTTTCATTTTAGTGAAGAGGACTGATAATTCTATTCACAACGTGAAGCTTCCTGATGTGCGAGTTTAAAGCATCTCTATCAATGTGTTATGGGATTGCTTTTTATACAGCGCTCTGCTTCCGTTTCCATGGTCTCTTAGTACTAATGGTCCTGAAAAGAGGGTCTGTGTTTAGTTGGTGGAGACAGAGGAAAAATGCCACATAGCTTTAGTATTGTAATGATGTGTGCATTTAGTAAGTTCCCTGGTACTGTGTGCAGGTCTGTTTCTAGGTTGTTTGTGCATAGTACATTTGAGTTATCACTATCCAAAGGAGAGACTTGTGTGCCCCTTGTGCCAGGATGCGTTGGTCCAAACTGTGAAATAGAAATCTTTTGGAGGGATACAAGTTCTGATATATATATATATATATATATATATATATATATATATATATATATATATATATATTTGCTTATTCAAGTTTTAAGGGCACAAATAATCATATTGCAATAGCATCAGTTACAGGCTCCAATACACAGTCACAGTCAACATAAAGATACATCTGTTACCCCCGTTCAGAGGTCCCTACCACCAAATACCAGACATCCCACCTGTCCCCCAATTCTCCCCCCACATACATCACCCACCCAACAGCAGAGTTTCCAAATACTTTTCCTCTCCGTTCAAGGAGGCTTCAAGTCTTTGGAGGAATTGAGCTCGTTCAAAATCTGACCCCAATCCACTACCACCGCTTCTTCCGAGTCACAGTCCCGAGCCTTTTGCAAAATCTCCACCTCTGCTTGACCCCAACTAGCGTTCTGATAGTTGATGTGCTTTGTGAGCGAGTATCCAATTGCAGTGTCTTGATGGCTTTGTTGGTATGAGCACCGTGTTGAAAAGTAGATTTTAAGCTTGTTAGTGTGGAATTATCTGATGGGTATTTGGCATATCTATTCAGTATGACATTGCCAAGGTAATTGTAGTGGGGTTTATTAACATCAGGGGATGCCAGGCTCTTGAGGACGAGAGGGGAGCAAACCTGGAATGTACAAAACAAAAACACTATAACAACTCCAAATCTCTTACATTCTATGGTTTGGGTCTCTAAGGGCTAAGCATTTACAATAAGTCTATGCAGGGTTCCATGTACATAGGTTGTCGATATCGGCGTATTCAAGCTGATTAACAAAGTTAATTATCATTGGTATGTACTAATGAATTCTCATTTATTTAATACAAAAAAGTTTAAAATACATATTCAATTAAAACCATAATAAGGGGCTCATGCTAGATATAGTGACCAGTGCCTAACACCTTATCTCTGACTTTAAAGTGCAAATACAATAAAATACAATGCAAGGTTTACAAATCAGTTGTACTCAATGTTCATCACCCTTATTAAAAGGCACGAGTACATTGTCACAGACCACGATTCTCGTTAAAATGAACAGTACATGTTTAACAACCTGTTCGATATTGCATGTACTGGCTTAATTTCAATAAGTCATTCAATTAGTATTTTAAGTATGAATCATGAACCAAAACAACTGTCTGGTATTGTTAAAAATAGCCCAACATGTTTCGTTCCTCTACTCTGATCTCCACATTATTAGAGGAACTCCTTCAAGGGTGGATAACAGTAATGATAACCCAATCAGTCTATCGTGTGGTGGCTGTGTGTAACACTGTTGAGACTCCAAATACTTGGAGAGTCTCTACCCAGTCAGAAATAACAGCATGGAATAGCATATGATACAAATACAGAGGTATTCTTTGTTTAGTTCCTCGATATAATCCTTGTCAATGGTAAGCATCCCCCTAGACCGTAGAACAAGAAAGAAAGGAACCTTATTAGGGATGAATGTTCCTTAATGAGGTCTATAAGACTATTTAAGAGTGTATAGTAGACACATGTGATGCTTACCAAATTAGAGTGTGAATAATGCACCGATTCAGGCTGCAGGCTCTCAGTTTAACTGCAGCTTTTCCCCAGAAAGCACTCACATATATAGAGCTAGTTGTAAAGGTCCAGGACATTGTGTAGAGCTTCTCTTCAATACAAGATATCGATTCAAGATTGTTAATGCAATTCTGATGTCCACTTACTTGATATACTCTGAAGGGGCTCTTGGTTTCATCAAGTGTTGGACTTTTCATCAAAAGAGAAAAGGTCAGGTGCTCTTGGATAATGTAACAGCCCCTATGAATAAGAGCAAGTCCAAATTATACATATGACCGTGACAAATTGCGCGGGCAGACAAGAAAGCAATATGCTGTTTAAAACTAAACAAGTCTAAATATGCTCTGTCGCACTCTGAAAGCGGTCGAGCATAGGGCTAACGGAGTGGTAAAAAGCCATGTCCATTAAGAAAGTACACGCAGTTGAGACAAGTGGTACTCACAGTGCAGCGATGTGTTGAGTGCTCAGATGTTACAGCGAAAGGCGTCCGTGCTCATTTACACGTGGTAATACAATTTACAATAATTCTTTAAGTGGTGTGATGAATCAGGAGATTCAGTCACTTCTCCCAAGAGGAGAACCTCTTCTTGCTGAGATTAGGGAGGTGAGCCCAATACACATTATTTCCCCTACGGCTGGCAGAAAGTTGGATCTCACAGGGGGAGAATCCCCTCTTGGTGATAGAGACTCCCGTTCCGAGATGTAACTCCCTTTGCATTTCACTCAAGGGACAAAGAAGGAAACATCTACCTCACCAGAATCCAGATGCAACTATTATTCTGGTATATTTACCGAGGAGTGTCCATTTGGTACTAATACGATTAAGCCCCATAGAGTAATAAAGAATGAGCAACTGCCTGACACTGGGACGAGGAAACCCAATGGAGTGAAACAGAGCCTGTTCCAAACACAAAGGAAGGACTATGCCTGTAGCTTTGGGAAGCCTAAATGTGATTTTATAAAGATGGGAGGAGCAAAGCTAACATGGAGAGGGACCCAAGAGTTTGAAACGAGTTGTGCAGAGACAGAGAAGCTGGTCTCCCGTCTATCAAGCAAAATGGAAGAACGGGTGTCCGAAAAACTCCTAAGGGCATAGAGCCTACAGAGAGGCTATGCCATGGACGAGCATCCAAGGAGGGATTTACTCACAGGAGGACCCCGTCAGAGGTTGGAGGGAGAGGAGTAACCTCTCCAAACTAACACTGTCAGTGTCGAGGAGCCCCTGGCGGCACGGACAGAAAAAACAAACAAGAGAAGCGCAATGAACAAGGGAGAGAAGAGGAGAAAAGCCTTCTCCAAACAGGAAGCACCATCCAAAAAGTAAGTCGACCTGTACTGTGGAACAGACCGAAGGAAAGCACGGAAGCCATCCTACACCAAAGAAACTAAGTATAGAGACAAGACGCGAATCCAGTGATGCAAACCCAAACCCAGGAAGGTAACAGGAAGTGCGGGAGTCCCGGGGAGAGGGGCGGGTATAGAGTGTGGCTATACCCTAACTGGCAAGACAGTAAGAAGAGTGAGAATAATGACTGGACCCCTCATACCCATCCAATAGTAACGGACACTATAAGAAGAGTGAGAATAACTAGGGGACCCCTCATACCCGTCTCCCCCATACAGGAGCTCTGGTGGTTGGTACCAATGGAAGAAACAAATGAGAGATGCACCATGTACCTGACATACAGTGAACAAGGGAGAGAAGGGCAGAAAATCCTTCACCTAGCAGGAAGCACCATCCAAGAAATACGCCAAGCCTTACTGTGAAACAGACCGAAGGAAAGTACGGAAGCCACCCTACAAGGAAGAAACAAAGTATTGAGACGAGATGCCAACAGGTGACGCAAAAACCTGAACCCAGCAGCGTAACAGGAAGAGAGGGAGACCCGGGCCGAGGGTCGGCTATACAGAGTGGCTATACCCTAATTGGCAAAACAATAAGAAGAGTGAGAGTAACTACAGACCCCTCATACTCGTTCCCCCCCCCCATACAGGTTCCACTGGTGGTACCGATGTAAGAAACAAACGAGAGATGCACCATGTATCTGACATACAGTGAACATTGGAGAGAAGGGGAGAAAAGCCTTCTCCAAGCAGGAAGCAACGTCCAAGAAGTACGCTGAGCCGTACTGTGGAACAGATCGAAGGAAAGCACAGAAGCCACCCTTCAAGGAAGAAACAAAGTATCAAGATGAGACACCAACAGGTGACGCAAACCCAAACCGAGCAAGGTAACAGGAAGAGAGGGAGACCTGCGCAGAGGGGCGGCTATACAGAGTGGCTATACCCTAATTGGGAAAACAATAAGAAGAGTGAGAATAACTATGGGAGCCCTCATACTCATCCCAGTAGTAACAGAGACTATAAGAAGAGTGAGAATAACTACAGGACCACTCATACTCATCCAAGTAGTGCTGGGAAACCAAAGAAGAGTGAAAATAACTACAGGGCTCTTTATACTCATCCCCATAATATTGAAGAGCATAAAAGGAGTGAATCCAAACCTTGGGTACATTACACATATCTCAGGGGAGATATAGAGAAACCAAGACACATAAGATTTAGTCTCTTAGAGCAAGAACCCATACTGATATAGAAAGAGACAAAGAGACTGTTTGTGAACAAGAACCGGAAAGAGAAGAATCTACTGGTCAACAGCCTTGAGGATAGTATAATTCCAAAGGAACAAGAGAGACTATTCCCTGAGGCCTACAAGACTCTGAAGATGTTATGGGACAATACCCCTGTTGAACGAACTTTGTCAAATCTTCAAGGATTATCCAAAAGGATGTGGAAAAGTCCTATAACTGAACTTAATGAACTTGTAAAAAAGATAACCAAACACTCCTTGAATACACCATATTAAAGCAGAGTAACTTTTCCAACCTCAGGAGAAGGGAGTCATTCTCATGGTCTTTAGTTGTTTAGAATTAGTGGTAGTGTCAGGATAGGTCAGTTTTGGGACTGAGGACAATTCTTGTTTCAGACTTTTAAATGTGTTAGGTAGGGCTAACCTTAGATTCGGGACAGTTAGGCCTATTCCCTTTAATTTTAATAAACACAGTTGAAACATGGGGAACCCTGGTCTGTTAAAGACAAAAGGGGGAGACTGCAAGGCTTAAACATTGAAGGGGTCAACCCTGAAACAACAAGCAAAACAATATAATATAGACCCGTTCAACAAAGCAAAGGCTAGGTGTGTCTCAGTGACCCGAACATCTGCTCATATCGATTTGCTGATCACTCTAGGTGTTAATACCTAAATATTAATTGCTAGGTACGACTGCTAGTAAAACAGAATAATACTAAAGTCCAGAATGACTGTAACCAAAATATATACTTAATTCACATAAATTATGTTAAAAACAAAAAATTAAACTAATTAATCAAAAAAGTGACTTGTGCATCGCATTAAACTGACTTGTGCAATAACGGACACTTCCACAACATTGAAACAAAGGGCCTCATTATAAGGCTGTCACTCCCCTAATGAAGGGGGCCGGTATGGGACCGGCCCCCTTCATTTCGGGAGCGCCGATTACGAGCTTCCCATCACCGGGTCCCGGGTCCCGCGAGGGGAAGAGGGAGGCAATAACGGGCCAGATGTAATCTGCCCGTTATTACCTCCTTCCCCATTCCCATTGAGCCCTACGGGGGCTCAAATGGGAATGGGGATGGGTTCCTGCCAGGAGGAATTACCGGGTCCTCCTATGTCAGAGTAACCCGGTAAGTCCCCATTGCAGGAACCCGGTAAGGGAGCCCGGAACGGAGGCAGCCATGGAGCATGAAAGCATAAATAACTGCCACGTCACCAACAGCACACGAGCATTTTGCAACATATATATTCATGCCAACTGTGCTGAAATTAAAACTCAAGCCCTCTCTGAACAATATTAGCACGCATTGACCTGTAAAACACACATTCAGACTGTCACTGCCAAAAAAAAAATCATGAGGTCTTAACAATACATGCCATCATTGACCTGTAAAACACATTTTCATACAGCACACTGTAAAAAGACATTTTTATGCTCACTGTGCCAGCTTGAAGAAAGGTTGTATGAAAGCTGGCTCACATGCAGCAGTTTATGTTACAGTAATTTACTTACGATCCAAATTATACAGTGTTGGAGTGGCAGACTTATGTTAAAAACCCATTGTGCATCAGATTATAGGGGTTAATCATGAATAGCGTGGTGGGTAAGATATCCAGTATGGTTTAAATTCCAATGATATTCTACCACAACTCTGCATTTTACCTCAGAATGGCATTTATTTTATTTTTTCCTTTTGTTTTCATGCCACAACGAATGCACAACTTCTGACTACAGAACACGTGCGAACCCAATGGGGAGCAATTGAATAAAAGGTGTAATGGAATATAATCCACTTTGGGTTTGCATTATATTGAGAGGCAGCCTTCCAGGAAAGATGAGCCAGGAGCCACAGGTGAGATTAAGCTCTTTACTCGGGTTCAGGTTACATATATGGGTTAGAGCTCAGTAGGAACACAGGTAGGTAAGGGGCATCCGAGAAACATCCACCAGCCCCCACATAACATGTCCACTCACTCCCCAACTGACAACCTCGGAATCCTCAACACACAACACTCCATCAGACTCAGGCACTGGTCACATTCTAAGGTATTCTGCTACAAGAGGGAAGACACACCATTTCACTACACAGGCAGTCTAGGACACACCACATTACTTGATATGAAGCCTGCTCCACATTTGTCCTTACAAATGAAATTGTGGCAGCTTTGCTGTCGTGAAAAATCATTTTTATGGCGCCTGCATAAACACACGCACACACACACAAACGTATGCATGTATGAAAACCACCTCGACACTCAAAGACACACACATTCACAAAACACTCACACAAGCACACAACCAAATTAATGTAATACATTCATTTACACGCAGCATGCATTGGAAGCAAAGAGGGAAGTTGATTTGCAACTTCCAACCCGTGTCTCACATCTGAACATCCCCTAGATGGCGAGCATCCTACTGTATGCCCTTATGGACTCCTAATTACCATGCTGCATTGTCCCATCTAGTGCCTGAAGGAATAAAGGTACTGCCCGCCTGCATGAGGGGCTACAGAGCATCCATCCTTGCAGCCACTGCGTATATTCTCTGTCATGCACATCATTCTGAAGGAGTTCTGTGCACGAGTGAGTGAGCAAGCCTCATGCATAATGGGAAAGGCTGAACCCCAGTTATTTACTTACCATCTCCAACTAGTGAGTTGTATCCCACACACATGCATAGGTAGTCTAGGATACACCTTCAGCATGATTAAATGCAAAATATGTATTACTAGTTTACCTACTGGTTTATCCTGAACAAAATTGTGCCATCTAGAAATGGCTGATCGAATCCCATTGGTTGTGCTACAAGCCCTCCCTTCTACAAATACTGAAACCACAAATGGGCCTTTCGAGTTGAGGATCAGTTAAGCAGTACTGTTCTAATACTACGGTTGCGCTGGACCTTTTAAAGGCTTGAAAAAGAGTCTTCTGGAAAATCCTGGAGACACCAGAACACCCCTAAATCGTCAATACCATTGCAGGTAGCTGGCCCTTTAAGTCTTATTTGTAGTTATGTGTTGCAAACTGCATTAGTAAAAGGGGAAATATCTTGGGAAGATTTGGGTAGTGTATAGATAACCCTTGAATGGCCAGCCACACAAAGAGGGTGAACATGATGCAACCAACGCTAGCAATACTTATGGCTATGAATCTGTTGCTTGATCTGTTTCTTCAGCCAGAGCCTGGCTCCAGCAACATACCAGCTGACAGATGCTACGTGAGGGAATTAGAGGTGACCACATACATTTCCGAGAGCATTCACTTTTAAGTTCAGGCGATACCTGGAATTCCCACATGTTTGACACTCCTGAGAGTGATTCTGCTTTCAGGGGAATATGCCTGCCCAAAAAAAAACAATCCCCAAATCCCTTACTAAGTTTGCCATTCCCTTTGTTCCTGACCATTACATGTAGCAGATGAACTTCAATGTTCTGAGACAAACGAAATTGACATCTGTGTAATTGATATGCTTTGGGAATTATAGGGGCGTTTCTGAAAGTTCTCTGTGTTTATTTTGGAGAGCCCCAACTTAGAGGGTCCAGGAAATGAGGCCTGGATAAAAGCTGACAATATTACCACTATTCTTGCAAATAACCTAAATGCAAATGTACTGTTAACTACTACAAACCAAGATGCACCCGCACCCTTTTCATTTTTAAGATATTGCTATTTGTAAATGTTATCTAAGTGGGGATGGACCAAATTGTAGAGCAGAAAAAGCCTGCCACACTAAACCTAAAGTAATGTTTGATGCAGGAGTCATATTAGTAAAACTAGAAAAGCATCCTTCAAAATTACCTATTTCCAGTTAAGGGGATTTCATAGAAAGTAAACATCTTCTCTTAATAAGTGTCTGGGTGAAACCCTTCTTCTGCCGCCATTACGAGAACATGTTGCCAATGAGCCTTGTCATTGGCACCATTGAACACTTAGCCAATAAGGCCCAATGATTTTGTCCATAGGACACACATTTCTTGGTCAAAGTGCACAGGAAAGGGCTGACAAATTGATCAGAGAAGAGTAGCATCTATTTTCTAAATATTCATTCTTTTGAACAACTTTAGAGCTGATGTTCCCGTATATTACTGACCCCCTTATTTTGAAAGATGTGTGAGTCTACCACTGACTCAATAGTTAGTTTCCACTAATCCCCTGTTACAGTGGTTTCAAAATCCCAAATTGGCCCCTAGGAATTGGAGTCACACCAGACCAAACTCAATGACGGAATAAACAAAGTGCACAGCAAAATCCAGTTTTATTATCATCAAAACAAAGCCGGGACAGCATACAAGCATTGAAATCACGCCACTCTCAACATGTTAATAAAACACAATTGCTTAAGCACTAAAATGGTGTCATCAATGTTGTCATAACATAATCTCTGTTGTAAAAATCTACAAGGAATGGGGATAGGTTAGTGGGTTTGGCTACTTATAGGTTCTATGGGGATTAAACATTTAATTGGGTTCCAAGTATTTGATGGCTCCACCTGGAGCCACCCGTATATTAATAAAGGTAAAACATATAATCTCTATGACAAGTAATTGGTTGGCATACTACTTAATGGGTGGCACAACACTAGGTATTTTGATTGGTTGGCTCTCTGCTAACCAACCTTGGACACATGACAGGTCGTCAAGATATGAGCCAGATGTAGAGTAGGGGGAGAGAGGCCCATAGGCTGTCCTTTCTTCAATTAAAAGTTACCATCCCTCATTCTCAGGCCATGAGGCATCACATCTGTGTGTGCTTTTAAGGAGCATTGCATGTGTCTTACCTATTTTGGCTTCTAATTAATAGTCAGTGTTCTCCAACTGTGAGTCACATGCTAAAAGTCCATGTATGAAATTGAATTAACTACTATTTATTGAGATTTTAGGTAATATTAAAGTGTGTGTCGTTTTTTTCTATTACCACCAGGGACACCTTTGAGTTATTCTTCATGGAGTCTTTTGGTGTACTGTTTTACTGCACCTGGCTAACAAAGACTGGTTGTACTCTTATGAAACCTTAATTAATCTGGGAGTATACTGTTTGCGTCTGGATGACTCCTGAGGCTAGAAGACGGTCTTCCTCGTCACAGTACATTTGGAGCCTTGGCAGGCGAAGTGGCATAGCTCCTCGGTTTTACTCAATGATTCCCTCGAGGATGGACCCCCCTTGGAAGAAGGAGCCACTGGGATGATGAGTCCACGAGAAAAATGGGACCAAAGTCTTTCTGAAGTGCAGCAGTTTTACTCTTAGCAGTGCTTTCCCTTGGTCGATGATTTCTCTGACTGTAGATGTCCTGTGAAGATTAAACTTCCGGTGGGCTCCTTAAAGGCTTGGCAGATGATAGCAAGCCCCCTGGCACTTTTCGATGACTTCTGGTGGCGATGGGTCCATAGGTTACATTTGGTGTCGGATTTCAGAATATCGCTGTTTTCCACCTTTTGGTTCTTCGGTGATGCAACCACAGAATGGATGTCTGGATGACTTCTGGTGGCCTAGACTCCACCACTGGAGTGGACCACAGACCTTCACCAAGTTTGGACCTTCAGGATGTCTTTTGTAGCTTCTGGTGGTGGGAAACCCACCTACCGATCTTACTCTGAACTCTCTCCGGTGTGGGAAAAAGCAGTCAGTGATGATGGCAAGGATGTCCCTTGAAATGTTCTTAGGCAGTTTGGAACTTTTGCAGCTCTGGGTGTCCAGCATCACTATGCCAGGGTAACCCCTCTTCTGGGCGGTAGACAGCAATTACTTCCAACCATCACAAAATGCACCTCTGGGCCATGGGCAACACCAATGGACTTCTTCGAGTCGAGATGTCTGGCCACTCCTCTTCAGGACTCATGAAGACCCCTTATCCGGACGGCAGGCACACAGGACTGGCTTCCGGGGTACTTCTGATGAAGAGTAGGAGTTTGCATGATGGTCCCTCGTAGCACGGGGAGAGGTCTCCTTTTCAGGTCCTCTCTGGATCAATCCTTGGAAGAACACTGCAGCTTTTGGATTATACAAAGAATATGCAGCAGAAGACTTCTCCTCCAGCTTGGCTTCAAGGAACAGCTTCTTCTTGCTTCAGCTTCGAATTCAGCTTCCGAACAAATTGGGGAGAGAGAGGTCTCCTGTTATACACATTGATTCTCATTCACTCAGGCTGAGCCAGGCTCAGTCAACCAATCACACAGAAGGGCATACATTCAGCCAGGCAGCCAGTCAGGCTCAGGGTCATTCAGGCCATTCACTCAACCCAGACTCCCAACCAAAGAATGTGGTTTGGGGTACATACCCAGCCTTTCAGAACACTACACTGCATTCATGTCAGTTTCAGTCAGGGTTGTCTCAGTCATTGTGACACACACAGAAACCAGACACCCATAACACTGAATGTGAGTTCACTTCAGACTCCATTCACACAGGTCCATAAGGGTACCCACAACACACAGCCTCTCGGAAGGCTCCAGTCATTCTGACAGGAGGCAGCCCCAGAGTCATACATGGTATTTCTACTCAACAGCTAGTCAGGAGGACTGGGCTCCCCAGGACTTTGGTGAAGCACGGTAAAAGGCAATAGAAACGAAGAGGCCACATGGGCTATTGTGCCTTCCTGCAGGAATCCACTGATTCCTATGGCAGGGCCTGGTTGTGCCAAATTGAAGGATATTCAGATCCACTGCCAAGTCAGCATGAAACTTCCACCAGCCCATACCCTGCTCTGTGGGTAACACACAGGTGCCAAAAACCACACATAAGAGGTACATGGGTGTACCCCCATCCATGGGTGCCCTAAGAGAATGCCATGGGTGTTGTTCACCAAAAGGCAAATACAAAGAGTTTCAGTGCCAGAGATCCAGCTGGACCTCAGTGACAGAAAACATAGAGAAAACACATACAGAGAAGTGGTAGAACAAGGACCAAGAGGCCATGTCCCTCCATAAGGCATTTCCAGCATCACACTGCTGATCAGTCCTTTGACCCAGCCTTGTGTGGTAAGTACCTGTCCTTCTGTATGTAACTGGCCTCTCTCCCAACATCCATGAATTTCTCTTCCCTGTTTATCATTGGTGGTCTTCTGTTACTATTTCCCTTCTTTTCAGTACGGCCAATATGTAATGTATTATCTGATGTCATATTTTTTACATTGCTCATCACGGACACTTCTTTTATGAAATGATCCTCACATGGAAAACCTTCCTTTGTTACCCAGTGCATGGAGGCAATTCTGCCCTGAAATTTCCCTCTGGTCATTTTTACTAATCTAGCAATATCATCACTGATTCTCTGGAGCAAAGCTTCTCTTACGTGGAATGGGAAAGGCAGAAGCTAGCTGACACTGACCCTGGGGGTGGCTATCAGTAAGAGGCCCACGTAGGGGAGAACAAACTCCAGAGAGGCAAGAAAGTACTAGACCAATTTAATCCTTCAACTGTAATTCTTAATGACCCCCATGTGCCTTTGCAACATGCCTGTATGTCCTAATGCAATGTCGATATAGAAAATTCTCAGGTTTTCTTAGTCAACAACCTTGTTTACCCGCACCCTTCTGTGGGACTGAGATGAGAAAAAGGAACGGAGTAATGAAGTTGACTAGAAGCGTTAAGCCAATGCTCCATTCTAGTCTTTGGAACCTGCTTACCAATGCCGGAAAGTTTAAAACTGACACAGCTGAACAGGCACATGGGGAGAGATGCCGAGTTTGCAGACCATGTTTTCAAAGGAGGAATAGGACGGGGTGGGTATGATGGAAGAGGGGGCCCACTCAGCGAAGATCAAGGCTACCCCACCACCAGTGCGATTGGAATGAGGATTTGAGAAGATCTTGTAGCCATCAGGGAGGAGGCATCAAAAGCAGTGACTGGGCTAGCTTTGAACCACGTCTTGGTGAGAGCAAGGAAGTTGAGGTCAAAGTCTTCAAGGAGAAGGGAGATGTCTGAGGAATGTTTGACAGCAGATCATCCATTGAGTGTGGCTAAGTGAAGCTGGTTACCACCTTTAAAGGTTTTCTGAGGAGTGGTACAAAGGGGCGGTACACCCGTCGGGTGGTGAAGGCGGTGCTGAGAGAGATGAAGGAGGAGTGGCTGGAGCAGGAAGGAATGATGATGAGAGATGGCCTGCAATGGTCAAAAAGAAGGAGATTAGGTTGAGGACCTGGGCCATGATATTACCATTGTGATAGACATTAATGATGCCCCTTGAGGATAAGAACCCAGCCAAGAGAACTTCCCATCTAGTGCCACCATTAATGGGTGAAGGCAAGAAAGGGGAGAGCATGGAGATCAGATGTGGAGTCTGTAGGTATGGAGAGGGGACAGAGAAGAGAATGTCAGTGACAGTATGTCTGGAAGTGGCACTGACGTAGGTTTCTGCAATAGGTAAACCAGGATTGCAAGAGAGGAGTTCTTTTTTGAGTTTCCTCCTTGCAGACGTAGTGATAGAGGAGGATAGGTGATAGCATAGCATGTAGAGCAATATTGATCGTAGAGAGGGGAGTGGAGTAGATACTGCACAGGCACAAGGTAGCTCACCAAGCGGTCTAGTAGCCAGGATTAGTGGGTAGTTTAAAAAGCACACCAAGACGTGAAATTCCACAAAAGCACTAGACTAGCACCGGTGGAGGATTGAGCCAATTTTAAAAAGCACACCTAGATGTGAAATTCCACAAACACACTAAAATAGCACAGATGGAGTATTGCAACAATTTTAAAAAGCACACCTAGATGGGAAATTCCATAAAAGCGCTAAAATAGCACAGATGGAGGATTGCAACAATTTTAAAAGCACACCTAGATGAGAAATTCCACAAAAGCACTAAAATAGCACAGATGGAGGGCTGCAACAATTTTAAAAAGCACACCTAGATGTGCCATTCGACAAAAGAACTAAAATAGCACAGATGGAGGACTGAAGCAATTTTAAAAGCACACCTAGATGAGAAATTCCACAAAAGCATTAAAATAGCACAAATGGAGGGTTGCAACAATTTTAAAAGCACACCTAGGTGAGAAAATTCACAAAAGCACTAAAATAGCACAGACGGAGGACTGCAACAATTTTAAAAGCACACCTAGATGTGAAATTCCACAAAAGCACTAAAATAGCACAGATGGAGGATTGCGACAATTTTGAAAAGCACATCTAGATGTGTAATTCCACGGAAGCACTAAAATAGCACTGATGGAGGATTGCAACAATTTTGAAAAGCAAAAACTCCAAAATTGACTGAGCCAGCGTGCGTCAGTGCAGCATTAGAGAGAATAAGGTACTGTATGCAGTACAAGTGAGTGACCATAGTAAATCAGACGAAGACGCAGAATAAGCAGTGAGGCTGTGGGCCAGGGAAGGCAAGAGTCTGTAGGCACTCAGATGAGGAGTGTGGTCCCAGTGGTGGAGGTCCATTGTGCTTGTCAAGGAAAGGTGGTGGCAAGTTGTTACTGGTCATTGTGGCAAAGAAAGCAGGTTGAATGATGTTGGATGGATTGATAGTGAGCAGCAGCGAAGGGGATGCTTTATGCCAGGCCGGACAGTGCCAGACAGAGGCCTTAGTGTGGGCCTTGGCAGGGGCAGGCATTTTCCTGCTGGCTCCCGTGATTGGTTCTCAAGAGTCCCACGCAGGACAATCGCTGATGCTGCTGGCCGGGCTGCCAACGCACATCCTGAGTGCAGATGATGTCGGCCATGATGAAAGTAAAGGCCCAGCCAGGGATCACAAGCCCGGATGGGCTAATATGGCATTAATGGTGATTTTAGCCACGCAAAAGTATTTGGCAAGGTGCCCATGCATCCGGCTAGCTGCATGGCCCCACTATGCAATTGAAAACAGCTTTATCAGTATTTTGCAAAAAACATACACAAACCTGATTTGATAATTCACCCCAAGCCTTTCTGGGCTTACCTGCTTGCTGCGTTGCGGCGGTGGAGTCAATTAGTGGCAGAAAAGGAGCCTCGTGGAGCGGAGGCTCAACAGAGACAATGCAGGCTCGATGGTTTGAGCAAGAGAGGCAGAGGCACAGACTGCAGCTGAATCCAACCTGTGCTGATGCTGGCTGGGACACCAGAGGCAAGCAGACTGCAGGAAGCAACAGAGAGGCTGATGAGAATTGCCTGCAAAGAAACCGAACCAAGAGAAGTTCACTGCATGGTTGCCACAGGCAGCTGGAGCCGCAAGAAGCAGAGGAAGGCAAAGCAGCAATGAAGCAGCTAAAGGGATGCACTCTTAGTCAGCGGACCAGTAGGGAAGAAGACGGAAAAATGCCAGGAATGCCAAAGTTGCCAGTGAAAACCTGTAAGCCCAGGGAGGGTGAATGGGATACCGGAGCACTTGAGGGCGAATACTGTGTACTGTCAGCAGCGCGGGAGTCCAATTGAAACAGTTAGAGGAATTGATATGAGTGCGAACATTGTCAAGAAAGGGTCAGTGAACCAATACTTGAAAAGAGGAGTTGTTATGAATTTAGCTACTAAAGGGTTGGTGACCCAATACTGGAGAAACATTATTTCCTGAATGAAAGAAAGAGTAAATGGAGAACAGAAAAGCCCTGGCGGGATAGTGAACCAGGCAAACAGTGAGTCTGGGACTCCCACCCATGAGAGGATATAAAAAGCCCTGGCAAAGAAGTAAAACAGGCTCTGTGCGAGTCTGGGTCCCATACCCAATAAACAAAGTATCGATACCCTGACAGGAGAGTAAACTAGGGGCAAAAAGAGACATAGATGGAACGGTGATAACCAATACAAGAGGGGAAAATCATGCCCCTTTTAAGGATAAGTGATAAAGTCACAATACCCTGGCAGGAAAGTATACCAGGGGTAGGAAAAGAATTGAGAAAGCTCAGGGGTCAAGCCCCCTCCTTGGAGTTGTGGAATAGTAACAGTCAATGGAAAAGGGAAGAACCATACCCATTTGAGGCTACTTGAGATAAAAAGTGTGAGAAGCTGAATATTCAAAAGAACTGTTTGTTTAAAGGAGGTTCAAGGAAAGAGTCTTCCCCCTTGAATAAACGTGACCTGTGATAAATTGACATTCAAACCCCCAGAAGAAATCTAGGGTAAGGGAAAAACCCTTTCCTGGTGGAATTGTATTCCTTTTCTTTTATGCACCTTAAAACCTTACATTTTCAAACTTTGAAAGAAAGCTAAAAGTACATAGCTTACAGAGATTCCCTTTTACACACTATATTGAATTTAGCGTGTAAGCATAATTGTAGGGTTTTTGACACAGGACAGAGGATGCTCTTTTGTTTAATATCCTGATACAGACGTTCCTTAGTTTTGTTGAGCCAGGTTAACCCCTATTAGAGTAAGGAATAGATAGGAAATTCCCCCAACCCCTGCTATTAATTTGTGATAAATGAAAGTCTATAACCAACACTTAACATGCCACTGTGTCTGAGTCCTACTCTTTGTCCCTTACATCATGCATGCGTGCTGTGAGTATTCTGGAGGCACTCATGGCAAATGAGATGAGGAAACATTCAAAACAACTCTCATCAAATGTCACTCTCCCCACTCGGCTCATATGTCTGTACCACGAATTATTTGAGACATGAACAATATCATCAAAATGTTGTCCCATAAAGCGTTGATCATCAAGTACATTTATTGTTTTGCTTCTCCCTATAGTACTATGTTCAGGATATTTCCCAGGTGTCATTTAATTTGCTATTGCTATACATATTATAATAGTGTTAACAACATAGAGAACATGGAAGGTTGGTCCTGCCTTGCTGTACGCGTCATAGTGCTGTACTGCAAAACAGTAAATAAACAGTAAATAAAATAGAAACACACAAAGGAGGAAAATGCTGCTCCAATCATAATAGCTATTGATTCAGACTTTGGCATTAGCATGGGTCTGCACATCTTTCTGACCAACAAAAGGTCATCTTTGGCCTTACTAAACAGAGCATCATGTCTTAGGAAAATCTTTCTTTTATCGGATAAAAATAAATATCCACTTTTAATGTTTCCAAAATGCTCTACCTATATACTCTAACTGCTTTTCCAAAGATATTTAGCAAGATAAACCATTTATATATTTTTTGACATATGAGGACCAAGGTGGATGGCATTTATTTTAAAGAAAAATAGTTTTGGGATGTTTTGTGAACACAGTTTTTGGGACAACTCTTGGACAGAAAAGTCTCTACAGGTATGTTCCTTCTTGATTCTGATCTGCTCTGGTCATCGATCCTGTCTGGGTTCTTCACGTCTTCTTCACCTTCAGGCTCAATATTTGCGGACATGGGGGTCTCACCTCTATATAGTTTGATGTCACTGAGATAGATCCACGCTCATCTGCCTTTAACTTTGACTGCAGATGGAGTGACAGCTTCCACGATGTAAGGTCCTTGAAAACAGGGCTTGTACCACTTCCGAACAAAGTTACAAGACAGCACCTGGTCTCCTGGATAAAACACACGGAGTTTCAATAAATTGTCAGGGTCAGTTTACTCATGTGGTTCCTGTGTTATTCAAGCCCCCTCCATCGCGTCTGCACCTGTTGAGAGATTCTGTCATAGGTGTCAAATAATCATGCATTTCCCTCTCTAACACAACTGCAGAGTTCTCAGTGTCTGCATAAGCTCATATGGGAGGAGTAATGGGAATATGCATTCTGCATCCTGTCACCAGCTCATGTGGCGTCAGGTGATGGTCAGAGCCTGGCTGATTGTGTAAGGCAAATAGGGCTAGAGGAAGGCAATGTAACCAACTATTTATTAGAGCCTCCTTTAGTTTGGCAATGTGTTCTTTTAAAAGGCTGTTTAGGCATTCACAAATGCTGTTTGTCTGTGGGTGATAGGCCGGTGAGAATTTGTGCTGTATCCACAAGAGGATAGTGACGTTCTGAAACACCTTATTTACAAAGTGTGGTCCTTTGTCAGAAAGTAGCACTTCGCACATTCCCCACCTTGGAAATACCTCATGTGCAAGGAACTTTGTGGCAGATGTGGCATCTGGATGTGTGCATGGACCAGCTGTGAACTCTCTTGATGCTGTCAGGTTTTCGGTGTGTGTGTGTATGGAGGGGAGGTGGAGTAGGGGATTGTTTTCAAGGCAGCTTCTTTGATGGCTTGCTTAATATTGTTGATTTTGTTGCCTGAAATGCTTTGAGATGTTACTTCAGAGCGTCCAGGATGGCATGGAGGTGCTGTTGCATGAGTTCAGGTTTCTCATCGGGTGGATGATTTTGAAAATGTATTTTTGTTGGTTGGTCGCTGTTCTGATTCTTTCTGTGTAGTGCGGTTTATGATGTCTGTTTTGAATAGGCACATTTGAGATCAGTATTTGGCTTGTTTCCTCTAGAATTGCTTTTATTCCCTGTTAGTTTTCTTCAGTGTGCAGCGTTGGGACACAAACCATCTTGCTGCTTCTTTTTTTTCGATACAGTGAACGGTTTTAGGGGCATAGTCAATTGTTGGGTATTCCTACCAAACAGCTTCAGGAGCTTCAGAGGGCACACAATGCGGCCATCAGACTAATATTCAGGCTGAGTAAAATTGATCATCTTTCACCTTTTCGCCAGAAGCTGCATTGGCCATCAGTCGATGATCGCATCAAATTTAAGACAGCTTGTATTGTCTATAAATGTGTTAATGGCATTGCTCCCCTGTATCTACAAGAGCTAATACAACCATACCAACCTATGAGACAACTGCGATCTTGCGACGGTCATCTCCTAACAATCCCTCACTCGGTTTTTATACCTAGAGGTGACAGAAGATTCTCCGTCTTTGGTCCTAGGTTGTGGAATTCTCTGCCGCTATCATTAAGAACTATGAGCTCACTTCTTCAATTTCAGCAGGCACTGAAGACTTTCCTTTTTAGGTAGATGGTCCCATTTCATCTCGGATCCTTCTCTTTTTTTTCATCTAGCCTCAGTTGTGTCATCTGTGCTGATATACGGTTCATTCCATTTGGTGCGCACTATAAATGTAAAAAATCAAATAAAAATCAAATCATGTCATTTAGAGATTGAATGGTGTGGTGTTTGCAACAGTATATACCAGAAATTTCAAATAAAATATGGCAATACAGCTCAGTTGGTTGAGGACCTCCTACAGAAATAGGTGTGTGATTTCTTAGTCGCAGGCTTAAATATTGGTTGGGCTGAAATGACATGTCATCCTTTCTAAGGTTAAGAAACCAACTATTGTAGAGACAAAAAACACATATACGATGGGAACACGTTCTGGCACAACCGTTCAAAAGGCTTACCTATTGGCTTACCTATTGTTAAGAGAGAATTTCATTTTTGGGACACATGCGTGAGTGCATCTCATCACTTGCGCCAAAAAAAGGAGCCACCCAATCCACAAAGGACATCTGAATGAATGCATTTTATACACCTCCATTTAGAAGTCCTTTTTCACCTCTTTGCACATTTGCGCAAATGAGAGGGAGCTTCTGCACTTTTAACAGCGCATCCCGAATTCCCAAACAGGGTGTGTTTTGAAATGTGCAGAAAACTATATTAATGTCAATAGACTCATTTGAAATGATTGAGCATTACATACTCTGCAAGTATATTGTCTAGAGACATGCAAGTAGGGATTTATTTTTTGATTGTGTTATGCTTTGTATACCCGGTTGAATCCCCAGTTCAGGTCCCTCCCATAGGAGAATTTAATTCATTTTCCTCTTTCTACCATCCTACCTTGTCACAGGGATTCTTGCAGCCCCCCAAACTGCTGTGGAGTTCCCGCACTACTCCTCTCCTCATTTCTTTCTGAGTTCCTGTATCTGTGGGACAAAGGATAGTAGATTGCTGAACATTGTTCCAAGGGTTTTAGTAGATAAGATACCAGTGTAGGAGGGGCGACTTGGGATTGAGATCAAGTGAAGGGAAGTGATGGAGGGATGGAGATGTAAGAATAGATAATGTCTGTCTTCCTGGTATACAGGAAAATTAGATGTTTATCATCCAGTCCTGAATATACAATAGACATTCAGATATATGATGGAGCTGACATTGCAGATATACGTAGGCTGAAAGTGATCTGCACACATTTATTTATTTGATATATTTTTGCATTTATACAGCGCACACAAGTCCTCAGGCATCAGATGTTTGGAAGATGGTGTTGTGAAAGGAGATGCACTCAGCAAAAGGTTTCAGGTAGACACTGAAGAGTGATAGAGACAAGTTGGGTCATTGTGGCCCTCTGCTCCATTGAACAGTGGCCTTCAATGGACGAAGCCTAATCTAACCCGAATTTTCCTGTTTTAAGGAGGGATGGGATCAGATGAATGGCAGTACCAGAAATGCCCAAAGATATCTCCAGGCGGGGAAGGAGGCTCCCATGTTTCATAGTATGAAATGCAGCTGAGAGGTCAAGAGGAAAGGGGATCAAGGGAGACTTGGCATCCAGAGACATTAGTCTTTCCTCTTTCATGAAACGCAGTGCGGTCTCAGTGCCTTTGGCTGGTCTAAAGCCAGATTGGTGATCATGTAGCAGGCCCTGGAACTCAGTAAAAAGGAACAGTTGACCACCTTTTTCTAAGCTTTTTCCAGTAAACGGGATGTTCAAAATGAGATGGTATTTCCAGGGAAGCAAAGCTGGTCGAATTTGATGCAAGAAACAGCAACAGAAAGTAGTGAATTCAAAGTAGAGTGTCAATATCAGAACTGAGATTGGTGCAGAGCAAGAGGTCTATGTAATTTAAATCAAATGATCAAAGCACAAATATGGGAATGTGTTAATTTATGAAGTTTATACTGTGCAACATATGGAAAGATTCACATCAAAGCACCAGGAGGAACAGAGAAGAGTGAAGGAAACAAAACGAGGATAATAGAGAGAGAGAGGATTTTGGGAAGTGGAGGTAGGCAAAATAAGGAGTACTTAGAAGATACACAGTACTAAACAAGACCAAAGATCACATTCCTGATTCCAACCAAAGTAATGTTGCTGCCACTGTGTATAACATAGTGAAGAGGGAGAACTGAATGTGGCCCTCTTGCACCAGTCCTGCCCTTATCTCGACATCACAGAAATGAAAGGTGTACATTGTCCATGGCTCCCTGCTCCCATTGCCGATGTACCACAGATGTGAGAAACGATATTCACTCAGCCATTTAGACCCCATCCTGATGACGTCATTGAAGAGATACATTTGCAGTCGATGGAGCATGAGTGTGACCATGCAGAAAGCATGCAGAAAGCTGATGATGTCACAACTGAGATTATAGGGGTCATTACAAGTTTGCCGGTCCGGGAACTATGGTACCAGTAAGCTTGCCAATACCGTAGTTCGTGGACCGGCAAAATACGAGTTCTGCTTGCGGGTGCCATTACGGCCGCAGGTCTGTCCTGGCGGCCGTACCGGCACCCGTCAGCAGAACTTGACGATTGCGCCGCCACCATTACTAACGGTGCCGGCGCTACTGTGCTCCCCATTCCCATTGAGTCCTATGGTGCTCAAATGGGAATGGGGACTGCAATTGCCGGCACCCGGCAATGTGTAATTACCAGGTCCGGCAGAGCCGGAATGCGCCGGTAATTGCCCATTGTCGGTGTCGAAAATAAATTACTCCGGCCGTTATTTACCAGCATGGCTACTGCCATAGTCGTAATGAAGCCCTATGGCACAGATGCATTGGACATGAAGCACATATGCATTCCTGCATGAAGCTATGCAGACACTGAGATTAAATTGCTTTAAAACACGAAGAACATGCTTTCGACCCAGTGTATACTAGCCTCTCAGTGCAGCCCTTATTTTTTTTTTTTTTTTTTTTTTTTTTTTTTATAATTTCAGCTCGATAAACCTGTGTGTAAACAGACAGGTCTCCGTGCTTTTATTACATTTCATCTGTTGGAGTAGGAAAGGCACTATACCAGTCAGTCACTCTTCCTAGTAGTTAAGACTAAACTTAAGGTAATCCTTTAGTTTTCATGTAGTTTCAAGGAATCTAGAAAGTTCACTACCCCATATGTCAGTTTGACGTTATGTCCAGATGCTGCATATTGCCACCAATGGTGGTTGTTTGAGGTCTCGGGGGTAAAACCACTTAAATGTTGTGTCCTCCGTTCAACCAACGCCGTACACCCCGACAGTAGATGTTCTGTAGTTTCGATCTCAAGCTTGCAGAATCGACAGAGGTTGTCGGTCATTTCTCTCATGTGACGACATGCTTGCATTGCTTTAGTCGGAAGGGCGTTCAACCGAAGTCGCAAGAACTGAGCACGATGATGTCTAGATGGACATTTGATCAAGTATCGACTAGGAACATTTAATTTATGAACTACTAGATCAGATTTCAGCGTGGTTGGCATTAACGCACGTTGATCATAATTCTCGATCCAACTCCATTGCTCAAATTTCTTTTTGGCCCATTGAGGACGTAGAATCAGATCTTCTTGCGAGATGCTTGCTCGAGTCAGTAGTTCGGCCAACAATTGTCTCCATTCTTGTAGAAGTCCAGATTGTGTTTGGTCAGGGCTTACTTCGAAAAGATTGTACGCAGGGGCCCTTGGGGTCAAGTTCATTTTACGCAAGGTCATTAGTGACTTCCACATGACATGTGTGTACAAGGGGATTAGTGACAGCTCGTAATTTAGTTGGATCATTGAAATGTAAGATGGAAGTTTCAGCACACGACGCCAAAATAAGCCCTCTAGCTTCTGCCAAAACTTCGCGTCAAGGTTCCACCCAGCCTCAGAACCAAAAGTGATTACTGGAACCACTTTTTGGAGGTAGAACATTAGAATTGGTTTTAGGCTAAATTTACCAAATGAGTTATAGATTTTGCTTGCTTGAATACTCAGTTGGGTCATCTTGTTAAGAAGATCCGATTTCCAATGCTGTTCGTTTATTGAAGAATTAAACATAATTCCTAAATATTTTATGGAGTTTGTGGTGTTCAAGGGGATCCCATTTATGTACCACTTGAATTGCTTTTGCTTTTTAGAGCCAGCCGCTCCGATGGTCATTATTTTGGTTTTTCCAGAGTTCAGATGTAAATCGTTCAAATCCAAGTACTCTTGTAACTTGTTTAAGAGTCTTTGCAACCCGATCTCAGTTGAATCTATCAAAACAACATCGTCTGCATACACAACGCATTGAATTTGTGTGTCATTAATTTTCGGAGCGAAGGAACGTGCTGACGATAAGTGTTTGGGGAGATCGGAAATAAACAGTTTGAAAAGTTCCGCTGCTAATGGACACCCCTGTTTTACACCTTTATTGGTGCATACAGGTTTTGACAATTCGCCCTGGGTGTTCAGCCGCACTCTAATTGAGGTATCAGAATGTAACGCAATTATTGGAGCGGTCAGCTCTTGAGGACAGTTCCAGGCAAACAACTTCTTCCATAACAGGTCACGATTTACATTGTCAAACGCTCCTCGTAAGTCAATAAAGGCAATATGGATTTTTTTCTTTGCTTTTAAGGTTTCTAGTTTTAGGATGTTTAATATCATGAGGTTTACCTCGACTCCGACTCCTTTTGTAAATCCTGTTTGACGAATGTCGATGATTTGGTTTCTCGTAGCCCAGTTTGACAATTTTAGACGTAGGAAAGAAGCAAAAATTTTACCAATCGTGTCCAAAAGAGCAATTGGACGATAGTTGTCTGGGTCCGCCCTACTGCCTTTTTTGTGTATCGGCACTACAATAGCGTTTTGCCAAGATTTCGGAATCACCATTTTGTTGGACAATTGCAGAAAGAGCGTCTCGATGAAGACTGCCCATTCAGGAGCGTTTCTTTTTAGCATCACGTTTGAAATCATGTCAGGACCCATTGCATTAGAATTTTTTAGTCCATGTATAGCTTCTTCTATATCAGTTGACGTGATTTGTAGGTCCCAGTTTGGCACAGAACCATGTGGAATTGGTATTGGTTCCATTGTTAGTTTACAGGACATGTTTAAAAAATGTGCTTCCCACGTTGCAGCGTCGATTTCATGTGTTATTGAAGAATGGCATTGCTGGTTTCCTGAATTTAGTATTTTCCAAGTCTCATAGGTGTTTAGTGTAATTAGATGTTTCATGAGTGATTCCGCTCTGTCTTGATCAATTATTGTTTTCTGAGATCGAAGCCAATTACGATATGTTTGCCTTCTCAAACGGATTGCCACTTTTAGGGGCTTTCCACCACAGATCGGGAGAGGGGACCTTTTCAAAGCTCTAATATCTCTGTGCATCTGTTTCTTTGCATCTGTAATGAGCATGGTGGTGTAATGTTTGTGAGAATTATTTACAGCTTTATGACTAAATTTAGATGATCGAAAATTTGATAACAATGGCACATAATCGACCGTCAAAGACTTGCTTGAGTTTTCTAGTTGTTTAGTCAAAAAATTGACTTGGGAGCCATTTATTCGTATTCGGTTTCCTCCTGTATTTACTGTCAATGGAATTGAGTAGTTATTTGTTTGTTTTGACCATTCACACCTACATGAGAATCGGAGAAGATCGTGGTCGCTGTATTTCATTTCACAAATTTCTAGGAAAGGATCATTTTCAAACAAGTTTTGGGAAACCCAATAGTAGTCGATGATTGATCGTGATTTGTTGTTGGCCCAGGTATGGCGGGGCGGTTGATCACCTTTCACCCTTCCATTTACCATTTGGCAGCCACGAATATTCAAGGCACTTCTCCACATATGACTTCTCACTGGTTCATCGTCGTTGGATATAGGTGTAAATGTCTTTGAAGGTTGTTCTAGCTTGAACCAAGAGCAGTTCAGGTCTCCACTGAATATGATGGAGAGATTTGTATATATTAGTTGAGCATTGTCGATTTGAGTAATGACAGAGTTTACAAATTTCTTGCTGCTGATTTGTGTCGGATTCCAATATCCGTTTAAAATGAGAAGATGTTTCCTCGTCTGAATGTTGATATCTGCGGTCTGTAGAATAACACCTTGGACGAAGGGGTTCGGGCAGAAGGACTCAGTTATGGACCACCATGGAGTAATTTTTATCAACATTAGTAGGCCAGAGGATGGTCTGCCTGTGGGATTCTTTATGGCCGGATTCAAAAGCGTTACATATCCATCACATGAGGGTACTTCACTCAACCAAGTCTCCTGTAGACTGATGACGAAGGGCGTGTCTGTTTCTACCCAAGCATTATTAAAAAGATGATTAAAACCTCTTGTGTTCCAAGATAGGAAGACGCACTGAGTTTCATTTGAGTTCTGTGTTTGCTAGTATCCCGAATCAGCGAAGTTTGGTGTGTTGTCCAAGCGTTTGAAGTGGGAAAAGGACTTGTTGTTTCTGTCGCGAGTGTTGCTACCCATTTGCATGGATGAACGTTTCATGGTGCGTCTTTCGTCTTGTTTTAACAAAGAATTGCAAGAGTTGGATTTGGGTCCTCTGCTTAAGTTGACATCATTGAATTCGAGGGAGATGTCAAAACCAAATACTAGCAGTTCGTCCGCGGCTTTCATTATAGTGTTTCTTACTGAAGATGAAATAATGTGTAACAGTACTTGGTCGCAACATTTTTCTGTGGGATACTCAACGATTTTGATGTCATCAGAGACAATAGTACGGAGTGATGGAATACATTTGAAAAGTTTCATTACATTATGACGATTCAGATTTAGATCATCGTCGTCAACGTGAAGATTTTGCAGTCGTATTTTACAAGCTGACTGGTTAAGTTGCTCACTTGGATCCATGTAGTCACGAATAGGATGATGAATAAAGTTCTTTTTCTGAAACGATGTTTGTTTCGGGTTTAACTTTGAAGTGAGGAGAAAACTGTTTTCTTCGTGTCTCCTTGAACTTTTCTTTGTGAGTTGCGTGGAAGGTAATGCGCGGTTTCCTTTTGACGCATCTTCTTCGTTCGATCGTTGTCGATTGTTACTAACCAGCGCACGATCATCAGTTTGTTTTCCCGTTGAGTTTTCTTCCAATTCGTCTGAGTAAGTTGAAAGGTCACAAAGGTCGGTGATGGACTCATTCAGCTTGCTCATTTCGGCGTCAGCTCGAAAACGTTTTTTTGACGGAGGTTGAGGACCACATTTTGTAGACAACACGATGTGAGGTCTTTCAGTGAGTGGGTGATTGTCTTCTTTGGTTATCACCGTGTCGCTGGACAAACCTAGATCGTTTTTTTGAGTTATATTTCTGATGTATTTCCTTTTCGTTGTTTTCGTTGGGGAAGGTCGTGGTTTTGTTGCATTCTGAGGGCGTTTGCTTGGTGGCGCAACTTCCAAATTTTTGTCGTTTCTTAAAGAGGATTTGGAATTTGATGCCGGCCTCAGTGAGATAGATTTAGCAGCTCCATCAAAAATTCCAAATGAGGTCAATTTTAAAGGTAGATTTGAGATCACATTTGTGGGTCCTTGGATGTCAGTTGTGGCCTCGTCGGATACTGCGGCTGGCAAGTCCTTTGAATTTGAACAAATTTTATTGCACGAATTTTGCTCTACATCTTGTTATGCTGGTGAATCTGCATTATGGGAAGAGTCCTGTATTGGTTCTCCACTTGGATTTTTGCAGTGAGTATCAAGTTGCACGTTATTTTTTTTGACAGTTTCCGATTTAAGATGGCAACAGCTTGGTAACGAGCTTAAATTGGTTGAGAAATCATAATGACGCATCCACTTTACAGCGTCTAATAGACCTTCAGTTAAGGTGTCGTTTTGACAGTGGTGTCTGGCGGCAAGATCGCTTAACCTTTCTTGCCATCTGATCGTGTTATCAGCCTCTCGTAAAAGTTGATTTTGAAGGAAAGTTGTTGTTACTTCAAACTTGTCCATCTTTTCCTTTAGGCTGACAATTAAGGAGGATTGATCTTTTATAGTTTCATGTAAGGATTCATACATCTTTGAGAAGGGGAGCAAGGCAGTGCTAGAAGCAGCTAAAACGTTATTATAAATCTGTATTGCCGCAGCAGAAGAGAGACTTGGTTTCGCTTGAGTATCCTTGGATTCATCTCTACTTTGCTGTGAGCAATTTAGTGAGGCCCAGTGTGCTTCGCGATTTCGCGTGGTATTCTTTTCCCCTGTTTCGCCAATCTCATCTTCCGATTGCTCATGTTCAGTATTTGATTTGTTTGCCATTTTTGATTTAGAGGTTCTATGCCGAGATGAAACTGCTGTAGTATTCCGACCTTTCTGCGCCGTACTCACTTGGTGCGGCGCATTTCCCACTTCCATTGAGTCCAAGGTGTGTTTCGCAGTTTTAAACAATAAAGGAGAAACATTTGAATTGTTTGTAATGTCCTTCATTAGAGTACTTCTACAGGGCGACTCCAGCCCTGTTTGCTCTATTAAGGAAGACTGCTTAATTCCCGCCAGTTTGTGGGACATATGTTGTAATGTTAAGGCGTGCATTTCTGGGGCGATTTGGCGGGAATATGTTGGTCGATTTGTTCTAGTGGACATTGGGTGCTGCGTTATTGTAGGCACGCACTCATGAGACATAAGATCCATGATCTTCGAGTGTCTTGCCGCAGGGCCGGTGTTAGCTACGCATTCTGTCGATATCAATGAGGGCCCTGTTTGTGCGTCAGCTAACAATTGATGAACGTTGCCTTGGCAAACATTTGAAGCAGCTTGACATTCATATTGGGGATCATGGTTGGAAGTGTTTGACTCTTCAATTTGGGATGCCTCCAATATCTCTGCATCCGTAACCTCAAGCGGCGAGTAAAAGATATCAGCAGATTCTGGTTGAAATGGTAAAAAGGAGCTCACACCCACACCCACAGCCTGACTCGTCGCAGGGAGCGGCTCGGCAGCAGTGACTGATAGGCCTTCCATATTCGTATGTTTAAGTTGCTGCTCTTCACTTGCAATAAGCAGAGTTGGATTTGGGGTTGAATCACAAAATCGCGTTCTATCAGACGCGATCGCTTTTAGAGTGTTATCGGCTAACGGAGGAACAACAATGGCTGGCTGGCAGTCTATAAAACTTGTTAATGTCATGTGTTTATCTGATTCACCTGTTGAATTGTCGTTATTGGTAACGATGGTGTATGGCTCATTGGACTCGCCGAGATCTTGAGATGGTAAAAGCGACAGCGTTTCGTTGACAGTCGCTTCGCTGCACAAAGGCAGTACATCCGAATCCAACTCAGGCACTAGCTCAGTTGGCATATTGAGCTCGAGAGTCAAATCGGTGGCGCACTTGTTTTTGCAGTGCACAGCGCTTACCTTGAGTAGCGGTGGTGTTGTGGGTTTATCTGGTTTAAGGGCGACCCATGGATTTTGCATTCTCCGTTGATGCAAGGTTTTCCGCCTTGTTGCGGGACCGTCGTGGGTGGATTCCGCTGTTGTTGCAGTCATGTCAAGTCAGGTCCGCTCAACTAACGCGGACTGACGCAGACTGACTCACTCCCGACTCCGCGCGCGCTCCGCGCTCTCCTTCCTGTTTTGAAGGCAGGAAGTTAAAGTGGCAGTGCACACAGTCTCAAAAGAAAAAAAAAAAAAAGAAAGCTGAATCAAGGAAGAACGTTGCTGCAGCTCCTCTCGCACAAAAAAAAGGTAGGGACTGACGCAGACTGACTCACTCCCGACTCCTTATGCATTTTCTTTCCATGGACACTGAGGGAGGAATGGCTTCACATTAGCAGAAGAGATAGGACACCTGCATGTGTAAAAGCTGAAAATCCTCATAAATGTGAGCAGACAAATTAAGTTTGTGGTCCTTGCACACGTGACCAGAACCTGGAAGACAAAGCCTATTCATTCAAGCCAGACAGAGACCATTGTTCCCACCCAACTGAAGACAGATGATACAAAAGTAATACCAGGTACTGGTTGGATTGAAAACTTAACCAACTTGAAAATGGAACTCTTATGGCACCAAGTGTTGGTGGCATATGCCTTTAAGGTTTGGAGTTTCTTTTCATCTCACAGAGCAGGGGGAGCCAGGGGTGTCGGAACTCTGGTGACCCTCCCCCTGAGCCAGAGGGATGTGCCTCCCATGTCTGTGCTTAATTGATTTGGTGGGAGATTGCGTTGAGCTATTGAACTCACTTATTTAACCTTGTTATGAGAATACATGAGATACGTGTGCAACATGCTCGTCTGGCCAGTATATCACTTCTGACATAACAAACACTGCACAGGGGGAAACTTTGATGAAAGTCCATGATCTAACTTGTCTTATCTTGACATTTTAAACGTCAGCTACTGCTATTTACAAAATTGTATTTCTTTTGGTCTGTATTACTGCAATTATATGGCTTGGTATCGTTCTGCACTTTGCACTTTAGGCTTTTGTTGTTATTGTGCTGCTTTGGTCATATCCAATAGGATGCACCCTGGGTGAGCTACGTAAAGGGGAGTCTCACCAGCGAATATGCACCATGCATATCACAGGCATTAATAGACTTTGCAGCGATTACAATCTATTTTTCACGGGTGCCATGTGGGAAAGTTATTTTTAGTGATTTTAACAGCGATTAGTGGCTTTTACAATTTTATGTGTTGCGAAAGTGAGGGTCATTTTATTAAGCTGACATTGGCCCTAATTACATGTTTGCTGGTCCGGCAAACTATGAGCTCTACAGACGGGTGCCGTTCCACCCGCCAGGTCTGACCTGGCGTGTGGAATGGCACCCAGCCGCAGAGATGCACGGAAACACTGGCACCATTAAGACATTGTGCCGGTGTTTCCGTGGTCCCCATTCCCGTGGAGTCCTATGGAGTTTGTCAGACTGCACAAGCAAAGGAAACCCAAAGCTCAAATATCACATTAAAAAACATGAGAGAGTGGGAAAAAGGGTCTCATTCTCTCTCCAGGTTAAAAAAAATCAAGTCCTCAAAATCCAGCAAAGTTGCTGGGGGTCTCTAAGGTGGAGGAAATTAGCACATTTCTGAGAATTCTCCCTAACACAGAGACCAGTGAGGAAGATCATAGCACGTCACAATATACTTCACAAACCTCAATAAAGAACTCAACTCACTAACACCCTTATGCTCCAGCATCCTTAATCACCACATGCTCACCACCCATGACAAAACCTCTTCCCCTCGCCAAAACAGTCACAACTCTACACCTCTTGAATCAACGTACAAACGTCACCCATCAATCCTAAGCATCCTTTATGCATTTTTAATGCACAAACCTTGCTGGATTGCTGTGTACTTATTTTGCAGATAAACATTCTCTGTTGGGGGTTTTTGCCCTTTAAGGGTGCCAGATACTCTTACTACCCAGCTTGTTTCCTTACAGATTTCCTCTATACTGTTAGGTTGAGTTATGATTTGGTTTGGTCCTTTGCAAGTGTAAACTTAGGATGGGAGGAGAAATAGCCTACTGCCTAAATTGCAGGCTTTAAATGCAGGAAACCTGGGATCAAATCCTGGCCTCCCTGCTTGACCAAACTATGTAATCCTGGGCTTATTACTTTTAAGCTCTACCCTACTGAAAGAGACTGACTCAGGCATGGAATAACTGGCCACAGTGCTCGACCGTATATAATGATAACATGACCCACTCATATTGTGCGTACCACAATCTTAATTGCCTGTTACTTTATTTATTTGATAGGTTGGTTAGTTATTTGGTATTTTAGAATGTGCCGCATGTATAGGAGACACCGCCAAGCGCACAATGAAATAAATAGCAGGGGGGAAGGCAACCCATATTTAGATCGCATAGAGATTAATTAGGAAACCTTACATGAACCTTTAGCCCGAGGGCAAAACGCAGCAGATAATGGAGCTCATTATCCCTGGAAAGCGATGTTCGCGTGTCTTTCAAAGCTGCCATGGAAAACATGTTGTGAAATGGCGGCGGCCAGGATGCAGCAGTGTGAATTACATTCAAGAGTCTATCTACGAGGGGGAGTGTAATTCCGACATTCCTGACAAACACTGCCTTTTATGAGCCACTTCTGGAAAAAGAGCCCCGCTGCAAGAGAGACCATTGTTAAGATGACTAATACATGTGTCATCCGTGCCAATGGAGCCCAGCAAAAAGATAACTGAACAGAACGAGAAAAGGCAAGATGTGTGTGCATTAGTGTATGAAAGCCAAATATAGATAAGTGACACGCATGCGGGCACGCACACACATGCACAGGCATACAGAGACATGTAAGTAAGCATGCATGAATAAATACATATATATGAAAAGCAAAAAACAAACTGCAAGACAGCAGTTCACAGTGGCACTCCTCCATCCTTCACTCCAATAAGTACACCACACTTCCGTGCTTTCTCCATTGTAAAACGTCCTTTATTCTTTAGATGTGTGGACAGCCGAGAGCACACCCATGAACAAAAATCACAATAACGCGTTTCACCTCAAACTAGGCTTTGTCGGATTGTAATTGACACCATGTTTCCAATTCTTTATATTTCATTTCCTGTTGGGATCCAGTCTCTTTCCTGTATTGAAACTACTAGACCTAGACTTCTTCCCTTGTTGTTCACCTTTTAATGACAGCCATATTGGGTGACTCATTACACAATACATTCATGTGTTCAAATCATTTTTTGTTTGTTGTTTTGTTGCGTATACTTATTCACATTTTTTAGGAAAGGCAGTTTTAGATACACTGTAAAGTGTCAAGTACTAAAGGGAAAAAGTGGGCAGGGGAACAGGGTTTGTGTAAAGCTTTTGGATAAAGTGCTTGACAATCTTAATAACAAGTGCAGATTTGATGCATTTGCCTGAAACTTGAATGCTGCGCATTGCAAAATAAAGTGCCTAGTGCTTGAGAATGCAACATTGAATAGCCTGATACATTAATAGAAATCCAGTGATCGTATGCTTTAAAACCAGTGTTGACACCTGTGTTTTCAATATGCAAGGCTCATTTTAAATGATATGTTCGATATTTCTCCTGTCATGTGCAAATACGTTAGATTTACCTGAGATTAGAATTCAGTGCTTAGTGAATTGAAATCAATCGATGGATAATCAAATGTGAATGCATTGTCCTATGTCTTGCAATTTACCAATAACTTGATGTTTGTAATACCATGTGCAAATATGGTGTATTTACCTGAGATTTGGATTCAGTGCATCGCACAATGAAGTGCCTAGTGCATTAAAATACAACATTAGATAAACACATACATTATCTTGTGCCTTGCTATTTACCAATTGATTGTATTTGTACCAATGCATTCATCAGGTATAATGTATTTTCCAAATTCATATAATTTCTATCTATCCACCGGACCAATGTCCCGACACACCTGAATATATCCTAATATCATGTAATGTCATGCATTACTTCGCTTGGCTTAACCCCTGCCCTGGCACTGTTCTTTTGAGCTCTAATGAATTGCAAGGTATCAATAAAAACATATTAAACAAATGTGCTAAAACCTGGATATCTAAATGTGCAAAAGTGAACTGATATAAAAACAGTGTCAAACATATTTAAAGTCACATGTAAAACATCACACATAAAAACAGCTTATTCAGTGAGTCTGCTAAGCTCTGTCCATTATTTGCTCATGCCCCTGCTATTCAGTTCTTGTCTCTTTTTCAGGGTACGCCATGACATTGGTTTTTATCTCTAATTCAAATCCCAAACAGTTATTTTTCAATCTGAAACATTGTGATGGTCATATTACTCTCCTATAAATGTATACAGGTCTTCATCTTTATTATGTCCACCTGGGGATTTGGTGTTGTAGTCAATTATATATTGACTTTCCAATTGTCGCAATTTGTGCTCCCTGATTCCCCCTCTTATATGTGGCTGTATATGTTCTATACCGAAGAACTTGAGGGACTGAGTATCTCCTCTGTGCACATCTGCAAAATGCTTCGCTAGAGGATAAGTTGGATCCAAGTTTTTAATTACTCTAAGATGCTGCAAGATTCTAACCTTGACTTCCAACTTCGTACTTCCTATGTACCAGAGATTACAACTGCAACTGATTACATATACTACAAATTTGGTACTACAAAGTATAGTTTTTGTAATTTTAATTGTGGGTGAATGTATTGTTTCATATTTTGGCCAAATTTGCAAGCTTTGCATTTTATACACCTCTCGAACCCCGTTGGTATATCTGGTAGCCAGTTTGTTTTTGATTTAATCTGAAACATACTTGGAGAGACTTTGGATTGTAAGGATTTGGCTCTCCTGAAAGTCACACTTGGATTTGTGTTTACCACTGGTTGAATATTTTGATCTTTTCTCAGGATGTGCCAATGTTTACCAATATTCTTTTAATCTCCTTGGCCACATTGTCAAAAGTTGTAATAAATCTAATGATTTATTTTTTGTTTCTATGGTCCGCCTTTGTTTCTGAATTTGTCATTTTGGACAAAATCTCTTGTCTTGTTTGTTTCTTACATTCGTTATAAGCTTTGTTAATAACAAAGCTCTTATTACCTCGGGTTTGGAATCTGATGGCTGTCATCTTGGCATTTTGAATAAAAGTTGAGGTTTCACTACAATTATTTTTCATACAGAGAAATTCTCCATATGCTTTGCTGTTTTTCAAATTCGTGGGATGGGTACTTTTTGCATGCAGAACTGTGTTGGTACTTGTCAGTTTTCTATATACCTCAGTTGTTATTTTGTTGTTTATAATTTTCACCTTGATATCCAGGAATATTACTTCCATCTTGCTGTGGTTCTCTGTGAATTTTAAACTTCTACTTCTCATATTGATGATTTCAAAGAAGTCTTTCCACTCTGTTTCTGAGCCTTCCCACAGAATAAATAAATTGTCAATGTATCGACGCCACAAAATTACTTTGTTGGTATATCTTTCAATTGTTTCTTCTGCAAATAACTTTTCTTCCATGCACCCATATATAAGTTTGCAAAAGTGGTGGCTACTGTTGTGCCCATTGCTGTGCCACATATTTGTGTGTAGCATTGACCATCAAACATGAAGGTGTTGTGTGTTAAACTGTCATGAAACCATGCTACTGCCCCCTCTGGACATCCTGGTCCATACGGCAACGTGCCGCCAACATGGCGGACGCCGCTCTCAGGTCAGCAGTGTAATGCGCTCACAGATCCTAGTCAACTGCTGTTCCTAGCGTTCGCTACTTGGAATCTTCCTTGTTTTCCTTGTGCCTTCCTGGACTGCCCAACCACGGCCATGCTTTGTCACCTTCCTCGGTCCTCCCTACCAGGATTACTCTTCTGGGTTGCCCTCGGACCGCCCTACCTCTTCACCCAGGTCTTCCTGTGCCTTCCGGATGTTTTGACCGCAACTGTGCATTGCCGTCCTCTACGGTTCATCCTCCTTTCAGGACTATTCACCTCGCGGTCGCCTTCAGATCGCTTCCCCCTCCTTCCAGGCTCCTGTGCAGTAGTTACCTTCCGCTGCTTTTCTTCCTGGGGTTCCTTTTCTCCCAGACCTTACAAGGGGTATACTCTCCGCTTCCTCTCTTCCCGGGCACCTGCCTACGTCTTGAACATTGAACTCTTCGACCATCAGCTACCAACAGTGTGGCGTCAGGTGAAGCCCGTCCTTACCTCCACGAGACCCGCACCTCCAAGAAACGCGGGCAGGCAGAACCAACAAAGAAGAAGCACACCAAGCCTCAACAGGTGAGCCCACAAACAAGTCATGATAGTTGTGACAGTTTGACACGCCCCCCATCTGACAAGGCAACAGAGATGGATCCTACTGCTCAGGATCTTTTACGAGGAATGCAAGAACTCTCTACAGAGGTACGGAATCTTGAGGCAGAAAATGCAGCCTTGAAACAACTGGTTTTGTCCTGGGATTCTGCCTATCAGGACAGTGCCTCAATGGGTGGAGTAGTAGATAAATATGATGGTTCCCCTAAAATGCTTCGCTCTTTCCTGGATTCATGTCTGGTACACTTCACCTTTAAGCCATATTACATTTCCACGCCCAGAGCTAAGGTAGGATTTGTCATAGCCCATCTTACCGGTAATGCTCTGGCCTGGGCTAGACCATTGGTCTCTATGGGAGATGCCTTGTTGCACAATTATGATGGATTCATTAAAGCCTTTAAGGGGAAGTTTGATCGCACAGACCAGGTTTAAACTGCTCAAGAAAGATTGCTGGAGTTCCAACAAGGAACACAGGATATCTTATCCTATGGTACCCAATTTAAACAGCTAGCTAAAGAAGCTGACTGGTCTACGGAGGCATGCTTTACTTTGTTCCATCGTGACCTGAATGAAGAAGTGAAAGACGAGCTAGCCAGACTAGCACGTCCAGGTTCATTCCAGGCCCTCATGGATTTATCCCTGCAAATTGACTTCAGAATTCAAGAAAGAAAGGCAGAAAAGAAAAGAATACAAAGTCCTCCTCCCAAGATATCTCCATTCGCTCCCACCACTAGGGAAAACCCTCCTGTTGAACCCGAGCCTATGCAACTGGGGGCTATGAGAGGCCCTATTTCAGCCCAGGAGAGAAACCACAGATTTGGCAATGGGCTGTGCATGTATTGTGCTTCAGACAAACACTTGGTCAGGAACTGTCCCATTGCACCGCTGAGGCGTTCGGGAAACACCAGCTCCCGATCCTGAATGGAGCCCAGCTTCGGGAGACCAAAGGCCGCTCCACCCCTACGATCCTGTATCCTTCATCAAGATGCAACTTGGTGGTCCTTGAGGTTACTCTAACCCCTTCCATCGGCGCGTCACAGACGGTTCTAGCCTTGGTAGACTGTGGTGCTATGGGTATATTTATGGACGACCAGTGGGCATTCAAGCATGACTTTCCAAGAGAACCTAAGGATATCATACAGACAGTCGAAGGAACCAATGGCTCCCCCTGTCTTCTGGACCAATCACCCAACAAACCAGGAAAATCATACTCTCGATTCACAACCATCAAGAAACCATACAGTCCGACATCATCAGAGCTGCACACTATCCAGTGGTCCTGGGCATGCCCTGGTTAAAAAATCATAATCCATAAATTAATTGGACCACCTGTTCTCTGTTTTTGGGCTCAGAGTTTTGCTTATCACACTGTCTTGCATCAGACACCAGACCAGTCATGTCCAAAGAAGACAAAAGAGCTAGTCCTTCTATTACTGTTTCCAATGTCAAACAAGTACCAGATATCTACCAGCAGTTCTCGGACGTCTTCTCCTCAGCCATTGTGCAAACCCTGCCTCCACATAGACCAGAAGACTGCGCCATCGATACTGAGGAGAATGCAATAATTCCCTTTGGCAGGATGTTTATTCTATCAGAACCTGAAAAGAGGGCCCTATGAGAATACTTAGATACCAATCTTGCTAATGGCACCATCCGTCCTTCCAAGTGCTACGGCCCTGCCTGGACTATAGGGGTCTGAATCAATGTATCCCGAAGGACAGATTACCACTAATATCAGACATTCTAGAACCACTTCGAGGTGCTGTGATATTTACCAAGTTAGACTTAAGAGGCGCCTACCATTTGGTCCGAATAAAGGAGGGCGTCGAATGGAAGATCACCTTTTGAACATCCTTTGGACACTTCGAGTACCTGGTCATACCATTTGGACTTGCCAATGCCCCAGCTGTCTTCCAGCAATTTATGGATCGGGTTTTTTCAGACATGTTGTTCCTCTCTGTTATTGTATATATGGATGACATCCTGGTGTATTCCAAGGACCCAAAACAGCATGAAGATCATGTCACTGCTGTGCTACAACGATTAAGGGAACATCACTTATTAGCCAAACTCGAAAAGTGCCTATTCCATGTTTCAATGGTATGTTACCTGGGATTTGTTTTGAACCCCCAAGGGGTGGCTATGGACCCAATCAAGATCGAAGCTATCACTTCCTGGCCATTCCCTGTTCTGTTAAACAAATTCAAACCTTCCTGGGCCTTGCAAATTTTTACAGGAAGTTCATTTCCTCTTTATCAGCCATCGTTCAACCAATTGTGTCCTTACTCAAAAAGAACACTCCCTTTCTATGGACCTCTTCTCAAGAATCTGCCTTTAAAAAACTAAAGGAGATGTTCACTCAAGAACCCAATCTGTTACAGCCTGACATTACAAAACCTTTTTTGGTGGAAACAGACGTTTCAGAATATGCTATAGGCATGGTTCTGAAACAACAAGCCAAAGATGGTCTCGAACATCCTATAGCTTACCTATCCCGGACTTTGCTTCCATGTGAGACACACTATTCAGTCCTGGAAAAAGAATTGCTTGCCGTCCGTCAAGCCTTTAAAGACTGGCACCATCTCCTCTTGGGTGCCGCTCATCCTGTACAAGTGCGGATAAATCACAGGAATCTACAATTCCTCCAATCCATGGAGTGCAGAAACAGTTGACAAGCACGGTGGGCTTTCTTCTTTGCTCAATACCAATTCCAAATATCACACATTCCATAGCAGACGCCTTGTCCAGATGTCCCGACTATCCCTCACAGGATGTGCTCGACCTACCCAAGATGTTTCCCAACACTGTGTTCATCGCTCAGGCTTGTGACATCTTGGAATCCATTAAGAGTGAAACCACAACCTCAGGCCTTTGGAAGGATTTTCAAGGATGTAATTCCTGGGCCCTTAAGCATAAAGATGGGTTCCTTTTTCGGAGATCCCAACTAGTGATTCCTACCCAGTCTTTGCAGGAATGGATAATACACCTATGCCATGACACCTTCCACTCTGGACATCGCGGGGTCAGATGTACCCTTCTCTCCATTCAAAGAAACTTCTGGTGGCCCAAGATGCTGAAAGATGTTCAGGCGTATATCTGGGCATGTGCTGTCTGCAACCAGAACAAGACAGATAGCAGAAAACCAGCAGGGTTGCTCCTCCAACCTAATCCACCTTCCCGACCCTGGGAAGTCATAGCAATGGATTTCATTGTTGATTTACCTCCCTCCAGGGGACATTCAGTTATAATGGTAACAATTGATATCTTTTCTCACATGGCCCATTTTACACCATTATCGAAACTGCCTTCTGCTCCAGAAATGGCCGGAATATTTGTAAAACACATTGTCCGTCTACATGGGCTTCCATCTAAAATCATCTCTGATCGTGGACCTCTGTACATCTCAAAGTTTTGGAAAAACCTCTGCAAGGCATTAGGAATACAACAAGCCCTTTCTTCTGGATACCATCTCCAGACCAATGGCATTACGGAAAGGGTGAACCAGACCCTTGAACAATATCTACGATGTTTTGCCACCAAGGCTTAGGATGACTGGTCTGTTCTGATGCCAGTTGCAGAATTCGCCTACAACAACTCTGAACATTCCACGAGAAAGACCAACCCCTTCTTTTGTAACCAAGGCTTTCATCCCTCAGTGCTTCCTTCGGTATTACCCTCTCCTAGTCCTGTTCCTTCTGTTCATTCCTGGACTGCTCAGCTGGTATCCATCCATCAAGAGGCTAAGAACCATCTGTCCAAGGCTAGAGAAGACGTTAAGAGATCTGCAGATGCCAAGAGGAGTTCTGCTCCATCCTATAACGTTGGGGACAAGGTTTGGTTATCCTCCCGGTATTTGCCTGGACATCTCAGACCAAACAAGCTGGCACCCCGTTACTACGCGCCCTTCGTTGTATCCAAGAAGATCAATCCAGTAGCCTATCAACTACGTTCGCCTACAACTTGGAACCAAATTCATCCAGTTTTCCACACCTCCTTGTTAAAACCCTATCACCACTCTACCAAAGACACTCCTCGCCCTCCTCCTCTGCTCGTCCAGGATCAAATTGAATATGAAGTCGCCCGGATTTGTGATTCTAGATACAGAAGAGGACGCTTACAATACTTGGTGGAATGGAAAGGATATCCACCTAGTGACCGTACCTGGGAACCAGTCTCCAACCTCAATGTCCCTAGACTGGTGCAACGGTTTCATCGCTTATATCCTGGCAAACCAGGGGGTACGAGGCTTCGGAGGGGGTATGCTGTCATGAAACCATGCTACTGCCCCCTCTGGACGTCCTGGTCCATACGGCAACGTGCCAGAATGGTTCCACACACCCCCTAACATGGCGGACGCCGCTCTCAGGTCAGCGGTATAGCTTCTAGCTCAGCTAGATAAGCGCCCCGCCCCTGCGGATCTGCGCATGTCAATGCGCTCACAGATCCTAGTCGACTGCTGTTCCTAGCATTCGCTACTTGGAATCTTCATTCTTTTCCTTGTGCCTTCCTGGACTGCCCGACCGCAGCCGTGCCTTGCGCCTTCCGCGGTCCTCCTTACCAGGATTACTCTTCCGCAGTTGCCCTCGGACCGCCCTACCTCTTCACCCAGGTCTTCCTGTGCCTTCTGGATTGTTCGACCCCAACTGTGCATTGCCGTCTTCTACGGTTCATCCTTCCGGGACTACTCACCTCACGGTCGCCTTCGGATCGCTTCCCCCTCCTTCCAGGCTCCTGTGCAGTAGTTACCTTCCGCTGCTATCCTTCCTGGGGTTCCTTTTTTCCCAGACCTTACAAGATGTATACTCTCTGTGTCCTCTCCTCCTGGGCACCTGCCTACGTCTTGAACATTGAACTCTTAGACCATCAGCTACCGACAGTGTAGCGTCAGGTGAAGCCCGTCCTTACCTCCACGAGACCCGCACCTCCAAGAAACGCTGGCAGCCAGAACCAACAAAGAAGAAGCACACCAAGCCTCAACAGGTGAGCCCACAAACAAGTTGTGATAGTTGTGACATAAACAAAATGCCATAATTTCCAGCAACATTAAGGAATGTTCTCTCTAACTTAGTGATCTTGTCGATAGGAATCTTTTTATTGCTTCCATCCCTTCTTCGTGCTCAATACACGTGCACAACAAGACTACATCTAATGTAATCAAAAGATAGTTTGATTTCCAAGGTATTTGGTCTATCTGCATCAAAACATCTGTTGTATCTCATGTGTACGTTGGCAAACTTTCTACAAATGTAAACAAAAATCTGTTCAAATATTTGGAAGTATTTTCTAGGAGAGAGTCAATAGATGCAACTATCCACCTACCGGGAGGTCTAGTTGTAGATTTGTGTAGTTTGGGAATAAAGTATATAGTAGGTGTTATTGGAAAATCCTTTGTTACGTATTGTTGTCGTTCCAGGAAATCAGGTCTGCCTCAACCAATTGTTTAGTTTTTTGTCATATTCAATGTTGTAGTCCTTATATGGATCCTTTGAAAGTTTCTGATAGTTGTGATTGTTTTTCAATTGACGTGGAGATTCTCTTGTGTAATCTTCTGAATTTCAGACTACTGCATTGCCTCCTTTACCAGCTGTCCTTATTACTATTGAATCATCCATTTGTAGATTTTATATCGCTTGTTCTTCTTCTTCAGTCACATTATCATTCATCCTGCTTGGATGTGAGGCAAGTTGTTTAATTTCCTCTATAATGAGATCTTCAAATAGATCGATATTAGGGGTATCATGGGATTGTGGACCAAACTTCGATTTCTTCTTGAGATCACTAGGTGGTCTCATATCTGTTGTCAAATTTGTTGATACTTGTGCAGTCCATTGATCTTGTTCTGGATTATTATCATTGGGTCCCTCATTGTTTCCATATACCGAGCTTTGAGTGTATTCAACATTGGTATATCTTTGATTGTTAGTTCGGACGGTGCTTCGTTGTTTCTGTCCTAAATTTGGTTTTGTCAATATTTGCAAAATGTTTCACCAATCTCAATTTTCGAATGAAGCAATGTAAATCAATTCTAGATTGTGTAGAGTTGTTGTTGGACATCAAGCAAAAAGATAGTCCCTTTTCAAGTTCTTTCTCTTCCATATTGGTAGAGGGCAATTCACAACAGAGCAAGAGACAAAAGTAACTACATGCATCCATAAAGCAACACCATTGGACGACCTGGGACCTCCAGATTGAACATAAGTAACAAGCTGTCAACCAGGAGCAAAATCACAAAAAACCTAAACTGCATTAACCTCCCATCGCTTTGGGCTAGCATGCCAAACTGGCACAGACCATCTATCATCATCACAGTTGGACATCCTTGCACATTTCCAGCAAGTAAATAGGCGCCAGGAAGAGCACATGCAATGAACGGAAAACAAGGAACAAGCTTACGGTAAAACTGAAATTGCATTTACTCAAAACACTTTTGAACTACAATGCCGGACAAGCACAGCCTATCAAGCCTGTCAACCAATATTTCCACAACCCCACCCAAAACCAAAATAAAGGTAAAAAACCTTCACTTGAAAACTTCTCCATAGCAGAGACCAGTGAGGAAGATCCTAGCACATCACAATATATTTCACAAACCTCAAGAAAGAACTCAACTCACTAACACCCTTATGCTCCAGCATCCTTAATCGCCACATGCTCACCAACCATGACAAAACCTCTCCCCCTCGCCAAAACAGTCACAACTCTACACCTCTTGAATCAACATACAAACCTCACCCACTAGCCAAAGCATCCTTTATGCATTTTTAATGCACAAACCTTGCTGGATTGCAGTGTACTTATTTTACAGATAAACATTCTCTGGTGTGCCTTTCTGCCCTTTAAGGAGTGGCAGATACCTTTATTACCTAGCTTGTTTCCTTACAGATTTCCTCTATACTGTCAGGTTGAGTTATGATTTGGTTTGGTCCTTTGCAAGTGTAAACTTAGGATGGGAGGAGAAATAGTTTACCGCCTAAACTGCAGGCTGTGAATGCAGGAAACCTGGGATCAAATCCTGGCCTCCCTGCTTGACCAAACTATGTAATCCTGGGCTTATTACTTTTTAGGTCTACCCTACAGAAAGAGACTGACTCAGGCATGAAATAACTGGCCACAGTGCTCCACCGTATATAATGTAATATGACCCACTCATATTGTGCATATCACAATCTTAATTGCTTTCTATCTCAGTCATGGTGATGTGAATTTTGAACTGCAGTCCTCTCCCCAAAGAAAAAGCAAATCAATGATTCTTCAATGGTTGACATTTGGTGTGTGCGTATAAGGTGAGAGAGGGGGACTTGAAGAATGCCCTTTAAAATTCTGGGTAGGAGGCTTTAAAGGGTGTGATTATGACAGTTTGAGACCCTCTGCAAACGTAGAGGATTTCATTGAAAGTTATGAAGCCACCACAATCATAGTAAAAATATTGCTATTTTTTCATTTTTATTTTCATAATGAAGTGCCATTTCCCATCCCACTGTGCTCTCCGATTCCAGTACCTAGCCTGCTGGGTAAATTTCAGCAGTCCCCTCCACACCCATATTAATTACTGAGCAAGATATGCCAATGCAGTCTGCCACTGCTAAAACTGCAAATTGGTAAAACATAGACGTTTGCTTGATCTACAATCTTCAGTGGGCAAAAAAAGTCACCCACGTGACACCCACTGCTGCAGCTGACAATAGCAAACATCATTAAAGAAATCTTACTAATCTTCAACTATGCCCAGCCCCAGATATCTTCCTTACTTTGTTGCCACCCAGTTCCCAGATCAGACACTTTATTTAATTGCCTGTTACTTTATTTATTTCATAGGTTGGTTAGTTATTTGGTATTTTATAATGTGCCGCATGTATAGGAGACACCGCCAAGCGCACAATGAAATAAATAGCAGGTGGGAAGGCAACCCATATATAGATCGCATAGAGATTAATTAGGAAACCTTACATGAACCTTTAGCCCAGGGCAAAAAGCAGCAGATAATGGAGCTCATTATCCCTGGAAAGCGATGTGCGCGTGTCTTTCAAAGCTGCCATGGAAAACATGTTGAGAAATGGCGGCCGGCCAGGATGCAGCAGTGTGAATTACATTCAAGAGTCTATCTACAAGGGGGAGTGTAATTCCGAGATTCCTGACAAACACTGCCTTTTATGAGCCATGTCTGCAAAAAGAGCCCCGCTGCCAGAGAGATCATTGTTAAGATGACTAATGCATTTGCCATCCGTGCCAACGGAGGCCAGCAAAAAGATAACAGCACGAGAAAAGGCAAGATGTGTGTGCATTAGTGTATGAAAGCATCCTGTTTGCTAACAAGGACAGCCAAATACAGAAAACGAGCACGCACACACATGCACGGGCATACAGAGACGTGTAAGTAAGCATGCATGAATGCATATATACATATTGATATCGATATTGATATTTTATTTCTTAGGCGCTAGGCCCAGTGACATTGAGAACGCGCAAGTGCATGGGAGAGGGCGAGGGGAAAAGTGGTAGTGCAGCCAGCAATTTGCAAGTGTTAGGTTTAAGGCAGCAGACAGGGTAGGTCTGATAAGTGCAGGAAGAAAGGCGGGGGGGTTGTATGGGTACAGATACAGACCCCAGTGCAAGGGGTGGCCCGGAGGCAACATTCATAGTACATAGTTGACAGGCAACCGTATGTTCTATTCACTGCAGATCTTGAATCAGGATCACAGACCCTAAGCATGCCTAGTGCAGGCGTCTAGTCTGGCTGGAGGTCTAGAGGGCCCAGAAAGGACTCGCATGGTGTATCTTTAGCACAAATGATGATGACTGCAGCACATGTCCTTATATCCTGCAAGCAAACCCCAATTACAGGGGTCAGATGGCCTCTTGAGGATTTCTATTTCACTGTTGGTCAAGAACAGCCCCAATCACGCCAAACCCGGAAGAGAACGTATGCTTCTGTTTTGAGCAACCGTGCATTTGCATCACGTGGGTATACATGTCTCTGGATACGCTCCAGCTCTGGGGCATCAACACACGGCATTTTGTGTAATGCAATGGATCAATTGTGCTGTCAAGTACACGAGCTGCAGGCATCTGAAATGCAACACCCAAAGGTGTAAATTCACGTGTTGATGAGTGCTCCAGAGGTCTGGCTGGTAATGTTGCGCTGCCCAAAGCAATGCCTGAAAGCAGCTAGTGCCATTGCCGAGTGTGGTGGCGGGTCATTACCAGTCCGGCACGGCAAGCTGCAGCAGCCACTATCACTATTAGCCCCCGGTTTATGCAGAGGAAAATGGATGAATTTACAGAGGGAAAAATGAAGGAAGTAACCAAGGCCCACTTTGAGTGCTGGGCCTACGGAGGGTGGAGATCTGCGTTGAACCACCGTGGTGGGTGGAAGTTGGGTGTTGCTGTTGGGGGATGCACCAGTGCCAGGGCAGGTGGTGGACCATGCTTTGGGCAGTGCGGGGAAGGAGTAGAGTGGTGCCGGAGGAAGGTCTTAGAAGGCAGTGGCGGCATAGGAGAGCTCACAGACGCAAGTGGCTATGCAGGCTCGAAATGCAGTCTAACACGAATGCAGGTTAACACCTGTATTCCAATCCATATGATTGGTTCCACTACACCTCCAAGAATGCTAATTTGTGACACAGCCTTAATGTTGGCACAAGTCTGCTCATTCAGACTCCTTCACCAGGTTACCATTGTGTAATGCGCACTACACCTGGATCTTAATGATTGCTTTGAGCCTATGTGGGACAAAGACTTTGTACAGTACTCAGTGGAGACCTATTTGTAGAAAACAGGGACATAGGCTACCCCGCCTGTCTGGCATTGGCCGGTAGTATTTATAGCACAAAATTGACCGATCATATCATTAGATCTGTACTTAAATTAGAGAGCACCAAATATACATTTGCCCATGTAACACATTTTATTATCTGGTGTGGTATAAAAAGTCCTATTGGGGCCATTATACATACATGATCATTTTCAAGCCCATCGCTTGTGGGATTTTACACAAGATATATCATATTTCATATTCATATAATGTACAATTTGCAATTAGAATGTTTTGCACTGTGGGGGTTAGTACTAGTCTTGACTTAGAATGTGGTTGTTATAACCAAAACATCTGTCTAGTCAACACTTATGGTGTTTCTGGCATGAAGTGGATGATTTTATGTTCCAATGCCGTCTTCAGGACTGTGGAAGTGGACTGGTGGTGTCACTGGTGTACCCAATTAGTGGAACATCTACAAAGGAAGGAATAAAATCAGTACAGTGGTGTCTCTCAGCATGGAGTCAAGTGCCTGCGATGTGTGCTATAAAACGTCGTACCTGCGCCATTGATATCAGTGTCACAGGAGTGGAGAAGATATGCAGAGTTCTTCACTGTGAGTGCCTTCTGTGCACCTCTGGTTGTTGGATCCTGTACCAATCAGGTCTGGTATCTAGATTGTTTAGCTGCAAACATAAAGGATTCCATCAGCCTTACATTGTCTCAGTTATTGTTTAAAAACACAGCACAAAAGGACCAGCTGCATCTTTTGGCGTGCGGCCCTTTTGGTGTATTCATGGTGGCATAATCTGATTCTAAAAATGCCAATTTGTGGCGTGTGAATATTACTCACAGCTAAAGATTAGCCTGCTGTTTCTATCAGCGTGTGGCCATTTTGGTGCAATCATAGTAGCATATTCTGATTCTAAAGTGCCAGTTCGTGGTGTGTGATTATTACTCCCAACTAGGGCATAGCCTGCTGCTTCTATCAGCGTGTGCCATTTTGGTGTGCTGGGTGCTGGCTTTCTCTTTCTCTGTGGAAGCCAAAGTGTGCTGTGTGGCCATCTATGGGAGCTTCTTAAGGTAGTCCCCAAGTATCCACTAGGGAATTGTGGAAACACTCTAGTTTCTCGATCGCAATTTAATGAAATGCAAGTACCACTACGGAGCGCTGTACAGGAGGGCGGGAAATTCACCGACGGGCCCATAGGTCAGTGCTCACCCTCTAGTACTTGTAAGACAGGATAGCTGCACCATGTGAGGGATGGGGGTGCATGATTCACTTACTCCAACACGACTCAATAATGAGGACTCAGTAGTTGGCAAAGGGAAGTCTGTTTAATGACAAGTACATCAAACAGGGAAAAATGGGAATCAGCATCGTTGCGATCACCTGTCTCGCTCCAACTTCCTCAAACTTCAGTTGAACAGCAATTCTTATAGGCAATATTTGTTATCATTGACGTCTAATTTTACAAAACTCGTCATGCAATACAATTGGTTAGGAAAGGTAACTTAAGTATAGGTGCTATATCTGTATATGATAATGGAACATGCAGATTGGATAACTCTTATCGGGTGGGTGTCTACACCCCTCCCTCTACATCACACGTGATAGACATCACGGCAAGTACGACGTCTCATTGGTTCTACGATATATAGGACCCCAGATAACTTGGTCCATTGTGATTGGGCCGGTTACACCTCTAGACATACATTTCCACTTTTAATTAGCAGCATGCAGAATGGACACCCAGGTGCCTGGTGTCCCAAGTTTCACCCTGCCTCCCTTCCATCAATCAGTATCTTGGGCTATTTGTCAATTAGTTGGCTGGGTATGGCCTCGAAACTGTAGCCTCTTATCAGGAAAAGTTATGGCATTCTTGGGTTCTGAGTGACATCAGGCGGTGGTACCTCTTCGCGCCTGGCTGATCACATGCTAGTTCACCATGAATCTGCTTCAGTTTCCAGCTTTTAGTGTATTTAATTCAGTTTCGGGCTCGCCACCTGCATGGTCCCCCCTTATCTTGAACTTCATGGGGCAGGCTGGTACTCTCTGAAGTTTGAGTCTTGTTAGCTGACGGTCTCCTCCCTTTCTCTGGATGACCTCGATTTCCTAGGCATTAGCCGCTCTTTTTGAGTTTCGATTCCGCTCCTTCTCTTGCCTCTGGCTGGGTTACGAAACTTGGCCTGTCAGGCCTCTGGCAGCCTGGGTACATTTCTGCTTTTACAAAATGGAGTCGCACTTGTATAATGTGTCTTATTGAGGTAGATATATGGTTGGCGCTTGCCGCTCTAATCTTCTACTAAGCATTGCAAGCAGTACCATTTTCTTTAGCCTCTTGCGTTCCAAGCATTTTTACACACGTTTAACTGGCCGGTTGCTTCCATCTTGTCTCGTAGCAACGTTTCCGTACGTTTTAACATTGTCTCTTCTCTGTGTCCATTACATTTATTTTCTTAGCCACTCGCACTATGGTGCTTGTCTTCGATAGCCGCCTTTGTTCATTCACGAGTCTGTTCAGGTCCTTGTGTCATTTCCACTGGCCTTCCATTAGGGCTTTTTGAGTCTCTTCATGGACCGTCTATAGGTGCTCTTCGTTTCGTATCAGCGGCTGGCACGGCTGTCTGATAGGGTACCGCGCTGCCCAGGGTTGTCTGGTTATGGGCGCTTCAACAGGTATGGATCTTCTGATGTACACTGGGCAGAGCCCCAGTGCCGCTCTTTGTTGGTTCATTTGTTCCTCATACGTCACATACCTTGGTGAGTACTCTACTGGTACCTCGAAATGAGGGGTAGGGGTGCAGGCCATATCTGGGACCTCCTCTACACCGGACTGCTATCTTACCTGCGTCAGCTTCCGGGCTCGGTGTGCTGTATCTGCAATAATGGCTGACGAGGTGCGCATGCGTATTGTTTTTAATTGTCGCGTTGCGTGTTGCCGCGCGACCCAGGAACGTAATGCGCATGCACTGTGAATCATTGCTCGGATCGAGAGATTAGTGTCTCTGCGGGCTGTCGGAATGGGCTGTGTGCCAATGTAGTTTTGCCGTGCTAGCGCGGGGTAACTACTGTTATTAAAGGGTCCTGAGAGCCTCGGTATGGAACAGCAATTAGATAATGCTCCTGCATGTGTCTTGTATCAGTGACACTCAATATTAGTGTGAACACCCGCATGACGTGGACCTTGTATTGTGTGTAGTGCCGAGACCAATGTTCCCTCTAATTATTCTCTCTATGAGCGGAACTGTTTGGCTGTTGAGCGCACATTATTTTCCATGTGCGCAACCGACTAATGAGGTAAGCCGATTTTGTTCATTCACAAGTCTGTTCAGGCCCTTGTGTCATTTCCACTGGCCTTCCATTAGGGCTTTTTGGGTCCCTTCATGGACCGTCTGTCGGTACTCTTTGTTTCATATCAGCGGCTGGTACGGCTGTCTGATAGGGTACCGTGCTGCCCAGGGTTGTCTTGTTATGGGCGCTTCAACAGGTATGGATCTTCTGATGTACACTGGGCAGAGCCCCAGTGCAGCTCTTTGTTGGTTCATTTGTTCCTCATACGTCACATACCTTGGTGAGTACTCTCCTGGTACCTCGAAATGAGGGGTAGAGGTGCAGGCCATGCCTGGGACCTCCTCTACACTCCCCCCTCTGGTCGGTTTATTGACCACTTCTGCGATCTCCTTTGCATTTATTTCCTTTGATTCTTCGGTGTCATGCTCATCGTCTTCAGGGTTTGTACATGATGGTGTGAATGTGTGAGTCTTCGGGTTCCATATTTTTATCACCCCTTTCAAACTCCCTGCTGTTTTCACTTGCTCTTCTTTGTTCCAGGCCATTAGCTGACATTATCCGTTTGGGCTGCAGTAGATCCATTTTCCTTCATACCTTCTTCGTTTATGGATTATGTGAACTTCGTTCCTTCTGGCGCAAATTTGCTGGCCTTCACAAAGTCTCTTATTTCTTTATCAGTCAGGTCTCTGGGCTTCCATCCTGGTTCGACATCAACCAATATTTTCATCCCTATGGCTTTCTTTGCAGTTTTCTGGCACTGTGTAATGATTATCTTGATAACACAGAATCCTAGCAGTACCATTGCTAATAGTGCTCCCAGAAACTTGAATATATCTGCCATCCATTGCGGGACCCATGAGAACAGGGCTCCAAACTAGCTGTCATTGTCCACTTTCATCGATCATCTGGTTTTTCAAGTTTGTCAACATACTTATGGCTTCTGTTAAGGTTCTGTTTTCTTCATCGTGCGATAGTACAAATGTGCAACATGGTTCTTCGATTTTTGCACAGACACCTCCATCCATTGCTGTGATCATGTCAAGCACATATCTATTCTGGAGGGTCATCAGTCTGATTGCTCTCAGCTCTTCTTTGATCGCTTTAAATCCTTTTATAGTGGTATTGATGGTCTGCAATAACTCCCATCTGATTATCTGCAACCATTTCGCATTCACTCCAATTTGGATGTGTGGCAAGAGCATCGCGGTGAACACTGTTGAGGTGAGGCTGAACAGCCTGTGTTCATATGGGATTGCATGGAATCCCTCTTCTGATTTGGTAGAAAAGTAATTTTCTCTCTTCATCCTGGATGCCAATTCCACAGATCTCCTTCTCCTTAGATGAGCATCTGCTTTTGGGAAACTGTCCAACTTCAGGTCATTCTTAGGGATCACTAGCGCAGGAACGTGGACGTTCACCAGTGTCCATATGCCTCCCCAGTTTTTCAGTAGTCTTATGTATGCCTTGGATCCACACGCCCAGTAATGGTCCATAATAACAGCGGTTCCTTGTGTCATTCCTGGGGCTTCAAAGATTCGTCCGCAGTTTAAATTCGCTCCCATCTTCCTCGTGCCATTACTTCTGAAGCATAGTTTTGGGCTTTCCAGTGGTACTATCTGCAGGGGTCCTCCTCTGTCTTCGACCCATGTTAGCAGCTTTACCAGTTTTGGCCATAGAGGTTTGCATAATTTCTGCGAATTCTCTACTGCTTCTCAGCAGGCTCCAAAGACCATCCAAGCTCGGCAGATTACTACTCCTTCTTCCCATCCATCTGGGGAAACCAATGTTCCCCAAATCTGCATTTGGTCTCTGTTCTTCCAGGTCTGAGCCTCTTCTGCAGTTTTTCCTTGAACGTTCAATCTTGGATTTATTACCCAACGTGTTCCTGATCCTTTGACGCCAGGATTCTCGTATCTGATCATGTGATTCCTTGTGTGCGCCCTGTTTCTTGTTTTAATGTCCTGGACATAGCCATCTTCATCCGGGTAATCCTTTTCATTGACCCATATCAACGAGGCGTCTCTTCCCATAAATTGTCCTCTGGTGTTGCATATTGCTACATGTGATATACAGTGTGCTGTGGGTACATCAATTTCTACAGCCACGAAGATCTTGGATTTTCCCATACTATATGGTAGGAGTGCACAGACGAAGCATTCTCCTTCTGACTGTCTTCATCCTACTTCCTTCATGTGCTGGTACCATATGTTGTTTCCGAGGTGGGCTGTGCTGTCCAGGTAATTGTTGAGCTCATTGTTATCTTCATACGGGCTTCTCTTGATTCTCAGCATTCTTCTGTAGTTTGCTATTACTATGTCTTTAAAAGCATCCATGCTGCTTTTCCACTCTGTGCGTCTTGGTAGGGCGGGCTGCCTTGGCTGTATCTCAGTGGTAGGAGAAGGATTTACGTTTCTTTTACTTCCCCCTTGTAATCTTCCATAGAGGTTCTCTAACCGCCGTTAACTCACCAACTCCCCAACGTGTGTCTGTGTCGTAGGTCTGGTGCTTGCTAGCAGTGTTCGAGCTGACGTGCTTGCCGTTATAGTCTCTGTAGTTCTATTTTTCAGCTCCTCATGCAGTTTCTTTGCTCTGACTATAAATGGGAACAAACAATCTATCAGTATTTGTGTTTTCTCTGTAAATTCCTTTGCGGCTACTTCTGTTCTTTTGAGGGATTTTGCAATGCCCTCTTTCATTGGTTTCTCACTTGGTTCTCCTTGGTCGCTTCAGCTATTTTCTGGAACTGATTGTTCGGCAGGCAGTCTCCCCTTCTCTGCTGTCTTCATTGGAGGCCCTGTAGCCATAGACACTTGCCCTTGTCTGTGTGCATTCTGTATGTTGGTGCGTGCAGTGGTCAGTGCTGCGTTTTCATTCATTCCGTGCTGACCTTGTCTCCAGCTTTTCTCGTCATTCGTTACCTCGAATGTGTCTCAATCACTGCTAATTATATTTAATTTTAATTCATTAACTTTACCATCAGGTTTTCTTGGGACTGGGATAACTATATATGGTCTGGGTGCTTTCGTAGGCCCCAGAAGTTCATAATCTGGTGGGTGCACTGAGATTGGGACACTTCGTGCACCAGTAAAGAAAGCAGTTCTGATAGTCAACGATAGAAAGACAATGATAATTACTACGCATATACAGATAATAGACTTGTAGGACATCTGGCAGCATTTCCTTCCAGGGAAGCGGGGGCGCCCCTGTGCTGGTGGTAAAACCAAGTTACTGTTCTGTGCCCCCATTTCAAACAAGTCCATAGTCAGTTATTTATTCCTCTTCTTGCTCTGATCTCGTAGGTCAAGAGTTCATTACTACTAAAGTGACGAGTGCTTTTTCATGTGTCCCCCCTCTTGCGGGTGCTGTTGGTAATCTCTGGGTATGCAGTACAGTTCCTGTGCTAGACTATGGAAAAAGGGTTAGGCTAGCAACTTTGGTATATCACATTCATAATGCATACTTACAGTAGGTAAAAACCCAGTGCATTCCTCGACTTTGCCTTGGTCCTGAGGACATGCTGGAACCTGTTCAATGCGAAGGGATGAAAAGATGGAACTGCTAAAAATCACACAAAAATAAAATGTTGTAAAAAAATAAATAAATAAAAAGAAGGAAAATAGATGAAAAAGTAAAAAGAAGAAATAGGATGGTGTAGTTTTTGTCTCTGCTCTCCTCGATCTGTCCTGTGGTGGAAAATTGAAGAACTGTGTCTCTGTCCCCGGTTTGTTCCATGGCGAAGGATAAAGCACTGTCTCTCTGTCTCCACGATCTGTCCCACGGCGGAAAGTCTCACTGGAACCTCCTAAGGTATTCTCGCTGGAAGTTAGATAGCTCCACCTGGAGCATTATGCCATGGAGGAGTGTACCCATGTGTGGGGCTTTGGCCGGATCTCTAAGGAAGGTGATGACGTCAACATCTGCAGGCTTCCCCACCATTTCCGGATAGTCTGTGACTAGTCTAAGAAGGACGTTGTGCGCCAGCCGGGTGTCTTCGGGTGATAGGGACATTTGTCCTGTTTGGCCGGGTCCTGGTCATGAGCTTTTCTTTTGATTTGCACAGTCTCTTCACCTTCCTGTTGCATGGACTACCACAAGGTGATTTAGCTTAGTCCACAGTTGGTTCAACTGAGCTAGGTTTCTTGGGTCTCTGATGAAAGTACGTGTGTCAGTTGTTCTCCCGATGAGTCCTGGGCATTTCTCGATTATTTGAAAGAACAAAGTAAATGTGAGTTCATCAATGTCTACTGGCGTTGGAAGCATTTGTTTCTTTTTCACTGTGCTCAGGCAGTTCGGCGAAGGCTTCCGCTATGACAGTCAGTAGTTGCCAGATTATTTTCTTGTTCGCAGAGTCTTGAATAAAGTCTGTGACACTGGTTTCTCTCCCTATGAGTGACGGGTATGATATTACCACCAGTTGAAAGTAGGTTAACACATCCCACTTGAGGTTTCTGCTGGGAGATACCATAAATTCTGTGAACAAAGTCTCGACACTGGTTGCTTTCAGGACGCTGTGTTATGCTCTCAAGAAATGTCTTTCCTTTTTTTTTCTCAGTCTATCAGAGTCTTGATTCTTTATGTTACTTGAGCATGACGTTATTTCAAAAGTTTGTTTTGTCAGCGTTGGTGTGGCTTTGTGTATGCAGTTCTCTTCTTTATCCTGCAACTGTGGTGCACAGAGTGTCCGTATTATTGTTCCTTGTCACCTTTCTCTGGTTTGGGGAAATGTTCTTATTTAAAAGTCACAAATTGAAACAGAGTTCTTTTGTCATTGTTTTGCTGCTCATGCGTCCTTCTTCCTCACCATGGATCTTGTCTGCACGTGCTGAGGTTCTTCCCCGTTGTCTGTGGTTTCTTTGTGGTTGGATGCAGCTGGAGGGCTTTCTCCTATATAAGGTTTAATGTCATTCAGGAAGAGCCATGCCCGTCTGCCCTGGACCTTGATGGCTGAAGGAGTGCAGTCCTCCACGATGAAAGGACCATTGAATCGTGGCTCATCCCACTTCTTCCTTGTAAAGTTCCTTATGAGGACAGCGTCACCAGGGAAGACGGGTGGTGCACATAGACTTTGCGCGGAGTCTGTTCCAGCACTTCCTGTTGTGTTTTGTGCTGCGCTGCACCTTTTCCTTTGTCGCTGCATCTGGCCTGAAATGACAGAGATGCTGGATGTCATACAATTCAAGTACTCCTGCATCTCTGTCCCCAGGACCTCACTGGTTGGCTGGGCATCACATCTAACTCTATCTCGGGGTGTAAGAGGGGTCCTCATCCTTCTGCCTGTGACTATCTCGTGCAGCGTAAGATGATGGTCGGAGCCTGGTTGGTTCCAAAGTGCATACAATGCTAGTGGTAGACAGTGCAACCATCCCTTTTTCAATTTGAGCTTCAGCTTGGCTATCCTCTCTTTTAACAGGCCATTGAGCCGCTCACATATGCCATTCCCCTCTGGATGATACGCCAATGAGAACTTATGCTTTATACCAAGCATCAAGCTGATTTGCTCAAAAACTGCATTAACAAAGTGAGCCCCATTGTCTGACCTCATTACCTTGCACACCCCCCATCTTGGGAACACTTCCCTCACTAGAAATTTGGCAGCACAGGTAGAGTCTGGGTGAGCACAGGGGGCTGCTTCTATCCATCTAGAGAATGGACACATCACCACAATTAAATACCTGTACCCGTTGCACACTTGAAACATGTCAACATAGTCAATATGCAAGTGCTGGAATGGTCCATTTGGCCGGGGGATAACTCCTCTCACTACTTTTAATGTGTGCCCAGCGGTGAACTGTTGGCAAATAATGCAGTTCACCATGAAAAATGCAACGTGCTCTGCTAAATTCGGTGTAAACCAGTCTTCTGCGAGCGTTGCAGAGAGATTTTCTTTTGTCATATGTATAGGGTAGTGTAACTGCTCCAATGCTACCTTCAGTAGAGCGACAGGCATTACTGGTTTACCAGTGCTGTCTTGCCTCCACAACCCGTCAGAGGGGTTTAAGGAACACCTTTGACGCTTCCACACATTTTTCTCCCCCTGAGCTGCCGCCCCTTGTAGCTCCATTAGCTGAGTCTGCCCCATGTTTCTATAGGCTTCGGGTGTGGCTTGAGCTACCATCATACGCTCATGGGTACGTGCCACCCCCACGTCCATGATTGTTTCATTTTTGGATGCCATACGCTTGGCTTCCGTGTCCACTTCATGATTTCCACGTGACACGAAATCCATCCCCTTGGTATGGGCGGCGCATTTCACGACCGCTATGCCCATTGGGAGCTGTAGTGCTTTTATCAACAGGTCCAATAAGGCTGCATGTTGCACTGGCGTGCCGTCTGCTCGGAGGTAGCCCCTCCTTTTCCAGCGCGCTAGACCTGCATGCACTGTGGACGTCACATAGGCGGGGTCACTGTACACCGTTACTTCCTGGTCTGCATGGTTCTCAATGGCGACTATCAGCGCCAGTAGTTCTGCAGCCTGTGCCGAATAATGAGATGGTATTTGTGCACTAACGAGTACTCGAAACTCTCCATTTGCTAGGTGTTTTACCACGGCCACGCCTGTATATCTTTGTCCGTCTTCTTGATCGATTCTTGAGGAACCGTCAATGAACACGATTTCACCACTTGCCAGGGCATTTTCCTTTACCTTGGGGATTTCATCATAGAATTCCTCATAATTTGTGCAGTCATGTACGGGTTCCCCCTCTGTGACCGGCTCAGCTATGAACGTAGCTGGATTTACAGTTTTACATTGCACTATTTTGATCGATGGGTTAGAAATAATCACTCATATGCGGATGCTCTCTGAGATGTCAGCCTTCTCTTTGGCTTCACTAGTATGGCGAACAACGAGTGCTCGACATACAAGTTCATGGAGCATCCCAACAAAATGGATGTCACCTTTTCAATGGCGACCGCGGCAGCAGCTAGATTTTGTTCGTATGGAATTGGCCCTTCATGACCGGGTCCAGACTCCCGCTGTAATATGCTAGGGGCTTGTACCCCAGTGAGGTTCGCTGTGCAAGCACTGCCATCATAAAATTACCATTGGTGTGTGCGAACAGGTAGAATTCCTCTACATAATTAGGAATTCCAGAGAACTGGGGCCTTACTAATAGCCCCCTTGAGTTCTGCAAACACCTTTTCCATTGCCTCAGTCCATTTGATTTTTTTTCCCTTGTCTCCTGGGCCTTCTTTAGGGCCTGAACCAAGGGCTTAGTATACGAGCTATAGTTGAAGACCCATGCTCTGACATAATTGCACAGGCCTAAGAAGCTTTGCATTTGTTTTATCGTGAGCGATTTAGCCGTGTTCATGACTGCTTCAGCCCTTTCTGGGGTTACCTTTTTCCCTTCATGTGTGATTAGCTGGCCTATGTACAGCACTTCTCGTTGAAAGTATTGTAACTTTTCCTTATCAACGTTATACCCTTTCTCAGCCAAGATAGTCAATAGTTGGACAGAGTCGCGCCTGCATTGTTCCTCAGTGATGCTGCAGAGTAGAATGTCATCCACATACTGCAAAACAACACTGTTTACTGCAATATTGCTTGGGTCCATCTGCAGGACTCTGTTGAAAATAGATGGAGACTCACAGTAACGCTGTGGCAGCCTCGTGCTTTTCAGGCGCATTTGCCTGAAAGTGAATGGCGTCAGGTCTTGTGAGTTGAGAAAAACGCATTTTTCAAGTCAATCACCGTGAAATATTTTGCCTCAGTGGGTATGTTGCATAGAATTGTGGATGGATTCGGGACTAGAGGGAACTCGGCTTCAACTATATCGTTTAATGCTCTTAAATCTTGGATTAAACGCCAAGACCCTCCTTTTGATTTCTTGACAGGGTAAATCACTGTGTTGCAAGGTGAAATTTTACGTCACTAGGATGCCCTGCTCCATCATGGCAGAAATTGTCTTTGCGATCCCTTCATCTGCCTCTCTGGACATAGGATATTGTTGTGCTCTTGGTAAAATTGCTCCTGGTTTCAGTTTAATTTTCATTTCACCTGCCCCCTTCAGGAGGCCAACATCATAGGGCCCTGTAGTCCATACTGCGACAGGCACTTGGGCCATGTTGTCATCAAAGTATTCTGGACGTATTAGCGCCAACATCATTCTCTGTTACACCTCCCCTTTTATCATTTTGACCCAAAATATGAGACTCACTTCTACCCTTGTCTCTTCTAGGTCAGGGTGTTCTTCGAACAGATCGTCATCGGTGATGTCAGTCACTCGATACCCTTCTTCGATGGCGATAATCGCACATCATTGTCTGCCTTCGTCGTCATATCCTTCGACCAATACCACTTTCTCTCGTTCTGCGGCAGATTGTATCATTAAGGGAAATACTTGTCCCTCCTCTTCGTGCATATGTATTCTGTGTCTGAATAGAAACTTACCAGGTGTCCTCATAGTTCTATCTGCGAGACCTGGCAATCCCACCATGAGCACCCGCACGCAATATGCGAAGACTTATGGCTCCAATGGTACAGCTCTCATGGCTATAAGTCCGGAGTATGCTCTGATCATTTCGCACACGTTTGAATAATGCATTCCTGGAGTGGCGCATACTTTACCATTCTCGGTAAACGAGATTGTCATATTCAATTTAGTCATTAAGTCCCGACCCAGGATGTTTACTGGGGTCTGATGTGAATATAATAAGGGTACATTCATTTTGCGCTTTCCCACGGACACTGGGAGAGCGTCTGTAAAGGGAACTCTACTGTGAGCTCCCGTGAAACTCTGAGTATCTATGGCTTCGCCGGACAAGGTAAACTTGCCTTCTCGTATGCACGAGCGCGTCGCACCCGTGTCAACTAAGAAGGAATATTCTTTACCCCCTATGACGACATTCCTCCTGGGTTCCCTATTAGGGTCTGGTGTCACTGATAGGATAGAACACATCAGAGTCCCCGTGAGCTGTCCTATTTCATATATAAATTCGGCCCGCTGTATACTTGCTGATTTCCCCCATTCCCAGGGTTGACTCCCCCTCCGGAGCTAGTGCCCTGTGACATTTGCGGTCGTGCCTGCTGGGATTGTCCCTGCGGTACGTTCCCCATGTGCGGGGGTGGAACCGCTTGCTGTGCATCCTGCTGCAAACCTGGCGCCTGCTGCTGCACTGTGTGATTTTGTGCACCGCCCTGTTGGGGGACGGCTAGCTGATTCACCATGCCTGCCCCCATCCCTTGGCTATTTTGCCACATGCCTTGGCTTCTGCACACGCGCGCCACATGTCCTGTCATTCCACACAGCCAACACACTGGCAGTGGTCGGGCCATCTGTCCATCTGAGGTAGCTGGACTGCCCATCTGCATGTTCTGAAAACCACTTTGATTATTCTGAAAGCCCCCCTGGTTACCTCGAAACCCACCCTGATTACTCTGCCATCGTCTTCCTCCAAAACCCCTTCCCCTCGGGTAAAATCCCACACTACCTTGGTTGTTCTGGGATGGGTTAGCTACTGAATGCGCTCTTGGTTCAGCTGGGCTTGTTAGCATGGCTCCCTCGAGAGCATACTTCGAGAGTTTCTTTTGCACCAGCTTTGCTTCCTCACCCTTACGAGATGCCTCCTTTTTATGGTTCTTTTCTTGCAACAATCTGCAGTAGTGTGCAATTGTCAACTGTATTTCGGCCCATGGTTTTGCTTCTACTCCTACCAATTTTTTCAGCTGCTTCTGCACCGGTTCAGGCAACCCCTAGCATAATATGTGGTAGAATACAGGGATAGATTTCATCCAAGACTCATGCATTTCGAGCACTCACGCGTCTTGACAATTCTGGATATAAATCAATGGATCCTCTGACTCTTTCATTTTCCGAGTTATTATAGCTCCCATATCTGAGGTGTCTGGATATAGCGTTCGCAGCGCTTTCCACACTGCTGCTCTACAATTATTAAATGGTGCTCCGTCATGGGAGGTGTTAATTATGGTTACCCTAGGGTAGCCTGCCCGTTTCCATACATCGTCTGCACTTTCACCAAGAATGGCATTTAGGAGGCCCTTAATGTCCCCTATAGCTAAGGTTACACCCCCGTCATTTTCTCTAACTCATGTATCCACTTCCCGGCTCCCAATGTCAGCATTGGAAGCTTATTTTGTAGGTTCTCTCGGTGTGGCCATGGAATATAGTGTGGTTTTGCTCCCCCTTTTTCTAGCAGCGGGAATTGGAATGTGCAGTCTTCCTTTTCTTTCCCCATAGCTCTCTTATCTATCGCTGGGGTGGCATTTCCACCTTGCCGTCTCCCTGGCAATGCCCTTAATTTATCTGCATAGACAGGTGCTGACACCCCCCTCTGACAGTGGGGTGTTCCTTCATGCTGGCCGGACTGCGTGGCAGACTTCGGTGTCCTACTTGCAGACTCACTAGCGTCTGACCATCGTATCCCTCGGTCCTCTGGGAGCCATTTTTCGCGCCGTCTCCCTTCCTCGTGTGCCTCATTCTCCGTTTCCCCACCAGAGTCAGATTCTGAATACTCCCACTTTACACAACTCCTTGCATCTTCTTCGTCCTGCCCAATCTCTAGCCTGTCTAGGGACAGTTCCCTGTTCCCACTACTTCAGGTGACATCCTCTGTGTCATATAGTTGAGTGCTCTCCAGGCGCTCATCTTCCCTTCCCCCTTGGGATATTTGCTCCAGCCCCATCTCATCATATATTTTATCGATCGTTCCCTGATACTTCGGGTGTCGAAGTCATCTTCAATATTTGTCCCACTTATTCCTTGCACCGAGTCGTGTGCAGGAAAGAATTCTTCTATGTCTTCCCATTCTACAACAGGATTGGGTTTTTTAACTTCCTGCTCCAAATATTCAAGATCTCGTGCCCTCTGTCTGCGCTTACGTTCTGCTTCCTCATCTATTCCTTTGCGCTTCTTTGCTTCTTCTCTAGCCTTGTCTACTTCCCTCATCCTTTCATTTCTACGTTCCTTTGCCCTTATAATTTCCTCATCTTCTCTTCTCTTCATTTTCTTCTCTTGTGCTCTTTGCTCTTCTTCTGACCTTTGCTTATTATCTTTGTACTGGTCGTAGGCTGCCTTCTGGTTGCGATTGAGATGTTTCTCTTGCTCTTCGCGATATAGTTGTTCTCGCTTTAGCCTATCCTTCTTTCTTGTCCTTTCGTCCCTTGCTTCCATCTCTTTTTCTCTCTCCTTTGCATATCATCAGACCTCTCTCTAGGCCTTATATCATCACTTCCTTTTCCATCCAACTTCAGCAATATCTGACCTCCCATCCATTCGTCTTTCGCGACTGCTATCTCATCAACTCTACCTTCATTTTCCTTTCGTTTCTTTCCCTCTCTCTCCTTATCAGGAGGTGCACAACTCTGTGCCCGATCTTTTCCTTCATCTTCACGTCTCTCCTTGTCCCTCAGGACCGCAGAGGCAATATTGTTTTCCTGTTCCTTTCCCTTATTGTCGTCACTACTGTATGTAGGCGACTCATATGCAGGGTTGCTATACCCCGTGGCTGCCTTAAGTTCTCTTAGCGGGTAAAGCCCCTCTGTCTTACTCCCTTCAATGACTGGCTCAAGCAGGGCTGGTGGCGCGGTAGGCGTCTCACCCCCCTCCGTACATACATTTAGTATCCAGTCTGTGGGTGGTTCTTCCACCTTCGTCTCTTCAAACATCTTCCACAATTCTAGAATAGCAAGATGTTTCTCTAGCGTCTTGCCTGTACATTTGGCATGTAGAAAAGTCATCATATGTTGTAAGACGGCTTTAAATAGGGACCCATTCTGTGGCCACGGCATAAACATCTTGTGGGCAGTACCCTTAACCCATTCTGTGCTATACTTTTTTAATTTAGGTGCATGCTTAGGTACTTGCTTGCATAGATGCGCAAGTGGGGTGACCTCCATTTTCAATTCCGTTACCAAAAATATTTATACAGTTTGTTATCCTTCTACTAGTATGAGCGAGCACCAGATACGCAAGCTCCAATCCAATCTTTTCCCGCCAACATTTTTTATGCTATCAATTAACTCAAAACCATCAATTTATTGGCGATTCCCTCTCAGTTACAGAATAGCGTAAAACCTAATTTCATTTTCAGACAATCAACAATACAGTTCTATTACATTTGACGTACAACAGAACACATATGACAGACACTTGACAGACTAGACAGACACCAGCTGGTCATACATATACCTGTCTTCTAATCAATACCCCGTCATGGAGTTTAAACAAACTCCTTTGATGCGTCTTTAAACGTCACCGTAGTCTAATTGTCCCTTATTATATGGGCTATGAGTTCACATTTCTTCTGACCGCTGTATTAAAGCACAGGAACAAGGTGAATCCTTACGTTTTTATCTCAGGTGCCCCCCTGGTACTCCTTCGTTTTTTATCTCAGGTGTCCCCCTGGTATTCCTTGTTTTTCTCTCGGGTGTCCCCCCGGTATCCACTCTTTATCTCTTATGCTCGAGTCATTACCCCCTATATATATACAGTCTTCTCTACTTCTGACTATTTTAATATTTTCGCCGCCACCCTCCGTTACCTTTCCCTTACTTGTTCTAATGCCTACAAGACATTTGCCAAAGTAACGAGTTTGTTGTTTCACTTACCGACCGCATCTTTTCCTCTCTGGAGCTTCGGAATCACTGCCCCTTCCTCTTCAGCCTCTTATGGTTTTTTCGTCCGATTGGCTGCCCGTGGGAATGAGAAGGGTTATGCTTGGAAAGGCGGGTTCCTTCAGACCCACTGCAGATTTTTATGGACTTACTCTATCGTTGTCCACGGGAAGCTTCTTAGCCTACTCAGCCGGAATGGCGAAAGGACTTGTGATATTGCTGAAGGCCTAGAGTTACTTTGTGCCGTCGGTCTATAGGTGTCTTATAACTATATTAATCAATAATCCATAATCGATGGCCAAAACCATCCTCACGCTACCAAGTGTACAGGAGGGCGGGAAATTCACCGACGGGCCCATAGGTCAGTGCTCACCCTCTAGGCCTTGTAAGACAGGATAGCTGCACCATGTGAGGGATGGGGGTGCAGGATTCACTTACTTCAACACGACTCAATAATGAGGACTCAGTAGTTTGGCAAAGGGAAGTCTGTTTGATGACAAGTACATCAAACAGGGAACAAATGACAGCATCATTGCGATCACCTGTCTCGCTCCAACTTCCTCAAACTTCAGTTGAACAGCAATTCTTATAGGCAATATTCGTCATCATTGACGTCTAATTCTACAAAACTCGTCATGCAATATAATTGGTTAGGAAAGGTAACTTAAGTATAGGTGCTATATCTGTATATGATAATGGAACATGCGGATTGGATAACGCTCATCGTGAGGGTGTCTACACCCCTCCCTCTACATCACACGTGATAGACGTCACGGCAAGTACAACGTCTCATTGGTTCTACGATATATAGGACCCCAGATAACTTGGTCCATTGTGATTGGGCAGGTTACACCCCTAGACATACATTTCCACTTTTAATTAGCAGCATGCAGAATGGACACCCAGGTGCCTGGTGTCCCAAGTTTCACCCTGCCTCCCTTCCATTAATCAGTATCTTGGGCTATGTGTCAATTAGTTAGCTGGGTATGGCCTCGAAACTGTAACCTCTTATCAGGAAAAGTTATGGCATCCTCGGGTTCTGGGTGACATCAGGCGGTGGTACCTCTTCGCGCCTGGCTGATCACATGCTAGTTCACCATGAATCTGCTTCAGTTTCCAGCTTTTAGTGTATTTAATTCTGTTTCGGCCTCACCACCTGCATGGGCCCCCTTATCTTGACCTTCATGAGGCAGGCTGGTACTCTCTGAAGTTTGAGTCTTGTTAGCTGACGCTCTCCTCCCTTTCTCTGGATGACCTCGATTTCCTAGGCATGAGGCACTCTTTGTTGAGTTTCGATTCCGCTCCTTTCCTTGCCTCTGGCTGGGTTACGAAACTTGGCCTGTCAGGCCTCTGGTAGCCTGGGTACATTTCTGCTTTTACAAAATGGAGTCGCACTTGTATAATGTGTCTTATTGAGGTAGATATATGGTTGGCGCTTGCCACTCTAATCTTCTACTAAGCATTGCAAGCAGTATCGTTTTCTTTAGCCTCTTGCATTCCAAGCCTATTTACACAAGTTTAACTGGTCAGTTGCTTTCATCTTGTTTTGTAGCAACATTTCCTTACATTTTAACATTGTCTCTTCTCTGTGTCCATTACATTTATTTTCGTAGCTACTCGCACTGGCGTGCTTGTCTTCGATAGCCGCATTTGTTCATTCACGAGTCTGTTCAGGCCCTTGTGTCATTTCCACTGGCCTTCCATTAGGGCTTTTTGAGTCTCTTCATGGACCGTCTATAGGTATTCTTCATTTCGTATCAGCGGCTGGCACGGCTGTCTGATAGGGTACCGTGCTGCCCAGGGTTGTCTGGTTATGGGCGCTTCAACAGGTATGGATCTTCTGATGTACACTGGGCAGAGCCCCAGTGCAGCTCTTTGTTGGTTCATTTGTTCCTCATACATCACATACCTTGGTGAGTACTCTCCTGGTACCTCGAAATGAGGGGTAGGGGTGCAGGCCATGTCTGGTACCTCCTCTACAGCGGACTGCTATCTTACCTGCGTCAGCTTCCTGGCTCGTGTGCTGTATCTGCAATAATGGCTGATGAGGTGCGCATGCATATTATTTTTAATGGTCGCGTTGCGTGTTGCTGCGCGACCCAGAACCGTAATGCGCATGCGCTGTGAATCAGTGCTCGATGGAGAGATTAGTGTCTCTGTGGGCTGTCGGGATGGGCTGTGTGTCAATGTGGTTTCGCCGTGCTAGCGCGGGGTAACTACTGCTATTAAAGGGTCCTGAGAGCCCCGGTATGGAACAACAATTAGATAATGCTCCTGCATGTGTCTTGTATCAGTGAGACTCAATATTAGTGTGAACACCCGCATGACGTGGACCTTCTATTGTGTGTAGTGTCGAGACCAATGTTCCCTCTAATTATTTCTCTCTATGTGAGGAACTGGTTGGCTGTTAAGCGCACATTATTTTCCATGTGCGCAACCGACTAATGAGGTAAGCCACTTTGTGAGCTACCATTGCAGAAGAGAGTTTGGAAAGGAATTTCCTCTTCTGAGCCACTGCAATTCTTTACAAATATTGCAACACTTTTTCCAAACACATAGGCCCTCATTACGACCCTGGCGGAAGGGGTATTACGCCAGCGTAATGCATGGCGTACCCTTCCGCCTTACTACGAGTTCCCGTAGCACCATGGCGGTTTTCACGCCTGGTTTTTCCGGGCGGAAAAATCCATGGCGCTACGGGACCTGTTGTTAATTACGCCACCGTAATTTACGGTGGCGTAATTAACGCCTTCCCCACTCCCATTATACCCTATGGGGCAAAAATGGGAATGGGGAAGGGTAAATGGGGATTGGGGACTTACCGCCCCGCCAAGGTCGGAATGGGGTGGTAAGTCCGCCAACCCCCATGGCGGAGTTGGCAGCTCTGCGCCATGGTCCATGGTGCAAATTGCACCATGGACCTCCGCCAGGGTCGTAATGAGGGCCATAGGCTAAAATAAAAAAAAAGGTCATATAGGATTATAGAGAAAACTCATCAACCAGTCCAAGACTTCAACATTTGCCACAGTATCTTGTAAACGTACTTCTGTGCAGAGAAAAATGTATGTTTCATACCACTGAAAAATCACTTGTGTATTACAAAACACAAAGATCTTTTGGCATAACTGATGTGGCTGTCAAGAAATTCAGACAGAATACATGATTTGCCAACGGAGTAATGGCAATTAAAAGCAATGTGTCAAAAAACATGCTGATAGGAGTTCAAGTGCCACTTTAAGTAATTCAAGGGCCAGAAGAACATGCTTTTAATAATTTGTGTAAGGATGATAATTGTATCAGAATAACTGCCCCACAGAATATAAGGATGAAAAATGAGTAACCCCAGTAGAGCATTGGCATAGGAAGGAACTCTAATAATATAAATGCCCGATCTCGAGAGGAATTTTAAGGGGAAAGAAAATCTTCTAATAAGCAGAAAGTATCCCTATTGTCAAAGCCAATTACTTTTTTACTCCCTGAAAAATCATTTGACTCCATGTAGGGAGCAGAATCTGATTAGAGCCCTGTTTGTACCCTTACATAGGAAGTGAAATGACAGGGCATATAATAAAGTGTATAGTTTTGCCCACCCTCCCTCACCACAGCCTAAATACAATTAAACAAGAGCCTTACTGAAGAAAATCACATATATACGCCTTTTCAGTTAATAGTATCAATTTATCACAGATACAACTGATCGAGTGCCTTCTTCTGTAACAATGGATCAGTGTTCTGTAATTCTTTGTGATCACTTAAATAAGATGCAGAGGGCTGCTAGAGTCAATACACACAGAACACATTGTTATATTGAAAAGCCATCGGCAGTTGAGCATAGAAAGAAAAGGAAGGTGCTGTTGTCTAGACGGGTACTAGAATTTCCTATCCTTTAGCAAGCGGGCAATACATTTCCTTCAGTGTACTGACGAAACATCTGCCTTGGTTTTTGAAATGTGCTGCTTTGTTCATCACCCGCAAGGAGCGATACCTGTGCTCTTCAACCCATAGCCTTTCCTGGCCCCCGTGCTAGCCTCCAATACTAGTTGATGGAGCACTGTAAAAAGTGAGGGATTGCAGCAGTAAATATTCACTGGGATATTTGCAGACCCACAATACTGTGCAAGCAAGACATATTTAATGCATTGACATATTATGTGCATTTTAAGAATGTCATCATTCTGCATGTACACAATTCTTCTGCAGTGCATATTAGATTGTTTGCAACATACCCCACCCTTATATCATTGTGTAGGATTACACAAGTGCTCAGTGAAACCGTTTTTGTATAGAAGCGAGTTACCATATAATGTGTGAAGGTCTATGCCCAAAGGAACTCTGAACACTTGGAAACTATGCAGATTGTGTGAAAAGCAATCTCCTGTCTGAATATCCAGTGCCCTGATAGTATGGACGAGTAAACAGAGGCATAGTCCATACCCATTATCCCTTGTAGGCTAAGTAAAGGATATTGCAATGTTGCTCTCCACTTATAGGATAATGTTAGTAATGCTAAAATAGGAGACGCTAAACATCACATTTGTCTTCTTAAAAACTTTAGAGGGAAAATGAATATTTGAGTTTTATAATGCATTCACTCACAAGGAGGCCCCTTCAAAGCATTTGCGTGACATATGTAAAAAGACGAGAAAGTATGGGATAAGGTTACATATCCAAGTAGACAAAGAAATCAGAGTTCGGGAGGATATCTCGCGCTCACACCAACAACTTATTGTATGCTGCATTAGCATATTGAAGTTCTGGGATCCAGCCCATGTATAGGAGAAAGCCAATATTGGACAAAACATTTTGGAATGTTAAGACCATTGGAACATATGGCATGTTAGGAACATAGACTTTCAGGGTCTACTATACAGAGACAGAAGATATAACCTATTGATATAGAGAGGCCTTGATAACGACCAAAGGTCGAAACACGTGTCGGCTGTTTTACACTTTGAAAGTCAAAATTAAATAATATATTTGACAACTGTTATGTAACTTGAGGAATTTTTGTACCTATTCAGAAGAATTTTAGCACTAGTGATAATAGGGTTTACAATAAGTTGTTGGTGTGAGCGCGAGATATCCTCCCGAACTCTGATTTCTTTGTCTACTTTGTACAAACTTTGTGGGAAGTTTGAGGGAGTGATATCACTTGCTGCCGACCCCTCCGTATTTTTATTATATATATTTTTTGAAATTTGAGAGTGGAAAAGAGCGCACGCAATTTGTTAGCGATCCCACAACTTTTTGTATTTCTACATATCCAAGTAGCATGCTTACTTACAGTCAGTATCCGATATTTGAGCTGGTAGTTCGATTATATGGTGTGGGTGACGCTTTTGGTAAGGTGCAATGAGTAACAGAAATGTTGGCGCATGAACTTTCATGTTACAACAAACATAAAACAAGTGCATGTAGGTACAAGTCTGCTAAACTTTTAAAGATCCAAGAGAGAAAGAGTCAAGGTTGTCCGGTAGTATCCTAATGTGTTCTGGGGCCGAAGTTAGAGTCATATGGTAAAAGTGTGGTAGAGTCAGGTTTAGGAGTCATGGATGGGCAGGGAACATTATTTGGTTAATGTGTGCAGGCATATCTTGGTTAGATTCTTCTGTTCATGGAGCCAGTTTTTCATATTAGTTTTTAACCTCTTGTGTGTGTATTTTGCTGTTAGGGATTTTAGGTGTTTACGGTCACCCTTGCATAGCAGTGTAATGCAAATGAGCAGAATATCAAGACTAGTTGCTTAATTTAAAAGAAAGACAATTTCAGGTAATTGCTGTGGCTTGTGCCTTATTAAATCTTTTTGAATAGGTGAGAATTGTCTGTGTGCACTGCTAAAAATCTTCTGAGCGGGACCCATAAGGAAGCTGGGCAAGCGCACATGCGCACAGCTTAGAGGGAACATTGGTCGAGACATATACAGTAGTGCACAATTCATGCCACAAAAGATCTAAGCATTTCATCGACATGCCATTTCATTCATGACTGGCATGTGTTGTTTGTGCTGCTTTATACATATTATGCATAGTTTAAATAAATGAGCAACTTGGATGACACTTAATATCAGCATAAACACTTTTCTAGATTACATACTGTATAATTGATCGGGTGGTTTGTGGCTGCGGTAAGGACATGCAAAAGTCACACAGCACAAAGATATTCATATTTCATGATATGATATGATATGATATGATATGGCATTTGTAACGCGCCTATACACAAGTGTTTCAAGGCGCGACGAGGCGGGGGGGGGAACAAGGGGAGACAGACAACGATCTTACTAGGCCAGGTGTCATTCAGATCGCGCAAGTGCAAGGGTAGAGGGGAAGGGAAAAGTTCATGGGGGAAAGGGAGAGGGGAAAGTGCAGTACAGGGTTATAAGCATACAGCATACAGGATAAATAACAAGGGCCAGCTGGTGGCAAGTGCGAGGTAAGTGCAAACAAGTGCTGGGAAGGGGGGCTGTATGGATACAGACACAGTCCCGTAGTGCAGGGGTTGCCGTGGAGGCAGTGCAGGGGAGAGTGGCTGGGCCGAGAACGGTGAATGGCCCAGTTGCAGATTCAGTGCAGTTTCAGTAGTATTAGCGAGTGCAGTTACATTCGTGGTTAACAACTGAGCAATGCCATTTTGCTCATTGTGTGCATTGTGTGTTTAGAAGAACAGATTCCATTCAATGCACACATTTAACCCATTTTTCACCGTGTCTAAACAGTGTATCCATTTTTGCTAGAGTTTCCTTAATTCTAAGTCCCTGTCACCCCCTCTTGCTTTAGCATTGATGGTTTGGATGATACACCATCTCAATTCTGTGTGTCTGTGTTTTTCTTTCGTAAAATGTGCCACCATTGGTTTGTCCTCAATCATGTTCTTGAGGCATGATCTATGTTCACATATTCTTTGCCTCACTTCATGCTTGCTTTTCCCTATTACATTAGGTTACATGGGCATTTTATCATGTAGATGCTCCATTTCGTAAGGCCGTTGGAGAAGGTTTTGTACTTCCAGATGGTTCCATTGAGCATGACTTCTTTTTGGTATTGTGTTAGATGGCACACTGAACATTTTCCACAGCGGTAGTGTCCAACTACAGGGGGGAGGTACCATAGAGTGGTTTGGTCTGGCCTCTTGGGTCTCTCAGTGAGTGGGGTAGGTATGTACCAGATGGTCTTTTAGGTTTTTGCTTCTTTTGAACACGAATCTCGGTATTTCTGGCACCCCTTATCAAAAAAGAGGGACCTCATCCCATTTATATCAGAAACAGTGGAAACCTATGTCAGGAAGTGCTCCTTATTTATGGGCCAATTGATAGTCACAGGCATCATTATCATCACAGTTTATTTCAACGATTGTCATAAAGCTGAACGTGAAAAAATATACAATACAGATTAAAAAATACAAAACAACAACATTAATAAACCACCCCCCTCCCCCAACCCCACATGGCCACATTCGAATTTAAGAACACTCCAATAGCACAATAACTTAACGGAGTTCAAATTCAAATAATAGCCGACGAATAAATAGTTAAAAGTGTGGGGTTGGTTAAAACATTGACGCTCATAGATCGTAAATGCTCTAAAGTGCTACGTGCATGACGACTTCTAAAACGGGTAACCTTACATGAGTAGATCCTTAAATGGAAATGCCTGTAAAACTGGGGTGCAAGGAAGCTCTGTAGTACATGCCAGTCGTGTATCCTATCTCACGAAGTGGGGGACTCAGTAATACAAAGAGCGTAACGGCTTCATACTCCAATTTCCCGGGGCCATTGGGCCCCTAAACAAAATTCTCTTAGCACTGGGGTAAAAAGAACTTCTAAGTTACTGGAATGACTACACTCCCACTTAAGGAACTATGCATTCCTCTGATATGCCAAGCCCTGTACAAACATTTGTCAATGGAAAATACTACGTTCTTTTTTGCTGGTCATTTTACAGAGCATAAGTGCATCCTGCAATCGACTTATAAAGTACTCACTCAGTATTGGTTTTAAATATGTAGAGCGCAGCTGAGTGAATAAGGGGCAAAAGAAAAGAAAATGCTCAAGCAATTCGCTCTCCAAGGAGCATGCGCGGCATAAATCAGAAACTCGTACGTTCCATGCCTGTAAGTTTTAAGTCAATGGGAGAGTGCTAAACTTCAATTTCAGATACAATGTATGCATATACATAGGGGCCATCTCAGCTATAAAAAAAAAATCGAACCCGAAGTTTAATTTACATTGAATCTAAAAACGGGCCTAAGTATTGTTGTTACAGTATACAAGAGGATTATCCCTGAAGAAGATACGGTAAGCTGATTTGAGGAACTCCTTCTTGTCTGTGGTAATACTAGTGAGGTTATGCCATAAAAGCAACAAAAAAAAACTGTTCTGAGGTGGTTCTTTACGTGCATGCACCATCGTCGATCACGACCACCATCCTGTGCTAGAAGGTCAGATAAAGCTTCCTTGCACTTTCCCAGGGTTGCTGAAGACCACAGTCTAACCCAATATAAAACAGGTCTGAGAGAGATGGCATCACTTATAGGAAATTGATCTAATTCGAGCCGCACTAGAATATTAGCCAGGCTATTCGCCGGGCTAGATTTAAGGTGTAACAACTTTTTGAAGAATTGTTTTCTGTGATCTAGCCGCAGTCGAAAACACTTTGGTGGCTGAGCCGCTTACTTTTTTCTGTTTTTAGCTCAAGACCCACTCATTATGAAAAGCCGTTCAACCAACCCAGGCAATATTTCTCTCTCTCTCTCCCTCTGTCGCGCCCCCTCTCTCCCTCTCTCCCTCTCTCTCTCTCTCTCTCAACAAAATCCTATCACTGATTAATCTCATTAAAACAATAGGAAATTCCATAGAATAGTCAATCTATTAACCACAGTACATGGTTTTGAAATCATTACATGAACATCTGCTCTCAAGGTTCAAACCCACAAATCCAATATTGTCTGGCCTACTGTAACCATTATGTCGCATCTTGCATAGTAAAACGGACCTCGTAGCCAGAATTTTATGGAACGGTCCCAATTTTAGGACTGTGTGGATGTGTCCACATCCTAAACACAAGCAATCCGAGAAGGGAAAAGTCCTAACTTTGCTTGTCTGCCAGCTCTGTGAGTCGGTGGCTGGCATGTGAGCATAGCCAGTTGTTAACAGCTTTCCCAGGGTTCAGAGCTCAAACAGGAAGTGCTATATTTGACTCCTTTTCTGTGGTGTTTAAAGTGCAGGGTTCTCCTAAGGGTTGTGACAAATAGCTTTTTTTTACAGTTTGCTTTGTTTCAGCTGAGTTTTAAAACTGGAGGGTGATAGATGGCCTACAAAGCAGTGAGTGGGTGAAGTAACCATTGTCCTTAATGTTGAGTGATTAATTGTCCCAAATGTTGAGTGATTATAAATGAGAGGCGTGCATAACAAGTGGTATGCTGCATGAAACATTAGTCCACTTACATTCCTACTGAAGAATGACATTTCAACTACTTTTAAGTAGGGGGCTGGGCAGTGCCTGTCCTGCCAGCAATGGTTTATGTTTTGTGGAAAGTCACTCGTCGCGGCTTTACTAGAGATGAGAGGCCTGTATATAATGCTCTTTAATGATTTTATTTCTGCATGGGCATGGGTGAATGTACACAGACAAGCTGCAGTCTTTGGTGTGGTGACTCTGCTCACAACATCTACACACACACACACACACACACAAACTCTCTCTCTCTCTCTCTCTCTCTCCCTCTCTCGCTCTCTCACTCTGTGGCAATTGACGCCCTTTCTATGTTTGGAAACATGAGCCCACCACAGCATTATGTAATTATGTGTAGAACTTTGCAAAGTTCACAAAGTTTTGAAGTTTTTCGCACATGCCAAAAAACACCTAAACATTGGGTGTACAGTTATTTAAGTGTGCATATATTATAATAGCATCAGAAATAGCGCTCTACGGTGCTATGAATTTTCTCCTTAGCAAAAGCTGTAACTCAAAAACAAATTCCGGTAAAATGTACCCTTGGAACTCGGGGATCTGTGCAGAGACATTTTCAAGAATAATACTATTTGAAGAAAAAAAAAGAATAATACGATTTGCTTAAATTATTAAACGCACATTCTTAACAATTACTTATGTGTCAAAAGTATGCTAGAGCCCAGCATGTGATTTGCTGTGGCAGCCAGCCTGGCGGCAGCAGGCACGCCAGGATGCTGCTTCCATTCCCTGTTGTTTCTCTTGTGGCTGCCCTAGGAATGATGATTGTATACATCCTCCTGACTAAAAGAATCGGAACCCATCCTTTGTTTTGTTGTGTGAGAAATGTTTATTTAAATTATCTTATCTTTGCAATGCATTTTTTGTTTGAGAGTGCACAGTGCACAGCACATACAGCACAACACAGGGAGGGCCAATGGCAGGCTGGCTCTAGGGACCAGGGTAGGGGAAGGGACAGATGGTGCATTGACTGGAGGTGCTGTAACTAGAAGCCAGTGTATTTGTTCACTATGCCAGCACATTATCCCAGGCCGTTTGTATTCCATTCGAGGCTTGGAGAAAAAAGTAGTTTTAAGGTGTAATACACGTATAATTGTATGTATTTTTAGAGTTTTTTTTAACTCTTTAAAAAAACGATAAATGTCCCTGATTTAATTTTTGAAATTGTTAAAGTGTGTATATATCTATCTTTATATCGACACTGTTTTGCTCCACAGCGAACGTGCACAGCGAAAACGCGCGGGTGCCGGCCCTCACGACTGAGCAAGTCGTATTTGTGTTTCCGCACTCCACCGGACCACACTCCATCCATACTTGCCAACATTTTGTGACCAAAAATCTGTAGGATTCTTGAAGGTTCAAAAATAGTTCTTACTTAATAATGACATCAAAGGAAATTACATCACATGACCTCTAACCTCATGACATCACAGGAAATAACATAACCTGACATACGGTGCAGAAACAATGACAGTAAATGAGTGTCATGCGTGGTCTCTCCTAGACCTCTAAGCATCATTAGAAGTCAGATTGCTAAATGAACATTAGAGGCTGGTGATATTTAATTTAGCGCAAGTAAATGTTTCCCACAAATACACAAGGGTTTGCGCGTAGCGAGGGAGGCTGTACCAAGGAATTGGGAGTTTAGGGAGGTGGTGGGAGGGCATATTCTATCATTCCTGAAAGGTTTTTAATTAATGGGTGAACATTTTGGCATTTTACAGCACACCGTCTTCAAAGAATGAGGATAAGCCACACAGTTTTAGGTCAGTTGTATAGGTTAACACATGAACAAATCAAATAGATATAAGTCATCAGCTGTGCACAGAAGCATTTTCGCTATTCTTTTCCCACAATCTATTCTAGCACAAGAACCATGTTCATGTGGTTGTGCTCATACACGCCCATTATGGCTGCATCATTATATGCCACCACCACCTCTGACACTAAGACTGCCTGCTGTGTGCTGGGCAGAGAGTGTCTGTTTCACGCTCTCTGTCATCAATCAAAATAATGATATGATGGGCCATTAACACGCCCCTTGGAGATGCTGCGGTGCTCTGCAGCTCTCTGGGCCTCAGACAGGCAGCCAGGCCTGCGAATCCGTAGTTATCAGATGAAAATAGGTAGGCAGTAGGTCTGCTTAAAAAGTGGTATCCTACCGCCTAAATCCGTAGGGTTGGCAAGTATAAAACCCTGCAGCCAGGTTTGTGGCAGTAATTCAGGACACCTTTTATCTTCAAGTTTTCTTTATTTCACCATTTGATATTGAAAAAAGCATTAAAAGATAAAAAAAAAACTGACGAGTTTCACCTTTTCAAAGGCTTCATCTGTGTCAACCATTCACTGTTTCTTTGCTGTAAATACGGACTTTCTTAGTCCCTTGTTTATTTCACCACCTGTAGTGTCACCCATTCTTTCTTTACATTGACCATCATGGCAGCCATCTTTTAACATTGTCTGTATGTCCCCCTTGGTTTTAAATGGCCCATAGTGTGTATGGCAAATGTTGTCTTTCAGATTTTTAAGGTAAACACAGTGGGCCTCATTACGACCCAGGCGCTAAGTGGTTAATGACGCCGTAAAAGGCTGCGGCGCCGTTACCCACTTAGCGCCTTACTACGAGGTCCCTTTGCGTGACCCGACCTGAACGGCTGGTCTGGACCAGCCGTTAAAGTAGGGACCCGCAAAGGGACCTCGCAGGCAATTACGGTACTGCAATTTGCGGTACCGTAATTGCCGCCTTCCCCATTCCCATTGAGCCCTATGGGGCAAAAATGGGAATGGGGAAGGGCCATGGGGAAATGGGGAAATACCACCCCGCCAACCTTGGAATGGGGCGGTATTTCCCCATTTCACCATGACGGACTTGTTACAACACCAGCACCAACCATGGTGCTAATAGCGCCATGGTTTAGCGCCGGTGTTGTAATGAGGGCCAGTGAATGGTTGACACAGATGAAGCCTGTGAGAGGATGAAACGTGTCTGTTTTTTCCCTTCTTTTAATACTTTTTTCAATATCAAATGGTGAAATAAAGAAAACTTGAAGATAAAAAGTGTCCTGAATTACTGCCACAAACCTGTCCGAAGCGTTTTGCCATAAGGAGTACTGGACAGAATAACCCAAACCACAAAGGGATTGTGAGTGAATGCTTCATGCTCCAGTTGTTTCACACCTGGTCCAAATCTGTCCAGCGGTTTTGGCTGTGTGGTCCGGCAAAAAGTGACCTTTTTTGTCTATCGGAAAATGACTGGGGACTAGGCCGTAACTGCTGAACCCATACGCATGCATTAGTAATGGCCGAACCCCAAACCCTCACCCATAATGATAGGCTCACAACTTGTATCAAGGGTTGGCAATAAAAGGCCGTAGGATTTTATTGTACAGATATGGGTTATGGCAATAACAATATCACATATCATGATGCTATCATACTTTTGGGCACCGGGTCCTGAGGTTACCCCCTTGGACCTGTGCCACCTTCTTGTGTCCCACGACTTGTTGTGGGCACCGTACAGTGCCTTCTACTTCTTTTTGCTCTTCTCCCCTTTTTGTAGGGTGGGCGGGTTCTGTGGTAAAGAAGCAAGAAGATTTGGACGACCCCGAGTAAACAGTGAACCTCCTGTTTGCTTGGGTCCCCGTTCAGGGTCCACAAACAGACTGTGTTTTCTATGAGCATGCTGCTCTCATTTATAGGACCCAGGGAGGCCCTGGGTCTTTGTTGTGTATGTGATGGGGGCTGCTGTTGTCGCAGCCCCCGGCCGGATAGCCGACTGTCTGACCCCCTGGTGGGGGCAGATCTTTGAACCTGGGCTCTGCCTGATGGTTGTTTTCCTTATGGCGCTTAGCACCTTGCTGTTTGGAGGAAGGGTGCGATGACTGTTTGCACCTTACCCTTCCGTGGCTTTTGAGCTGCTGAGACTGCGTGTCTCCATAGCTGGGGGGAGGAGAGGAGCAGGCGCGGGGAGGCTGGGGCTGCCCCTCTCCCAGCTGCCGATGGTAACAGCAGTTACCCTGCCTCGCTTTTGGGATGCCCATGCAGCATTGCCCATAACTGCTGAACCCATATGCATGCATTAGTAATGGCCAAACCCCAAACCCTCACCCATAATGATAGGCTCACAACTTGGTTCAAGTGTTGGCAATAAAAAGGCCGTAGGATTTTATTGTACAGATATGGGTTATGACAATAACAATATCACATATCATGATGATATCATACTTTTGGGCACCGGGTCCTGAGGTTACCCCCTCGGACCCGTGCCGACACACACGGGCAGGTTCCCGTCTGGCCGTGTTCCCCCAAGAGTATGCCCTAGAGACAGCCCCTGTGAGCAAGCGTTGTATTGATTTCCCGAAAGAAATGCTCCATGCCCTGGCTAGACAGATGGGTGCTGTCGAGAAAAAGGTCTGGGTTGCCTAGTGTAATGGCTGGGTGTTTTATGAAACCCAGTCCTCTAGTCATACAGAATCTCTCTATCGTCCTGTTCAGTTTTCTTCTGGATATGTCTATAGATTTGTAGCAGATGGCCCCAAGCCATTTCTTTCTTGGTAAGATGGCTGAGAAGTATATTTCCGTCCCCCTCCAGTTGTGCGAAATGCCTGCTAGAGAGGAGCAGATTTCTTCGCATAGGATGCTTCTAGCTGTGTTAACTAGGTCGTTGCCCCCTAGATGGATGATCAGGAATTCTGGGGGGTCCCTGTATGCCACCAGTTCTCCTAGTGTTTCGTGGATGTCAGCCCAGCGTAGGCCTCTGTATCCCCACCATGAAGTAATGGTGTTTCTGAAAGCTGGCCCTTCTTTGGTCTCTTCTGCCCATCTGCCTGTCCTGAAAACGAATGAGTGGCCAACTATCCATGCTGATCGGAGTGTGGCCCTCGATTCGCCTGTTGTTTCTGTGGTGGTGGGAGGTAGGGAAAAGAAAGAAAATTTGAGGGCGGATGGCTATGTCAATTTTGGTCTGATATATCTTTTATAACAGTCTGACTTCCATCCCCCTATGTTTTTTAGTAGTTGCGGAGCTAAATCTCCTTGCCATGCTGCAGTGGCGGTACCTATCCTGAAGGAATGCGTGCCGAACTGTTGGGGATCCCACCCTGCTCTGCTGATTGCTTTTATCAGCACCCATTTAAATTGGTAGCGGCTTTGGGCCGATGCATCCTTGTGGATTAAAAAATTCCCCCCCTCTTTGGGTCGTTATGCGTAATAGAGGTTGGTGATGCAAACTGGGCAGTTTGTTGCCTCATAGATGCAACAAATATTGATGGTTCTTTTTGCATCCGTCTTCAACTGTTGCATTTCTATGTTAACACTCTCCTGTCTCACCCTGATTTCCATGACGCCCAGACCGTTTGTGGCCTTGGTGCTGGAAGCGATGAGTTCTCCTACCCGGAAAGCCCCGAAGTAGGCTAGGAAAAAGGCTGTTTTAAATAACATTATCTCGTGTGGGTGCCAACATATGGCTTCTAAATGGCTTGCTATCTGCACGAGTTTGCTGAAATCAAGGGGTCGGCGGGTGTCCACTGCGGACCCTCTATTCTGCCCCTTCCCTTCATTGCATAAGAGATGAGCGCATTCTGGGTGGGGTCAGAATCGCCCCGTATTTTCGTAAAGTATGAAATTGCCACCAGGTGTCTTTTAGCCCAATCCCTTTTGAAACCTTGTTCCCGGGCCCATTTTAAAAATACTTCTATATCTTTAATCGTTATTAGTTCTACGTGGTTTGCACCTGTGGCTTTAAATACTGTTTGCAAACACTTACTGTACTGTTTTGCAGTGGTGCTTGCCACCGCCCTCTCTGCCGTCTCCGTTAAGAAGCCTGTGAGGTTGTTGGCACCCATTGTTGATGTGCCTGATTCTTGTTGGGCATCCCGGCCTGGGCTCTTTGGCGCTGGCGTTGATGCCAATGTGTTGCTGGCACCCCTTTTAGAGGTGCCTGCTTTGTATTGGTCATCCCGGCCTGCACTCTCTGGTGCTGGCGTTGATGCCAATGTGTTGTTGGCACCCGTTTTAGAGGTGCCTGCTTTGTATTGGTCATCCCGGCCTGCACTCTCTGGTGCTGGCGTTGATGCCGATGTGTTGTTGGCACCCGTTTTAGAGGTGCCTGGTTTTTGTTGGGCATCCCGGCCTGTGCTCTCTGGCGTTGGCGTTGCTGCCGTTATTCTTGTCTTCCCATTATTGCCCAGCATTCTGCTGGTATTGGCGTCATCTGTTCTTGGGCGTGCAGCACTAGCTCTCGGAATCTTGTCCACTGGAAACGAGATAAGGCATCAGCAATGTTATTATCTGCCCCTGAAATGTGCTTCGCTTTCAGTACAACGTTTACTTGTAGTGTGACTGTTGTAATGGCTCGTAATACTTTTAGTACTAAAGGGCATTTCGTAGAGCTTTTGTTTATGGAGCCCACTACAGCCATGTTATCGCACCAGATCAAAAGTTCCGTATTCGCTAGTCGCCTGCCCCAGATGTGTAATGTTAGCCAGATCTGGAATATTTCTAGTAGGGTGATGTTTCTTGTCCACCCTGCTGCTTGCCATGAATTGGGCCAGTGTCCTGCCACCCATTCGGAGTCTAGTATGGCTCCAAACCCCCTGCTCCCAACTACGTCGGTGTATAGGACTCTGTTTGACCGGGTATTTAAAGGCGTTCGCCAAAGTAAAGACCCGTTGAAATCTCTGAGGAATTTTCCCCATGTTTCCAGGTCCTGTTTCCTCTCTGCCTAGCCGGATATGCAAGTGTGGTTTGGTGAGTGATTTGATTTTGAACTCCAGGCTTCTGTAAAATATCCTCCCTTGAGGTATTATTTTGGATGCCAAATTGAGGCTGCCTGCTAAGGATTGTATTTCCTTTACAGTCCCCTTTTCTCTCATTCTCAGGTTTTGTATTTTAGATAGGAGTTCTGATATTTTTGTTTTGGGGATTCTGCAGGGCCCCTTTGCGGAGTCTATTTCGATGCCCAAAAAAATTATGTTTGTGTCTGGTTTGGTGGTTTTTTCCCTCGCCAGGGGATTTCCCCACTGAGCGGCCATGTGCTCCAGTTTTGCTGAAGCCTGGCCGCATTCCTCAGAGTTTGGTGGCCCTATGACCATGAAGTCGTCTAGGTAATGCACTATTTTTGTCCCTGGTCTCTGCTTTAGGAAAGCCCATTGAAAAAAGGAACTGAATTGCTCAAATAGTGCACAGGATACTGCGCACCCCATGGGAAGGCATCTATCTACGTAGACTTTGTTGTTAAAAGTGAAACCTAGCCACTGCTGTTACTCTGGGTGGACTGGCAAGAGTCTAAAAGCAGATTCAATGTCCAGCTTAGCCATCAAGGCGTTTCTGCCGCACTCTTGGATGAGCCTTACCGCTTCTTGGAAATGCGTGTAAGATACAGCGGATTCTGTGTGTGGGATGCCATTGTTTAAAGACTGGCCTTTAGGGTAGGATAGGTGATGGATTAGTTTCATTTTTCCAGGTTCTTTTTTGGGGACCAGCCCTAGTGGAGATATTAAATAGTCCTTTAGAGGCATGGCGTCCCAGGGACCTGCTACCCTGCCCAATTGCAGTTCTTTCTTGATTTTGGTTTCTACTATCTGGGGGTTGTCCCTGGCTGACTTTAGGTTCATCGGGATGTATTGTGACCCAGTGCCCTTAAATGGGATGAAAAACCCTTTGGTGAAACCCTGCGATATTATCCTGCTGGTTTCCTTGTCTGAGTAGCTGTTTAGGGCGTCCCTAAAATTGCCCGGGTTGAAGGGTGTTTGTCCTGGTTCTGAAATTGGGATATCATTCTTTCTGGTAATCTGGTGCAGTTGCTTGCTGCATGGTCGCCGTTGCAGTTTGTGCAGGCGTGTTTGTACCAGCATTCTTTGCCCCATGTACAATGGTTTTTCCCAAAATTTCTGCATGGAATGTTGGATTTGACAGCCTGCTGTTTGTTCTGTCTGTGGGCATTATTTTTAGCCGCCAAGGCTGGTTCCTCCGAAAGGGCTGCTCCCCTTTTTTGGATTTATCATTGTCATGGGATTTGCTTACTTGCAAATTTTTGCTATTTTTGGAAGAAGAATGCATGGTATCTTCTTCCTGGGGAGGTTCGGCGTTGAGGGTGTATAAATCGTTCTGGACTTCATCCCACTCAATGGCCGGCCTTTCTGACATGCTCCTCCTAAATCTGATGTCGTATGCCAGCCATGTCTTCCCCCTCTGTGTTACTTTTACTTCCCTTATTTTATCAACGTATGCCCAAATCTTCCTACCATCCATGGGGAATTTTTCTTCATATATTGTTGCTAAAATGGCAAAGGCCTGTAACCAGTTGTCCCAGTTTTGTTCGACCTGGGCGTTTCTGGCAATAGCTTATTCATCTATTTTTTTTTTTTTGGGGTCTCTGAAAGCATCTTTCCCCTTGCGCTGGGCTTCTATTAGGGAAAAGATTTCTATAAATTCTTTGGCCCATATGGCTTCTTTGATTGTGGTATCAATGTTCCATGCCAGGCATCTTTTGTATCTATTTAATATCTCTGTTTGGAAGGATTTCATTTTTTGGTCTAATTGTGCATTACAGATTGTTACAATGTCAGTTGTATTGCTGCCGGGTGTCCCTGTCGCGCCCATGTTGTCTGCGCCTGGGGTTGTCCATGCTTTTACGGAACCTGTTGGATCAGTTGCTGGAGTTGTGGAAGCTGTTGTATTTATAGCTGTGGGCGCTATTGGCAACTGCTGTGCTTGTTGTGGCGGGATTGCTGTAGGTAGTGTTACGGGTGGGTTGGCAACCGTTATTGTAGGTTCTATTGCGATGGTGGGGTTTGAGGCCCCAGGTTCCCTTGTGGGCGGTGTCTGTTTCCCCCTTATTTCTACCATTACTTGCTGTCATTCTGCTACATTCTCGCATAGTTTTGACAATTTTCTGGTACCTTTTCTGGCGCCTTTGGATATTTTTCTCCTTTTTAATGGTGCAGAAAACTCCTCCTGGCTGGGTGGGCTGGTAATTCCTTCCCTGGGTAGGCCGTACATGTTTTCTCTAACCCATGCCCATCTGTAGTTCTCTGCCCCTTCAATGGCTGCTAGCAATTGTGGTGATTTGGGCTTCTGCGCCGGTGTTGGGGGTGCCCGTGTTTTCCGTTTGGGCCCCATGTTTTTCTATGCCTGCTATAGGAAAAAGAAAAAGGGTTTTATCACAGAGTAAACCGTTGTTATAGGCGAGTTCTATTTGTTGCCTGTGCTGGGTAACTGTTGACTGGTGCCTTCTTGCCCGGGTTTCAGAAAATTGGGCAGCCCCCAGGCTTGATTTACTGGATTTAAATAATTGGTTTCGCTGTGAGGTCGCCCTGCAATATTACAGAAATGATTTTAAATCTGCAGTCTTTGGGCCCGCCGAGCTTGGAACTGTGTTTGCCAGCTCTGCGTGGCTGTCAAGCAAAGACGAGCTCCCAAGCTGGCTTGTGACTCTGCCCGAGTTTAAAACTGGCTTGTGTTATCTTGCCCCGTCTTCCTTATAACGTGGGGGTTCCGGTCCACTGTAATAAAATGTATCTCTTCCAGACATAAATGTCTATTTTTTCTCCCTCTTAGCCCCAACGCGGTGGCTCACCTGTAAAGCGTTGAATCAGAAGGCGTCCGCGCCGTGCTGTTCGAGTGCCGCTTCTCCTTCGCTCACACTGGTTTTGGGGATGATTCCGCAGCACGCGTCTTTGTTTGTTGTGTTTTGGACGCGCTCGCCGCTCGCTTTTCGTTCTATGCCGAAAATGTTGAAGTTGACAGCGTCTGCGCTGGCCGTTCTGTTGCCGCTTCTTCCTTCGTTAAAGGTGCATTGCAATTGCTTTGAACAGTACAATGTTTTGGAAGGAAAAAGACACTGCGATGTACAGCGAACTTCAAGAATTGCTAAAGAAGCAAGAATATTTGGAAGACACTGAGTAAACAGTGAACCTCCTGTTTGCTTGGGTCCCCGTTCAGGGTCCACAAACAGATTGTGTTTTCTCTGAGCATGCTGCTCTCTTTTATAGGACCCAGGGAGGCCCTGGGTCTTTGTTGTGTATGTGATGGGGGCTGCTGGTGTCGCAGCCCCCGGCCGGATAGCCGTCTGTCTGACCCCCTGGTGGGGGCAGATCTTTGAACCTGGGCCCTGCCTGATGGTTGTTTTCCTTATGGCGCTTAGCACCTTGCTGTTTGGAGGAAGGGTGCGATGACTGTTCGCACCTTACCCTTCCGTGGCTTTTGAGCTGCCGAGACTGCGTGTCTCCATAACTGGGGGGAGGAGAGGAGCAGGCACGGGGAGGCTGGGGCTGCCCCTCTCCCAGCTGCCGATGGTAACAGCAGTTACCCTGCCTCGCTTTTGGGATGCCCATGCAGCATTGCCCATAACTGCTGAACCCATATGCATGCATTAGTAATGGCCGAACCCCAAACCCTCACCCATAATGATAGGCTCACAACTTGTATCAAGTGTTGGCAATAAAAGGCCGTAGGATTTTATTGTACAGATATGGGTTATGGCAATAACAATATCACATATCATGATGCTATCATACTTTTGGGCACCGGGTCCTGAGGTTATCCCCTCGGACCTGTGCCACCTTCTTGTGTCCCACGACTTGTTGTGGGCACCGTACAGTGCCTTCTACTTCTTTTTGCTCTTCTCCCCTTTTTGTAGGGTGGGCAGGTTCTGTGGTAAAGAAGCAAGAAGATTTGGAAGACCCCGAGTAAACAGTGAACCTCCTGTTTGCTTGGGTCCCCGTTCAGGGTCCACAAACAGATCGTGTTTTCTATGAGCATGCTGCTCTCATTTATAGGACCCAGGGAGGCCCTGGGTCTTTGTTGTGTATGTGATGGGGGCTGCTGTTGTGGCAGGCCCCCGGCCGTTTAGCTGCGTGTCTGACCCCCTGGTGGGGGCAGATCTTTGAACCTGGGCCCTGCCTGATGGTTGTTTTCCTTATGGCGCTTAGCACCTTGCTGTTTGGAGGAAGGGTGCGATGACTGTTCGCACCTTACCCTTCTGTGGCTTTTGAGCTGCCGAGACTGCGTGTCTCCATAGCTGGGGGGAGGAGAGGAGCAGGCGTGGGAAGGCTGGGGCTGCCCCTCTCCCAGCTGCCGATGGTAACAGCAGTTACCCTGCCTCGCTTTTGGGATGCCCATGCAGCATTGCCCAAAACTGCATTTTTTTTGTTTTCTTAATAGCTTTTTTATTTTTCAAAGAATCTTCCCAAATCTTTCCAGTTTGGGGGTCCTCTGACATTATCAGTCAAATCCGTTGCACGAGTCAAAAGCTATTAGCAATTCCTATTTTGGATTTACTATGTAATATATATATATATGTATATATATGAGAAAGCCTTATACCTTGGTATAAAGTATTTGGAGATGCACTCCAAAGAGCAGTCCAGAAAAGAAGTCTGCTCGAAACGCTGAGTTTAATCACCAGAGATGAGCCAGGCAGTCGATAATTCCTTTATTCATTAAAATGTCATGGACAAAAAAATAAGTAAGCACAAAAACGACGCGTTTCTTGGTGAACACACCGCTTGGTCACATATATATATATATATATATATATATATATATATATATATATATATATATATATATATATATATATATATATATATATATACACATATAGTCAAGGAAAAAACTGAAGTTGCAGGGACGTTAAGGTGAGCAATACATTGTAAGAAAACCCTTGAAATTCAATGAAAAAACTTTAGTTGCAAGACGTTGAGGTGAGAACAATATGCAACAGAACCTTGGAAATTCAGCTAAAGCCACCTTAACTACGCGCCTCAATTTGCGCAGCCTATGACCTCAGTGACGGCATCACAGATCACATCACTGAAGACAATCGGAAATGACACGAACACCACAAAATAAAAATGCATGAGGCTCATGCATTACATGCACAAAAGTCAGCACCACCTCCAGCACCTGCATCCACCAGTACAACATCATCAACACTAAATAAAAGCCTCAACCTCTACAGCAGTGTCAGCTGCACATTTCCAATTTTACCAGCTGCTCCATCTCCAACAGTGCCACTATGTTCTGAATATAGGTTTACCTTTGACAGGAGTTAATTGTACAACATCTAGTGAGAGTCCACTGGGATGATGAGATTCATAAAGCTACAATAAAATACACACAGAAAAAATAACTAAATTAAACTTGCAAACCACCATCAGTTCAACTACCTCACAAAACACACTAAACACCTAAGAGTACTGCATACCTCAAAGTGCATTAAAATTACAGAAAATACAATCAAATAAACCTTTCAGCCTCACTAATATAAATACAAAAACTAAATGCCTGCAGATAAATGTCATTCATTGACAAATCTAATTTTATATTTCTAAAACTTGAAAAATACCTTACATACATGCCACAAAATCAAAGCAGATAAAGAAAATCACAATAACCAATTAAGAGCAGTGGTAAATAGAACTAACACACACAAGACTGCAAATAAACTTTCAAAAATTGAAAAATGTATGACACTTACTTTCACACTAGTCACACTCATGCCACCTCCATCCTGAAAGTTCTGGAATCAAAAGGATGAAACTGGTGAAAATGGTGGCTTTTATACTTTCCAAAATGAATATAAAAAAGAGGACTGTATACTAATAAAACTACTAAAATGGATAACACATTTTCCCCAAAAAACTATCACAGACAGCTACATAAATAGAAAAGTATTAACAACCAATATCAAAGAATGTAACTGACAGAAATCTATTTTTCCCCACCTACCATCTTTCATAGCCCAGGCTATTCAACGTGGCTACTGATCTTGGTTTGTAGCAGTAGCTACACGGACAATTTTCTGCAAGCCCCAAATCGAACTAAAGTGGCCTTCAAACCTTCAAATCAAATAAGCGAACAAAGTACATAAAATAACACTCACAAATACAATTCTGTACTGCATCATTCACATAAAAATATGATTATTGTACTGAAAATGTTTATTTATAGACGCACCTTTAAATATACCCATGGCTTTAGCCACAACAAATAAAATGCAGAATAATATTGACGTGCCTACACATGTACTTTTCGTAGTGGCCGTTATACAAAAAAGCCTCCTGGACGTTTGCTAATCATGCAAAAACTATGGGTTCAAAATTGCATTTCCACTCCACCAAACTCCAAAAACTGTCCTCAACCTGCCGACCAGCCCCCCTCCACTCCTCATAGTCCTCCTCCACTCGCCTAGTCTCTTAGAATACCCTACTCAATTCATGTAAGATGCCACCCCACCCAAAATTTCAGATAGCCGTGGCTACCACACGTACACAAACACATGACACGTTATTTGCCTGAAGATAGCTGCGACTGCAGGGGAGAGGAGGGGTGGGGTGTGGGTATCTACCGATGAATAGCAATGCCACACACTGGGTGGTTGCTGTATAGCCGCAAATAATATCAACAGCACCATCAACCAGTTGGAAACTACAACACACACACATCATACCTACCCATCTCATACAAACTACTAGAAAATCAAACTAGGACTCATTTTCCTGGAAACAAAGAAATACTATAGATATTATGGCTGCTTTGAAAACTGCGTGGCTTATTGGAGACATTTGGCTGTTTTGGTTGCTGACCTTTTGTGAGAAACTAAATATTAACATGGACCTAGGTTTGAGAGATTTTACAATTAAATGGTTTGGATTGTGGGTTATGTGTTGGTTCCAAGTCTTTCCAAAATTGTTAAGTCTGACAAGAAGAGAGCACCCATATGTCATACTAATTTGTTGTGGAGGCAATGATTAGGGGAATGTACGAGGGGTGTCCCTTACTTTAATAATGAAACAATGCATTGGAAAACAAATGGAACTATTTCCTCACACCATCTTTATCTTTTCCAATCTGACTCAGAAGCAAAAATGGAGATAGACCACCAGAATTGATGGTAAAATTGAGAAATCCCAGAGAAATGTTAATAAAGCAGTTTCAGCATTCATGATAGACCACAACCAATTATGGATTTCGAACAACAAACAGTTCAACATGGCTAATTTTTTCTATAGACATGATGGAGTACACCTAACCGATGAAGGAAATGCAGTGTTCCTTCATAACATGAAAACAGTACTCCTGTTGTGCTAAAGTTCTAAACTCAGTCTTCCCCAGAACAGTCCTTTTAAGGACTACTCATCATGCATAAATACACAGATAGAATAAATAATAACCTGGAATTCCAACATCCTATACTCCTCTAACTGGCACGAACATCATGCCTTTGGGACAACTTCAACCGGGGTTCAATGTGGCAAGGACTATGGAGTGTTTGGTATTTTAAAGAGGGATGCCTTTCTATACTGCTGTCCCTTCTTTTTTCTAATTGATGGTGTGTACTGTGTTGCACCGTGATAATGTTTATTAAGCATATTTTTTAATAGGATGTACTTTGATGGCCGATGACCGAATAAAGTTATGAAACGCATTAATAATCACAAAAAAACATTTTTTATAATACCCTCTGCTACATTTCATTGCCTTTTACCATAAGAGCGGCTAGAAAAAGTCATTTCAAAGGGGGACTGACTTCAAGTTTTATACTACAATCCAATTTAAATGATCAATACAGTACAACACTACTAATGTAACTGAAAAATAAGAAAGCAAAGAAAAAAACATAACAATAAACTAGATAGCAAACATTTCACAGCCACAAAATATAATACCATAAGTTAGAATACACCACCTGAAACACATTGTATGGTGCATCTAAAACTAGACTACAATTGCTCCTTTTTATACTAGTTTTGTGAAACTATTTTATTCTATTTCTCTCCAAAGTCTCACCTGCTCAAAAGTCTGAAAACACACATCCAAAATAAACAAAACTCTCTAATACCTACCAGGTCACTGACAATGGCCGTTGGCCATGACGAGTGATTTTTCACCCCCAATGTGATGACCCGACATCACTATAACTATACAAATAACTTTTGAAAATAAATGAAACACAGACACCTCCAAAAATATAGCCGCGACTACAGAAATACTCTTACCCGCAGGTATCTGTAGTCCTTCGTAGCCTCAGATATAGCTGTGAATATTGGCAAAATGACCAGAAAAAAATGCTTCCCTGCCCCCCCAGGCAATCACCAAGTTCCCCCTCATCTGTGCAACCCCCCCACACTCCAGGCAGCCTCCTCACCTACCCTGCCTTCTCCCTTTCACCCCAGAACACACGCTGCTTCTGTGACGCAGTTTACTTTCAGATGTTGGCTAGTAATGGCAATAGCCGAGGCTGCAGAAAGCTTTGTTTTGCAAACTCGGTCCCTGGACCCCCTCCAACTCCCAAATTTCACTCAGTGCTGTAAGGGACTCATGGTGACAACAGTAAAGGCAGACACCAGTGATCACGATTCAAGGGTGTTTATTTAAACAAGATGCAGGTTGGAAAAACACCTAACTTAAACCTAAATCTAAGATGGGAGCAAGCGTCGACCAACAAATGAAAAATAAGGCAGTCCTTGTGGCGTCATGTCAATAAAAAAAAAGTCCTTTACTAAAAAAAACGATTGCCAAATCCTTACAACTAATTACAGAAAGAGTGTGGGATAGGGATTTCAGTAAAGGAAAAAGTGTTCACAAATAATAAGTCAGCATGTGATTGCCAGGGGTCTCACTTCCCAATTTTTTCAGCATGGGACAAGGTGGGTCTACTGAGCACAGCACACACTCGAGCTTTCCCAGAATGAGTCGACAGTTCTGTTGCAGCTATCAGGTTCTTCGATGGTTAAGTCTCTTTTCAATAAAAAGTCTCTTGCCTTGGAGGGCCTGATCATTTCAATACACAAACACAAACGTTTTATTCCACAGATGGATTTGGGTGACGGTCTCTGCCCTGGGTCCCCCTCTTCCGGGCGCAGACCTCTTCCAGTCATACTCGACAATTCAATTTAACAGTTCCTTTCTCAATGAACTTTGGTTGATTTTCCACCCCTGTATCTCCCTCCTTTGGGTTCAGACCTCTTTCAAATGTCAGCATCCCTCCTTTGGGTTCACTACAGCTTTTCTTCCCTTTATGAATCAGAATGCCTTTTTAAATAATTCTTCAGGCTTTCTCAAAGTTAGCTTTGAGGTGATGACCTTCAACCCCTGGATCTCCCTCTTTTGGGCTTGGACCCCTTTCAGACTTTAGCCTCCCTCTTTCGGTTCATTAATGTCTTTTCAAACAACTTACTGTGGACATCCCTTGGTCGGGCTCACTCCTGTCAACACACTGCTCAAAGTAGACTTCAGGCTTTGCCCATTTTTGTCAGCATCCCTCCGTCGGGTTCACGCTTGCCAACTTTTGTATCACACTGTTCCTTCGCTAACTTCTCCATGCAGGATTCATCTCCCTTTCCTTCACAGTCATCTATCGGTCAAAGACTTTCAACGGTACACAGGATTTTACAAGACCCCTGTATGACCACTTTGACCTCTCTTCACCTTTTCCCAAGGCCTTCTGCTTACGGTAGTCTCTACCATCAGGTACTCACCCAGAGTTTCCTGTCTGAGCACCCATGTGGTGCCATACGCCTCTGTTGCTGTGACCTTCCCCCTCTTTCATCAATAGTTTCTTTAAACCTTTCAAAGTTCAAATTAGCCGTTTGCTACTTTTCATTAAACACAGTTTGGATTCTCATCGGCTCTCCCCGTGACTCACCGGCTGTGATGAACCGCTTGGCTTTCTTCCTCTCTGGAGTCAAGGTTGGTATCTCCAAGACAAGCATCTCTACCCAGTTTGGAAATCAGCAGAGGAGGGTTTTGTGTACCATTGACATCTTCTGCAATACAAGCTTGCTATTGTTCTCGGTATTATGTTTCCATCAACAGAGGTTTCATGAGCCTTGGTTGTAAAGGGCAAGGGCAAGGTCGCTTTTCTCCTTGTCACCCTCTCGGTATGTGCCGTCTTTCGTCTCCTCTTGAACTGCCATGCTGAGATAGCTCTCACGTTGTGCGGTCTGCCTTGCCTTCCCTGTACTCTAGTGCTACACCTTTTATCCCTGTGGGGAAGACAATGGGCCGTCAGGTGGGTGTGTGATTCTGGTCAATTGCTTGTCTTTGCCTGACCCTTGTATTGGGAAATGTCAGGTAAACAGCTCTGGCGTTAGTCCATTGCCTTTTGTGTTGTGCGAAAGTGTTTGTGTCAGAAGGGGGGAGGGCCGTGTTTTGGAATATCCTTCATGGTAGGACGTGAAAAGGTGTTGAAAGTAGGGGGATATTGTGTCTCACCCTCTGGTGTCCCCATCCAGGTGATCTTCCCTCACTGGTCAACCCCAGGTACTGGATCCAATAGCGATGCCCATGTCCTGGCCATCTGGACGACAGATCCCCCCCGGGAACTAGCAAGGGATACACTGTCAGGGTTCTCACAGTGCCCTTTAGCCATCCCCCAACCTCTACCCTGACGGCATTTGTATGTTTTTTGACTTACCTATAGCTTTTTCCAGAGTTTCATTTTCCCATAACCTCAGTTATTGCCGCGAATATCTCTCGCATCGAGAGAAAAACAAGATGGCGGTCTTTTCATTTCTGAAAACCATGATCCTGCAATGCACCATATCTTTTATTCTTTCGGGGGAAGGGGCCAACCCCTTCTAGGTCAAATATTAAAATAACTACAGACTTTTAATCACTTTCAAAATTTTGTTCAAATATGTTACTCGAATCAAAAGTTATGAACAATAGATTTGTGAGGGGTTCCTATGTGCCTCCAGATCACATTAACTATAGGGTGGTTATCGCTGCACTATAATCATATATATATATATATATATATATATATATATATATATATATATATATATATATATATATATATATATATGTGTTTTACACAGCCCTACAGATAAGACACTTTCGCTCCTTTAAAATAGGTGAATATGCCCAGAAAAGAATTATAGCGGATAAAAATACTCCCAACAAAAACAGGAAGCAGCCTATGTTGGGACCAGTAGTCCACGTAGTGCCAGAGGAAGAAACAACTATTATTACTGCCTGACTACCTGAATGTATCTTTTCATGTGCATGAATAACTAGGTGCAAATAAATATTTATTACAAAAGAAATTCTGTTTTACAGTTCAAACATATTTGTACCCGCTTATAAAATATATGGGACTTACTATTTTACTCCTTAAAAAAATCATTTTGCTCCCAAATTTATGAACTAGGGAGTGAAATATGCCCACTTCAAAGTCTTAACTGGCGCACTGTATACATTTAAATTAACCGTTTTTTAATGTGTACCCTTTTTTGTAATTTGATTTTTCATGATTTTTGATGAGTATGTTTGCCTGGCAAACAGTTTTTATGAATGTTTATTTTTTTCTGTTTATCTGTATCATATTGATTTTATTTGTATTAATGTTTGATTGTTTTTTCTATTAATGTATTATTTATTTTAATTCATGCTTATGAATCTCATGTATTATTATGACTTTTGTTGCTCATATTTAGTTTGTATTAATTGTGTTTTATTTTATAGTAATAGTTACATTTTCTGTACCGGAGTGGACATGTAAAAGGAACCAAAAGGGAGGATGGCGGAACAGAATGCCAATAGATTACGGAATGGTAAATCAAAGTCAAATAGAAGGAAAAAAACGGATTCTATGCCGTGTTTATAAAATGTAATGCAGTGCACACTTTTATGAAATTGATGGAATCTAATTTCTTCATTTTTGGACTTCAGTCATACTTTGCTCCAGCCAAATCCAGCAGCTCTGCCAGATTCACCGGTATGTATATTACATTTATAAACAAACCTACTATATGAATATGTTCCTCAACATTTGCATTGCTTCTAATGAAAGCTGTCCACTGCATAATCCATATGTACTTCCATATGTTTCTCCCATGGAGGTAGACCAATAAAGGAAGATTCAATGTCTTGAGAAGCCCATCACCATAAAACAAGCTGGAGCAAACAAGAAAGTGCCCATTTGCAAATAAACCATCAGTGTGCCATGGGCAAAGATCACCCCTTACCCCCAACTCTTTGAAGAAGTAAACTGCAGTCGCTGTATGCTTTACATCCTGCAGCCATGAATACTGGTCCTGGTAGTGTGCAAGTTGAATGTGCCAAGCTAAAGGCCTCCTCAGATGTGCGTCATGCCTTTTCTGACTATCGCTGTAGTGTTGCAGATAGGTTATGTCTGCAGATGAACCCTGGAAATAATGGCGAAGATGAGGACAAGTCCAAGGGCAGTCATTGCTCACCATCATCGCTTTCAGGCAATGGAGTCAGTGATCCTCTATAGATCTATGTGCGGCCTGGTCCAAGGAGGATGCAAGAAGCAACAGCACACTCTAGTGATGACATTGGCAATGGCATTGCGCTAAGTACTACATGGCATACTGCTCCTAAGAGGTGTCCACAAAAGGAAATGTGCCTAGACACAGAGAGCCACTGACTGAGAGTGAGAGCAGGAGTAGTCAGGATGACTGGAGTAGCAAGGAGTGGGATTTGTGTGTGTTGTGTGTGTGTGCATGGACGAGTACTTCCACTTACATCATTCACCCCACTCATGAGTAAACTTCCACAAATGGAGTTGTCGCATCATGCACACAGGCATACTAACGAGACACGGATACCAAGCGCCACGTCTATATCCTTTATTTCCTTTGCACGTGCTGCCCTTCCCTTCTTCATTCTCTCCCCTTCCGTTTCCCTCCCCAAGGTCCCGACTCAGTGGTGTCGCTAGGGGGGGGCCTGGGGAGGCCGGGGCCCCCCCAGTGAAACCCTGTGCCCCCCTTGTGCCCCCCTACCTAAGATGAGCAGTGACCATGTTCTCCCCTACTTTTGTCTGTGCCCCCCCTACTTTTGTCTTTGGACACCTCTGTGCCCCTCCTAAATTTGATTCCTGGCGACGCCACTGTCCCGACGTAGCCTCCTCCTGCACTGGCAGCACGGGCCTCGTGCCAGCAGGCGGTCTGATGACCTCCTTTGTATACGTGCCTGCTCCTCCTCGAGGCAGCGGGCGTGGGACACTGGCTCGTCGCCAGTTGTCGCGTCTTGTACACAGGCGTATTAATAACGAGAAACGGACACCGAGCACCACGTCTATATCCTTTATTTCCTTAACACGTACTGCCCTTCCTTTCTTCATTCCCTCCCCTTCCCTTTCTCTCCCCAAGTCCCTCCCTCATTCTCTGGCCCTGGATCCCTTAAAGGGGACAGAGCTCAATTCGCCTGTAACCGTAGTTATTTGTGTTTTGTTTTCCACTAAACATACATTAGCCAGTAATAAATTGGCCAATGGTGTTTTTCATATTTTATTTTCTCCTAAATGTGCCTTAGCCAGTAATAAACTTCACAAATGGGAGTTACGTGTATTCTCATCAGAATTTTATTTTTGTGAAGTTCACACCCTTAAATGTGTGAAACGATTTTTAGCTGCAATGAGAACTGGTTACAGGGATACAGCCTGAAGAAAAGGTAAGTAGGATATGTTTATGTTGGGGGTGTGTTGAGGGTGTGGGTGGGGGTGTGTCATGGGTGTGTTGTGGGTGTGGGTGGGGGTGTGGTTAATGTAGTTATTTGCAATGTGTGTTTGCAAGGGAAATGTACGCACCTTTGGTGGTGCGTACATTTCCCATGCAAACTTTTCAGTCACAGACTTTTCCGTGACGGAAGGATCACGCAGATCCCTGTATTGTAACGAGCGAAGTGTGGAGCAGCCAGTGGCAAGACCCCTTTCTGTGGGGAAAAGCTCCTGGCACGGAAAACACCTAGCTTTTAATTATATTAAAGCTCCGATTGCAGGGACCAGACAAGCATGGGCCAAGTGACTAGGATATTGGCGGTTCTCATGGAAACAGAGAGCTGAGTGGGCAACCTTTCAGGAACGTTATGGAAGCAAGATAACCAGCACTGGTTCGAATCCCAGTCTCGCGCTTAGGAACTGGTCCCCAGTATTAAGCGCGTTATAAAAGAACTATTAGTGCTTTAGTGAAATATGTCCTGCCTCTCCCACCGAAGTCTATCTGTTGCATTGCTCCTTTTCCATACACCCTTTTACACTGGGGGTACCCGAGGACTCGCCCATATAGTCTTTTGTAATCTGAATGTGACCCCTCTAGCCTTCCATTTTGCGTTGTGCCATTGCTACTTGTTCATAAACCCTGATGACATGCAGATTTCTTCTTTACATTTACTGCCAGGACTTGCATTCCACTTACAAAAAAGTCAACTCTTGCTTAATTTCCAGCAGTGAATTGATGGGCATTAACTGTTTGGAGATGAATTATAACGAAGCTGCAATTCTAGCACTGTGCAATGACCCATCTGGGGGGTTGGACAATTTCTGGCCTCAGTGCACGTGCTTCTGTTTACTGGCTCCATTTGTTTTGAAGAACTTGGAAGCTTACCATGCGTCCACAAATATCTGTTAGAGACCACTCCAAAAAAATACCTCCTTCGTTAGACCACCTTGGAGCAAACTGCAATGGATGGTATTTTGTCACCTATAACCACCTATAACCACCCCTGCCATCCCTGCCTCCTCCGGACCTCAACGGCTGCTCACCCCTTCCAAAACCCTCCTATACTCCTCGCCCCCTCCCACCAGCCACCTTCCCTCCCCTGACATGAAAATCCACTTACCTGCACTCTGACGTCCTTGTTCCGGCCCTGCTGAGCAATGTGTCGTTCTTCCTCCTCTCACAGAGAGGTCTTCTCTCGGCAGCATTTCCTAGATGGTCTCTTTTAGAATCGGACCAGGAAACATGGTCTAAAGACCGTATTCCATAGTATGCATCATGTTGCATGTCTCCTAAAATCATATACAGATAAAAACCATGGTAAAAATTGTCAAATTAGCACAAATCTGAGGGCTTATAAAAGATGTAGATAAAAATAACGAAAGGACAACTAACTGAATAGAAGGCAGGCATATGCTTTAAAGTTCTTGCAACTTGCTGCTAGAACATGGTCTAAATGATTAGCTCACAGAGGGCACCCTGCCATACAGAATCCCGGTTACCTGGCCTTCAAACTTTGTTTTCCATTATTTTATTAACCATGTGTTGGAAAAATTACCACTTACGATTCCGTGGATTGGTGAACAATTTATTAGCAAAAAGCACTAATGGAACAAAACAAAACCAATGGCAGTACCAGATTTTGGCAAAAGTGAGACCCCACCTACTCCCATGCACCATCCCCTTATGCCCAAAGGAACATATGGATTTCAAAGGAAGGGGTGGTCCAGACAGGGCAGGGAATCATACTGAAACAAGGTTGCAAGCAGGGAACAAAGTCCCACTTTCCAAGCTTTTGATTCCAGCTGCAATTACATGTTATTGCATGTTTTCAGGGAAGTCAGCATATCGTGAAACATTTAGGGCCTCATTACACGGACGGCGGTAAGGGTTAACGGTCACCGTTAATGGCAACAGTGACCGTTAACCCTTAACGCCGTACTACGAGGTCCCTTTGCGGGTTGGAGGATTTAACGCCTGCTTCTTGCAGGTGTTAAAATCCAACACGCTAAGGGACCTCGGAGCTAATTACGGCACCGCAAAATTGCGGTGGCGTAATTAGCGCCTTCCCCATTTCCATAGAGCCCTATGGGGCAGAAATGGGAATGGGGAAGGGCAATGGCGGAAAGGGGATTTACCGCCCCTCCAACCTTGGAATGGGGCGGTAAATCCCCTTTCCGCCAAGGCGGTGCCGGTATTTTACCGGCATGAGCCATGGCGCTAATAGCGCCATGGCTCACCGCCTTCCGTGTAATGAGGCCCTTAGTGAAGGTGAACATACTCTTCAAAGATTCACACATGCTCTGAGGCAGGCGATAACGCTTGGAGTATGATTTCCCTCTAATAATGCCTCTTTTCCTAAGAAAGCGGGAGCCTAAATCATGCTTACATATGCCAAAAAGGAAATGCATCAGAAGTGAGAGATGCAGCAGCGCTGTTTCGCCGAAGCAAGATGGCCGCCTAGGTGTTGTGCCCCGGACGGGGAGAGCAAAGAACCTTTGCGTTCAGGCCCGCAAACCCACTGCATCTGTCTGAAATCGACGGCGCTTCCCTATAACCCTATCCTCTGTGGCCCTGGGAGGTTTTTTGGAGAAACGCGCCCCCGGCGCTGAGCTGTGGTCCCCCGGTCCCTGCTGGGACTCCTTCTGCCCGATCTCCCCGTCTGCCGCTCCGTGGACCGCAGCCCTCCCAGCCACTTGGGGGTGCGGCGTTGCAGCCTACTGCGGGGGAGGGGCCTGCGGAGCCGGACTCTGTTCTTCCTGCCCTCCCGACGGGCTGTCTTGCCCTGTTGGCCCGCCACAACTACTGCAGATGCGACCTCCGTTGACACCAGCGACGCCTGTACTGAGAGATTACCGGCACGGCTGGACCGCCGTCTGCGGCTCTGCGCCTACCCGCACAGCATCTTCCTCGCTGCCACCCCTCCGCAGGCGCTCCGGTTCAGGCCTGCTACCAGGTAGGGGATGAGGGGGGTTCAGTGGGTCTGCCTCCAGCAGGCCTTGGCCCTCTTCATCGGCTCCCCCCCGGTTGGACTACGGCCCCTCGGCCGACCCGGTGCCACACATGCATGCGTTTGAACGCCTGAGGGAGTACCCATAGCCTGTCTGTGTTTTTTGGGCTCCTTGACTCGACCCTGCTCATAATACGCGCCATAATCGCTCCTTGCCACTGGCATCCTAATCTTCCGTGCCCTGCTGGGGATTCAAAATTTTGGCCAGGAGGCATACATATGAACTTCTCTACTACACATTCCCACCCTCTGTGATGTGAACGGCCAGCTGCATCGTCCACACAGTGGCTCACAGCTGAATCTGGGATTGATTACTGGACCTCACCACCCATGGAATCGCTTGTAGGGGTTCGGTAAAGCTGAGGGAACACCGCTGTTCCGCAGATCCGCACGCTCCTGTCTGGGGTTGAGCCATCCCTTGCCTCCAGGATTACCCTGCTTGCAGCGGCCCACAGTGACTGAGAAGATCATTCCCTGGCCCTCATTACGACCCTGGCGTTGGACCATGGTGCTAGTAGCACCATGGTCCATGCCGGTAACTTACCGACTCTGCCATGGCGGAATGGGGAATGGAATGGGGAATTACCGTCCGATTCCGAGATTGGCGGGGCGGTAATTCCCCATGCCGCCATGGCTCTTCCCCATTTCCATTTTTGCCCCATATGGCTCAATGGGAATGGGGAAGGCGCTAAGTACGGTGTCGCAAATTGCGGCACCGTACTTAGCACCAAGGTCCCTTTGCGGGTTGGTTTTTAACGCCTGCAAAAAGCAGGCGTTAAAATCTCCAACCCGCAAAGGGACCTTGTAATCAGGCGTTAAGGGGTTAACGGCGCCGCCACCTTTTACGGCGCCGTTAACCCCTTAACGCCAGGGTTGTATGTCTCTTATTTGCCTACTTCTCGTGGCCCCTGCCATTGCCGCTCCGGCCATATCCTCCCGCACTATCATAGAACAACCGTGGTCCGGTGCGTTATCACAGGACAGGCCTTCAGTGGTCCTCGCCTGCCCAGAGAAGATCATCCTGAGCTGCATCCGGAGGGAAAATTGCCACACCTGACAGCCTGGCACCTTCGGGGCGCCGGCAAATTAATCTATACTTGCCATCATGACCAAGGGAGCCGGAAGAAAGCAAAGCTCACTAAATATGTTCACTAAGACACCCTCCAGACCACCGACCGAGCCTCCAGAGGAATCGCCCACCGCCTCAATATCCTCACCCCCAGAAGACTCGCAAAAAATGCTGGAATGCATGCGCGAAGGCTTCACCACGCTGCATACTAAGTTAGACAATATGAATGGTACCATCCCGTCGATAAAGGCTCATATCGAGAGAACAGATAGCCAGGTCGCTGAAATCGAAACAAGGGTTGGAACTACTGAGGATGACCTGGGCTCCCTCCACGCGGCGGTTACCACTCTCACCAGTCGGGTCCTGGCAGTGGAGAAGAAAAATGACGATCTGGAATCCCGCTCCAGGCCAAACAACCTCTGCATTGTCGGCGTGCCCGAGGATGACATTGGTGAGCCCATGGAGGAATATGTGGCACGAACCCTTTTAACACTACTGGACCACCCTAAGCTGTCAGCACAATTTGCGGTGGAAAGAGCGCATCGCTCCCTAACCGCGAAACCCAGACCTGGCGCACCTCCCTGCCCCATCATTGCCAGGATCCTGAATTTTCGTGATCGGGATGCCCTCTTATGAGCGGCCAGAGCTAAGGGGAGCTGCTCCTTGGGGGGCGAGGATACACCTATATCCGGACTTTTCCGTGGCTGTGCAGCAGGAGCGAAAAACCTTTATAGCTGTAAAAAGAAGACTCTAAGACTTAGGGGTTAAATACTCTATGCGTTTTCCTGCAAAGCTGAGAATCAAACACTCCAACCAAACGTTCTTTTTCACTATCCCAGAGGAGGCCTCCAAATTTATAGACAAACACATCCCGGGCTGAGCCACTTACTGTCTAGATGGGATGTGTATCTACTCTGCATACTGCTGTGCCCAGGACACATGGGGACCCCTGTTGGCGTCTCCCCCTATGATGACACCTTATTGTTGAAGTTTATTGGTTGCTGGTTTGTTCACATTGCTCCTTTTATCCTATGCAATTGTGGCCCTGTGTGCCACGCTGACCCATCTCGGGTGAATATTCTATGACTACTACCAAACCCCCGAGGGTGGGCCCTTACCACACGGACTCCACATTTTGCACCCCGGATGGTAAATTGAGACCCAGGGCTGCTTCCCTCCGGCTTCACTGGTTTCACTTCCCATTGGCCATGGCCCCTCTATTACCTATACATGCCTCGAACACTATGGTAAATACTATTAGATTGCATACTCTCCTCACGCTCTCCCTAGTCCGGTGCGCCACTGACCGGCAGCTAACAGTCCCCCAGGCGTTGATGCCTAGAAGTTCCTGGTTGATATGGGTTAGTTTGGGTCTCGTCCCTCCGATTGGGGAGGGATGTGGGTGGGGGGGGGGGCGACGTTATGGTTAAAAAAGTCTTGACGGCCACTAGAGGTGCCCCATGCGCCGAGGCAATGCATTTTGAGTACACAGACGGGGCTCCACGGACCGCTGGATCCACTAGCTCCCTGTGGCTGGTGCCCCCGTGGCAGGAATACAAGCAGTACCCACGAGAGTATGGCTAACACTGACCTGACCTTCATGAGCTGGAATATCCGGGGGTTAGGCAATCACAGAAAGATGAGACAAGTACAGCTACATGCTGAACGTCATGGGGTGAAAATCCTATGTTTACAGGAAACCCATGCTCGTTCGGAGCAGTGTGAGCGGTTTGCGAGACAATGGGGGCCCCAGAGGTACTATACTAACTATTTTACGCAAAGCCGTGGCACCTTTACTCTGATACACAATAGCCTGAAATTCACATGCCACCACTCGCATATCAACCCTCTGGGCAGATACGTATTGATCACGGGCAAACTGCTCCACCAAAAGATAGCCATCCTGAATATATATGGTCCTAATATCGACGACCCTGAATTCTACCTACACTTAGCTGCCCTCCTTGAAAGTTACCCCTTGCTTCCAATATTATAGGGGGGAGATTTAAAACCCATACTAGATGTCACCCTAGATAGGTCAGGCATCAGACCTCGCCAACTTTCCAAGGCAGCCTACACTATCCTTACATCCCTTCCCCGTCTGGCACTTGTGGATGTATAGCGCCTAATGAACCCTGATTCCTGCACATTCTCCTTCTACTCTTCGGTTCACGATTCCCATTCCAGGATAGACAGATGGCTTATAACGGACACACTGGTCAGATCCTTGTCTCACTTGGCTATCCTCCCTAGGACTCTTTCGGACCATTCACCGGTACCCATTTCCCTAAACTGGGGTCAGGATGCCGGAAAAGTTAGGCAGTGGAGGCTGGGACCATATGCGCTTCTCGACCAGGCCTTCGCAGCCGAACTCGAATCCTCCATCGAGGAATTCTTTGAGATCAATACAGACTCAGTAACATTGCATGCTGTCCTGTGGGAATCGTTTAAAGCATATGTGAGGGGGATGGCCATATCCAAGTGCTGCGGCACCCTTAAAGGAATCCGTTCTGACATTGCTGCTAGCGAATCGGCCCTGGCTATCCTTGAGTCCCAATATGCCCAAGACCACTCCCCAACCACTCTGGCTGCACTGGGTTCCGAACTGGACAGGTTTCGCGTCCTCACCCAGCGAGAGGTTAAATTCCTAGACTTCTCTCAGGCGGTGAGGAAATACGGAGAGGGTGAACGCCCAGGTCGTATGCTCGCCAGGCTATTGCGCCAGGAGTTCGGTGCCCCCCATATCCCTGCGATAGTGAGACCTGATGGCTCACTCGCCACCTCCCCGCAGGACATCACCTCCCAGTTTCAGCTGTTCTACACCTACTTGTACTCTGCTTCCGATGGTCCCCAGGTTCCGGAAATTGATTCCTACTTAGAGGGCCTTCCCCTATCAGTACTGTCCACTGAAACCAGCCTTCTCCTGGAGAGACCGTTTACCTCCGAGGAACTTGACAAGGCCATTGCATCGTTGGCATCAGGGAAGGCTCCTGACCCCGACGGGCTCCTATGGATTTTTATGAACGATATAAGTCAATCCTGATTCCGCAACTGTTGGCCTTGTGGGAGGAGCTGTGTGAAAAGGGTATACTCCGTCCATCTTTCCGGGAGGCACTGATAACAGTGCTCCTCAAACGGAGTAAGCCCCCTACTCAGCGCGGCTCATACCGACCGCTGTCATTGATTAACAGCGATGTTAAAATATATGCTAAACTGCTGGCCAACCGCCTAGCCCCATACATGCCGCACATCATCCACCCCGACCAGGCAGAATTTGTCCCGGGCAGGTCTACATCCCTGAATTTGAGGAGGCTCTTCAATGTAATCAGCAGAATCAGTCCGACCACACAGGCGGTTGCAGCCACCCTAGACATGCAAAAGGCATTTGACTCGGTCTTGTGGAGTATCTATGGAGAGTTCTCGAGAGGTGCGGGTTCGGCCCCAACTTCTGTGCCTGGGTTAGGCTGCTTTACACTGCCCCGTCGGTCAGAGTTCGTACCGAGGACAGATGTTCCACTCCCTTCCAGATATCCAGGGGCACACGACAGGGTTGCCCCTACTCCCCCCTTATATTCGCTATTTCTATGGAACCCTTTGCAGACATGGTACGCCAATCACATTCACATAGGGGCCTGCGCACAGTCGGCCAATCCGATGTAGTTTCCTATATGCAGACGACGCTCTTCTGTACATCCGGTCTCCCGACTCTAGCCTCGCCCCCATACTAGCCGATGTGACTCGCTTTGGGGACATATCTGGCCTTAAAATAAATTGCTCCAAGTCCACCTTATTCCCACTTATGGATTCCACGCATCCCCCCTCAGATTTATGTGGATTCAACTGGTCGCCGTCCAGCATCACCTACCTGGGGGTGGTGGTTTCCCGCCACGTGGCCAAGCTTTGCGAGGATAATTATCAGACTTACTTAACTAGCCTCGCGGTGAGGGTTTCCAGCTGGTCCAAACTCCCCATTTCACTGGCAGGCAGAATTGGAATACTTAAAATGGAGTTTTTCCCCAACTCCTGTACCGATTCACTAACCTCCCTGTGTGGCCTGGGGATGTTTTTTTTAGAACACTGCGCCAGATAAGCAACACCTTTCTGTGGCATTCAGGGGCTGTCTGCCTTAAGCTGTCCACATTGACCGCTGCAAGGAACTGGGTGGGTTCAACGCTCCAGATTTCATCAGATACTGGGTAGTAGCCCAATCGCAGTTTGCGTCATATTGGTTTAATACCACTGATCGCCCCCCCACACGTTCGGCTGGAAAAACTGGCGGTGTCGGACCACGTGATAGGTTCCCTGATCCCCAAACCGGCACCCCCTGACCCAGACTCTGCGGACCAGGTTGCTGCCACATCCTTAGCATTGTCCAAACTTCGGACAATTGTCGGCACGCCTCACCCGTTCCACGGAGACCTGCCATTATGGAACTTTCTTCCTGATGTCCCGCATATCCCACAATCAGTCGTATCTCACTGGGCAGATGCTGGCTTCCTGGCACTCCGAGATGCCTACGAACAGGAGAACTTTATTGAGTGGCTAAATCTTCCCTCACCCCTTAGACACTGGCCTTCAGTGTGGCTACAATACTCCTCACTACGGAAGAATCTCAAATCCAAATTCCCTGATTTCCCCACCTTACCCCCTGACGAGCCTATAGTGGCGGAACTCTACTCCTACCTCTCCTTTAGGGGCAAGGTGTCGAGACTGTACTCTTTACTGCAGAATGGGGCGGCCCCCTCCTTTACAGGGCTGAGACGCACATGGGAGGAGGATCTTGGAGTTGAACTCACTGACGAGAGATGGTCCCGAATGTGTGCCCGCACCCACAATGTATCCTATAAGACTAAATTTAAATTAATACAATTCAAAGTGCTACACAGATACCATCATACACCAGTAAGGCTACATCGCATGTTCAGCAGCGTTCCTCCCAGCTGCCCCAGGTGTGGCATGGATCGAGCCTCCTACATTCATATGTTATGGCACTGCCCCCGTCTTACCCAATTCGGGTTAGACGTCTGCTCCACACTATCGGATATCTTGGAACACACTATAGCCCCCACCCCATTACACTGCCTGTTTCATGATCTCCCACAGCTGCCCCGCGACTCTAAGAAACTTGCAGGTCTAGGCATGCTGTTGGCAATCCGCTGTATACTGTTGTGTTGGCTCTGTCCTAGGGCCCCTACCTATGCATAGTGGCTCAGGTCAATTACATGGGTTCATGATACTGAGGAATCCTGGAATGCAATGCAACACTCACACTCGAGGCCAAGAGACATCTGGCGGAAGTTTCGGGACTATATGGCTGCCATGGCCTCACCCACAAACTCTGTTGTGTCCTCCCCTGAGGGCTCCCCATAAATGATGTCTTCCCCTGATACAGTTGTTAATGTCCAGTCTGCTGCCTCATTCTCTGTATACTGTAATTGACGCATGATGTGTTGCTCATTATGTATGTTGCTAGTTTCTTTGACTCATTGCTGGTGCCATGTGGCGCCTTGTTACTTTCTGGTGTGTTGTCAAGACAAATAAAGAAAGTTTAAAAAAAAAAGAAGTGAGAGATGTGAAGGCAAGCATAGCAACACTCTAGGTGAAGAGCCTTCATCACAAACATATGCAAAGTAAAACCGAAAGCCTCACCTTGCACAAGCAAGAAACATTGTTTAAGCATGGCAGTTTGCAATACCACTTCAGTCTTATAATGCAGTAATGTGCAAGGGCAGTACAAAACATTTTCAATTCCAATCTTTCCCCCACAAACAGAACAATACTATTACCAGAAATTGCAGGAGCATGCAATAATACAGTGTTCTGGTTAATGGACTACAGGATAACAGATACGCAGTATGTTGTTTTGCAGCTGCCTGTTGTGCCGGTAATCCTTGAACGATGTACCTATTAGCAGAGGACCCGAGACTAGTTCGCAACATTTTTTAACCACGTTTCTAGATAATAAATAAGACAACATTGCATATATGCCGTAAAGCAACCAATGAAGCGTGGTCACTGGTATCTTATTCATGTGGCTCGCTTTAGACGTTCTGCCTGTGACTGCACGAGAACCTGCAAACACGATTTTTGAGTTGAGAATTTTAAAGGCAATTTCAATATTGCTTGCCTGTCTTCGGCAGGCTAATGCAGAATGGCAGTGGAACACGGTTTTGACCATGGCCAATGTTGCAACCTTTGACCTCAGTGCCACTCCATGCCAACGAATCTTTCACTATCCATTCCCCGCATGAGCGTCATGAGATTGGAGAATCTTTATATTTACCCTAAACTCTGAAAACAGATAAACTCGTAAGAGCAGATGCTTCCACGAGCCTTGAACAAAGCGCCTTGACGCAGGCTTAACCCAACATGATACTGTGTCACACGAATACACCAAATTTAAATTTAAAAGCCATTCAAAAATGCTTTGATGTGTTGGAAAAACTGCTTATTTGTTTTTTGACTCTTTTTATAGAGACATTATCACTTATTAATGAAAGGACTCAGCAGCCTTGTTGCAGGTTCAGAAGAGACAGAATGCCCTTGGGTAACCAAGGACACAGGTGATTCGTGTCTGATTCTCCGTCACCTGCACAAGTAGCGCAAAGTCTGTCTGAACTAATATTGATCAAATGCACATTCTCCCCTGGGGCACAACCCTGATCAAATAAAGTGGCACTGGACAGCTAAACCTAATCTTTATTACAACAATATATATTTGTCCTAGAAACAGAAAACCTAACAACAAACTATATCAGAGCTGCTTTTGAAGAGCAAGGCATCCCATATGAAGAATGGGAGGATTATAAAGGATTTAGATCATGGCAATCTTCAAATTATAATCACTTAAATTTCTTTTGCTTTCGGTCCAATCCCTTTCATTAACCTGAAGTAGGCTCAGGTTCCAATTCTTGCGCTTTAATCCGCTCGAGCTTAATCTGCAAGAAGGAGTTGTAGATGCGAGCTCTTGGGACCCAAAGAGCGTTCCCGGCCCATGATAATTCTATCGGCCTGCGTTTATTTCATGAAGATATTTGGAACAATAGACCCTTTTCACTTTTACTAATCACAATGATGCATTCGAAAAGGCCAGATAATGTATTGCAATTTCACAGTATGCGCATTATAGGAGATGCTATTAATCTCCGGGAACAAAAGGCACATTTAATTTGCCGCAGGGAGCTGTGAAGAATACAAGGTTTGACAATGTGTTTCCGGTTAATGGCACTGCTGTTGTGGCAGCGGCGGCGGCGGTGGCATTCACCTCCGGCATGCCCGGAACACCTGTCTAGAATATGATAGTGGGACTGGATCTGCAGGGCCCACCTATAGGTTTCACAAGTAAGTATAGTGTTGGCTGTCTACATGCAATGTAATAAAAACGAACCCTGAAGAAAGCCAATTTCCAAGTGTGGCAGAAAGGCAGCTGCTCCAACACTGCATGTGATCAGTGCTAGAATCCTGTTTTTGCGCATATCAAATGTAACCCTACGGATCTGTCAGGAATGAAGAAGGTTCTTTTTTTAGGTTGGGCCTATAAAAGCTTTAGCTCTCCGACAGAGAGTTGGAGATGCATGTTAGAGGGGCCCGGGTGTGATCAGACACATCATGATGCCAAACGACTTTTGTTTACATGCTGCTGGGTTCATTGTTGCTTTCATTTTTAGACTGCATTATTTTCTTGCTTTTATTGTATCTGCCTCGCCTGCCTCTCACAATATTGAGTGTGGAAAATCTTCTACACATATTTAATTCACATTTCAACACAATTTGACACCTCTTTAGACTTAAGCACTCGTACTAGATGTAAAAGGCTAAAAAGAAAAAAAAAATCAGTGCCTGGTACTCTCAAGATCCGAATGCCAATAAGTGTGATATTCGTAAACTCGGGAAAAGGGTCGCAAATACAACAGACAGAAGGTTCTTTGCATAGTCTAAGTGAGGCTCGTAAAGCTTGTCGCAAGGCTATTCAACAATGGAAATCAGGTTATGTCAGTCAGATTAATAATGCTTTAAATAAAACAAGTGCTTTGTTTCAAGACATGAAATGACTGCCATTGTGGGCCCCACCCTCAGCTGGCTCTCTACAGCTGGTTACCTGGTGAAGGACTTTCCACCAGAACTTGTGGTATTGAAATATTTCAATTTCAGCTTGAAGAATATGGGGATTTATTGAGTCTTTGTTATTTTGAACTTTTGATTTGATTAACTTGGATGCATTTGACACACAATGATACCTCGGGTTGTCGTTGGCTGGGGTATGCCCACCACCGGGAACCTGCCCATGGAGATTGAGGTCTGCATGGCTCCGGCAAATCTTAAATTCAACAATTCAAAAACAGATTATTTTTCTACGTAGCCCAGAAAAAGTCTCTCTTCTTGGTATCATGGCTTCCAATGTTCGCCCATTATAGCAAAACTTCTAACTCTCATATACTTCTACATTTCTTAACTTCTTATTGGATAAAACACTTGCTTCACTCTCATGTGTCCAAGAAAGTCAATTGGCACAATATCAGTTCATAATTTTTCGGACAATGGAAAGATTACTATCTCATGCCCTGCTCTGTGTTCTGCTCTACAAGCATTGCTACTCTCCCACATTGATGTTGGCATTGTATTGTTTGAGTTTTTGAAAAAGCTCCAGGCCCTCTTTAATCTGCTTTGTAGTCAGCTGCCCGTCTAATACCGAGGCGCGATAATATGATCATGTTTCCCCACTGTTGGCCTCTATTCATTCATTGACACTTTTATGCACGGTGCCTGTTTAAATTGGGATGCCCAACTTATATGGCTGTGATATTAAGTCAACACAGTTATTTAGCATCAAAACCAGAATTACTGAGTAGGATATGCTTCTCATGTGGTAGAGGCCAGCTGTTTGTGACCGAAAGTGAGAAAGAGTGAAAGTCAAAAATCAAGCCTTTTCATTTGTTGCATCCAGATTTTGGACCTCTCTCACTTGCCAAGGTGAATTTTTCCCCCTTAATTTCTGCTTTCTGGGTCTCATTGCAAGTTTGCCGATCTGGAAACAACAGTGCCGGTAAGCTTAATGGCACAGAGTTTTCCAGACCGGCAAACTACGAGTCTGCTGGCGGGTCCCGTTTCGCCCGCCACTTCTGACCCTGGCGGGCAGAACGGCACCCGCCAGCAGACTTTGACGGAAGCACCAGCACTGTTGCGCACAGTGCCGGTGCTTTTGTCCACTCCATTCCCATTGAGTCCTATGGGACTCGAATGGGAATGGGGAGTAACAATTGCCGCCGCCTGACTTACCAGACTGCAGGGGCTGTAATGCCCCGTTTATTCCGGCAGGTCAGGCGGCGATAATTCATCACGAGTCCGGTGGCAGTTTGCCGGTTTTACCGACACGGCTGTCGCCGGGCTCGTAATGAGGCCCAATGTCTTCAGACTTTTCTTTTTTCTCAATGAATTTTAGTTTGATGTTTTGATCGTTGTTTTAGCAGGTTTCTGTTTTAGCTTTGATTTCTGTTTAAGAGTCGATACATTTTACATTCTATCTTGTTGTACACTGTAATAGTTTTATCTTGCAGTGCTCTGTGAGTCCTTGGGGACAAGGGTTGCACTTTATTAAGTACCTTACATTTAAAAAAGTGTTGTTATTTCTTCTGCTTAGTACTTTGTTGTTTTTTTTGTTGGTATTAGACCTTGTGTTTCTTTTTATGTATGCCACTGTTAGTGTGGTTAAGGAATACATTAACAATGCGCCCAATCCACATAATTCATCTGGTATGGTATGGTATGGTATGGTTTATTGATATAGCGCCTATACACGGGCTTTATAATGCAAAGAAGGCCTCTCATAGGGCCTTTACATCCAAACCAAAGCATCATGAAATGGTAGGACATGCCTGATATGTTATTATTATTATTATTATTAATTGTGCGTGAGCTCTATGATGAAGTTCCTATTAAGGTGTCGATTCATGGAATTAATGTGCGCCGAAAATGTGTGATTCGCAGTAAAAGTGCGAAAATCGCAGTGCAAGTGCGAAAATCGCAGGGAAACCAGCGCACATCGATTCATGGAAGTGCGTGCGCGAGAAAAACATTGGATGTGCGCTGAAAAAGTGCGCAGCGCACGCCGGCGCACAGATCATCCAACAGCGTGCGCCACGGCCACTGCGAAATCGCACATAGCGCGGCGCACATCACAAAAGTAGGCGGAACACGGGGCGGAACACTCGGAATGGGGAACAACGCGTGAAAATATGGGCGTCACGGGGGAAGTACAGGAGGCAAGTGCGCGTAACGCCCACACGCTCGCCTACAACCCGTATTCATGGAATCGAATAGGGCAAACCAGCGCACAGTGAAAGACGCGCTGGTTTGCACAGGGCCAAACAAGAACGCCACAAGAAAGCAGGCGGTAGCGTCCCTGCGCCTGAAATAAATGTGCGCCAAAATGTGCGCTAACAAAAAGCACCCATATACAGCGATGATGAATGGTCCATACAGTGGCCCTCTAGGACAAATGAGGTGCAAAGGGGTACCGACAAACACGGACACCCGCTGTGTGAAAAATAGCATGTGCGTGTGTTTCTGGGTGCGTGGGAAGTTCCACATGCGATTGGCCTGGGTACGTGTACTTCGGGGTGCACGGGAGTTCCACACGCGATAAGCCTGGGTACGTGTGTTTCGGGATGCGCGGGAGGTTCCACACGCGATTGGCCTGGGTACGTGTACTTCGGGGTGCGCGGGAAGTTCCACACACGATTGGCCCGGGTACATGTGTTTCGGGATGCGCGGGAAGTTCCACACGCGATTGGCCTGGGTACGTGTACTTCGGGTGCGCGGGAAGTTCCACACGCGATTGGCCTGGGTACGTGTGTTTCGGGATGCGTGGGAAATTCAACACGTGATTGGCCTGGGTACGTGTACTTCGGAGTGCTCGGGAAGTCCCACACGCAATTTCAGCAGGGTACGTGTATTCCGAGGTGCGCGGGAAGATTCACACGCAATTTCAGCAGGGCACGTGTATTTCGGTGGTGCCGGGGAATGCTACACGTGATTTGGCCGTGTGGATCCTCCCAGGTGTTCCCTCTACACCCTCCACGGCCCCTGCAGGCAGCACACAACACAGGGGACTACCCTGCACCCCTGCTCATGTCCCACAGGCAACCCATCCACCATGGCCATGCCCCCCAGCCAACCCACATGTCACCTTGCACTACTGATCACCAACACATGTCTCCCAGCACCCCCACCCCCCAGCACTGTGGGGCACCCTCCACCAGGCCCCCACTCATGTCTCCCTGCACCCCCACCCCCCACCAGTCAGGGGCACCCTCCACCAGCCCCCCACTCATGTCTCCCAGCACCCCACCCCCCACCAGTCAGGGGCACCCTCCACCAGGCCCCCACTCATGTCTCCCAGCAGCACCCCCACCCCCCAGCACTGTGGGGCACCCTCCACCAGGCCCCCACTCATGTCTCCCTGCACCCCCACCCCGCACCAGTCAGGGACACCCTCCACCAGGCCCCCACTCATGTCCACCTGCACCCCCACCCCCCAGCATCCAGGGGCACCCTCCACCAGGCCCCCACTCATGTCCCCCTGCACCCCCAGCCACCAGCATCCAGGGGCACCCTCCACCAGGCCCCCACTCATGTCCCCCTGCACCCCCACCCCCCAGCATCCAGGGGCACCCTCCACCAGCCCCCCACTCATGTCCAACTCATGTCTCCCATCACCCCCAAACCCCAGCAGTTTAGGGCACCCTCCACCAGGCCCCCACTCATGCCCAACTCATGTCTCCCATCACCCCCACCCCCCAGCAGTGCAGGGCACCCTCCACCAGGCCCCCACTCATGTCCAACTCATGTCTCCCATCACCCCCACCCCCCAGCATCCAGAGGCACCCTCCACCGGGCCCCCACTCATGTCTCCCATCACCCCCACCCCCCAGCAGTGCAGGGCACCCTCCACCAGGCCCCACTCATGTCCAACTCATGTCTCCCATCACCCCCACCCCCCAGCAGTGCAGGGCACCTTCCACCAGGCCCCCACTCATGTCCAACTCATGTCTCCCATCACCCCCACCCACCAGCATCCAGGGGCACCCTCCACCAGGCCCTCACTCATGTCCCCCTGCACCCCCACCCACCAGCATCCAGGTGCACCCTCCACCAGGCCCCCACTCATGTCTCCCATCACCCCCACCCCCCAGCAGTGCAGGGCACCCTCCACCAGGCCCCCACTCATGCCCCCCTGCACCCCCACCCACCAGCATCCAGGGGCACCCTCCACCAGGCCCCCACTCATGTCTCCCATCACCCCCACCCCCCAGCAGTGCAGGGCACCCTCCACCAGGCCCCCACTCATGTCCCCCTGCACCCCCACCCCCCACCAGTCAGGGGCACCCTCCACCAGGCCCTCACACATGTCTCCCATCACCCCCACCCCCCAGCAGTGCAGGGGCACCCTCCACTAGGCCCCCACTCATGTCCAACACATGTCCACCTGCACCCCACCCCCCAGCATCCAGGGGCACCCCCCACCAGTCCCCCACTCATGTCCAACTCATGTCTCCCAGCACCCGCACCCCCCAGCAGTGCAGGGCATCCCTCCACCAGGCCCACACTCATGTCCAACTCATGTCTCCCATCACCCCCACCCCCAGCAGTGCAGAGCACCCTCCACCAGGCCCCCACTCATGTCCAAATCATGTCTCCCATCACCCCCACCCCCCAGCAGTGCAGGGCACCCTCCACCAGGCCCCCACTCATGTCCAACTCATGTCTCCCATCACCCCCACCCCCAGCATCCAGGGGCACCCTCCACCAGGACCCCACTCATGTCTCCCAGCACCTCCACCCCCCACCAGTCAGGGGCAACCTCCACCTGGCCCCCACTCATGTCCCCCTGCACCCCCACCCCCCAGCAGTGCAGGGCACCCTCCACCAGGCCCCCACTTATGTCTCCCATCACCCCCACCCCCCAGCAGTGCAGGGCACCCTCCACCAGGCACCCACTCATGTCCAACTCATGTCTCCCATTACCCCCACCGCCCAGCAGTGCAGGGCACCCTCCACCAGGCCCCCACTCATGTCCCCCTGCACCCCCACCCCCCAGCATCCAGGCGCACCCTCCACCAGGCCCCCACTCATGTCCAACTCGTGTCCCCCTGCACCCCCAGCCCCCAGCATCCAGGGGCACCTTCCACCAGGCCCCCACTCATGTCTCCCTGCACCCCCACCCCTCACCAGTCAGAGGCACCCTCCACCAGGCCCCCACTCCTGTCTCCCAGCACCCCAACCCCCAGCAGTGCAGGGCACCCTCCACCAGGCCCCCACTCATGTCCAACTCATGTCTCCCATCACCCCCACCTCCCAGCAGTGCAGGGCACCCTCCACCAGGCCCCCACTCATGTCCCCCTGCACCCCCACCCACCAGCATCCAGGGGCACCCTCCACCAGGCCCCCACTCATGTCTCCGTTCACCCCACCCCCCAGCAGTGCAGGGCACCCTCCACCAGGCCCCCACTCATGTCCCCCTGCACCCCCACCCCACACCAGTCAGGGGCACCCTCCACCAGGCCCCCACACATGTCTCCCATCACCCCCACCCCCCAGCAGTGCAGGGGCACCCTCCACCAGGCCCCCACTCATGTCCAACTCATGTCCACCTGCACCCCCACCCCCCAGCATCCAGGGGCACCCTCCACCAGGCCCCCACTCATGTCCAACTCATGTCTCCCAGCACCCCTCACCCCCCAGCAGTGCAGGGCACCCTCCACCAGGCCCCCACTCATATCCAACTCATGTCTCCCATCACCCCCACCCCCAGCAGTGCAGAGCACCCTCCACCAGGCCCCCACTCATGTCCAAATCATGTCTCCCATCACCCCCACCCCCCCAGCAGTGCAGGGCACCCTCCACCAGGCCCCCACTCATGTCCAACTCATGTCTCCCATCACCCCCACCCCCCAGCATCCAGGGGCACCCTCCACCAGGCCCCCACTCATGTCTCCCAGCACCCCCACCCCCCACCAGTCAGGGGCACCCTCCACCAGGCCCCCACTCATGTCCCCCTGCTCCCCCACCCCCCGGCAGTGCAAGGCACCCTCCACCAGGCCCCCACTTATGTCTCCCATCTCCCCCACCCCCCAGCAGTGCAGGGCACCCTCCACCAGGCACCCACCCATGTCCAACTCATGTCTCCCATCACCCCCAACCCCCAGCAGTGCAGGGCACCCTCCACCAGGCCCCCACTCATGTCCCCCTGCACCCTCACCCCCCAGCAGTGCAGGGCACCCTCCACCAGGCCCCCACTCATGTCCCCCTGTACCCCCACCCTCCAGCATCCAGGGGCACCCTCCACCAGGCCCCCACTCATGTCCAACTCGTGTCCCCCTGCACCACCACCCCCCAGCATCCAGGGGCACCTTCCACCAGGCCCCCACTCATGTCTCCCTGCACCCCCAACCCCACCAGTCAGGGGCAGCCTCCACTAGGACCCCACTCCTGTCTCCCAGCACCCCCACCCCCCAGCAGTGCAGGGCACCCTCCAACAGGCCCCCACTCATGTGTCCCATCACCCCCACCCCCCAGCAGTGCAGGGCACCCTCCACCAAACCCCCACTCATGTCCAACTCATGTCTCCCATCAACCCCACCCCCCAGCAGTGCAGGGCACTCTCCACCAGGCCCCCACTCATGTCCAACTCATGTCTCCCATCACCCCCACCCCCCAGCAGTGCAGGTCACCCTCCACCAGGCCCCCACTCATGTCCCCCTGCACCTCCACCCCTCAGCATCCAGGGGCACCCTCCACCAGGCCCCCACTCATGTCCCCCTGCACCCCCACCCACCAGCATCCAGGGGCACCCTCCACCAGGCCCCCACTCATGTCCAACTTATGTCTCCCATCACCCCCACCCCGCAGCATCCAGGAGCACCCTCCACCAGGCCCCCACTCATGTCTCCCAGCACCCCCACCCCCCACCAGTCAGGGGAACCCTCCACCAGGCCCCCACTCATGTCCCCCTGCACCCCCATCCCCCAGCAGTGCAGGGCACCCTCCATCAGGCCCCCACTCATGTCTCCCATCACCCCCACCCCCCAGCAGTGCAGGGCACCCTCCACCAGGCCCCCCCTCATGTCCAACTCATGTCTCCCATCAACCCCACCCCCCAGCAGTGCAGGGCACCCTCCACCAGGCCCCCACTCATGTCCAACTCATGTCTCCCATCACCCCCACCCCCCAGCAGTACAGGGCACCCTCCACCAGGCCCCCACTCATGTCTAACCCATGTCTCCCATCACCCCCAACCCCCAGCAGTGCAGGGCACCCTCCGCCAGGCCCCCACTCATGTCTCCCATCACCCCCACCCCCCAGCAGTGCAGGGCACCCTCCACCAGGCCCCCCCTCATGTCCAACTCATGTCTCCCATCAACCCCACCCCCCAGCAGTGCAGGGCACCCTCCACCAGGCCCCCACTCATGTCCAACTCATGTCTCCCATCACCCCCACCCCCCAGCAGTACAGGGCACCCTCCACCAGGCCCCCACTCATGTCTAACTCATGTCTCCCATCACCCCCAACCCCCAGCAGTGCAGGGCACCCTCCGCCAGGCCCCCACTCATGTCCAACTCATGTCTCTCATCACCCCCACCCCCCAGCAGTGCAGGGCACCCTCCATCAGGCCCCCACTCATGTCCCCCTGCATCCCCACCCACCAGCATCCAGGGGCACCCTCCACCAGGCCCCCACTCATGTCCCCCTGCACCCCCACCCACCAGCATCCAGGGGCACCCTCCACCAGGCCCCCACTCATGTCCATCTCATGTCTCCCATCACCCCCACCCCCTAGCATCCAGGGGCACCCTCCACCAGGCCCCCACTCATGTCTCCCATCACCCACACCCCCCAGCAGTGCAGGGCACCCTCCACCAGGCCCCCACTCATGTCGAACACATGTCTCCCATCACCCCCACCCCCCAGCAGTGCAGGGCACCCTCCACCAGGCCCCCACTCATGTCCAACTCATGTCTCCCCATCACCCCACCCCCCAGCAGTGCAGGGCACCCTCCACCAGGCCCCCACTCATGTCCAACTCATGTCTCCCATCACCCCCACCCCCCAGCAGTGCAGGGCACCCTCCACCAGGCCCCCACTCCTGTCTCCCAGCACCCCCACCCCCCAACAGTGCAGGGCACACTCCACCAGGCCCCCACTCATGTCCCCCTGCACCCCTACCCCCCAGCATCCAGGAGCACCCTCCACCAGGCCCCCACTCATGTCTCCCAGCACCCCCACCCCCCAGCACTGTGGGGCATCCTCCACCAGGCCCCCACTCATGTCTCCCTGCACCCCCACCCCCCACCAGTCAGGGGAACCCTCCACCAGGCCCCCACTCATGTCCCCCTGCACCCTCAACCCCCAGCATCCAGGGGCACCCTCCACCAGGCCCCCACTCATGTTCCCCTGCACCCCCACCCACCAGCATCTAGGGGCACCCTCCACCAGGCCCCCACTCATGTCCCCCTGCACCCCCACCCACCAGCATCCAGGGGCCCCCTTCACCAGGCCCCCACTCAGGTCTCCCAGCACCCCCACCCCCAACAGTGCAGGGCACCCTCCACCAGGCCCCCACTCGTGTCCAACTCATGTCCCCCTGCACCCCCACACCCCAGCACCCAGGGACACCCTCCACCAGGCCCCTACTCATGTCTCCCTGCACCCCCACCCCCCAGCAGTGCAGGGACACCCTCCACCAGGCCCCCACTCATGTCCCCCTGCACCCCCACCCCCCAGCATCCAGGGGCACACTCCACCAGGCCCCCACTCATGTCCAACTCATGTCCCCCTGCACCCCCATCCCCCAGCATCCAGGGGCACCCTCCACCAGGCCCCCACTCATGTCTCCCTGCACCCCCATCCCCCACCAGTCAGGAGCACCCTCCACCAGGCCCCCACTCCTGTCTCCCAGCACCCCCAACCCCCAGCAGTGCAGGGCACCCTCCACCAGGCCCCCACTCATGTCCCCCTGCATCCCCACCCACCAGCAGTGCAGGGCACCCTCCACCAGGCCCCCACTCATGTCTCCCATCACCCCCACCCCCTGCAGTGCAGGGCACCCTCCACCAGGCCCCCACTCATGTCCAACTCATGTGTCCCATCACCCCACCCCCCAGCAGTGCAGGGCACCCTCCACCAGGCCCCCACTCATGTCCAACTCATGTCTCCCATCACCCCCAGCAATGCAGGGCACCCTCCACCAGGCCCCCACTCATGTCCAACTCATGTCTCCCATCACCCCCACCCCCCAGCAGTGCAGGGCACCCTCCACCAGGGCCCCACTCCTGTCTCCCAGCACTCCTGTCTCCCAGCACCCCCACCCCCCAGCAGTGCAGGGCACCCTCCACCAGGCCCCCACTCATGTCCAACTCATGTCTCCCATCACCCCCACCCCCCAGCAGTGCAGGGCACCCTCCACCAGGCCCCCACTCATGTCCCCCTGCACCCCCACCCACCAGCATCCAGGGGCACCCTCCACCAGGCCCCCACTCATGTCCAACTCATGTCCCCCTGCACCCCCATCCCCCAGCATCCAGGGGCACCCTCCACCAGGCCCCCACTCATGTCTCCCTGCACCCCCATCCCCCACCAGTCAGGAGCACCCTCCACCAGGCCCCCACTCCTGTCTCCCAGCACCCCCAACCCCCAGCAGTGCAGGGCACCCTCCACCAGGCCCCCACTCATGTCCCCCTGCATCCCCACCCACCAGCAGTGCAGGGCACCCTCCACCAGGCCCCCACTCCTGTCTCCCAGCACCCCCACCCCCCAACAGTGCAGGGCACACTCCACCAGGCCCCCACTCATGTCCCCCTGCACCCCTACCCCCCAGCATCCAGGAGCACCCTCCACCAGGCCCCCACTCATGTCTCCCAGCACCCCCACCCCCCAGCACTGTGGGGCATCCTCCACCAGGCCCCCACTCATGTCTCCCTGCACCCCCACCCCCCACCAGTCAGGGGAACCCTCCACCAGGCCCCCACTCATGTCCCCCTGCACCCTCAACCCCCAGCATCCAGGGGCACCCTCCACCAGGCCCCCACTCATGTTCCCCTGCACCCCCACCCACCAGCATCTAGGGGCACCCTCCACCAGGCCCCCACTCATGTCCCCCTGCACCCCCACCCACCAGCATCCAGGGGCCCCCTTCACCAGGCCCCCACTCAGGTCTCCCAGCACCCCCACCCCCAACAGTGCAGGGCACCCTCCACCAGGCCCCCACTCGTGTCCAACTCATGTCCCCCTGCACCCCCACACCCCAGCACCCAGGGACACCCTCCACCAGGCCCCTACTCATGTCTCCCTGCACCCCCACCCCCCAGCAGTGCAGGGACACCCTCCACCAGGCCCCCACTCATGTCCCCCTGCACCCCCACCCCCCAGCATCCAGGGGCACACTCCACCAGGCCCCCACTCATGTCCAACTCATGTCCCCCTGCACCCCCATCCCCCAGCATCCAGGGGCACCCTCCACCAGGCCCCCACTCATGTCTCCCTGCACCCCCATCCCCCACCAGTCAGGAGCACCCTCCACCAGGCCCCCACTCCTGTCTCCCAGCACCCCCAACCCCCAGCAGTGCAGGGCACCCTCCACCAGGCCCCCACTCATGTCCCCCTGCATCCCCACCCACCAGCAGTGCAGGGCACCCTCCACCAGGCCCCCACTCATGTCTCCCATCACCCCCACCCCCTGCAGTGCAGGGCACCCTCCACCAGGCCCCCACTCATGTCCAACTCATGTGTCCCATCACCCCACCCCCCAGCAGTGCAGGGCACCCTCCACCAGGCCCCCACTCATGTCCAACTCATGTCTCCCATCACCCCCAGCAATGCAGGGCACCCTCCACCAGGCCCCCACTCATGTCCAACTCATGTCTCCCATCACCCCCACCCCCCAGCAGTGCAGGGCACCCTCCACCAGGGCCCCACTCCTGTCTCCCAGCACTCCTGTCTCCCAGCACCCCCACCCCCCAGCAGTGCAGGGCACCCTCCACCAGGCCCCCACTCATGTCCAACTCATGTCTCCCATCACCCCCACCCCCCAGCAGTGCAGGGCACCCTCCACCAGGCCCCCACTCATGTCCCCCTGCACCCCCACCCACCAGCATCCAGGGGCACCCTCCACCAGGCCCCCACTCATGTCTCCCAGCACCCCCACCCCCCAGCATCCAGGGGCACCCTCCACCAGCCCCCCACTCATGTCTTCCCGCACCCCCACCCCCCACCAGTCAGGGGCACCCTCCACCAGGCCCCCACTCATGTCCCCCTGCACCCCCACCGACCAGCATCTAGGGGCACCCTCCACCAGGCCCCCACTCATGTCCCCCTGCACCCCCACCCACCAGCATCCAGGGGCCCCCTCCACCAGGCCCCCACTCATGTCTCCCATCACCCCCACCCCCCAGCAGTGCAGGGCACCCTCCACCAGGCCCCCACTCATGTCTCCCTGCACCCCCATCCCCCAGCAGTGCAGGGGCACCCTCCACCAGGCCCCCACTCATGTCCCCCTGCACCCCCACCCCCCAGCATCCAGGGGCACCCTCCACCAGGCCCCCACTCATGTCCAACCATGTCTCCCATCACCCCCACCCCCCAGCAGTGCAGGGCACCCTCCACCGGGCCCCACTCATGTCCCCCTGCGCCCCCACCCACCAGCATCCAGCGCACCCTCCACCAGGCCCCCACTCATGTCCCCCTACACCCCCACCCACCAGCGTCCAGGGGCACCCTCCACCAGGCCCCCACTCATGTCCAACTCATGTCTCCCATCACCCCCACCCCCAGCATCCAGGGGCACCCTCCATCAGGCCCCCACTCATGTCTCCCAGCACCCCCACCCCCCACCAGTCAGGGGCACCCTCCACCAGGCCCCCACTCATGTCCCCCTGCACCCCCACCCCCCAGCAGTGCAGGGGCACCCTCCACCAGGCCCCCACTCATGTCCCCCTGCACCCCAACCCCCAGCGTCCATGGGCACACTCCACCAGGCCCCCACTCATGTCCAACTCATGTCCCCCTGCACCCCCATCCCCCAGCATCCAGGGGCACCCTCCACCAGGCCCCCACTCATGTCTCCCTGCACCCCCACCCCCCACCAGTCAGGAGCACCCTCCACCAGGCCCCCACTCCTGTCTCCCAGCACCCCCAACCCCCAGCAGTGCAGGGCACCCTCCACCAGGCCCCCACTCATGTCCCCCTGCACCCCCCCCAGCAGTGCAGGGCACCCTCCACCAGGCCCCCACTCATGTCTCCCATCACCCCCACCCCCCGCAGTGCAGGGCTCCCTCGACCAGGCCCCCACTCATGTCCAACTCATGTCTCCCATCACCCCACCCCCCAGCAGTGCAGGGCACCCTCCACCAGGCCCCCACTCATGTCCAACTCATGTCTCCCATCACCCCCAGCAATGCAGGGCACCCTCCACCAGGCCCCCACTCATGTCCAACTCATGTCTCCCATCACCCCCACCCCCCAGCCATGCAGGGCACCCTCCACCAGGCCCCCACTCCTGTCTCCCAGCACCCCCACCCCCCAGCAGTGCAGGGCACCCTCCACCAGGTCCCCACTCATGTCCCCCTGCACCCCCACCCACCAGCATCCAGGGGCACCCTCCACCAGGCCCCCACTCATGTCTCCCAGCACCCCCACCCCCCAGCATCCAGGGGCACCCTCCACCAGCCCCCCACTCATGTCTTCCAGCACCCCCACCCCCCACCAGTCAGGGGCACCCTCCACCAGGCCCCCACTCATGTCCCCCTGCACCCCCACCCACCAGCATCTAGGGGCACCCTCCACCAGGCCCCCACTCATGTCCCCCTGCACCCCCACCCACCAGCAACCAGGGGCCCCCTGCACCAGGCCCCCACTCATGTCTCCCATCACCCCCACCCCCAGCAGTGCAGGGCACCCTCCACCAGGCCCCCACTCATGTCTCCCTGCACCCCCACCCCCCAGCAGTGCAGGGCACCCTCCACCAGGCCCCCACTCATGTCCCCCTGCACCTCCACCCCCCAGCATCCAGGGGCACCCTCCACCAGGCCCCCACTCATGTCCAACTCATGTCTCCCATCACCCCCACCCCCCAGCAGTGCAGGGCACCCTCCACCAGGCCCCCACTCATGTCCCCCTGCGCCCCCACCCACCAGCATCCAGGGCACCCTCCACCAGGCCCCCACTCATGTCCTCCGACACACCCACCCACCAGCATCCAGGGGCACCCTCCACCAGGCCCCCACCCATGTCCAACTCATGTCCCCCCACACCCCCACCCCCCAGCATCCAGGGGCACCCTCCATCAGGCCCCCACTCATGTCTCCCAGCACCGCCACCCCCCACCAGTCAGGGGCACCCTCCACCAGGCCCCCACTCATGTCCCCCTGCACCTCCATGCCCCAGCAGTGCAGGGCACCCTCCACCAGGCCCCCACTCATGTCTCCCAGCACCCCCACCCCCCAGCCATGCGATTTGCCTGGGTACGTGTATTCCTGGGGTGCGTGGGTAGTCTCACATGCGATACCATCAGGGTTCGTGTATTACGGGGTTCGCGGGAAGTTCCACACGCGATTGCCCTGGGTACTTGTATTTCGGGGTGTGTGTGAAGTTTCACACGCGATTTTGCAGGGTACGTGTATTGCGGTGTGCGCGTGAAGTTCCACACGCGACTGGGCCTGTGAGAGTGAGGTACGTGTATTCCAGGGGTAGGTGGGAATATTTACTCGCAACTGGGCCTGGGAGGGCGTGTTACGTGTATTCCTGCGGTGGACGGGAAGATTCACACGCTCGCCTACAACGCATCAAAAAATAAATGGTCCAATCCTGAAACACGTACGCCAGCATGAAGCAGGCGTACGTCGACCCGCGCAGCATAAAAGTGCGCGCAAGCAACAAACAAGCTCAGATGCCAGGATGAATATACCGTTCCTAGCAGCAGTGGCCGTGGGTTACCAAAGGAGGAGGAGGAGGATAGTGAGGGCCCGAATTTTCACTCCCAGAACCAGCCTTTTTGGGATGCCTGATGACCAGGTGTATGGGAGGTACAGGTTTCCACCACACATAATACTGGACCTGGTCAGTGATTGGGAGGATGACCTCACATCACCCACCCTGTGCTCCCAAGGACTCAGCCCCCTGGAGAAGGTCCTTAATGTACTGCACTTCTTGGCCACTGGATCATTTCAGCGGACAAGTGCCATAGTGGGTGGTGTGTCACAGGCCACGCAGTCACGCTGCCTACACCAGGTCTTGAACATCATCACTGCATGCTCATCAGTCCACAGGCACATATACCTGCCCAGGACACCTGCAGAAAGGCAGGCTGCCGCCCTGGATTTCTACGGTGTGGCACAATTCCCCAAAGTGCTAGGTGCCATTGACTGCACCCATGTGGCACTACGTCCCCCCAGGGCATCTGAGCACATCTATAGGAACCGCAAGCACTGGCATTCCATCAACCTGCAGGTAGTATGTAATGCCAAGGGAATCATCACCTCAGTATATGCCAACTATCCAGGGTCCACCCACGACAGCTTCATTTACCGAATGTCTACCCTAAGCCGGGACCTAGAAGCTTGGCGGCATGGCGATACATGGCTGCTTGGTGAGTATGAATGCCACTGCACATGCATGCATGTCAGATGCAGAGTTATGTCACTACCCCACTAATGATACCCATCACCTCCTCACCAGGGGACAGTGCCTACCCTCTGAGCACCCACATGATGACGCCAATTCGGAACCCCATCACGCCTCCCGAGGTAAGATACGACACAGCCCATATTGCAACCCGGGGCATAGTGGAGCGCACATTCGGAGTGCTCAAGACACTCTTTCGCTCCCTTGACCGTTCTGGCGGGCAGCTGTTATATGCGCCCCCAGTAGTGTGCAGGATCATAGTGGCAACATGTGTCCTGCACAATGTTGCAACACGCTGGGGCCTGGCTGTGGACATGGTGGTGCCCCCACATCCCCAACCACATGCACGCCCGCTGCGCATGGGAAGGGAAAGGGCACGGGGTGAGGCAGCCCGTACGCAGCTGGTGGCTAATTACTTCACATATAAATCACACCCCTGTGGAGTGCACACAGCCCTGGCACATACCATCTGATAAGCAATGATGACTCGACCTGACAATTATGAGGAACAAAGGGACAGTCAACTGTCAGAACCATAGCAGCCTGAGATTGTTCATGTGGAAGTGTCAGAATGTGTGCATCCCTACCTACACAAACACCAAAATTGCAGTGCCATCAAAAGACACACTTCCATGCTGCAGAAATGAATACCCACTTGCAAAATACTACATGAGAACAGTGCCATGTCACCCAACCCCTCCCCGGCACGGCCACACAACACACACAACACACCATGGCATGTCATGCAATGTGAGAGCAAACAAATTAATCCCCACAACATGCCCCAAGTGTCACCAACTACAGTGTCCCTAATGGAAACTGGCCACACATGAAATGCTCACAGTAATGCAGGACCTACAACACACAATACCAAATACTTACCAAGAATACCAATCACCTACACAACCTCCAACCTACCTTAAACATGACATTACAGACTTAAAAAATTGGTAGCCTCACTACCTGATAATGCCAGCACTTTGAACACTTCCAAGTATACAGTGTTAGCGCCACGCAAGAGTGTAGGTGCACTGCTTACAACATGGACTCCAGTTCCAAGGTAGACCGCCTTGTGAAGACATGAGAAATTGACCTGCAAATTAGGAGGATGAGATGGATGCAGAGGCACATATCAATACACCATGCAGTGTACAATACAACAACAATATGCACTATGAATGTATACACAGTATTGACTACAGACTGCCCACACATCAAATGGGAGTCCAACGTCACCATGTACGTCAATGTCACTTGGGCACACCCTTTGCAAGCCCATGGAAACGGGAAGCAGGAGGGGTGTGTGTCACACAAACCCAAGCATCTAACCCAAATTCATGACAAGCCTGGATGTGCCCAGCCACAATACAGCGTATGCCCATGGGAGCCACACAAGGCAACACACTGTCCAAAAAACAAAAATTAAAAACAAAAAAAACAAAAAAAAAATCAAAAATGGCCATTAATGGGCCGGGGGGGGGGTGGGGGAGGCCACCCAGGAGGTCCGAGGACAGGGTACACACCAAAACCCACCTGTGTGGATCTTGCGAAAAAATAACACCTCCATGGGCTCATGGTCTGTACGGCTACCCTATTGTGAGAGAATCACTGCTGTCGCTCTCCTCACCCTCTGCAGCTGCATCAGGAGGTGGTGGCACTATGGGAGGCAGCCCACGCAAAGCCCTAGTCTGGTCCTCCATGGCAGCAAGCATGCGGGTGTGGAAGGTCTCGTTCTGGAGGATAATTGTGCGTAGGTCCCCATGCAACAACTCACGGGATGCCCAGACCTCCGCCCTAGTTGCCTGCATCTCAGCTGAGAGCGTACGTGTGAGACACTCCAGCTGCTGTTCTGTCCTTCTGTTTGTTGAAGCCTCAAGCTCAACAAGAGTCGTCCTGAGGTGAAGGAGTTCCACCCTCAGGGATTCCCTGTGGCCCTGGGACTCTATGGAAATGGCTTCCCACAGAGTCGCCAGTGCCGCCCGCCTGTCCCTGTCGGACGCCAACATGTCCTCCCTGTGTGACTGGCAGATGGAGTCTGTTGCCTGCTGTAGTCGCTCCATCAGCCTTTCAGGGGGGACAATGGAAGTGGCCACCCTATCCATGGCCTGAGCCATCATCTCTGATGATGCTGCCTGTTGGGTTGCCATACCATATATGGATTGCTCCCATGCGTTATTGCCAGGTGGCGTACGGCCACCACGTCGGCGGGCACCACACCTGTCTGGGGCAAGGCGAACTGCGCCTTGCTGTGCAGGCAATGCCTGAGGCTGCAGGACTGCATTCCCCCTCTGATCTGCTGGCCCAGGAACAGGATCAGATGTTGCGGAGTGTGACCCTGCATCCGTAACCACCAAAGGTGTACCTGCCAACACTGACATCCCCATTGAGGGTTCTAACCCTGGTGCAGGTGGGTCGGACAGAACAGAATCCCTCCCAGGAACACTCACCTGCGACGGCACATAGGTCTTATCATCCGAAACGACACCTGAATACAGCTCGGGGGAGGTGCAGCCAGAGACACCCCTTGAGAGCACGACCTGCAGCAGTTGTGGGTTCTCACCCACCACCACACCACGTCCCTCACTGGTGGTCGGTCGGGCCTGAGACCCCTCCTGGGTCTGCACCATCTCCACAACCCCAGCAGTATCAAGTCTGTCATCCCCTGCAAAGACATAAAAGAAAACAAATGGAAACAGGCATTAGCACTATGGCACACAATTAGGGCTGAGAAGCTACAGAAACAGTACATGATTGACACATGTCCCACATGACTAAAACCCTCCCATGCATGCACCGTCACTGCATGTGAAGGGGAGGCAGATGGCACACATTGATGACACCAAGATGGAAGATGAACACATTTGCTGCATGCTGCCTAGCAGTGGCATCACACATTGGCCTGTGATTGGCAGGTCAAATACACATGTCATCACACAGATGGCATGTACCCTAGCCATAAGGTGAAGAGGGAGAGGTGGGCACCAATTGTTCATTCAGTCTAGTTTGCTCATGAAATTGATTTTTTCATTGAAATGGTTCAAATGTTTAACCTGGAGCTGCCAGTCCAAAATGGTCCTATAGCACAGGGACATGTCTAAACAAATCATATCCAGGAAACAAAGCCAGTCCACTGTACCATAGCCATGTTAGACATGTGACAATAGGACTGAGAAATGCCTAGTAAAAGTGGTGGTATGCAAACAATCTGCCTGAATAAACAGAGGAAAATAAGCAACAATGTTGTGGCAAGATGACACTTCAAGGGCAACTGGTGTGGTGTTGGGCTAGATGTCTAATGTTGGCAGAAGGGATACTGCTATACCCAAATGCTGGTCCGCAGAATGTATTGGATGAGGCACATGGGTGACCCAAACCACTCAGGCACACACACCCTCACCTGGCACCCAAACAGAAGCCCTCACACACACACCATGCACATGGATGACACACACATGCATGTGCACTCACCGGACAATGCCTTGTAATCTGCCAGTTCTCCCACGCCTTGGATCTGTTCCTCCGTGACGTAGGTCCCAGCAACATGCTCATGTGGAGTGAGTTCTATGTCCTCTGCTGGAAACCCACCTCCAGTCACTAGAGTAGCGGCATGACTTGAGGCCAGCTTATTCTTTGCCCTGCGCTTCAGGTCATTACAGCGCTTGTAGCATTCATTAGCTGTGCGCCTCACGATTCCAAGGGCTCTTATGATGTCCGCGATGGTCTGCCAGTGTGCCAGACGTTGTGCAGGTGTGGTCTTGGATCCTGCAACAATCACCATTTCGCGGTCATGTGCGGACACATGCTCTACAAGTGCATTCAGTTCGGCCTCATTGAAGCTGGGCTTCCTTGACGGGCCGGACTGTGTAGCCGTATCTGGGGCATCAGCCTCTACTGGACGAGCACTCTTCCTCTTCCGCTTGGAAGGTGGTGGGGATCCTGAGTGTCCTACGCCGTTCTGGACACTAGGGACAGGAGCCCCGGTGGACTCTGTACTAGGAGTGTGGGATTGCACACTCAGCATGGGAGTTGGTGCAGGCATTAGCTCAAGTGTGATGGTGTCAGGGTGAATGTCAGCAGGATGGACTTGGACCAACACTGTCCTGGCTGGGTGTGTGAGAGGTGGGGTGGATGGAGCCGCAGCTGCCCCTGCAGTCTCCCCAGCCTGCCTACGCGGGGTAGCAGATGACCTAGCTGCCCCCGATCCACGTGGCCTGATGACACCAACGTGCACCGGCGCACGTGGCCTAGACCTGCGGACCTGGAAGTCAGCCATGGAGTCACCCTGTGCCAGGTCTGGTTCCACAGTGGGCTGGTCCAACAAGGGCTGAGCATGGATGGTGTCAGCCACGTTACCCTCAACCGGGGGGGGCATGGGTGTCCCTGACTGCTCCTCCACACATGGGGGCTAGGGGCACCCTGCAAGTCATGGCCATGTCCCCTACCGGATCCACCACGGCCACCACTTGGGGCTCGGCCACCTTTGCCACCCTTACGGCTTGTTCGCCTCCCAGCCATGGCACTGATGTTATTGTGCGTATGGGAGTCGCTGTGAACTATTGTCCTAGGCAATTGGGGGTCAAAGGGGTTGGGTACCAGATGGTAATCGTACCCTAGTGCTCTAGCAAGGCTGTATGTCACCCCTGGGGAAAGATGACGGGTCACGCAACGCACAGGCACCCCAAAAAAGGGAAGAAAGGTGCACGCAACCCCTCCTAGACCACGTGTGTGGAAAAATAAACCTGCACTACGCTGTGGCACCCAGAAACATAAGAATGAACGTATGCGTGTCACACGCAGCCTAGAATTACCTCTGAAGGGGTATGCGACACACGGGGCAAGCACAGATGTTAAATACGTGCGCGACTCACCGTCTGCCAGGAACAAAAGCGTGAAAAATATGCGCGTGTGCGCGTTGACAACACCCCCGCCAAAAGAAGAATTGTACGCTGTCTGAGGAGACAGGACAACAGTAGAAGGGAACGCTGTTTGAGGAAACAGGCCCAGGAAAAAGAGGAAAAGAGAAAAAGCTGTCAGAGGTAACAGGGAGTACGAACTTGAAACGCTGTGAAGTAAATCGCGTGTGAACCGACAAGAAGTACAGATTTCACCCACTCGCTCTTCACGAAAAGCACGTACAAGGAAATGGCGTTCTACACGTACCTTTTATACACACGTCACAGACGCGATGAGGTCATTTCCACCAATTACACGCTTTGACACTCGGACGTGTATCTTTTTTTTTACACGCGCCATTCTCTACGGCCATGCGCGTGACATCATAGATGCGCATGGGGGCCTTTGGGCCAATGAATTAACGTAAGTGTGCTGACGCGTTTACGCGCTAAGGGCCTTTCCTCGAATTACACGCAGACTTGCAGGATTTTCACGTGCCAAATCACTCCGTATCAAGCTGGTCATGCGTAAGCACACGGAAGACCACGATCCTGCCCTGAAAGCCGATTTACTGCCCCCCAGAGCCCCGAGCACGCTCCCACCTTCCATCTGCTGCTGCCTGACTGCCTGCTGCCCACGTGCCCTGCCATTTGCTGCCTGCACATCAGCCTGTTGCTGTGACCACCCCTGCTGGAACCGAAGACTCCCGACTGGGATTCCATCGCTCCACAGCCCAGACCCAGGACCCAGTTCCCCACCCACTCCTGCCTCTGGGGTTGTCATGTCGGGCACTGCAACATCTGGCACCACTGACAACCCCCGGCCAGAGAGGCAGAGGGGCACCAGCTTCACTGCCACCGAAGTTGGTGTCCTGGTGGAGCAAGTCCTGGGGCAGTATGATGCCCTCTTCGGAAGTGTGCGCGCCGACAAGGAAGGACGGGGGGGATGGCAGTCCGCGACTTCCAACATGTCAAGAAGCGCTGGGAGGACTTCAGGTCCAGGACCCTCAACAAGGCCCGGCGCCTCTTGAAGGCAGCGGATGCTAAGGGGCGCCGGGGCCACTTGTCGGAAGATCAGATGAGAGTCCTGGAACGCATATCCCCAGCGCTCCACATCCAGGTCCTTGAGAGGCAGACCCGTCTGGAGTCGAGCGGTAAGTGTACATGCATCATGATTGTAAGCTGTGCGTGTGGTGATGTGCCAGTAGTGTGCAGGTTGCACATCTGTTTGTATGGGGCCGAATATGGGTGGGGGTGTACAGGGCCGTGAGGCTAACACATGCGAGGGCTGTCATGTGTGAGACATGGATGGTGCTTGTGTGTGTAGGCTTGCATGCCAAATGCAGTTGTGTGGGCACACATGTTTGGATGAATGTGTATGTAAGTAGGGATGTTCGTGATGTCACGCATGTATGTTGTTTTCAGCTGCATGTATCAGCACTGTGTACATGTGCATGTGTGTGTATTTGACAAGGGTGCAACAGTGATGCAACATGGATGCATGTGACAGCGGGATGTGGAAGCCTGATTGGCAGATGTTACATGGATGCCCATCTGAACACTGCGACAGTTGGCTGAGGTGTACACATGCATGCAAGTGTGGTGGTGTGCGTGCATGTGTAGTGCACTCCCTGTGTTGCATGTGATGTCTGGCTCACCTTTGCCTGCTCATGCTGTTGTATGTGTATGGATGGTGCTGGCAGTTGCGATATGGCTGTGGTATGGCTCATGTGTGCAAGTTGAAATGACATGTGTGTTGCCGATTGTGATGCCATGTCTGAGGTTTGCCAATGCCACTCATGTACAACTGTCATGTGTGTATGTGTCCATTGTACAGTGCCCTGATGCCTGTGTTTTATTTCTCCCTGTCTGCAGCGTCAACTGATGAAGAGGGCGGAGAAGGTGCTGTGGAGCACAGCGGCGGGGATCGCACTGCCAGCCGGAGACGCAAGGCCCGGCTCCCCTCCCAGGTTGTGATCTCGTCGGGGAGTGAGGAGTCCGGTGCCGCGTCCCAGGCCGCAGCTGCCTGGGGGAGGTCCAAGAGGCGGAGGTCGGAGTTGGACTCCTCGGCAGCAGAAGGGGCAGCTGGGACCCCACAGGGCCCAACGGGGGAAGATGGCACGGAGTCATCCAGGTTGGTGGGGGGTTTGGTGGAGGAGGAGGCCGTGCAAGCAACAGAGATGGGGTCTGGAGGTGGGGATTCCACTGGTGCTAGTGGTGCAGTGCAGGACCAGGGACAGGAGGCAGCACAGGCCGCCGCGGAGGTGCCTGTGTGCAATCCTGTCCCTGATCCTGTCACTGCATCATCTTGCACCAGCAGGGATGCCTACTTCCAGACCCGTTTTCAGGCAGGGTATGAGCTCACGACAACTGGCCTTCCTCTGCCTGCGGACGTGGCTATCCGGGTCCGGGTTGAGCCTGTCCTGACTGGTGTGGTGTTGCGTCAACAGGCCATGCGAGGTGACCTGCAGTCTTTTCATGAGGAGACTGCACGTCATCTCGAATGGCTTGTTGACCGCGTCGGCCTACTGGGACAGGTCACCCAGGCCGGATTCCTCCGTTTGATGGGGCTTGCTCCGACCCCCTCCTCAACTGAACCCCCTATGCGCCAGTCGTCCTCTGTGCCATCTTCCCACCCATTAGTCACCTGGGTGCCCTGTGGAGCTGCCTCTGACGGTGCGGCCAGGCTGGTGGAGGAGGCATCCCTGCCACAGTCGGGAGTCGGACGTCCAGCAGGGGTGGCCACATCAACGACTGCACCCCAGCCAGCGGAGGATGTGCAGGCGGCAGGAGGCAGTGCACGGGCAGAGGCACAGCAGCAGCAGCAATGTGGTGGGAGCCATGATGGCTCGGGGCCTTCAACATCGGAGGGGCAGGCATCGGCCGGAGGGCAGGAGGACCCAGGACAGGAAGTGTCTTCCGTGTGGCAGCGGTTGGGCCACGCCATAGATGCGGAGCGGCAGTGGGCGGAAGAGGCACGGCTCACGATGGTCAGGGCGGAGAACTCCATGCGGAGGGCCCTGAGGCGGGCTGAGTGCCTCGAGGCAATCCGCAGGGAGTTGGGGGTGAACATGTCGACGGCCCTGCGGACCCTCGGGGCCATGGAGGAGGACCGCCTCCGGGACATTGAGCAGGAGTTCGATGATGCCCTGGCCCGGAACATCCCGAAGTGAGCCGTCAGACTAGCCCGCTGCCCTTGTAAATAGTTCTGTAGTTAGTGTTAGGTTTCCTTTGGTTTTGCATTTTTTTTGACCTTTTGGACAATGGGCCACATTTTTGTATATAGTTTTTTTTTTAGGTAGTGTTATTAGATAGGTTTCATTTCTTCTGTTGTGTAACGCTCACCTGATTCTCGCAGAGGCGCCGGTCTTGACTGGGCGACTACCGTATCTTCAAAGGTGATGTGTAGCACCCGGTTGGCTCTTTGGGCTGGACCTCTGTGCACTGTATGCCTGACGTGTAGAGTAAGATGTCTGCAGATAGAAAATATGGGGTTAATGAACTGGGGTTATTGGGGTGTCCCTATCTCTTTCCTCTTCTCCTCTCCTGTAGACCCCCAAAAGTTAACGCTCTCACCTTAGGTAAGTGAATGCCGAGCTCTCCATCTGCCTCGGGGCAGGGTGCTGTAACCAGTTTCTTCACTGGATAGGTAGCGCAGGCCTCTTGACTTCAGAGGACTGCTGTCCATCGTTTACTGCACGAACGGTAAGTTTCGAGTCATTCAAATGTCTTTAAAGTCTTTAGTAATGATGTCTCTTGTTTTGCAGGGTTCCGGCGATGGCGGATGACGGGCTGAAGTGAGTTGAAGATGGAGCCCGTGTGATGAATAGAAGCGCCTGGAAGCACGTAAGTAAGCGCTTGTTGCCTGCTTCACGATGCGCTCTAACTGTCTTTTTATTTTGCAGGTACGAGTTCGGAGCGGCTGCAGGGTCCCGGAATACCCACTGGATTAGATGTGGAAAGGAGTAATGGCACGTGAGTATTAAAGTTCCCCAATGTCTTTAAACGCACCTTGTTTTGTCTTTCAGATGCGGGATGCAGCGCCGAAGGCCTCCGGAGCGTGCGAAGAGTTGGTAAGCTTTTGCCTTTCAGATGCCGGAATGCTAACCTGTTCTTTCTTGTCTTTATAGGTGTTGCTGAAGACTGGATTCAGAATGGTAAGCCTTTGCCTTTCAGATGCCGGAATGCTAACCTGTTCTTTCTTGTCTTTATAGGTGTTGCTGAAGACTGGATTCAGGATGGTAAGCCTTTTTCCTTAGGCCCAGGACCGGATGCAGAAGACACGATGAGCGTCCTGCTGCAGAGGTTGCAGAATAACGCAAAGCAAGATTCATCCACCGGGTGTGGTTTAAATAGCCTCCTGTAGTGCTTAGGTGTCTCCTTCCACAGCCACGCCTAGGTAAGAAAAGAGTTCCTGGTAAGAAAAGAGTTCCTGCCTTCCAGAAGAGTTCCAGTGTTCTGAATCTAGGGAGTGGCTCCAGCCCCACCCAACAGGAAAAGTAGTTCCAAACAGAAGAGGATCAGAGGCTCAACTGGAAGGCAAGTAAGCAGCATGGTCTGCTGCAGGTAAGTCCACCCAAGCATTATGAGCCCGGCGCTTCCAGCGCTGGGACTGGGCATATTTATGAGCCTGGTGCCACTGGCGCCAGGACTGGGTCCAAAAGGTCCCAATTGGGACTGGTTGGCACTCGTAACCTGGGTTATGGATCTGCTTCCAAGGGAGTTGGGAAAACCCTGACCTTTTGGAAGCAGAGATCATGACAGTACCCCCCCTCAAGGCCCCTCCCAAACCGGGCTTCTCCGGGGGTTTTGGCTTGTCAGGAAATGTTCGGTGAAATCTTTTGATTAGGCGAGGAGCGTGGACATATTCAGCAGGTTCCCAGGATCTCTCTTGGGGGCCGTAGCCTTTCCAGTCAATTAGGTAGAATAGTTTAGATTTGGAGATCTTGGAGTCCAGAATGCTTTTGACTTCAAACTCGAGTTCTCCATCAACTAGGATAGGTTTTGGAGATTTGGTTAGTCGGGTTTGAGGTTGCACGGGTTTTAATAGAGAGACGTGGAAGACCGGATGTATCTTCATGTGCGGGGGCAAGTCCAACTTGACCGCTACTGGGTTTACTATGGTAGTGATGGAATAGGGACCAAGGTATCTTGGGTTGAATGTGCGTGGCCCTTTTAGAGATAGATATTTGGTGGATAACCAGACTTGATCCCCGACTTGATAGTGAGGGGCTTCCTTCCGATGTTGATCTGCTCCTTTCTTGTATTGTTCTTTAGCCCTTTGAAGGTGAGAAACAGCTTCTTTAAAGGCTAGGGTGATTGTAGAATGCAGGCAGTCTACTGCTGGTGTTTCAAGATCTTGGAGGGGATCCAACTCCGAGGTTCGAGGGTGACTGCCGTACAAAAGAAAAAACGGGGTTTTCCCAGTTCCCGAATGGACAGAGTTATTATAGGCATATTCGGCTATCCAAAGGATATCTTTCCAAGTTTTTTCAGTTTGTTGCAGCATGCAGCGTAAATACTGTTCCAGAGTTTGATTGGTCCTCTCGGTTTGTCCGTCGGTCTGAGGGTGGTGACTGGTCGATAGTCTCACATCAATTTGAGCCGACCGACAGCAACTTCGCCAAAAATGAGAAATAAATTGACTACCTCGATCCGAAATTAGAACCGAAGGAAAACCGTGCAGTCGGACGATGTTTTCGAGAAATTCTCGGGCCAGAGTTGCTGCTGTTGGCAAGCCTTTGAGCGGAATGAAGTGCGCCATCTTGGAGAATAAGTCCACGATTACTAGAATCGTATTGTATCCGGAGCATGGAGGTAGATCGGTGACGAAGTCCATAGAAAGCGTATGCCAAGGGCGAGGTGGGATGTCAATAGGGCGTAAGAGGCCTGCTGGTCTTTCCTTTTGACTCTTGTTTTGGGCGCATACTCCACAGGACATTATAAAGTCTCTGATATCTTTCTTCCAAGACGGCCACCAGAAGTAGCGCTTGATCTTTTCTGAGGTCTTGGCCATACCGGGATGACCTTCCATTAAAGAGTCGTGATAACAAGAGATTACTTTTTTCTGTAAATCTGTGCTGGGTAGGTATAATCGTTCTTGGAAATACAATAAGTTGTCCTTTACTGCAAAGTCCTTTCCCTGCAGATGCCAATTCTGTATGTCTGCTGGAGTTACAAGTTGCCTGGCTTTATCCTTAACTTCCTCTATGGATTCGGTGGCGATTACACCCAGAATTCTTTGTTCGGGAATGATTGGTACAGGTTTAGGGTTGATCAAGTGTTCTTCCACTCCCATCCGAGAAAGGGCATCAGCTTTACCGTTCTTTGTACCAGGTCGATAGGTAATTATGAAGTCAAACTCGGCAAAGAATAATGCCCAATGGAGTTGTCTAGAGGATTGGGCTTTTGCGGTTTTCAAATATTGCAGGTTTCGGTGATCCGTAATCACAGTAACGGTGTGTCGGGCCCCCAGCAGATAATGCCGCCAAGCCTTAAAGGCAGACTTGATAGCCAGAAGTTCCTTGTCAGTAATCGTGTAATTGATTTCAGGAGGCGAGAATTTGCGGGACCAAAATGCCACGGGATGCAACTGATTGGTTACCGGGTCCTTTTGTGATAGAACTGCTCCCATGGCAAGGCTTGAAGCATCAGTTTCCACGATGTAGGGGAGTTCGGGGCGAGGGTGTTTTAAAATTGGTGCAGAGATAAATTTAGTCTTCAAATCCTGGAAAGCTTGTTCCGCCTCGGTAGACCATTCAAAACGTTTGTTTTTCTTTAACAAGGCAGTGATGGGCTGGACTATTCGAGAGAATTCGGGGATAAACCTGCGGTAAAAGTTAGCGAAGCCTAACATGCTTTGCACACCTTTTATGGAGGATGGTGATGGCCATTTGAGAACTGCATCGACCTTCTTTGAATCCATACGCACTCCGCCAGGTGATAATATGAATCCCAAGAATTCAACTTCAGTCACGTTGAAAACACATTTTTCCAACTTAGCGAAAAGTTTGTGTTGACGCAATCTTTCGAGGACCATTTTCACGTGTTTCCGATGTTCAGATTCCGATGAAGAATAAACGAGGATGTCGTCAATGTAAACAACAACACATACATCTATGAGCTCTCTGAGGACATCGTTCATAAAATATTGAAAGGCGGCCGGGGCATTGCAAAGTCCGAAGGGCATGACCTGATATTCAAATAGCCCATACTTGGTGCGGAAGGCCGTCTTCCATTCATCGCCCTCTTTTACTCGTACCAAGTGGTAAGCTCCTCTAAGATCCAGCTTTGTATATATGCATGCTTTTCTGACTTGGTCCAGGAGTTCAGGGATCAAAGGTAACGGATATCTATTCTTAACGGTGATCTGGTTCAGGGAGCGATAATCGATACAAGTTCTAAGGTCTCCTTCCTTTTTTGGAACGAAGAACAAAGCTGAAGAAGCAGGGGACTTGGAAGGACAAATAAACCCATTTGCCAGGTATTGATCCAGGTATTGTCGAAGGTGAAGGTTCTCAGGCTCGGTGAGGGCATAAATTCTACTACAAGGAGGAGTAGATCCAGGTATCAGGTCTATCTGGCAGTCATAAGACCTATGAGGAGGTAGAGAGTTAGCCTGATCCTTCCGGAAAACATCTTGGTATTCTAGGTATTCGGGAGGTAACTGGGGAGTCTCTGAAGAAATTGCGGCCAGTGCAACACCAGGTGGAGGGTGACAAGTAGAGACACATTCTGGAAACTGGACCGTTCTTGCTCGCCAATCGATCAGAGGATTGTGTTTCTCTAACCAAGGTATTCCTAGAATAATCTGAAACTGAGGGGCCTTGATCACATCGAACACGATCTTCTCATGGTGTCCATCTTGACTTACTAGCGTCACCTCTTGAGTGGTATGCGTTACTGGCCCGGAGGCTATCTCCGTACCATCCACCGTAGTAATGACGTCCTTTACAGCCTTGGGACAAAGAGTTAGATTCATCCTCAAAACCATTTCATGATCCATATAATTGCCGATGGCACCGCTGTCGACGTAAGCTTCAATTGCATGTAATCGATCCGGATTATCAGGGCTAATGAGGACCATAGGTATCACGAAATGCGAGGTCACGGAACTGGTTTTCACGCTCGGCAAGAGGACCTCTATTCTTGTCGGGCGAGGTCGTTTCCCTGCTCAGAGTTTGTAACTTTGGTAACTGCAGCTCCTACTGCCTTCTTGGCAGGTTTCACCGGACAGTCTCGAAGAAAGTGCCCTGAGTTTCCCCAATATAGGCATAATTGCAACTGTTTCCTCCTTTCCCGCTCCCTTTGTGTTAGAGGACCTTTCAGACCCCCTATTTGCCTGGGTTCCCCGGAGTCTACTCCTTTGGAAGGAGTTGGCGGTTTGGAAAATACTCGAGCATCAAACTTGGAATGATCGGCCTTCCTGTTCTGCAGCCTGTGATCTATTTGAACGACCAAGTCTATATAATCCGAACAGTCTTGTGGGGGATTCACTACTTGGGCTAAAACGTCTTTGAGCTCTCCACGTAGACCTCTATAAAACAGCGTAATCCTTTTGTCCTCAGGCCATTGAGTTTCCACTATTAGTCTATTGAAAGATGCAATATAAGCCAAAAGGTCGTGATTACCCTGTCGCAACGAAAGAAGCTCATTGTCCAAGGCCTGCCCCTGTGAATGTCTTGCGAACAGTTTTTTCATACTAAGCTGAAAGGCTTGAAAATCATGGAGAACCGGATCATCTTGATTAACTAGAGGGATCGACCAGTCTGCCGCATTGCCACTAAGGTACGAAAGTACAAAAGCTACTTTTGCTTGATCAGTTGGAAAGGCTGCTGGCCGGCATAAGAAGTGCAACCGGCACTGATTGATAAATACTGCAAACCTCTTTGGGTCACCAGAAAATCGTTCGGGCGGAGCCAGAGGTACATTCCCAGGTAGGTTGATCTGCACTGGATTCATAGAGGATGTTGAAGGAAGATTTGCCCCTGATGCGGGTAACGGGATCTGTCCGGCTTGTGACTGTAGCACTTGTCTAGCAAGATTGTCTGTTCTCTCCTTGGAAATAATGAGTTCCCTTCTTAGAGCATTCGTTTCCTGACGAGCTGCATGCACTTCTGCCCTTAGTTCCCCAAGTAACCGGGCTAGGGGGTCAGTATCCGAGATTTCCATAGCGCCTGGGCGAGAGTTTTGCGGTAGGCTTTGCGTTCTGTAACGCTCACCTGATTCTCGCAGAGGCGCCGGTCTTGACTGGGCGACTACCGTATCTTCAAAGGTGATGTGTAGCACCCGGTTGGCTCTTTGGGCTGGACCTCTGTGCACTGTATGCCTGACGTGTAGAGTAAGATGTCTGCAGATAGAAAATATGGGGTTAATGAACTGGGGTTATTGGGGTGTCCCTATCTCTTTCCTCTTCTCCTCTCCTGTAGACCCCCAAAAGTTAACGCTCTCACCTTAGGTAAGTGAATGCCGAGCTCTCCATCTGCCTCGGGGCAGGGTGCTGTAACCAGTTTCTTCACTGGATAGGTAGCGCAGGCCTCTTGACTTCAGAGGACTGCTGTCCGTCGTTTACTGCACGAACGGTAAGTTTCGAGTCATTCAAATGTCTTTAAAGTCTTTAGTAATGATGTCTCTTGTTTTGCAGGGTTCCGGCGATGGCGGATGACGGGCTGAAGTGAGTTGAAGATGGAGCCCGTGTGATGAATAGAAGCGCCTGGAAGCACGTAAGTAAGCGCTTGTTGCCTGCTTCACGATGCGCTCTAACTGTCTTTTTATTTTGCAGGTACGAGTTCGGAGCGGCTGCAGGGTCCCGGAATACCCACTGGATTAGATGTGGAAAGGAGTAATGGCACGTGAGTATTAAAGTTCCCCAATGTCTTTAAACGCACCTTGTTTTGTCTTTCAGATGCGGGATGCAGCGCCGAAGGCCTCCGGAGCGTGCGAAGAGTTGGTAAGATTTTGCCTTTCAGATGCCGGAATGCTAACCTGTTCTTTCTTGTCTTTATAGGTGTTGCTGAAGACTGGATTCAGAATGGTAAGCCTTTGCCTTTCAGATGCCGGAATGCTAACCTGTTCTTTCTTGTCTTTATAGGTGTTGCTGAAGACTGGATTCAGGATGGTAAGCCTTTTTCCTTAGGCCCAGGACCGGATGCAGAAGACACGATGAGCGTCCTGCTGCAGAGGTTGCAGAATAACGCAAAGCAAGATTCATCCACCGGGTGTGGTTTAAATAGCCTCCTGTAGTGCTTAGGTGTCTCCTTCCACAGCCACGCCTAGGTAAGAAAAGAGTTCCTGGTAAGAAAAGAGTTCCTGCCTTCCAGAAGAGTTCCAGTGTTCTGAATCTAGGGAGTGGCTCCAGCCCCACCCAACAGGAAAAGTAGTTCCAAACAGAAGAGGATCAGAGGCTCAACTGGAAGGCAAGTAAGCAGCATGGTCTGCTGCAGGTAAGTCCACCCAAGCATTATGAGCCCGGCGCTTCCAGCGCTGGGACTGGGCATATTTATGAGCCTGGTGCCACTGGCGCCAGGACTGGGTCCAAAAGGTCCCAATTGGGACTGGTTGGCACTCGTAACCTGGGTTATGGATCTGCTTCCAAGGGAGTTGGGAAAACCCTGACCTTTTGGAAGCAGAGATCATGACATGTTGGGATCATGGACCCTGGATTGTTTATCTGTATATAGTTGACTGTTGGAATTTCATTTTTTTTTTATGATTTACCCATGGAGCAATGGTTTTTCGATTTTAATTTTCCATTGGATTTACTTTTGTGGACTGTGACTTTGGACACCTTTCCTTTGGATTATGATTTGTGGTTTTGCATTATTTCACGGACATGCTGGTTTCTTTTTTTTAAATTTCCATTATTGTTTGTTTATTTTTGATTCAATTTATGTTGCTTTTAATACATATTTTTTCTTCAAACTTCAATGTGTAGTATCATCTCATTGGTTTCATGCATATCATGATATGGGTTTTGACATTCACTGACACCCATTGGGTGGATGTGAGGGACATGTGTTCATTTCCAAACTTGCAATTGGGGTTCTATCATGTTATTGCCATTTCTAAGTGGGTGGATGCAACACTCGGGTGGGTGTTTGGCATTTGGAGGCTGACCATAAGGGCCAGGGATCTAGATTGTGATGACATGTTGGCTGGGGGACATGAGTGGGGGCCTGGTGGAGGGTGCCCTGCACTGCTGGGGGGTGGGGGTGCTGGGAGACATGAGTTGGACATGGGTGGGGGCCTGGTTGAGGGTGCCCCTGGATGCTGGGGGGTGGGGGTGCTGGGAGACATGTGTGGGGGCCTGGTGGAGGGTGCCCTGCACTGCTGGAGGGTGGGGGTGGTGGGAGACATGGGTTGGACGTGAGTGGGGGCCTGGTGGAGGGTGCCCTGCACTGCTGGGGGGTGGGGGTGATGGGAGACATGAGTGGGGGCCTGGTGGAGGGTGCCGCTGGGGTGTGGGGGTGCTGGGAGACATGTGTGGGGCCTGGTGGAGGGTGCCCTGCACTGTTGGGGGGTGGGGGTACTGGGAGACATGAGTTGGACATGAGTGGGGGCATGATGGAGGGTGCCCCTGGATGCTGGGGGGTGGGGGTGATGGGAGACATGAGTGGGGGCCTGGTGGAGGGTGCCCTGCACTGCTGGGGGGTGGGGGTGATGGGAGACATGTGTGGGGGCCTGGTGGAGGGTGCCCCTGGATGCTGGTGGGTGGGGGTGCAGGGGGACATGAGTGGGGGCCTGGTGGATGGTGCCCTGCACTGCTGGGGGGTGGGGTGATGGGAGACATGAGTTGGACATGAGTGGGGGCCTGGTGGAGCATGCCCTGCACTGCCGAAGGTGGGGGTGATGGGAGACATGAGTTGGACATGAGTGGGGGCCTGGTGGAGGGTGCCCCTGGATGCTGGGAGTGGGGGTGCAGGGGGACATGAGTTGGACATGAGTGGGGGCCTGGTGGAGGGTGCCCTGCACTGCTGGGGGGTGGGGATGATGGGAGACATGAGTGGGGGCCTGGTGGAGGGTGCCCCTGGATGCTGGGGGGTGGGGGTGCTGGGAGACATGTGTGGGGGCCTGGTGGAGGGTGCCCTGCACTGCTGGGGGGTGGGGGTGCTGGGAGACATGAGTTGGACATGAATGGGGGCATGATGGAGGGTGCCCCTGGATGCTGGGGGGTGGGGGTGATGGGAGACATGAGTGGGGGCCTGGTGGAAGGTGACCTGCACTGCTGGGGGGTGGGGGTGATGGGAGACATGTGTGGGGGCCTGGTGGAGGGTGCCCCTGGATACTGGGGGGTGCAGAGGGACATGTGTGGGGGCCTGGTGGAGGGTGCCCTGCACTGCTGGGGGGTGGGGGTGCTGGGAGACATGAGTTGGACATGGTTGGGGGCATGGTGGAGGGTGCCCCTGGATGCTGGGGGGTGGGGGTGCTGTGGGACATGAGTTGGACATAAGTGGGGGCCTGCTGGAGGGTGCCCTGCACTGCTGGGGGGGGTGGGGGTGCTGGGAGACATGAGTTGGACATGAGTGGGGGCATGGTGGAGGGTGCCCCTGGATGCTGGGGGGTGGGGATGCAGGGGGACATGTGTGGGGGCCTGGTGGAGGGTGTCCTGCACTGCTGGGGGGTGGGGGTGCTGGGAGACATGAGTTGGACATGTGTGGGGGCATGGTGGAGGGTGCCCCTGGATGCTGGGGGGTGGGGGTGCTGTGGGACATGAGTTGGACATAAGTGGGGGCCTGGTGGAGGGTGCCCCTGGATGCTGGGGGATGGGGGTGATGGGAGACATGAGTGGGGGCCTGGTGGAGGGTGCCCTGCACTGCTGGGGGTGGGGGTGCTGGGAGACATGTGTGGGGGCCTGGTGGAGGGTGCCCTGCACTGCTGGGGGGTGGGGGTGCTGGGAGACATGTGTGGGGGCCTGGTGGAGGGTGCCCTGCACTGCTGGGGGGTGGGGGTGCTGGGAGACATGAGTTGGACATGAGTGGGGGCCTGGTGGAGGGTGCCCCTGGATGCTGGTGGGTGGGGGTGCAGGGGGACATGAGTGGGGGCCTGGTGGATGGTGCCCTGCACTGCTGGGGGGTGGGGTGATGGGAGACATGAGTTGGACATGAGTGGGGGCCTGGTGGAGCGTGCCCTGCACTGCTGAAGGTGGGGGTGATGGGAGACATGAGTTGGACATGAGTGGGGGCCTGGTGGAGGGTGCCCCTGGATGCTGGGGGTGGGGGTGCAGGGGGACATGAGTTGGACATGAGTGGGGGCCTGGTGGAGGGTGCCCTGCACTGCTGGGGGGTGGGGGTACTGGGAGACATGAGTGGGGGCCTGGTTGAGGGTGCCCTGCACTGCTGGGGGGAGGGGGTGCTGGGAGACATGAGTTGGACATGAGTGGGGGTCTGGTGGAGGGTGCCCCTGGATGCTGGGGGGGTGGGGGTGATGGGAGACATGAGTGGGGGCCTGGTGGAGGGTGCCCTGCACTGCTGGGTGGTGGGGGTGCTGGGAGACATGTGTGGGGGCCTGGTGGAGGGTGCCCTGCACTGCTGGGGGGTGGGGGTGCTGGGAGACATGAGTTGGACATGAGTGAGGGCCTGGTGGAGGGTGCCCCTGGATGCTGGGGGTGGGGGTGCAGGGGGACATGAGTTGGACATGAGTGGGGGCCTGGTGGAGGGTGCCCTGCACTGCTGGGGGTGGGGGTACTGGGAGACATGAGTGGGGGCCTGGTTGAGGGTGCCCTGCACTGCTGGGGGGAGGGGGTGCTGGGAGACATGAGTTGGACATGAGTGGGGGTCTGGTGGAGGGTGCCCCTGGATGCTGGGGGGGTGGGGGTGCTGGGAGACATGTGTGGGGGCCTGGTGGAGGGTGCCCTGCAAATGCTGGGGGGTGGGGGTGGTGGGAGATATGAGTTGGACATGAGTGGGGGCCTGGTGGAGGGTGCCCTGCACTGCTGGGGGGGTGGGGGTGCTGGGAGACATGTGTGGGGGCCTGGTGGAGGGTACCCCTGGATGCTGGTGGGTGGAGGTGCAGGGGGACATGAGTGGGGGCCTGGTGGAGGGTGCACCTGGATGCTGGTGGGTGGGGGTGCAGGGGGACATGAGTGGGGGCCTGGTGGAGGGTGCCCTGCACGGCTAGGGGGTGGGGGTGATGGGAGACATGAGTGGGGGCCTGGTGGAGGGTGCCCCTGACTGCTGGGGGGTGGGGGTGATGGGAGACATGAGTGGGGGCCTGGTGGAGGGTGCCCTGCACTGCTGGGGGGTCGGGTGATGGGAGACATGTGTGGGGGACTGGTGGAGGGTGTCCCTGGATGCTGGGGGGTGGGGGTGCAGGGGGACATGTGTGGGGGCCTGGTGGAGTGTGCCCTGCACTGCTGGGGGGTGAGGGTGCTGGGAGACATGAGTTGGACATGAGTGGGGGCCTGGTGGAGGGTGCCCCTGGATGCTGGGGGTGGGGGTGCAGGGGGACATGAGTTGGACATGAGTGGGGGCCTGGTGGAGGGTGCCCTGCACTGCTGGGGGGTGGGGGTGCTGGGAGACATGAGTGGGGGCCTGGTGGAGGGTGCCCTGCACTGCTAGGGGGCGGGGGTGCTGGGAGACATGAGTGGGGGCCTGGTGGAGGGTGCCCCTGGATGCTGGGGGGTGGGGGTGCAGGGGGACATGTGTGGGGGCCTGGTGGAGTGTGCCCTGCACTGCTGGGGGGTGAGGGTGCTGGGAGACATGAGTTGGACATGAGTGGGGGCCTGGTGGAGGGTGCCCCTGGATGCTGGGGGGTGGGGGTACAGGGGGACATGTGTTGGACATGAGTGGGGGCCTGGTGGAGGGTGCCCTGCACTGCTGGGGGGTGGGGGTGCTGGGAGACATGAGTGGGGGCCTGGTGGAGGGTGCCCTGCACTGCTGGGGGGCGGGGGTGCTGGGAGACATGAGTGGGGGCCTGGTGGAGGGTGCCCCTGGATGCTGGGGGGTGGGGGTACAGAGGGACATGAGTTGGACATGAGTGGGGGCCTGGTGGAGGGTGCCCTGCACTGCTGGGGGGTGGGGGTGCTGGGAGACTTGAGTGGGGGCCTGGTGGAGGGTGCCCCTGGATGCTGGGGGGTGGGGGTGCAGGGGGACATGTGTGGGGGCCTGGTGGAGTGTGCCCTGCACTGCTGGGGGGTGAGGGTGCTGGGAGAAATGAGTTGGACATGAGTGGGGGCCTGGTGGAGGGTGCCCCTGGATGCTGGGGGGTGGGGGTACAGGGGGACATGAGTTGGACATGAGTGGGGGCCTGGTGGAGGGTGCCCTGCACTGCTGGGGGGTGGGGGTGCTGGGAGACATGAGTGGGGGCCTGGTGGAGGGTGCCCTGCACTGCTTGGGGGCGGGGGTGCTGGGAGACATGAGTTGGACATGAGTGGGGGCCTGGTGGATGGTGCCCCTGGATGCTGGGGGGTGGGGGTGATGGGAGACATGAGTGGGGGCCTGGTGGAGGGTGCCCTGCACTGCTGGGTGGTGGGGGTGCTGGGAGACATGTGTGGGGGCCTGGTGGAGGGTGCCCTGCACTGCTGGGGGGCTGGGGTTCTGGGAGACATGAGTTGGACATGAGTGGGGGCCTGGTGGAGGGTGCCCCTGGATGCTGGGGGGTGGGGGTGATGGGAGACATGAGTGGGGGCCTGGTGGAGGGTGACCCTGGTGGCTGGGGGGTGGGGGTGGTGGGAGACATGAGTGGGGGCCTGGGGGAGGGTGACCCTGGTGGCTGGGGGGTGGGGGTGGTGGGAGACATGAGTGGGGGCCTGGTGGACGGTGCCCTGCACTGCTGGGGGGTGGGGGTGCTGGGAGACATGTGTGGGGGCCTGGTGGAGGGTGCCCTGCACTGCTGGGGGGTGGGGGTGCTGGGAGACATGAGTTGGACATGAGTGGGGGCCTGGTGGAGGGTACCCCTGAATGCTGGGGGTGGGGGTGCTGGGAGACATGTGTGGGGGCCTGGTGGAGGGTGCCCTGCACTGCTGGGGGGTGGGGGTGGTGGGAGACATGAGTTGGACATGAGTGGGGGCCTGGTGGAGGGTGCCCTGCACTGCTGGGGGGTGGGGGTGCTGGGAGACATGTGTGGGGGCCTGGTGGAGGTTACCCCTGGATGCTGGTGGGTGGAGGTGCAGGGGGACATGAGTGGGGGCCTGGTGGAGGGTGCACCTGGATGCTGGTGGGTGGGGGTGCAGGGGGACATGAGTGGGGGCCTGGTGGAGGGTGCCCTGCACTGCTGGGGGGTGGGGGTGATGGGAGACATGAGTGGGGGCCTGGTGGAGGGTGCCCCTGACTGCTGGGGGTTGGGGGTGATGGGAGACATGTGTGGGGGCCTGGTGGAGGGTGCCCCTGGATGCTGGGGGGTGGGGGTGCAGGGGGACATGTGTGGGGGCCTGGTGGAGTGTGCCCTGCACTGCTGGGGGGTGAGGGTGCTGGGAGACATGAGTTGGACATGAGTGGGGGCCTAATGGAGGGTGCCCCTGGATGCTGGGGGGTGGGGGTGATGGGAGACATGAGTGGGGGCCTGGTGGAGGGTGCCCTGCACTGCTGGGGGGTGGGGGTGCTGGGAGACATGTGTGGGGGCCTGGTGGAGGGTGCCCTGCACTGCTGGGGGTGGGGGTGCTGGGAGACATGAGTTGGACATGAGTGGGGGCCTGGTGGAGGGTGCCCCTGGATGCTGGGGGCTGGGGGTGCAGGGGGACATGCGTTGGTGGGCAGTAGTTCAAGGTGACATGTGGGTTGGCTGGGGGGCATGGGCATGGTGGATGGGCTGCCTGCGGGACATGTGCAGGGTAGGCCCCAATGGTGTGGGCCGCCTGCAGGGGCCGTGGAGGGCGTAGAAGGGACACCTGGGAGGACCCAGACGTGCAATTCACGTGTGGTGCTCCCCGCGCACCCCAGGAATACACGTACCCTGATGGAATTGCGTGTGATACTTCCTGCGCACCCCTGAAATACACGTACCCTGCTGATTTTGCGTGTGATACTTCCCGCGCACCCCTGGAATACACGTACCCTGCTGCTTTTGCGTGTGATACTTCCCGCGCACCCCTGGAATACACGTATCCTGATCGAATCGCGTGTGATACTTCCTGCGCACCCCTGAAATGCACGTACCCTGCTGTTTTTGCGTGTGATACTTCCCACGCACCCCTGGAATACACGTGCCCTGATGGAATCGTGTGTGTTACTTCCCACGCACCCCTGATGTACACGTACCCAGGACAATCGCATGTGAAACTTCCCGAGACCCACTGAAATACACGTTCCCCGCTCAGCGTTTGCTGTTTGGCAGCCCTGTGAACTGGTCCAGGGTTAGCGCAGCCCTTTGCGATGATTTGGGAATTTTGAAGGCTTTTCCTTGCGCAAGGGCGTTCTTGGGGGCGTAACTGCCGCTGCTGCAGGGTCGCTGCGCCACTCTGCGCCACGGCTGGTTTCGGAGGCTAAAATCCATGAATTCGCTGTGCGATGAAAAGGATTTTTTCGCACGCGGCTGGAGCAGTGTATTGCACGGGGACACTGTGCGCCAGCCGCGTGCGCCACTTTTGTGCGAATTTCTATGAATTACCCTGTTCGTGTCTGTTTTCCTTGTGTGTGAAAACCTTCAGCTGCAGCATGTAATGATACACCAGGGTAAATGCATACTGCAATATAGGATACGAGGACATATTGCTGTGTGCATTTTAACCCGAAGCTCTGTGACAGTGATATATAACATGAGAGTGAATGAATCTTGGTAGCTTACAGATTGCTTTTGAAATGTATTGTTATTCAGTGGGCACAACCTATGGTCTGTAAGCCAATTGCAGCCATTCAGGGGATGATTATGGCCTTTCAAGTTACTGGCGCTTCGCAACGAACGCTAGTTGTTTGAACTCTAAAGTTAGCAGGCAAACAAAAGCAAGATGGGAATTAAAATAGGCTTGCCCATCTTAATTCTCTGAATGTTTATTTGTCTTCACTAAATTCAAAGATACAAAACATTTTCTTCAAAGGGCATCACCATTTTGGATATGGTGGTAATGGTAAAAACGGGAAATATTTCCAAATATTGCCAGTTTTACTACTTGCCAAATTACAAGGTTGGAGTATTTACCACCAGTGTTATTCCCACTGGCAGAAAACGCTTCCTGGTTGCAAGGTAGAAAGCAGCCAGAAACACCTTCAATGTTTACCTCTACATCAGTGGAATGGAGAAAGTCCCCGGAACAGTTGGACGTTTTATTTCCATTAGTATGGAGACTTCAGAAAGGGGGTAAAACACGAGACATCTCCAATGTCAACCTCCTCACCCTCTTTGCAGTGTAATGCAAATATTCATCAATGTTGACCATTCTCAACCCTATAAAGAATTATACAGTAGTGGGAGGACCAAGATGAGAAGGCAAATGTTAGCAAATAATGAATTAAATGATTCCCGCAGAATCACTGAAACGCCAGCAGCAGTTTTTCAGTAAATCCACATCTTCTACCGCCATAAAGGTGGTATTCCCGTGATCAGGCGGTACCCCCCAGATTGCCACTGACAGTAATGTTAATTACCACCTCTGGTAATCAAGCCAAGTGTCCTATGAGGTTGTAATCAGACACGAAGTTGGCAGAGGATTAATTGTTCCATGAAAAAGCAATAACAGTGCATAAATGTAGTGTTAACGTTAAGAGAACATTTATGAAACAACCTAACATAATGCGGATCTGGAACACGTTATTTAAGTTAAGCTGCAGTGCAATGCAATCTTGATTTGTCAATACTCCCAAATACATGCAAGCAAATGTATTAGTAGTTACAGATTTCACAACTGATTTTTAAAGCAAAACATGCTGTTTGGCATTGCACCTAGAGCATGCCACAGGTATTACAATAAAATGGTGCAGAGCATGGTGGGTTGCTCTTGACTGCAGCAAGAAGAGCCTTGAAATGGTGGGTACCTCATATATTCAGAGCTCTTGTATTAACGGGAAAGAATGGGAAGCAGTCAGAGGAGGAGGGGAAGTGATTGGTTGCAGTGCAGCCTTGTGACTTCTGGGCTACAACGCAGGCATGTAGCTATTGTGCTCCATGTGAAGGGAAGGAAGCAGATCAGTACTGGCAGATAGAGCCATTCATGGCAGGGTAGCCTTTTCATCTTTGGCAAGGAGTATATTCTGAAATATTTTGTTACGTGGGTCGGGGGGTACAAAAGCCATCGGTGCTGGGAGATGGAAGCATTCATTACAGAACAGCCTTGTGATCATGGTCAAGCCTATTGTGAGGTTATGTTTTGCAAGGGGCGAAAAGACCAGGAATCAGCACAGCAGTGAATGGATTCCATGCATAGCCGCCTAGTGGTGTTTGGTGAACAGTATATTCCGAGTTGCTGTGTTCCACCCTTCTGTAAAAGAGCAGTCAGCCCTGCCATCAGTACTGGGGGTGGAGGGTTTCATAATAGTGCAGCCTGGTGATCTTGGGCAAGTACTTAATCCAGTGCCCTTGTATTGCAGCCCACGGGAGGAATTGAAGCAATCAGCCCTCACTGGAAAGTTAATATATCATTGATAAGCATCCGTGTGATCTTGGGCAAACAGTATATTTGAAAGTCCTATTCTGTTACGGGCCATTGCACACAACACTGTGCAGGATCCTGTCTTTCTATGCGGGGATTGCTGCTCAAACTCAGTCACCATTGCACAGAGGAAGGCTGCTGTCACTAAGTCTGATGCTGCTCTGGCCTCGTTCTGTAACTTAAAATGGCCACGGGTGCACAGTGGTTGTTCTTGCAACCTTTCTGCTTACTGCAAATTGGCAAAAGCAGGTATTCAACATGTAGATAGCTACTTTCCAGTGGTGCATTCTAGGCTTATGGCATTAGGTCAATAGGATTTATTTATGTTGACCATAGGCTTCAATTAATCTTTTGTAACCTTCATTCATTATGTAATGTTTTCATTATGCTTCTATGAAACATTTCTCAATTGTCTCACACAATGTTTCCTTTTTTGGTAATCTGAAATACTAATGTTAAACGTTTAAAATCGAGCAATAAAGTTAATAACTATACATCAAAATGTCTATTTGTAATTAAAAAAATATGTTTTCAGGGCAAAAAGCCAACTGGTTCACCAGTACCACCACAGACCCCATTCATGCACCCTTGATGGGCATTAACGCTTTCCATTAGGTTTTTACAAACCTGCTGAAGGGCTGGGGGTGAGGGCTGCATCACTTTTGTTAAAGCAGTTTGAGATATTGCTCATCTGTGTATTGCACTCAGGGTCGTTTACAGTAGAACAAATTGGTATGTCCATAGGACTATTTCTGAACAATGCCAAAGTTAGGGTGTCCATGTTTATTTTCAGAACAGTGCCCATCCACCCAACTCCCCCCACTCAAATGAAACATTTGCAAACCTCCATATGTGAAAACATTACATGATCATTAGGATTAAAGCAGCAATGTCTAATATAAATAAAAAGGATGTTATTATTATTTTTTTTTTAATTTGTGTGTGTTCATTTAGAACTTTACAAAAGGACGAGAAGATAGCTTGCGCAGAGAAAACAAAGACAAAGTCCAGTGGCTGCACAAGGGGGGGTGGGACCGTCAACCCTCTATCCTCTGCATAGTGTGTTGCAGTATTTTGATTGATGCTAGTAACCAGGAGGTTCGATCCCCTCCTATCAGTCTGTTCCAGCAGGTGTCTTCGTCCCACCCATTTTCCTCTGAGCTGAAGTGCTTTATGTAGGCCGATCTCAGGACTAGGGTTTCTGGGCATGAGAGCAGTAGGTGCCTGATGGATTCTGTTTTGGCGTTGCACAGACGACATATGTTGGAATCAGATAGGCCTCGGATGTTTAGAATCTCGTTGGTTTCCAGCAGATTCAGCCTGATTCTTAGCATGTAGTTTCTTGCCCTCCTATTTGGGAATTTTCAGAGATATTGCATCGGCTCGTTTAGTTTAGAGAGCGAGGGGGGAAGATGGAGAAGAAGTTTATTTTTGGTGACTAGGTCTTGAGTCTGGATCCAGTCTAATTCTTTCAATTTCTTGTAAACTCTCAGAGGATTTGTAATGAGGTCTGCTTCCGTGCACGTGACTGATTTCAAAAGGGACGTGGTTTTGCCTTTCCAGGTTTTTAGCGTTTTGACTTTGCCACTTTGTAGTTCTTTGTTCAACAGACCAAAGATTTGCTCACTGTCGGCCGTGATGCATTTCCTGAATAACCTAAGTGAGTTTAGGTTGACTGTTGCTGTTAGTGACAATAAGCTTAGCTCCTGGCGGATTGCAGCAATGGATGTGGACTTTGGAAGACCCAGGACTGTTTTCCAGAACTTGCTCTCCAATTTTTGCCAAGTTCTTTCTGGGATTGTTGGCATAGCCTCAGCTCCATAGGTGATTGAAGGGACGACTTTTTTCTTGTAAAAGTCTATTACCGGGATGCACGAAAATTTACCGAATTTTGAGTCAATCGCCTTTGCTTGGGAGGCTAATTTCTTTAGCTTTGTTTCCAGGGCGATCTGCATGGATAGTTCGTTTTTTGAGGAGTCGATCTGGACGCCTAGATATTTATAATCGGAGACCCTCTCAATCTCTTTTCCCTCAAGGCACCATTTGAATTTTTCAGAGGATTTGTTTTTCTTCTGTCCTCCTTCCAGTATCATTATTTTTGTTTTTTCTTGGTTTATTTTTAAGTTGTTTTCAGCGGTGTAGCTCTGGAGGTTAGATAGTTGTCTGTGCAGGCCGATCTGGGTCTGGTACAGGAGAATTAGGTCGTCAGCATACAACAGGTGGCTTATTTTCGAGGATGCAAGAGCTGGTGGAAAAGTATGTTCCAGGTCTACTGAGTCCCCGTAATCGCCGATGTATGCAAGAAACAGTGCAGGAGCTAGCGGGCATCCCTGTTTTACCCCTCGCCCAATCTGAATTTCGTCTGATAGGGCGCCTCTTTGGGAAAGTCGAACCTTGAGGGAAGTGTCCGTGTGGAGAGCTTTGATTGGTTGTAGTATTTCTTGTGGGCAACTCCACCTCTCCAGTTTTTCCCATAAGCGGTGTCTGTCGACAAGGTCAAACGCCTGCGAGAGATCGATAAATGCGATGAAGATTCGAGATTTTTTTCCCAAGCTTTACTTTTTAGAGTGCTGATCGCTAAGATGTTCACCATCGTGCCCGTGTTTTTCTTGAAGCCCGATTGGTATTTATCGTTGCATGGGGCAGATTCAGCCCAAGATTGAAAGCGGTTCAGAAGTAAGCTTCCAAAGACTTTGCCGATGCAATCCAACAGGGCAATTGGATGATAGTTTCGGGGGTCAGTAATGTCCCCCTTTTTATAGATGGGAACGATGATAGCTTTTGTCCAGGACGGCGGCAGGGATTTCTGCTCAGAGCATTTCTGAAAGATGGAGGCTAACAGTGTTGCCCATTCCTGACAGTTGTTTTTCAGGTCGATGTTTGAGATCCCGTCCAGGCCCGCTGCTCTGGAGATCTTCAGTTTTTTGATATGGTTGTTGATTTCTTGTCGGTCGTCCAGTTGGATCCAGGCTGACGTCTGGTCTGTGGTATCCCGGCAGGGGGTTTGAGCGGGGGCTCGGAAGACCGAAGAGAAGTGCATGATCCATTTGTGCTCCGGCATGGCGTTGATTGTAGAGTTGTTTATTGAAGGCACCGCAGATTTCAGCAAAGACCAAAATTCTTTGGCTTTGTTGCCATTGATGGCTTTTAGCATAATTTTGGCATCTTGTTGGTATAGTCGGTGACAGTGTTCTTTCACCCATGATTTATAGGTTACGATTGCCGATTTTAGTTTTTCTTTATTTGACGGATCGTTACCTAATTGTCTTTTGAGTTTTCGGAGCTCCCTTTGTTTTGTCACCAGGGTGGGATCATAAGCATGCTTTGGAGGTGCAGAGGCCAGGGCTTTCTGTTTTACGTTCGTTCGATGTTTTAACAGCAGAGGTACGTAATCGAGACTCTTTACGCCCTTAGATCTTTCTTCCCCGGTGTAGTTTGCCAGCAGAGATTTAACCGCTCGAGTTGTCAGGTTTAGGCGGTTTCCACGGGCGTTTGATTCTACTTCCATGGTGTAGGGTTCAGGCACCTTGTGGTGGTTTACCAGAGACATCGTCAGCTGATTGTGATCGCTGGCTGTGGTCTGTCGGACTTCAAAGGTTTGTACTTTGCTCAGAAGGGGTCTGGATACGTAGATGTAATCTATGGTCACTTTTAGTGAGCCTTGTTCCCAGGTCGGCAGACGATTTTCATTTGGGAAGACGAAGTTCAGGTTTTCGAATTTTCTGGAGGACATCAAGGAAGACCATAGGTGACCTCTTTTCAATGCTGTTGTGGTTTGCGAGGATGCGTCCAGTGTTCGCACTTCCTTGGGGCATTTGGCGTTCAAGTCCCCACAGATGATAATTGAAGAGACCTGTCGTGTTGCTTGAATTTCGTCGACCAGGTTTTCCATCGTTGAAAGGTAGGACTGGTGGTTTATTGCCGCTGGGTTCCAGTAAGTGTTAATCACCGCTATTTGTGATGGACTGGAGAAGGGTTTTTCAGTCCATTCGAGTGGTACAGCTAATATTGAGAGATTTGCTTGAAGGGTATACTTAAGGGTCAGCCCGATTCCCTGTCGGCAGGCCAAAAGGAGACCCGATGTCGGCCGACCTAGGGCTCCTTTGTTGGCTGGGGCCAGGATTGTATCATAACCATCCATAGCTGGGTTTTGTCTGAGCCAGGTCTCTTGGAGACAAATGATGTCGAATGAGGCTAAGTTTGCGTCACCCGTTGTGGTAAGATGTAAGTGTCCTCTCGTGTTCCATGAGCAAAGATGTAGTGATGATGTGAGCCGGTCGACATTCCGTTTTCCCATGAGTTCGGCAGGCCGACCTGCGAATTGCTATTTGAATTGAGTCCCGTGGGATAGGGCCTTTGGGAGCCAGGCCCACAGCCCCTGTAGTTTCGCGGCTGATTTTGAGGCTGTAGAGGCGCTGTCTGTTGGGGCTCCGATGTTCGTCCTGTTACTTTGCGCCATAGACACGGTCTTAGTCAAGTTGAGTCGGTCTGCTTTTAGCTGTTGAAGCTTCGAGGTTGTCGCTTCTATGGGCTTTTGCGGCTTATCGCTCCTGGGGATGACATGTTTAGTTTCTCGGTGGCTCTCATGTGACTTTGAGGATGAGTTTACCACTGTTCGGGTGAGTTCTGGAAGTCTTCGTGGCTCCGCTTTCTGCTCTTTCCCAGAGATTTTGTCCTTTCGGACCGATTTTCTTTCTGGGTTGGTTTTCTCCCCGCTTTGCGAATTTTGTGGATCTCTTTGCACAATATAACCTAGCGCAGCCAGGTCGTTAGTTGCGTCCGCGATTTTCGTCTTTGTGTGCTTTGAGACTGGGTAGATATAGGCTTTCGCTCTTTCATTAGAGTGGTATGGGTCGATGATTTTTAGATCGGATGACTTGATCTTCCGGAGGGTTGGGATCAGGCTGAATAGCATGAGGATCCCTCTTCTATTCAGTATGATGTCGTCGTCGTTTTCAGCGTGTTGTTCGAGCTTGATCGGGGACTCCCTCATGGAGCCGTGTCTTTTCCGGTGTTGTTTGGTCCTTGAAGTGGAGTGGGGACGCAGGTGTTGCCCCCTTTTGTCGGTTTTTCTTGGCTCTGAATATGTGTCTTCTTTGGACTTTTGGTGGGAGTCCTGAGTTTGTCGTGTCTGCTGTGGGCTGTATTGGACGCTGGAGGCTGACTTTTTGCAAGTTGGCCCCTCGCGTGCTGGTGGATATGTGAATGTCACCGCTCTGGAGCTCATAGGGCTACGGGAGGTAGCGGGTTTCCGACAATGGAGGATTTTCCTACGCTCTTCCAAGGTGATAAAATTGTGTGGCGAGTCCTCTTCTGACGATTCCTTTGGGTTTTCTTTTTTTGCAATTTGATCCACTTTAGGTGAAGGAGTCTGCGACTTTGATGGTTGAGGCATTTTCTCATTTTTGTCAGGGGGTGGATCTTGAGTGTCTTCGAGGTGTTGAGAGATATTCATCAGAACCTCGTCTTCTATGAAGTCCTCTAATGTTCTGGGGGAGGCTTTTGAAGTTGATTGGTTTGCGGCCGGACTCCGGGCCAGAGTTCTTTCTTTCTCTTTCTTTTTTGTTGACCGTGAATTTAATCGCTTTGCTGAGTTTTGATTCTGGATTTCGGATTTTCCCCCAGGGGGTTGTTTTTTTTTTCCGGTCTTGTACCTGTAAACAAGGGGTACGAGGGGTCTGTTACCCTCACTATCGGTTTCGAGGGGAGCGAAGCGTTGACTGTTTCATCTGTGATAACAATCACCTCTTGTGGTACAGGAATTGGTAAGCCAAGGTCCGATAGCTTGTTGGGGACTATGCTAGAGGGTGGGAGTGAATGTTGTGCTGAGGAGATTTGGCCTCCCTGTTTATCCCCCACGCAAGATGAGATGAGGAGGTTTGCCGTATCTTTATGGCCTTTTTCCATGACTAGCTTTAGGGTTTTGAATTTGTCGTCTAAGGCTGTGATGTATCCTTCCAGAAAAGTTAGTTTCGAGAGCATTGTAGCTTGCATCGCTGTATTGTCTTTCAGATTTTCGTTGATGCCTTCATATAGTTTGGTAAACGGGTTCATTGCAATGGTGACAGCTGACATTATTGAGAGAAGGTCTCTCTTGTGTTGCGTTGCAGGCTCCATTGGCGAACCCTGGGGTGGAGGGCGCTGTTTAGGAACTGGCGAAAATGAGTTGGACTCGTTTAAGATCCGTCTTACTACAGGCGAAGGAGGTAAATCAGGTGGGCCACTACTGAATTGCCCTGGTAGGTATGATTTTAGTGGAAGGGTGGTTGAGGCGCCGTCCTGCCGGGTGCCAATCGGCCGTTCCTTATTTGATCTGGGCGCGGCTGCATTGTTTGAGGGAGTTTCAGGCTTATATTCAGTTTGCGGGGGGGTTGGCCTCTGTGTTTCGGTGGCTTGATCTTGAGATGACTGTGGCCCTGTCTGCTATGGAGTTTCGGGGTAAGCGTTTGGATTCGGTTGGTTTGGCTATGGGGAGTCTTCACTAACTGGTTGTGAGGCTTTGAGATTGACCAGAGCCGAGTTTTCCCTGGATGAGGCTGTTTGCGTCGCGCCTACGAGCTTTTCTGTGGGTACGATAGCTCGGTTGGATTCTGTGATTTGTTTCGGCGTAATTTCCCTATTAGATGTATGCTGGGGCCCCAATACTCGGTATGGAGTCGGGTCAATTTGCTTTACTGGTTTCTCCTGTAGGGCCTGTTTCAAAGGAGAAGCAGGTTGTATGTCGTTTGCAGAGTTTTGGTGTTGAACACACGGATTTGTCGGTAGAGTTATTTTCCTCGCTTTTTCAGGGGGTTGGCACGTTTTTATTGCCTCCAGTATTTCCTCGTCGGTAAGGTCCGCTTGCCTGGAGTGAGACTCTGGCGCGAAAGCATGAAAGAAGTCGGTTACGAGGGTGGCGACCGATGGTTTTGTTGATTTCGAGCCCCTGGGTTTTTTTAATGCTTGACCACTTTTTTGGTTTTTTGACATCTGTAACCTGGTTGTGCTTTTTTGTGTTTTATTTGTAAGTTTTGAGGGAGCTTTCTTCCAGGTGGGTCTTGGGTTTCCTGTGTCAGGGGACTCCGCCTCTTTCCTGGTGCGTTTTTTTTTGTTTTTCGACTCTGCCAGGGACGTGAGCAGTGGTGGCGTGAACTCTTCCAGGCCTGGGACCTGATCTTCGTTTCCTGTAGTCCCTGAGGCTCTGTGCTCGTCTACTGAGTGGCGAGGAAAAGCTTTTGGTGGCTTGCTAGAATGCACTTGAGCTTCCATTTGTAGTGACGCGTTGGTGTCTTGGTTGGCCTTGATTGAATCTGCGTTACTTTCGGGACCTCTGTGCTCTACTGAGAGGTCTGTTGGACCATTTCGTGGCGGGTGAGGTGGCTGCGAGTCCTCCTCAGTGGGGGGCGTGGCCTTGTGGCCGTTGAGCCCTTCCCACTGTTTGTCACGTCCTGCCGGGGGATGAGCGATGGAACCTGGTTCCTCCCCCAGAGAGGCCCGTGGGTGCGCAGCCTCTTTCTGGGCCATTTCCGGGGAGGCCGTTGCCGAGGGAGCAGGACTTCGTTCTCCCTCCAGGCCGACTCGCGGCGTCCGATCCGCGCTCTCCACCAGTGCGGACCTCTCCCCCCGCTCACGGTCCTCGATCCTCCCTCCGGAGGCCATCGGGTCCCGGGGATGTGGGGGTGGGGGCCGCGGGCGAGAGCGCGCTGGCCGGGAGCTGGTGGGGGCCATGGCCAGAGCAGGGACTCGTTGGCGCGGGCACAGGAGCGCCGACGGGATGCCCTCAAGGTCCGGGCTCAATGGGCCCGGCGCCGAAGACACGGCCTCAGATGTCCGCCGATGCGGGTCCTCTGCTTCCTCTGGGTTTGATTTTTTGCCAAGTTGTTACAGGTTTTGATGTATTTGGCCCGGATTTTTCAAGAAGGTCCTGTTTCAAACGGGCGTTTGCCATTGTTGCTATTGGGGTTTTTAAATGTTTATGGGGTGGGCCCAGCGGGTGGTGAGGTTGTACGCTGTGATGTTGTAGGCTTTTTTCTGCAGCGGGGCGTGGGCACGCGCTTCGAAGCAGACGACCGTCCTGTATATCCGTAGAGTCTCGGTCCGTGGCTATGTCCATGGAGGTGGGGTCCGCTGATGGTGCAGCCATTTCAGTTGTTTCAGACGTGCACAGACTGCCACAGACTGCAACTCTGCAGCCAACTCCGCGGCCGCTCCGCGGCTGGGTGGGGGTTTTATGGATCCTCCCACGTATGAGGCTGGACACAGTAGAGAGACTCCTGTCTCTGGAGAAAGGTTTGGAGTGACTGCCACAGACTGCAACTCTGCAGCCAAGGATGTATGCGTTTGCAAATGAGGCCTGGAGGATTTCTGGAACATACATGTTAGGTGCTTCTTAGAGAACTTAAACACAAACATAGCTGTGGAGCAACAGTGAGCTCAGTTCTATGGCAGATATTATGAAGTGAACGTATTGGGTCTCCTATTCAACAGCAAACCTTCAATAGCAATCATTGGCAAAGCCAATAGGTCTGGCTTTGCAACTGCAGAGGGTATTGGCATATTGGAAGGAGAGATTAAAACAAAGACAAAAAGAAGCAACAACATCTAAGGACCATAGCTAGAGGTGAGGCCAGTGACAGGTGCCAACCGGATAGGTAGAAACATGAAAAACAAACATTGGGCAAGAGCCAACTTTGAGACGATAAAGGAGAGTGTGTTTGCTGCATGAATGTGGCCTACCTCGAGAACTGTAGAGAGCCCATGAATTCATTGCAGCAGCTTTCTCTTCAGCAGTGACCCGCTATCTCCATTGGTAATGGGAGCTAATGTTGTCTCAGCGCGTATGGCATTATGAAGCACCCCCCTCACTTGTACCAATGGTAAAAGACAGGCGGTGCCCTGACACATAAAATATACAGGTCACAGCAAAGGGACGATGTACTAGACTCGCCCAACATGCAAGGCTGGAAGAGAAACTGTGAGAAGGCACTAAGGAAGAACCGGACTGTGTCTTGGGTTCAGTCATTGGGACAATGGAATCTAATAAGGGGCTGGAGATTCAGGGTAAACCATGTAAAGGGCACTGAAAAGAAATGCAAAACAGCAAGGCATTAAGCTGAAACAGCAAGGCATTAAGCTGAAACAGCAAGGCTCTCTCAATTACTAAATATAGCGCTAACACACTAGACAATCATACAAGAGCTAGCACTATAAAATGTACCCAAGGGGGTGTTTATGATAGCCACACAAAAAAAGCATTGGTGCTGTAATAACATAACACAGATACCCCTGTGTGCTCCAGTAAGACAGGGGAACAGGAAATAGCACTCCACCTGGAGTCTCTGAGACAAAGAAATCCCTGTCTTGGAGGGGGTCACATTTGGCATCAATCTGGGACACTCAGAGGTAAGGCACTCCAACAGGAACAAACTGGAAAACCTGAATTACAAGCAGCATGAAACAGGGGAAACGTTTGGTTCAGAGTAACAGAGTAAACGATGCTATGAGACCAATGCGCTTCAATGACAGTGTGTTCATAGAGACACCTTCCGGAAGTACACAGTCACTTAGTGAGAGAGGTCCAATATTCAGAACTGAGGAAAAGATTGCAAGCATGGGAATGCCCCACGGTTCCGGAAAATCCGGAAATGGACTGGAGACTGGATTTCATTCTGAAATGTATCAAAGAAGGTTGTAGATCAGTGCCAGGACACTTCCATAGTTTTCATAAGGGTCTGAAGACAAGATATTTCAGGACCCTCAGGAGTCCTGGTGGAAGTATGCCACGATCCCTCCAGACCTACATTGGAATCAACCTAAGGCTGGAGGCTTTATGCAACCTAGTGGCAATTCGCAAACAATTGGTGGTTGCACAAGTCAGGCCTGGTGGGGTGGTGGCCTGTGGTGTTGGAATTTGGTCAACAGCATGGGGCAATCACTGTCAAGTTCATGGTTGACCTTGTCTCTGTATGTTGGGTTAGAGCCCTTGGAAGTTGTCCTATTTCCTGTAGACTAGACTGGCACAAGATTCCATAAAGTTTATTTGATTTCTTTGTTTCCTATAAAGGTTTAGACTTGGAAGTTCCCGTAGCAGTAGGTCTGCTGCTTTTTCCCAGTGGTGACAGGTCTTTTTAATGGTATTTAAGGGCTGGTCGTGCATGATAATAAAGTGCCACAGTACACTCTTACCACACAGATTACCACCAGTAAAAGCATATCCTCCAATATTTTGAGTTAAAGATCTCCAGTATGTTAGAGGTAAATCCTGTGCTGTACCACCAAAGTCAGAATTGAGTGGTGTTGTAAAAAGTGAATTTCTGGCATCTATGTCAAATAGATTTCTCTCTTTCATGGTGCTATTTTACCTTCAAAAGAGATATAATACCTTTTTTTAAGGGTGCATGGTTTGCCATGGATACAACAATGTCATGGTAGGAGACATATTATCGATCATTTAATCACAATTACTAGGTGAGACTTAAGATCTGCTGAAGCCTGATTACCACCACTCAGGGATTGTCTTGTGGGTTTACCCATCTGGTTCTCTCTAACACATTGTGGAGGATCAGAAGAAGGACACAGTATCTGTGACGACATTTTAAGCATGATGTTTATTCTAAAGTAAATTAAGCCTAACTCTGCCTATACCTATGAGATGTTCCCTACCTATTTTACTAACTAGGGTTCTCGTCAGTCATGGTGAATGTCCAAAAGCAAGTCTGTCCACTGTCCAATTCTTACCTATCTGACACTACCATTAATATAACTAACTAAGGACAGGATAATGACTCCCTTCTCCTGGTTGATGTGTTTTTCCCGAATGACTTTATTCATTATATTCTCTTTCTCATCTTTGTGAGCTGGGTTGACTTTTCCCTTCACCAAAGGTAACAAGTTTTCAACTCTACTCCGATCCGAATTGGTGTATTTCATGAACATGCTTCTCATTCCTCTGCTTATTTACAATATTTTTCTCATTATTACTGGGAACAGTTTTGTTTGGGTTATGAGTCCCTCTTCACTGTCTGGTAATTCCATTCCCTGTATTACTTCCCTATATTACCTTCTTTTCCGAGGGGTAACGGCACTGGTACCGGTAATGTCTCGGACTCGCGTACTGCTTCTTCTTGGCTCTGTGGCTTTCCACGGCTGTGTGGTCACGACACCACCGAACTCTCTCTTCAAGCGCGCTGTGATTTCTTCCTTTCTCATACATCGACCTTCTGCCGTCTTTGGCTCTGCATCAAAGCTAGGCTGGCTTGCATGGGGTCTGCGTTCTGTAAGAGCTCTGCCTTTTTTCCGCTCTGCTATGTACAGGGGAGTTCCCCTGGTTCTCTCTGCTTTCCGGCTTCTGTCAACGTCTCGACCTCTCTCGTCGTCTCTCTCTCTCTTGTCATATCATACCTTTTCAGCATCCTTGGCACAGTCCATGGGAGGGACTGATTTAAAGGGATAGTCTTAGTTTCCTGTTGTGAATAGCATAAGTTCAATTCATTGTCATGGAATTTATAATGTTCCGTTATGTTAGACAAATCCAAGTAGGCCATCACTTTGAGGGCTTTGGGGAGTTCCTCAAGGGAATGGGAGTCCTTGTCCCCAAGGGGGGTTTCTCCCAGTGAGGTCCCACTTTCCTCGACCCCTAGGGAGGGTCTGGCGGAATGGGCTCACTTCCCTAGCCTCATGGGGGGCTTCCCCTTTGGGAGAAGGGAAGACATTTCTCAATTCGTCAAACATGTACAGCGATCCGATGCTCCTGAGTTATGTTCCTGCTACTTAAAATACAAATACAAAGAAATGAAAACAAACTGGACTTCTGATCATATGTACAACCTTTTGTGCAGTCTACTTCAACCATTGCCCTTGTTGCTTAGCTCTGTGCAGGTAAATCATGCAAGCAACTAAAGCAAGGATTATGAAACACAAGAGAACAATTGAAAACAACATGATTCCACTTTACTGGTAGAACACATATATAGTTTTGAACATCAGATGCTCACAGTACAATGCAAGTAAATAGATGTTGCTACAAAACTACAGGAAAGAAATAAGCAGCTCTTGCTACACTGTAAATCCTTTTGGATTAGACAACTGGAGAGACTGGTTCTAGGTGCATTGAAAGATGACAGTGGGTATAATGTCTCCTCTAAAGTGTTCATCATCAACACCTGCTCCCACATTCCCCTTATAAATAATGATTTTAGGATGCTGTACATTAGGAACTGAGCATGTGCACATTCATCCTTGACCAGAGAAATATGCCACATGGAAAGGACAATGGATCCAAATGGAGTGACGGATATTGCAGCTTTTTCTTCAAAACCCATTAGCCATTGGTCAGCCGGAATTGCTGATGTCATTTCGGATTGATAATAAGGGGCTGTATGCAAGTGAACCCCAAAATGTTATTTACTTCTTATCAGCTGCGGCTTTCATAAGAATGATTCAATTCTCATGCTCTGCAGCTAACCTTTTTCCGGGCAATTGTTGAATTATAGCCTTGCCGGAGATCTAATATGACACCTGTGTTAGAGCTCTTTTTTTTAAACTCCTCTCATAGACTGGTTTTAGCCAGTTTACCGTCTTTATCAAACCACACATTGTACTTATTTTTTCAGCTTTGATTTAGAACTAGTGTTTGAGACAGTTACATAAGGTGTTATAGATTTACATAGAGAATAATAATAATAATAATAATATTAATAATCAAGGAAAACAGTGGTGGAACAATAGGACTTCCCTATCCTTCCTCTTAGCCAACGCAGCTCTAATTAGCTATAAGATGGTCATTGTCATTGCTAAATCAACTTTCCTCTAGGGCTGCCTAAAGGTGTCCTAAATAAACCAAAAAAAACTTTTTGACACTATAAAAAGATTCTGCAACCCTACTTGCACATCTACAAGCTTGCACCCTACCCTGAAGTCAGCAAATTCATTTAACAACTTTTTTTTATAGAAAACATTGCTCTGATCCAGGAAAATCTTACCAAATTCTGCGCCACCCAACCACTACACTATTAAAGAAATCCCCTCTAAAACTATTTTCAAGCTCTCTCCAATTCTTCCAGAGGAAATGCTGTCTCTTCTCTTGACCCTGAAACCTCCCAACCATAATTATGATTTTTTTCCAGCTAGCCTTGCGTGTCTCTTGGCTCACATGTTACATTATTTTATTTCCACTTTTATGAATTCTTCTTTCGCCAAAAGAATTGTTCATAAGATATTAAAAGTCTTTATCCTAACTCCTTCACTGAAGAAAACTTTGCTTGATCCCTATGTTCTTCAGAATTACTGCCCCATTGCAGATCTACCCTGGCTGGCCAAGAACATCGAGAACATAGTCACTGTTTAACGGCAGAACTTTGCAGAAGAAGACCAGCTGCTTGACACATTTCAGTCTCGATTTCCGACACTTCATGGCATAGAGACTGCATTGGTTCTTATCTGGGACGATATTCTGAAGCATACAGACGAGAGCGCTCTTACACTGTTGATTATGCTAGACCTCTCTGCATCATTTGATACGGTAGAGTATGACATCCTGTTATCCAGGCTGACTGTAGTCGCCTGTGTATTCCTAAAGGCTCTGATGTGGTTCAAGTTCATTTTACCTAGTAACACACAAAAGGTAAAGCTTGGAAATAGGTACTCCGACCCAATTCTAATCACCTGTGGAGTACCCCAAAGCTCCTTGCTATCCCCATTCCTATTCAACATCTATATTCAGCCTCTCATGCATATTTCTTACCAAATGTAAGCTTCATTACCGTTCATTTGCAGATGACACACAAATCTACATGCATGTCAACAATTCAAGTGTCTCCCTCAACAGTTGATTGAGTGTGTTTCTGAATTATAACAGTGGATAATTTATTTATTTATTTTAATTTTTCTTACGCACCACTCACCCGGGTTTCTCAGGGCGCACATGATAATGATATTGATATTTAATGATAAAGCGTTGTGGCAAGTTGTGCTATGTTGAACAGTCACTGCAGGAGGCTGCTGAAACCCTTGGCAATGTATTGCTCTTTCCTGGAGAATTTGGTATTCAGCTCGCTGTCCCGGACTTCCTGTGAAGTGTCACGGTTTATAACAGGGCACACCCCAGCAAGGGACTCCTTCCCTGACAATGAATGTGGTGTATAATAAAGTGCTTTTTCTTTTTAATAAAGCACGGATTCTTTTGAGTAGGCCTCCAACCCGTCTCATGCCCAACCTTCACAAACACACCCTGTCACAATGGACTAGGAACCAGGCCGGAGTGTATCGATAAGATATTTATTAATGTATTATTTAATGAAAAAGGAAAACTACTCAAAATACAGCAGCCACTAATATGTGGCAACACAAATGCAATGATTCCTGCAGAACTATTAGTTTCAGATATTCTATCGCAGTTTACACAGATCTTTAATTGCAAAACAGGAAAAAGAACAGTTTTAATCAAGTGATAGCACCAAGGTTTAACACTCCCCCCTGCAACAGTCACCCCCAAACATCAGCTAGCTGAATTCCTTTGACTGGAAGGCAGTGGCAAGGAGTAAGGATAGAGAGAGAAAATCGGATTTGTAATAAAGCCCACCACCCCCAAGATGGGAAGCCAGAAAAGAAAGTGAAAACCTGTTTTTGGAGCAAAATGGCAGAATCGGGTTTTGATTATTACTCACATGGCTACTCACAAATGCTGTTGCACAGAATCAAAGGAAATTCGTTTTGCCTACACTTGAGGAGATAGGGAAGCTTAGAGACTACTAATCAGCACACCAGGGCAAAGTAGAAAGAAAAGGGAAAAATCGTTTTTTTGGAGAAGCTAATGCAAAAGGAAAAATACAATGCAAATGGAAATTCATTTTACACAGGATTCACAAGGACAGGCAGCTAGGGAAGGGGTTTAGCTTTCGAAATCGGAAATTGGTTTTCAAGGACAAGGACAGAGGCACATAACAGATAGGATTCTAGACAAAAGGGGTTGCTCTCACTGGGACTACATTTTTCTTTTTTTTAGGACAGATGCAAGTTAGGAGTTTGTGGGGTAATCCACACAATACATGGGTAAATTCGGATTTCAGTTACACAGAGACTAATTTGTTTAAGGCAATACTTTAAGGATTATAGTTATTAAAGAAATACATAAGGGACAAGGGAGTTAATTTCGAATTTTAACCAACTCCTACCGTGAATTTTAATGGGGAATTCATTGATTTATTTCTAAAGGATACTAAAGATTTATACAGTCAACTGAGAGGTTTATCAAAGGAATACGCTAACATACACAGTCTAATACATATTCTTCTATGGAAAGGTGAAGGAATTATACTGGCAATCTGGGACTTTCAATAGGATTTTCAATGGGGGTTCAATGGGATTTTCAATGGGGTTTCAATGGGATTTTCAATGGGGTTTTAATGGGGGAAATATTGTATGCAATGTTAGAAAAGGGAAAGGATTATGCAATTTAGGGGTGTGGTTATTTGCTACTTAAAAAGTAAGCCTTGGTTTGGGATTCTGGAAAGCCAGCTGGATCTCAGGACACTCTGGATAGCTAAGACAAAAGGGCTGGTCACTGCACTCTGGACAGCTAGGCAAGGGGTCTGGTCACTGCACTCTCCCTGGTATGGTTCAGCTGCCTCCTCTCCATCCTCCTTCTCCTGTATCCTCAGATTCTTGTGGGTCTGCCTGTCTCTCTTTCCTTGTACAGTCCCCCCATATATAGCACAAATGACATCACTCACTTTACAATCTAGGGGGAGTACTCTATGGTCACTCCTACCCTTGGATAGGACAGCTTAGCCATTCCTCTCTCCACCCCTGGCATTATTGGTTCCAGGGGAGAGAGCAACATCTGTCTGTTTGGCATTTATGACAGTTCTTTGTTCTCAGGTCAACTTTTTAGCAAAACTGAGTTATGCCTCATAACCTCATACTTATACTTGCCCCTGCCATGTGAACCAGGTATGCAGTTGTGGCTGGTCAGGGGCAATTAGATAAATCAATTGCCAAATCCGTATGATGTAGCATGGCCATTTGGCACATTTTTGTCCTTATCACACAATGTATAACAGTTATAACTCTGCAAATGATCAAGCATGTTCATCATTTCCATCTCCATCTTTCCACCAACTGTCATATTTGTCCCATTTTTAAATCAGCCAGAAACTAGTCATTAATGGCCATTCAGTCCACAAAGTCCTAGGAACATGCACTTAGTCTAATAAAAAAAACGTGTGGAAATTGCAAGGAAAAATAGCATAAAACGAAATGATTTCTTATTCTGAGTGCTGCGAAAAAAAAGGCCTAAATTGAAATCAATCTTTAACTGTCAATTGAAAGTATCTGTCCTTCTCTGTGGGAGGGGCGCATCATCCCCCAGAGCCCACTGTCTTCCTGGGTCAGCTTGAAACCAAAGATTTTGATGACCCTCTTCGAAGTCTGTCAGTTCATCTTTAGTAGGGGTGGAGGAAGGGCTCACCCCTCCTAGGCATGCTCCATCCACACTTCACTTTCTTTGTCCTCCCTGAGCCTGTGCCTTAAAGTCTGGCAGAGCAGAGAATTATGTCGCCCTTAATCACATCACATGTTACTGCGGAATGGTTCACTGGTAGGTGCGACTTTCATTCAGAGCGGGGGCCAAACTAGTTTGTCTGGTGTTGTGGGCCACTTCAAAGGTGATTGAAGTCTTGTGGGGGAAAACATAATGTACCTTGCTTTAGTCAACCCCAACCCGACAACAGATTTCCCTGAAGCAGTGCTGTCTTATCCCTGTGGCTTTTAAAAGTCATTTTTCTTTTGCTCTGTGTAAAGTGTTGCAGTTCACATGAAAGGAAGAACAAAGCTGTTTCTAGTTGGAGTATTGATATTCCTGCCCCTCATTGAATTAAAAGTCGAACAAGGCCTCTTTTGGATGTAGTGCTTACTTCTTGTCATTTAGATGAAATCAGAGCCACGCAGGGCCGTTTTTGGTGAAAGGTTTAACTTGTTGTCATTGTCATGATGCCTGCCCCCGGGAAACCAGACCAGGCCCAGCAGCCCCGGAAGCAGGCATCACGCCATTTGGAGCATGCCCAAAAGCCCCAGTTAAGGGCTGTTTGGGTGCAGTCCTGGCGCCTTTGGCGCCAGGCTCATAAGAACAAAGTCAGTCCTGGCGCCATAGGCGCCAGGCTCATTTATGAGAACTTACCTAAAGCAGACCATGCTGCTTACTCACCTGATGCAGACCATGCTGCATGAAGACCTAAGCCAAATGAGGCTTAGGAGGGACTATTTTAATGCAGGGACTATTTTCTTACCTGGGTGGGGCAGTGGAAGAATACTTACCTGGGACTTCTTCCAAAGCTATTTAAGCCACGCCCGGACAGCCACACGTGCTTCGCGTTATTCTGCAGTAGCAGCGTAACGCTCACCGTGCCTGCAGCAGCTTCCAGTCTTCTGCCACGCCCGTCTACACTCTGGAGCTCCTGAACCCTGCAAGGAAAACAGAAGGAAAGGTTAGAGCAAGAGTTTATTCATACTCACCTGAACCCTGCATCTTCCCGACTTGGACCTGGAAGAAAGAATCCATTAGTCGCTCTTGCCGCGCCTCCTGCAACGCCGCGCTGAACTCACCTGTTGCCATTTTCAGCATTCCATCACACTCATCTTCAGTCCGCTGCCGCTCTTCATCACCTATGGACATAAAAACAATAAGGTGAGCAACAGAGAGTTATCTAAGGCAACAAAGGCAAATATTAAGACTTATTTGAGATCACCGGGGATACTCACCTAATCTCGGGTCGGCGCGACCTTTTCCGCATATCCGCCGCACCCCGGCCCCTATGGGGAAACATTCCGCTACAGACTTACCCGGTTGCGGTAAACGCTTCAATCCACGGATCTTCCTCTGAATGGATGCCTGAAAAGGAAAAAGACCACAGATTAGAGCAAGCTTCCCTCTTTATTCCGAACAGCTTTTATAAACACTTACCTGCGCATCTCTGGTTGCCACGTGAACTCTTTCCAGATCTATAAGGGCAACCTAGGGGAATTGGACAGAGTGAATTCCAGACGTTTTTGAACTCTTATAACTATTACCTCTACGGAGTCAACTCTGTCTGCAACTCGCCAACTTCCCACACCAGTGAGGCAACTGGTCATCTACGCGCCCCTGCACTTGAAGCAGGATGGAGAGTTCGTCTTTCCAGATTATCAGGTGAGAATCTAAAGGAGTCCCAAAGTAATTCATGGGGAGAAGGTGGGGTTAAGCTTAAACCTCACAGGTGGTTAATTCCCCTTTCTGCATTACAGAAGAGTATTCATACGAGCCACACAGACCAAGCTGGGTGGCCCGGTCCACTCCGTCATCTCGGCGCTCCGAGTATCACTGGAAGAAGTAACATCAGGCCGGTCCAGATCAACGCCCCCGTGGACACCAGGTGAGCGTAACAGAACACGAAGCCTACCCACAACAAGCCACCTGGGCGTTATGGAGACCTCAGAGACGGATCAATTAGCCCAATTATTAGGGGAGCTAAGGGCTGAAGTGCATGCCTCCCGCCAGGAAACTAATGCCCTTAGGACGGAGCTGATAGTTTCGAAAGAGCGAACGGATGATCTAGCCAGACAGTTATTGCAAAATCAAGCTGGGCAAACGCCACTGCCTGGCCTCGGGGCAGGTCCAGCTCCTGTGTCATCGAGCAACCCTGTTCAAATACACTTACCAGGGGCAGTTCCATTGGCTCCACCCGAACGTTTTACCGGAGACCCAAAAAGGTTTGCCGTATTCATGAATCAGTGCCGCTTACACTTCTTATGCAGACCTGCAGCCTTTCCGAATGATCAAGCCAAGGTAGCCTTTGTGCTGTCATACCTGAGCGGCAGCGCAGCAGACTGGTCCATTCCTCTAGTTAATCAAGATGACCCCATTCTTCGGGATTTCCAGGGATTTCAAACAAGCATGGAAAGACTATTTGCTCGACACTCCCAGGGTCAGGCCCTGGATAACGAACTCTTGTCCCTAGGACAGGGGAATCAGGATCTTCTTTCCTACATTGCAACCTTTAACAGATTAATAGTGGAAACTGAATGGCCAGAAGTAAAAAGAATCACATTGTTCCATCGAGGGCTTCAAGGAGAACTCAAAGATGTCTTGGCCCAGATCGTGAACCCGCCTCAAGATTGTACCGAATATATAAATTTGGTGGTCCAACTTGATCATAGACTTCAAAATAGGAAGGCCGATAAAGCCAGGTTTGAAAACAGAGTCTTGGTCAGAACTCATACCAGCCCCAAAGGGGCAGAGACATCAGAACCCATGCAAATCGGAGGGGTGAGAGGACCCTTAACTCAGAAAGAAAGAGATAGAAGGCGACAAATGCAGCTATGCCTATATTGCGGGAATTCAGGTCATTTTTTGCTGAACTGCCCCATAAAACCGCCCAAAAAGGTGGTGGGGGCTACGGAAAAAAACTCTGACTCGGGAAACGATCTGGCCCGACAAGCGTAGAGGTCCGCTTGCCGAGCTCGAAGAAGGACACTCAGACCTCGCATTTCACCATTCCAATGATCCTCGTAGATCCGGAACAGCCATCTCGGATGCACGCGGTAAAAGCGTACGTAGATAGCGGAGCCATAGGAAACTACGTGGACAGTGAACTGGCTTCCAGGATGAACCTGCCTCTTGCCCAGAAACCCACTCTAGATGTCATTACCACAGTTGATGGAACGGAAATTGCCTCAGGCCCCGTAACTCACTCCACCACAGAAATGACATTGCTGGTGCAGGATGGGCACCGAGAGACTTTGGTGTTTGATTTAATCAAGGCTCCACAGTTTCAAGTAATACTGGGGATACCTTGGTTGGAAAAACATAATCCTAGTATCGATTGGCGAGAGAAGAGAATTACCTTCCCAGAATGTGCGCACACCTGTTACCCAAGAAAATCTCAGAACATGGTCCTGGCTTCAGTAACTCCAGCTACCATACAACTACCTACAGAGTATTTAGAGTTTCAAGATGTCTTCCAAAAAGAACAGGCAAATACCTTGCCCCCACACAGATCATATGACTGTCAAATAGACCTCATACCAGGCGCACAACCTCCCTGCAGCAGGATCTATGCCCTTACGGAGCCCGAAAATCTTCATTTACGTCAATACCTGGACCAATACCTTGCTAACAGTTTTATTCGCCCATCTAAATCCCCAGCATCTTCTGCTTTGTTCTTCGTGCCAAAAAAGGAAGGCGACCTCAGAACGTGCATAGACTATCGCGCACTGAACCAAATAACCATTAAGAATCGGTATCCGTTGCCTTTAATTCCGGAATTACTTGACCAAGTAAAAGAAGCCCGCATATATACTAAACTAGACCTCCGGGGGGCGTATCATTTGGTACGTGTCAAAGAAGGCGACGAGTGGAAAACTGCTTTTCGCACGAAGTATGGATTATTTGAGTACCAAGTGATGCCTTTTGGATTATGCAACGCGCCGGCAGCCTTCCAGTTCTTCATGAACGATGTCCTTAGAGAACTTATCGATGTTTGTGTCGTTGTTTATATTGATGACATCTTAGTATACTCCTCATCAGAATCTGATCATATCAAGCACGTCCGAGCAGTGTTAGAAAAGCTATGTCAGTACAAACTATATGCCAAATTGGAGAAATGCGTTTCCACACCACTGAAGTGGAATTTCTAGGATTCATTTTAACCCCGGGAGGAATCAGGATGGATACACGAAAAGTGGACGCAATTCTCAAAGGGCCTTCGCCAAGCTCTGTCAAAGGGGTACAGAGCATGCTTGGTTTTGCCAACTTCTACCGCAGGTTAATTCCAGACTTTTCGCAGATTGTTCATCCCATCACAGCACTCTTGAGAAAAAACAAACACTTTGTATGGACAGATGAAGCTGAAAGCGCCTTTCAAGAATTAAAGGCCAAATTCACATCTGCACCGAGCCTAAGACACCCACGTCCTGAACTCCCGTACATAGTGGAGACTGATGCATCCAGTTTAGCAATGGGAGCCGTCCTTTCTCAAAAAGATCCCGAAACAAACCAGATTCACCCAGTGGCCTTTTGGTCAAAAAAGTTCTCGGCTCCTGAATTAAACTATGCCATTAGTGATAAGGAGCTGTTAGCTATCAAGTCCGCCTTCAAAGCTTGGCGACACTATCTACTCGGAGCCAGGCACACCATCACGGTTATCACCGATCATCGCAATTTACAATATCTAAAAACAGCCAAAGCCCAGTCTTCACATCAACTCCGTTGGGCATTGTTTTTTGCCAAATTTGATTTTGTAATAACTTATCGGCCCGGTTGTAAAAATGGGAAAGCGGACGCCTTATCCCGAATTGGAATGGGAGAGACTGAAGTGACCCTGGAACCTGTACCCATAATCCCTGACCAGAGAATTCTTGGTATAACTTCAGTACAGACACTGGAAGACATTCAAGGGATTGTCCGGCAGTTCTTTGATCCTCAAGCCCTACAAGATTGGGCCAAGAAAGGCCCAGATTTCAGCATCACCAATGAACTACCATATTACAGAGGACGTCTATTTCTGCCACAAAAAGAACTACAAGAACTAGTCATCTCCCATTATCACGATACGTTACTAGAGGGACACCCCGGTATTACAAAGACTGAAGCTAAAATCAAGAAACAATTCTGGTGGCCCACCTGGTGAAAAGATATTAAGTCATTTGTCCTATCTTGTGGCATCTGCGCCCAAAACAAAAGTCAAAAAAGAAAACCAGCTGGGCTATTACAGCCTATGGATATCCCACCGATTCCTTGGCACACCTTGTCATTAGACTTTATCACGGATCTACCCCTGTGTAACGGTTTCAATACTATCCTAGTAATAGTGGACCTTTTTTTCTAAAATGGCCCACTTTTTTCCCTTAAAAGGGATACCCTCAGCCTCAACCCTGGCCAAGGAATTCCTTGAAAACATCGTTCGTCTACACGGTTTTCCATCTGTGTTAATTTCAGACCGAGGAAGTCAATTGATCTCGCATTTCTGGAATAAATGCTGCCAACTGGCACAAATAGATGTCAGGCTTTCCATTAGCCACCACCCCCAGACCGACGGCCAAACAGAGAGAACTAACCAGACTCTCGAACAATATTTACGCTGTATGCTACATCAGTCTGAAGGCAATTGGAAGGACACCCTATGGATCGCTGAATATGCGTACAATAATTCAGTACACTCAGGAATTGGGCACAGTCCCTTTTTTACCATATATGGACATCATCCCCGAACCTCGGAGTTGGATTCACCCCAGCATTTAGAAATGCCCGCAGTAGATCATCTTCACACAGTCATTACTCAAACCTTTAAGGAAGCAACAGAAAATTTACGAAAGGCCAAGGAAAAATACAAGAAAAACGCTGATCAGCTTAGAAGAGAAGCACCACACTACCAGATAGGGGACCAAGTATGGTTATCTACTAAGCACATTCCTCTCAAAGGAAAACGGACCTTTAATCCCAGGTACTTGGGGCCTTACTCCATCAAAGCCATTATTAACCCGGTGGCTGTCGAGTTGGAACTACCTGCTCATATGCGAATCCATCCTGTCTTCCACGTGTCTCTTTTGAAACCAGTGCAACCAGGAACTAGGCTAACCGATCCACCTGAACCTATCCTCATAGACGGAGAACCCGAATACGAAATCAAGAATATTTTGGACTCAAAAAGAGTGAGATCTAAACTCTTTTACATAATTGACTGGAAAGGTTATGGTCCGCAGGAAAGGTCTTGGGAACCTAGTGACCATGTGCATGCACCTCGTTTGGTGAAGAGGTTCCACCGGGAATTTCCAGACAAACCACGGCCAAGGAGAGGAACAACTTTGGGAGGAGCCTTGAGGGGGAGTGCTGTCATGATGCCTGCCCCTGGGAAACCAGACCAGGCCCAGCAGCCCCGGAAGCAGGCATCACGCCATTTGGAGCATGCCCAAAAGCCCCAGTTAGGAGCTGTTTGGGTGCAGTCCTGGCACCTTTAGCGCCAGGCTCATAAGAACAAAGTCAGTCCTGGCGCCATAGGCGCCAGGCTCATTTATGAGAACTTACCTAAAGCAGACCATGCTGCTTACTCACCTGATGCAGACCATGCTGCATGAAGACCTAAGCCAAATGAGGCTTAGGAGGGACTATTTTAATGCAGGGACTATTTTCTTACCTGGGTGGGGCAGTGGAAGAATACTTACCTGGGACTTCTTCCAAAGCTATTTAAGCCACGCCCGGACAGCCACACGTGCTTCGCGTTATTCTGCAGTAGCAGCATAACGCTCACCGTGCCTGCAGCAGCTTCCAGTCTTCTGCCACGCCCGTCTACACTCCAGAGCTCCTGAACCCTGCAAGGAAAACAGAAGGAAAGGTTAGAGCAAGAGTTTATTCATACTCACCTGAACCCTGCATCTTCCCGACTTGGACCTGGAAGAAAGAATCCATTAGTCGCTCTTGCTGCACCTCCTGCAACGCCGCGCTGAACTCACCTGTTGCCATTTTCAGCATTCCATCACGCTCATCTTCAGTCCGCGGCCGCTCTTCATCACCTATGGACATAAAAACAATAAGGTGAGCAACAGAGAGTTATCTAAGGCAACAAAGGCAAATATTAAGACTTACTTGAGATCACCGAGGATACTCACCTAATCGCGGGTCGGCGCAACCTTTTCCGCATATCCGCCGCACCCCGGCCCCTATGGGGAAACATTCTGCTACAGACTTACGCGGTTGCGGTAAACGCTTCAATCCACGGATCTTCCTCCGAATGGATGCCTGAAAAGGAAAAAGACCACAGATTAGAGCAAGCTTCCCTCTTTATTCCGAACAGCTTTTATAAACACTTACCTGCGCATCTCTGGTTGCCACGTGAACTCTTTCCAGATCTATAAGGGCAACCTAGGGGAATTGGACAGAGTGAATTCCAGATGTTTTTGAACTCTTATAACTATTACCTCTACAGAGTCAACTCTGTCTGCAACTCGCCAACTTCCCACACCAGTGAGGCAACTGGTCATCTAGGCGCCCCTGCACTTGAAGCAGGATGGAGAGTTTGTCTTTCCAGATTATCAGGTGAGAATCTAAAGGAGTCCCAAAGTAATTCATGGGGAGAAGATGGGGTTAAGCTTAAACCTCACAGGTGGTTAATTCCCCTTTCTGCATTACAGAAGAGTATTCACACGAGCCACACAGACCAAGCTGGGTGGCCCGGTCCACTCCGTCATCTCGGCGCTCCGAGTATCACTGGAAGAAGTAACATCAGGCCGGTCCAGATCAACGGCCCCGTGGACACCAGGTGAGCGTAACAGTCATTCAGATAGAATTGAAGCAAATGCAGAGCCGTTCTTGATTCAATGTTTTAACTTTGTGTCATTCAGTTGGAATAAACGAACACGCAGTGCCGTTTTTGGTGAAATGTTCAAATGCTTGCCGCACATGTGCCAGCGAAAGCCAAGCACAGCCATTTTTTATGGTAATGTTTAATGCAGCTTTCAGGTGACAAGGATTTCTGTTTAGGGCCTTTAAATGCATCCCACAGAAGCTACGTAATCCTCACCTGAGCACGTTAGCGCGCGTTGTGGCAAGTTGTGCTAAGTTGAGCAGTCGCAGGCTCAGCAGGAATGAAGGAGGAGGGAGAACTGCTGTTGGACTGATCATCGGCTTGGCAAGTCTCAGCGCGATACAGTGAGTGAGAGAGTAAATGGAGAAACAGTTTACTCGCACTCTGATCTATGCGCTTGCTTCTAAGGCTGTGAACCTTTTCTCTGAATGCCACCAAAGAGAAAATATAACCTTTGCGGTAATAAGCAAATGTCAAACCATCGACAGATGACTTTTGTCAACCTGTCTGGGTTGAATGGACAGATAGGAACTAGCTCAGTATTGCTGGTTTCTTTACAACCGCATTTGCCAGGTCGCCATGCTGGTCCCAAAATTACCAAATACTTTAGGGTGTAATGGGTGGTTGGAGAGGGTGTGTCAAACACTGTGACCTTGCCTGATTCCAGGGTGCCGGCTGTTATGGCTACTGTATCCTCTGAAATCCATAATAACTATTTACTTCTCAACCTGTGTCTCTCACTGCAAGCCAAGGTGCAACAGTTGCCGACTTCAGAGTGCCACAAGGATTCCAAAGGTTCGGATAGAGATATAATGTTATATTGATTTATACCGCGCACCGCTACCATCCAGGGGTACCCTCCAGGCACTCCAGATAAAAGAGCTTTACATAAAGGTTTAAATTTGCCCTCTACTGATCACAGACTTTCTGGTTCTCCGTGCTTAATGGACTTAATAGCAGACTCCATTTGTGAAGCATTAGAGCTGAGTATATTACCAGACAAGCAGGAATGGTTACAGAATAGCACCAGCATTGTTGATGGTGAGGTCCCGAGTATGCATAATGAAGCAACTCATTTTACATTGAAAATTCTGCTAAATCTCTGCAATTGTGTATCTAATGAGTCACAGAGGCACACCAACTTTATGGATCAGTTGTTAACATTGTGCAAGGGTAATTCCATCAGGACTATTAAAAGTCACAATGAGAAACAGAACGCAGCTAGCAGATTAGGTGAAAACCTGACCCAGGCGCTTCCTCTTTTGACTGAAGTAGAGCAGACAAGTGAAACTCTGTTGGAGTCCATACTAGTAGAGAAACCTGAAGATCGAAGGTGCACGGAGGAGGACAATTAGCCAATTTATGATTCAGGGCCTCATTACACGTTGTGCGGTAAAATCCGCAAATTACCAGCATGGCGCCCTTAACGTGTCCGCCCTCGTAGGAGTGCGCTAATAGCGTACCATTACGAGTATGCGGACACAAGCTTTGCGCCATGCCGGTAATGCCCCTCCAGCCTTGCCGCTAATCTCCCCCAAAAGTCACTTACCGCCTTCCACGACAGTGCAGATAGCGACTCCGCCTTTACGCATCGTGCAAATTGCGGCCACCGCTAATAGCAGTGACCGTTAAATACCAGAACCGGAAATAGCATCATCGCACAGGAACGGGAAAGAGCACGGCGGCCATCTTTAAAAACACAATCCATTGCCATCCTCTGCCCCCTGGACCTGTTCGTGTTACCTTGCTGCCTGAGACCCATTGCTACACTGTCACCATGCCCAAGGCTTTAAAAAAAACAACAGCGAAAGGAGAAATTCTCCACCGAGGAGTTAGTGATGCTGATTCAAACCTTAGCGGACAATGCAGAAGTGGTCTTCGCAAATGACATGTGGCGGGAGACCCTCCTAAAGAAGAAATCAATCTGGGCTGAAGTGGCAACAAAAGTGAGTGCTGTAGGCACCAGCGCGCGCATTGTACGCGAGTGCAGAAAACGATGGGACGACCTGAGACTCCGGGTCAGGATGATCCTGGCCGAGAACCACAAGACTGCCACCGCTGGAGGATCAGGGTCACCGATCAAGCTGAAGGAGTGGGAGGAAACATGTGCAAACCTCTTCGGGGTAGAATGTTATGAGGGAGTCGGGAGGATGGAGCACGGCGTGCCGGACACTTCTGATGGAGGTAAGTGCACTGATGCAAGCATGCAATGTGAATGTGCAAGTCCCCACAAATGGCAGCCCTGGATCACTGCATGGATGGCCCGGCATCCACACATGCATCCCACCCTGCGCATGTCAGCACCAGACCCCAACACACACACATGCATACATCAACAGAGCCAAGTGCCACACACAACACTGCATGGATGAGGCACTGAAATGACACCTCACCTGCTTCATCCACAATTAAGTTCAAACGGCCCCAAATGAATTCATGATGTAGCCTGCATTGAGTACATGCGACCATAACCAATGACATCCCCCTTGTTGTCCCCGACAGGGTCGCATACAGACAGCGAGGGAGCACCCCAAGCACCCCCTGTGCAAAAGAAGAAAAGGCCACAGCCCAGCGAGGACGCACCAACAACATCAGGTGGAAAAAGGCCAAGGCCCCTATTGCAGCGCCCAAAACAACTCCTGCGCGCCACTGCCAGTGCCACGCAAAACCCTACTGCCCCGCCTCTGGAGGTCCACTCCCCCCCCAAATCACCGCCACCGAGGGTCCACCCTCAGATGCTGCCAGTTCGGCAGGGGAGGCAGCAGCCATTGCCCCATTGTCCGACGTGGATGAGCCCACGGAAATCGATCTGCCGATGCACACCCCAAGCCCTGCTGTAACCCCCGAGCAATCACCCCTACACACACCTTGCTCGCACGTCACCGTTCATGGGAATGGAGTTGTGCAAAGACAGGCTATGTGGGGAGCTGATACCCGTCCGGGAGGTGCTAACACGCATCGCAGATGCTATGGAGCGCCAATTTCCACCAGGACAGTCTGCCACCTCTTCGACCACCAGTTCGCGGCAGACAAGCCCAATCAGACGCTCTACACGCACCACCAGGCGCACCTCCAGCCAGCCCCCAAATGCTGGCCCTGGCAATGAACAATAGGGCGTGAATGTCCATTGACCTCTGTTCATGCCTGGACACATACATTGTTGGAGACTCATGAGGGACAGTTGGGGGGGAAGGGTGTGATGGGACAGTTGTGGGGGGTGGGGGGAAGGGTGTGATGGGACAGTTGTGGAGGGTGGGGGGAAGGGTGTTATGGGACAGTTGTGGCGGGTGGAAGGCTGGCGGGATGGTTGGGGCCTTGCACATTTTCCTTTTTCTGTTCATTAATACACTGTTGTTTGAGCAAAACACAGGCCTTGACTCCTTCATTGTGTGTGATCAATCTATTGGCGGCAAGGTCCATTGTGAGCTAACAAACAGACACCAGTGCATCACCAGCCATATACAGGTGACAGTATAACTACATGTCACTCAGAATATTTGGTTAATCAAATGCTGTCTCACAGCACGTCCCTCCTGGCCATCCCCTCTTGCATGACCTGCATCCCCTTCACCTCCATCCTCATCCCCGTCATCATCCTCATCAGGTGCCTCCATTTCAACGTCAGGGGGCAGTGGCACATTCCGTCTCATACACATATTGTGCAGCATGACACATGCCGTGGTGATCTTTGCAACCTTCTCATGGCCATACAGGAGGGCGCCACCAGACCTGCTAATGCACCTAAACCGTGACTTCAGCAGTCCGAAAGTCTGCTCGATGGCGAGGCGGGTACGGGTATGTGCATGATTGTATTCTTCTTCGTGCCTGTTCTGTGGGTTCCGTACAGGTGTGAGGAGCCACCTCTTCAGGGGATAGCCAGCATCACCTACATGGGGGGAGGAATGGGTTCCTGTTACTTTTTGACACATGTGTGGCCTGTTCATGTCACATACTTTGGCCTATCATTTTGATTCATGTACACATTCAACTGCATCAATGAATATGGTCTGTGTGACTGCTTTGTGCAAAGGTGAGCACAAGCATGCAAGTAGACATGCCCCATGGATGCCTCCAACAGTGTCTGCCATGTCCTGGGTGAGGCCAGGTCATTGGTGTCCCTGTGGGCAGGCACATTTGGTACCACACTGGTGGTGTACTGTCCTTCCGACATTGCTGTTGCCATGCTGAGAGGCAACGCTTCAGTGGTGCCATGGGTTTGTGGTGCATTGCCATAGCTAGGGGGTATACCTTTGCATGCATCCAAGGGCACAATGCATTGTTGATGTTGTGCTGTAGGAATGCTGCATGACTATGTTGGCGGCATGGATGACATTTGTTTATTTCCTGGCGTGGAGTGTCGTGCAATGTGGATGAGGATTGATGTTTGATGTCACCAGATTTGGGTTGTCAGCTCTGTCGTGTGGCATATACTTGCATGTCCGTTCATCCCAAGTACGTTGCTGCCCTCACAGATGCCCATTGGCGTACATCTGTACGTGCATTTGGGCGACGGACTACAGGCTACACCCAGTTGGAGTATCTATCTATCCCCCCATGCACACCCATTCGGAGTATCTATCTATCCCCCCCAATCACACTGCCATGTGCTTAGCATGGAACTCACCAAGTAGACACGAACATTGTCCCATTTGTCGCTCCATGTAGCGGGGGATAGTTGAGTTCCGCAGGACCATGGAATCATGGGTAGATCCTGGAAATCGGGCACAGCAATGTGTGATTATCTTGTTTGCGTCACATACCATTTGGACATTGATGGAGTGGAATTGCTTCCTGTTTCGGTAGACTACTTCATTGTGATGTGGGACGACCAATTCCACATGTGTACAGTCGATGGCCCCAATGCAACTTGGGATGCCTGCCAGTGAATAGAAGCCAACTTTGGTGTTTGCAATCTCCTGGGCAGTCCGTGGCATGGATATGTGTTCGGGTGCATGCTTCAGGAGGGCATCGAGTACCTGGTTCAGTATGCGTGAGAATACTGGTTGGGAGATGCCATGCATCTGCCCCACTGTATGCTGGTAGGTTCCTGTGGCCAGGAAGTGGAGCACTGTCACCACCTTGAGTAGAGGGGGGATGGCAGTTCGGATATCTATGAGGCTCACAATGTCGTTGTGTATCATGTCCACGATGCTGGTGATGGTGTCCCGGTCCAGACGGTACAGGGTGTGTATCTGCTCAGGTGTTAGGTTAAATGGACTGGCTCTGATCCGGGGAATTGGTGGGTGCCTCTGTGGTATGATTAGGTGGCGTGGTGGTGCTTGCTGTGCCTGTCTGGCCCTCCTCCTCCTGCCTCTCCTCTGTGCAGCCTGTTGTTGTAGCAGCAGTGCTGCAATCAGGTCCTCCAGGCCATGTAATGCTGCCAGTATTGGAACCATCTTGGTGTGGGAAGGGGTGCGGGAAGGGGTGTGGTGTGCTTCTTTTGAGCAGCCACAGTCTCCATTGCCTCCACCTGTGCTGATTTTGGCCACCTGTGGCAGGTGTTGACACTGCTTAGTTCTTTTAACAGGTGGTTCGCGATGGTGGTATTGCCGCCATGCCGGTAAGGGGTTTTGGGGTATTTACCATGGCGCTATTGCCATGTGCACTGGCCTTGTGATGGTGTGCTATTAGTGGCATGTCGTTATTTACGGGTTGGCGGGTCGCGCGCACGTGGACTGACCGCTATTAATGGCACCGTAATTAGCGGTGCCGCTAATGGCGGTGAGCCGGGTCGTAATCCGCATGGGCATTTAACGTTACCGGTATTCCATTACCGGTAACGTTAAATACCTACCGCCATCCGTGTAATGAGGCCCTCAGTGTTATCTAGGAAAGCAAGGCGTAAAAGGTTGAAGGCAACAAAGGAAAAAAAAAAGTCTGGGATCATGATCTAGAGCCTGTTCTGGACTCATCTGAGATAGCAGATGTCCTGGTGAATTCACAAAAAAGAGTGCCCCCAGCACAGAAATTCGGTAAGAAAGTAGCAAGGAAACTGAGGAGATTAAATAACAAACTTGGTAATTTAACCTCTTGGCTCCTAAACAGTGGCTCAAAAAAACAAAAACGGAAAAAAAATCAGATCTAATCAAGCATCTTGGAAAAAAGCTGACAATAAATCAATTTTATTAAAACAGATGCATGTCCAACAGATTAGCTTGTCAGCCTCTGATTTTTGTGATGCTGCTGAAATAATGGTTACGAGCAAAATGGTTGTGGAGGCCTCTGTTTTGGCCACTGTTTTAGATAAATCCAGTGAACCCGAACAAATAGTGTTTTTACCGCTGACATCATTTACTGTAACACACCTCTTTGAAGATGGCAATCATCCTATAAATCGAAGCGCATTGTTGGACCTTTTCAATAATTTACCATCGTTGTGTGTATTACAAAGTGGGGATTTGGATATGTTGAACAGCTGGAAGGGTATAGCACAGTGGTAAGTAAAGTCCACTGTAGGGACTCAGAAACTGTGGCCTTGGTACGCATAAATGCATCTTCTCTCTTAAAGTGGGGCTTTGATATCGATTGAATTATAAATTTGAGCACAACACAGATTGACGACATCAGAAGGCCTGTGGCACAATCTCAACCTCGGTTGGGAAATTTGAATAAGCCAGTAGTTCTTTATTAAAGCCTCCTCCAGCCAGACAAGATGGAGATGCAATGGTGAAGACCCGCTGGAAGTGGCTCTTGTCCTTCTTGCCAGCGGCAAGTCAGTGTACCTGAATGTAGCATAGCCATAAGCTCTTGGAACACCCACAGCGTGTTCACTGATGAGGGATTAGAAAACCTCCTACAAAACTCAGACATATTACTACAAGAAACCTGGCTGATGGGGGAGGCTGCATTTGATGGTTTTTCCTGCTTTAAAAATCTGGCGAGAAGAGGTGATAAAGGTCGGCAATTTGGTGGACTAACGACCATTTGCTCTAACAAATCTGGAGCTATGGAAATAACCATATCAGCCATTAACCTTAACATCTTAATAGTCGACGTGGATTTATGTAACAACTATCATATTTAATTGGTAAATGTATATGATCCACCTGGAGGGGGTCTTACTGGAGCCACACAACTGATCATACATGAGACTATAACATCATTCAGAACTGAGTCCATTGATGTAGATATTTTATTTGGGGGGTGATCTAAATTTTCCTTGTATTGATTGTGTTATGACTGAGAAGGTAGTGTTGCCATTGCATGCAGTGTCTAAAAGGCAAGCCAAAGCATTTAGGACTTCCTGTTTGTGGGTAGAATTCTTCAATGACCCGGGAGTGTATATTATCAACGGGTCCATGTATGGGGATATGCAGCTGCCACAATGTGGAGAAACAGTGACAAGTATTCCGCAACATGATTGACTATCTTTTCGGGAGAGAATCAATCTGTGGCAAGGTTAACAAGTTCTCTGAGTTTAGCAATCACGCTATTTTAAAGATCAATTTGGTCTTGAAAGTTGCTGTCAATCGTGAGTTTGATAGGGTGGGTGATTCACAGGTCAACAATGGTTTGAACCGAGTGGGCTGGTCTGACAGAAATCTGGCTGCTTTGACAAAATACATGGCAAATCTTGACAAAGTGTATTGGAAGGTTTCATTGCCCAGATAAGATCATAAATTGGATTGTTTCCATCACCAGCATATCACCAGCATATTTCTGATGAGAAGTAAAGACCGTATATTTAAAGCAAATGTAAAGCAGCCACACTCGTTTGACAAAGTAATAACCAAAGAAAAATGCACTTTAAGATAGGAAATTAGAAAATTGCGACAATCTGAGGTGGACCAATCAGATAAACCTTGAGAGGTAAGGAGTTGTGCTCTAGCACCTTGAAGCATCTCTTGTTCTAGATGGAATTACCAATAAAGATCTCAGACCAAATGACCAAATGGCAAAAAACTACTTTATTCTCAATTTAATAAAGCAGGGCAAACTGGCGAACAATGGACTGATGCTCGCACACTCACACACAAACTTGATTATACAGAGGTTATATAGTCCAATATGTATAATCTATGATGTCATCCTACATGGCAAATTGCAAAACCTATTGAAGGGAAAGGTTGGTTAAGGGAACATATGTACCTATGGCATAAATAGGGGTTAGTACTTCATTGGCTGCCCCTTTTCTGTAAGGAATACTGATTGTAGCAGAGAAAATGGCAGAAGATTAGTCCATGCAACATTGTATAGCATGTTGCCCCATAGATCCTCTGATTAGTTGGCATTCTCACCCAACCTTGGACCTTCGGCTCATTAGCAGCATGTAAGCAAAACAAAACTCAGGTTCTTGAGTCATGTTACATTACTTCCCACTTTCCCAATTAATCCATCATCTCTCATCAGTCCGGCCATAAGCCAATGCTTTCCGTCTGTAGTTCACATTGTAGTCTTCTCTCTGTTCTGGAACATTTGAGGAAGTGCAATCACATCACTATCTTCATCCGAAGCTTAATGGATAGCCCTTGTTTTCAATTTCTGAATCACGTGTGAGGGGACTGCTAATTTGTCCATTCCGACCTCTTATTTACTGCTATTTGATTTACTTATATTAGGTGTTCCTGCTCCTCTTGGCCTCTGGAGACTTGCTCACTCCATCTTGTATAGAACTTATCCATTGTTAATTGTCCAATACTTGCCTCTTGCAAATCTTTTCTTCTGCTTTAATCTAACAGAAATATGTCTTACATACATAGCATGTCTATTTGCCACCCATTGTGCCTTGCGATTAGTCCTAAAAATAGCATCCTTGATCCCAGGCCAACACAGACTCCTCTTTATTTTGCATGCAAAGCTATTTCTCCAACATCTCCTGACTCTGCATCCCTGGTCTGTCTCTGAGATAGCTGGATTGAGTCTTGACATGAGCCGACGTCCATCTTCCTATCATGGCCCCCTTAGCCATGTTATATTTTCCTGTACAGCAAGCTTCTATATGTCTCATCTACTTTGCGTTACTGCGTATTTACACTTATTGGTCACCAAGTTAGCATCCACTTTGCATATATGATCACTTTATCATAACATACATGTTTCTCTTTTCACTTCAGTTACATGGTCACTCTTAAGTATTTTCATATTGTTTCAGTATGTCCTCGTATATCCTCTTCATGTCATCACTCTGGTCTCATCAGATCTCACTCAGTGCTACATGATGTCCAAAGGTGTGTGCTGACATACTTCTACTCTTTCACTACGAGGGTCTATTCGGTATGGTTGCCTGAGTGCATATCATCTCTCATACACTTGATGCGGTATGGGCACAACACATGGGGTCCCACATATAGCTCTTCTTCTGCTGTTCCAGTATGATGGCAGTGAGGGGGCAGGAGCTAGGGAAAACGCATCCACCTGCTACTCTACATTCGCCCCTCTGGTCAAGTCCTCGACCACATTCTCCTCTTCAATCTCCTTCATCTTCTCTTCATACTGTCGTTTCTTTGGAATCTATATCTTTATCACCCCCCTCAGGTGACCTGCAGTCTTTATATGTTCATCCACACTCCAGATCATGTGACAGCATTCTCCTGATGGTGGACAGAATATCCAAAATCCTACATATTTTTATGATCCTTACAATAGTAGAACTTCATTCATGGAGGTGCCAGGGGGCTTTTTCTTTATATTCTAAAGGGTACTTTCCTCATCTTGCGTTCTCTCACCAGCTCCAGCATTCATATCAATCATTATCTTCATCACAATGGCTTTCTTTTCTGTCTTCTGGCAGTGTCCCAAAATGATCCCTATGAAACAAAATCCTATCAATACCAACATGAGTATTGATCTAAGTGTTTTGAAAGTATTTGCCAGCCAGGTTGGAATCCACAATAATAGAACTGAAAACCAGTCATATCCTGCTGTCTCATCAACTTCATCTTCCATCTTTGTATTGCTTCCATCAAGGTTCCATTTTCTCCATCATGAGATGGTGTGAATCTACAGCAAGAAGGCCCGACCTTGGTGCACGTGCCTCCTTCCATTGCTGTAATTAAGTCCAGGACATACCTGTTCTGGAGAGTGATCAGCCTGATGGATCTCAATTCTTCTCTGATTGCATTGAATCCTATTATCATTGCATTGATCATCTGTAACAGCTTCCATCTGGTAATCTGTATACATTTGGCATTGACTGCAGTCTAGTGACCTGGCTTGAACATAGATGTCATTATCATTACTGTCTTGCTGAACAGTTTATGCTCATCTGGAATCTCTTCATAGGCATTTATTGACTTTGATGAGAAATTGTTCTCCCTTTTCAGTCAGCGAAGAACAAGCACCCTCTTCCTTCTCTGGTGTTCATTTATTTTTGGAAATTCATCGATATTGAGATCACTTTGAGGAATCACTAATGCTGGAACATGTATTAATACAATAGAACATACTCCTCCCCAATTTTTAGGCAACTGAATGGAAGCTCTGGATCCACAGACCCAATATCGGTCCATCAATACTGCAGTTTCCTCATTCATTCCTGAGACCTCGATTGTGTATCCACATCCTTTCTTTTCTCCAACCAGAACCAAGCCTTCATTCTTCAAGCATGTTGTATACTTTAGTGGTATTATAGATACTGGTCCTGCTTTGTTGTTGACCCATGTTAGTATCTTAGAGTAGTTGGCCCATGACTCAAGGCATCTGACATCCACTATTTGCACTATGCTGACTGGTTTCTTCTTCAATAAGTGTGCAGGGCAAGATAATAGTACTGCTTCCTATCTAGTACTGGTGGCAACACGCCCATACACCAATAGCTGAGGTGTCTCCCAGCATGCTGGTTCTCCTGATCTTTCAGTCATATCTGAGCAGTCCATCCTCTTCATCTTGACAATTTTTATTTGTTCTCCAATTTGGGATGGATAGATACTTTTTTACATGTCAACCCCATTCCACTTTCCATCCTCCTTGTTTTCACATAAGTATCTTCATATGTAAATGTTTCTCTTGATCGCCATCGTAAATATGCCCATTTTCCTTCGAATTGCCCTCTGGTCGTACACGCTGCTAGATGAGTGGGATATATTGCATCATGCGCAGGTATTTTTTTGGCAATAAATGTCCTTGTTGCATTCATGGTATACGGTATTAAGGAACAGACGTAGAAGCTTTCATCTGATGTTTTCTCTCCCACCTCTTTCATGTGCTGATACCATAAATTATTTTTTAAAGGACCTAAATTATCAAAATATGTATTTATATCTTCATGATCTTCCCCAACATCCCTTTTAAATCAAAATAGGTGCCTTATAATATAAGATGCTGTCAGCACTTTTATTGCGGATAATAAGAAATGTTTCATTGTCACCCACCATGTCTGTATTGTTTTTATAACATGTCTAAATGCCACAATAATTAGGAGGAAAACACAAATCATAATACAAAATTATATCACAATTATTATTCCATGAAAACTCATCAATTTTCTTGATGGCAATGAGCCGCCAATATTCTGAAACCTCATCATCTTAATTTTTGACTCTGAATATATTGAAGGGAGGGTCCCTGGAATGCCCCTCCACACCCCCATAAACACAAAGAGTAAAAAATGCACAAAGTCACTCACTATTCGGACAGCCCCCATGAGGATCAGTGGCTGACACGTACCCGGAAAGACATTGGGCCTCATTACACGGACGGCGGTAAGGGTTAACGGTGACCGTTCATGGCAACGGTGACCGTTAACCCTTACCGCCGTACTACGAGGTCCCTTTGCGGGTTGGAGGAATTAACGCCTGCTTTTTGCAGGCGTTAAGTACCAACCCGCTAAGGGACCTCGGAGCTAATTACGGCACCGCAAAATTGCGGTGCCGTAATTAGCGCCTTCCCCATTCCCATAGAGCCCTATGGGGCAGAAATGGGAATGGGGAAGGGCAATGGCGGAAGGGGGATTTACCGCCCCTCCAACCTTGGAATGGGGCGGTAAATCCCCTTTCCGCCAAGGCGGTGCCGGTAATTTACCGGCATGGTCCAGGGTGCTAATAGCACCCTGGATTACCGCCTTCCGTGTAATGAGGCCCATTCTCTTTAGACAGCCATTCAAACCTTATCCAATCAATGTCTATATGTAGAAAGGTGCTACAACATTGGTCATGTACCCAAACACCTCGATGGATGATGTTGACTAATGGCGAGAAACCACTGTGCTGACATCATTAGTGACACCACGACATAGCAATGTTAGTCACTAAGTACACTTGCAGCCATGCACAAAGTAACACAAACACACACGTGAACATACAAAGAACATACTTACACAGTTCTGTAGATAGAGGACAGATACATATACATACTGTCAAAAGCTTTTATTATTTTTCTCACTAGCTAAGTGCAGAAACGCTGAATGCAAGGTAGTGAAGAGATGCAGGGCAAGCTTGCAGATGCTTATGGCAACTAACCCTATGGAACTACAGGATCACATAAGGAGCAAGGAAGGACCAAACATGACTAACCTATGGGAAACATAGCACGATATAGATACATAGAAATCATAGTATGAGTATAACGAGGATCACCTAAGGCCACAAGCTGCAGGATGAGAGATGAGGGGAAGCAGAACCAGGCTCCACAGAACAAGAAGGCCAGGGCTTGCAGCCAAGGCCAGAGTCAAGCAACACAATAAAGACCTAAAACGACAAGGGACCAACTGCAGAAAAACAGAATAAATATTCATTAATTGCAGACCAGAAGAGCTTGATTTCATGGTCTTCAAACACGTGATGCAGCCATGCTAGACAATGGTTATTCACCTGTAGTGAGAAGGCAAACATTTCTCAGCAACTCAGACATGAAGCGAAACATGGACTCATTTACAGTTATGTAATGTTGAGGGCACTCTCACAGGCAAAAGTGGTACTGCTAACAGATACATTGGGAACACACAGTCATTCCCATCACATTGAAGAGGTGCACAGAGCGCTAAGAACAGAGCTGGGGCCCAGGCTTCGGGAGACCTGTTCCAGCCAATAAGGGGACAGAAATCCATGGGTGGATGGCAGAGGGCAAGGGCCAATGGTACTCCTGCGACCCTGCAACAATTTAATAGATCGTTTCTTGGGGAAGGGGCATGCCAGCTACCTGACATGCAAGGGCCAATCAACTAAGATCTATAGGGGTTATCCATAAGGGATATCACTTTGATCACCCAACCAAAAAGAGTGATACATTTTTTGGGTAAGGTCCTGTGTTGTGATGCAAGATGACCACAAAACGGCTCAACACGGGCCTGAGAGGTGTGATTCGGACAATGATGGAATGTCCTGTATGATCCCTGCCGGTTTTTGTAATAAACAACAGTTCTAACTTGGCCTTGGCTGAGTCCTCCGTTTGTTACTGGAAGAGCGTTGTTGGGCCCTGGGAGCTGAACGATAAGCTCCTAGTAACCCCCAGACCTCTGGCATACCATACCTGCGCCAGTATGTTAAAACATTGTCTCTTGAGCCTATCTAAAAAGTTCCAGGATAACTGCAAGTCTATGTATTCCCTAACAAATGTTGAAATATATCGGTCCCTAATATTTTTTGTGCTCTTCATTCTCCTTATCTTTTCTCTCGGCCATTGAATAAGTCTGCATGCGTGGGACTTCTTCTCTTGCTTCACTGTCAGTAGTTGCAGGAGAGGTCTGAGTTTCTTCTTTATATGGTTTGATGTCAGGCAAATGCAGCCAAGCTCTTCTTCCTTTTAACTTGGAAGCTGGGGGGTTAACTTCTTCCACCTCATATGGTCCTTCAAATCAGGGCGCACTCCAAGTGTCTACAAACTTTCCTACCAGCACCTGGTACCCGGGATATAGACTTGGTTGCTTCAATAAATCCTCTGAATCAATAGATTGGCTGTCTTTGTCACTTGTCTTTGACCCCTTCCTTCGGTTCTTGACCTGTTGAGACATGAAAGAAACACTTGCAGTCATTGTTGTTAGGTAATCATGCATCTCATCACCTAATGTCTTTGCTACACTATGGACATCAGTGTTTAAATAGTGTTCTGAGCCAGGCTGATTTCTTAGAGCATACAAAGCAAGGGGTAGGCAATGTAGCCATCCATTCTTTAAAGTCATTTTTATTGTTGCAATGCAGTAAATTTCTGGCACACAATGCAATTTACAATGAACTGTGCCATATGCTCCAACATAGTTGGCGAAAACCAATCTTCTACAATTGTAGCCCAAGACTCTTTCTCGAGTCACATGCACGGGTTAGCGAAGCTGCTCCAGTGCTACCCTCAAAAATGCTAGAAGCATAACTGGCTTTCCAGTTATATCCTGTCTAAAAATTGCCTGTTTGGGGGATAAAGAACGCCCCTGTTTCCTCCATAAATCCTTCTCTTCTTGTGGGGCTCGACCTTGTATCTCAATTAACTGGAAAATAGATGTCATGTTAAAGTCCTCTTTAGCAACATGCATCATCCTGCATTTGTTTAACACTTTCAATTTCAAAATTAGAAATGGTTGGGAAATAGGTTGCCTTTTTGGCTTCCAAATCTGCAGCTTTCTTTCCGCAAGTAATTTGTCTGACATTTTAAAATGCGCTGCGCGTTTTACGACTGCGAACATCAATGGGAGTCCTAATGCTTCAATAAGCTTATCCAATAGCACCGCATGTTGCAATGGAGTGCCTTCTGCAACATGACAAACCTGCATGCACAGCTGACATCACATGGGCTGAGTCAGTGTACATCGTCACTTCCTCATCTTCAAATCTCTGAAGTGCATCGATAAGCGCCAATAATTTTGCAGCCTGTTTCATGAGTAATGCGAAGGCAATCTCGTGCTTGTCACTATCTCAATGATCTAGTATATCTTTCGCCAGCCGTTTGGTCAATTTTTCAAGAACCGTCAATAAAGAGACCTTCCCCCCTCCCAAGAGCATTTTCTCTAGCTTGGGGAATATCATCATAGCATTCAGTTTACGTTGTAAAATCATGTACATAATCATCCTCCCCTACTGGTTCTGCTATGAATGTTGCTGGGTTAACAGTCTTGCATCGAACAATTTTGATTGCAGGAATCAAAATAATTACCTTGTATCCTGATGCTCTTTGTTGTCATGCACCATCCCTCATGGAGACTGTGGGATCGGTGGCATGCTGGGCACCATTGATTTCCCTGTCACGCTGTCCTCGGCGCTTCTTTCGGCGTTCTAGTGTTTTTTCAACATGGCCGCCGCCGGGAGCTTCTTAGCATTACAGCCCCCTGCGGTTGACGCGTCTCAACCCGCTAGTGCTGCTTTGTCTCACTGGGTCCGTATGCTCAGTTTCTTCTTGGCTCTGCTGAGCCCAGCCCCTGTCTTTCTCTCTCTCTTTCTCGCTTCCCTCTCCCGTGGTCTTCCCTTTAGCGCTGTCCGTTGCTATCCCCTTGTTCCTGGTCTGCGCTTATTTTATGCCTTCCCTTTCCCTTCTTTCTTATTTCCCCGGTCCTTTTTCCTCCTGGGGCCCGCGGCTCACACTCTTCCTCCTTCTTTCCAGGTCTCCCGTTTCTCGGGGCCTCGCCCCGCCTCTTACCCTCTTCTGACTTACCTGAAGTTCTCCAGCCACTGCTCCACCTTGTCAATTCCCTTTGGCTTCCTGGAATCTCTTCCTGCCCCTGTGCTACAGTTTGCTGCCTGGGAGTCTTCATCCACTTCAGTCAGGACGTTGATACTGGATGTCTGCCTGCTATTTCTACCGCAGCTCACCTCGCACTGTAACAAAAGGACTCCAAACATCATTGAGGGTTTTTTGTGCCTTTATGGCTTTCTTCCCTATTGGCTAATCCAGGAGCTGAACCACCAGGCTTCTTGTTTATCAAGGGGTCACCGTGGCGGCTTCCCGTGGTAGACCCTATCTCCATAAAAAGAAAGATTTTCGACAGAAGAAGACGCTGATCATCAGCTCCGGGAGTTCAGGTGAGGATTTGGGGGAGCTGTCGTCTGAGAGTGATCTTGATCCTGACAGTTTGAGACGCCCAAATACATTCAGCAAACCCAATGGCTACCGCAGAACAGATACAAGAATTGGTGGTAGCAGCAGTGCAAAATCTCAACCTAGAAACGCAGAATGTTAAAACCGAGTATGCCGTCCTCCGACAGATGGTTGCAGCCAGAGATCGCCCTCCGCCCGAACTCCCACCCATGGCTCTCTCCTCTGGCAAGTATGACGGTTCACCTAAAAAACTGAAAGAATTCTTGGAGGCACGTACGGTTCATTTCGCCTTTCGCTCTACCACCTTCTCTTCCGAGCATGCCCGGGTGGGCTTTCTGATATCCAACCTTGTGGGCAATGCCCTAGCTTGGGCTACTCCCCTAGTCACACGGAATGATCCTGTGCTGCAGGACTATGGGGCCTTTCTTGCCTTGTTCAAACAGACCTTCGAACGCCCGGAAATATGTTACGGGGTTTGTGAAGAGTTATTGGACATTCAACAGGGATCCTCCGATCTGCTCACTTACATTACCAACTTTAAACGTTTAGCGGCCGAGGCTGCTTGGCCAGAACAAGCTCAATTCACCATATTCCAGAGAGGCCTCAGAGAAGAGCTTAAGGACGAATTAGATAGGATACCTCGTCCCTCCACATTCACGGATCTACTATCAGCGGTCCTTCAAATTGATTACCGTCTGAGTGAAAGAAGAACTGAAAGAAAGAAAGGAAAGGCTCCTTATACACCCTACCTGTTCCATAAGCTTCTCCCTCTCCGCCTGTTTCCCGGCAACCCAAGGACGAGCCAATGCAGATCGGAACCACCCAAGCACCACTTACTCATGAAGACCGGAAACGCCAACGGGACTCCGGATTATGCCTTTACTGTGGATCTGCAAACCATTTATTACGAGAATGCCCCGATGTGCCTCCTAGACATCTGGGAAATGGAAGACCTCGGTCTTAGGCGGGACGGAATTCTGAGGTTCAATTTCTAGTCCCTATGTGTCAGTGGCATAACTACTCCTGAAGATAAGGAAGACGCACGACTCATGGTGGTCCAAATACAGATAAGCCTTAAGGATCAGAAGATTGACACTTTGGCACTCACAGATTGTGGAGCTGCTGGCAACTTCATTGACACTCTTTGGGCCAGTAAAGTAGGCATTCAGCGTGTTGAAAAAAGGGAGAATCAAAAGGTGGAAGGAGTGGATGGCACTCCATTATGCTCGGGTCCCATAACCCATACCACCGAACTTCTCCAGAACAACATCATTCAACATACTGAGAATCTGGCTTTCGATATCATCCACGCTGCCCATTTTCCTGTGATTTTGGGCATCGCCTGGGTACGCAAGCATAACCCATCCATCAACTGGTCCAATAATGTTTTAGGCTTTCACTCCTCCTTCTGTAGACAATACTGTCTACCCAAACCCGAATATCATGCAGTTACCACATTACCTAGCCCTCCCTTGGGACCACGGACTGTGCATTGCATTCCCACCATACTGAGTGAATTCAACAGCGTGTTCGGCGATAAGGGACCTCTGACCTTACCTCCCCGTAGACCGGAAGACTGTGCCATCGATTTACAACCAGATGCCTTGGTCCCTTTCGGACGGATGTTTTCATTCTCAGTAACCAAAAAGAAGTCCTTACGGGAATATCTAGACACACATCTTGAAAACGGTCTCATCCAACACTCCCATTCACCCGCCAGTGCTTCATTATTCTTTATACCAAAGAAGGATTCCTCCGAGCTTTGACCCTGCATAGACTATAGAGGACTCAACAAGGTGACCATCAGGGATAGGTATCCGATGCCTCTCATCTCTGTTATTCTCGAAGCGGTTCAAGGACCTTTTGTCTTTTCTAAATTAGACCTTCGGAGTACTTATCATGTGTTGCGTATTAAAGAGGGCGACGAGAGGAAGACGGCCTTCCGGACACCCTATGTCCACTTTGAGTACCAGGTAATGCCTTTTGGTCTCGTCAACACTCATGCTATGTTCCAGCATTTTATGGACCGTCTATTTTCTGACCTTTTGTTCCATACTGTCATAGTCTATTTAGACGATATACTGGTCTTCTCACCCTCGATGTAAGAACATATCCAGCATCTACAGTCAGTGTTGTCATGTCTCCAGGCTAACTACCTACTAGTCAAACCCGAAAAATGTTTATTTATGGTCTCTTTGGTTCCCTACCTCGGTTACATCCTCTCCAGAGAAGGCATCGAGATGGATAAACAGAAGATTCAAGCCATTCTGGAATGGCCAGCTCCATCCTCAGTCAAGGAGGTCCAGATGTTTCTGGGGTTTGCGAATTTTTACCGCAAGTTTATCCCGCATTTTTCCGACATCGTCCTGCCTATCACTGGACTGCTCAAGAAGTCAGTTAACATATTCCAGTGGTCGGAAGAAGCTGATAAGGCCTTCCAGAATCTCAAAGACCTGTTTTCGTCTGCTCTGATACTCCGTCAACCCGACCAAACCAAGGTCTTCATCATTGAGGCAGATGCCTCAGCAAGAGCTATCGGGGCTGTCTTACTCCAGGAACATGAAGGAAGAGAACATCCCATCGGATACATATCCAAAACTTTAACCTCCAGAGAATGTAATTATTCCGTAATCGAGTGGAAATTGTTGGCTATGAAGAGAGCCTGCGAAGAATGGAGGCATCTGCTGCAAAGTAGTACCCATCCCTTCACCATCCGGACAGATCATAAGAACCTGAAGACCTTGCAGCGCATGGATTGTATCAATTCTCGGCAGGTGAGATGGGTGCATTTTTTTTCTCAGTTCGACTTTGTAATTACTTACCTCCCAGGGTCCCAGAATATACTGGCGGACGCACTCACTCGCTGAAGCAACCCGGAAGCTATCTCAGCAACCCTACCCGATCCATTTTTCCCCAGAAATCTGATTATTGCATATGTCTCTTCCTTCATGGAAGAGGTCAAAGGGGCTAAGGTTGGTTCTGGACAATCCATCCCTAAACGGTATCAAGCCTTGACTGAAAGGAAAGAGGGATTACTCTTTGTCAATCAAAGATTGTTCATTCCAAATCCCTCTTTGCGCCTCAAGGTACTATCTTGGTGTCACAACCATAGGTCCTCAGGTCACAAAGGCGCAAAAGGGACCCTAAAATTGGTCTTCCGTTCTTTTTTCTGGCCAGATATGACCTCCGATATAAGGAAGTACATAGAGCCCTGTCTCGTCTGTTCAAGGAGCAATGGCCAGACTCAGAAGCCCATTGGATTACTCGAACAACCTGAGCTTCCCACCAGACCATGGAGCCACATTTCCACAGATTTTATTATTGAATTACCCGTATCGGAAGGGTGTACCTGCATTATGATAAAAGTTGATTACTATAGCAAACTTGCCCACTTCACTCCTCTCTCTGGACTCCCTTCAGCATCTAAGACAGCCAAAGTTTTCATTCGAGAGATATTCAGATTGCATGGCCTACCCGACAAGATCACCTCCGATAGGGGAAGTCAGTTTACCTCAAAGTTCTGGAAAGCCTTATGCGTCAGATTGGGTATAGAGAGGGCTCTGTCATCTGGTTTTCACCCTCAGTCCAATGGGCAAACCGAGCGCCTAAACAGTACTTTGGAACAATACTTGTGCTGCTATGTTAACTCACAACAGGACAATTGGGTTTCCCTGCTACGTACGGCAGAATTCTCCTATAATAACTCTGTTCATTCAGCCACTGGAATATACCCCTTCTTTTGTGCTTACGGTTTACATCCTCGGGGTATTATTCCGGTAACCTCTCGCACCTCCAACATGCCTACAATTGAATCTTTCTTATTGAAGGTAGCAGAAGCCCATCGCATTGCCAAGGATAACCTGGTGGTTTCTCAACGCAAGGTGAAGAGTCTGGCGGACCACAAACGCTCCCTGTGCTTCTTTTATGCCTTCCCTTTCCCTCCTTTCTTCTTTCCCCGGTCCTTTTTCCTCCTGGGGCCCACGGCTCGCCCTCTTCCTCCTTCTTTCCAGGTCTCCCGTTTCTCGGGGCCTCGCCCTGCCTCTTGCCCACTTCTGACTTACCTGAAGTTCTCCAGCCACTGCTCCTCCTTGTCAATTCCCTCTGCCTTCCTGGAATCTCTTCCTGCCCCTGTGCTACAGTTTGCTGCCTGGGAGTCTTCATCCAGTTCAGTCAGGACGTTGATACTGGATGTCCGCCTGCTATTTCTACAACAGCTCACCTCGCACTGTAACAAAAGGACTCCAAACATCATTGAACGGTTTTTTGTGCCTTTGTGGCTTTTTCCCCTATTGGCTATTCCGGGAGCTGAACCACCGGGCTTCTTGTTTATCAAGGGGTCACCGTGGCGGCTTCCCGTGGTAGACCCTATCTCCATAAAAGAAAGATTTTCGACGGAAGAAGACGCCGATCATCAGCTCCGGGAGTTCAGGTGAGGAGTTGGGGGAGCTGTTGTCTGAGAGTGATCTTGATCCTGACATTTGTATAGTTAATTTACTTTGGGGTTTCTCTAAAATCACAAATAAGACATGCTCTACAAATAGTGTTACTGAACACCCCATTATACTTGAAGCTTTTTCAATCGCGAATGCAGCAGCAGCTGAAGATTGCTCACAGGGATAATGCCCTTTCATTACTGGATCTGAAATCTCACTATAGTAAGCCAATGATTATGTCCATGTCCTAATGTAATTTTCTGTGTAATGACTGCTGTCATAAGTTTTCCATTTGAATGAGAAATTAAAAAAGAATCTTCATGATAAAAGCTGTACTGATTGCCTTTTTTAATTCTTGAAATCCTTCATCGTCTCCTCTGTCCATGTTATTTTACTCTTGTTCACCTGTACTTATTTAAATCCTTTTAAAAGTGGTTGAATATATTGACTGTAATCGAAAATTCCAAGCACTAGAATAATTAGATACGCCTAACAATTGTTGCATTTCTCTTGTTGTTTTAGGTTCTGAAGTCTTCATAATTGCTTCTGCTCTCTCAGGTGTCACTTTCCTCCCTTCATGAGAAATCAACTGTCTTATAGACAAGACCTCTTCCTGACAGCATTGTAACCTTTCTTTGTCCACCTTATACCCTTTCTCTGACATTATGGTCATGAGTTTAACTGAATCTTCTCTGCATCTTTCTTCTGTCTCACTACACACCAAAATGTCCTCCACATGTTGAATTATTGCACTTTTGAGCTGAACATTACCTAGGTCCATGTGAAGGACTGTATTAAAGATTGAAGGGGACTCACAGTACCTCTGGGGCAAACAAGTATGTTTCAGGCTAATATTTCTATGCGAAAAGGAAGGCAAATCTTGTGAGTCTTTATGGAGGGGAATTGAAAGAACGCATTCTTTAAATCTATAACTGTGAAGTATCTAGCCTTAGATGGGATGTTGCACAATATTGTTGTGGGATTTGGAACTAAAGGAAACTCAGCTTTGACTGTATTGTGTAGGGGGCAAAGGTCTTGTATAAATCTCCATGACGCAGAAATTGCCTCAAATATAGCTTCATTCGCTTCTCTAGACATGGGGTATTGCTTTGCTTGTGGCAAAAGAGCTCCTGGTTTGATTTTAACTGCTCCCACTCCTATTAATAGACCCATATCACATGGACTTGTGGTCCATAAAATATTTGGCACTTTCTCTAAATCTTCCTGTATAATTTACGGTATATTTTTACCAGTGCCATTCTCAGTGGTATTTCTCTATTCTCTGCTTTAATCCAATAAGTGAGACTCATGAAAAATACTAATTCATCGTCTGAGTACTCATCCTTAAACAGCTCCCCCTCTGACAAATCTGTCAACCTTTATCCTTAACTGAGTGCTATCACTGTCCTACATCCTCTTCCCTCATCATCTGTCCCTTGAAGAACCACCCTTTCATCTCTGGGCACTGCTGCTTCTAACTCTAAGGGGATAATCTGCCCTTCTTTATCAGCCATGTGGATTTTTGTTGTAAACAAAAATTCATCAGGTATCCTCAATAGTTTACCTATCAACTTGGGTATCCATGATAATAAAACAGTCACTCCATACAAAAATACTTCTGTATCTAAGGGAACTCCTCGTAATGCCTTCTGGCCTGTGCAGGCTGATATAAGCTCTCTCACATTCATATAATGTATCCCTGGAGTAGAACACACTATTCCTTCATCAGTGAAAGATATTGTCATGTTAAGTTTTGTCATTAAGTCACGCCCTAATATGTTAACTGGCGTCTGCATAGAATATAATAATGATATGATAGGTTATTTATAAAGCGCTTAATACCCAGAGGTTTCTAAGCGCGGACACGGGGATCGAACCTGTGTTCCTCCATGTTGTCTTGCTTCCAAGGTGAGCACGTTGCCCCTGAGCCATCCTCCCGAGACAAATGACACTGACACGTTGTGTTCTCCTAAAGAGATTGGTAATTTGACTGTGAAACGAACTAAATACATCACCCAAGAGAATCCCTGCGGATTCATGGCAATATCTGACATTGGATATTTTCCCAGTGCGTAAAAGAAATGAAAATGCCTTGCATCCTATCGTACCTTCACCCTTGGTTCCTCTCAGGGCTCTGATGTCACAGATAGTACTGAACACATCAGGTCATTCTGTGGACTGTCTTATTATGGATATAAAGTCATCCCTGTACCTGTGAAAGGATTTCCTCCTACCACAGTCACACTCCCTAATTTGGGTGCAGGTGCTTGCCGGACTCCTGTATTCATATTCCATTGTGGTATCATAGCCTGTTGTGCCTGTGACTGCTGAGTTTGTACTTGTTGTGTTTGCATAGGTACTTGCTGAAGTTGGCCTTGTGGTGATTGCATTTGCAATGGCGCTTGCTGTGTCTGCTATAATTCCAGCGCACATGTCTGAGTCTGCCTGTGATCTTGGGCACAATACTCCTGTGATTCTGTATTATATTGTGGAACATAGCCCTTCCCCCCTCTTGGAGTTTGCCAATTTTGCTGCATGCCTCCACCGCTTCTACATGTTCTGGCTATGTGTCCTATTCTCCTGCAATTCCAACATTGATGCAGTTGTCTGCCATTAACTCCTCCTACTCCCGGAGGAGTGAGCCCCCTCCTCTAGGCCCATTCCCTCTTCCTCTTGGCCAAGAATTATACCCACCCTAATCCATAGGGTACACTGCATTATTTTGCTGCGCTGGTCGCATCTCCTGTGTCAACACCGCCTCATTACTTCATTACTTGTCAGTACCGCTCCCTCTATGACTCATTTTGATAACTTCTTCTGAACTAATTTCACCTCTTCCTGCTTTCTACTCTAATTTTTCTTATTATTCTTCTCCTGTAACAATCGGCACTGATTCATGATCGTCAACTGTATTTCTGGCCATGGTTTCGTTTCTATTCCCACCTGTTGCTTCATTTGCCGTTGCACTGGCTCGGGCAGTCCCTGACACAAAATGTGGTAAAATAATGCTACCATGCTTCCGTTTTGTCCCACAGTTCTCTTGTCTCAAGGTGCCATCTATCTTGAATATCTTGAATAAAGGCAACAGGGTCCTCATCCTCTCCCCTTTTCCTAGTCATAATCGCGCCCATATCTGATGTATCGGGATATTGTACTTTGAGGACCCGCCATACATCTGCGCTGCAATTATTAAATGGCGCTCCATGATGTGTCATGTTTTGTGGAGTTAGACCTGCGTATCCTACTCACTTTCAAATGTCGTCAGCCCTCTCCCCTGGAATGGCTGCTTGGAGGCCTTGTACGTCACCTATGGCTAACGTCATTCCCGATATCATTCACTAGAACTCATGAATCCATTTTCCTGCACCAGAAGTTAAACTCAGTAATTTACATTTTTTATTGTCTTTATCCATTTGTGGCCATGGAATATATTGTGGATGTCCTGCCCCTTTCTCTAATAATGGAAATTGTGAAAATCCTTGTCTATAATCATACCGGCCTACCTTTTTGTTTTCCAGGCGGGGCTAGTTTTGCCTGATTGTCTCCGTCCTGGTCGAGCCTTTAATCTGCTTATATAAGGCGGGGATACATCACCTATACTGCGCGTTCATGCTTGTGATTGCTCAGTGTACAGGGTCGATTCTGGAGCTCTCTCTTAAGGGTCCTCTAAATCTGACCATTTTACCCCTTTCTCTACACTCAATTCTTTAGAAAATCTACATGCGCTCTCCCTTCGCGCTTTTTTTATCTTCCCTCTCTTGGTCTGACATCATTATGCCCCAGCTTGGATGACTATTATCTTTTTCCACATCAATGTCTAATCTGCTTAAAGGCAGCGTTCTGTGCTCGTCTGTTATTGTGTCACCTGACCTACCTCGCGTTTCCCTCGAAAGAGATCCTTCGATATTCTCTTGTGTTTTATACCTTTCTTTATCCCTCTTTTGCACATACAAATCCCCAATCCTTTTCCCCACGTCTTCTACTTCACGCTCATCAGCCCATGTCAGTATTCTTGGAATCCCTTGCAGCTGCTTGAGGAATAAAGAGGGTCACAACAGCTCTGCAGGGCACTCTCTGCGGAGCTGTTGTGACCCTCTCTCTTTCTCAAGTCATTCTTGTGCTTTAATCAGCACTATATTTCTATGACATAGATACTCTATCTCATCATCTTTTAATCCCTGACTTCTGTTCATTTCTTCTTCCCTTTGCCTCATGTCCCTTAATTCATCTTCAGCTTGCCTTCTTTGCAACCTACATACTTTCATTCTTTGTGCTTCTACCTCCTCTTGTCTCTTCTCTTCCAGTCTCTCCTTTTCTTGCCTCACCTCGTGTCTTCTTCGTTCTTCCCTTTGATTGCTTTCTCTTTCCTTCTCTTCTTTGTATGCTCTCTCTTCTTCCATTTCTTCCTTTTTGCGCTCTTCTCTTTCTCAAACCCCATCAATGTCCTTATCGTCCAGCTTAAGTAATATTTGTCCTCCGATCCATTAATTCTGTACTATTGTTATTCCCTTAGCTTTTCCTTTATTTCTTTCTGTTTCCTTGCTTCTTCCTCTATCTCCATCTGTCTGTCCTGTCTCACCTTCCTCACACTGCGTGTTAATATATATCTGCTTGCTCTGCTTTTGCACTCTTCCGCATTGTCCTCACTGTTATAAGCAGGGGACTTGTATGTCGGATTAACATACCGCGCTGCTGCTTTCAATTCCTTTAAGGGTTAGGATCCCTTCTCCTCTGTATCTACGCTCTTATTTTCAGGAGGGGGAAGGGGTGCCAAAGCCATTACATCCTCCCCTTCATGCTGATTAAGCATCCACTCCTTTTCGGATGGATTTTTTTTCTCACTCTGATACATTTTCCATAACTCTAAAATAGCCAACCTTTTCTGTAACTTCTTTCCCGTACATGCAGCATGCAAATATGTTGACAACGAACCCTCATGAGGCCACGGTATCAGTGTCTTATTGGTCGGGCGTCAAACCCACTCAGAATAATAATTCCTTATGTTTGCTGTATATTTTGTCAATGTTCTGCATAAGTGTAGAAGAAGAGTGTCCCCCATGATGACAAGTCGATCTTGACTGACAAAACTTACCCGACCTTTTATTCTTCTCTTTATTCATTCAAATATACCACACTGATCAATTTGAGCAGGCACCATCAATCGCTGCTTAGTATCCAAAAATCAAAATATTTTAACCACTTTTAAAATCTATGCAACAACGTTCCTTGTGTTCCTTTGTTTACACTTTCTAGCAATGTTTAGGATCTTGTTTCATCATTTTGATTTTAAGAATCTCTTCTTCGTTTATTTATTTATTTGTTTCCTTTCATTTTTATCCTCCTAATTGACATCAATCTTTTGCTTAAAAAATCTAATAATCCATAAATGTTTTACTATTGTTTTATATTTAGTAATCTAAACACAACACAAACTTTATACTGACATATTATAACCCCATACACATGTGCACTTTAATTACTTTTCCCTGCATACGCCTTCCTTTACTACATTTAGTAAATGTATCTCATGTTATTTTTTACTCCATTTTGGAGTTTGATATGCACTCTTCTTGTTGGCCTTGCCTCAGCAATCCTGAACACTCCTGGTCGGAGTATTTTTAGTGCATACCTTTTTGTCCCCTTGGAACCAGGAATCAAAGTATCTATTTCACTTCTTTGTTATCTCAAAAAATCCTGTTACTTTTAAACCTTATATTTACAACACCATCCCTCCTCTTGTGTTTGCCACCTTCAATGTTCTACTTACATCCGTGGCTCAGCTTGAGTCCCTTGGCATCGGCTCTTCCTCAACTGGCCAGTCCGCCTTCAGTCCGTGGGGCATGCAGGGTCCGGTCAGGAATTTCGGCAAAGAGGGACCTGCCAACTGTATCTTCTTACTTGTGTTTTCTTACGTGACGTTCTCCATAGGAAGCTCTGCGGTCTTCTGGCTAGTGGCGAAAGTTCGAAGATCTGGGCTAGGTCAATTAGACCTGAACAATCCGCACTGCTACCAAAATGTGCTCTAGCACCTTGAAGCGTCTCTTGTGCTAGATGGAATTACCAATAAAGATCTCAGACCAACTAATTGGACAGACTCTGAAAATATGACAAAATACTACTTAATTCTCAATTTAGTAAAGCAGGGCAAACTGGTGAACAATGGACTGATGCTCGCACACTCACACACAAACTTGATTATACAGAGTTTATTTACCCCTATATGTGTCATCTATGATGTCATTCTATGTGGCAAACTGCAAAACCTATTGAAGGGAAGGATTGTTTAAGGGAACATATATACCTATGGCATACATATGGGTTAGTGCTTCATTGCATTTTGAATTTGTATTTGTATTTATTAACTTTTATATAGCGCTTTAAACCAAAGCGCTTTACATAAAACAACAAGAATACATTGAAAGCAGTAAATTACAATTCATGAGTCAAATAAACAGGAACCGTATGCAGAACAATTTGTCGGAGGCAAAGGGTAGGGTGAGAGGAAGTAGGGCAGCAGGGAAGGGGGGACAGAGGGCAGTCAGGAGGGAGGTTGAAGAAGGTGGGATTTTTAAGGAGGATCGAAAGGAAGAGAAAGAGGAGAAGGAACGGATAGAGAGGGGTAAAGAGTTCTAGTGGAGCTGGGCGAGAAGCTGAAAGGAACAGAAGTGAGAAGGAGCACAAGGAGAGGGAGGGACAGAGAGGAGGAAGAGATCAGCGGAACGGAGGGTGCGAGAGGGGGAGTAGAAAGAAAGAGGGAGGAATTGCCTGCCCCTATCTGTAAGGCACACCTCAAACTACCTCTAAATATGTATAATACTGATTAGAGGAGAGAAAATGCCAGCAGATTGCTCTGTGCAACATTGTGTACCATGTTGTCCCATAGACCCTCTGATTGGTTGGCATTCTCACCCAACCTTGGACTTTCGGCTTGTTATCAGCACCTAAGCAAAACCAAACCCAGGTGCTTGAGACGCCTCAGATTACTCCCCACTTTCCCAATCAATTAATCATCTCTCATCAGTCCTGGCCATAAGCCAAGGTTTCCGTCTGTAGTTGTCCTTGTAGTCTTCTCTCTGTTCTGGAACATTTGAGGGAGTATAAGCACATCACTATCTTCATCTGAAGCTTAATGAATACCCCTTGTTTTCAACTTCTGAATTAGGTGTGAGGAGACCACAAATGTGTCGATTTTGACCTCCTATTTCCTGCTATGTGATTTACTTATCCGTAAGCAATAGGCCCCGAGCCGCAGGGGCATTATCGAGTCATGTAATGCCCCGGGGCCCATAGTTATAGGCCCAAGTGAGGGCCTTAACGAAGGCCCTGGGGCATTACCTGACTCAGTAACGCCCTCGCGGCGAGGGGCTTATTGCTATTAGTACCCCGGCACGCAAGACCGGGGTAATAATAGCATTTCTTCTGTTCTGAAACACTGTGGTTTCGGAACAGAAAAAAAAGTGAAAGAAAATGGCAGCCGAGGAAGGGAAAACAGAGTCTGTTGTCCCTTTCCATGGCAGCCTCCCGAAAAAGGATAAATACGAAGGTAAGTGGGGTTGGGGGGCGGGGAGGGGATTGTTTGCAGAGGAAGGGGGAGGGAAAAAAAAACACTTACCTGAGTCCCCGGCGGAGGAGGATGGCAGCCTCCAGCCGTGTGGAGGCTCGGAGCAGGGATGGCCCCGTTTAGAGCCTCCTCATCGGCTGAGGGGCTGCCACGCCCCCACCGGGACCAAAGGCAAGGAATCCCGGCCGAGGGATTCGCGGTCAGGTAAAGACCCGGCGAGGGCCAATCAGAATGTTTGCTACATTCTTGTTGACCCTTGCCGGGTACTAATGGGTGTTCTTGCTCCTCTTGGCCTCCAGAGACTTGCTCATTCCATCTTATATAGACCTTATCCATTGTTACTTGTCCAATACTTGGCTCTTGCAAATGTTTTCTTCTTCTTTAATATAAGAGAAATATGTACATAGCTTATCCGTCTGCCTCTCTTTGTGCCTTGCATTTATTCCTCAAAATAGCATCCTTGAACCCAGGCCAACACAGACTCCTCTTTATTTTGCACACAAAGATATTTCTCCAGCGTCTCCTGACTCTGCATCCCTGGTCTGACTCTGAGGTAGCTGGATTGATTCATCTTCCTATCATAGCCGCCTTCGCCATGTTATATTTTCCTCTATAGCAAGCTTCTATATTTCTCATCTACCTTGTATTACTGAGTATTTACACGTATTGGTCAGGAAGTTACTTCATCTTCTTTGCATATATGATCACTTTATCATGTTGTACATATTTCTCTTGTCACTTCAGTTACATTGTCACTCTTAAGTATTTCCATATAGTTTGTCCGTGTATATCTTCTTCATGACATCACTCTGCCCTAATCAGATTTCACTCAGCGCTACATGATGTCCAAAGGTGTGTGCTGACATCCTTCCACTCTTTCGGTAAGAGGGTACATTTGGTATGGTTGCCGGAGTGCATATCGTCTCCCAGACACTGAATGAGGGATGGGCACAACACATGGGTTTCCCACATATAGCTCTTCTCCTGCTGTTCCAGTATGATGGCAGTGAGGGGCTAGGGGTAACACCTCCAGGTGCTCCTCTGCAGAATCTAAAAAATAGTTATAGGAATTGGATAAAACTCCATCATATGTCCACTGCTAACCATGCCTGGCAGAACCTATACGGAGATATAAGAACAAACGATAGCAAACAGTTGTGGCACATTTTTTTAATAGTAAAGGTAGGCAATCTGAGAAAGCGTTGTCTAACGGTATTGCTGCTATGATATGGGAGCACCACATTGGTGAAAAGTTTAAAGCTCGATCCCCTTTTAAGATGTCCGTTCAGGATTCGCTGAAGCTTGGTTTTGACATGGAAGACTTGGTGGGGATGATGAAGACTTGGTGGGGATGATAAAGATGCTTAAACAATCCACAGCACCCAGCACTCATGGCGTCTCTAATATGGTCATGAGAGCGAACCCTGTCCTGTGGGTGGACATCTTGAAGGCATTGTTTAATCACATTGTTAGTACTGGTCGCATTCCCCTTTCTTGGAAACGATCCCACATTATCCTAGTGTGGCAAAAGCGACGATCCACGAAATTATCGACTACTGTCTTTATTAGACAGGTCTAGTAAAATACCTGCTTCGCGTTTGCTGCTCAGCATTAAGAAATGTATTGGGGAACACCAATTACTGATCCGGCTTCAGACTGGATTTCAGAAGGTTCTTTCTTGTATGTATAACATATTTATAGTTAACGCTCTGATCCGTCAGGCCTGTGTTAAAACTTCCCTGCCCCTATACATTCTCCTTGTCGATTTTGCTTAAGCGTTCGACACAATAGATTGTGCAAACTTGTGGGAAAAACTGGATGGTTTGAATATGCCTACGCATCTCATTTATGCCTGCCAACTTTTGCATGAGAACAATGTCCCCAGGTTAGGTTGAATTGAAGGGGGAAATGACCACCCCAATAGAAATTGAAAAAGGAGTAAAGCAGGGGTGTGTACTTGCCCCTGTTTTATTTAACCTATTCCTGGCTGACATTGGAGAGTCTCTGTAACTTTCCACCAAAAATGGGTCGTCCAAAATGTTTACATCTTGCCTGCGGGGATCTGGCAATTTTTGATACAACATATGTGGGGATCTGCAGAAGTGCCAAATCAAGAATTGAGTATGCAAAGTCTAACGACTTAGTTAATAATATTCATGAGGTTTGGGAAAGTTAAAGAGAGCAAAGTGAGCATTCTGACATCTGAGGGTGATATGATATGATATGAAATGGCATTTGTAACGCGATCATACACAAGTGTTTCAAGGCGCAACGAGGCAAGGAAGGGGGGACAGAGACATCAATCTTACTAGGCCAAGTGATATTGAGTTTGTGCAAGTGGGGGGGGAGTGCCAGGTTAAAGGGGCGGGCAGTGCTGTACAGTGCTGTACATGGGATCAAAACAATAACAAGAAGTGCAGCCAGCAGGTGGCAGGTGCCAGGGTAAGTGCAGACAGCAGGTATCCAAGAGTGCAGGTAGGAGGACTGTAGGGTTACAGATACAGACCCAAGGGCAAGGGTTCCGGGAGGCAGTGCGGGTGTGCAGCTGGACGGTTAGGGACCTGGGCCTGAAATGAGAGGGTAGCCAGGTGACCAGTGCATTATCAGACAGGAAATCAGCAGGGGAGAGGAAGAGAGAAGCCAAGAGGAAGGTCTTGGGGTGCTTCTGGAACCAGAGATCGTTCTCCTCAAGTTTCAAAGAGGCTGGGGGGCTGTTCCAGAGGGAGGCCCCAGCCGAAGAAAGAGATTTACCACCACTCCAAAAGTGCAGTTAGGGGGACTATCTATGAATAGGGTTTATAGCTATTGTTATGTAAGATACGTTATTGACATCCAAAAGGAATTGGTGCTGTTTGAAAAATGCTGTTCAAAAGCCGTATCCATCATCCTCTCATTAAAAAGCATTGTTATCAGCGACACAGGTTTTAGTCTAATAGGCATTGTCACTCTGTATCGCCAAAAACATGTGACGAGCATTGCATATGCATTGGAATGTTCATATACAGATTCCGAGCATTGGGCAGACTGCCTGGCGGGCTATATCTGGCGTCACACATTGGGTCTATCAAGGGCCACCCCAATCTAAGCGATAAGAATAGAGCTTGGTTTTACATCTTTGAGCACGGTGGTGAAAATCAACGGGGGACATGTCTTCATAAAAATCATGTGTGCAGAGAAAGTCACTGTGCTCGCTACCCATAAAGAAGAAATCACTAATGGGTCCAGCCTGGCCCTATTGAGTTTAAAGCTGCCAATGAGAATATTTTTGGAAAAATTGCTTGGATTCCAAATTGGGCTCTGGGACTGGGTGTGATCTTGGGTTCTTTTAAAAAGAGAATATTGGTCTGAGATTGGGCCCAGAATCACAATCATGTGGGCAAACTGTCCTCTGAGTGTGACTATGTTAAATTATATTTTGCCTATCGAAGACCATAGAAATATATTTTTCAATTCCCTAACCCAACGTTGAGACGCACCTTTATGTGGTTAAGATTAAAGAAGCTACAGGTTAGGGCAGTTAAGTGTGCGTGGTTGGTTCTACCATTGGATGAGCGTCATTGCCGCCTGTGCGGAGATTGTGATGCTATAGAATCACTTGGGCATGTTCTCACTGCCTGTAAAGCTATGCTAAAGTACAATCTTAGATACTACATTCATTTGGCAGAGGGAGGGATTCTTGGAGATTCAGAACAAATTGTTCAGGGCAAACGCTATCTCTGGGTCTAGTTTATCGAGAGCAATTGCTTCGGTTAAAGTGTGGCAAGCCTTTGAGCATGCACTTGGCAATGTATTATATATAATGCGTATACGTTCTTTTGCATACATTGTATATATTTGATGTAATCTCAGTGACGAAGATGCTTTTTAGTTTATTAATTGTTCATGGAAAGTTGTATTATTTCTTATTTTTATGATGTTTAAGTAATCTCTATTGTTTTATGTTAATAGTTTGATATGAACTGGAACACAACAATAAAAAAATAATAATAAACTACAGCTTAATTCCTCTAAGAAGGAGTTTATTCTTTTGGCCAAAAGAATCTGTTAGGTAAACCCTCATGTTTGCCATCTGCTCCTTCCATATTTGCACTCGCTACCTGCTTTTCTTCAAAGGTAACCAAACTAGGCTGCATCTGGCAATCCAGCCGAGGCCGAGAAGTCCAGGTTGAGGAAATAGTTAAGTCCTTTTTTTTTCGACCTCGACTTCTTTGCCCAATACTACTGGGGGCTGAGCGCTGAGGTCTTCTACTGAGGGCTGAGCGCTGAGGTCTTCTTTGCCCAATACTACTGGGGGCTGAGCGCTGAGGTCTTCTACTGGGGGCTGAGCACTGAGGTCTTCTTTGCCCAATACTATTGGGGGCTGAGCACTGAGGTCTTCTACTGGGCACTGAGCTCTGAGGTCTTCTTTGCCCAATACTACTGGGGGCTAAGCGCTGAGGTCTTCTACTGGGGCTGAGCGCTGAGGTCTTCTTTGCCCAATACTAATGGGGGCTGAGCTCTGACGTCTTCTTTGCCCAATACTACTGGGGACTGAGCACTGAGGTCTTCTACTGGGCACTGAGCACTGAGGTCTTCTTTGCCCAATACTACTGGGGGCTAAGCGCTGAGGTCTTCTACTGGGGCTGAGCGCTGAGGTCTTCTTTGCCCAATACTACTGGGGGCTGAGCGCTGAGGTCTTCTACTGGGGGCTGAGCGGTGAGGTCTTCTTTGCCCAATACTAGTGGGGGCTGAGCGCTGAGGTCTTCTACTGGGGGCTGAGCGCTGAGGTCTTCTACTGGGGGCTGAGTGCTGAGGTCTTCTTTGCCCAATACTACTGGGGGCTGAGCGCTGAGGTCTTCTTTGCCCAATACTACTGGGGACTGAGCGCTGAGGCCGTCTACTGGGGGCTGAGCACTGAGGTCTTCTTTACCCAATACTACTGGGGGCTGAGTGCTGAGGTCTTCTACTGGGGGCTGAGCGCTGAACTCTTCTTTGCCCAATAGTACAGAGGGGTGAGCACTGAGGTCTTCTACGGGGGGGCTGATCGCTGAAGTCTTCTAATGGGGGCTGATCGCTGAGGTCATCTTTGCCCAATACTACTGGGAGCTGAGTGCTGAGGTCTTCTACTGGGGGCTGAAAACTGAGGTCTTCTGCTGGGGGGTGAGCGCTGAGGTCTTCTTTGCCCAATACTACAGGGGACTGAGCACTGAGATTTTCTACTGGGGGCTGAGCGCTGAGGTCTTCTACTGGGGACTGAGCGCTGAGATCTTCTACTGGGGGCTGAGCGCTGAGGTCTTCTTTGCCCAATACTACTGGGGGCTGAGCGCTGAGGTCTTCTATTGGGGGCTGAGCGCTGAGGTCTTCTACTGGGGGCTGAGCGCTGAGGTCTTCTTTGCCCAATACTACTGAGGGCTGAGCGCTGAGTTCTTCTACTGGGGGCTAAGTGCTGAGGTCTTCTGCTGGGGGTGAGCGCTGTTGTCTTCTTTGCCCAATACTACAGGGGACTGAGCGCTGAGATCTTCTACTGGGGGCTGAGCGCTGAGGTCTTCTTTGCCCAATACTACTGGGGGCTGAGTGCTGAGGTCTTCTTTGCCCAATACTACGGGGGCTGAGTGATGAGGTCTTCTTTGCCCAATACTACTGGGGGCTAAGCGCTGAGGTCTTCTACTGGGGCTGAGCGCTGAGGTCTTCTTTGCCCAATACTACTGGGGGCTGAGCGCTGAGGTCTTCTACTGGGGGCTGAGCGGTGAGGTCTTCTTTGCCCAATACTAGTGGGGGCTGAGCGCTGAGGTCTTCTACTGGGGGCTGAGCGCTGAGGTCTTCTACTGGGGGCTGAGTGCTGAGGTCTTCTTTGCCCAATACTACTGGGGGCTGAGCGCTGAGGTCTTCTTTGCCCAATACTACTGGGGACTGAGCGCTGAGGTCGTCTACTGGGGGCTGAGCACTGAGGTCTTCTTTACCCAATACTACTGGGGGCTGAGTGCTGAGGTCTTCTACTGGGGGCTGAGCGCTGAACTCTTCTTTGCCCAATAGTACAGAGGGGTGAGCACTGAGGTCTTCTACGGGGGGGCTGATCGCTGAAGTCTTCTAATGGGGGCTGATCGCTGAGGTCATCTTTGCCCAATACTACTGGGAGCTGAGTGCTGAGGTCTTCTACTGGGGGCTGAAAACTGAGGTCTTCTGCTGGGGGGTGAGCGCTGAGGTCTTCTTTGCCCAATACTACAGCGGACTGAGCACTGAGATTTTCTATTGGGGGCTGAGCGCTGAGGTCTTCTACTGGGGACTGAGCGCTGAGATCTTCTACTGGGGGCTGAGCGCTGAGGTCTTCTTTGCCCAATACTACTGGGGGCTGAGCGCTGAGGTCTTCTATTGGGGGCTGAGCGCTGAGGTCTTCTACTGGGGGCTGAGCGCTGAGGTCTTCTTTGCCCAATACTACTGAGGGCTGAGCGCTGAGTTCTTCTACTGGGGGCTAAGTGCTGAGGTCTTCTGCTGGGGGGTGAGCGCTGTTGTCTTCTTTGCCCAATACTACAGGGGACTGAGCGCTGAGATCTTCTACTGGGGGCTGAGCGCTGAGGTCTTCTTTGCCCAATACTACTGGGGGCTGAGTGCTGAGGTCTTCTTTGCCCAATACTACGGGGGCTGAGTGATGAGGTCTTCTTTGCCCAAAACTACTGGGGGCTGAGGGCTGAGGTCTTCTTTGCCCAATACTACTGGGGGCTGAGCGCTGAGGTCTTCTTTGTGCAATACTACGGGGGGGCTAAGCACTGAGGCCTTCTTTGCTCCATACTACTAGGGGCTGAGCGCTGAGGTCTTCTACTGGGGGCTGAGCACTGAGGTCTTCTACTGGGGGCTGAGAACTGAGGTCTTCTTTGCCCAATACTACTGGGGGCTGAGCGCTGAGGTCTTCTACTGGGGGCTGAGCGCTGAGGTCTTCTTTGAATGTTCAGCGTTTTGGTAGGTCTGGAATTGTTGGGTCAGAGTGAACATGTTGATGTTTTCCTTTCTGATGGGAATGACCTTCATGTGCGCCCAGAGGTGGTATCCCACTGGTCACTATTTGCTCAGAAGCCTTTTCTCAACATCAGCTCCCTGTAATGTTAAGGTTTGGTGTTAGTTTACATTGGTGTAGTCTATCCAAGTGGCACCACTAGACTTCGGTCGTCCTCTTCTTATGCCTCCTGACTCCACCTTTCATCTCCTGCGTCCCCCTTCCTTCTCTCTGTCTATTTGGGTAAATATAATATGAGGTCGGCGGGGTGGGAAACATTTGGTGGGAATGCAGTGGTAATGTCCGTTACCGCTACCTTCCCATCCCGCCTCACTACGAGATTAGTGGAGGGGTGGAGGATTTACCTCCAGCACAAAAATGGAGATCAATCCGCCAGCGTACATGTGCCGTTTTATAGTGGAATTACCAGAGCGTAAGAGGTAATTCCACCAAAAACCCCATGGAATCCAATGGCATCCGAAAATGCGGATTTACACCGCTTGTAATCCTTCGGTATTTCTGCAGGGCCATACAGCGGTAATGGTAAATGGCAAACTCGTAATGACGTTTAACGTGAGTTAGTTGAACACCTACAGAACAGGTAAGAAAGAACATGTATTCTGCTTTTTGTCCCCATTTGTTCAATATTCTCCTCAAGTCACCCTCTTCCCTAATTGACATGCTGACATTTTGGATCCATGTTCGAGTTTTTTGTCCCTGTGCACCACTTTTGCATGGGTTACTCAGGCCCCATGGATTAATTGGACAGCTCATGTTCATGTTTCACTGTCAGGGCTCTGTGGGTGTGTTTGTATTGTGCCTTATTGGGCGCTCTTTCTGAATTTTCTACCCAGGATCCAATGTTTTCCAAGACCAAGTCTACGTGTTTCCCTCAGTCCCTAAGTCTATCACTGGTCGTCTAAGTGTTCATTGTTTAATGTAATGCGTATCCACCGCAACTCTCTTTGTTCTGCTGTTTAACTTCTAGTTATAGAAATGGCCTTAACTACTTATGCAGTGTGAAAACTGGGGACTCAACCCCCTACTGGAGCTAAGGCATGTCACTGTCTACACCGATCATTAACTCTGAAGCCAACATTGCTACAGACAAAAAACTACACACAACCAACTCCACAAAAGAATACTTGGAGGATCATCCTTCTCTCACCAAGCCCCGAAAACCTGGAACGACCTTCCAAAGTACATACGTAACACAAGAAACCACCTACTATTCAGGAAACTATTCAAAACCTCGCTCTTCACGTCATAACTAGAAAGACCAACCACAGGAGCACACACACAACTAAAACATTGATGAACGTAGAGAGAGACCCGGATCCACACCAAGCAATCAATGGGAAAACCCCTCAGGAAAATATCCCACGACATACTAAACGACTAACCGGGAGACAGCCGCAATACGACCAAAGACCCTATACATAGCTAGACAACGACAAAAACACTAGGTTGAATCATCAAGAGGACCATGACCTTAAACGATAGCCATTCCCAACAGACCTAAGGACAACAGAGAGGGAAAGGAAGCACCACACCACAAGCCCCAATCCAGTGGGTAAGAATCAGAATGTTTCATCATTACACACTGTCCACCTACTACACAGTGGGAAGCGCAATGCCCCATCACACAAAAACTACAACTAAACAATAACCCCTAGGATGTTCACTACACAGAAACGGAAGAACCAACAGATAGTCATGACAGGAGGAAAGGAACGACTGAATACACAGGCTCACCAAGAGGGATGCACTAGAAGGCCGCATCAACACCACTCCGACCCTGAACCATTCAAAGCATCAACTGACCAGTGTCACAGTAGATAACAAGAGAATCCATCTTACCAACCCAGTCCCACACCCGAAGAAAAGGTTCAGACGCACCTATCAATCCAAACAATACTCGCCATGATACAGCTGGACCAGCGCAGCACCAACAAAGCGAGTCGGCCCAGAAGGAACCAGCATCAACCCAACCCACAGGGATACAACTCTAACAGAATCAGAAGTACCTGAATCAAGATACAGACCCCACTAACCTAACCCTCAATCCTCTGCATACTTAAACCACACAAAATCACACAACCATCTCTCTCCCAGCAATCCGCACGCACTTTACCACCCACCCGTCCTTCCTGTTTACAAATCCGCCAGAGCGCATGGGGACCAATTCTGTTGGTGATGGTGCACTATATAAGTACCTTTAACATAACATAACATAACATAACAAAGCTGGCCACATACAATAATTGACCACACACACGTTCTCACTCGCTACTCTGCCTAATGTGCACATTAGCTATGAATAGAGAGGTTCGTTGAACATTGCAGGAAGATTGCATTCAAAGGATGCATTTACTTAATGCCACAAACAGTTTTCTTTTCCCAGTTAGCTCAGTGGGCCAGGGCACTGGCTTTCTAAATGTCTCTTAGGCGTGCAGACCAAGGGTGCAGTGACTGCTTCGTGGGTTCCAGTCCCACTGCGTATCTCCGAGGGTTTGGACACATGCTGCATGCATGTTGTATGTATTCAGTGTGCCGATCATGGATGCTGGTCAATGGCGGGTGCGGTTGAAGCTCTGTGCAGGTGTCAAGTAATTTTATTTGACATAATGTAATTTAAGCTCGCTTGTTTATTTTGTGCTCTTCAGTTTATTCGAGTCCCCAGTGATGGCACTTAAGCTGTGTTTACTATTCCTTATCTGTCAGGTGCCAGCTGTGCGCTCACTTGATCTTGCATTATTACCAAAGGACATTGAAAATCTCTCCTTTTCAAACATATATGGAGTCCCACGCCACGACTATAAGCCCTGCCATGCTCCTCATGTTCGCTGCCCCACATCTAGAATTAGCCTTCACTAAGAGGATGTGGGCCTCATTCCGAGTTTGGTGGTAATTCAGTGGTAAACTGCAGAATTATCACCAAACTTGATTTCCATTACCGCCACGTGGTCCCGTGGGGTTAACACAGGATTACAAGTAGTGGTAATTCCACATGTCCATAGGACTCCATGGAGATTGTTGTTGAATGTAATGGTGGTGGAATTACAGCGCGTGCCGCCGATTTTTGACTGTACCGTGACAGATTTACCTCCAGAATTTTACTAGATGTAAATCCACCAATTAAAATCCGAAGTTATAATTCGGCAGTGTGGGGAAAATGGCGGTAATTTCGTTACGAAGGTTTAGTATTTCACTGCAGCTCCCAGCAATGTGAGCGGCTCAGTGAACCTCATTGTTTCTTATTTCTTTTCACTGACCTGTCCAGCAATGCTGCGCTCCTTCTCACTGCATCTAGGTCGCCTCTTCTCAATGGCTCTGGGCTCTGTCAGGGTAGAAACAAAAACGGGATGGGATCTACATTTCTGAGGCTCCTTCTAATTTCCATGGCGGACATCTTATTTTGTTGACTTTAGTGAACCTGCTTGTGCTCGACCTTGAGCATCTTTCCTTCACTTCGGGAACTCTGAGGCATTGTAGAGCTAGCTGAAGGCCCCAGAAAGGAGGCTTTAGGAGCATGGTAATCATGTGTATTGAAGAGAGTACACTTGGCATCTTCTGTGAGTCTGGTGCTTTTGGAAGGTGGTATATTCGTTGTCTGACTCCAGGTTATTCACTTTGTGCTTCTCTTCCTCCACTAGGGGATGTTCAGAGGCACTTTGTGACTTTGGGCCTGAGTCATGGAAGTGTTTTATAATGGTGCAATCCCATAGGAAAACGTTCCGTGAATCAGGCCCTTTGTCTAGGAGCATACAGACCTTTACTCACTAATACCTGGTATTGGCAGGGATCACAGTCTCTTTATATTGTCCTTAGGATTGGGCAACCTACACGCTGCCTGCACGCAGTCAGTTTGGTGTCACCGCCTGGTTAATGTGTTTTACACTTTTTTTGTCAAGGGAGGGTTTCATTGTTCATGGATCACATGGTTAGGCTGTTCACTTTCTTTTTATTTTCCTTCTGTTGTGTGGCTTACTCTGGATGGTTGCATTTTAATTGGCACAAAGTAGACAGAATTAGCTGGCCTTACAAACTAGCAGTTGTTCATGATATCAAGATAATGAATTTTACAAAATGATTTGGGTTTTATGGAACATAAGTAGATATTCATACCCAAGGGCAACCCTATGAGGCAAGTTCCATGTATATAAAATTACATTATTAACACAAAAAATTTCTAAGACATGGGGGTCAATATGAGTTTGCCAGTATCAGGTCGGTAATTCCGGCGGGATACCAGCAAACTGACCCTACCGTTTCCGCTGCGTGATATCACAGTATTACCGGGATATTTCAGGTGATGGAAACACAGGTAAATCCCCATTCCGTGGAGTCCTATAGGACTCTGTGGAGGGGATTGCCGCAATTACCGGCACCAGTGCCTCTAATTGTGGCATTTTTTTGCTGGTGGGGCGGATTTACCAGTCGCTCAGTGCTGGAGGTAAATCATTGCCCCCACTGGCAAACTTGTGTTTTGCTGGTGCAGTAAAAGTGATGGTGTTGGAATTACTGGCAATTTTACCAGTTTTTTTACTGCACCAGAAAACTGTAATGACCCCCATAGGGCCTAATTCACTGAGCATTTTTCAATGGGATTGCACCATCATGAAACGCTTCTGTGAATCAAGCCCACAATATTCTGAGAATATGTTCTTTTTGCTCTGTTGCAAGCATATCATTCCCAAAAGCCACATTTAGTGTCATGCATTAGCATATTTAATCAACATACTCAGAAAACCTAATTGAATCTCAATTTAATTCAGTAATTATATTCTATAAATCATCAATCTCTGCAGACAGCAAAACATGAAAGTTACGCCCATAACGCGAGAAGACATTGGTCAATCTAAAGAAAACAGATTTCCTGATCACATTTCCACTAATTTCTGTCATTTTAATGTATACTTAATTCTAAAAATATACTTTTTCTCAAAGAGCTACCAAATTATTTAAAGTTGACAAGAACTTGGTAATTCGTTATTTGACCATACTGTTGGTAATCAAAAAGCAGTTTTGATTGGACATGTATTTCATAATCTATTTAAAAACAATGTGGCACAGTTACAACTCATAAGAGAATTGGTTAATTATAAAAAAGAAGTTGTAATTATGAAAGCTGTTTAGGGGATGGTAGTTGCACAATAATGAACTCTGCTTTTATGACATTATTTCACAGCATACCTTTCAGCATTTCTAAACAAAAGCCACCTGTGACTTGTACCTGGCAGGAAGCTCTTAAAGTTGATGAGCAGTCACTGTGATAAGAATGAACCCTGGAGAATGTGGCCAAGATGCAGACTAGCAGCAGCGTCATCTCAAAATCATCTGAAAGTACTGGGCATTTGCCGAGATTCATTTCTTTTGAATTAAAGATGCTAATTGTTTAATGTCCTTGTCTGCTGAAAATGCATGCTTGATACCGGTTCCTTTGTGGGTCTTTTTATTGATTAATTTATGTCAAAAACACTGGTTGCAGCATTCCCGTTTAGCACCCATCCGGGGTAACACGAATGAGAAAAGATGGGGAGAGGGGATGCAGCAATGGGGTACAAAAAGTGACCCATTGACATAGATCCACAAGAGTTTGAAAGTCATCAATATAATGTATGTGCACATCTTTGTGGCATCGCAAACGTGACGCAAAGTGTAGAATTGTCCCTCAAACGTATCATGTTATCATGAAAGAGCATGGATTCTCGTGGCAAGAACACATATATCAATGTATGGATTTCAAAGATTATGGGCCTCATTACGACTTTGGAGGCAGCCATGGCGCTTTTAGCGCCATGGCTGCCTCCAAAATCGTGTCCAGGTCCAGTCTGGTGGAGAGGAGACTTACCGGGACTTTCCGCCTTAGGCGGACCCGGTAAGTCCACATTCCAAATGCCATTCCCCATTCCCATTTGAGCCCCCATAGGGCTCAACGGGAAGGGGGAAGGCGATAATAAAGGGCCTGCCAATTGTGGGCCCGTTATTAGCTCCAAGGTCGCTTTACGGGTCCCGTAAAGAACATGTGCTTAGACCACACATCCTTTACGGTTCCCGCTAAGGGACCTCGGAATTGGGTGGTAAGGGAGTACCGGCACCGGTCTCCTTAAAGGTGCCCGGTATCCGTTACCGCCCACCTCGTAATGAGGCCCTGTGACATTCCTCCAGCGACACCAGGATTGAGCACCTGAGCCCCTCCTGCAGCACTCTGCTTTCAGTAGGAGGCTGATGCCTGAATTCAACATTTTGCCCATGGAGCATTTGTTCCTTCTAAGATGGCTGCCCCGTTCCTACATTGACCACCAAGACCGCAGTGACAAGCACTGAGGCATCTATGGCTGCCTTCGTGTGGTCTGATTGGAGGGACTCCAATGAACAAGCTGCTCGGAATCAAGCCGTGAGGCTTGCCGGCGTCCCCCAGCAAATAAAAGGCCCTTTGCCCGTCTGGGCCTGTCAGGGGCTTCCGTCGGCTCTGCGCGTTGCTCTGTCCTTTTTCTTTCCTTCAATGGATTCCTGACACTTTGCTCTTGCCGTTCACACCTGTGAAGCTCTGTGCTTCCTACACAACCTGACTACAACTACGATACTTACTTTGCACTGGTAAGCCACGTAACATATATCTGATCCATCCCCAGTCAAATGTGCTATATGCTGCAGCCTGCTACCTTCCTGACTATGACCTTTTGTTGCACATGTTCACTCACCGTTACCTACCTGACTCGAGTCCTGCCTGCGTTATCCACCAGATACTGCCTAAGTACCATGAGGCGTGGCTTTGCCAGGTTGTGCTTACTTACCTACTATGATATTTGACATGTGTGCTGCACTGCTTTTTTCCTACCTAATATTGCATTCTTGGCATTGCTCGCCCCCACCCCCGTACCATGAGGCGAGGCTCTGCTTGCATGCTGAACCTCAACCTATTTTGTCTGTAACCGTATACGTATTCCTGCACTCTCAATTATGTGCCTCGCACTTTCTGTAACTAGCGCCCTAATGCCTGAGGGTTTGGAGCGCTCATATAAAAGCTAAATAAATAAACATAAATATATAAATGATAGGATTATGATTCAGAAGGAATTTTGGTGAAGAGTTGTATATACCCTTAAGGGTGCTGACATGACTGCTTATGGATACTGGAGCAATGGGGCCACGATTTATATCTAAACGAGACTGATTCAAGGATGTGCTGCTGTGTGACTGTTCCACTCAACCTGTGATAATGACAGGTGGACAAGAGCATGAATATATGCCAATCTTTCAGGGGTGTGCAACCTTCACCTCTCCAGATTTTCTAGATTATAACGCCCATCAGCCCTAGCCAGCATCGTCAATGGTAGGGTATCATGGGAATCGGAGTCCAAAACAAGTGGCGAGCCGCAAGCTGCAATAGCCTTCCCTGCCACACCCTTTTCAAGGCATTTTCATTGGTAGAAAAGTGTATCAACACCATGGGCTCACTGTGGGTCAGGGGATTATCAGGACAAAGTGTGGGCCAATCCACATTCGTTTTGGTGTTGTGAGACAAAATGTGTGTTTCAGAGGTGTGTGTGTGTGCATGTGTGTGTGAGAGAGAGATAGAAAGTAGATCTAATCCTGTGCTTTTCTTTAGTACTAGTGGCACCTGGAGCAGTCTAAGGAGGCCGCATTGAGGCTCCTATTATGCACTTCTCTATTCTTTAATTTACATAGAAGCAAGGAAGTGAACTTTTTTTAAACTACTGTTCCCATAATCCCTCTGTCAATGTTGACCAGCACCCATTTGGACTACTGAAACAGCCAGTTGCTGGGAATTCCATCTAAACAGATCCACAGACTCCAAAAAGTACAGAATGTGGCAGTTAGGATGATTTTTAAGTTGAGCAGAATTGCTCACGTGTCATAATTTCGTTGCGATTTACATTGGTTGTTGATAGAGGATCGCATCATATTTAAGGCAGCCTGCCTTATCTTTAAATGTGTCAGTGGTATTGCCCCTAAATATTTGAGGGACCTGATTCACCCATACCAGCCTGAGAGACTGTTGCGATCTAGTGATCACCATCTTTTAGCTATCCCTCTCTCAGCGTACAAGTCTCGGGGAGACAGAAGATTCTCTGTTTTTGGTCCAAAGCTGTTGAATTCTTTCTTGAATTGAGGACCCTTAAATCACTCTACCAATTCTGTAGAGCACTAAAAACAATGTGGAAAGTCATTTTTGCGAAAAAATAATGTCGAAAAATAAAAAATCGAAGTTCTTTTTAACTACGTTTTTTATTCGAAATGGGGGGGTTCCCCACCAACCCCCCCTTTTTTTCCTTTTTTTTCCTTTTTTTTTACTCACGAAAGCCCAAAAAATATATAAATAAAAAAAAATTATTTTTCGACATTATTGTTTCGACATTATTGTCATTCGACTTTTTGTTTTCGAAATTATGACCAACCACCGTGGAGGTGACCTCATAAACCTATGTCATCATCAAACTCACAGCAAAGACAACCAGCAGGCATGCAGGAGAGGGGGTGAGGTCCCCACACATCTCCTTCCATTCAACCCGGAAAATGTCACATCTAGGTGCTGTTAATAGGATACAAGATATGTGAATATCCTTTGTATTTTATTTAAGGATTCATTTTGATGTTGGTGTGTAAAACAGGGTTTCCTCTCTGTTACCGGTGTATGCTTTGGGCCTCAGATGCCTGCCCCCAGACTCTGCGGACACGATCTTGCTGCGCTTCAGTGCGCGGATCGTAGGTGATGTTGCAGAGAGAGAGTGAAGGGCTTTTCCAAATGGTGGATTACGAGTCGTGTGCAATCCTCCTAGAAATCTTACGCTGTATCTGGGTCCACGTCAGGATATCCCTTTCAGAAAAGGGCCTTCAACCCCAACCCGTGGGCCTGGAAACAACAAAGGATGCAAGGAAACGGCATACTTTTTGAAAAAAAATATATAGTTTTTTTTATTGTGCAATTAGTCACAAAAAATAACTTTTTATACATTTTACATCATATAAAAAGAAAAAGAGACAGAAAACAAAATACATTTCTTTAAAAATAAGATCAACAAGAAAATCATCAAATGCAAGGGTAACACAAAATTGATTTCATAACAAAAGGTCCCCCAATACATTTTGGCATCGAATGTGATTTAAACCCATAAGAATAGAACATTCATAATTACTCACATAATACATTTCATTAGAATTAAAACCAAATAAAATGCTTATTCTAAAACAAAAAAATTCACCTCTCGTCTTTACAATATTTACAATAACAAAGATTGTTTAATAAAATTCTATTCATTTAATAATTTGAATAATGCAATAGATACCGGAATCTCACGCCCAGCAGAAATCCTCTGCCAAAAGGCCTGAGTGGAAAGCCATGCCAGGCCATGAACAAAGTGTGCAAAATATTTTTATCTGAGAGGTTAAGTGGTTGAACATGATCTCAACAAATCTCTAGAGTTCTGTATGAGACCTTCACAACAGAGTACATTCACCAGCAGAAGGGTCCAATTTCTGCCATATACATTGCATTTCATTTGTCTTGATCAAATTGAGGCGAAAATGCATCAATTCTGCCCGCCAAGTTGAATTTGGAAAACGTCTTATTTACGGTAGAACGTATTTGCTGGGTTTTTGACAAGGTGTATAACTTAGTGTGGTTCAAGCTACTGATCAAAGCTCTGGTGCGTATCCAATCCGCACGCATTAAGGCGCACTTCACCATGTCAGGATTTTCTATAACGATGGTATTGGTGCAATCACAGTTTTCAATAATCATTTCGGCTTCATAATGTAAGTTTGCCAAATAGAGATTCTGCTGAAAAATAAAATAATCATGAATGTCCTCATATAAAGAACATCCTTGAGGGATAAAGATAAGTCTATAGAGGGCAAGTACCTGCCAGTGATAATGGAACTGCAATGAATGCAGGCCCAACTCATATCGCAACTTTGCAATTGGCAAAGAAAGCGGTAGAGATAATGAATTCTTCCATATACGGCCCTCAAGTCGACCCCAGTTGATTTTACTAGCAGAAGTATTACTCTCCATGACATATGGAATGGAACACAGAATTTTGCCTTTATAAAATTTAATAAGAGGCATGAGTGAAAATCTGCAAAATGAGTGAAACAGTTTTTTCATTTGACACATAAATTGCAAGACTTCACTCTCGAGTTCCATTGTTAGGTCCAGCACTGAATGTTTAGATCTAATATCAAATCCCAAACACGTTATTCTTTTCTCTATTGAGATTGCCTGGTGATCAAGCGACCAATGCAATTTGGGTGTCTTTGAGCGAGCTTTACCGAACAGTTCTATTAGATTCTTATCAATTAGGGCTATATCCTCAGCATATGCCAAAAAGTGAAGTTTACATTTACCTATATCTGGAGAGACCGACGGCGTACTAACTACCGTTGTTTTACAATATTCAGTCAAAAGGGAACAAAAGGAGAACTCCCAGCCTATTGGGGGAGGTCACGAGGAGGTATAATGGGTCAACAATCTAGCTGCGTTTTCTAGGCACATGCAGGACCACCACTGTGAACCAAATTGTGGAAAACGCTATTCAATCCACCAGGTATGGTTCATAGCTTTGGGGTTGTCAGTGACTGGGGATGTTAAGCAAGGTTTGGCTGAGGGTCCCGGAGAGAGAAAGGGTACAAGAATTTCATGATGTGGCCCCTTTCTAGGTTAAACAGTGAAAAAGCCACCATTTAGAGCTTAGCTTGGGTCCTTTTTTTTGGAAATGTAGTCGTGTGGCCACAGGAATTTTATGTTCATGGGTACGTTAGTGACAGGTGACCTGATTTTGCTTGCCGAGGTGATGGACTATATCCATTTAAGCAAGCCAGGATGTTGCGGTAAGGTTAGCAGGCAAGGATTAGTGGTAGCACCCTAGTTCCTCCAGTCAAACAGATACTCCCCTTGTTACTATCCCAGACATGACCCCGGTCGATGACTACATTGACATGGCTGGTGCCACCTCTCGCACTCAGGGGATCTGGGACATATGGGGGAGCCCATGTCTAATCCATTCACACCAAATGTATGTGACTAGTTTGTCTTCCCATATGTGGAAAGGTTTGCCTTGCATTTTCTGTGGCAGAAAGTTGATAATACTTCTAGCAACAAGAGAAGGCAACGTTCCCCAAGCTTGCGACAAGCAGAAAGCAACATTACACGCCTAGTCTGGATCCGACATTTTTATTTTATTTTCTCTCTCTCTCTATGGAAAGGATATAGTGAAGGTTTTCAATACGGCTTGGGCTATCTGCCTGGACTGCTTATTGAACGTTGGACGGGAACGGTTGGTACCGTTTTGAATATAATCAACCTACCGGAGGAGGCTAATGTCATGGAGGAACCCCTGGACCCAGAGGTGATAAGCGCCTGAGCACAGAGAGCAGTGTGCTTCATTGGGACAATAGTGCCTCCTTAACACCTCCTGGCTCTCATTTTGGTTGTATTCTGTTTTAATAGTTTATTTATTCTTCTTCTGTTCCTTTTGGCTTTGGATTTCCCCAGCATAGCAGGTGACTGGACGCCTGCTTCCTGACGCGTTATTTTATTATTAAGTTTACTGTTTTGCTTCTTACGTTGTTTCCTTGTATCCCGAGTTTGCTCCGGGTAGGATGCCTGGCCTCCAAAACGGTTGTCCGTGGTCTTGTACCCGGCGGTCACACCTGGTTTACTTTCAGATTTGCACACAGTCTGCCTCGTGCAGTCTTTTCTCGCAGCCCCCTGGCTGTAGCACATGGATTGACTCCTGCGATTTTATGTGTATATTTAACATGAAATCATGGCGGAAGCGCAGCAGACGTGCGTAATGTCCACGCTCAAGTTCCGCCTAAGTACAGCCCGTCTGTGCTCGTCCGTGCACCGAACGGGCCATGGACGGTGCAATCTATGAGCAGCATTGCCACCTACTCACGAGATGACTTGCTACGCGAGCGCCATGGCATACACTGTGGCCGCGTGCTTCTGATTCCTCAGTAAGTGTGGTTAATGGCCTTCCAAACATGCATTCACTGCGTGGCTTTCTTCTGTACGTGCGCTCATTAGTTGCCCATTCAGCTTTATTTTAATGATTTTGTTACTGAATTCCTACCTGATATCGTTTCTATTACCGAAACCTGGTTTAAGGACTCCTTAGCTCCAGCGATTGATCAGGCACTCCCAGCCGTTTACGAGAATACACGCCTTGATCACATTTCGCCTCCTCCTGGGGAGGAGTCACTGTGGCTTTTAATTCCAAGATAAGCATTATGTCGTTCCCATGCTCTAATGTATTTAAAAATGGAGGCCCTTTTGGTTCGAGTAGCGGCTTCAGCTTCTAGGATCATTCATATTTTAATTGCACATCGACCTCCCCTTAATGAAATCCTTTTTTGTGATGCATTTCTAGAATTTGCTCCTGATTTACATCTCACATTTCCCAACGTAGCGATTGTAGGGGACATTAATCTTGAATATAACTCTCCTCCTCCTCTTGCCCCGGCACCGATCTTTGATGCTATATCTGATTTAGAGCTCGAACAGCTTGTTGCTGAACTTAGACATGTGCAGCACACTCGATTGCATTCCTTCTGCTGATTCCTCTCTGCTGTTTTTACGGCCCTTTGTGCTATTCGGACTAATCACTTTGTAATTCCATTCTCATTTGCAACGCAATCTGTGCAGCCTATTGCCCATGTGCAAGCGGTTCTTAAACGGGACTTGTGCTCCGCGGCAGAGTGGGCATTGTATTGCACATTAGAAATTCCTGTCTCGATGACCTTTTTTCGCTGTCTCTGATTCTGACCTCTTTTGGAGACCATGTTGCCCCTCTATGCTCCGCGAAATCTCATGGCCGGCTCTCGGAGCCTTGGTTTAACAATAAGCTTAGATCCCTTCATTTGCAATAGAGGCAGGCAGGACGCAAATGGCATTCTACTTATAGTCAGGATGGAAAGTTGGTTTTGCAAAAGGTCACAAAGACACATCACAATGCGATTCAAGACGCTAAGCACACCCTCTACAATAATAGTTTGTTCATAATCACCTAATGCTTCCCCCTCAGCAGATATTGTCCTCTCCTAAACTTTATGCAATTCTTTGGCAGACTTTTTGTCACAAAATTTAATGGATATTCGCAATAAAATCTCATCCTCTGGTTTGAGAGCAAGTACATCTGCTCCGTTGATTCAATCCTTTTCTCCTACACCGTCCTGGTCCTCATTTCCACCATTCTCAGCTGAAGATATTGTGAAGGTTGACTATGAAGCTAAAATCTGCGTCCCGTCTTGATCCTGTCCCTCTAGTTATTCTTATAGACACATTTTACCAGAAATTGCTCCTTTGAGTAGCTTGGGTTGTCAACGCTTCTTGCTCGTTGGGCTCCACTCCAGTGAACCGGAAACAGTCTTTAGTTATTCCTCTCTTAAAAAGCCTTCCCTCAATCCTTTTGATCTAGTTAGCTTTCATCCAGTCTCCCTTATCCCTTACTTTATGAAAACTTTGGAATCCCTGATCTCTCCTTTACTTTGTTCTGTCTTGGAAAACTCTCTGTTTTTTTAAATCCCTTTTTTAGTGTGCCTTTAGGCCTGGCTGTGGGATCAAGAGTGTTCTGGTTTGAGTGGTGGACGACTAGTGCGTATGTGCGATCGGGGTGGGGGGGTGTAGGCACGCTGATTCTATTAGACCTTTAAGCCGCCTTCGATACAGTAGATCACTCCCCCCTGCTGGCCCGCCTCGACTTTGCCGGACTCTCCAGTACGGTGCTCTCGCTCTCCTGGTTCTCCTGGCTCTCGTGGTTCTCATCCTATTGTTGGATCCTGTTCTTAAACGGATTAAGTTTAAGTCTTTATGTATTGTTCACCGAGCATTTTACGGTGTTGGTGCTGAGTACCTCCAACTCAAGTTTCAGTTATTTGCTGCAGTCTCGAGATGGTAATTTGATCCTGGTTCCTCATATCAGACATTCCAGAAAAGGTGGCAGGAACATCCATTGGGGCTCACCAGGTGTCGCAACTGCGACCCCTGAGATCTCCCTTGCTACCCATGTAGTCTCCCGTGCTACCCCTCAAGTCTTTTTAATTAAAAATGTTTTGGAAGCTCCTGTGCTGTGGCCAGGGCCATGTGCCTCTGTGCCTCTTTGCCTCTTTGCCTCTGAAGGGGCTAGCTTTCTTGTTCAGGCCTCTTAAAAGAAATAGAGGGTTCCACAAGTGTAACACTTTGAGCAGTGACCCTAAATAACAAATAATAAGAATAACAAATAGTCTTTCTGGAATTCTATACAATAATTGCTAGACTCATTAAAGGTTTATTTTAGGCACACTTCAGGGAGTGAGTCACTGATTTAGTCTGATTTAGTCTGTTCTTAAACACCTGAAATTAACAATACAGCCAAAAACTATATGTATTTTGCTTTTCAGAGGTTGCAGCTATAGCATGTGTTTGCTGCCAATGTCTCTGTTACGATCATCACAAGACATTCCACCTCGGGGTCCTCGGTCACATGACAAAATTCTTGTGCCTAAAAACTTGTGCACAGTGTAGAAATGTTTGACCATAGCACATCAAGTGCTCCTTGATGTCATTGTGCCACAATTAATGCTTTGTTGTAATGTGTCTGTCTATCTTTCCTATCTCCCTGACATGCTGTTTGCATGCATGAGGTAACGTGTGCCCACAGTACGGGATGCCGTGCAAGTGCGCTGATTTCCCTGCGCTACTCTAAATTCATTAATAAACAGTTCTGAACCCTCCCGATGGTGTGTATTTTGCCAACCTCTGAAGCATGAAAAGTAGATCCACGCAGGCTTGACATGTGGCCAACTGAGCACCAGACCTGCATATGAACTGGCCTGCTGTTAAATCTCAGTTACCGGTTTATTGTTATCCACTAGAGTGTAATTTGTTTTCTGACTTTGAGAACATTCAGACGTGTAATTGTTCATTTTTACTATAGCCGGTAAGATAACTATAGCTGGTAATATACCTCAGCGGGTTCAGTACTCGCTGCTGCAATGTTTGTGTGTGATCTGCAGGTTGCAGGTTTGAATCCCCACAAGGCCAACTCGGCCTTTCATCCTTCTGCTGTCTATAAATTAGTACCAACACAGGTTGGGTGATGTTGTATGTATATTTGTTCTATATAAATTGGTTAAGTGTAAGTGCTATATAATAACACATCATTTGGCCTTGGGCGTCTGCTTGCATTCACAGTAATTTGGTAATATGGGCCTGTACACAATGATATTAACGATACATATGCTGATCCATTCTTGTATGAAATGTATATCACATTACTGTGATATCGTAACTATATTTATCGTAGTGCACTTAGGAACAATGCTACTTGACGCCACTTCCTGATTTGTCAAGGGGTGAAAGGTTGTGTTCCATCGCTTCCCGTGATGTCCCTTCGGGGTGGGGTCAAATGACATCACTTACTGTGATGTCATCAGAGGTCAAGGGTTGTGTGATGTCACTTCCGCTACCCCTGGCATTTTGGTGAAATGATGTCCCTGACAGGTGGCCAGGCCTTTTCCGTGGCAGCCACTAAACTCTGGATCTCATTGTGCCCTCTTTTAAGGGCGACCAAGACTCCTCTGCAGTTTAGGCGTTTCCTTAAGACCTTCCTCTTTTAGCTGGTGGTGGCCGTTGTGTGGTTGTATCTGTTGTATTATAAATGGACTTAACATAACATAACATTACATAACACAAGAAAGGGGGAAGGAGGTTGTTTTAAAAAATCAATCCCAAGTTGGTCGGTCTTGTCAATGCTCAAGTCAAATGAGATGCAGAAAGGTTCTCTTAGCGATGACTCGGTTAACAAAAATTGGAAAATGTGTCTACACGTTAAATACCCTGGACAAGACTCAAACATCTCTATAATGCCTATTCTGATCATGGGTTTCCACCAGGGTGGATGCATGGAGGGCTGTTTTCTTGGCTGAACCTAATTTGCCAGAGGATGGGCAACTCAGGACCCTAGACTCAAAGAAATCAGGGTTCTTACAAACTGACCAAGGCTCCACCAATATTTTTGCCTAGTGGCAATAAAACCAAAGATGACAGGGCTTCAGGAGAGGACCAACTCTTTCTCAAATGGACATAAGGAATTTTCAGTTTTCTTTTCCAAGCATTCCAGTTGGGCGTCAAGCACAGCATTTGTTTAAAAACTTGTTTTGTATTTCATAGAATTCCTGGATCCTGGACATGGTTCAGGCATATCACACAGAGTTGTACCAATTCCCAGGCAGAGTCCTCTCTTTTCCTTTCCAGGTCACGCTGATTTTCTCTTGATTAATCATCAGGAGATTATGAAGTTATGAAGAAAGAAGGCTATAGAACTGGGCAGAGTGTAAGAGGGCAACGTTTTCAGCAATCCTTTAGTGAGGAAGAAAGACAAATCTTTCCCACCAGTCTTCAATATGAGTCCCTCAATCATTTTATAATAAGCAGACACTTCAAGATGGAGATGGTTGCATTGTTGGGATATTTATTGAGGCCAGGTGATTGGCTTAACACCTGGATCTCAAAGACGGCAATCTAACAATTCCAATTGCTCTGGAACATCAGAATTGTCTTTTTGTTCCTCTGGTGCCAGATTATATTTCTGTTTTCTTCTTTGCCCTTTGGGTTATTTTCAGTAATTTAGTGTTTTACCAAACCATTATGACCAATGGTATGTTTTTCTGTGAAAAGGTTAGCAGGTTTTCTATATAATTAGGAGATATCCTTATGGCACTGAATCCTTCCCTAGCGTTTGATCACATGCACATTGATATACATCTTTTGGTATTTCTAGATTTTGTCGTAAATTGGCAAAACTCCAGAGGTACATCCTACTCAGACAATTCAGTTTCTGGGTGTGTAGTGAACTGTTTCATCTCTCTTCAGCTTCCTCAGGACACGATCAGTACAATCAGAAAGAAGATCTCTCATGTGTTCATGGCATGCATGATAACTCTAAGACATTTGGGCAGAATGGTCTGGCTACTTTCAGCATTGAGTCAGGCTATTTTTCTGCACCCTCCATGACAGGGCAATGCAAAGCTTAAAGAATCAGCATGTTCAGAAAAGGCCAGACTGTTCAGACTGGGTCCCTTCCTTCTTTAAAGGGGTTGAAGTGTTAGAAGGGTGGCTAAAACACATGACAGCATGGAATGGATGAGCGACTTTTGGATCTCGTCAGGTCTCCATTTGCAGTTAGAGGCCAGTCTTGAAGTGGGGGCAGGGCAGGTGCATCCTGCAACATGGCTTCCACTGGCAGGAGATGTACCTGGCAAAAGACATAGATGCACACCAATGGTTTAGAGATTCTTGCTGTGTCCTTTTTGGCTTGATGCTTCGTAAAATGCAGATTCCATTGTGTAATCAGGCTGCAGAGGGATAACTGTTAGGTTCGTTGTTACTTCTACAAATTGGGGGTACCAGCTGAAGAAATCTAACAAGGCAAGGAAAGGCCTTTTGTGAATGTTGCCTTCCCAGGCAGATAAAGGTTCAAGCAGAATTTATTCTGGGTTAATGCAAAAAGGTTGCAGTTTGGTGCTGCCTTCACTGGAGAGATCAGCATTTTGGCACCTACAGAGGCACATATTTCATTAAAGTCAGAGTTTTGGGGGCCTGTTCCACTTGCATATTTAAGCATCTTGTTTCAACACCCAGCTCTCAGGTTCTTTAGTTGGAGACCTAATCTGAAGACTCTGGCCACAGGCACTTTCTGGCAGTAGTACAATTAAGGCATACAGTATGCGCTTGATTTCACGGTATCCTATTACAGGTACAATCCCTGGGAGCAATGGTGGTTACCATCATGCCGTTATGGCCCTCCCAGGCCTGGTATCTGATAACCTTGGAGTTAGCCATAGATTACTATCCTTCCATGACCTTCTCACGGGTCCAGCTGGCGAATGGTAATGTGGAACATTCTGGTTCAACAGCCTGGTTCTCACTGCGTCGCTAGTGTCAGAGAAAGATGGGTGCCGCAGGCATCTGACAATCAGCTATCCCTGTTATTGAAAAGTCCTGGGCACTGTGAGAGTGTAGAAGAAGGCGGCTGACAAGGAGGGGTCATTTTGTGGGCTACAATTATTTATTGTGTAACTCAAGAAAACCTATCTCTCCATACTTCTAAGGGGCTTGCCCTGCCTCAACATAGGAAAACTTTAGTGAGCTGTCAGAATGTCCGTAAAAATAAAATGTTCTCTGTCCTCTGTCAGAAACCAACTAATCTAATCCTAACACTATAAACATAAGTATTTAACTAAAGTGAAGTTTGTGTTTCCTTCACCATGAGAATGACTCCCTTCTCCTAGCTGCTTCAGTCTTATGATAGAGGTAACACCTTCAATGACCCATCACAAGGGACCAGGGGAATGCCTCCCTTCTCCTGGTTCTTCTATAAATGTTATCCACAGGGGTCTTTAAGCACTCTTGCAAAAAATGTGGATTAGTCGCTTAAACTCCTTCCAGGAAGTAGAAAAACCCATAGCCTTATTTGGCTTCCATTTCACAATCTGATGATGGATATATTTTCAGGGTTCACTGTATCTTTCTTGTATGTCTCTCTACTGGTTTCTATATCGTATTGAGGGGATTGTTTCCCAAAGCTCTTGGGCTTTCCAATGACGTTTGGTGGGCCGCAGCAACAATGGAGACAACTCCTTATACCCTCTTTTTTAACATAGGTATTTGGTGAATCACTGTGCTAAGGGCGATGGCTCACGTTCCACTCTGCTTGAGCAGTGGTATTGGTTGGACCACTGCAACGAGGGAGACAACTCCCGGCAGTCTGCTTGATCAGTGTTATTGGATGAACCACTGTAAGAAGGGAGAGAACTCCCAATGCACTCTCCTTGGGCAGTGGTATTGGATTGGCAACTGCGACGAGGGAGATGGTTATTGATATACTCTATTTGAGCCAGGCCTCTTCCTGAACCCCACCCAGTCTTCCTGCCATTCCTGTTACCTGCGGTTCCTTGGGGACACAGCTCTGGGTCTTCATGGGATCGCAGGAGCCTCTCCTCCTCCTTCTTGCTTCCTGCATGGCTCGGCGGTAGACTGGTGGTCTCAGCGTTGTTTCTGGACCCGAACGTCCACCTTTCTGTGGTCATGCCACCACAAAGTGAGTCGGTACCCTGCTGGGTCCCAGGACTCTACAGCAACATCCTGTTCTTCTCGTCTCCCTTCTGGAGCGACAAGACTGCTTCAGCTACAGATCCTCCTGCATATTACCACCCCTACGGGGACTATTGGGTAGCAGCCTCACCTCCTTAGCCTCCTAGGAAGGGGCTCCCCTAAGGGGAGAAGTGTCAAGACCTGGTGAAGTGTCACAGCACCCAGTACCTGTCAGTAATATAGCTCTTCCTGGAAGAATTGGGATCCCCACCAGCATCCGTGGTGGAGGTAATTAACATTTTCGCAAATGTGGCCGATGAATCAACCTATCATATGGTAAACTCTCGCTGCTCAGCTATTTTGGTCTCTCATGATCTGGTGGGTGGTTTTGCAGTGGCTAGAATCCGGTGGTATGTAAGCTACTTAAAGGGGCCTGTGTATTGCGAGGAACCAGGAATGAGACGCGGACACAGAGGACTCTTGGTGATTGGTGTAAACTTTTAATAAACAATAAAGGGGTTTGGGAAATGCCTCAGTGTCCCTAATCTAGGAGATATTTCCCTACCTCAACCAAAAACTACGGGTCTGTCCTGTGTGAAGATGTCCAAAGCAAACATGTCCAGTGACCGAAATCCTAAGAGTAACTCTAAGTTGGTAAGGGTTTGTCTTTTGCTTGGAAAGTGCACACATGTTCCAGTTCAACAAAAAGGTATAAATCCAACAAAAGTTCCAAATGGATAATGTTCACAGGTCCAGGGAGTGACTCCCTTCCCCGGGTTTCTCTCCACCAAAACAAACATTCAAAAGAATAACTGGAAGGTTTGTGAAATGTGGTCTGCTGTGTACTGTGGGAGAGTCATTCCACTGTGCTTTCCTTTGGAGGCATGTCCGTGGCTGGAGCCGCTTCACTAAAGCCTTCTTAACACACACAGCCCGCGGAACACGTAACGGAAGGTGTGCAAAAGGTGGTCAGCTGTGTACTGTGGGGGAGTCATTCCACTGTGCTTTCCTTTGGAGGCATGTCCGTGGCTGGAGCCGCTTCACTAAAGCCTTCTTAACCCACACACCCTGCGGAACACGTAACAGAAGGTGTGCAAAAGGTGGTCTGCTGTGTACTGTGGGAGAGTCATTCCACTGTGCTTTCCTTTGGAGGTTTGTCCGTAGCTGGAGCCGCTTCACTGAAGCCTTCTTAACACACACATACCCCACGAAACACAGAGCAGACGTTGTGCGAAAGGTGCTCTGCTGTGGTCCGCTGGTGGAGTGGGTGAATGGTGCTCATAGATTCTGTGGGTGGATCCACACTTTTTCTGTGACCATTTTATCAGGAGAATGGACTCTGATGCCCCTCTGTGCACAAGAGGTAAGCTCTCCCCCTTGGGCGATTCAACGCTCTCAAAGACACTATGAAGGAGAGCAGACAAAAAACCTCCTGGAGGTAAGGGCGTAGAACTTGCACAAAGCAACATTATCTCCAACTTTAATTCTGCCCTTAACACCAACATGTAGTGCCATGTTGCATGGCCTGCAGACAGAAGGGGAATGCAGCGAGGGGCAGGCAGGCAAGTGGTTTCCCTTGTAGGGCTTCCACCATGGCACTGCTGCCCTTTGACCCACCCCAGGAGGTATTTGTGACTGACCATGATGCACGGTCCATCAATGTAAGCGAGGAAGTATTTGGAACACTAGCCAATAAGTCTGCCTAGAGTCCTGATTGCTATGTAGCCTCTGCCCCCGGTGTCCCGAAGGAGACGGCAGTGGCCTTAATCTTACGGTCTGTCACCCCGTTACTGCAGACTACACTTCCTAAACCTGACTCAGCCAAGGATGACCTGGATATGGGGGTCTAAAGAGATGAGATGGAGCACGATTGAACTTGTTTAAGGAAACAGACATCAGAGTGTGCGGCCCATTGTGAAGAGGGCGTCCTCTGTCAGACCGCGCAGTTGAAGAAAAACTCCCGGCCCTGTCAGAGAGGGTCAGTGATTGGATGAAGAGGAAATGTTTCTTTTTAGGAAACTCTTTGGGGAACAGGAAGGAGTCTGTGGGCAATGAGATAGCTGAGCGGTTACTCCTGGAGTCAGCAGCAACAGTCGAGCAGGATTTGTACCAAGTACTGGAGAAGAGGATCCAGGAGACGGGCTGCACTTCGGAAATGTATCACAATTCCAACAAGGTTTATCCACTGTCACCTAACTGTGACTTGAATCGTAATTGTACGATAAGGGACGATCAACGGCCAGGAGGCTCCAATTGGCATGCACTCAGGAACATTCATGAAAACCTGATGGTGGACCGGGTTGTAGTCCAACAGGACCCCCCCGCCGATGTAAGAAGTGAGTGATTTCAATACGGTGTTAAATATTGGACAGGGCGCCTGGTTGCTGCCTTGCTCTGCCCAGGGAGGTACACTTATATAAACAACACAATTGAGCAAGGTCATAGAGATCTAACTGCTGAAAAAAAGAAATACTAAATCCTGAGTTTTTCAAACAAGGACTCGGTGGACACAGGTTTTTTGAAAAAGTATATATACTACAGTTCTTATTTAATTTGTGTGCAGTAAGTGTAAAGATACACTAGAATCTATGAGGCATAGGATATTCAAAATTAAAACATACATAGTGTAGTACCTGAATTGTGCAAATGTAATCACAAATATTTGAAATAACACAATTACATTCTCTAAAGGTCCTCTGGGGAGGAAACTTGAGAAATCAGTCTGGTAATGGACAGGTCATCAACACATTGTGTGAAAACAATAAAAAGTTGATCAACAACATAAACAACAAGTCAACACGACAGTGTTTTGGCCATTAAGAGCTATACTTGGGAAGCAGTATTGTGGTAGGCCTTCATCAGGACGGAATATTCTTGTGAGTGAAGTATCCTTTGTAGTCTGTTGGAGTAAACAGACAGAGAATATATCAAGAATCAGTAAAATTTAAAACCATGATTGTCTAAAGGATCACTCTACAATGCTGGCCATGATGCACACCAAGCGAATTTTCCTGCAAGGCTTTGTGACGCCGCCCAAATAGCACATGAAAAAAGCTTGGAGGCCAATGCCAACTCTCTAAAGTCAACCTTGGAATCTTTGATTGAGGAACGTACCAGGAGCAAACCACCAAGGCAGGTGCAAGGGGAAACTGGTATCTTCCCCCAAGCGCACGTGGTAAGTGATGAGAGTACAACATCCAGATGTATCAAACCCTTGGCGGGGGATGACGTGACCGCCGCTATGTGCCCAAGTGAGGTTGTGGTACCCCTGACAACTCAGGGCCCAGCTGGGGGAACACTAACCAAGGTCCAAAAATCGGCGGACACCCAATGGGCTACCTTGATTGTTTGGACTGAACTTCCTCGCTCACAGCAGGAGCGTTAGCCTCACGTACCATCCCAGGTGACGAGGAAACAATAAACAACGTTGGGGAGGAAGGGGTGGACCCTACACACAAAGAATACCCTATTTTTAGCAGGAAAAAGTTGAAAAAACAGCCCCTAAGAAATCCTCAATCCTACATACCAAAGAAATCAAAATACAAGCCCCTGGGGGAAACAAAAGATCAAATGGAGCAAGAAAATTCTTAAGGAATCTATCTCTCCAAAGCTCACCTGAGCAAAGTCGGAAGAGCAGACAGTCAGCAAGGGACTTTTGTATCAAAGAAGGCTTGTCAAAAAGACCTCTGAATGACATTCAACAGGGGGGTGGGGAATTTCGGATGGAGAGGTGTCTCCATCGGCCTCCGTCAAACTCCTCCTGAGTTTATCTCACACTTCATGGAAGGACCAGGCGCAGGAAGTTGAACTGAACCAATGCAACTTGTGCAGAACGAACGAGCACCACAAACCACAGAAGTTATAATGGAGAGGAGGTGTGGTGTGGCATGTGTTGGCACCTCCACAGCACAGCCTGAGGGGGGCAGCGCTGCTCCACAAATGGAAACAGTGACTGTGAATGGAATAAGTGGCCAAAATGGCCCTCTAAATACCTTGCTGATTCTCACAGAGCCCTTCCTGACATTGGAACAAAAGCGAAACACCTTACTCAGAGACAAAGTTGGGCCTCCAAAGCAGTCCTACATAGGCTCCAGACCAGATGCCCAAGTGGAAGAGCTGAACTTAACCAGCACTGGGAGCGGAGGGTTCCCTTCGGGAAGCTTACCAGGGCTTACTGGCAGTGCCTTAGATTACAAAGGTTCCATCAAATCAACCAAATTTGAAACAGCTTTCAATCCCTCCAAAACAGGAGGACCGTGCAAGCACTGGTCGAGAGAAGGATCAATGCTCATCGGCCAGACGTGGAGGGGGCCGTAGTGGTATGCGATCAAAGGCAGGAAAGGAACTCAAGAACAGCATTTGTTTGGAACGCCTGTTCACTCTGGCAGATTGCTTGATTTTGAACAGGCATAACATACTTACACTCTTTCATTACATTTCCAAAACTGAGGCCCATCAAAACCGGGGACATTGACCTGGTGGTCTTTTCATTCGAAAAAACTGTGTAGATAAAGTGCATCTAGCAATGCAAAGGGGCTGCTATTAGACGAGGCTGTGGGACTCCTCTCAATGGGTTTTGACCTTACAAACCTCACCATTCGGGGGAGTGAGGTTGTATCAGGGGGGATGGAGAGAAAGGGGGCCCTCGAACCAGAGGGAGAGGGGTTTTCACTAAGCAGAGGACACCTATCCCCCACCCAAAGGGAGGAGGTCCGCAGTGAGGGCACAGAGGAACCCCACTGGCGTGGGGCCTTAAAAGGAAATAACCATCGCAAAACTCCCAGAAATGGAAGCCCAGCTGGGAGATCTAGTCATAACTATTGAGGGCTCACAGAAGCAGCAGAGAAGGGTTACCAATGGAGATAAGCTAAATAGAGGTCTCAAGGATCAGGACTTGTGGAAATGGCTCTTGGAACGAAATAGCATGAAACATCAATCAGGGAGGGGGAAATTACCCTAATTTCATGGAACAATCAGGGCTTTAAGCACCTTTTTGGCCCAGGAATCCCCCACGCTAGTAAAGCCTTGATTATATGCTTACAAGAAACCTGGCTATCTGACCTTCCCCTAATGGAAGGTTACTCTGTGATCTTGAACGCAGCCATAAAGGGGCCAAAAGGGAGACCATGTTTGGGTTTATTGATAGTGGTAGAGTTGAGTGGCTGCCTTTCGGTACGGGGTTTGAACATGCAGACCCTTACATACAGATGGTTTTTATTGAAGTGGCCTACAGCCATAGTAATGACGTCTATATAATATGCAACCTCTACTGGAAACCAGGTGAGAAGAGTGCAGAGCTATTTATGGACACCTTCGCTGCTACCTTAAACAAATGCTTGCAAATCCATCCTGCTGCTAAAATCATATTGTGTGGTGATTTCAACATTGTAGATCTTGAGACACGGTTGGACAAAGGGTTGGCTGTGGGTTCATTGAGGGGGTTGTGGGCACAAGAAACCCAAGAACGACCAGGTGTAGGGTGATATCCCAGGGACAACTACATGCAAAGGCCACGGGAAGCATAGCACAATTGATTACGTGTTTGTGACCGAAAGACTTCTGAAACTTATTAGAGGCTTCGAAGTCAGAGACACGGAAAGAAGTGATCATAACGTCTTATGTGTACAATGGGTGACAAACATGGCCCTCCTGAAGAAATCTTTGCCCCGGCCCTTGAGGTCAACCAGGGACACAACAGGCTATAAAGGTCAACAAAAGAAATCAAGACCTTCCCCTTGAAACTATGGGGCAACGCGAGTGGTATCCAACGTATGACCTCTGGAGAGGACATTAACTACCCTAGATTCTTGCTAGACTTCTTCTCTGTGGTGGGTAGGACTTCCAAGACAGAATGTGTTCCAAACAGACATACACCGGGGAAATCATGAAAGAAAAGAGGTCCCTTAGAGCTGTTCTTGGACATATTAGATTAGCAAAGGGTAACTTAATGGGAGCAAAGCTGCAAAAACAGTGCCAACAATATCGCAATTGGCTTAGATCATTTAAATGGAGGTTGAACCAGGCTGTCTCCAAAATCATGATAGCCCAGATGGGAAACACAAAAACGTTGCTGAGATGTGGAAGCTGATCAATGCGGGGGGGTTGGACCCTATAGCTATCCAGGTAAACATGATGCCCGAGCAGAGTTGGGTGGATCACTTCACTGCCCTTTTTGGGACTGTGTGTGACGGGGATGGGGTGCCCGTATCGCCTGACACAAACTCATGGGCCTTGGGATTCGACAGGGATGACATACTCGACTTAATATCCAAAGCGAGTATAGCTCCGGGTCCCGACAGCCTGGCTTATGTCATGCTTAAGGTGGAATCGGGACCCTGGGCTGTTTTTCTTGAGATACTTTTTTTGAAAGATTGGGATTCTGGGAAGGGTTCCGGATTCCTGAAAAACTTCTATAATAGTAACAATCATCAAGAAAGGCACTTGTGGAATTCCTGCCAACTATTGGCCCATAGCTCTGCTGGATGTCATTGGAAAAATATATAGTATAGTTTGAGGCAGTGGATTCTGGAGTCAGCAAGCTTCGAACTCCATCAATCAGGCTTTGCCAAGCAATCAGGCACATTGTTAAATGTGTTCCCGATGAACATTCTGAAGGCGAGGGTCCTGGCAAACAAAAAACCAATATACCTGGCGTTCGTAGACCTTGAACAGGCCTTCGATTCAGTCGACCACCATCTACTCTGGGACAAGTTAAGGAAGGGTGGTTGTTCAGATGGCCTGCTCTGAGCCACACAGTCCCTCTATTCCGGGACAAGCCTGAGAGTAAGACTAGACGTCAGGGGTCACCTCTCAGAGTTGATAGTGACAAGTTAAAGTCTCAAGCAGGGATGCCCACTGGCCCTGGAATTGTTCAAATGTTCACATCGGATGTGGGCTCAGCACTGGAGAAGGCAAGATCGTTCCCACCCAGGTTTAATGGACATCGAGTGGGGCATTTGCTCTATGAAGATGACTTGGTCTTAATCGACCAAACACCCATTGGCCTCCAAAGTCAGCTGAGAGAGCTATAGGATTACTTGAAAATCAATACATTTAGGATTAGCATTCCTCAAACAAAAACCCTAATTCTGAAGTCTGCGGTGGGGAGGACAAAAAGTTATGCCTGTATGGTGTCTAAACGGGGAGAAAATACCGATGACCAACTCCTTTGTGTACATGGGCATGCTGATAAACGCTAGCTTAAATGATAGCCCGAGGATAGCCCCAATTTAAGCAGAAGGTCACACACTTAGCAGCACAAGCAATGATCCTACTAAAAAGATTTGATCAATTTTCTTTGATCCCGGTGGTCACATTTTATAAAGCCAAGGTGATGGCTATCGCCACCTATGTAGCAGAGGTTTTTCTTTCCAAGGACCATGCCTGGTGGATGTTGTTGGAGGGGAGATTTTGGTGTAGAGTCAGGGTCGGACTGGGACAGGAAATAGGCCCGCCCCTCGCCTCACAAATGTAGCCCACCCCTTGCCTCACGACCCTTGACCTCTGATGACATCAGCAGAAGTGATGTAATTTGACCCCACCACAAAGTGACATGCTGGGAAGTGATGAAACACAACCTTTCAACCCTTGACAAAACAGGAAGTGGCACCAAATAGCATTGTTCCTAAGTACACTACGAAAAATATGGTTATCTTTTCATTAATGTGATATACATTTCATACAAGAATGGATCACCATATGTATCATTAATATCTGTGTGTATAGATCAATATTGTCAAATTACTGTGAATGCAAGCAGACGTCCAAGGCCAAGTGATAATATTGGACTTTGGACTTTATTATATAGGACTTACGCTTAAGCTCTTTTTATAGAACAAATATGCATACAACATCACCTGTGTTGGTACTCATTTATTGACCTAAGAAGGATGAAAGGCAGAGATGACATTGCTGGGATTCGAACCTGCAGATCACACACTAATCACAGCAGCAAGCGCTCAACCTACTGAACTATTATATCGGCTATAGTAAAATTAGCAATTATTCTGTAGTAGATACCATTAAATTGGTAACTGAGATTTAACAGCAGACCAGTTAAGTTCATCTGAAGGTCTGGTGCAAAGTTGGCCGCATGTCAAGCCTGCATGCATCTACTTTCAGGCTTCAGAGGTTGGCAAAATAGGGTAACAGCGCACTCACAGGACATCCCATACCCTGAGCACTCGTAACCTCATACATGCAAACAAACATCCTGAACAGCATGCCAGGGAGATGGGAAAGATAGACACATTACAACAAAGCATTCAAAGTCAATGGCCACTTGATGTACTATGGTTAAATATTTCTACACTGTACAGAAGCTTTTAGGCACAAGGATTTTGTCAAGTGACCGAGGACACCGAGATGAAATGTCTTGTGATGATCATAAAAGAGACAACGGCAGAAAAAAACATGCTCTTGCTGCAGCTTGAGAAAGGCAAACTACATAGTCCGAAATGGATGCTTATTCTACTCGAAAATTGGTTGTTTATCACTAATATCACTAATACACATTTATCACTAACACAACAGCACAGCAACTCCAGGGGGCACCAGGTCCCATGGAGTAGCGGCACGGTGACAGCGGCCGGCCTGGTGGCGGCCCCGGCCCCTCAACTTTGCATGCTGCAGCAGCATGTGAATGATGCATGATGCATGCATGCAAATCAATCATCAAAGCAAGGTGACATGTGTTACCTTGCTTTGATGAATTATGCCGTTTCAGGTGTTTATTTTGTTTCAAATTTTTTTTTTCCACATTTTTTTCTTGTTTCAAATATATATATTCTTTTTGTTCAAACCGGCCCAGGCGTGGGCAGAAACCGGCCCCAACTCCCCAGGGACAATTTCGGCCTGCGTAGAGTGCTTGACTTGCCTACATGCACGCCAATTCCCGCCATAAGGTATGAGTTGGGACTCACCTCCCTGTGTAAAATGATTGAATGGAAAACCCTATTTTTGTACAGGAAGTGCAGAACAGAACTCCCAGTGAGAGGGTTTAAGTTCCTGAAAGAGGCCCTGGAGGCTGAAAGTGAACCCATTCTGAACGCAAGGAACTCAGCATGTACCAAAATCCTGGAGGATTTGGGGGCTTCGGAATACGATTTGCTGAACAATCCTAATGCAATCAAAATCAAGCTCTGGAGAAGAGATTGGACAGACGCAATTGCAGCAAGAGAACAATATAAGACTTACTGCAATTTCAAAGTGGATTGCAGACCTCGGAACTCAATCCCAAAATATCTTAGACTGTTCCCTTGCAGTTCTACCCGGTCCAAATTTTTGAGGTATTGATAAAACCTACTTCCCACGAAAGAAATCTTGACAAGATCCGGATGTAAACTGTAGGTTTTGTGAAAGACAGGGGACGGAAGAGTCACTCTACCATCTAACTCTGGACTCTCAGGGGCTGATTGAGAGAAGAACGTTATTCCTTGGGAAAACCCTGAACAGTCTGCCCACGTTAACTCCGGATGAATGGTGAAATAAGTTTATGGCTGGCGAAAGCGTAAACCTGACCATCTCATTCATTACATTTCTGGATGACATTGTCTGAGGATCGGTGAACGAGACTGTTTGATCTCCCATTTGAGGTGTAATTAGTGTCATTCATCTAAAAAATGGCAAACTTTGTGTTTTTGCTTCCTTACTGTTGGACGGTTCATCCTGATGTTTTAAATGAGGTTTTACTGTATGTTGGATGTTTTTAAAGAGTTAAAGGTTTCATGCAAGCCAAACACTATAATAAAAATAAAAAATAAAAATAATCAAGTTCCTTCTAGCCCAAGAGGATAACTCCCTCCTTTTGGTGTTGCAATGCCCGTCAGCCTGAGGAGCTGCTTTAGTCCACCCCTCCACTTCCCCCCTGCCTCACCCAAGAAGCCTAATTAGAAAGAACAGTTGAGCAAAACTGTGCAAGCAAGCGCAATCTTCAAAGTTTTAATTCCAAAACAAATCCCAAAGAAGAGCGAAACGTAAATGTTGAGCCCTTTGAGCCTTCAGTCAAGAGGCAACTGGAGTAAAAAAATGCTTCCTGCAGGATAGGATAGCTGCAGTGGTAATAATGAAGAAGATTGAAGATGGGGAGGGGGCGGGAATAAACCTCCTCACGTCTGTGTGTATGGTTACAGTTGTCCCTATTCGTAGTGTCCCAGTGTCACAGTATCCCACAATGACCGGCGGAGCGCGGGACGCCCAACGGCTATAAGTGCTGCCAAAGTCTGACTCCCGAACCTCGCTCCCACCTTCTGTGCCACAAGCTGCCCAAGCCACAAGCTGCACAGATGACTTGTTGCTTACTTTGCCGCAGCTAGGAGGCACACATACTCAGGCTGCAGGGATCACCAAACAGGAAGAAATCTCCAGTAATCCAGGAATCGGCAGAATTCAAGCCGATGTTCCCTCAGACCTGAACCTGCAGCCCACTCAGACTGCGCTGACTGCAGGGGACGCGACCAGGACTTCGGCACACTTCGCTCGCACTGCGGGTGTTGGTGAGCAAGCTCTGACCCCTCCTGAACAGAAAGAGCAGACTGACTGCTCCAAGGCTCCACTGACTGCAGGGGACTCAACCAGGACTCAATCGGTATTACTCATGGAACCCAAATTATTAATTTGCACCCTGCTAAGAACTTGCCCCACTCTTTGATGTAACCAGGCCAAGACGTTATTCCCGAGTACCTCCCTTGGCTCCGGCCCCTTAGGCTTCTCTACATTAGTAAGTATAATGTTCCATGTATGAATGATAAACCCCATTAGGGTCACATCAGTAATCTTCGACATTTGGGATTTTCTAATACGAATATCCTTTGCATGTGGAACATAAGATGTACTATGTGAAATAACCACAGATCCAGCAGGATTTGAGTAAGATGATGTAACACCATAAGAGGGTTCTACCACTGGTCTAAGGATGGGACATGTTGGCTCTGACTGCTGTTCAGCAATTTCAACAATTTCCTTGCTAGAGGTTTCCATACAAGAGATTTCATTAGGATTTGTTTGACAGTGTTGGTTGACCCTGTCATGATTCTGATCCATTTGCCGTTTTTTCAAAATATTCCCATGATAACCTCATGTCCAATGAGTCAACCCAAGAGCAAAATCCTGCAACATTTGTACATAGGTAAAGATGGCGTATATTAAGCTCCTTAATATGCTGCCATCTTCCTGCATTCATTGATTAATCATCCATTCCCCTTTTATCCAAAGACGACAGCACCAAAACCTCTGATATGGCATCTTCCCTCCTTTTTGTAGGAGACTGCCTTGCCAAGGTCAAGGAGGACAGTAAACTCTTATCCCTGTTGACATTTCCCCAGTGAGACACGAATGGTCGGCCTGATTAGCTGTTCCCTCTTCCCTAACTCCATGCTAATCATAGAAGTGTCCACGATATGACCTGGTCCAGCCTAATCATCATCGTCATCATGATCATCAGAGGGTTGAGGCCTCATACCCCCAAGTCGCCGTCTCCTCCGGGCACTCCGTGCCAAGACATCAGACAGTCGACTCCTACACCCACTAGAGACTGGGGACTCCGAAGAAATACCATGCTCCATAGAGGCATATCCTTCTTGGGGAGACCCATGTCTTACCCTTAATGTAGGCGATTTCGGCTGGGAGGGTGTCTCAGTTACGCATGTATACATCTTTTTTAAGAGCATGAGCTCTAGTAACAAGCATTTTTTTGTAATCACAGGTCGACTCAGGGTTCAGAACTCAAATCCACTACTACACCCCCAATAATACCCACCAATGCTCACACAAAGTAATGGGGGTTCAGGGCCTCACTACTTTACCATGTAACAAGGGGCCTGCCCACAGACAAGAAGAAACAATATACCCTTCCCCCTACAGGACACACCGTCACTGTTATTAATCAACAAGGGTAACAAAGGCACGAGACGGCAAACCTAACATAGGACTAGAACATGTCCTATTCAGCAAATGCCATGCCTAACCACAGAAATACCTTAAATCAATGTCCAAATGCATACACCTCAAAACAAACTCACGGACCCACCGGTAAACACTGGCAGGCAGCACAGGAGAGGCAGGCGGCACATACTTTAACTAAGAGTGTGGGCCCAAGAAGGGCATGAAAGAATTCCACACTGAAGTGACAGAGAAACACGACATAAGCCGAATGGTGTGGGAGAGCAAAACACACCATGCTGCCTCAGGGAGCTGAAGTAAGAAGGCCACAGAGCTACCATAAATCAATCAGACCATGGACCACTGGCAAACCGAAAAGCCTCACTGTGGACCTGCATGTAAAACGGGCATGTAACACCCCTGCCACTTCCAATAATGTGACCAGATTGGGGATGTACACATGGGAATGCGGGTGTGGGATACCTTAGGGGATAGCAGTCGAATTGGGGGTCCGCCAGGGATCTGTGTTGGCACCCCTGTTCTTTTGTTTATATATAAATGAGCTCCACAACCACCTCCTAAAGGCTTCTTCTGATGACCCAAAAATGGGTGGTCAGCCGCCACCAGTTCTAGCGTATGAGGACGTCTCTGTCCTGGTGGCCTGCACACCAAGAGCTCTGCAGGCACTCATCTCGGAGTATGCCCCTTTTATGGAAGGGCTGGATTTAGTAGTAAATGGAGCAAAATCAGCAGTGATGGCCTGCTGGATGGGGAGAAGGAGGATCAATTTTAGGACTATGCATTGTAGGGCTACTGTTATCCCCAGGGTCCACTCATTTGGCTACTTGGGGGTCAGATTCTCTGCAAATGTTGGTGTCATGGTCCAGATATCTAAGCAAGCTTTGCAGTTCAAGCAGGTCTTGGGCGGGGTCTCAAGGGCTATGTTTAAAGCCAAACCTTCTGGCCTGTTGCTGCAGTTGTACAAGGGAAAGGCAGCATCAATGGCTAGATTTGGAATGAAATTGTGGGGTCACTCAAATGTTGGTACTGTCCAGACTCTGGAGAACCAATTCTTCAAGAATGTGCTGGGGCTGCTTGCCTCAGCCCCATGTTTTGGAGTACACATGGAGCTGGGTTGCACACCAATTGAGGGTATGATTTCCCTGCAACCAGTATTACATTGGCTTAGGTTATGAGGTAATGGTAAAGTTTTTCAAACGCATACATTGATCATCTTCCTGTTAGACAAGGATCCAGGAGACAAGATTCCATGGCTGCTCCATGTTAAGAAACAGCTGAAGGAGATCAATACTTTGAACTTGGACCCTCTGGGCAGTATACTCTCCTGGAGAGAGATAAATCGATGGACCGTATGTCTGTTTGAATCTGTGAGACTGGACAGAGAAAGCTCAGAAACCGTGAAACCTAAGAATAATGGCCTAATGACTATAATGTCTTGAGAGTTCGCCTTTGGGATCTCCATCTGTGCTTGAATCATTGCAGGATATCCTTTTCAGCACAGTGAATTAACCAGCATCAAAATGCTTTTCTTTAAATCAATATTGTTACTGTCAATTACATCAGCCCACAGGGTGGATGAAAATAAGGGATTGTTGTACATGTCTCTTTTTCTTCAAATTGATTGGGTGACATTCATTCTTTAATGAAACCTTTGTTTCTTGCCTAATGTCATTTCAAAATTCCATCAGACCCAGGACATTGTTCTTCTGGCTTTCTTAAGTGAATGTGATTTCTGGTAAACAAATTGGTGTAGAGATGTGCAAGCTTCGTTCCTGGGGGCACAAGTCTTTTGTTAATGGGACCATTCATCTGGTATTTATTATTCCTCAAAGGTAAGTACTGCTAAGTACTAAAGCGAGAAAGACGGATATGAAGGTAATGATATATTACTTACCAATAATCTTAATTACTCCTAGACCTCCTCCTCCAGGTCAAAGTACTAACAGCGTTCCTCTCCCACCCAGGAATTGGAATAACTGGACCATAAGGGTGATATCAACTGTGGCTTTGTGGAAGACTGGAGGTGATATGCCCATTATGGAGGGGTGGGCTGGGATCAAAAAAGAAAGTTGTAAGGTTGTGTGTCATAGAGTTTGGTATCTTGAAAGTAAATACTGTGAGGAGGAAGAGTAGGACTTGGAGTAATCAAGATTACCAGTAAGTAATCGCATCATATTCTTCTATTTCAGTAAGTGGAATTGCAAGTGCTATCCAAATATAAGCCATTTCTAAAAGCAGCTTTAAAACTATTGTTTATTGACAACTATCGAAGGCTCAAAAGACAGCGCATATCCGCAGGAGTGGTTGTGAGGAAATGAACTGTGGTTTTCACTGGCCATGACAAATAGGGAGAGTAATGAGAGGGTAATCAAGGAATGGGCGATAAGAAGTAACGGTTTTAGGAATTTCCCAGAATGCGGTTAAACATTATGCAAGATCTACCACAACCAACAGGCAGCCATGCAATGACGTCAGTCAAAGTAACTGTCAGTGGCTCTGTTCCAAAACAAGCGGGGCTAGTAGAGCTTCGGAGACGTTCTCCATCTTGTTGGCCTTTTAGGATTACATGGACGAGTCAATCTTTGCCCTAACAAAAACATCCTGAAGTACGCAACATTGTGCTTCTCTGATGCTTATCAACACATTGGACAGGTCCATTGGCGTTTCTTCACGTGTCCCAACCGTGAAAGAGTTTGAATCGCAGGAAGCTATTTTTCAGAGTTTATGAATGAAACATCCTGCCCTGCCAGCCACCCTTGCAGAACTTCCTGTTTTTCATTACAGCCTTGAACATTGTACATTATTTCGATCTTACTGGTGTTTTGCAAAATTACAACGTTTAGAAACGCCAAGGTTCATCAGCCAAGTCACTATTTGTGTTTATTTTTAAAAACAATAGGCAGAAGAAAATTATATTTTACTAATAACCGATCCCGAATAAAATATCCTATGCGGTCCTTGCGTGGGAAAAAAGTTAACAATCCTCTCTTTTAACTTCACTTAAACTATGTGTGTATTTAATTCAGCTTGGCAAGTGGTGTGTAGTTTGTTTTCTTTCTGCCATGTCTGGTAAACTACAAAAGTACTTTCTGTACACAAAGTGCCAATCAGCTGCCAAAAGCTTGCTCGCGTGAATGCTGACATCATTAGGCCTGTCAGTAGACAGCCAAAGTGGAGCAAAAGGGCACCATCGTGCCTGTGAGTGACACAATCACCAACTAAATGGGAATTGTCTTGTGTCTGTTTTTACATTCAAAGATACAAAGAATACCAAATACATGTCAAACTAATGGAGAAATTAATTAGGCATGCCATTGCTCCATGCTTACTTGCCCATCAGCGGAATCTTTTGGGTCCAGTCGCCACATGGATAATCTGAGTCATTTATTTGAGTTGGCAACATACCTAATCCTCACGGCCCTCTGTTTGTGGCAGAAAACTACACCTAACTTGAATTAAAATTACCAAGGGGAGCAGAATACTTAAAGAGTTAAAATACATGTATTTATTGTTTTAACTGAATGCCATCTGATGAGGGTGGCATAGCCTGATCTTATTTGATATTTAGTAAATAAAATGATGTGAGAGATATGCTAATCGGACCCCCTTGCATAACTACTAATTGACAAAATTACAGCACAACCAAGAACCTTTGCTGATATATCTCCTGACACCCTCTACTCCAGCCCATCAGTGGCAAAGCACAGGTTCAAAGGTCACATGTGCATTCCTGACAGCTGCTAGAACACAAAGTAACACCAGGCTGTTGACATTTTTAATAACTGCAACTCTGTTACAAATGATATGTGTACAACATATGCGGCCTGGTGGCATGTTAATCTTTAATTATGAGCCATGCCAAGTTGTGGCATGGTGGCTGATAGATGCACACCATTATACAGCCACAGCAATTTAATAACAGCGATGTGGACAATGATTCAGTTATGACAAATGTGTATTAACCATCTGGCCTGGATGTTTCCACAATTGCCACGTGGGACAATGGCAGGAAGCTGCCTCATTTTATCTTCCTGCAGGAGGGGTAAACCCTTCCTCCAGGACACAGGCACTGTCTCCAGGAGATCCCCTGGGAACTAGTGCTTCAAAGGCAGTACTGACATACAAGGCCGCACTTGCAGGATCCTTGGTGGACACCAACAGAGACAGTGCTGGGGTCAGAGGTTTGTGAGTTGTAGGAGATTTTCAAAAAGCAACCTTCCAGGTAGGAGGCAATTTAGGCGAGAGTAGGGGCGCTGAGTATTCAAGTGCTCAAGGCCTGGGCACCCCCAGGAAAAAGCCATATGTGCTAAAAGTCCTAATACTTTCAAAGGGACTTCCTAAAAAATCAAACGTCAGCTGTCCTGGGCGAGAACAGATTTACAAAAAACCAAGATCATGGAGAGTGAGAATGAACGGGAAGTGGTCAATAATGCTGGCAAGGACAGAGAGTTCCAAAAGGATGAGTGTAGAAGAGAATTTGGAGGGGTGAGCATCAGCGAGAAAGTTGCAAAGGTGCATCAGTGCAATCTCAGTTGAGTGTTTACTATGAAAGACAGATTGAAAGGGATCTCTGAGGCCATTATCCATCAAGTTAGTCTCATCTTCCACCATTGGTCTTGTGACTAAGCAGTCATGATGTGCTGTAAAGGGGCATAGGCTGATACCAAAGTAAAAGTAGTAATAAAATAAAAATAATAATTTAGCATTTATATAGCGCTGCGAACACTCAGGCATCTGAGCGATGCTTATTATTACCCACAGTGTGTGCTGCTCATTTATCGACCTCGGAAGGATGAAAGGCTGAGTTTGGACTTGCTGGGAGGGAATCCTGCTTCAGCAGGCTCTGCACAGATATCAAAGCGAGCGCTCTGCTCGCTGTGCTATCTGACCATCTGTATACCACATATAATATATTGAAGAATATTCATGCTATTTCGTTCAAGAAACACAGTCATAGAAGTACTGAAGTACTACTGCAAAATATACAGAAATCATTTAAAAACATTAGAGGGATTCGATTGACCACACATACCACAGACCGGATATAGAAAACAAACCCTAAAACAAGGAAGCACTAGATCCAATATGGTTCAGAAAGAAAGGAGAGCAAGGGGTTAAACAATTAGAAACTGACCCAAACGGTCAGCAACCAGGTAACTACTTACACAAGTACAATACTGGGTCTGTGGAGGTCCCAGTTCACCGACAAAGCCACAGCGAAAACAGGCAACCGCAATTAGAAATGGTTTAGCTGTGTTGGCCTATGTTGAAGAGTGAACTGCAGAGATGTATTCTTCTAAAGAGGATATAAATATCAGTGGTGCCTTTTTAAAATGACCTATATTGTTCAGGAAACTCAAAAACCCCAAGAGGGGCCATATAACATGTCACAGTCCAAGGAAGTACTTGTTTTGGTCACTTTTCAGAGGTTTCCAAACATTCTTCCTTAGGGATCAATGGGACCAACCCAGTAGGTCTTCATTGGTTATGAGTAAAAGCTATTACTTCTGACCAACAAGTGCAGCAGGAGGGGAAACCAGCGGGCTGGGGAGGCCAAGCACCACCACAGGGGAGATCAAGCTTTGGGAGTCAGCAGGCCGGGGGGAGCTTGATGCATCGTGAGCCCAGGCTCATGATTACGTCATCTTTACACGCAGAACATATGCAGTTCAGAATACAAAACAGGGGAGAGAAAATGAGGAAAACAAAGTGACTCAAAACATCAGCAGGCAAATGCTGCCTGCCATGCTCGCAAGGTAGTCGGCATTTATTCATTTGTATGGCGGAGTGCAAATGTGCAGGGCAAAAGGCGGCGTGCAAGCATGTACGCCGCCTTTTGCCCAGCGCATTTGCACTCTGCTGTTGAAGTAACCAGGATTTTGCAATGGGGGGGCCACCCACGTGTATATATTCTACAGGTGATGGCTCCCAGTCCCTGCTTCCAAATTACTGGTGGGACGAAAATGAATCCCTCTGTGGTCTATGTGGTTTGTACAGACTGGGGGAGTTTAGTGGTACGGGTGCCCCCTGATTTGTGATGTGATGCAAAGATTTATCAAAAAAGGGTTGTTAATAGAAGATGGGCAGGGTGTGACCTGGTCAGTCATCTGATGCTGGTCCACACTGGTGTAGCGGGGGCCCCCTTAACCCCCTGCAGTGTGAGGGCCACACCACAACAGATCTAGTGGGGGGGGCGGTCCAGTCCTCAGCCATGGGGTGAAGGCTGGGTCAGTGCTTGCAGTGCAATAAGCAGGCGCTCAGTAGGGGTTGGAGCTGATGATGATATGCGGCGTGTGTCACATGCCACGTTCAGATACAACCCCTTCTCCTCGGGTTTCTTTGCGGCTCATACACAGGAACCAGGAAGCTCTGCCAGCTTCCTGGTTCCTGTTTGTGAACAGCACGGGGAAGACAAGGGTGGCCTGGGCTGACGGAACGAAGCTGCAAAAACAGGTCAGAAGGCTTTTTTGTTTTAAATGTCATAAGTATTTTGCATGTAAGAAGTGTGTGTCAAATGTATGTTTGTGCACTGGATCAGTGAGTGATGGGTGAATGAGTAGGAATGCGATAGTGTGTTTTTGAATGTTCTACGTGGGTGTGTGCCTGTGTAGAGAATGCAGTGAGAGTGGATGTAAGAGAAGGTCTAATCATGCAAGATTTTAGTAGTGCGGAGTTAGTTGAGAGATGCGAATCGTGGGTGTGGGCGAGATGGCTAATATCAAACTAGTAAATGGCCACAGGGACACTTGAACTTCCCTCTTCTTATGAGCTGCACATCGAAGGACAAATGTGGCTAAAATGCAATTAATTTGCTGGGCTCCAATAGGCCACCCTGCAAGTTAAATTACAGGTCATAAACATCAAGAGTGGTAGTCAAATGTGTGTGGCCATAAGTGACCACGCTGCAGGTTGAGAGGTTAGGTCATAGGCAAATAGTGCGCATATTTATAGGGCCAGATGTGATCCAGATAGCAGTTCGAATTGCAAAGGCCATAAGTGGCCAACATAACTCCCTCTTCCCTTCAGCCTAAATATTGTTTATTTAGATACTATTAATGTTGCTCCCTCAGCGCAAAGTGTCTGGACTTGTCTTGTCACATGGTTACATACAATAGTTGGCTGTAGGGTTCCAACCTCCAGACCATTGCTGCAGCAGGGGACGTACTCAGGAAATAGTTTTCTGTAGGGGTCAATAGACTCTCTTTTAGGGGAGCGCAGTGTCCCTTGTTACAACCCTTCAGCCTTATACTATTACTGCAAGCATCTCGCCTGTACCCACTCCATCTATCATCCAGGGCGAAGCAAAGACCTGGCCGAACCACCTGGGCCACCAGACATATGTCACAGATACCTAGACCCCTCTTAGACAGCTGGGTTGCAACTACACATCAAGCACCCCATGACAAGGCTACCTCTATGGCTCAAGAGCAGATCCAGTCATGACCCACAGGGGATTGATGCTAACGTAGTACAGGCAGAATGCCCTAACTCTCAGGTGATCCCAGAAACCCCCAAGAGTAGTGTAGGCCAACCTAACTGATGCCCTTTAACGTAAGAAGACAAGGCTTGCTCACCCCACACCTGAATTTGATTTAATCTGCAGATATGCCTGGAAGAAGGCTTGGTTCACAGATTAGGGTCAGCTGCTGCAATTGCCAGGCTATCACACTAACTATTCAAAAAGTTAATTCACAATGACAGGCAACCCTGATAGCAGATACACAAATGTACAGCCTCTCTCAGTTGCTAGGAACCTCCTTTCAAATTTGGGGAAAGAGGCGGAAGATAGGGTGGGAGGATTCACAGCCAAAATGTCACTCCCTGCTTACATCATGGCCAGTGCTCAGATTGAGCCCCCTGAAGAGACTGGGAGCCCAGCAGAATCAGCAAGAGTCCTTGTCAGTTGCAAACCTGAGAGCGGGGAACCACCAGATCCCATACACAGAACAGTGATATTGACATGAGACAGAGAATAACACAATGACCTCAGTCCTTTTCCCCCCTACTCACTGTGACCTCCAGGCTCCTTGGGCGGACATCTGGAATCCACACATCCCCATGCAGGGCTCTTTTATTAAGTCATGGTCAAAGAGTGGGCCCCAGTGACCCCCCAGTGCTGTCGGCTTTGCAGGCACAGGAGGGCCATTGACTGCTTCCCGCACACCTGGGCACTCCTGGCACTCAGCACAGTCAAAATTCTAGGGATGCCCTATGCTGACCAGGCCTGGGCCTGCCGTGCCTTCCAGAAGTCCAAGCCCATCAGGGAACACCAATCACAGACCCACCAAGCTCAACAGCAGGGTCAAAGCTTTGGGAAAACAAGAGACCAGCCCAGCAGGATACACTGTCCGAAAGGAAGAAAGCAAACCGTCCATCCACAGCCATCCACAAGCCTGGGCTCTTCTGGCACTCAGCCCGGCAGAAACTCCAGGAGTGCCCGATGCTCACCAGACCTGGGGTTGCCCTCCCCTCCTGAAATCCAAGCCCATTGGGGACTAACGGGGAAAACAAAATATAATTCTTAGGCCCACCAAGACAAGTAGCAGGGTAAAAACATTGCGAAACATGAGACCACCCTGCTCCACGTTTCACTGCCAGAGGGACAGAAAGCAAAACAGGAGGCTTGCGGGACATGTCTGGTTCTGTTTCTGTTACGGCTGCTGTCCTTTTCCTCAAAAAAATGATGGCAGCCAACGCATTTATTTCTGCAAGACTGCACTTTGGAAACAGGGAATCTGTGTCAAACTCATGCTTAAGAATTCAAAATGCAGCTCCAATTAATGCCTTTTCTCAGACTGCGTAAATCCATCACGTTACATCAGGCTTCGCATCGCTTCAGTGGCCCCCGTTTAAACAGGGCATTGCATTGAAGTCACAATGCTTCCTGCACGCGACGTTATCAAACCATCTTCTTTCTTGTCTAATAGAATCTCGGGGTATCATCCCCCACGTGCTCTTACGCACCCAATCAACTCGCCTGCTGGTGCTCTGTCATTACAGAAGAAAAAGTCTGGGAGGCCGTTCTATTTCGGAACACGTGTGCAACTGATCTGAAACTAGTTTGCTAAGATTTCTCTGTATGTTAGATGAGAAGAATTGTGGTCGCACTTCGCAGTGCACTTGTCTCAGGTAAAATGTGTATTCCTGTTTCCAGCAGCACCAAGATGTTGAACGACCACACTTTATGAAACTCAAAAACATAGAACATATGACAGCAGCCAGTCCAACCCTAAATTAAACCCACTTCCTTAACCACTTGTCGTTGACTCCACAACATGTACAACTGTGTCTGTCTTATAAAGATACACATTGATCTGGGTTTGCTAGAAATGCCAAGTGTGACTTAATTGCATCAGTCACATTCAAGTGTATTGTGAGCCTGGGGAACAGTGGCGAGGCTGAAGGGAACATGGGGAACAGTGGCGAGGCTGAAGGGAACATGGGGAACAGTGGTGGGGCTGAAGGGAACATGGGGAACAGTGGTGGGGCTGAAGGGAACATGGGGAACAGTGGTGGGGCTTAGTATTGAATAGGCAGCAGTCACAAACTGTTGCCTATTAAAATAGGCTATGACATTTACTGTACAATTCAGACCTAGACTATTGACATACCAAAGGCATTTGATTGTTGCTTTTTCAAATAGGCTATGTCAATTGAGCACTGTGTAACTTAGACTTTGAAAACTGATATAAAAATATATTAAATATTAATCAAAAAATTATTTGGGATTGTTTGTGGTTGAATTTTAATATTGTTTATTTAGATACTATTAATGTTGATCCCTACGCGCAAAGTGTCTGGACCTTTCTTGTCATACAGCTGTTTACAGTAGGCCCGGTGAACATGTACGTGTATGAGGTGGGCAACTCTATAAATCATAGGTATGCCCTCTATAAATCATAGGCTATGTTGGGGTTGGGCACTGTAAAAGGGAGGGGGGCATACTGACTTCCCCTGAGCCTCTCTCCTTACATGAGGAAAAGGGGGGGCTGCTGACCTTCCTTGGGTTCCCACCTCCTTCCTGCTGAAGGCATGTGGCCTGTTCTTTGGAACATGGTTCAGAAAGATCACACTCTCAGGCCTCCAACACTATTCTGAAGTTATGATGCTGAGGCCATCCTCACAGTGGGTATGCTGGTATGTCAGACGTTTGTTTTAGTGGATTTGGGGTGCATGTTCTCTGAATTAGTCTACCTCCTCCTTTTCCTCCAGACTTTGAATCTGTGCAGTTATGTGGTAGCAAGTGGGATCTGCACGGCCGACATGTTTGAAGTTGTGGATGTGGGTTTGAATCTGGGACCTTTTGGAATGAGCAGTTATGCTTGTTGGTACTTTTTGAGGCTCCGCCCTCTGGGTAGGAGGTCTTTGACGCAGCCACTCATACAAAAGGCTTACACTCTCTGATGGCCCTTGTCCCCCTTGTGGGGGGGTTCGCGATTTTGAGAGCCTGCGCCTCTTTTTTCATCCTCTTTGTGCATGCCCTGGTGTTCAGTGGACACCCTAGGTCCAAGGCAGCCTTTTTGAAGCCCTATGGCTTCCCCTTTCAACTTACTTTTCTTACAGACGGCATAGCTCTCAACTCACACGCTTTTGGCGGGTGTCACCCGCCTTGTAAAGGGCTGACTCACCAGCCAAGCCTCCTGCACGCCCATTGATTCCAATGGACGTCTCATCCGCCAAAAACAAAATCGGGTGATTACACCCACCTTTACGACATACATGGTTGAGAGCTATGAGATGGGTTTTTTGTGATTTTCCATGGGATGGCCACTGCTCCCACTGTGTGGAGGGGTGGTGATTCCTTTTCAGCCAAGTATGTGCCAATTAGGTTAGATCTTTGGCTCTTTAGTATACTTCAATCATAAGTACTGTGATGATGAAGAGGGGTGTAGAGGTGATGCACTGATTACTTACCTATAATCTTCCTTACTCTTACTCTTCATAGTCACAGTACTGACACCCTTCTCTCCCTCCCCAGTGGTAAGATCCTCCTGGTCGCTTTAATTATGTAACATGTCAGGTGCTTTATAAATAGGACTGTGATAAAATGGAAGACGGATTGCCTTCAATAAGTAAGTACTGTGGCGAGCAAGAGTAGGATTGGGAGTAATGAAGATTACTGATAAGTAATCAGAATCTTAACTGTCGTAATTAGCGTCTTTGGATTGATTTTGAGAGAATGTTGCTCCATCCATTGTTTGACAGAGGAGAGACAGGCATTTTTTTCTGCTGTAGAGGTGAAGAGTCGTGATTGCCTGATAATTTTCCCAAGATTTGAATATCATCTGCATAGTTACAGAAAATTGGGCTTCTTTCACCTATCATATCTGACAAAGATTTGTTGAATTAAAGAAGTGTGGTGACATCGCTGAGCCCTTCGGCACGCCACCAGGCCAGGGATTCATGGTTTGATGCAGAAGCAGCTACCTCACTTGCAATCAATGAGAACAGAGATATTCCTTTTTAGGACAGAACCATGAAAGCCTTCATGGGCAAGCCTTGTTAACAAAGTAGAATGGTCAACAGTGTCAAAGGTCGCGGATAGGTCTAACAATATCAAGACTGCCTTCCTTTCCTCTCTTAGCTGGTCCATTATGTCTGTGGTCATCATCTCAGTGCTTCGACCATGCCTCTAGCCTGATCTTTTAGTTTGTTGCCAGGTCGAGTCAACATAGCCCAAAATGTCAGTGTAGTTGGGGGTGGTGTTGCGATGGCTGAAGCCTAGTCAGCACAATGGTGTTGCGCCACTACTTGTGTTTAATCCCTTGGTTGCTTATTGGTATTCTTCATTACTCATAGCCCTATTCTTCCTCGTCCCAGTACTTGTGTATGAGGCACTTTGACTCATACACAAGTACTGGGATGAGGTATAGGGACATGGAGATAATGGCTGGCTTAGTTACCTGTAATCTTCATTACTCCTGTCCCACTCTTCCTCATCCCAGTACTTACCTTTGAGGCAAGGAGCCTCATACGTAAGCACTGGGATAAGGAAGAGGGATGTGGAGTTCATTGTAGTGCGAGAAGCTGATTTTGTGGGTTGGGGCGAGGGATAGGGGATGTGTGTGGGGCTGCGGTGGGATAGGGATTGTGCAATAAATCATAGTGGTGATCCATGCCCAGATTAAGCATGCATGATATGTGGTATTAGTGGCTAGAGAGGCATTTTGGTAATTTCTTTGTTTGGCTTGACTTTTTTTTTAACTGGGCATCTCTGATCAAACAGTTCTGCTAAGTGTAATCAGCTGGCTAGACTGGCATGGGGGTGCTGCCAATCAAGCCATGTTCTTACTGTAGCATTTTATATTTTTCTGGATATGTGTGATAAAATAACCATGATAAGTTTTATTGCTTCGAATGGCATTTTGGTGCAACCAGTCCAGGTATGTTGAAATGTGGCCTTGCATGCTTTACTGCAGTATGTTATTACGTGTCTAGACTGGTCTACATTGTGCAGCCAGTTGGACATACTTTCATTGTGGCATGGCATTTTTAATAGCAAAGCATAATATCAATTAAAGCATTAATGTTCCTGTGCACTTTTGGTGACTTGCATGTATTGGATTTTTGGATTGGTGTTACCCTACATGACAATTGCAAGCCCTTTAGCCAATTTTTCTCAGAAAGTGTGCTGTATAATGCATTAAAACACATATTTATATCTTTCTCGTGGTGCATCTAGGACGCCCAGAGTGTGGCGTGACTCCTGATTTGTTGCCGAGTTGCGGGGGGCTCAGCATGACTCGCAGGGGGCCCCCACATTTTGTGTTATGCCACTGGATAAGGGAGCTGCGAAAATGGTCTGAAATTCCATAACTCGGATGGATCCAATGTGGGCTCCTTTATCAATGATCTCACAACTGCATGCCTACGGAATGAAGGTACAATTACAGAGTTTCGTGAGGATATAAACAACAAACGAATGTCCTTGAGAAAACAGGGTGGGATTGTCTTGGTGTACTTAGAGGGAGGAGACAATGCGTGTGGAAAGCATGACTCCTTAAAGAAGACATGGCGAGAGGTCTCAGCTGTTTCATTTGAGATGCATTCTGCTTATGTACAGCATGATTTACTGGTGTATTTATGTAGAAGCTATAACGACGACTACGTTACAGAATTACTTAACAAAGCATCACTTTTGGGTGGCACGGCTGAAGTGACGGCTAATATTACAAAATGGGATGAGCTCTCCCAGATTAAAAAGAGGCTCATTCGTATCGAGTTGCATGGGTCGATAATGCTGGAATATCTCAGGAAGGGCATTTTGCCCCAGGGTCTCGTGGTGCGTAATGAGCCTTGCTTATTTCTGGATAATAAGAATTTCGTACTTCAATGGAGTTACGTCGCCACGAAATGTGGACGGGATTGGATGATCCTTATTATAGACACGGCTAATGAAATGTCTGAGAAGATTCTGATAGAATTAACAGTACTAGAGGAAGAAATAAAGAAAGCTATCCCTCTGGATCTGTATAAAAAACAAGCCGACTCCCTCCTTGCAGAGATGTCCGCCTTTAAAGACGATACTCTAAAGGACCGAGTCAGAAGATTGAATAAGGATATCCATAATTTTACCCATGAAAAAGCGTTCCGCTATACTGGAGATGATTATAAACCCAATGATCCATCTAATTTGGGTGTCTCTATCAGCAAGAAACGAGTGACTTTCCGTGACACTTCATTTAGCTCGAGTGATGGCAGTAACTATGGAGATACCAGCAATAGCCGCGGTGGCCCTAAACGTGGCCAAGGTAATAGACGCAACAACCACCGTGGCAGAAATGCTGGTAATCGAGGTACACGTGGGAATAGAGGTGCAATGGCACCACAACCTACTTTTTTAGACCAGGACCAAATAGAATGGGAACCCGAGGCTCGAATAACAAGGAGTATGCAAGCCTTGTGGTGAACCTGTCTTCTCATAATTTAACCCAAGACGAGATCAAGGTTCTTGAGAAGGGGATGGGCTTTGTTTCCACTAATCTACATAATGACTTCTTATTTCGACAAGAATTCCACGCTTTTATGAGGAAGGTTCACCTCAAACAGTTCTTTCAAGATAAGGAGTTAGAAGTGGATGAAACTGATACGGGGCTACACAATAAATCGACTTTTTGTGTACCAGCTAGCGAAAGAACAGCAGAGGCATTAGTATTCGAGAGAAGAGTACTGTGTGATCTTAAGAAATTGGAATCACAGAGTACCAACGAGTCTGTCTTTCATAACACTAGTAAGTGTGAAAAGGCAGCAATTAAGGGCCTCCTTGACAACAAGTCTATTGTTATTCGCAAAACCGATAAGGGTGGCGCGATTGTTATTCAAGATCGTGAGGCCTATGTTCTCGAATGCAATAGACACCTTTTAGATCTTAGTTGCTATACACCTCTCTCGGCAGATCCCACTTTATCCTTACAACAACGGATCATTACCAAAGTAACCAAAGCGAAAGAACGCGGCTGGATTTCTGCTAAAGAAGCCGATTTTCTGTGTGCCCCGAAACCTCAAATTCCCCAGTTTTATACTCTACCCAAAATCCACAAGGATATGGCACATCCACCAGGCAGACCCATTGTGTCTGGGGTAAATTCGGTGCTGGAACCACTATCTCGATTTACAGATTTTTTTCTTCAACCACTGGTGCACAAAATGGAATCATATGTGCAAGATACCATCCAGATGATTAATCAAGTTGAAGGTTTGACTTTTGACCCGAATACCGAATTGCTGGTGGGACTAGATGTTGTCGCCCTGTACACTAGTATACCTCAAAGAGCCTCCCTTGAAATGCTTGAAGAGCGCCTTCTTTCTGAACATCCAGACTCTTCGACTCCCATGTCTTTTGTACTCTGGTGTGCCGAAATGGCACTCACAGAGAGTTACTTCCATTTTAATGGTGAGTATTATAGACAAATACAGGGTACTGCAATGGGTGCTACCTTAGCACCCAGCGTAGCTAACCTGTATATGGAGCATTTTGAAGTTAACAAGATCTTATCGACATATAATCCATTTAAGCTAAACATCCGTATATGGAAACGGTATATTGATGATATATTGGTTATATGGTCAGGCAACCTACAGGAACTAAACCAATTTTTTGATTGGTTGAATCTACAAGATCGGTTCCTTAAATTCACTCTTACCCAGAGTAACTGTGAACTGAATTTTCTAGACATTACGATCATGTCTAATCCCACCGACAATAAGCTTAGTGTGAGGCCATTTCATAAAAACACAGATAGGAATTCCCTATTACATTATGAGAGTTTTCATCCTCGTCACGTTCGGGACAATTTACCTCTGGGACAGTTTTTACGCCTGAAACGCAATAGTACAACAACACAAGACTTTAAGAAAGAAGCTGAGACCCTGAGTGTTACTCACCGGTGCGATGAGTGCGTAGAACCAGGAAGTATCCAAACCCAGGGAGTTGCTTGAAGAGCTTTAAGTAGGGCCTCTACCTAAGCCTCCTCTCTGTGAGGGAATAAGACCTTCAAAATGATATGACCACTTGCTGTAATTAACCAGACAAGGGGACTGATCACCCAGAAGGGCGGGGAGAAAGCGCGCTGCCACGAACCAGGCTGTAAAGGAAAGAACAACAAGTAAGTAATACAAAGGTAACAGTTGTCCCCTGTAAGCCTTACTAACTGATGAATTACCTGGGCTCTTTCCCCCCGTAGGATAGAAGAATGGCTCAACCCGGGAATCACCTAGGAGTATGACAAGACTTAGTATCTAACTGGTTTAAATTATGACACAATTCAAAAGGTGGACAGGATCTTACCAGTGGAAAATGACTGAAGGATTTGAGTAGTTAGAATGCAACGACAGGGAAAAAATAAGAAAAAGGTAATGTTAGTAAGGTTCTAATACCCGGGCGGCACGAGGGTCGCACTGGATTCGGGATGGTGCACAGCTGCAGAGCGTCTTTGAGTGCACGGAAAGAGGTCAATCCAAATGTTCCGTTTGTGAAGTAAAAGTCTTTCCACTGCTGAACGAAGAATGATGATAGCAACCAGTCGGGATGGTAGTTCCAGGTGAGTGGGTTGCAGGCAGGTAAGGTCTGGCAAGATGCAGAACAGCCAGTCGGAATGGCTATTCCTAAAATAGGTAAGTCGAAAATAGGCAAGGTCTGGTACACTAGCGGACAGGGACTATGGCAAAACGTGCAGAAGAGAAGTCCAGGAGGAAACAGGTTTTCGGTACACAGGCAGGCAAAGACGAAGACAGAACTTTTTCTAGCGGTGTCCGTGAGGCAGAAAACGGATTCGGTACACAGGAAGGCAGTTCAAATAAGGGTATTGCAAATGGAGAGTCCAGTAAACAGTCCGGGTCGAAACCGTAAGAACAAAGAGGATTTAGCAATTGAAGTAGGAACTTCTAAATACCGGGAGTAGCTGTAAACAGAAGCGGCGCCCTGGCCGTCTCCATGGACTAAATCAGTGAGAGAGGCGGGGCAAACCAATGCGAGGCTCTACCGGCAAACTACCGTACGGAACCAGGTTTTCTGGGGAGTGTAGTCTCCGAGCTGCTAACTTCCACGGCAGCTGCCATCGTGCATAGAATGGGGCAGCATGGTGCCGAATTCTTTTGGGGAGCGCTACAAATCTCTTATTCCTTCTGGTAGTTGCCCTGGGAACCCGAAGTGCTAGAGGCGTAGGTGGCAGGGTTTTGCACACAGAAGGGGGTGAACGCCGACCCATAACACTGAGCACCAGACTGCTTGAGAGGGGGTATCCTAAAAAATTAACTCTCTCTGCGAAGAAACGCGCCCAGAATAACAATAGACAGGCTCTCCTAGAGTATTCAACTGACTCTAAGAAGGATGGAGATGATAATCTTGTATTCGTCAATACCTTTAGTCACTTGTCTAGTAAAATCAAAACCATGATGCTCAAAAACTGGAACATCCTATAACAAGGCCCCAAACCACTTACTAAACCGATTGTTGCCTTTAAAAGGAGCCGCAATTTGAAAGAACTGATCTCACGAAATGACGTGAGCTTAAGACCCAGCAGACAGACCACGCTGCCCGAAAGATGGGGTATTCCTAAATTGACTGGTCATTCTGCGTGCGGACATTGTTCTTGCTGTAACTCCACCTTTAGGAGTACAGAACTGAACCTGGGCCTCCCGACAACATGGCGCCAACATCAGTTTAGTAATTGTAATTCTAACATGCTTATTTACGTGATTTGGTGCCCGTGCAATCGCATGTATGTTGGCAAAACTGAACGTAAGATCAAGATAAGGATTGGGGAACATAAGAGTTGTATTCGGAATAGGACTCTGAATGCCCCCCTAGTTGAGCATTGGATTGAATACATTCACAAAGTCGAAGACCTGCAATGGAGCGTGATTCTGAGAATCAATTCTACTGGTGATAGCAATCGTGATAAAATCAAGCTACTCCAGAAAGAACAACATTTGATATTCTTGACCCGCAGTGCTGAGACTGGGCTTAACGAGAAAATCGAGTGGGGTGTGTGAACACGTGATGCCATCCTAGCTGTGTATTTGACTGACTCTACGATGAGTTGAGTGAGGCAATTTCTAGTCATGCACAGTCCACAAGTGTCGAGATGGCTGTGCCTTTTTGCACCTATCGACTTGTGTCTGTAATACCTTAGTGTAAGAGGACAGTTTCCCACCCTGGGATTTTGATTTTCCCTTTGGTGGGTTGAGTGATGCACATTTGTGTGCCTTGGTTTTGGCTCGTTTTCGTTTTCCTATACTCACTGTATGTCACCTTAATAGGTAACGACACTTTGAGCTTTCATTTTGATGTGCCATGACTGTGTTGATGTGTAGCAAAATAGGGGGCATTGCGATGTGTCCAATACTCACATTCCCCACAGCCGTGTGGTTTTTTTTTTCCCCTCTCCCCGCCCCCACCCCCGTGCCCTCTCTCCCTCACACCTCACTGTGATGGCGTCTGCGCCGTTTGGCTTTTGCGCGGTGCCCGCGTTTCCTTCACGTTTCAGCGTGGTGGACTGGTTTTGTTTTTGCCCTGGTTGTGTTTGTGTCTCTTTCTCCCTTTTTCTTCCCCCCCCCCCTCCCACGTCGAGATGGTGTCTGTGCCGTTTGGCTTTTGGGAGGCGGGCGATCCCTTGAGCTGAAGGCCGGGTTGACGAGCATATATTTAAAGAAAAAACGTTTTTTTTTCTTTTTTTGAAAACATACGCGGTGTGCGTTATTGCTCGTCTCTCTAGAGGTCCCTACCCAATGGAGTTTCGAGACATTATAGATTTGTCTATTGATGCGGCTCTTCTTTCCTGTGTTTGTTTACGGCCACAAGCTTGCTGGTAGAGCTGGGGAGCCATGGACTCCGTCTACCAGCATTACTAGCGGCAAGCCACACACCTGCAAAATATCAACCTGCCTCTGATTTTGACAGGCGAGCGTGGACTTAGCCGTGCTGCCGATTGGCCAGTACTCATTTAAAAACACCCTTTCGGGAAGCACTTTTGAGGACATCCTGCTTTTCTCAGGATTTGAGTGCCGACACGAGTTGAGAGCCACAACGCAACGGGGAGAGCGCAACTATTCGCCCTTAGGACTTTTCCAACTTCTAAGAATAGGTAATTGTTAATCTCTGGGCCTCGATCCCGCGTTTAATTTGGACGTTTTTTCTGCTTGAGGATAGTTTTTACTTTCCTCATAGCAGTATTGTAATTTATTGACAACACTTGTATTTTACCAAGTGTCTTGTTGGGTTGATGAAGTATGAGACACCGGATTAGACCTCTGCCCTTTCACCCTATACAGGTCCTGCTGATCCAACAGTATCTAGATTTGCCTTTGGTGTTGTTTACCGCCATTGAACGACGGGTGGGTGTTTAAGTGTCTTGTCCTAACCCAGTCAAATTCTGGGTGTATCTTTTTTTCAACTGACAGATTAAACACTGTACAGGTACGATTTTGAATTATTTTCCGTACACTGTACTAATATGGGCATGACACTGACGTTTATGATGTTTATGCATTTCCACCTCTCTTGATTTTATTAACAGTTCTTCCTATTTGGAGGGGAGCGGTTTTTGCTGGCCTGCCTGTATTTAACAATGAGATGCACTTTGGGATGAGCCCAATTGAGAGCTAAACCAATCCAAGGAGGTATGAACCCGCACAGACGTCTGGTTTTCTTTTGGTCCGAGGGAGACCTGTTGACATCCGGAGACTGTATTATCCTCTCCTGATTATAGGGGTGGGTGTACAAACCTATAATATCATGATGTTTTCCAATACCCCACAAGCATGACTTTGTGGGAACTTCAGATAAAGCACCGTTCCTATGTGGGACGTTAAGTCTCGTTACTCTGCTCTGAGTTAGAGGGTAGATGTGTATGTGGGGGGTGAGCCAGATCGAGAGGGTGATGATGTTTTAGAAATGACCAACTTAACTCCACCGATGTAGAATAGTGTTTGTTCCTTTTCTTCTCCCCTCCCCACTTGTCTTTATGGTGGTTTTTCTTTCTGTCTTGTTGTGCTTTTTCACGACTATGGGTAGAAGACTTTTAAATTTTAGATTTGGCTCTGATAACGGCATTAGATTCACGATGTGTTATAGGGATTGGAGTTTTTTCATTGACGTTAAGTTTACTCCACAGAATTGTAGTTGTTAACATTCTGGTGGGACTCGAGTCTATATGTTGAGACCCTTGTTTACCCACACCTAAATATTTGATTGTTCACAGGTGGCAAGCATCTCCCTTCGACCGGTTCAGAAATCGAGGAGTTGGTGATAAGAGCAATTAGACTGCATCTACCATCCGAGTTCGTCTATGAACCGTGGCAGCACAACAACAGTGCATACCGGCGGCTAGTCCTGGACGAGGCCAGGAGGTTCAGCTTAGCCTATTTTTATAAACAAAACGGCCTTTGAGCCGTTTCGCTTTAGCCTTCAAAGTTACACAAACTATTGCTTTTTTGCGAATGGTGTCTGTCCCTGAATATGAGGCCCTGATGAATTTCCCTTGACTTTGGTTGATGAATGTGTATGAGGAATGAAACATGTTGGGTTGACTGGGTATGATGCAGTGTGAGTACCTTGGTGCAATTTAGTGTGGAGCACAGTGTGGGCGAATCAGTTGACCCTAGGTTGCTCTGTCTATATAACAAAATATTTCTTTGTGACTATAGATTCCTTTCTGTAATCTGTAGGGTGGAACCCGATTAACGATGGTTCCCTTTTATGCCACTGTAACTCATACAGTATCTGTTTGAGGTTGTCTTGTGCACTGTTTACATTTTTCCATTGTATTGTGTTCATGAAATATGAATTGCTCCTCTGAAGAATTCTCTGTTTTTAATTATTGATAATCTATTGAATAAACATTTTTTATATTGTGATTAAATTTCTTTTTTGAAAGTGCAATGAGTAGCACTAACCAGGTTATGTGTTCCTATACTCCACTGTGGAGAATAATATGCTCTTTATGTGTAGTGTAGAAAACCTGATCTGGCCCTAGGCAGATGCATCACCTGTACAATACACTGTTCACCAAACCTTTTGTGTTTTTGTAAAGGGCTGTTTCCCTAGTTTGGAGGGTTGTTTGGTGAAGCAGTATAAATACCCTCCCACCTCTTCTTGTGTCAGTTGGTATTTATGTACTTCGACAGTGCTAGAGAGGCGAGTTCCCTCTGATGTTCTCTCTTGAAAGGAGTTGGATAACTCATTTACCAATGATTGACAGAATGTGACCTAATACCTACCAAATGGGGCACGTGACCATGTATTTACTAAAATGAATAAAAGGAAGAATAACGTGCCTTTCCGATCAAGTAGTATGTGTCACATTCTCAATACTCAGGTATACTTTACAAAACAAACTTGTTTTGCCGCACGTTTAGTATTTATAGCACACCCGCGGTTCACGGCTGCCCTCTAATGGCAGCATGGAATACTGCTGCCCTGGCGGTTCCATGTCTTCTTATCAGCGCATCGTCATCTCTATCTGCATGTTTTTGCATCAGTGTAAACGCATCTGTTCATTGTTGCTCTTTTTCAGGGAACAAGAAAAACAGATTTAAAATAGGGAAAAGGTATATGTTTTAAAAAGGATGACGGTAAAGGACTTTTTTAGTTTAAAAAAAAGTTTCCCTGGCGAGTTGCTTTGACACCCATGCAAAGCCAGACGGTCTTTGTGCTGACACAGAACCCACTTAAAATCATTCTACAATGTACCGGAGGATGGAATAAATGCACCTCATATGTTGATGGTGGGATTAGAATCCAGCGCTCCAGGTACCAAAGCTCTGTTCCACTGCTTCTTCTTCAGTGAGCTAGTGTGCCGGCAGGTGCACCGGCCTGCTTGCTGTTTGCCACTGTACACACGCACATTCATGTTGTAGAGCAGGAACATCAAGAGTATAGGTAGGGTGCAAGACGTTGAGTCTGCATTGCCCGGCTGCACATTGTCCAGAGTGGCAAATGCTTAAGCGTTATATCCCACACCAGCAGGCAATATAGCCTCTTATGTGCCCAGCGTATGGGGCCTCCGCAATGCCTTCACTCGGCCTGCTCTTCTGGGTGGCCCAGGGCTTTCCTTCACCTGGGATCCCCAACGGAGCAGCAGGCATTTCCTCCCACCTCCTCTTCACCCAGGACCGCTCTTCACTGCTCCACCCTCCTTAGTGGAGCGGGCTTCTCTGCTCTGCTCCTCCCACGCTGCGCCTGGCATATGATACGCAGCCTAGGAGGACTCTTATGAAGGGCCTGCCGCCCTGGCCACAAGGCAGCCCGTCGGGGGCACAGCCAATCAGCCTGGTCTGGACTGCCCCCAAACGTGGCCCAGGCTGGGCTGTTTGACTTCGGCCCAGCGGGCCAAGACACGCCACCCAGGCACGTGTTGATTCTTGGGCCCATCTGCTCTAGTCCCGGGGTGGGCCGATACCAGCCAGGGCCTTGGGGCAGCCAAGCTGACCCTTACATCATCAGCTCGGCCCTCTGGAATATTCTCTGGGAGGGGCAATGCGCCACCCAGTGCCATTTCTGGATTATAGGCCCTAGGGGGGCATTCGATACAACAACACCCACAGGTAAGTCTTTTTCTTTTCTTTCCCTCTTCTCTTTCTCCCAACTCCTTCCAACTGTCATTTTTCAACTGTCCCTTTGTTTGAAATCCTCCTGGATTTTTTTCTCCCCTGCCGAGCCCATTCTTGGGCAGGGGTGTTCTGTTCTAATGTTCTTTTCTTTTTCTTTCTTGTAAACATTCCATCGAGCCCCCTGGTGGGCTGGATGATTTGATCCAAAACAAACACAGGGAACACATAAATAAATAAAACACACACTACACATGAAATAAAATGTGTTATTACCCCGGTGTCTGCAACGTTATTTTGTAGGTGCTCCCTTGGGAGACAAGCATGTAGCCAGAGTAGCTGGGGCGTTGGGCCACGGCTTTAAAGGTAACCCTATTTATTTGGGCCCATACCTCCTGGAACTGTTGTCAGAAAGTCAGGCTTGTGAGCCACTCCTGACTTCAAGGAGATGCCCAGTCGAGGAAGTGGCCTTGACAACCTTTGAAGAGCGCAGTTGCAAATTCCATTGGCGGGTTCCCGAATGCAGGGCGGATGCTAGAACGTGTATCCAGAGCCCATGTCACCCAGGCCAATATCAAAGGCCAAAAGCGACAGTTTCCAGAAGTCCCGCCATTCACACAAGAAAAGCGTAGAATTGATTCAGAAAGTTACATAATGGATTCAAGTGTGCGCCTTCCACACCCAGAAGAGGATAATTATGGAAGACCGCCCTCGAAGCAAGTAAAATATGCAGGGGGACAAGGTAAAAAAAGGGGGCTTTTTTAGTAGTGCCAGAGGCGATGGAGGTATCAAGCCCGTGCTGTTCAGTGTTATCACGATTCCAAGACAAGCATTTTGCCCCTGAGCTATCCTTCCAGCCCTTGCTCTCCCGTAAACACCTAGAGAGAACTCCACTCTTTTCTCACTCTAGAGTGAGAGCTGAGGAGTGTCACCTGGAGACTAGTCCATGGGGAGGAGCCACCAGGGGACTTGCCAAGGAGTAAGCCTGGACCTGCAGTTCACTGTAGGGAAACCTGCAAACGCTTCGATGTCTGTGCCCTGTGTTGTGATTTATTACAACTGGCAGGGTAGAAAGTTGTGCATTGCACATGCTCTGGATCGTCAACAGAGAGGGGCATAAACCAGACAATAATGTGTGTCTGGGACCCCCTCATGCAACAAGAAGCCACTGTAACTAAGCAGGACCACAAGAAGGAAAGCGGAGCTGGCTTCATATTCAGGAGAGAGTGTTCCCTCAGTCGGGTGATTTGAAGATTTCCCAAAAAGTGAAATGAGGAAACAAGCGAACGAACACATTGAATGCGGCACGATTTCATTTACTCTAAGCATAGACGACATACATACGTGTCAAAATCATTGCATGAACAATCAGAAAAAAATGTACCTTTGAAACAAATCTTAGACTCAAGAACTTCACATAATGCAGAAACCAAAAAGTTGAACATGTATTGCTGACAAGGGCAGCATCAATGAAAACATTCCATGTGCACACACAACAACAGTGAACCTACACCGTGCAAAGCAACAGTACGACAATAAAAAAAAAACACAAAATCCAACTGATTAAAAAAAAAGGGAAATAACACTAAAACACTTGACTGCCCGGGGTATCTACAATATCACCCTATCGCCATCTCATTGCATCGCTGCTGCATCCGAAAAACAGATATCCATACTAATGTGAGTTAGAGATACACTTCAATAAAGAACAGAGATAAAACACTTCTTGGCTACATAAGATGTTCATAGACTTGCCAACTCGAGTTTCGGCTGCTGAAACGGCCATAGACTTTGGCGGTGGCCCAGCCTTCATCAGGGCAAGACACAATTGCAAAAAGGGAAGTCAAAGAACAAACGACATGTTTATGTTGTGGTGAGCGTGATTCACATTGCTGTTCAATAATACTAACAAAGCAGATCTGTTCTCAATCCAATATCAAACACAATAACTGCGAAAGAGCTTGGAATCTGTGTTAAAGAAGCGTGAGGAGTGTGTCTGGGGAAAGTGTCCTCGGGGAGATGAATGGTTATGAAGGGGGGATTTGTTCAGTAGATTGATGGGGTTCTAGGAAATAGGGCCGTCATGGGTGCAATGGAGAAACCATAGGGACTCTAAGGAAGGCTCATTGAAATGAGTGCCATGAGACAGTCCTCAAGGGCAGAGGAAAGTGATGGGCTATAGGATAATCACTGAGGTGCTACGGGCGAGAAGAGAAGGGCATTTTGGGGTGGTCAAAGCGGTCAGTGATGGGGCAAGGACCATAAGCAGGATGGGTGCTTGGAAGAAGGTACATAGCAGGTGGAGCTGGGAGCGGGAGACAAGAGGCTTTCAATGCAAGGGCCGTTTGAGGTGCTCAGGGCTGCTGGGGAATATGGGATGAGCGTCTAGGAATGAGTGCACATATTTCTCAAAGACAAAATGGTCTTGGGCAGTTTGTGCACCTGCCACCTCACCCGGATGGACTAAACATTATACGCCCCTTCTACCCTCTCTTCTGATAAGCCCCCTTCCCTGCTAATACTTTGTAATCTTGAAGACACCATGCTCTCCTCACACTCACAGTGGACTAGTCCAATTCCCTAATTGTGTTCTTCTGTTTTGAACGCTATTTGACTTTCCTCCTCCCTCATTTGACGAGTCCTATTCCTGGCTCTGACTCTGCCATCCGAGCACTGTCTTTCTCACTTATACCCTAAAAGGTGATACTCCCATATCTCTGCCACACAAACTGTTAGGTTGCACACTATCCACGCTCTACAGCTGATGATTCTACCTACTTGTTTTGCCCTCTTCTGTCCTCTTAATTATCTGTTTCTCCTTGCCCCCTCCACCAGTCCCACCTCTCATGATCTCGAAAGAAAATGCTCCTGTGATTGAATTTAGTGTTGCTCTGTGTGTATCTTTTGCTTTTACTGTCCCTTCTTGTGGCCACTGCTAGCTGCAGACTCTTTGATCCATTGGTTGCCCCGCTCCACTTGTCCATTTGCTTGGTGGTGATGACGTTTCTGCTCTAAACTGTTGGATGTTGCTCTTCAGCAAGTTTTTCAGCATTTCAGGTGACGTGTATGCAGGCTCGGACGGGCCTATGGGGCAATAGACCCATGGCCGAACAAACATTGCAAAATGCTGGTTTGGGCCAGTTTCTTTGTGTCAAAGTAGGCCACTTCTTTGACCAATGTGGGCCAGTTTGATGAGTTACTTCACTGTGCGGCTAATCATTTTGACCAGTGTTGCTGAATATTCTTTAAAATGTGCAATTTTCATCACATTTTATCAAAAAGCCCCCTCCCCAATTCCCACTAAAGCCCCCCCCCACACCCCCTCCCCGTGGGAGCTATTCAAGCAGTGCCACAAAAGAGACGAATAGTCATTTGCAGCTGTGGGCCACTTTTTTATTGCCACCCGAGACCATTTTATGGCCCAGTCTGACCCTGCGTGTATAGTCTTCAATGAATTCAATCGTGCTTGTTGTGATGTCTTGCACAAACTTTACTTCAATCCATTTAGGCATATAGTCTGCAGCCACAATGCCATTGCTGCTTCCTTTAGCCTTGCCATCCAACAGCCCTATGAAATCCAAACGTGCTGGGAATGGGGGGAATGGTGCCACCCGCTCCCCCCCCCCCCTCACCCCTAGGCTGGCTGAGCGATTGCTTTAAAAAGAAAGCATTTAAAAAAGAGCAAATCCTTCAAACTCTAGCCTTCCTGCAAGGAAGAGGGTGCTGCAGGGCCGCTCGTCCTCTGTGCAGATGGGGTTCAGCTCGTGTGGATTTCTACAATGTTGCAAATGATCCTGGGTGCCCTCCACACGTGGGCCTTCACAGTGAATAACTGAGGGTGAGAAAAACCTTTCTCGCCGTCGCATTTGCATACCGCACAGAGGCAATGTGCGCAGATCCCCTAAGAAGTCACATATTCAGACCAGGCAAAATGCGTAATTGAACGACATATTCTGCAATCCTGGATGGTAAAGTTGCCCCCACTTCAGCCCATGCACCAATAGCCTGGTACTCCCCTCAGTAGCCCATACACCAATAGCCTGGTACTCCCCTCAGTAGCCCATACACCAATAGCCTGGTACTCCCCTCAGTAGCCCATACACCAATAGCCTGGTACTCCCCCCAGTAGCCCATACACCAATAGCCTGGTACTCCCCTCAGTAGCCCATACACCAATAGCCTGGTACTCCCCCCAGTAGCCCATACACCAATAGCCTGCTACTCCCCCCAGTAGCCCATACACCAATAGCCTGGTACTCCCCCAGTAGCCCATACACCAATAGCCTGGTAATGCCCCCAGTAGCCCATACACCAATAGCCTGGTACTCCCGTCAGTAGCCCATACACCAATAGCCTGGTACTCCCCCCAGTAGCCCATACACCAATAGCCTGCTACTCCCCCCAGTAGCCCATACACCAATAGCCTGGTCCTCCCCCCAGTAGCCCATACACCAATAGCCTGGTACTCCCCCAGTAGCCCATACACCAATAGCCTGGTACTCCCGTCAGTAGCCCATACACCAATAGCCTGGTACTCCCCCAGTAGCCCATACACCAATAGCCTGGTCCTCCCCCCAGTAGCCCATACACCAATAGCCTGGTACTCCCGTCAGTAGCCCATACACCAATAGCCTGGTACTCCCCCAGTAGCCCATACACCAATAGCCTGGTACTGCCCTCAGTAGCCCATACACCAATAGCCTGGTACTGCCCCCAGTAGCCCATACACCAATAGCCTGGTACTCCCCCCAGTAGCCCATGCACCAATAGCCTGGTACTCCCCTCAGTAGCCCATACACCAATAGCCTGGTACTCCCCAGTAGCCCATACACCAATAGCCTGGTACTCCCCCCAGTAGCCCATTCATCAATAGCCTGGTCCTCCCCCCAGTAGCCCATACACCAATAGCCTGGTACTCCCCCAGTAGCCCATACACCAATAGCCTGGTACTCCCCTCAGTAGCCCATACACCAATAGCCTGGTACTCCCCCCAGTAGCCCATACACCAATAGCCTGGTACTCCCCTCAGTAGCCCATACACCAATAGCCTGGTACTCCCGTCAGTAGCCCATACACCAATAGCCTGGTACTCCCCTCAGTAGCCCATACACCAATAGCCTGGTACTCCCCCCAGTAGCCCATACACCAATAGCCTGGTACTCCCCCAGTAGCCCATACACCAATAGCCTGGTACTCCCCCAGTAGCCCATGCACCAATAGCCTGGTACTCCCCTCAGTAGCCCATACACCAATAGCCTGGTACTCCCCAGTAGCCCATACACCAATAGCCTGGTACTCCCCCCAGTAGCCCATACACCAATAGCCTGGTCCTCCCCCCAGTAGCCCATACACCAATAGCCTGGTACTCCCGTCAGTAGCCCATACACCAATAGCCTGGTACTCCCCCCAGTAGCCCATACACCAATAGCCTGGTACTCCCCCAGTAGCCCATACACCAATAGCCTGGTACTCCCCCCAGTAGCCCATACACCAATAGCCTGGTACTCCCCCAGTAGCCCATACACCAATAGCCTGGTACTCCCCCAGTAGCCCATGCACCAATAGCCTGGTACTCCCCTCAGTAGCCCATACACCAATAGCCTGGTACTCCCCAGTAGCCCATACACCAATAGCCTGGTACTCCCCCCAGTAGCCCATACACCAATAGCCTGGTCCTCCCCCCAGTAGCCCATACACCAATAGCCTGGTACTCCCGTCAGTAGCCCATACACCAATAGCCTGGTACTCCCCCCAGTAGCCCATACACCAATAGCCTGGTACTCCCCTCAGTAGCCCATACACCAATAGCCTGGTACTGCCCCCAGTAGCCCATACACCAATAGCCTGGTACTCCCCCCAGTAGCCCATACACCAATAGCCTGGAACTCCCCCCAGTAGCCCATGCACCAATAGCCTGGTACTCCCCCCAGTAGCCCATACACCAATAGCCTGGTACTCCCCTCAGTAGCCCATACACCAATAGCCTGGTACTCCCCCCAGTAGCCCATACACCAATAGCCTGGTACTCCCCCCCAGTAGCCCATACACCAATAGCCTGGTACTCCCCTCAGTAGCCCATACACCAATAGCCTGGTACTGCCCCCAGTAGCCCATACACCAATAGCCTGGTACTCCCCCCAGTAGCCCATGCACCAATAGCCTGGTACTCCCCTCAGTAGCCCATACACCAATAGCCTGGTACTCCCCAGTAGCCCATACACCAATAGCCTGGTACTCCCCCCAGTAGCCCATACACCAATAGCCTGGTACTCCCCCCCAGTAGCCCATACACCAATAGCCTGGTACTCCCCTCAGTAGCCCATACACCAATAGCCTGGTACTCCCGTCAGTAGCCCATGCACCAATAGCCTGGTACTCCCCCAGTAGCCCATACACCAATAGCCTGGTACTGCCCCCAGTAGCCCATACACCAATAGCCTGGTACTCCCGTCAGTAGCCCATACACCAATAGCCTGGTACTCCCCCCAGTAGCCCATACACCAATAGCCTGGTACTCCCCCCAGTAGCCCATGCACCAATAGCCTGGTACTCCCCTCAGTAGCCCATACACCAATAGCCTGGTACTCCCGTCAGTAGCCCATACACCAATAGCCTGGTACTCCCCCCAGTAGCCCATACACCAATAGCCTGGTACTCCCCCCAGTAGCCCATGCACCAATAGCCTGGTACTCCCCTCAGTAGCCCATACACCAATAGCCTGGTACTGCCCCCAGTAGCCCATACACCAATAGCCTGGTACTGCCCCCAGTAGCCCATACACCAATAGCCTGGTACTCCCCTCAGTAGCCCATACACCAATAGCCTGGTACTCCCCCCAGTAGCCCATACACCAATAGCCTGGTACTCCCGTCAGTAGCCCATACACCAATAGCCTGGTACTCCCCCCAGTAGCCCATACACCAATAGCCTGGTACTCCCCCCAGTAGCCCATACACCAATAGCCTGGTACTGCCCCCAGTAGCCCATGCACCAATAGCCTGGTACTCCCCTCAGTAGCCCATACACCAATAGCCTGGTACTGCCCCCAGTAGCCCATACACCAATAGCCTGGTACTCCCCCCAGTAGCCCATACACCAATAGCCTGGTGCTCCCGTCAGTAGCCCATACACCAATAGCCTGGTACTCCCCCCAGTAGCCCATACACCAATAGCCTGGTACTCCCGTCAGTAGCCCATACACCAATAGCCTGGTACTCCCCCCAGTAGCCCATACACCAATAGCCTGGTACTCCCGTCAGTAGCCCATACACCAATAGCCTGGTACTCCCCCAGTAGCCCATACACCAATAGCCTGGTCCTCCCCCCAGTAGCCCATACACCAATAGCCTGGTACTCCCCTCAGTAGCCCATACACCAATAGCCTGGTACTCCCCTCAGTAGCCCATACACCAATAGCCTGGTACTCCCCCCAGTAGCCCATACACCAATAGCCTGGTCCTCCCCCCAGTAGCCCATACACCAATAGCCTGGTACTCCCCCAGTAGCCCATACACCAATAGCCTGGTACTCCCCCCAGTAGCCCATACACCAATAGCCTGGTACTCCCCTCAGTAGCCCATACACCAATAGCCTGGTACTCCCCTCAGTAGCCCATACACCAATAGCCTGGTACTCCCCCCAGTAGCCCATACACCAATAGCCTGGTACTCCCCCAGTAGCCCATACACCAATAGCCTGGTACTGCCCTCAGTAGCCCATACACCAATAGCCTGGTACTCCCCCAGTAGCCCATACACCAATAGCCTGGTACTCCCGTCAGTAGCCCATGCACCAATAGCCTGGTACTCCCCTCAGTAGCCCATACACCAATAGCCTGGTACTGCCCTCAGTAGCCCATACACCAATAGCCTGGTACTCCCCCAGTAGCCCATACACCAATAGCCTGGTACTCCCGTCAGTAGCCCATGCACCAATAGCCTGGTACTCCCCTCAGTAGCCCATACACCAATAGCCTGGTACTGCCCCCAGTAGCCCATACACCAATAGCCTGGTACTCCCCCAGTAGCCCATACACCAATAGCCTGGTACTCCCCCCAGTAGCCCATACACCAATAGCCTGGTACTCCCCTCAGTAGCCCATACACCAATAGCCTGGTACTCCCCCCAGTAGCCCATACACCAATAGCCTGGTACTCCCGTCAGTAGCCCATACACCAATAGCCTGGTACTCCCCCAGTAGCCCATGCACCAATAGCCTGGTACTCCCCTCAGTAGCCCATACACCAATAGCCTGGTACTCCCCCCAGTAGCCCATACACCAATAGCCTGGTACTCCCCCAGTAGCCCATACACCAATAGCCTGGTACTCCCCTCAGTAGCCCATACACCAATAGCCTGGTACTCCCCCCAGTAGCCCATACACCAATAGCCTGGTACTCCCCCAGTAGCCCATACACCAATAGCCTGGTACTCCCCCCAGTAGCCCATACACCAATAGCCTGGTACTCCCCCCAGTAGCCCATACACCAATAGCCTGGTACTGCCCCCAGTAGCCCATGCACCAATAGCCTGGTACTGCCCCCAGTAGCCCATGCACCAATAGCCTGGTACTGCCCCCAGTAGCCCATACACCAATAGCCTGGTACTCCCCCCAGTAGCCCATACACCAATAGCCTGGTACTGCCCCCAGTAGCCCATGCACCAATAGCCTGGTACTGCCCCCAGTAGCCCATACACCAATAGCCTGGTACTGCCCCCAGTAGCCCATGCACCAATAGCCTGGTACTGCCCCCAGTAGCCCATGCACCAATAGCCTGGTACTCCCCCAGTAGCCCATACACCAATAGCCTGGTACTCCCCCCAGTAGCCCATACACCAATAGCCTGGTACTGCCCCCAGTAGCCCATACACCAATAGCCTGGTACTCCCCCAGTAGCCCATACACCAATAGCCTGGTACTCCCCCCAGTAGCCCATACACCAATAGCCTGGTACTGCCCCCAGTAGCCCATACACCAATAGCCTGGTACTCCCCCAGTAGCCCATACACCAATAGCCTGGTACTCCCCCCAGTAGCCCATACACCAATAGCCTGGTACTCCCCTCAGTAGCCCATACACCAATAGCCTGGTACTCCCCCAGTAGCCCATACACCAATAGCCTGGTACTCCCCTCAGTAGCCCATACACCAATAGCCTGGTACTCCCCCAGTAGCCCATACACCAATAGCCTGGTACTGCCCCCAGTAGCCCATACACCAATAGCCTGGTACTCCCCCAGTAGCCCATACACCAATAGCCTGGTACTGCCCCCAGTAGCCCATACACCAATAGCCTGGTACTCCCGTCAGTAGCCCATACACCAATAGCCTGGTCCTCCCCCCAGTAGCCCATACACCAATAGCCTGGTACTCCCCCCAGTAGCCCATACACCAATAGCCTGGTACTGCCCCCAGTAGCCCATACACCAATAGCCTGGAACTCCCCCCAGTAGCCCATACACCAATAGCCTGGTACTCCCCTCAGTAGCCCATACACCAATAGCCTGATACTCCCCCCAGTAGCCCATACACCAATAGCCTGGTACTCCCCCAGTAGCCCATACACCAATAGCCTGGTACTCCCCCAGTAGCCCATACACCAATAGCCTGGTACTGCCCCCAGTAGCCCATACACCAATAGCCTGGTACTCCCGTCAGTAGCCCATACACCAATAGCCTGGTACTCCCCCAGTAGCCCATACACCAATAGCCTGGTCCTCCCCCCAGTAGCCCATACACCAATAGCCTGGTACTCCCCTCAGTAGCCCATACACCAATAGCCTGGTACTCCCCCCAGTAGCCCATACACCAATAGCCTGGTACTCCCCCAGTAGCCCATACACCAATAGCCTGGTACTCCCCCCAGTAGCCCATACACCAATAGCCTGGTACTCCCCTCAGTAGCCCATACACCAATAGCCTGGTACTCCCCCCAGTAGCCCATACACCAATAGCCTGGTACTCCCCCAGTAGCCCATACACCAATAGCCTGGTACTCCCCTCAGTAGCCCATACACCAATAGCCTGGTACTCCCCCCAGTAGCCCATACACCAATAGCCTGGTACTCCCCCAGTAGCCCATACACCAATAGCCTGGAACTCCCCTCAGTAGCCCATACACCAATAGCCTGGTACTCCCCCAGTAGCCCATACACCAATAGCCTGGTACTCCCCCCAGTAGCCCATACACCAATAGCCTGGTACTGCCCCCAGTAGCCCATACACCAATAGCCTGGTACTCCCCCAGTAGCCCATACACCAATAGCCTGGTACTGCCCCCAGTAGCCCATACACCAATAGCCTGGTACTCCCCCCAGTAGCCCATACACCAATAGCCTGGTACTCCCCTCAGTAGCCCATACACCAATAGCCTGGTACTCCCCCCAGTAGCCCATACACCAATAGCCTGGTACTGCCCCCAGTAGCCCATACACCAATAGCCTGGTACTGCCCCCAGTAGCCCATACACCAATAGCCTGGTACTCCCGTCAGTAGCCCATACACCAATAGCCTGGTACTCCCCCAGTAGCCCATACACCAATAGCCTGGTACTCCCCCCAGTAGCCCATACACCAATAGCCTGGTACTCCCGTCAGTAGCCCATACACCAATAGCCTGGTACTCCCCTCAGTAGCCCATACACCAATAGCCTGGTACTCCCCCCAGTAGCCCATACACCAATAGCCTAGTACTCCCCCCAGTAGCCCATACACCAATAGCCTGGTACTCCCCCCAGTAGCCCATACACCAATAGCCTGGTACTGCCCCCAGTAGCCCATACACCAATAGCCTGGTACTCCCCCCAGTAGCCCATACACCAATAGCCTGGTACTCCCCCCAGTAGCCCATACACCAATAGCCTGGTACTGCCCCCAGTAGCCCATACACCAATAGCCTGGTACTCCCCTCAGTAGCCCATACACCAATAGCCTGGTACTCCCGTCAGTAGCCCATACACCAATAGCCTGGTACTCCCCCAGTAGCCCATACACCAATAGCCTGGTACTGCCCCCAGTAGCCCATACACCAATAGCCTGGTACTCCCCCAGTAGCCCATACACCAATAGCCTGGTACTCCCCTCAGTAGCCCATACACCAATAGCCTGGTACTCCCCTCAGTAGCCCATACACCAATAGCCTGGTACTCCCCCAGTAGCCCATGCACCAATAGCCTGGTACTCCCGTCAGAAGCCCATACACCAATAGCCTGGTACTCCCCCCCAGTAGCCCATACACCAATAGCCTGGTACTCCCCCAGTAGCCCATACACCAATAGCCTGGTACTCCCCCAGTAGCCCATGCACCAATAGCCTGGTACTCCCGTCAGTAGCCCATACACCAATAGCCTGGTACTCCCCCCCAGTAGCCCATACACCAATAGCCTGGTACTCCCCCAGTAGCCCATACACCAATAGCCTGGTACTCCCCCAGTAGCCCATACACCAATAGCCTGGTACTCCCGTCAGTAGCCCATACACCAATAGCCTGGTACTCCCCCCCAGTAGCCCATAAACCAATAGCCTGGTACTCCCCCAGTAGCCCATACACCAATAGCCTGGTACTCCCCCAGTAGCCCATACACCAATAGCCTGGTACTCCCCCAGTAGCCCATACACCAATAGCCTGGTACTCCCCCCAGTAGCCCATACACCAATAGCCTGGTACTCCCCTCAGTAGCCCATACACCAATAGCCTGGTACTCCCCCAGTAGCCCATACACCAATAGCCTGGTACTCCCCCAGTAGCCCATACACCAATAGCCTGGTACTCCCCCAGTAGCCCATACACCAATAGCCTGGTACTCCCCCAGTAGCCCATACACCAATAGCCTGGTACTCCCGTCAGTAGCCCATACACCAATAGCCTGGTACTCCCCCCAGTAGCCCATACACCAATAGCCTGGTACTCCCCCCAGTAGCCCATACACCAATAGCCTGGTACTGCCCCCAGTAGCCCATACACCAATAGCCTGGTACTCCCCCAGTAGCCCATGCACCAATAGCCTGGTACTCCCCTCAGTAGCCCATACACCAATAGCCTGGTACTGCCCCCAGTAGCCCATACACCAATAGCCTGGTACTCCCCCCAGTAGCCCATACACCAATAGCCTGGTACTCCCCCAGTAGCCCATACACCAATAGCCTGGTACTCCCGTCAGTAGCCCATACACCAATAGCCTGGTACTCCCCCAGTAGCCCATACACCAATAGCCTGGTACTCCCCTCAGTAGCCCATCGCTGTTCCTTGTTGCTGAGGCCCTTATCTTATTGATGCGTCTTCAGTTTCATCTTGTAAGAAGGCTTCCCCTGTGTTCTGAAGAACGTCTTCATCACTGCTGAGCTCATTGCAACTCGTGCGATAGCAGCCTTGACTGCTACTATACAGTGGTCATAGTAACATCAGTTGGATTGCTTGTGACGCGCGCAGAATGATATGAGTCACTATTAGCAGGCTACAAGTGATGCTGTGACAGTGTTTCATTGACTTGTACAGAACCTCGTGTGAGTAGCAAAAGAAAGACGTACAAACCTATACTTTCTTGCACATGGTCTCTACTGGTCTTTTCCTTTTTTCTTTGTGGTTTTCAACTCATTCATTTGTATTTTTCACTCCCATGTGTATTAATGCCAGCAGCGCGCGATAAACAGAGTGAGACATTCTGACCCAATGCCCTAAAGCTTTGCATGAGATAAGGGACTGAGTGTACTGAAGACATTGTGGGCCGTGCCTACACGTGTTTCACCTGTACGGGCTTTCCCAAGGCAACCTTTACAAAGATGTGGTTTTCATAGTTATAACATTTCCCGTGTTGCAGAGACGTAATTATCCCAAATTAAAAAAAGCAGTACACAGTTTTTGTAAACAATTCCTTCATCAATTTCTTCAATATTCCTTGTTGAGGTTTGTCGATATATAGCGATCTGTTGTGATCATCAGACTTCTCTTTTAAATTGTATCCATTTAAAATATGTCTTGCTCCCACAGTGGGTGGTAGCTTCCATACCAACAGATTGATGGAGTATGTATTAGTTAGGTCATTTCAATTATGCATGTTTCTCATGCTTGCCCTGTTCAGCTAGATTTTGTGATCTAGGTGTTGCTGTGTGTACATAAAAATTAACAACATATACACATGTATAGATACACAGTTGTATGAACACATATAAATCCTTCCATATTTACTTTACTCAAGTAAAAATGCATGCAAACACATACACACAGACAACCGCTCAAAACAGACATGCACGCGCACACACACACATTCCTTGTAAACACTAAAAAATAATACCTTTACTGCCCCTCCATCACCAGCTCCCAGGCAGACTCCGCTCACAGTTTTCTCTGTCTCCATGAATCGAAGTAATCAACTGACTTTAGGTGGCAAGGAATTGGTGACTGAGCAATAATGGAAAGGGTTTGAACTAAGGGGTATGCTATGGTGCAAAAGTGAAACAGAGGTCTGAAAGTTAATTGTAAGGGAGGGGAGAGTGAACATGCTTGGAGGATGAGACTGAGGATGAAGGGAAGAACACCAGAAGATGATGAGCAAGGAAAATAGGGTCAATGTGACTGAGGTAAAGATCTGGAAAGGTAGCTCTGCAGACTAAAGGACCGGTTCTGACATCTGTGCCTACCCTGCGACAAGGCACCCACTTGTGGGACTGGCTCGACCCATTCCTTTTTTCTGACACAGTGCTGCATGCTGGCTTTTTTAACATATGCTTCTATTAAGAGTTTGCTTATATATGTTCATGTTGCTTTATTATCTGACTTGGTGCTTTGAATGCCAGTTTGAAAGTCAGAGTTATTGAACAATGTACTAGTTTAGGCTTTGTCGAACAACTTTGCAGAAAGTTTTTTGTTTGTTCTAAAACCGAAGATAGATTAGGAGAAGATTAAGTCTCCTGTCCTGTCTAACTAGGGCTCAAATTCGCACCTTCCATATTTCACACATTGTGTGATCTTGAGCAAATCATGTTACCCAACTGTGTCTTATTTTCATGTCATAATTAGGATTACTCATCAATGAGATACATTAATATGACACTAGTCATTTTTATAATGCATACTGGTGTGGTGGCAGGATGGCAAGTGTAGGTCTTGTGTTGTGGGGCGGCATGATTCCACATTAGGATCTAATGTTGTGGGGCGCGGTTAGATGGGGTTTCAGGTGTGGGTTTTGTGTTGTGGGAAGGCAGGAGGCCAGCTCTCATAGTGAAGCTCCAACCACTTGCTTGGCACTACAATGTTCTCTAGCTTCCCCAGCTCTTTACGTTGGTTTAAAACTAAAGATAGATGGGGCGAGGGCAAGAGCCTGCTAGAAATTGCAAACTGGGACACCAGGAAATCTGGGCTCAAATCCCAGCTTCCCCATTTCACCAAACTATATTACAATGTTTAAATCGTTTTACTACTTTTGTTATGTGGGAGACGGTCCCTGTGGTCTCCCTGGGGTCTCTAAGAAACAACAAAATAACTAAAAGATATGTTGCATTCTGTCACCAGATTATAAAAGGGAAATAATGTAAGAAAAAGTCCACCACGTCTGCATTTGAGAATGTGTGGGTGGGGAGAAAGTGGAATTCATGTTACCTGCGCTGGAAGTTGGGGTTGCTGCATTGCGGGCCTGGGCCACTGCACCACGAGCTACTAAATTGTCCTTACCCCCAGGACCTGGATGTGAAAAATAATACATCTCAAAATGGGACAAAGCACAATATGTGTCTTATAGAGCCCTAGGTCTGAGACCAAATAGACCACAATATGTACAGTATGTGAGCTTGAAGTGCACTTTCTGCAAGCAACTGCGTGCAAAATGTAATAGATCAAATGTATAACAATGCACAATATATGTCAATGCAAGGCACTTGCTTACATACACCTAGATGTGAGATCTAATGCAGTACAGTGTGCAATAGTGCAATGGAATGTGTACTAGGAACTGGAAGGGAGGTATGATGGAACACAATGGGCCTCATTACGACCCAGGCGCTAAGTGGTAAAAGGCTGCGGTGCCGTTAACCACTTAGCGCCTTACTATGAGGTCGCTTTGCGGGACCCGACCTGAACGGCTGGTCTGGACCTCGCAGGCAATTACGGTACCACAATTTGCGATACCGTAATTGCCGCATTCCCCATTCCCATTGAGCCCTTTGGGGCAAGAATGGGGAAAGGCCATGGGGAAATGGGGAAATACCGCACCGCCAACCTTGGAATGGGGCGGTATTTCCCCATTTCACCATGGCAGACTCTTTACAACACCGGCACCAACCATGGTGCTAATAGCGCCATGGTTTAGCGCCGGTGTTGTAATGAGGGCCAATATCTAACAATGAAGTGTATTTTCTTATGAGTACCTAAACGTGAGCCATATGTGTCAGAGAACTAGTTTACAACAATGTCATGGTATTTCCTAATTAGATATTAAACCACATAGACTGCGGTATGTGGCACTGTAATGGCCAAATACAGCAGAAATCACTAACAGTACATTATATGTGAACAAAGCATTGTGCTGCCCTATGGACACCTAGAACTGTAACCGCATAAAATGACAATTGAAAAGCTACCTTTTACTCTAGATGCTGTGGCCTTGAGCAACTTGTTGCCATGTGCTAACTGTGCAGGTCCTGAAAGGAGAACCTCCTTGTCTTGTTCCCTTTCGTTGTATTCTTCGGCTCAGAGGTCACTGTGGAGCCAGAGTTGTTTGTTTTGTTGTTTATTTATTTGATAATGCGCACCAACACCTCAGGTAGCTGGGCGCAGCAGTACAAGAACATTTAAAGCTTAGTTACAACATGAAACGTACAGGCAATAGGCATGGCATACAGGTTACATAATATAAATGTACAGTCAGGCCAAAAAGCATGGTACCAAAGAGGCAGGCAGATAGACCTAGGGTCAGGAGAGGTGGGAGGAGTGGTGGAGTCATTTCTCAGATGTCCTTGGTTCAGAGCCAGCTCAACAAGGTACGTCTAAATCTAGAGTATGGCTGTTCCGTTCTGAATGCAGTCGAGAGTGCATCCCAGGAAAGGGCAGCTTTGACTGGGAAGCTGCCTCCGTCAGCTATGGATAGTCTGAATCTGGGAATTGCTAAGCAGATGTGATTAGATGATCTAGTGTGCCAGGCAGATAGGCATACAAGAGGTGCCCTTAGCCGCTGCCCTTAACCGGCTGCCTGGGCAAGGCTGCCATGGAGACCTCTCTTAAGTGTGAGTTGTTCCGTATCACATGATGCATTAGAGCACCAATCCAAGTCTGGAGAGGGTGGGATGTGGGAGGGGAGTAGCAGGCAGTGGGGAGGAGAAGGGAAATGAAGGAAGGAGTGAAGAGCAGATTGCACTCAGCAATGGCAGACAACTAAGAGAAAAAGATACCCGCACTGAGGCAGCAAAGCAGGGAAGCACTCCCAAGGTGCTCCTGGCCAGGGATAATTTTCCAAAGAAAGGTGTAATGATCCATAGGAGAGAAATGTTTTCCACTGTCCTGGGTCACCTGACCCACTAGAGCACTTATTGAAGCGTGGGGAGGAGGCAGGCAGTGGGAAGAGGAAGAGAACCAGGGTTGAAGTTCTGACTGCGCTCAGCAGTGGTAGAAAAACTAAGAGAAAACACTGAAGTGGGGCAGCACTTCTAGAGCCCTCCTAGGCCTGGGATCATTTTGCAAAGAAAGCTGTGCTGTTCCGAATGTAAGGAAAGCCCTTCTGATGTTCCCGGTCACATGACCCATGAAAGCACCAATTGAAGGTGTCAGGGAGTGGAAAAAGCAAGCGGTGGGAAGAGGAAGGCAAATGTGGGGGAAGCACGGATTGAGCTCAGAAATGTCAGAAAACAAAGAGGAAAAAGTTACCCACAGTGAGACAGAGAAGCGGGGAAGCACGCCAAGGGTCCTCCTGGCGCAGGGATCATTTCCAGAGAAAACTGTGCTGCTCAGGGTGTGAAAAGGGGCCTTCTGGTGGCCAGTGGTGGAAATGGAAAACATTTAAAGTGAGGTGGCACAAGGGCCAGGGTGGGGCAGAGTTTTGAGGAGGGGCGGAGTTCAGAGGGGGCAGAGCTGGCAGTCTGCTCAAAGGAAATGTTCAAAATAATAGTTTTAAAATGGTGCAATTTCTTTCATGCTGCTTCTTTTCAATAAGTACACTGGCAAACAATAAAAGGCTCTCACCCTTCAACCCATCAATCTATGCTGCAATATGCCCTGGACAAAATATACAAAGATGAGACATGTGCTTTGATGACACTTTTATGTGGTCTTGTGGGTAAGCGTCAACACTGGGAACGTGACAACCTGGGTGAAATCCTGGTAGCCAAGCACTTGAACAAGTTTACCGGCCTCAAAAACACCTAAGGGGTGCTGTATTTGCCCTCTGAAAAACGGCGACACTGTCCACCCATGTATCCTTTCTTTATGCCCTGCAAAGCAGCACAGGGCCACAATCAGGGAAAATGACTGCTCCAGTCTGCAGGATTGCAAACTCTCTTGCCACATCCTGGGTAAATATTCACACCTCACTTGCACTCTCATCATCTCCCCTCCTCACCCTCTGCTTGGCTTTCAACAATACTCTGCTTTATAAAGAGGGCTTGAAACGGGATGCAAGGGGGCTAGGGCCCGAGAAAAAAGGTGTGAGGGGAATGGGGGCCCAGAAAAGAGGTTCAAGGGGGCTAGGGCCTGAGAAAAAAGGTTCAAGGGGGCTAGGGCCTGAGAAAAAAGGGTTGAGGGGAATGGGGGCCCAGAAAAGAGGTGAGTGGGGGCTGCGGGCCTGAGAAGAACTTTTTATGGTGGACTATGTGCTATGCAAGATTCAATAACATAGCATAACAGGGCATAGCAAAACGTTTCACTCATTCTCTGTTGGACAGTTCTCTGGATGGCTCATGCCACTTTGGTGACTGGCAAAAAAGGAGAATAAAGTTAATGATGGCTCTGCTGAGGTCGGTCCTCTATACTGCAAGGGATTACACTATTTGTCCAGAATCACACATTGTGGTTAAACGGTGAAGCTGGGATTTTAACCCACGTACAGTTTAACCACTTGAACACAAACCTTCCAAGCTCCATTTGGCACAAATATTGAAAGTTTGGATTTCAAGGCCTGGAATTATGTCTTGTATAACAGAGCTCTCAAATTACCCATGGCTTTGCGTGACAATGCCATCCAGTCCTGATTACTTTCCCTGGAATTCGGGGACTTTAAGTTTTCCTAAATTTCAAACAGCAGAGAAAAACCTACATGTCCCAGAATCCAACTGGAAAAAACAGGAACTTCATGGCCTTCTCACACATGGCCTTGAGAATATCAGAGCTTAGATAGTTTACTTTTAAAATGCACAACTCATAGTATAGCCACATTACCATAAGTTAATCCTTAGAGGTACATGTTAAAGCAAAATAATATTGTTGTTGCTTTAATTTCCCCATCCTGATTGGAAAATTAGAAGGTCCACAATGCAATATATTGCAAACCTGAAAAGAAATCTTTTTTTTAGACCGCTCCTTGGATAAAGGTTACTTTTGTCACTAACTTCCAGCAGGCTGGTGTGCAAGATGTTAAGAGCTTTTTCCTATTCATATAAAGCAACCCTTTTTTAAGTGAACGCCTTCTTACTAAGGTAATGAGTCCATCAGTGTCAAATAAAGGCTGGGCTGGATAAGAGAAAGGGGCATGTTGCAGGTCAGTAAATAGTCACTGGCAGCCCAGTTCAGGACACTGCACGTGGCCTTGCATAAGAAAGGCAATCAGCCTGAGCTTTGAGACTGCAGCGACTGGGATTGGCACCCTTCTCAGACTATCTTGACTAAACACACATGAGAACGAAAGTCCTGCCCTCTTTTAATGTGCGTTTACATTGTGAAAGATGGGGCAGGGCGATTTGGCGCAGGCCGATTCGCCACGACCACTTTGGCGCAGGAGATAGTTTGGCCCGGCCATTTTGGCGCGCACAGTTCGGCGCTGGTACGTTTCGCTGCGGGCCTCTTTTGACCCAACGGATTCGTTTTTTTATGTACGGTATTGCATTATGGTGCTGAAATATGTGACTTGTGGATAGTACAGTAAGACTACCAGTTTGGCCTAACGGTTACGTTTTCCATCGCAGATGCTTACAGGCAATGGTTCACGGCTGAGCGACAGCTTTCATTTTTTTTCTTGTTATATATACACGCACATATTCATATTCTCTGCTTTCACTGAAATTGCCCCCCCCCCCAATACGATGATGTAGTAAAAAAAACATAATATATAGCATGCATTTTCTTATCATGATATCGAATTATGTTGGTGAACTATGTCACTTGTGCACATTGAAACAGGACGGTGAGTTTGGCCATGAGGTTACGCTCTTGGCCCCACTCCCCCCAGTTTACAGACTACGGTTCGTGGCTGAGGCACAGCTTTTTTTTTTTTAACCTTTCTTTTATTTTACCATTAAAATAAAAATAATGGTATGTTTTGCTAATTAGAAAAATAATATAGGTATAGTTCAGCCATGAACCATGGTCTGGAGGACTGCGGCGGAGAATTTAAACACAAGGACAAACTGCTCCTGTGAGTTCAATATGCACAAGTTACCAATTTTACCATCATCATTCAATATGTTGATAAAAAACATATATATTGTATATATATATATATACATATATTTACATATAATCACTGGATTACAATATACCGTTTGTGAAGGAGACGTGCATGCGGAGAATGGTGTGATCCATTTCCATTTGGCATGAGGGTGTTTAGAAGTGGCTGCAATGTCAGCCACGTCCAAACGTCCCTCGCGCCAAATCGGCGATGCGAGAAAGGCTGCTGCGCCAAAATGTGCGCGCTGAACTGGCCGCCGCGCCAAAGCGGTCGTGCCAAACCGGCCTGCGCCGAATCGGCGGCGCCAAAAAGGGGTGTACCGGTGAAAGATGCCAGGCCTGACCGAGAAGGGTCATGCGGCTGCTTGATGGCTGGATCCGCCACTGACTACAGGCGCTAGAGATTCTCTGAAGCTGAACGAGGGTCAGCCAGTCTCTGTGCGGGCCCGTGGGATCATTTTCCAAAGCAAACTGTGCTGCTCAGGATGTGAGAAACACTTTCGATTTTCTGGGTCACCTGACATTTTGGTGAAATGACATCCGTGTCACTCCCACCTCATCATCCCATCGAGAAGCTGTGAAAAAGTTGAGAATAGTGTAGCAAGGCTGAAATCAGTGGTGGTGGCAATGCTACTCAGGGGAGCAATATGTACGCAAATTACAAGATTATACGGCGCAAGGTAAAGAATTTTGCACAAAGTCGTTGAATTGATTGTTGAAGAGGGCACTACAAATTGTCGTCCCTTCTTAACAAATGATCTGGAAAAGATGAAAATAAATACACACCACGGCATGAAGCTAGGAAACAGTGCCCTCCAGTGGACAATGGCTTCAACGTCGTTGCATAGAGAATATAGAATCAGGAGATCAAAACGGCAGTTTATTCAGACACCTCATTCAGTGCAGTGGACTATATCATATGTGAGGGAAGATTCCACAAAAGTTGGTTTAGGAAAATCCTTTAAGGAAAATCCGTCTAATGTTCGGGACACACCAGAATGAAAAAAGTGTTTTTAAAATGTACGTTTTGCCGGTTGCGTAGTTAGATTTAAGAGCGCGTTCCCACCTGATTTGAATGGATGCAGCAATGTGCCATGGTTCTCTCAGGGCATCTGCCTGACGACTTTATCTTGGAACTACACGGGTCCTTTTGACTATCCTGAAGCTAGATCCATGCTCACAAAATTCCGTAATAATTATAATAATAAAATAATAATAATAATAAATAATAAATAATAATATAAGTGTGAAATGCACATACCCCCTTTTTCATTTAGTGCTGACGAAATAACTTGCAAACACAAATAGCAACCAATAAGACATATGTGTGCAAGTGAAACATATCCACTGTACATTCAGGGCCGACTCTAAAAACTATTTTAAGCGGGGCACAAACGTAGCTCTGGGAGCAGCAAACACCAATAGGGTCAAATGGCTAAAGCGAGCTTTTAGGTGAGCAGTTCCTTAGCAAACTGTTTGTTTTTATAAAAAGGATGGCGGTAGTCATTCCTGGTTCCTTATTTTCACGGCGTCTTCTCTTTCACTGAAGGTTGATGCGTTACCTGGGACTGTCAATTGCTATCTTCTCAAGTCAGATACGAGTTCTAAAACTCTTCAACATGAGCCTAGCGGTGAAATCTTTCAGTAACTGCTTCCTCGGTTACAAACGCTTACTTCATCTGCATGTTGAACCATGAAAACTAGGAGTAATTTTACAACAACCTTTAAAACGTGCCCACCTATGTGTTATGGGCGTTAACCAAAAACAAGGTTGGGCCGTCTATATTTTTTAAGAAGACAGGCTCCTAATGTCTAGTTGCCAAGGTTTCATTTGCTCTTGTTAACAGTAACTGCAAGTATCCTTGTATGCTGCGGAAATAATTCATTCTGACACCTCGCATTACCCCAAACTTGGCATGTATACACACATACACCCCTCAATGAAATGCCGAAACCAAGGTTGGGGTTCCGTTCGGTTTCGGATGAGGCAGCCATCTTAGTTCTAGTTGTCAATTGGTATTGTTCTTTTATGGACCGTGAATGGCTCAATCTTCACTTGACCCCAGAAAGGGCAACATGCATGCACACTTACCGCTTGTACAATACCCAGACCTGTGCTGGGCCTCCTTTGGGGTCTGTGGAACAGTCTATTTTCTTGGGTATCCAGTATTGTTACTGGAAATTAATACTGAATTAAATTTTACTGAAAAAAATACCAAACAATAAATATATAGGGGCGGTAGGGGTTAAAAGGTGTGGGGGGTTATAGGTGTAGGTAAACGAGGGGTTTGGGGGACCACCTTTTTTGGAAAAATGTAATTTGGTAGCATTTGGTCTGGTAAACTCACACAGAGCCATTTTCTTATAGTTGCCCATTGACTGCTCCACAGTAGACGGGTGATGCTATCGATGCACAGTGTGATGTCAAAATCATGAATTCTGACACATCCAGTCCCAAAACTAGGCCACAATCATACAGGCATAGGGGGTCATTACGAGTATGGTGGTAGGGGATTAACGGCACCGGTAAGGATGCCGGTGCCTTAACCCCATACCGCCACATTCCGAGGTCCCTTAGCGTGTCCCACCAGGTACGGCTGGTCTGACCAGTCATTCTTAGCGGGACCCGTTAAGCAGTAAACCCCGGTTCGGCGCCGCTGGTTTGGCGTGGGGATGTTTTGGTGTGCCAGCGCCGAACCGGCCGCGCCAAATCGTCCCGAGTCGAATCGGCCGTGCCAAATCGTCCTGCTCCGGACGTTCCAGGAACGGGAGTACTGCCAGCCGTTTTCAAGACCCATTTCTCATTGGCCATGCTGGTGTGCGCGGAGTTGCAATGAAAAGCGTACGTTGTTGCCTCTCATCTCACAAGTACCATAAGAGACCGCTGGTGCAGTTGGATCTCACTGCATCCTGTGGCTGCAGACGGCCAAAGGAGAGCGAGGAAGGCAGCGGCTAAATGTGGCGAAGCAGGGATGGGGAGGGGGGGAGCACGCTGTGTGAGGTGACCGAGGTGTGTGCGCTCGGAATAGGAGCAGAGACGTCAGAACGCAGGGATAGCAGCTACGGTCTGGTATGACGAGTTCCCATATTGCGAAGCGCTTGCAGAACCCGGGCTGCCGGCGAGTGCATGATCGCCCTGGGACATAGTGGGAGGCTTCAATGGGCAACAGAAGGTGTATGCATGAGAATAGCCCGCTGCCCCGAGGGAAATGCATTACAGAGAGGCAGCCTGGGGCACTCCGGGTTGGCCTGCACAAGCCTGATGGCAGGCCCAGAGGAACTATCAGGGCCGGAGCAACAGTGTTTTGTTCTGCTTTAAGTGACATTTGGCCCCTGGAACATGCACAATATATAAACATTAAAAAGTTAATAAAATAATAAAATGAGTGGTGTCAGGAAGCCTGGCCTGCTGCAGCAAGAATCCTTGTTCATTGCTTTGCAACCAGTTCGGCGCGGGTTCTGTGCGGCCAGTCGCGGCCAGGCCTGTTCGGCGCGAGGCCAGTTCCGTACGGGCTCTGTGCGGCCAGTTCGGTGTGGGCTGCCGCGCCAAACCGGCTCCCGCGGCAAATCGTCCCGCGCCAAATCGGCCGCGCCAAATCGTCCTGCTCCGCCCCTTAAGGGACTTTGGAGCTAATAACGGGCCCGCAATTAGCGCCTTCCCCATTCCCGTTGAGCCCTATGGGGGCTCACATGGGAATAGGGAATGGTTTTCTGAATGCGGACTTACCGGGTCCTCCAAGGTTGGAATGACCCAGTAAGTCCCCATTCAGAGACACAAGACCCGGACTCAGGTTTGGAGGCAGCCATGGTGCGTAATGACCCCCATAGTCTGTCCAATGGCAAAAGGCTCGGGTTGACCTTCTTTTAGTTTCCGGGACACATCCTCTGTTATTAGAGTTGCATAATTTTCATGCTCCTTAGTTAATGGTGAATGGTCAGAAGGTTTTGCAAATAAAAGGCTCTGACACCTTCACATGTCTCGAAACTTACCAAAGTTCTTACACATATGTCACTCAATCCAATAACCAACACCAAGGTTAGGCCTCATTTGAGCTTCAGGGAAAACTCCTCTTTTGTTGCAATTACACAATTGTCATACTTCTTAGTTAACAGTAAATGCTGCCATATTTGTTTGTGAATAAATCCACTATGGCTGAACAAACTTGTTTGGGTAAACTCCAAATTACCAGAATTGTCACTGATTAAGCCAGTCTGATCTTTAGCAGACGTCCTTCAAGGTTCTGGGGGGGGGGGACTCGGGCGAGTTTGGCTTGTATGCTATTTAAGGCATGCACCATTGGAGTTTTTGATCAGTCTTGTAGGCAGAGGCTGGAGATAGTTAGGGTAGTTGCGGGGGAGTTAGAACATTGACAGTGAAATATGATTAAGTTGAGCGCAGGAGAGATAGAATGTTGAAATAGGATTTATTTGAGGGTATAGGTAGAACTCTGAAATATGATTTAGTTGAATGAGAGGCAGGACATTAAAATAAGGTTTTCTTGAGGGAGTGGTAGAAAATGTAAAAGGATTAAGCTGAAGGAGAGGTAGAAAACTGAAATAAGATTTAGTTTAGGGAGAGGGAGAAAATAGAAATAGGATTTATTGATGGAGAAGTAGGAAATTCAAATAAGATTTAGTTCAGGGAAAAGGAGAACATCGAAATAGGATCTATTGATTGAGAGGTAGGAAATTGAAATAGGATTTTGTTTAGGGAGAGGGAACTAATAATTGAAATAGGATTTGGATGAGGGAGACATACAAAACTGAAATGGGATTTAATTGATGAGAAGTAGAAAGGTGAACTAGGATTTATTTGAGGGAGAGCAAGATTATTGAAATAATAGTCCAGAGCAGAGCGTGTGAGTCTGCTTTTTGTTTTCATTGCTGCTGGGTGGACCCACATTAACACTCCTTTGACCGCGGAGCGGACCGTGGAGCTACAGCGGAGAGACTACTGCAGAGTCGAGCAGTCTGCAGTCCAGAGCAGAGCAGAGCGTGTGAGTCTGCTTTTCGTTTTCTTTGCCGGTGGGTGGACCCACATAAACACTCCTTTGACCACGGAGCGGACCACAGAGCTACAGCGGAGTCTACTGCAGAGTCAAGCAGTTTGCAGTCATGCAGAACGTGCAGAGGGTCAGTGGCGCCGGGGACTCGACGAACATCAGTCCCGCAGAAAAGAGGCACACGGCAATGGGAGAAAACGTGGAGCTTCATGATGCAGCGGACGTTGATGATCCGAGCATGGTGGAACTGGCAAGATGCCTCAGAAGTAACTCAAAGCTCCCGCTGCCGGAGAAAAAGTCACCTGCCTTTAAGCCAGGTAAGAGCTACGCTACCCCATCCGCTCCGACTCGTGCAACAGAGTCGCTTTTTGACTTTCTGCCTGAACTCCTCATTGAACACCCAATTAAATTAAAGGAAATGTCAAACACTGCCACTGCAACGGCAGTGGAGAAAACCCTGCTATTAGCGGCTGAGACAGAGGCGGGACCCGTAGTGTGTGGCGGGGAGGCAGGCCGGAGGTCCGCCTCGGCGAGAGGTTTGTCAGCCGAGACTGCCGGAGGGCAGTCTGGGACGACCCTTTCTCCAGCCTGCCCCGCCAACACACCTGAAATGCAAGGAAAAAGTCTGGCTATAATGACACCGCCAGACACTGCGGACACTGGGGAAAGAACTGTAACAACACCGCAAAGTGGAAAGGGTGTCGCAAGGATCAGCCTCTATGCGAGGCGAAAGGAGGGGGGACCCAGTCAAAAGAGCAGGAGCATCGGCGGCCGCTGGACATTGGCACAGGTGTAACGGGGTGCAGAGGAAAATGACACTGCTAACAACAGCCCAAATTCACCCTTTATCTCAAACAGAGGTGCAAAACCAGCATGAAGTAGTAAATAAACAAGCAAAGACCAAAGAGGCACCAGCGACCTCTGATATAACACAAGTGTTCATTAACACAAAAGAAAACTCTATATGTGTAGAGGAGATCATGGAGGATGATATGGATGACGATACTCCCCTGTCTACAAAGCCCCTGGTGGAAAACGACCAAAACACTCCGTCTAGCCCAGAGGAGACGACCGCGACAGACTGAAAAAAGGGGGTTGGGGCAAAACAAACTGAAACAATCTATAGCAAAAGACAAAAAGGGAAAGCCCTTAAACCAAAAAAACAGAGAAACTAAAGGGCAATGTGCAGACTAGCAGCAACTACACAGGTACCAGTTTTGGAATGAAAAACCAAAAAAAACAGTCAAAAAACAATAAACAAGTTATCCAATCCTCTAATCTCAAACACACTGCTCAACTTCTTTAAGAAGCAACAGCACAAACGGAAACTCAATACAGACACTGAATTATCCGATGCAGAAATGCTGGAAGTAGTAGAAGAGATTCTGCCTGCAAATAAAACAAGAAAAACGGATGATTCAAAAGCTTCTACTAAAGAAAATACAGAAAATGGTCCTGAGCATAATAAAGATCTAGTCGTGGAGCCTAAACTATGTGATTCTATCATTACACTACGAGGAGGAGGCGAAAATCACCTCTCAACAGATCTAAAAGGCCTCCAACATTCTGATAAGATGGCTCAAGATGCGGCATGCCTAGAACCAAATGTTCCCTCTGATTTAGAGAAAAAAGTCTTGTCCAAGTCTGAGACCCTGCAAAAACACAATGACGTACAACAGGAAAAACTAGATTCCATAGAGAATACTTCATTTCCAGACTCGCATGGGCATGTCATGCCACAGGAGGAACAGGCGAGGGAGTATCCTCACACTTCGGGTGTTGGAAGGAAAATGAGCGAACAGTCATGGGCGAAAATCCATCTGCAACATTCAAACGGGAGTGAAACTCGATCAATACATACCACGGAAAAAAGCATGTCACTAAGAAGTCAGACGGGGAACCACGGGGAGCATCAATCTCTGGCGACCTCCCCCCGGGCATCTTCGTTTGCTGAAAGTCCGGCTCACTCTCACACGCTACCATATAACTTAGAACAAATGCCGGGGAAACATAGAAGACATAGTGAAATCATGAAGGATACACAGAAAAACTCACCCAACCAAAAATCTGATATGACAACGATTATGGCAGCAATTACTATCTCCCTTGCTCCGTTTGGAAAACTTTATGAAACTATAAACGAAGCTACAAAAGATAATACAACCATCGTAGGGAAATTACTATCAAAATTTGACTTCATTGAAGGATACTTAACAGAGATGGAAGCTAAAAATCTAAAACAGACTGCAACATGGGAGGTAAAATGGGAAGCCATGGAGGCAGCTCTCAAAGAGGAAAGTTAAAATAACAAGCTAAAAAAAAAAAAAATGGGAAGTCAAACTCAAGTATGGCCAACAAAGGAGAAGGTTGACACAGACTGTGTGGCTGGCAAGTCTAAACAGGCCCCTCTGGCTGAAGATGTACGGGTGCAAAGCCAAAATACGAGACTGGACCAAAATACAATATCTAGAAGCGATCAAAGAGAAAAATATGCTTGAAGTTAGCACAACAAACAGAAACAGCAAAAAATTAAATTCCGTCAACAGGGGGCAGTATCGACTTGACCAAGAGTCCTAAGCGAGACAAACAGAAAACTACAAAAATTCTGAAAAAGAGCATACACACAGAAAAGTCTGCAAGAACAGTGGAGGAATTTCTAACGAGAAGTCCATTATTGGATATATCGGTCTACCCGGACTCAGAGCCAGATAAGGAGACGTCTCAAGACAAAGTTAACGAGACCACGGCCAAAGAGGACATCACAAAGACAGATCAGATAGAGGCAGAAGTCCCCACAGAAAACAAGACATCTAAAAAGGGGGAGAAAACAGGGTCTAAACAGCAAGGAGCCAATCAACGAGACCAGAGTCATGGGGAACACTCTAAAGAAAAACAAGAAACAAATCAGAGTGACTTAAATAGACGGACATTGACCCCAAAAAGACAAAGAGTACGAAGTAACTCAAAGGAAAGAACAAGAAGAGCATTGGGGTGGGAAAGACCTACCCTACGAGAAGCTAAATCGGAAAAAAATAGTGTTCAAGCTAGAACAATCATCATGCAAAAGTGACTATATCATCCTGAACAGGAAAACAGTCTTAAAAACATTGAGTACAATTGCTTCTCTGCAAAACTTGAAGACAGAGGACTTCATCTTAATTGAACCCTATCATCGTGATGAGAAGGCAAAAACATACCTCCACATCAAAAGTGGGGCAATTGAGAGACTCACAAACGAGCCATATAAAGAACTAAAAAAAGCAGGCTTCACACAGACAGAAGTAACACAAGAAAGTAAACATGATGGAAGGCCAAGGAGTCTCAAGGAGAGTGAGGGTCCAAAATGTCGTCAGATATCAAAAAGCCAAGTCCAGGAAAACTGGAAAAGGGCCAATCTAGGAGAAACAAATGTAGAGGAAATCCATAGCCACAGGAGGTATAATTATCGAGAAACCAAACGAGAGTCGAGCAGGCAAAGAGAGAATTACACCAGGTGTGCACGAAAAGATGGATCACCCAGGAAGAGTGAGCAATATCGTAAACAGAGATTTCATTCAGAATCAGAGGAAGACCACCAGAGACCAGATACTTATCGCCTTAAAGGCCAAGTAAACAAACGGGAAAACGATCAGGAAAGAGAAGTGATTGATCGAGACGCGGAAGACTCAAGGAAACCACAGGGCCCATGGAAGTGGCTAAAGGCAGCCCTAAACTCTAATTCAGAGAAATAGCAACCATCAGGAGGAGCGCCGGAAAAACAACCTCCTCCGATTCATCTTCAACAAACTACGACAAAGAATGTCTTGAAGATGGGCTCATGAAACACGAGAGGTCACCACCATCTAACTAACCCAGATAACCAAGACCTTGGAGAATTCAACATACTTTGTCTCCAAGAAACATGGTTAATGGCGAAACCAGCAATGGACGGTTTTGAGATAGCTTTCGCCCCGGCAACAAAAGGCATGTTTGGTCGACCATCGGCAGGGCTACTGATATCTATTCGAATGGGATGTGGAGTTGAAATCACTAAAAAAATAATGGAATCATAAGGTATTCTGGCAATCCTAACAACGTGGAAGCAAAAACAGAGCACACAAAGGCAAATTAAACCGCCAAAGATCGCAATAATAACTGTATACTTAAATCCACAGAGAACTTCGAGCACGGAATTCTGTAAAAAAATAGAAAAAGTGATCGACTGCATTGCACTGGAAGACCCGCAAACACATATAATTTTATGTGGAGTCTTAAACTCGAACTGCATCGTCGACCTAGACAACACGGGGGCGAAGAAAGCACGTTCACAAGCCGAAGAGAGAGGAGTAGTATGGATGGCTCTGATGAATTCTAGAAATCTACATAAAATTGCAACAGTGCACATGGGAGAGAGGAAAATCGAAAGCTACCCTCGATTACTTTTTTACCTCTGAGAGTATGCTACATTACATAGAAGACTACTCGGTGGTCAAAACTACGGAGAGCGAAAACAAATTGGTCGCAATTGCATGGGCATCAACATCCCTCCTAACTCAAAGCTACAAACACCAGATAGAGGAAAATAACCAACGTACGCGGCTGCGATTAACTGCAACTAACATTGCACATATTACAAACGCCTATAAAAATCAAACCAACGAATTGCAAACCAACTCAGCACGACCAGATTATTTGCCCTTCCTCCTACAGCACAGAAAGAAAATGAAAGACGGAAATCACACCACAACTATAAACATACATGCGTACGATAAAGAAGTGGTGGAAAAAGAAGAGCTTTAAGAAAAGCAAAAAGACAAGCCAAGTCAGCGAACACCTTGTTGGCGTGGAGCAAGCTGCAAAGCGAGATAAAGTCATACAAATCCTGGATCCTAGGTCACAGGCACATTCAGTACCAGTAGGACGCGGAGCAAATGCTTAGGGCACTTAGCACCAAGAAAACCAGTGATTTTGGGCGCTTATCAAAAGGCCAAATAAAGAAACAGACATTAAAACAATCAATGCAGTGAGTGGAGAATCATGGGCCACATTCTTTGAGGATCTCTACAAAGCCCCAACATCTAGCGAGGTTCTTCCACAAAGAAACACAGGTCCTCAATGGATTGACCTATCTGACAGACAAGATATAAGAGCCGTAATAACAAGACTCAAAAAATCAAGGGCACTGGGTCCAGATGGACTCAGCAACATAGACATCAAACAAAACATGGAGGAATGGTTAGATTTCATCAGTACCATCTTTGAACACTGTAGAAAACAAAAGCCATTCCTGCATCCTGGACTGAAGCAGTGATTGCCCCGATATACAAGCAAGGAGACAGAGAAGAACCCGGCAACTACCGCCCGATAGCACTCCTTGATATAATAGGGAAAATATTTGCAACCCTACTTCTAGCCCACTTTCGCACCTGGGCAAGAACATCACCTGCACATGATCCCTTCCAAATGGGCTTCCTCAAAAATGGAAGTACCTCAGTGAACATTTGTTTGTTAAATCTGATAAAAGCGAAGGTAAAACAAGAAACACCGCCAGTGTATATGGCTTTTATAGACCTGTCACAAGCATTCGACAGAGTAGACAGGCGAAGACTATGGACTAAACTGCAAAACTGGAATTGTCCAAAAAAGCTACTCAACCCTGTGATGGCCCTACACGAAAACACCAAGCTAAGAGTGCGACTTAACACCCAAGGGATGCTATCGCACAAAATTCCATCAAAGCGCGGCGTGAAACAGGGCTGCCTCTTAGCCCCAGCCCTATTCATCACATATTTAGGCGATCTCAAGGAAGCCGAACTTTCTGTAAGGTCTTTTCCTCCAAATTTGAGGAAGGTGAACATCTCAAGAATATTATATGCAGATGACCTTATTCTGCTAGATCAGACAAAGATTGGCCTTCAGCACCAACTAAACAACTTGGCGGCGTACATGGATGAAAACAATCTGCAAATAAACAAGAATAAAACAAAGGTTCTGATATTTGGGAAAAGCTCACGAAAAAGAAGGCAAATAAATGTTTTTTGGGAAATATAAACATCGAGGTAGTGCTATCCTACAAATATCTAGGAGTTTTCATAGATGCATCAGGCCAGGAAGAGACAATGCAAGCAATGCTCTGGAAAAAAGCTAAGAATTTAGCAGCTCAAATGAAGACCCTGGATAGAAAATACAGGAAATTTTCAGTCATCCCAGTAATACAATTCTACAAAGGAAAGGTAGTCCCGACCCTCACCTACGGGATGGGTGCAACTTTGAACATGCCAAACACCATATGGAGGAAACTGGAAGGGTTTCTTTGGAAATCCCTACTAGGTCTACCAAATTCAGTTTCAGTGGTACTCATCATGCGAGAACTAGGCCTGCTCTCTCTTGAACAATCCGTAACTCTTGGTGCAATGCAACTCTTTAGAAACACCTCACTACCTGAGTCACTGCTGCCCTACAAGATCATCGGAATTGAAATAACAAACCGCAAGCTGACCACCATGATTAGATGGGTGGATAAACTAAGGAATAAATTGGAGGAAGTGGCGTGTACAGAAGAAGACTTGCAAAGGAACCCCACAAGAGTAAAATCCAAATTAAAAGCTCAAGACTGAATCAATACTCTGGAAAAGGCACAATCCAACAAACTCATGAAACATCTGCCACCTACCTGTAACAGTCTGAATGGGCCAATGCCGTACTATGTAAAGTTCCCCGACAAACTACTCAGGATCACCTTTATGAGAGCACGTTTAAACCTCCTCCCTACCCGCGAAATTCAAGTGATTAGACTAAAAACGGCCACTAAAGAATGTAGATTATGTAGCGACGTAAATAAACTGGAAACAGTACGCCATCTTCTGATGCAGTGTTCGGAGCTAAGAGAAATACGTGCTACATATCTAAACAACCTGTGCACCGATTTTGCGGGACTACAAGAAGAAGAAGAAACGACATGGTGGAACAGGCGGATGTTAGGTGAAAAAACATCATGGGCATTAGCAACAGTAAAAATTTTGGAAGCTGCATTCCGCAAAATAAATGCACAGGGCCTCATTACGACCCTGGCGGTAAGGGGTTAGCGCCATCGTTAGCTGCGCCGACCCCTTACCGCCAATCACGAGTTCCCTTTCCGCCATGGCGGATTTTACACCTGCTTCTAGCGGGTGTAAAAATCCATGGCGGTAAGGGAACTTGGTGTTAATTACGCCACCGTAATTTACGGTGGCGTAATTAACGCCTTCCCCACTCCCATTATGCCCTATGGGGCAAAAATGGGAATGGGGAAGGGTAAATGGGGATTGGGGATTTACCGCCCCGCCAAGGTCGGAATGGGGCGGTAAATCCCCTTACCGCCATGGTGTTAACGTAGTTAGCACCATGGCGGTAAAGTCACGGCCCTGGCGGTAACTTTCCGCCAGGGTCGTAATGAGGCCCACAGTCTGGTAACTAGGGCAAGAAAACAAGTTGAACCTTTGTTTGTATGACTGTAGGCGGCATCAGACCTCAAACCAACTATAGGAGGATGGTGAACTGAATCAGACGCTAATGTTACAGGTGTTCGATTATTCGAACCCTGACCTTTTGAACATCGAACCACTAAGTCCAGACATTGTATGCCGTTCTCTCTGTAATAACAGCTTCTTCTAGCGTATCTACGTCCTGTCGGCCATTTTTACCTTTTCAGTGAATCTCTTAGCTCTGGAGGAACAGTAAAGATTCTTGTAAAAATTGCTAACTGTAATTACAAACAAGTAAATAAAAAAAATAAAAACATTTTTAAAAAAATAATATTTATTTGAGGAAGAGATAAAGCATTGAAAGAGTATTTCGTTGAGGGAGAGGGAGGACACTGAAATAGCATTTATTTGATGAAGTAGTCAAATACTGAATTAAGATAAGATTTAGTTTACGGAGAAGTAGAACAATGAAATAGGCTTTAGTTGAGGGGGAGGTAGAAAACTGAATTAGGATTTAGTTGAGGGGGAGGTAGAAAACTGAATTAGGACTTAGGTTAGGGTGAGGTAGAAAATAGGTCGATATTTTGTTGTTGAAAATGCTAGACTTGCTTGGTGGCAGGTAGATTACCATTCAGTGACTGTACCTGAGTGAGCCATCTTTTTGTGACTGCTGCTAGGGAGTCAAGAGTCACAGAGGCCTAGGTGCATGACAAATGTGCACGTGACATTTCTGCAAGTAACTAAGTCACTCATTCGGTAGCAGTAACTTAGTGCAATATCTTTGTATGAATCCTGAGGACAGAATCCCAAAAAAGAGTGAATCCCAGAGTTGTTTGAAGGCTAAATATTACAGTCTCATCACGAGAGGTCTTGATTTCCAGGTCGAATATGTGGTATTATATCCATATTTGGGTCTTGACATGGGCCCCAACAGGGTTTATACCCATATAGTGGCTATGAAGATAGCGAAGGCCAAGCACATGACCCATCTGATTTGCAATTTCGCTAGAAACACTGCAGAATTTTCCTTGGTGTGAATTCTTACCCTCTATAAGCAATGTTTCTGTCCTATGGTCCTTCCTGGGCTAGAGACCTGACCACGAGAGACATTCAATGGTTGGGAGTATTAGAGGGAGCTTTGTGGAAATCCATACTGAAATTTCACAAGTCCATTCCCATGGAATATCTTAGACTACAATTAGGGCTTGTGTCTCTCAAGACCGAGTTGTTCATCAGAAGGGCTGTTTTTCATATGAAGATGTAAACGCTTCCTAAATGCCACTTGCTTACAATGACGGGGCGCAGTATTCCTACCCAATCTCGTGGAAAATGTCAGTTTGACATATTGGTACGTAGTACGTGTGAAGCCATTAACTGGTACCCTGATTTGTCCCGAAGGACTAGCCTTTTGTGCCTGAGAAGTATTTTCAGGCACAGGGTTAGTCAATGGGATTGGATTAACAATTACACGCGTCTGGCTTCGATTAGAAGTCACAGTGAGGAGTCAATGGTGGTGCATAAATATTTGACACCTCAGAGATATCTGAGACAATGCCCAGATCCATTGGTACAGAGTTTCCATTTAAGGCTCAGAACTAACGTGCTGCCTACGCTGGCCGTATTCGGTGAATGTTTGGACATTCCGTTTGAGGATAGAATTTGTTGCCTTTGTAAATTACATGGGAAGATTGAGACGGCTAAACATCTGCTCAAGGAGTGCCCAATCATGAGCACAGATTACATGAATGTAATAGGACACATAGAGTCCAGTTACGACTCAATTAAAGAAGAAGCCTTTTGGAACTATTGTGTGAATACAGAAACCGAAAGTACACATATTGCACTGCATCGCTTGTGGTGTATAGTCCAAGTGCATTTAGCTCCCGATACCACACATTTAGAGTAATGGAAAATAATATTGTGAGAGTGGTGGGAAATACACCCATATCCCACTTTGCTATATTGAGGACTTTTAGATGATTTTAAATGCGATCCTATTTATTATTGTATTGAAGTAATGTTTTATGGTATGTGATAAGTTTGCATGTCTACATGGTGATGACCTCCTGCAAACATACACATTTGCAGGTAGAAATTGAAAAATGTTCCGCGGAATTCTTTTCTTTTCCTGCTGTTGAAATTTTTCTTGCTGATGAAAACCTTTTTCCTGCTGTTGATGTATACTATTGTGTATTGGTGACTGGTGATTGTGATTGTATTGAGAAATGATTTAATATCAATGGTTTTAATGAGCATGCTTTGTATATAGTAGAATGTGTGATGAAATGTTTTGTGAAAGTTCTTTTAGAACTATATACAAATCAAATCAAAATAAATTGCCCTTAAATGCGGCGCTAATGCTATTACCTCTGCACTTAGGGGTTGTCCCAATCATGAGTTGGGTGGAAAGTTTGGAGTCTTAGCTCCAGCTTTTTGCTGGAGGTAAACATCTCCACTTTCTGCCCGTTTTCGGTGCTATTAGGGTGGCGCGAATTGCGCCGGCACTAACAGCGCTGAGAAACCCCATTGGGTCTGGCTTAACCACCATACCGCTACTCATGATCCAATGCTAATAGCGTCGGACCGAGAAGCGTTGGTGGTATCCCGACTCAATTACCGCCAGGATACCGCTAACCTTGTGCTGAGGCCCTGTGACTTCTTCTCAATGTGCAACACAGAAGCAATCTACTTGGTGATGGTCCTGGAGAAGACAATCCTATGGATCGTCTTGTGTGACATACACATGCACGATACTTCTTGGCTGTGACACGGGAAGAGAACATCCCAGAACTCATTGGAGGCCAGCAGGAGATTACCATGCAGTGAGTGAGTGTGCAATCTGTGAGCACCACTAAACCCAGTGATCACCTTGCATGACATACACACGCATGACATTTCTTGGCAGTTGCTACGGAGGGGATCATCCCAGAATTGGTAGGAGGCAGGCAGGAGATAACCATTCAGTGACTGCGTGTGACTACTAGGGAAGTGCATCGCACACTTGAACATGATGTTCCTTATCACTGAGTCAATAATTAGGCAGGAGAGTAGCCTAGAGGTCATCAGCGGCAGTAACTGAAGGCCGCACCTTTTGTGACTATTTTGGAGAGAATCCTACGAAAGAGAAGTCCCAGCGTTGGTTGCATGAGATATCACTCAATGAGCCGCAGCTCACTGTGCAATACACGTGCCATCCTGTTGTGGCTAGCGAGAAGTGGCCATCCTCAGTGCCAGGATGTCCAGATGGAGGGAGAGGTATGTGGCTAGAGGGTGTTTTGCATCAGTCACAGTAGCTGCTCTGTGTCCCCGGGGATGGCACAATTGTGCAAGGTAAATTGTAGGCATCTATCTCACATGCAGCCAATCCTTCTGCCACCGTCACTGAAGATTTACCCATAACAGTTTTAGAGCCAAAGTGGACAATGTTGCGATGCAAAATCAACCTTGTTCACACTCGAGCCAATGCCATGGCCAACAGATTAACTGTGGCATTGAGCAACAAATTGGCAATGCTGATGGCAGGATTGACAGTCTTGAGGAGCAGGTTCCTGGCTTAAGAACGACGCTGGTGGTTTGGGAGGTTAGGGCTGAGGACCAGGAGGGCAGAGCCTGTGTTCTGAGGGTTCCAGAGGCTAGCCTTAAAACAGGTCCCATGAAGGTTTCGGTGGAGAGCCTGATCCTCAAAGTCCTACCAGCAGCCATGTGGTCCAAGTACTCCATTGTGGAGCGGGCACAACTCCTCCTTGATCCACGCCCACCTGCGGGAAGGAATCCATGCCCCATCACCGCAAAGGTTGCCAAATGCATGGGCTGCGATGCAATTCTCAGAGCAAAGAGAGATGAAGGGGGAACTTTAGACGGCAACAAAATATGCCTTTAATCTGACCACCTGGTTGCTGTCTAGTGGGCTATGGAAAATGTAAAACCATTAAGGCGGATCTACAGTTAGGGCCTAATTCACAGAAACGTTGGAAAACGCTCTGTGAATCAGAGCCATAATGTTGTAGTTCTAAATGAACCAAAAAATGAGCTGCACTGCACGAAATCTCTTATTTGGAAATGTGATGACTGATGGCAATACGGTGGTTGTTGGGATGTACTGTTCTTCTTCAGATTTAAAAGTTCCTTCCTTCCTTCCTTCCTTCCTTCCTTCCTTCCTTCCTTCCTTCCTTCCTTCCTTCCTTCCTTCCTTCCTTCCTTCCTTCCTTCCTTCCTTCCTTCCTTCCTTCCTTCCTTCCTTCCTTCCTTCCTTCCTTCCTTCCTTCCTTCCTTCCTTCCCTCCCTCCCTCCCTCCCTCCCTCCCTCCCTCCCTCCCTCCCTCCCTCCCTCCCTCCTTCCTTCCTTCCTTCCTTCCTTCCTTCCCATACACGTGGTTCCTCTGCTCACCCATTCCCAGTATTCATCCACACCTCCTACCCTTTGCTAGCTTTCTGTGTCCCTACCCCTCCCGTCCCCCTCACCCGAACACCTCTAATCCCCGGCCACAGAATTGCCCCACACACCCCAATCCATGCCCTACCTCACCTCTCATTAACCCTCCTCCTTTACCCATGAGAAATTGGTTGATCGACCAACGGGTCGCCCACATTAATTGGGCGACTAGTCTAGCCTCTCGAACAACTATTAGTTGGGAGTCAATCAAGCGGCCCAAGGGCATCCAGTCTGCTCTGCGTGATTGGAGTAGGAGTAATAGCAGGCAACACGTGGGCAAAGTTAAGGGTACTTGTAACGGATCGTGCCCATGTCTTTATTGATCTGATGACCACTACGGCATTTGTGGAGGGTCTGGGGTCCCTGAAATTAGGTGGCGATGTGTGAGGACCGCAGGCCACTTGAAAGTAACACTTGACTTTGGGACAATTTTGGGACAATTCTGGGTAATGTAAGTGCTCGGTATCTGGAGGTTGACTCTGTTGCTTGCAAATGTGTGAATTCTGGTCGCTGGTTGCTCCCAATACCGGCTGGAGGCGCGGCGAGGGGTGCTTTCCCCTCCTTCCCAGGCACATTGGGGGTGCACAGCCTACTGACAACCTCTTGTCGGTCGGCAAAGGCGTAGAAAGGTCAGGGACGAGGATGCGGGACAGGAGACTTCATTCTGAGAGGCAGGGCTCACTAGCCCAGGTGTGTTGCACGCACCTGCCAGATGCGGAACGTTGATGGCGGATCCTATGAACTGTAACGGATTTGCCAGATCGGGTCTAGGACAGCTTTGTAGGAAGGAGAAGGGTGGGGAGGGGGCTCCTGGACTTGAAGACTTTGTGTGAAAGGCACTATGGGGATTGTATGTGTAGTTACACTTGAGTTACAGTTCGTTAATGAGTTCATGGTATTAACTTGCCCACATTTAAAATGGGTGTAATTTTCTATGTTGATGTGTCAATATTTAGACCTTGATACTTAGGGTGGTCGGAAGTTGGGGGGTATGCAGGGAGGGTGGGTGGTGCAGTGTTGATGTAGACTGATCTTGTTTGAGAAAACACTGGCCTCATTGCCTATCAGATGTAGGTTGATCTGGGATTTCTTTGAAGCTTAGAGAGGGAAGAAAGCACAGGCGTGTTCACTCCCCAATGCCGTCTCCCGAATGTTTGCTGCAGTATTGAGAGGCTTGGAAGTGTGGAAACTATATGGACTGGGGTTCTGCCTATGAGGTAAGTAGATGGCCCAAGGTCGGGCCAATGGATTGGGAGGGTTTGTCTAGCTGTGTGGAGTGGACGAGCCCGGACTAGAAGCCGGTATCATGCATAGTAGGATATGATATGATAGAAGTCATTTATAATGCGCCAATACACTCATGTTTCTAGGTGCGACAAGACAAGGAAGGGAGGACAGAAGGAGGACAAAACAACATTCTTACTAGGCCTTATGTCATTCAGATCGTGCAAGTGCGGGGGAAAGGAAGAGGGAGTGCAATCGGGCAGCAAAGCTCTGAGTAAGTGTGCAGGCAGTGCCGGGGAGAGGGAAGGGGGGAGTGCAATCAGGGCAGCATTGCTCTGAGTAAGGGCAGCCAGGGCAGCGCAGCTCTGGGTACGTGCAAGGAGGCAGGGGACTGTATGGGTTACAGTTACAGTCCCCTAAAAGCACAGTAGGCCCGGAGGAAGTGCAGGGGAGACTGATCATGGAGGGTTCTGGTACCCAGTGAGACTCTGAGGGTAGCCAAGGAACCAGTTGTCACAGCAGACAGGTCAATCAGCAAGGGAGGGAGAGAGAGAAAGCAGAGGAGAAAAGGAAGGTTGTCAGCTGCTTCCGGAACTTTCAGGTGATCCGGCTCAATTTTGACAGGTGCATGGAGCCCATTCCAGAGGGAGGCATCTGCAGAGGAGAGAGATCAACCACCAACTCTCTGCCTGGAGAAGCGTCTGACCCCCAGAGAGTTGGAGGTAGCTGAGTGAAGGGCTCGAGAAGGAAGGTATTTTGGAAGAGAGAGTTGGATGTAGTTTGGGCCCCGGCCCCAAAAATACTTGTGGGCAATGAAGAGGGTCTTGAACTTGAACTTTGCAGCCACCGGGAGCCAGTGGAGAGATTTCAGGGCTGGAGAGATACAGTCCATGGGCATGATGCCAGGGATAAGTCTCGCAGTCCTGTTCTGGATTAATTGCAGAGGGCGGAGAGTATAGGCAGGTAAATTGAGAAAGAGGCTGTTGCAGTAGTCGAACCTAGAGAGAACCTGGGCTAAGGAGATGGTGAGCTTCTGGAGGAAAGTGAGAAAAGGAAGAATACCTGGCAAGGTCTGTGATGTGAGAAGAGAAGGAGAAAGTGGAGTTGAAGATGGCGCCAAGGTTTTTTGCCTTACAGGAAGGTGAAGGAAGAGGGCACAAGGAGGGCAGCCTGAGTGAGAGAAGGAAAGCGGGAGCAGGGGTCCCAATGAGAAGGATCTCCATCTTACTGGCATTAAGGCAGAGATCGTTGGAGGTGCACCAATCCTGAATCGCACATATACAGCCAGGAATGAGTGAGAGAGGCGATGAGGCTGAGGGGATCCTGAAGCATAGCTGTGTGTCATCCGGATAACACTGAAAGTTAGAGGAGAAGGTAGAGATCAGGTGGGCCAAAGGGGCCAAGTAGACATTGAAGAGCCAGTGTGAGAGGGTAGAGCCCTGGGGAACACTTCATGTGTTGAGAGAGGTGGTGGAGAGAAAGGACCCAAGTTGGACCTGGGAGGGTCGGTCCAGGAGGATGGAGGGCAGCCACTCCAGGGTATGATCCGTAATGGCCAGGTTCTCCCGGAGTCGATTGATCAGGTTGGCATGATTGACCAAGTCAAAAGCAGAGGAAAGGTCGAGGAGGATAAGAACAGAAGGAAGGCTGGAGTCAAGATAAGAGATCAGATCTTCACAGGTGTTCAGGAGAACAGTTTGCGTGCCGCTTGCTGCTCTGAAACCAGACTTATGGTTATGGAGACAACCAACAGATTTAGTGTGAATAGTAAGCTGGGAGATGGCCAGATGTTCCAGGAGTTTGCCCAGGAAAGGAGTGATAGAGATCGGGCGTTAGTTTTCCAGGCAGGTAGGTTCGGCAGAAGGCTTTTTGAGGAGCGGGTGCACAAGGGAGTGCTTGAGGAGAGTGTGGAAAGATCCAGTGGTGAAAGAGTAATTGCAGAAATCGGCCAAGGCTGGAGAGAGGGTGTCAATGTGGTCCTTGATGGTTCCGGAGGAGCAGGGGAGCACCTGCTTGAATGACACTTTCATAGATTGGACTTGTCTAGAAAGATTGTCAGGTGTTATCAGAGAGAACGAGGAGAAATCACAATGTGTACTCCTAAGTGGAACAGCCATGGGGAAGGGTGGGGTGGTGGGTGGTGGAGGTGGCAGATGGGGAATCTGGTAAATTAGGGTCCAGGTGAGTGGGTGGTTCAGGTGGGTAGAGATCAAGAAAACAGGTGAGATGAGGGGGCGCTCAAGTGCCCGAGCAGGAAGGCCGCCGGGCGAATGAGCACCTCATGGGACGAGCATTATTTGAAAGAAAATTGGCAAATTCAGACATGAATGACCTCAAAGCTACAGGACATCATGCTGCACCGATGTTGAGCAATTGAAAGCAGCAGCTCACCGTATACCAGAGATCGTCGACCCGGTGACAGTGCAGCCGCCTCTCTGAGAGTGAACGGCGGGAGGCTTCCTTTCCTGCGCACAACCGCGAAGAGTGCCCACAATACACATGGAGGCGGACAGCATGCAGAGCGCTCTGACAAAGAGCCTGCTCGCAGACAGATCGAGGGGAAAGAAGCCGCTCTTTATTCAGACTGTGATTCCTCCTGTAGTGCCTGAAGCACTGTGGAAGCGCACGCTGGGAGGCCGACCTACAGTGAGCGACCGACAGAGCCGAATACCGATGGCGGGCCTGCAGCATTGTTGCCAGTGGGTGCCGGCAGCTAGTGGGACCTTGTCCCAGTTGGGGGCTAGGTGGAGACAGAGGCCTGAGGGCGCCAGTGAGCCATGTTAGGAAGTGAGGTAAGGGGCGTGCGAGTTGGCCACTGGTGGGCATGCAACTCCCCCTTGCTACCGCTATGCGTGCTGCCCCACGGCTATAACAGCAGGACAGATCCAGTGAGCCGGGATGAGGGGCAGTCTCCATGATCCATGAGCTCACCGTGCCTTCATTATACCTACGCAATCACTGAAACAAAAGGCTTCGAGGGACCGGCATGCCTCTAATATACTGCAGGCCTAGTGGGCAAAAGGAGCCACCACACACAGCATGCCCAGCTTCATACAGAGCATGCTCTGCCCGGTAATTATTCCAGCATTGCCCTGGGCATATGTAATGCGTGACTGTTCCACTGTCACCAGCACCTGACACCCGATGTGCCCACGTAGATTGCACTTGTTTATGCCGCTGGCCCCATGAAAATTGTCAGCAAGAGTGGGCCATAACATAGTGCATGCACGCCTGTCCAGCAGGGACCCGAACTTTTGGCCAGCGCTACTCTCATTCTGAGTGCCATGCTGCAAGGTTATCATTACAGTGAACTATGAGTGAGTCTGCCCGCTGCACATCCCATGAGAAACTGCCAACAGCCAATGGATGTTACATCAGATAAAATGGATAGCACCACGTCTAAGCGAACTACCCATCTGATATCACCAGTGCCCTCACGTTGAAAACAGAAGCCAAATAGAGTTGAAGGTCTGAAATGGGTGAGACTGCATAGCCACACTGAAATACATCTTTGAAGAATCATCAGCTCGGAGTGGAGCAACCTCAGTGCTGAGACCCGCTGATGCAAGAGTATAGAAGGTGCAGGTTGGTGTGCGCATAGGTCGCAGTGCCCTGCGACTGTCAGCCCTTGCTCCCGCCTGCCCAGCTGGCCATGACTCTGGGCTCTAAATTACCTCCAGCACAGAGGTGTCGCAGCATGCAAAACGCATCAGGGATCCCTGACTCCGATAGTGGGGAAGATAGCTGCCCCATCAATCCTCTGCTCCAGAGATCTGCCAGACATCCACTGAAAATGGATATCCAAGCGCAACTGCAGGCAATTCTGGGAGAGATGAAGATCATTGGCCAGAGAACGCAGGAGACCAACGCCACTCTCCAGGATATCAGAAGAGAACTTCAAGATGTTAACACACAAATGAAGGTGCAAGATGACAGAATCGCTAACAATGAGCAGCGTATTAGCACGCTTCAGGAAAGCTATCACACGGCCCAGACATATTTGGATGGGGTCATCAGGGAAGTACAAAACTAGAGACCAAGCTGGAGGACCAGGAGAACAGGTCCAGGTTCCACAATCTTCGCCTGGTAAGCCTCCCTGAAAATGCTGAGGGTAGCGATCTGGAGGGCTTCATATACAGCCTACTGCAGGTCAAATTGCACCTCGACAAACTCCGCTCCTACATTATCGAGACAGAGAGTCCCTAGGGCCCACATTCCCAGCAGGCCTGCAGCAGGCAACATGGACCATCATGATGCAGCTGTTGAATTTCCAACATAAACTGACCATTCTCAAAGCATACCAGGAAGCTGGGACTATCTGCTGGGAGAACCATGCAATACGCCTTGTCAGTGACTTCTCCATTAAGGTATCAAAACGCAGGAGGGCCCTCAGCCCCCTCTTCGAGGCGCTAAACTAATCAGAGCATAAGCACTAGTTGAAATTCCCTGCTTTGTGGGCTATCCAGCTGAAATGACAATGGCACTAATTCGAGGATCCAGAGGAAGCATGGCACTTCTTAAAACTTTACAATGTGGTCACCACAGAATATTCCCCTATGCCAGAACAGCCTGAAAGCCAGAGGGGGCACATCCACAGCTGCGTATGCAACATCAGTTGAGATCTCGTGAGAGCTGGAAGAAGGTGGGCAGGAAGCTACGAGGTCTGGCACAGCATCAAGACGTATCAACGAAGTGAGACCACCTCATGGACAGATAACAACATGGACTCCCCCACGGGAAAAAAGGCGTGCCTCCTAAATGCAAATATGCTGCTCTCAAACAATTTCCTGAAAACCATTGCAGGATCACTGCATGCGATGGATGCACCTTTGCCACCTGGCTGCTAGAGGCCAAAGTGAACTGCAGTGAACTGCCTATATGATTGTCTTAACCCTAAAAGCTGGTTTGCGGGGACAGGTCGCCATACTGTGCTCATCACCTGGGTGTTACCTCTGACCCACGCCTACTTACATCTGCGCTCCTGTCCGGCTTAGAAAGAATGGGTAGCACTAGCATTTCCTATCGGGGAGTGCAGATATGCGGGGACGCGGGCGGTCGCTATTGGGCTGCAACTGCACATTGCCCTGCAATGGCTCTATTAATCTCTAATAGGTGTATTGGAATCAAGTTGCTGGGATCAAATGTTTTACTGTTTAGTTGGTTAGGGGAGGGTTGTTGGATCACCAGGGTGGGGACATTCCATCGGACGCATCTAAGCCCCATAACAAACAGGCCCACACATGGGTGGCATCAAAATGATGACCGACCCCTCATTCTGATAGGGGCCTCAGACATGCCCCAACAGTCACTACTGTAATCACATGCATCACCCTCAGCGTGCAGGGCCTAGGGCATCCCATTCAGCTCAATTTGCTACAAGACTTGTATGGGGATGTTGTGTACCTCCAGGAAACCCACCTGACGCCACTGAATCAGCTAAATTGTCCAGAGGTTTGCTATTCTGCAGTGTTTGCTCTATAACCAGATTTACACCCTCCTAAACATATATGGTCCCACAACGGACACAGCAGGATTTTTTTACGCAGATGTTTGCTACTGGCCCACCGCTCATGGGCTGTCACACATTGATGGGAGTGACCTAAACGTAGCGCTACAGCCAGATGTTGACTGACACAACGCCACACAACCACTTAGGGGGCACACCCTGAAAAAGGAGCAAACGCTTCGGACCTTGATGGCAGATTTACACCTGGTAGATGTGTGGATATGCCTTCATGAACATGATATGGATTTCACATATTACTCTAGCCATCATCAGAGCTACTCTAGGCTAGACTATTGGCTACTCCCTGACACGATTATACATACGGTAAAGTTCTGCTCGATCCTCTCCTTATCTCTCTCAGATCATGCCCCGTTCTTATGCGACTTGCCCTCCCAGACACACAACTAAGGCCCCTATGTGGAGTCTGAACCTAATGGCACTGCGCTACCCTGACCTGGTAGATTTGCTGACACAGTACGTAGGAGTATTCTGGCAGGATAACCTGGTGGGAGATTTCAACACTTTCCGGTGCTGGGACTCCTGTAAGGCTTTCGTCGGGAGACAATGTATTTCACGTTGCGGGCACAAGAAGAAATCATGGGCGGAAAGGGAATCCCAACTAACATCACAATTGATCGTAGATAAACACGCACACAAGGCAAACAGGGACGCTCAGACCTATGCCAAAATAGTAAAACTTCGATCGTAGATAATGCATATTACTACGGCGAGAGCCTGAAAAGCCTTCTCAAAGTGGGTGCCACATCTTTATGCAGCAGCAGATAGACCTCTCTGTATGCTCACTGTAGCCCTCAAAAGGAAACAGCAGAGCCAATGTATCACCTCTATCAAAGAGGCCGATGGCAGGCTGCTCATGAGGGATCAGGCTATCAACTACAGGTTTGTCGAGTTCTATCGAGACCTCTATTCCGCGGCATAGAGACATAGAACAAATTAAGGAATTTATCAGTGTCGTCCCCATTCCCACGCTCACACCAGCAGAACCTGACCTTTTGAATGCTCCTCTAGAGGATGAGAAGGTCATAAAAGTCCTTCGGGGGCTGGCCTCAGGCAAAGTTGCTGGGCCATACGGTATTCCCATTGATGTGTATAACTTAATGTTGGAAGAACTTGCCCCGCGGATGGGTCAGAGGTTTTGCAAAGCCCTGGCATCACACCAACTACCCGCATCTCTTCTACATGCCAACATAGTCGCTATTCATAAGGAGGGGCGTGATCTCACACTCTGCGGCTCCCATCGCCCTATATCCCTTATAAATTCTGATGCAAAGGTCTTGGCGAAATGCGTGGCAGGCAAGCTAGAGAGAGTGCTCTACAGACTCGTTCAACAAGATCAAACAGGCTTTATTCAAAACAGGGATTCTTCCAATAAGCTTTGGCGTCTGCTGCATCCCCGCTGCGAGCCTCCCCATGGCTGGAGACTGCCTTCGTTTCCTGCTGGGGACCCAGGTACGTTTGTTTTTCCTCCACCCCCTCCCCTGCAAACTTTCCCCTTCCCTCCCTCCCAACCCCACTTACCTTCTTTTTTCTTCTTTTCTCGGGAGCAGATGCACTGGTAACAGAGTGTTCCCAGCTTCTCTGCTCCCGATGGCCGCCATGGAAAGGGAAAACAGACTACGTTTTCCCTTTCCCGGCGGCCATTTCTTTGGATTTTTTGTTTTGTTTTGTTCCGAAACACATTTCGGAACAGAAAAAAAGCAATTAGTACCCCGGTCGGTCTAAGGGCCAGGGTACTAATGGCTATAAGACCCTCGACAGCAGGCCATTACCGCCTGCGGTAATGCCCACGGGGCTTTGTTAGAGCCCTCGCTACGCTCGGGCCTGTAACTACGGCCCCAGGGGCATTACCTGGGGCGGTATTGGCCCGCCGTCTCGTGGCTTATTGCCACAGTACGTTGTCACACCTTTTGACTTGGAATGTCAGAGGCCTAAACAACGAGATTAAGATGTAATCAAACAAGATGTGAACTTCTCTGACGAGGCATACAATAAATAGAATTTCTGCAAGCAACTCACCTCACTAAAAGGCACATGAGACATGACCACTGTGTTAGTCGGTGGCACATGGCGTGGTATTCTGATTAACACAGGTTCTTTTGGGGAGGTTGTTGTGGTTGGTAGATCCCTCTCATATGTGCTGGAATGGAAGGGTGCTGTAGGGGACAGGAGGTCTATAGTAATGACTAGGATTTTGGAGGGCAAACACATATTTTGATGAATCTATATGCCCAGCATTGACTTTTCTCATTTTTGTGATTGGCTATTTGCCCTGAGTCAAGACTTGCATGGGCACTCACTGCTGAAGGCTGGTGATCCGAACCTTGTATTGGATTAGGTGTCTGGGTGGCACCTCCTCGAGCTGCTCAGGTGGCCAGAGAGGGCATTTGCATCTTTTCAATATATTCAATATTTTGAGAGCCTGGCTCCAGGGTTGCCAGAAGTATAGATTTTGGTCTCTGGCCATCACTCACTGAGTACAGGCTTGATTTTATTTAGTGCAGACGTATAATATATACCGGGAACCCAGTAACGCAATATTTTCCCAGAACCATGTCCGCTCACTCGCTGGTATTGGTGGTGTAGTGTGCTCTGGACAGGATGCAATTGCCCCGAGGTTGGAGGTTTAAAGGTGACTCGGTCACAGATGTTCCATTCAAAGATAGCATTTCTGCAAAGAAGAACGAGTGTATGGAGCATCCCTGGGCTGCTGAGACAACATTGGGTGCGGTCTGGGGCACTTTCAAGGTCTGCGGTGGAGGACTTTCCTATGAGAAGAACATTTTAAAGGTCCCCTGGAAGGATCTTGCCCAGACATAGGGAGAAGAACAAAGTGATTTGTCTTGGACATATGGGTACTTAAAGCTCAATTTATGGGAACAGCAGGGTTAGAAACATAAGGTGTGAGGGCACATGCGCTTGCTGGGCACCAGGCCCTTGGCAGGAGACAGAGCTGACCACTGGCACAACTCCTGAGAGCTGATAGGCGAAGTGCAACTAGACTGCAGGTGCGTGTGGCTGATGGAGAGCCTGAAGGAAACAAGAGTGCTGTATTAGAGGACTTCTGTAGTGTTGATGCTATACTATATGCACAGTCAGTTCCTGTCGAACCTGATGAGCTGGATGTGTATTTAGACAGCATGGAACTACCACTTAATCCTGCAGAGGCGAGAGCTGCACTGGAGGTGAACAGGTGCACATCTCTGTGGCGGAAACAGAGGAGACCATCAGAATCAAGCAGCGCCACGTGACACAAAAACATGCACTGGCACGATGCCATGGACCAAAGGTATACACAGCAACGCTGTGATGACCTAGACAACAGGCTGAAACATGGAGTGCCCTGCCCTCTTAAGGAACAGCAAAAACAGACAGTCTCCTGGTAGCACAAGGAAGAGACAGAGCCAGGCTGACACAGGAACTGCTAAACGCGAGGCTGGCCGAGAACTTTCAGCAAATTGCCAGACAAGAAAGCAGAGCCAAGCAGAGCTGACATTCCGGCACACACACACATCCATTATCACTGCAACTGTGTATACAGAAGCGTGCCATTAATTCAGAGCCTAAGTATGGTAGACGCATACACCATGTAACAAATGGACAGCCAGCGCCGCTTAGCTTCAGGTGTGCCAGAAGTTCCACTTGGCCAGGATCTGGGCCAAAGCTGGGAATTGCAAGACAGAGGGAGCTTCGTAATTATGAGCGCAACGCTTTTAAATTAGTTTGACGCAATAAACTAGCGCATGTGACATCATGTAGCAAGACTAAGCAGCGTTCAAGATTGCTGTCAAAGGTTAGGAGTGACAAGAGTTCGTCCTTCATGAGGGGGGATGACCTGCCAGGGTATAACTTGACTCCTGAAAGGAATAGCCTTCCACTTAGGTCCCGAATAATAATTATGAGTAGATGCCAACCACAAATACAATTAGGCCCAAGCAGCAGATATGCAAATCAAGGTTTCCCTCAACTATGACCCAAGTCGTTTAGAATAGTATACTACAGCATGTTTTCTCTGCACCCAGGAGAAGAATGCAATGTTGCCGATAACACTTTGATGCTGCGGTCAGATGGAGGTACGGAGAACAACGAGTGACATAAAGAAGTTAAAAAGGGTCTCCTGTTGCCTAGCACTCTGGAACAGAAACACATACATGACCATGGCTACCCCTGTGTCTGCCACTATCTCCCAACAGGATCACAGTAAAAGATTGATACCTTAAGTGAATAGGGAAATCCAGCCCAATTCCATCGTTAGATATTAGTTCATGTCTGGTTGTCAGGTAGGCCTTAACCCCCCTGAGGGTTATCATTATTTCAAACAACTTGCAGCAGACAGCTCCAGATACATCACAGAATGGAGTCTCTGACTGTTTGGGGCTGACTCATGTAAATTGCACTGCTTGCCCCCCACCCTCCTCCTTGCCACCTCTGGCACTGGGAACCATTATGAGCCGGATACGCTTTTATGCGCAAGTAATTCTGGATCAATAATCCTCTGCCGAAGGCCCAGTTAAAACCCTCACATGTATGTTGCTTAACACTCGCTCATTAATCAAACACTCCACAGAAGTGGCAGATTATATCCTTGAACGAAGTAATCAACATTTGTGCAGTCACGGAAACATGGCTCCATGCAGCTGCTGGACCAGCACGTACCACAGCCCTGCCCAGAGGGTACAGCATTCTTAGAGATGACCGTACTCCTGGCAAGGGCGGCGGAGTCGCACTGATGTATGCAGCCTGTCTTCAATTACATCAAGTAGTGAGGGCCATTTTACTAAACTGTGAGGTGCTACTAGGGAAATTGTCTGTTGACCACAACACTAAAGTCAACATCGTCCTCTCATATCCACCGCCCAATAACATGCAAGACGTTTGCTCTGAAGTTAAGGAAGAGGAACTGGCCCAGAGAAAATTCCCTGCACTCAGAAATGGAGGAGTCCAGAAATGGGACAAATATTTCAGTTTATTAAAAGCTGTTGCAACAGGGATTGAGAAGCAGATATTGCATGATTTCCAAAGCTCTCTCTCACTGTAACAGGCATGTCATGGGGTTTTAAGCCCCAGTGACATCACAAACAGAAGATACATTCCAAACCTTCAGATGAGACGGGATTGGGTGAACAGTATAGATAGACAGACATTCTGCAGGGGATAGATGATCTAATTGGTGCAGCCATATCGGGGAGCTCCTCCTGGGACCACCTACAAGACGTTGCAATTGAAATCATGTCATGTTGTTGTGGTGTGAGTGGCTGCCACAACGAATTGTGCAGCATGAGCTTTCTCAGCCTGGAAAAAATACCAGCACAATGAGGGGCGGGGAGGAGGACCCCAGAGTGCAGCCTTTTCCCAATAGGGTTACCACTCTCTGACTCCTCTGACCATGAACAAGGACATTCTAGCTTCCAAAGTCATGCTGTGTTACTTTTGTATCTTCTGTCTTCAGTTTGACATGACCAATGCTCTCTGCCTGGGTCAAATAAATGGGCTTTGTTTCCCAGGTTCAGCACACAAGTGTAAGGACCTTAAACGTGAACTTCTCTGCTTGCATTTATGAGAATGTTCAGCTTCCTGGCCTTGCAGCTGTCCTATCTTTTCTGTTGATCGAAACTTTCTCTCTCTTGATGTCCTTGGCAAAGCTGTGCTCAAGAGCTGCACTGCCAGCCTGGTCTGCGTTTCTCAGGGAAATCAGTGTGCCAGGCCTGGACCTGGAAACCTCCCTCAAAACCTCCCTCAGAACTTCCCTCAGGAGGGAAGAAATACTCCACCCTCCAACTTAAGTTTCTTTCCCAGATACCCTCCAAACCCCATTTTCAGAACAATGCTCCTCTCTCTACCTGCTTTCAGGACAATAGAGCCCCAAATGAGGGAGACGGGAGACCAAGGATGGATGGTTATCAGGAAAACCCTCAATACCCGAGCTACTCTGGGAGAAGGGACAGCTACCCCTTCCGAGAGCAGTAAAGGTACAACTCTAGACCCTCATACCAACCAGAAAGGATCTCAACTGGAGTGCCATGTCCAAAGTTTGACACAAGATCTGGGTTGCAATTTGAGGGCTCAGCCAAGCCCTCAAATGAACATGGCTGCCCAGAACACCTCAACACCAGGGACTGGTGCCGCCCAGAGCAATAACTGGGAGAAAGTCCCGACAAACAACAGGTTCCACAGGAGGAGGCCCAGGGGGAAGGGAGATTGCGAAGCCCAAGAGGAAACTTCCTTTCTCACCCGAGAAAAACCCCTAGAAACTGCTGAACTTGAACACAAATCTCCTACCCTCGAAAAGCCTGAACCTAAGGAACAGAAGGTAAGTAGGAGAAATCAAGGGTAAAAGAAAACCCATTTCGTGGAGGAAGTCTGCGTCATCCTGTTTGAAGTGGAGGAATCCCTGGAGGATACAGGGAAGAAAATCTTCTCTTTCAGGGATGGGGGGATCCCTCCCAAGGAAAACTGGGTACCAAAAGCTCCTAAATTAGACTTGGTAAGTATGAAGACTGACCCAGAACCACCAATTCCTGAACCCCAACAATGCCACCCAGATAACTCTGAAAACAATGAGGGATCCTCACACCAAACGGGTTCAGGCAACTGTCTCCAGGAAAAGAGGGACAGCAAAGAATCAGGGGGAAAAAGGGACTTCCCCAGCCTGTTTGTTGTGAGGGAGTCGAGAGGTACAATAAAACAATTGTGGGAAACTTGAAGAAGTTTGTAGTGGACTCTGGACCTGGTTGGGACATCCGATTACCGCTTGTCCTGATGGCCATCAGGTCTAGACCATTTTCTGTGACACAAATGTCACTATTCAAGCTCATGACTGGACGAAAAATGGTGCTACCTCAGCATCTGCTCTACAGAACTCAAGAGCAGACCCTGATCAATGCGTCCACGACCCACAAGTACATTGAGAATTTACGAAAACACCTTCAGCACGCTTTTGCTTACACTCAGCGAAACTTAGAAAAGTCAGCAGAGGGGATGAAAACCCACTACGACTTTAAGACCACGAAGAAAGAGTACCAAGCAGGAGACAGGGTCTACCTGTACAATTTCCAAAGGAACCAGACCAAGGAGCGTAAGTTCCTCCCCTCCTGGCACAGCACCTTTGAAATTGTAGATCAAATCTCACCTGTCGCCTATAAGATCCTGACTACAATTTAATAATAAAATCAATAAAAGCAACTAGTGTCTCAAATAAAAATAATAATAATACTAAAACTCGAATGTGTAAAGTGCACCAGAGGGCATATCAGTCTAGCAAAACAGGAAAAAGCTAAAAATGAAGCAATGCTTGTGTTAGCCATTTATGTCTCAACTTCGCCTAAAAAATTACTACTAATACCCAGCGACCCTAAAGGCCTCTGGAAAATGTAGACCCAAGTAAAGCTGATGCAGAGGAAAATAGATAGAAATGCTGGAAAGATAATCCACAAAGTTTTGATAACCAAATGTTATGTAGCAGGTAAAGTCATAAGCAATTTGTGAGTACAACTGAATAATAAAATCAATAAAAAAGCAAATGCAGAACATAAAGAGGCAATACCAAATACATTTCCGAAGACACTTACTTAGTTTTTCCAAAGTGTAATCCCAACAGACCCATTTGCTTTCTAGCACACAGAACCAAAATGATCACCAGATTAATGAAACAATGTATTATTTTCAAAGGCACACATAGATATATGTCCAAAAATATTTAATTCAAAGTGGGGTTGACAAAGCATTTTGTATTCAAAATAATTTATTTAAATACACTGATAATGCTCAAAAGGAGTTGCCCATGTTTGTATGTAAGTGTAAAACTGACCTTACAAATATTTGCTACACTCTTAGAAAATATAGAGAGAATATGTTGAGTAACTGGATACATAATACCTCTTCAGAATGTCACTTTGCCAAAGAAACATACTCCATAAACAATAATGTAATATATGCTTTCACAAAATAAACTAATGGGTCTCATTACAAGTTTGGAGGTAGCCATGCCGTTTTTAGCGGCATGGCTACCCCCAAACTCGGGTCCGGGTCCCAGTCCCGCAAAATGGGAATTACCGGGCCATTCCGACCTTTGCGGGCCTGGTAATTCCCATTTGCAGGACCCGAACCCGGTACGTCCCCATTCCCATTTGGGCCCCCATAGGGCTCAATGGGAATGGGGAGGATGCTAACAAAGGACCCGTTAATGACAGGTCCGTTGTTAGCATCCTGTTCTGCGAGCGGGTGCCGCTCTGCATGTCTGGTCTGGCCAGGCATACAGAGCGGGACACGCTGCAGAACTCGTAATGTGGCCCCAATATGAACGGTGCCGGTCCCTTACGGGGAGGTCCGGGTCCCTACCGGCACCGTTCATACCGTGGCCGCCACAGTCGTAATGAGGCCCAATGTCTTTGAATGTATAAACAGAGAAATATATGATTTAATTGAGGTTAGAAACAGTCCCACTAAAAACACTGAACAGAATCAACCTATTAGGTTTACATTTGTAAAACAATGGACATGTACACAAACATGTGCAGTACAATAATTATACTTGAATTTCCTTAAAAATTGGCAATTTATTATTGAAAACAGAAAAGCGTAAGCAAAATACAAATTTTGCAACAGCTTGACTATGGATTATGAGGCCATCACAATTTGTTGTATTTCTGAAAATCGCTGCAATGGAACATTTCATCACACTCACATCTGAGCTGCCTATAGTACTGCTCTTACACATTTAGTATGGCTAAACAACCAGTAGAATTACTTTTACAGGGAAAAATAAAAACTTTGCAGGCGCAAAGTTTATAAAAGTTTATAAAAGATTGTAGACCTTTGAAATGATATACAACACTGATGCTCTGGAGTACAACGCTTTGAAGAAACAATTGAACATACTACGTTAGAAATTAAACCTCAAAATTCATGCAATACATACGCCCTCTCAAAATACAATAAACAAATCAAAACATATAAATGTGATATTAATCATCACCCTTAATGTGTATATGAGTGTTGCAGGCGCACATGCTACAAAAAGTCTGTCAAATGTGTAAATGAAGATGGAAAGACTAGTGAATCGAACAATAAAATGTGGCTAGTGTAATGTGCACCGGTACTCTGGGTCTTGTGGGGCTCAATGAGGAAGAACTCGCGTCTCACTGCCAGGTTGCAGGTGTGCTTCCAAATGATCTCAAAATGACTCTGCCAACGAGAGGTTGGGTTACTGACCAGAAGCTCCCACCTGTGTCTGGTGATGTCTGTGTCTGCTGTCCTTAGCGCTGGCACTATGCCACGTCACCTGTAGTATGGTCAAGAGGATGTACTGTGTGAGGCACGAGAAGACCCACTGCCTCTCCCCATCCATCCTTCAAGTCCAAAACTCCCCACTATGTACCTTACCACAGACAGGAAGTGCTGAGAAGTGACATGAACTAATTACTTCAATCGGTTCAATGACATAGGCCTGCTGATGTCGACTTCTGCTACCGCTGGGCTGTGACTGTGGTTATCTTAGTGTAATATTGTTCTGCTTCGCAGTCTTTATGCAATGACCATAACAATTTCTCACTCTGTTTTGTCTTCCAGGTTTGGATCCCAAGATAGTTTTGTGTGAGTGATCAGAGATGTGTGATCACTTCACAGATTAGATGATAGATTAGTAAAAATATTGGCCTCTGACTATAGAACAAGTCACATTTATTCAACAGATCCTAGATTTAGACTTAATCATACATATATGTTTCACCTACTATATGTGTCGGGTGCTCGGCCACCTCCACCAAGGGTCACCACCGCTGCAGGGACAGTACGGCTGAGACTGGAGGCTACCATGGCATCTGGGAATATATTTCCCTCCTCAGCAAGGCACACGTATGTGCGCACATTATGCATGCTGTGCCAGGAGCCGGAAGATATCTCTCTGGCAGTGGTAGTGTTCTGTGCTTGGTAAACTGCCTGAGTCATGCATGCTTGCTACATTTCCTTGGTTGTCCTTGAGATGCTCCTCGCCCTTTTCCCTGTGCTTATCTGATAACCACACCTGCCTGCTCCTTATTTCCGTGCTGTGTGCTTTTCTCTTGGCTTCTGACCCTGCCGGCCCCCTGACCTGCTTTGGGTCACCCCTGGTAGTGACGCCTTTCTGGACTGCTTTCCTGGCTTCTGACTCTACCTGTCTTCTGACCTGCTTTGGATTGCCCCTTGTACTGCTTACATGCCTGTATGAATGCTATCTTAGGTACTGACCTGGACCATAACTAGATTCCTGCATAACTTTCCCCATACTGGTCCTGGACACTCAGTCGTCCTCCAAGAGACTCTATTTGGTCCCTATATTGTAGTTATGCTCTCATGCCATCTGAGAATCCCCTGCACTCTTTTATTTTCTTTCTCGTCCTCGTGAAATTCGGGGCAGTCACCTCTTTCTCTCATTTGGATTAGAAGACAAATAGCTGCAGTAAGGTACAACTCTGACACTCCTTGTTCTTTTTTCCACACTAATCTTTGCCAGTTGTGTGCTTCAATTGGCCCTGTGAACCTCTTCAACTCACGAAGTGACAGATTGTCAATCCTTGTGTTCATCCTGCCTTATGGAAGCTCGGTGGATCCTCTGGCAGCCTCGATCCAACCAGTGGCTGCACTGAAAACAGAGCTGTCCACCACTCATGCTCATCTCCATGCCCAGCTAGATGCCATTCGAGCTATGGTACATCCATTACCAGAGGAGGACGAGGGATTAGTGTCAGGGACTGCTGCTGCAGCCCCAACACCACCCAGCCCCTTCGCTGTACCCACAGCGGCCCCCATGCCCTTCCCCTTGGCCCCTCCTGAGAGATTCACTGGTGTATCCCCAAGACTTTATCTTCGCCATTATAATGTACAGGGATCACTGGTGTAGGTGCAGTTGTCAGATCAAACAGTCCACCCATCACAGGTCATGCAACCAGGATCCATGACTCTCTGCCTCTTGTCTTTAATGTGATAACTTCTGGCTTCTTCACCTCAGCCTCTTGGCTCTCCCATCACTTGTTACACATCCTTTCAGACTGTTAGGCCTTGCAGCTCTGCATTTCGTCATAAATGTTCAGCTGAGGGTGTTTTACTCACACCCAACTTCTTATGTTTCATTGTCACCCTTGTGCTCTCTGCTGTAATTGCTTTTCACTTTGGTGTTTGGGTGATACGTTTTAATTGCTTGGGTTTATTTCATTCCACCCTCAGAATGTCTAATTTTAGTATTCCATTCCATTTAGTATTCAATAAGTATTCATGCCGCTTAATTATAAAGTTCTCTTTTGTGCAGTTTGCAATTTGCATTGGTTTTCACTGTATCCCACAAACATTAATTTCATTTTGGTTGTAAAGTTCAACTTAATTCGGTATTTAATAAGCTATGCTTTGTTTTAAAGTTCAACTTAGTTCAGTATTCAATAAGCTGTGCTTGGCTTAATTTTCAAAGCTCTATTTAGTCGGCATTCAAGGAGCCTTGTTTCAGGTAATTCTGAAAGTTCCATTTATTTCGGTATTCAATAGACATGATTTTGTGTAATTTATAAAGTTGCATTTATTCAATAACGTTGAACGACCACCCCAGCATTCTTGCGTCCTCCTTTGACACTCACCGTGGCGTCTCCTTCTCTCGCACTCCACTGCTTGCCGCGTGTCTTCCTCTGCATGCCAGCTCCCAGAGTTGCGCCTTCTGGACTCGGACAGCGTCCCTCCTTCTTGCTGCTGACCCGCAGCTCCTGCTGTGGAGCACGGTTCACCGAAGCCCGAGCCTGCAAACACTTACACGGCCCCCCTGGCTACGGGCTGTGTAAGCTTCTCTGAAAGGTTGCTGGCGTCCTGGCTCCTTGTCTGGTCCCACCACGGCTGCCTCCGCTGTAGCATGGTCTCCTACTGATTTCTCCCACATTAGTCTCCCAGTTCTCTCTTCTCTGTTGCACTGGTCTCTTTTTATACATCTGCAGCCTCCTGACAGGCTACATGTGTGGATCTTCAATAAGGCCTGCCTGACCACAATTAAAGGGACATGCCGGACCCTTGTAACTCTCTATAGGCATATTCCCTGTCTCAGTACCAAAGTGATGAAAAGTGTGTGGTGTTCATTACTCTCAATTGCCTCTTCTTCGTCTCAGTACCAGAGTGGTGAGAGTGTGTGGTGTTCATTACTCTCAGTCCCCTCTTCCTCATCTCAGTACTGTCAAGTGACCCATGTGGGTAAAAGAGGGGAACTGGCTTATACAAGCCCATAAAGGGGGATATCATGCCTCACCCACTCTTACATTTAATGCTTTTTGCCCTCTTTATGGTACGTCTGGACTGGTGGTATCTTATATCCTTTTCTTGGTCAATGGGACATGGATAGCAATATCCCATCACTGCCCTTGGAATAGAGGGTTCTTCCTAGAAGGGAAATGTGGAATGCCATGTCTCGTCTGGGTATATCTCACTCCCAATCCCCAAGGACCCTCCACCCAGGTGATCCTCCCTTCCTTCCCACCCCCCAGGGTCAGGATCCAAGAGCGATGGCCTTTCGCTGGCCAACTGTGTAGAGGATCCAAGGAGAGTAGGAGTGAGAATACCCTCAGGTTTCTCACAGCGACGAACAAGAAAATCCTGTTGTAGGCAGATATCAGAATCAAATTGTATTCTGTGTACCCTTGCACTTTCATTGTGATGTGTTACTTTACATTGTGCAGAACATGCATGGGAAGAACTAATTGACTTTTTAAAAGAAGTAAATCCACATCTTGTTAACATCAAGTCTTTAATTCAAATGAACGCTGTGCTCTTCATCCAGTAAATGTTTCAAGGCATTTCAAGGCATTTCCATTATTATTTCCTTGCCACATAAAAAGAATATCAAGCTCAAGGATCAACTCATATACATATGGTTTATGAGTTGAAGGCAATCCATGATTAGGGGTAAATACTTCAAATGCAGTAAGCAACTTTATTGAAAAATATGTTATGTGCACAATTCCAAACCCCCACAGAAACCCTCATTTACATGATAAAGTAATTTGTTGTCAAATATACAGATACACATCGTATTGTAAAATAACATACAAAACAAATAAACTCTTTTATCAAAGATGTCGATTTGGCTTCCCTAGAAACCAGTGAGAATAGGCAATCATTAAAGATCCCCTTTCAGCCACTAAACACTATGTTCAACAAAAATATCCCAAAAGATTGTATGTATTAAAGAGCGATTATAAAAGCACTCACATTGCTGACTACTCTCCTATAATTTTAAGTATGTGGAATGCAAACCTTGTGTGGTGGGTCGAAAGAAGGAGTTGGACTCATTAAGTGCATTATAACTCTCTTTAATGGAATTATGTGAAAATTACTACCTTTCCCTATTGCTTAAGGGATCACCCTGCCGCTTGGGGTACTCGTCTGTCATCAGGAAGTCTCAAAGTAAAAATGTTCCTCGGTCTAAACCTGACTCTACCTGACCATACCACTAGTTTAAAGACTTAAACTCAGCTAAGAGAAGGTCTTTCTTCCCTTGGACCTCTGGTAGTTCTTGATAGTCTCTGTATGGGAATGTTTCCCTCTTATACTTGAATTTCTTTGTACAATCTTCTTTTGTAAGCTGTGGATATTTCCTGCATGAGCTTTTGTAGGGCACCTCTGGGCATGGTGCTCTCTTTAAGCTTTTGGTGCTTTCAGCTTGTATTCACAGTCTCCCAATGCCACTTTGTATGGGACTTGATCCCCTTCCTCATTTCCCCACTCCGAGGGTCTGTCTGTTATACATTTTCTTCTATCATCTGGTTCTCTTGGTAGCCTTTATCTCATATTCCTTAAAAGCTATGCTTGGGCTTTGTTTTAACCAGACCTTTCCCCTTCTTCACAGGGTAAGTGTCTCCAGTCCTTCGTTATTCTCCTCACAGGGTTATTTGTTACTTGCTTTATGAGTCTTTCACATTGGATAAGCTCATTAACTGCATCTGTAATTAATTTAAGAGATAAAACTCTTTCTCATAATGTATGGGGCACCTACGAAGCAGCGGATAGATTAACTGGAACACTCCTTAATTGGAAAAGTGTAGACATTAAGTGATTACTTTTGGATACCCAGAAAGTAAATGGAAAATTTTAAAGCCTTACCATCAAATATAAATGTTAGCAACAATCAATCCAGACAGTGAGGACATAGTGAAAAACAAACATGCATGACATCCACTATCATGGACGATCCGATCTTTTAGAAGATGTGTGTTTATATGGAATTTTGGATTATTACAATTATAGTGATGTTTTACAACAAAGGGGATACTATAAATGTAAAACTACTGATAGTTGCTTAATACAACTTGCAAAACCAAGTTTAGTTACTGATCAAAAATTAGCCTATGTTTCAGCTGAGAAAAAGAACTGTATTACTATTGTGTATTTTGGCTCTTTTTTATTGTGGTGTGATGAATCTTAATTACAAGGACATTGGAAGACTTTAGAAGTGTATCTACACATCACAAAGACCACATTAAAATGCGCTGCTTTTATAAAGTACATTAAAATGCTTGAGGATGAAAGAGAGCCAGAAAAAATACTTAAACAGAACTAGCAGCAGATACCCAAGAACCAATATCAAATGCAAATTTTAATTCTAATTGGCTCTCTTGGACAACTGCTACAAAATAATGGAGCACAATTTGCTATGCTGGATGTGCTTACTGCAATGCACCAAGATACCAAACAGATACTTTAGAAAAACTGGTCGGCAAATTAAATTCCCAACAAAAAACAATATTTAATGAATGTTTTAGTAACACTGATCACACACCTTTACATGAAATTCAGCTTTGTGACTTTGTGAACTTTAAACCTATATTCTTATATATTTGTGGAGAAGAAGGTGCCAGAACCTTTTTTTAATTAAAGTGATTTCAAAATGTGTGTGACACACATTAAATAATGCTTGTGTGTGTGTTATAACAGATGCCACTGTTCTTTCTGTTTATAACTTTGGTTGGATAATACTACATAAACTATTTAAACGGCCAATAGAGCACGATACATTTTATGCCACTATTACAGAAACCCTCTCTGGTGGCTAACTTTCAACCCATTTCTCTCCTGCCTTATGTGATGAATCCAATGGTGTGATCACCTCTTTCCTGGTGGTGAACTCTCCCCAGGGCCAGTTTATGGCAGCCGCTACCTGATCCTGACCCTGGGGATGGCTATATGAGGTGGGATCACATGGGGGGAGACAATCTCTGGGGGAATAACGTGGCGCCCTCTGGATGAGACATGGCATACCCCTCCTTCTTTTGGGATAAACCATCCCTGCTTAATGCCTTAATGGCATGCTGTTCCACATTCCCTTATCCACCTAGGAAGGATGCTGAAGACCTTCTAATGAGAGCTGTATGTAAGTTGTCAAAATCTAACTTGCCTTCTAGAATTAAAGAGAACACCATCTCAGTCTTTGCTAGCAAGTTGTCCACAGCTGACCTGCCTGTGAAGAACAATTACCCAGACTTTACCTGACTTTACCTGTAAAACAAATAGAATGGACCTATATGTCCATAAATACCAGAAAACTGCAACGAGGAAGATTAACAGAGTAATGCAGATTGGCCAAGGCCAGGAACAAAGGCTGCCCACTCATTGTTGCAAGCACACACCTATGACCAGGACCTGCTTCTTTCGGAACGAGCTGAGAGACTGCGAGGCTGGAGAAAAGGCCGTGGAAAGAACTGGCTCGAGAACAAGAAACAGGGAAGCTTACGGTGAGAAGAAACATGCTGCAGGAAAGCAAGAAACCAACAGAGGGCTCCTGGGCATTTGCAGGTATTTGGGGGTAGCCTTTGCCTTACCAGAGCCTGAAGACATGAAGCAGATGAGCCCAGCAGGGACCGTGGTACAGGAAAAAGCCAAGAAATGAATACGGCAACAGAAGAGGAACTTACCGGCTTAACGCGCGAGAAGGAGGATATCCCAGCAAGAGCCGGTGAGTCCACCCGAAGGAAGCAGGAAGGTGAGGCTTATTGGCAGGCATTCCAAAACAGAATTGGTATTAAAGAAGCATATGAGAGAGAAAGAAACAAAAGAAACACAAGACTTTTAAGTTTGTAAGTGTATGCAATACACATGTGAAAAAACAGAAATAAGAGACTATTGATTTTGAATTGGTGCACAGAGCCAACCTGAGAAAAGCCATGTCAGGGAAGCATACCAGGCAAATTGAAAGTGTAAGAAGGATATATATATATATATATATATATATATATATATATATATATATATATATATAGTGTGCACACTACAAATGCCTGGTATACTCTCCTGCCCGGACTTTCTTAGATATAAACATTTGTAACTGCCTGGTATACTCTGCTGCCAGGGCTTTCTCATATATATATATATATATATATATATATATATATATACATATATATATATATACACATGGAGAGTATACCAGGCATTTGTAGTGTGCGCATTTAAGAAAGTCCTGGCAGAGAGTATACCAGGCACAGGCATTTGTAGTGTGCGCATTTAAGAAAGCCCTGGCAGGGAAGTACCCCCCAGGCAAGGACAATTTTAACATTGTACAGGAAGTGCATGACTTACAGAGGTCCTGAGAAAGATGTATGTGGATTAGTGAAAGGGCTGTGCTGATCGGAAGAAGAAGAGTGAAAACCTGGAGGAGAGCACACCAGGCATCCTGGACCTTTGAGGAATATATCATAATACAACCTCCCAACCAAAGTCATTTTGTGGATCAATTGTTTTGTTACTCAAGAGAAGAGGAGGGGAGACTTGGTAAAAGAGGACACCATGTATCCGGCTGAGATACAGGTTTGAAATCAAGTTGTTTTTGTTTGTGTTGCTAACCAAGTGGACAGGAGTGATAACCTGGCAGGAGAGTACACCAGGTATCCTAACAAGACAAAGGCAGAGAGACAAATTGTTTTGTGTATCATTTGGGTTATTTATCAAGAGAAACTACAGGAACTGATATTGCACCGAGGGAAGGGAAAACCATGGGAAGGGAACTACCATCTGGAACAAGGAACTCTATTCTGTTAGAACTTCTGTGCTGGAGTTACACATTTTACTTTGTGAACATTTTGAACATTTATGAACCACTCAAATCCAAAGAGATTCCACTCTTCACTTAAGAGTTTAGTTTCTTAGATTGTGAGGGCCAGAATAGTACAGACAGGTTTTGATTTGGGCATTCTGACACTGACAGGCCCTTAGTTTTGGTTTTAGGTAGGGAAACACCTATTAGAGCAGGGACAGAGAGGCATTTCCCCCCCCTCCACTTTTATTTTATTAAATGTCTTTTAGAAACATCATTAGTCTCTGTGTGCATTTCTCATTCCTGGTTCTTCGTGTATGGTGTCAGAGTGGGATACTGACTCAGCTGATGCAAGCTAAGGAAACCCACTAGAATTCCATGTAAACTCTCTTAAGTTGGCATCTTCTATAATAGTAATTATTAAACAGTTACATGGTGAGGATCATATACCTGAGGTACCTGCAGACAAAACCATCTATAATATTAAACAAGCAATAGTACGTACGTTCCATATTCCTATCAGATGCCAACAACTCCTTTTCCAAGGAAGACCTTTACTACATGCTTTAAGATTGACTGATTATGCAGTAAAACCCAACAGTAAGTTAAACCATGTAGTTAAGATCAGTACAGATATCCCATCAGTAAATCATTCAGACATAAAACCTTGCCTTAGAAGACCCCCCAAAATCCCTGTCGGGAAAGTAAATCTAGGGGAACCCATTAATAAAAGGAGCATACCTGACCAAGAAACCCCAGTAGAAATAAATCAGTCCTCAGAAGAAGAAGATGAAGTATTTTGTTTCACAACCAATCAAATTGAGAAACGTATTAGAGACCCTGATCATTTCACTTTTGAAAAGGACATTGACTTTGTTGAACAGGATTATACTGCTGAAATCCCCACCATCGCAGAGACCCCCGAAATGGCCACCAGAGAAAATGTGTTCACTCAGTTAACCACCTACCAGATCCAAGCCGAGATAAGGTTCCAAGTCGGCTGGATCAGATTGTTGCCTCTCAGCAAAGACCTATACTGCCCCATGGTGTGTTACAGCCTTACAAAGAGGGAAAAGACCTGTGAAATTTGAGAGCGTAGGCCCAGCAGAGTGTGGGTGGTTTGGAGAACCTGTGCCGTTGACCTTTCCGGAAGCCCACGTACAATCCTACACCCAGGAGCTTACTGTCTGCCTCCCTCGTTCATGACCCTCTGCCGCCAGAAGCCCCGGGACTCGGTTGCTCGCAGCTAAAGGACTTGGAGGTTGGATGCCTGCAAGGAAGCTGGAGAGCAGGGGGTATGTACCTACCGAGCTCTAGCCGTGTCCGGAGGCACCCTGCCCAGGGGCAGCAAAGTAAGAATGATAGTGTTTAAGTTTTGAAAGTACATTTTCAAAATCCACGTGTCGTCTTTTTGCCTTCTGCTGAATTGCATGCTGCTATTTCTAATCTCCCATTCAAGGTGGGGTGGGGATATTACCAGAATTGTAAATGTTTTTCCTAGCATATTTCTGTGGTAAGTCGTTATTACATCGCCAGGCTTTTTTTCACTGTGTTTTTTGCCGAAAATGGTCAGCTGAAAAACTCCATGAAGAATGTTAGGGGTGGGTGGGTGAGAGCATATAAGGGGTAGGGTGTTGCGGGCTATAGGGACTACAAAATAGGGAAGGGGTTTGGAGGGGGGGACCTACCCAGATATAGAAACAAAAATGTCCTGATTTTTTTTTCGGCTAAACATTTTTGGCAAAAAACTCCATGAAAAAAAGCATGCCGATCTAAGAACAGAATCATTCCTGTAAGGGTTTATATATTTGTGTGAGAAGTACTTTCCTATGGTTTGTGTACTTTTCAAGTTCTCTTTACCAAAGAGTGTATTGTTGAAAGCAAAACGTCAGGTTGAGAAGGGTAAGGATAAGAGGGCAAGTGAGTCATGACTATATGTCAGGATGTGGCAAGAGAGGTTGAAGTCCTGGACTGGAAGGGTTATTTTTCTGGTTCTGTCCCGTTGCCGAGTTCTAGGGTCAGAGACACATTTGGGTGGACATTGTCTATCCACCTTTTTCAGAGGAAAAATGCAACCACTGTTTGGTGTTTTAAAGGCCTGCATTAAAAAAAAAGTTTGATTGATCAAGTGTCCGTCTACTAAGATTTCACCAGCACGTTGGCATGTTTCCAGTGTAGATACCGGCCCACAAGACCACATAAAAGTGTCATCAAAGTACACATCTCCCGTTTGGATTTTGTATTCCTTGGAATATTTCTACTACACTAATAAAGGATATTTCATTATAAATTGTTGAGTTTAAGAGGTGGGCACCTTTTGTACTATTCCAGCATAGTTGCTGGAAATCTTCTTCTCTCAGGTTATTTTTCCAGTGCTGATTTTTTTTTCTTGAAAGGCAAATACTCATTTGTCTTGTGCACTTTCCTCTAAAGGGACAGGTCAATTGAACTAAATTTGTATATTTCACTTTAAGATATGTTCACTTACTATGCATATATTAATGGGTGTCAGCTTTTCATCTTTGCTACAGGGGCAGAGATTCCCATACTGAGTGATGCAAGGGAGATGCACCCATCCCCAGGTCAAAACAACACATTTTACAGCACATTTCACAGTAGTAATAGAAAGAAGCCATATGATTTAAACTCTCTGAGCTATCTATCCAATTGTGACACAATATGCTGTAGGATCAACTGTGCAGTCAAAAAGAAACATTTATGAGGATAGCTACCCACTAACCTCACAAGTCCTTTAAAAAAAATGTTTAGCACTACAATTATCAGGTTTACTAGTGTGCCATGGCATATCCCTGCTGCTTCTAAGCACTGTAATAATAAGCATTATGTTAATAAGAAATGCAACCCCCAAAACCAACACATTACTAAATGATGTGGTATGCACATTTAAGGATAAATAGCTGGTAAAACAGCTCAGTGGGTTAAGTTCTCACTGCTGGCATCTATGTGTGTTCTGCCCATCATAGGTTAGAATTCTAGCAAGGTCTACTCAACCATATATGTCACTGACCATGTACCTCAGACGTGTATGGTTAATAACATATAAGGTCAGCGGCATATAGGAGCACAAGGTCACGGCTTAAGTCTCTTGGTCCGCCTGATGATGAACCATGTATGTATTCCCTTTCTGTTTGTGTATGAACCTTTGATTTAAAATTTGATTGAGTATATTGCCTCTACAAACATGACCTTAATATTTTCTTGATGGCATTGTTTTTGCAAAACTCCCTACCACATCCCAAGGGAATTACAGAGAGACAAGATTTGCTGTCGCTTTTGCTGCATGCTGCTTTACCTCTTTTTTTCGTTAAGTGCAGGTTGCATTAGTTTAAGTCTAATTGTGAACCCCACCCACGCGTTATCATTTTCTTGTATGCCAGGTTTCTGAATCATGTGGCACAGGACTGGGAGCAGAACGGCCGGTCGGGCAGAAGCACACCGACACCAAGCAGGAGCAACTTCTATTGCCTTGTCGGGAACCTTGAGATGACCATAACTGCAGGCAAGCCAAAGTAAGTGCAAATACTTATATTCACAGTAATTTGCTAATATGGACCTATACACACTTAAATTAACGCTACATATGGTGAGCCTTTCTTGTATAAATTGTGTATCATATTACAGTGACATCATAACCATATTTTTCTTAGTCTACTTAGGAACAATTCTATGTGATGCCACTTCCTGTGATGTCAATTGGGGTGGGGTCAAATGACATCACTTCCTGTGATGTCATCAGATGTCATGGGTCATGTGATGTCACTTCCGATGCCCCTGGCATTTTGGTGAAATGACAGCCCTGGGGAAGGAATGGAGTAACATGTCCCATGTTGGCTTCTGACTGTGCCTTCCCTCTCCTTGTCTCCAGATACATTGTTGCAGTCTGTCACCATTACAGAATATTTGTCCCTGAAGATGGATTTTTCCAGAAAGTGGCAGCCATTCAGCTACTGTTTTGCAGCTCCCTGTTGATCATGTACAGTGACATTAACGTGCTGATTTGCCTGTATGCTGTGCTATGCATGGTTACCGATACATTGGGATACCTTGTGATACAATGTGTGGGATTTGCAATAAAGTGTACAGTCACCCCTTTTGCCATGGACATGTCTGCATGTCGTACATGGGGGTTATTGCTCATGCTGCTGCTGCTCTTGCACACAAGTGGCTACTTGCTACATCACGCATGTGCATGCCGGGTGGCTATGCAGGGGTGGTGGGTGCAGGCAGGTATGAGTGCCATTCCATGGGGTCCATGCAGGAGTCCTGTAGCAATCTACTGGTTGATGTGTCGTGGAGCTTTACGACAGGTCGGCTTGGGTGATGTCCTAAGAATGTTAAGGTAGGTGCACTGATGTTCACACTTCTGATGTCTTGGTCATGGCCTGTCATGTTGGGTGGAGGGATGTGGAAGGTCCACTCCATGGGCAGGCATCATCCGCTGTATGAGTGTGGGTGTGGTGCAGTACATTCTCATGTGATTGAGGTGGAGTCATTGCCGTGAGGTGGGTGGACCTTTCTGGTGTATCAAGGTTGTTACAAGGTATGCAGTGTGCATCAGCATTTGCAGTTCTCTACCAACCCTAACTATAGTGTCTTCATGAGTAGAGTGTCCTCTCTGGTTGCATGAGTTGATACTCATGTTTGGCTTGTTGTGGCCTGGGCTAACTGGGCCTCAAGTCATCTGTGCATCACCTGGCTGCTCCTTGGTGATACGCCTCTGGAATTCACACTCATCTCATCCGTGTGTCCCCTCTCCCATACCCATTTTGGGGATGATGGGTCTTTTATTATTATTATTATTACTATTATTATGGTATTTATTGGGAGTGGACCTAGCTTTGATAAGCAATGGAGTGCTTTACTGAGGTATACACCAATGCAGAGATATAACGTAGCGCTTTACAGAGGTTTATACCATTACAGATGCATAATGGAATGCTTTTCAGTGATAACAACAGAACAGATATACAGCGGGGGGTAGGATACAGAGGGGGACAGAGGAGGGGAACAGCGGTACCAGGTGGCGGGGATGGGAAGGGCAGGCAGTGTCTAGCGAGTCAGGTGGCACGAGAGGCAACGTGGTAGCCTAGGTGTTGAGGAGGAGAGCCTCCTTGAAGAGGTGGGTCTTAAGTTCTTTTCAGAATTGTAGGTGTGTGGGTGCGAGTCTGATGCAGATGGGGAGGAGGTTCCATAGTCTTGAGGCGTAGGCAGAGAAGGGTTGCATACTGGTTCTTTCTATTTTGCAGCAGTGGATATCAAGTCTGCACGTGTCCTGGCTTCTGGCGGTGCGCTGTCTGCCACAGATGCAGAGTTTCTCCACGAGGTAGCTGGGTCACTTGAGGGTGACTGTCTTATAGATGATGCAGCAAGACTTGAAGGTGATTGTTGTGTGCAGTGGGAGCCAGTGAAGGTCAATGAGGGCTGGGGTGATGTGGTCCTATCTGAATAGACCCTTGATGAGGTATGCAGCCGTGTGTAGGACACTTCTCAGGGGCACAAGAGAGGGTCTGTCTCCCGACTATGTACTTGGTGGAACTAGTGAATCTCTTTCTGTGATTGGTGTCACCACACCAGGCAGTGTTCCGTTGTGTGTGCATCCCAGGTTCTAGGTACACAGTGTACTAGGTATCGATTGTGCATTCTTGGGTGGCATATTTTCCATCAGGGGATGGTGTATACACCACCTCATGCACAGCATGGCAAGTTTGCTAATGTATTCATGATGGTCTTCCGGTGTGACATATTGGTTACAGCACTTGGGAGTGTTTGTACTCTGTGGGACTGTACTCTAGCTGTGTCACAATATGTCATGCCCAATTGTTCATTTTTGTGAGTGCGGCATTCAGACGACTGGAAATGTGAGTCATGTCAGGTGGGGCTGATGCTTGGTGGTATGGGTGTACATGTGGACCGTGATGCTGGATACAGTGGTGCGGTGGGGTACATGGAGGTTTGTGTACTGCTGTGCACAAAATTGAATTGCTATCGATCTCTGTTCACTACATGGCCTTCCTTAATGGGAGTATGGGCATGTGCATTAATGGCACAGAGGAATGGTTTGTGTAGGTGTCCATTTCTTTGACGTTCAGTGCGGGGCATTGTGTTTGGAGGCGTGCAGCTTTGCTGTGTTAGCATGGCTGGATGTCTGTTTCCTTGGGTGTCTTAGACAGGTGGGTGAGTGCAGGCCGTGCCTGACATTTGTCATCCTCTCATCACTGACACCCCTTCGTGTGTGATCACTGTTCCTATGAAGAGGCATGCCATGACCACACCACTGGCATTGTAGACCAGTTGGGCATTGATGGAGTGGAAGCAGTGCCGGTTCTGGTACACGTTCGCTCTGTCCTGGGTCGGGGGTGCATATGCGCCATGGGTGCAGTCAATGGCAGTGATGATCTGGGGGAATCTGTATGCTGTGTAAAATACACGGGCCACCTGTCACTGTTCGTCCTGGACTGAGAGCATGTAGACAAGGCATTGGCTGCATGATATGATGCATGCCACGACCTGGTGCAAGGCACGTGACTGTGTGGCCTGTGATATGCCTGCAGTGATGGCACAGGTCTTCTGCAATGAGACAGGGGTGAAGAAGTGCAGGGCAGCTAGAAGCTTCACATGTGCCCTGATGGCATGTGACTGCGCAGTAGTGGGGTGCAAAGCACCCTCCAACTCCTGCAACATGTCCATGATGACGTGCAGAGGGAAGCAGTACCTTCTGTAGACCTCTGTGACGGACATGCCTACGAGGGTGACCCTGCAGAGGAAGAAACACTCCCTCTGTCTCCTCTTCCCTTGGAGGGGTGTGACAGCAGCATCGTGCCTTTGCTGTGCATAGAGAGCTATCGCCAAATTGCAGGGATACATTTTCTGGAATGGGTACATGGAGTGGTGCCGTGTGCCTTTATACCAGGGCGTGTGGCATCGTGCTGTGCGTGCTGATGTGCATCGTTGCTGTATTCATTGGTTTGTTCCTGTTTGTGTGTGATGTTCTGCAGCCGTGTGTGGGGGGTCCAGGTGTGTCTTGTTTGCTGGCATTGTGTGTGTTTTGCATGGTGATGTTCCTAAATTTGATCGTTGTATTGGTTGCATGTATGATGTGGTATGTGTGTGTGATGTGTTCTATGGTATGTTACGGGACATGCTTTGGGTTTTGCATGTGCAGTCTCCTCTCAGATGAGTTTGTGGTGATTGGAGGTATTGTGTATTTTTCGGTAAGTGTTTGGGAGAGATATTTGATTTGATGTCTTCTTGGGTGTTTTTCTGCTTCTCTGTCGTTGTGTAACTTCCGCCTTTGACTGAAGTTCTGCTTTGACGTACGCTCTTTTTCTTGACCTCTACCTTTCGATGTTTTTGGTCATAAATCCTTTTCTTAAATAGGTGTAAGCTACCTCCACGTAAGTTCCGACCTATTTTGGGCATGAGTTGGACTTGCAACATATATCTTCCTTAGTAAATCGGGGCCATATATATTCCCAAAAATACATTTAATGACTTTACGAATAAAACATTCGCTTGCAAAAGCAAAATATTACAAAATAAATGCATTTGTATTTTTTATTTTATTGTGTTTATACAGAGCTATATCCCAAAACACCAAGTAAAACAGAGGAATAACAGTACAAATCATATGCAGAACAAAACTTAGTTGGATAACAGGTGATCCATAAACCAAGAGTGTAAGTAAGCATAAGAAGACATCTAATGAAGGGGAAGTGCAGTGAGGTGAAAGAAAGCATTGAGAATCGTTAGCACAGAAATGGAACGAAAGACCATAAGAAGAAAGTCTGGAAGCAAGAGGAATATTATAGAATGAGAAGAGAAGAGGACCCAGCACTGAGCCCTGAGGAACCCCATATTGAAGAGAAAGAACTGAGGAGTTTAGACCCCAAGAAACAGAGTAAGTATGGTTGTAGAGAGAAGAACAAAACCATTTAAGTAAAGGTGTCTAAAAGCAAGATGAGAGAGCGCACAGAAGAATAGAGTGGTCAAAGTTTCCAATGCTGAAGCCGATTGAGAAGAACAAGTAGGGAAGATTGATAAGAGTAGTGAGCAGAAAGAGTAAAGTGCAGACACAGGGGAGAGTGGTTTCCATTGAATGGAATGGTCGAAAACCAGATTGGTAGAGAGGAAGAAGAGAAGAATTGTTAAAATGAGCAGAAACTTGACAATAAGCAATTTGTTCTAGACGTTTAGAAAGAAAGGGAAGGAGTGAAATGGGCTTGTAGTTCAAGGGCAGGGAGGGAACTAGGAAGGGTTTTGTGAGAAATGGAAGAATAGTTGCGTGTTTGAAGACTGCAAGGAAGAATTAAAGAGTAGAGTACGATAAGGAAGAAGGAAAGGACATACTTAGGAATCAGGGAAGAAGGGAGGGAATCAGGGGGTGCAGTGGTAGAATGAGCTTAAGCAGGGAAAGAACAGATCTCAATATCAGAAAGGGGAAGGAAAGTGGGGCGCTGTTGAGCTGCCTGGAAAATGGCCGCTTAGCTTTGAGCTCCGTGTATTTCAGTGCGCCATCCGACATCAACGGCGAGAGTTGTGCACATCCAGCCATGTACTATATCCATGTATGCTGTCAGAGTCGTGGGCTACACTTACGTCCAACCCCGAAGAAAATCAGAGTCTTGGTGCTTCAGAACGACCGTCTGCTTCTTCTGCGGAGTGTGGGGCCTGCTGGTGATCGAGCCGCGGCCGCGACTTCAGGTGACATGCTGTGCGGCGGCCGGCCGCCTGTCCCTGGGCGGGGCGCGGCCCAGCGCTCCCGCGGGGGCAGCCCCGCACCATCTGCTGTTGCCTGGAGAGAACTGCGCCCCATTCATCCTGTGAGGGATCATCCAGCTGCTCTGTCCCATCCAGGCACCGCCGAGCTACCCCGACCAGTGGAACCTATCCCCCTCCATTTCCGCCCGCCCAGCCTCCTAACGCTGTGCCTGCGTGGGCTGGGAAGCCGTTGCGTTGCTGGCCTGGCAGGGTGCCACTCCGGATTGCGGCCGAGCCCTGCACACTTGGACTGCTGATTCCTGCAGGAGCCCCGGACATCAGTGGGGTTCTCCTAATTTCAGGTGAGCAATAGCGTGGAACTGTCACTGCCGGAATCTTGGGCCCCCTTTTGCCGTGGCCATCTGGTCCCCTCCACTGCTCCCTCCTCTTCACGCCTCATTATATCCGCCTACTTCAGTGCCCGAACAGCGGCGTGTTCCCCCTCTGCAACCCACGCCATATTAAATGCTCCCAGGCAACGTGAGGACTACCAACATTCTTCGTCAGCCCTGGACACCAGTGGTGCTGTCGTGGACCTAGGTGAACCACTCATAGTGGACATTTGCTCCCTCTCACAACTGTCTCCTAGACTCTGGCCCTCCGCACCTCTCTACATCTGCCCAGCCTAGCGCCTAGCGCCTAAACAGCGGTGTGCTCCCCTTTGTTCCCCGTGACATATCAAACGTGTCCAGGGAGGCCTGTACACGCTGGGCGCCCGGGTCCTGACGACTACTTCCACCCCATTACATTAGGGTAGCGGGACTGTTGATACCCCCATGCACTTGTGATACATAATCTCTGACGTCTCCACTGAATGCTGTCTAGGACCTCTCCTTTGCAGCTGCAGATCATCATGTGTGAGCTGTAGCCGGCTGTGCACACATATGCCCAGTTTACGCCGCCATAGCCCGCCGTGCCTGCACTGCAGGACTCAAACCAGTTGGTGCTGCCAGCAAGCCAGACTGCACCGTGTGGCTGGGGCCCCTGCCAGCCTGAGTTTGGGCCGCCCCCTCTAAAGCTGAATGATCCATATAACACTGTTGTGCAAATTCAGCTCCTTTATCCCTGGCTGTGGTTCCCGGCCTCTGGCCGGCCCCACTGTTGACAACCACATTGCATTCCACCAGCGGGTAGCAGAGACCTCCGACTACATAGCTATGTCGAATAGAGCCCGTGGCTCTAGCAAGGTGGGGGCCATGGACAAATTTGCAAAAGCGGATCCCTGCCCTGGACCGGGCCCCTAAACCACCAGCCAGGAAGAACTTGGCTCACGCCCAGGCAAACCAACTCCCGACTTGGCAGTAATGATGGAGTCCATGGCAAAGAACTTTGCTTCCTTTCATGAGAAGCTTGACGACATCAACGCCAATGTCGCATCACTCAAGTCCCAGATTGACCAGGCCGGCACCAAGATAACGGATGCTGAGTCTAGAATCGGCACCAATGAGGATGATCTGCTCACCATTCAGGATACAATTGCATCACTCGCATGCAAAATGAAGACCGTTAAAGCCAAGTGTGATGATTTGAATCTAGGTCACGTAGAAATAATGTTCAAATTATTGGTGTACCGGAAAATGCCCTGAAAGGCTGCATGGAACTAGCTGTGGAGAACCTGCTTAAAGAGCTGTTAGGCGACCCTGATCTCTCTCCTTTCTTCACAGTCGAACGTGCACATCGGGCTCTCTACCCTCGCCCCAAGCCTGGCGATTTACCTAGGCCTATCATCGCCAGGATCCTCAATTACAGGGATAGGGATCTCATCCTTCGCCTATCACGAGAAAAGGGTGAACTGCGTCTCGGCTCCCAAACCATCAGGATCTTTCCCGACTCCTCTGTAGGAGTTCAGCAAGAAAGGCGTCAATTCCTTGGTGTTAAATTCTTGAGGGAGCGCAATGTTCCATACACCATGCTATTCGCTATTCCCCGCACGACTCAAATTCACCTTCAGGCAGAAACTATACTTTTTTACTGTCCCAGATGAGGCCGTGAAGTTCATTGAAGCACAGATACCCCTTCACAACCCTGCCGAAGACCTCATGGACAACGACTGAGTCATGTCTCCTTTGCCCTACACAGGGCCTGGCCCAGCAATTGTCGCTCGTCGGCCCTTGTGCCAATGACAGCCGAAACACTTGCCCCCCACTATAACTGGGCTTTGCCCGACATATCATTGTCATGCTGTCCTTCTGGGCTGCAACTAACCACCCTTGGGCGACTAGTCGGCTACCTTGTCTGTCAGCGTTAGACAAGGTCACTTTCCTACCACGCCCTTTGTCATTTACAGCACCTGTTATTGATGGTCACGGTTATTGTTACTTTAATTCTACTCCTTATATCTGCTAGCACCGGTGTGGTGCCCCTTGTCATGGCGCTACACCCCGCCGATCTATGTACCGGTTTTGGTACTTCATTTCTCCTGTTAGCTGTTAGCTGAATGCACGGCAACTGCGCACCCCTCTGCAGACGCAATGGATGAGTTTGAATGTCCTCCAGTATAGACCCCTGTTGGGCCAACAGTACGCCCGGTCCAGGTTGGGACTGACCTGCGGATACCTATTTGGGGAACTTTGTTGGGAAATTGGGGTAGGGGGGCGGGTTGGAAGGGACACTGCTGTCCGCAAGGGGGCAATGAGGGTGGGGGGAGGTTCTGTTGGGTGGGGTTATATTGAAAACGGTGGAGGTGGATCGGCATTGGACGGTGTGTCTGTGCACGGCAACGGTAGAGCACCTTCACATGGAGGCACTCTGGGACACGCTACTTGGGATGTTCCTTGAAACAATGTAATGTCCATCACTATGATGTCCTGGAATATTCGGGGGTTGAGTAATCATATTAAGACACGCAAAATCACTGCCTATGCTCAGAGACATGGGGCTCGTATACTCTTTTTGCAGGAAACACATTCACAAGGCCACCTTGTAACTAGTGTTGCAGCTGCTTGGGGCCCGCCCACTCCCCCCCCATATACCCACCCTCCTGAGCAGCCCCCTGCCCGGCAGCCCCCACGGCTAAGGGCCCCTCAGGCAAAGGGCGGCTCCTACGGCTGCGGCTCCCACTGTGTCTCCAGGTGTCTGCAGGGGACGCTTGGCGCCGGTCCACCTTGTTAGCTCCACCTGCTCCCTCGGCCCGCCGCACCTACACCTGTTCACTTCATTCGCATGGTGCCTTCACTTCACTGTGCCCTGCAAATTGTGGTAAACTAGGGTTTTTCTCTCCTCGCAGGATTTTCAAACTTAGGTGCCTCTCCACTGGGTACCTGATATGCATTACTGTGTTCACTGTGCTCTGAATTTGTGGTAAACTAGGGTTTTTCTCCCCTCGCAGGATTTTCAAACTTAGGTGGCCTCTCCACTGGGTACCTGATATGCATTACTGTGTTCACTGTGCTCTGAATTTGTGGTAAACTAGGGTTTTTCTCCCCTCGCAGGATTTTCAAACTTAGGTGGTCTCTCCACTCGGTACCTAATATGCATTACTGTGTTCACTGTGCTCTGAATTAGTGGTAAACTAGGGTTTTTCTCCCCTCGCAGGATTTTCAAACTTAGGTGGCCTCTCCACTGGGTACCTGATATGCATTACTGTGTTCACTGTGCTCTGAATTTGTGGTAAACTAGGGTTTTTCTCCCCTCGCAGGATTTTCAAACTTAGGTGGCCTCTCCACTGGTTACCTGATATGCATTACTGTGTTCACTGTGCTCTGAATTTGTGGTAAACTAGGGCTTGCCGCTCTCTTCCTGTCTGCTTGTGCTTGTCCTGTCTCCCCCCCCCCACCCCCTCCTATCCCATGTTGCTCTCTATCTCACCTATCTTTTCTAATTGCTTCTCCATTGACTATCTGGCTCTCCTCACTAAATCTGGTAGGAAAAAGTTTAAATAGGACATCCTGGTCTCCAACCCAGGCCTCCCTATCGCTGACACCTACACCAGTGCCTCCTCTAAGGAAACTCTCACTGACATCCTCTTTTTCGTGCCTTCACCTGACTATGGACCCTTCATATGGTCTCTGTGCTCTCTCCTTTCTCCTCTTCTCCCATTAATGGTGGCACCCGTTGGGATGTCCTCTTGGCCTTCTTCCACTCCTCTAAGGCCATCATTAATGTCTACGCTAATGGGACCGTCTTGGTCCAAGGCCCTCAGGCCAACCTTCACCTCTTTGATAGAAGCTTCCCGCGCCTCATCAACTTCCTTTCCTCTCCTGCTGTCCCCCCTCCTCTGTCCTCGGCTACCTTGCCTCTACCCTCCCTCCCTGACCCCTCCCGTTCTCCTTCTTCACCTCCGCAGGGCGTACCTCTGATCTGTACCCCTCCCCGGAAGTCCTTCAAAGATGGCAACCTTCTCCACATTGCCACTCTTAACTCTCGCTCTGCCGTCAAACATTCCTCTGATATCTGCCGTCTTCTTGAGGAACTGGACCTTGACGTACTCGGTCTCACTGAGACATGGTTCACGGCCAGCTCTGTCACCAGCTTTGACACACTCCTACCCGACGGTTACAAGATCCTCTCCGTGCCCAGGCCCAACTGTGCTGGGGGGGGTGTGGCCCTTATCTTCCCTGAGTGGATTCCTGCCACTGTTACTCCCACGCAGACCTACTCCTCTTTTGAATGCCTTGTCTGCCGACTCTCTCTCTCTCCTAGCCATTCCCTTACCGTGGCTACTATCTATCGGCCACCTGGTCAAATGTCCTCCTTCCTCTCCGAGTGGGCTGACCTCTCCTCCTCACTCCTGTCCTCAACTACTCAACTCATCTTTCTTGGAGACTTCAACATCCACCTGGATGCCTCCTGTCCCCCCCCTCTGGACTCTTTCGCGACCTCTGCGACTCTCTCTCACTCTCTATTCTCCCGCCTGGGCCGACTCACTCTGCAGGGCACACTCTTGATGCTCTGATCTCTTCTGACCTTCCCCACTCTGTCCCTCTCTCCACTCCTCTCTCCTGGAGTGATCACTTTCTCCTATCCTCCCACCTCACCTTCCCTACCCCTCAGACAAAGCCACCCTCATCAGTGCCATCTTCCTTCTCGGTCATCCGACCCATGAAGCGAGTGTCAGTTGAGGCTTTCGCTGCCACCTTCTCGCCCCTTCTTCCCCCTTCGGCTGACTCCCACCCTGACACAGCCCTCTCCACTCTCTACTCTGCTATATCTGATACTCTTGATATGCTTGCCCCTGTCATGAGAATCCACCTGAAGCCCAAAGCCAAATGTAACTCCTGGTATGACTCGGATCTCGTCACCCTTAAACGCAAGTGCAGGGTGGCAGAGAGGAAATGGCGTGCTTCATGTTCATCCTCTGACAAACTGGCCTGTCGCCTGCTCCAAAGGCAATACCGGCTCTCCGTTCTCACCAAGAAGAGAGGCGTTATCCAAGCCTGCATCACTGCGGCATCTAACAATTCGGCCGAACTCTTTAAAATCTGCAAGGAGCTGGCCAACCCTGCTGCAGTCTCTACCTCTCCTGTCCCCTCCCAGGCCCTCTGCACGGCACCGGCCTCTCACTTCATTTCAAAAACTCAGGACATCCTGTCCTCACTCTCCTCCTATCACCTCCCCCCCTCTATTCCCTGCCCTTCCTCTGGCCCTACTGCAGCCACCCCTCCTTTCTCCTTCTCTGCCTTTCCCCTTTTTTCTGCTGACAAGGTTTTGAGATCCACCCCTGTTCCTCCAAAACTATCAAGGACCACATCGACTCCTTGGCTCCTGCCCTTGCTGACTTCTGCAATTACTCCTTCGCCTCTGGAGTCTTCCCATCCCCTCTCAAGCCCTCCCTTGTGCACCCCCTTCTTAAGAAACCCTCTTACGACCCTTCCTGCCCAGCTAACTATCGCCCAATCTCTATCACTCCCTTCCTGGGCAAGCTCCTGGAGAAACTGGCCATCTCCCAGCTACATCTCCATGCTGAATCTGTTGGTAGCCTTCATGACCATCAGTCTGGCTTCAGAGCTGCCAGAAGCACGGAAACTGCTCTCCTGAACATCCGTGAGGACCTGCTCTCGAACCTTGACTCTAACATTCCATGTGTTCTCATTTTGCTTGATCTCTCTTCTGCCTTTGATACTGTCAACCATACCATCCTGCTCAACCGTCTGTGTGATAACCTGGGTATCACTGGTCAGGCTCTGGCATGGCTGACCTCTTTCCTCTCAAATCGACCCTCCCAGGTCCAACTGGGGTCTTTCCTCTCTGACATCTTTTTCTCTACCTGTGGTGTCCCCCAGGGTTCTAACCTCTCTCCCTGGCTGTTTAACCAGTATCTGGCACTTCTCGCCCACCGCATCGCCGCTCTCTGCCCCAACTTTCAGTGCTATGCGGATGATACCCAGCTCATTTTTAGGCTACCCTCGGCCTCCTCTTCTCCTTCCCTCATCTCTGACTGTCTTTCTGCTATCCAGGAATGGTGTGCCGCCAACGACCTCTGCCTTAATGCCAGTAAGACTGAGATTCTACTCATCGGCACACCCACTCCCTCCTTCCCTGCAGCTCTCTGGCCGGCCTCTCTTGGCCCTCTTCCTGCTCCTACCTGCAAGGCAAAAAAACCTCGGGGTCATCTTCAACTCCACACTCTCCTTCTCTCCTCACATATCCGACGTCTCTAAGAAGTCAAACTACCAACTACACCTCCTCAGAGGTATCCTTCCTTTCCTCTCCTTCCCTCAGCAGTTCACTGTCTCTAGAGCCCTGGTTCTCTCGAAGCTGGACTACTGTAACAGCCTCTACCTAAATCTGCCCGCCTCTACTCTCCGCCCTTTGCAACTCATCCAGAACAGGACTGCAAGACTTGTCCTTGGCCTCAAGCCCAGGGACCGTATCTCTCCAGGACTGAAATCACTACACTGGCTCCCAGTGACTGCGAGGATCAAGTTCAAAACCCTTTGCATTGTCCACAAGGCCGTCTGGGGCCTTGGGCCAAATTACCTTCAACTCTCTCTTCCTAAATATCTTCCTTCACATGCTCTTCGCTCTTCCGCCTCAACTCCCTCAGGATCAACGAGTTGGGGGCAGATCTCTCTCCGCTGCAGGGGCCTCCCTCTGGAACAGCCTTCCTGCCTCCCTGAAACTTGAGGAGAACCATCTCCGGTTCCGGAAGCACCTCAAAACCTTCCTCTTTGCCTCCGCTTTCTCTCCCCCTCTCCCCTGCTAAAATTACTGAAACTGCACTGAATCTGCAACTGGGTCACTCACCGTTCTCGGTCCTTGGCCCAGCCACTCTCCCCTGCACTGCCTCCCTGGCAACCCCTGCACTGCGGGGCTGTGTCTGTATCCCTACAGCCCCCCTTTCCAGCATTTGTCTGCACTTACTTCGCACTTGCCACCAGCTGGCCCTTGTTATTTATCCTGTATGCTATAACCCTGTACTGCACTTTTCCCTCTACCTTTCCCCCCCTGCACTTTTCCCTTCCCCTCTACCCTTGCACTTGCGCGATCTGAATGACACCTGGCCTAGTAGAATCGTCTGTCTCCCCTTGTTCCCCCCGCCTCGTCGCGCCTTGAAACACTTGCGTATAGGCGCGTAACAAATGCCATATCATATCATAAGCCAGAGGTGTACTTACACAGATTCACAAATCCATCAAATTCACACTCCACAAGAGTCATATAGACCCAGATGGCAGATACATTGTGCTCTATTGTACGATGGTAAATAGAGAGTACCTCCTGGTAAACACTTATGGCCCCAATGTTGACTCCCCTGAATTCTTTGAGGCCATTGTTTCCATATTGCTGGGCTATGTTGGGATCCAGATAATCTGGGGAGGCGACATGAATTTGATACTAGACCCTGGTGTGGCTAGGACCAGCACTGCATCCCGGCCCTATCTTGTGCAGCACGCAAACTACACCAACATCTCCCTATGCTTGAGCTAAGAGACGCCTGGAGGACACTTCATCCCCTTCAGCGAGAGTATACCTACTATTCGTCGGTTCACAACAGCTCCTCTAGAATAGATCTGTTCCTGGTGTCTAATACCCTGATGGGCAAGATAGATAGGGCACAGATACTTACCCGCACATTCTCCGACCATGCCCCAATCACCCTGTCAGTGGACCTTGGTATTCCCACACCTACGTGCAGCACGTGGGTTTTTAAATCTACTGCTTTACTTGACATTGGGCCTCATTACACGGTAGGCGGTAGGGACATACCGTTACCGGTAAGGGATTACCGATATCGGTAAATCCCCACCCCAATCACGACCCGGACATACCGCTATTAGCGGCACCGCAAAGTACGGTGGCACTATTAGCGGCAAGTCCGTGAGCGCGCGGCCCCTCAGACCAGAAATAGCGGCATAGCGCTAATATCACGGCATCACGAGCCATGCGTACATGGCAATACCGGCATGTACTAGACCCAAAGAACCCTTACCGGCAAGGCGCTAATACCGGCATCGCGAACCACACGTTAAAAGAGCACAGCAGAGTTCCAACCTGCCACAGGTGGACAAAATCAGCACAGGTGGAGGCAATGGAGACTGGCAGCACAAAAGAGCACACCACACCCCTCCCCACACCCATTCCCACACCAAGATGGATGCAATACTAGCAGCATTACATGGGCTAGAGGACATGATTGCTGTGCAGCAGCTACAACAACAGGCAGCACAGAGGAGACGCAGGAGGAGGAGGAGGAGGGCAAGACAGGCGCAGCAAGCACCACCAGTGCACCTAGTGATACCACAGAGGCAGCCACCAATTCCCAGGATCAGAGCCAGTCCAGTCAACCTAACCCCTGAGCAGATACACACCCTGTACCGTCTGGACTGGGATACCATCACCACCATAGTAGACATGATATACAACGACATTGTGAGTCTCATTGACATCCGTACTGCCATCCCCCCTCTACTGAAGGTAGTAACAGTGCTCCACTTCTTGGCCACAGGCACCTACCAGCATACGGTAGGTCAGATGCATGGCATATCACAACCAGTATTCTCACGCACACTGAACCAGGTGCTCGATGCCCTCCTGCAGCACACAAGTCAACACATATACATGCCACGGACTGCCCAGGAGATCTCCAACACCAAAGTAGGCTTCCATACACTGGCAGGCATCCCAAGTTGCATTGGGGCCATCGACTGTACCCATGTAGAACTGGTGGTCCCACATGCCAATGAGGTAGTGTACCGTAACAGAAAGCAATACCACTCCATCAACGTCCAAATGGTATGTGACTCCAATAAGATCATCACACATTGCTGTGCCCGATATCCCGGTTCAACCCATGATGCAATGGTCCTGCGGAACTCGACAATACCACGATACATGGAGCGACATGCTGGACAACGTTCGTGGCTACTTGGTGAGTAGCAGGCCGACCACATGTCAGTGTGATGTGGATTGTGAGTGGGGGGGGGAGATGCATACTCCAACTGGGCGTGAATGGGGGGGGGGGAGATGCATACTCCAACTGGGCGTGAATGGGGGGGGGGGAGATGCATACTCCAACTGGGCGTGAATGGGGGGGGGGGGAGATGCATACTCCAACTGGGCGTGAATGGGGGGGGGGGAGATGCATACTCCAACTGGGCGTGAACTTGTGTCATGAGAAGAATGGACATACATATTTGCATCACTGTACAGTGAGGCAGCCCACAATGGACCAGAGACAAAACCACATGCCGGAAGTGAGTGCCACGGCAAACATATCAATCCATTACGCCAAACAGGCCATTCCAAACAACATGCACACCGCACAACACGCCATTCCCCCATTACACAAATCAGCAACATGCATATCAAAATCACAACTGAAATGTACGCTGAACTACATCAGAAATGGTCCGCGCACATGAGTGCATACAAATGGATCCCCTGTAGCCATTGTGGTGAGGCACACCCGTACCCCACCACAGAATTGCCATCAAACAGCATGGGGACATCAACTAAGGAATGGCAGTGTACTAGCAGTGTGGCACTAACGTTGCCAGGGCCAGGAAACACAAATCACTTAAACTCTGGCGGGACATGGCAATCCCTGCTGTATGCATGCATGGTGCATGTCCACTTGCAAGGACCACCTCACCTTCCCACATTGCAGTTACCCTGATTGCCATGCGTGCTTGGATCAGTGGATGTCGTTGAATATGCAATGTTTGTTTGTGTGACATGTGCACGCTCCACATTATGTAGACACTTACACATACCCATTGTTGCACCCATGCAGGTGATGCAGGTTATCTCCTGAAGAGGTGGCTCCTTACCCCTGTGCGGAACCCACAGAACAGGCACGAAGAGGACTACAATCATGCACACACCCGTACCCGCGTGGTGATCGAGCAGACATTCGGCCTATTGAAGGAACGCTTCCGGTGCCTCAGCAGGTCGGGCGGGGCACTCCTGTACGGGCATGAGAAGGTGGCCAAGATCACCATGGCATGTGTCATGCTTCACAATATGTGTATCAGACGGAATGTGCCAATGCCCCCTGACATAGAACTGCGACCACCGTCTGAGGATGATGACGGGGATGAGGATGGAGGAGAGGGGGCTGCAGGTCATGCAGGTGGCGATGCCCATGAGGGACGTGCTGTGCGGCAGCACCTGATAGACCATTGTTTCTGATGCACATGGATTAGGAGGGTGCAATTGGTGTTCAGCTCAGGGCACGGGGTGTATGGAGGACATAATCACAGTGCACCCTTCAACAATAAAACACACATACACAATTATCAATGTCCAGTCATGTGATTATCCATGCCATTACGTCTGTATTGAGCATTATGACATTCAAACGTGCATGTACCCTCCACCCAAAACACCCTCACCCCCTCCCCCCACAACTCCCCCAAACACCCTCACCCCCCTCCCCCCACAACTCCCCCAAACACCCTCACCCCCCTCCCCCCACAACTCCCACAAACACCCTCACCCCCCTTCCCCCACAACTCCACCGAACATGGTGTGCACATCAGTGCTGCATTAGTTCCCAAGTGTCAACAGGGACAGGCTGGCCCTACTTCCCTCCTCCACTACCACCATTGGGGGGTTGTGAGTCTGACCGCCGCAAGGACCGGCTGGACCTGCGCAGGATGGTTGTCTGGTCGGAGCTAGTAGACGAGGGCGTGGCTGGTTGATCTGCTCCCTGTGAGTGACGCATGCTCTCCATCGCCTCAGCAATGCGCGTTAGGACCTGCCTCACAGCGGCCATCTCCTCACATAGGCGCGTCGTGTTGCTGTCCATGGCAGCTTTCATGTCCCTTGACAACACCCGGATCTCCTCCCTGGTCGAGGCAGCCTCGCTCACTTGCCGGGCAACCAGGGCATTGAGCTCCTCCTGGCGCTGGCGTATCAGGCTCATGGTGTCGTCTGCGGCCCTGCCCCTGTTACTCCTCGGCGCAGCTTGCTGCATGTGGCCGACATCAGGTGAGCTCGCCACGGGACTGAATGACCCATCCATTGCATCTCCGGCATGCACCTCATGGATGTTGCCATTGGATGTGTTGCATGGGCTGTGGAGTGGGGACAGCTGGGGGCTGGGTGTACACTGCCCTTCCGGTGTCGGACATGGGTCGTCCACATCACTCATAGGTGCCGTGGCTGCTGCTTCCCCAACGGAGCTATTGGCTGCGGACGGCGTGCCTTCTGGCACTGGCTCCTGAGTGGTGGGGGTGGGTGGTGGGGGTGCTGCCACAGTGTCGGATGGCATTTCGACCCTTGGTGTGGTCGTTGCGTGGGTGGCTTTTGTACGCTGGGCCACTCCAGATATCCCAGTGCCCCTCGATGTACTGGGCCTGGTGCCTGCATCCTTTCCCTTGGCCTGCTTTTTGGGTGGTGGGGCCTGCGTTGCAGCGTCCAGCTCCTCACTGTCAGATTGTGACCCTGTGGGGGAGCAAGACAGGGATAACATCAGTGATGGGTCAACGTGCATCATGCATATGTTGTTGTTGCTGCAGTTCTTTGGATTTGGACATCTACTTTGGGCCTGCAGGTTGTTGGCCAGATGGGTGGGTCATCCGGACATGTGTCAGGGTGACACGTGTGTGAGGTGCTGCATGCATGTGGTTGTGTGGGGATGTGCAGGGCATATATGCAGGGTTGTGTACATGTGTGTGTGATGACCCCATCCATTAGCTGATTCCCAATTCACATTTAGGGGAGGGACTCATGCTTGGCATTGCTGTGTCTTGCGTGGTCACTCACCTCCGTCTGACGTTGTTGCCACACCACACTCCATTCGGCCCACTCCCTCGATGGATTCTATGCCAATGGTGCTGGCACATGTCTCCTCCCACTCCTGCATCTTCATCGGGGATCCACCTCCGCCTCCTGTGCCCATGGCCAGATTCCTGTTGGCCGATAAAATGCTGCGTACACGGAGGCGCAGATCATCCCACCGCTTGCGCACGTCCTTTACGGTGCGGGGGGTGGAGCCCACCGCACTGACTTTCTGCGCCACCTCAGCCCAGATTTCCTTTTTTCTCAGGAGTGCCGGGCGCCGCATGTCGCTAGCGAACACTACCTCTGCATTTGCAGCCAGGGTGTCTGCCAGCATTTTCAATTCCTCGTTTGAGAAGCGTTCTTTGCGCTGGCGCGCATCGGCTTTCTTTAGGGCCTTGGGCATTGTTTGTTCTTATGGGATGTGGTTTTGCCAGTCGTGGTGTTGCTGCAGGTCCTGAGTGCAGGGGATGGCAATGGATTGTGTTTTTAAAGATGGCCGCCGGGCTCTTTCCCGTTCCGGTGCGATGACGCTATTTCCGGTTCCGGTGTTTTACGGTGACCGCTAATAGCAGTGACCGCTAATAGCAGTGACCGCTAACAGCGGTGGCCGCTAATAGCGTGCAGCATGAGGGCGGAGGTGCTATCAGCACTTTGGTCGGAGCCGGTAAGGTGCTTTTCCGCCATGGCGGTGGGGTCATTTACCGTCATGGCCCTATGCGCGTGTCCGCTAACTCGTAATGTGACGCTATTAGCGGTCTCCTACGATGGCGGACACGCTAATGGCGCCATGACGGTAAATCACATTTTTTAGCGCCTACCGTGTAATGAGGCCCATTGTATTCAGGGCCGACATACTATCAGACATAGACACCTATTTTGCATGTAACTCCCTACAGGACACTACAGCTGGTGTCCATTGGGACGCCTGTAAAGTGTATATTAGGGGGATGTCCATCTCGAGGGAAGCCGGATTGTTGAAAACCATAAGAAACGACCTCAGGTCAGAATCTAAGCTGAAGCTCTGGAAAACAACAACACGGCAGCAACAGACCCTGCCAAACTCACACTGATCAGCGAAGAACTCGAGGTCTGTATTATTTTTTTTACATCGTGTCTTGACCACAGGTATTGGTAGAATGCCTAATCGCATTTATTGGGTACAGGGCTCTCTGGAATGGACTTTCAATTAGATGTGAGTCATCTTTCAAGAATTAGCTTTGTTTAATATGTAAATAAAATTGTACTTCTTCGTTAGGTGCAAGAACTTGGATACATATTGGCCCTATTCCAAGTCTCTGCGCATCAATAACAATTTGCCTCTGGATTGCTCCAACATTCTTCCGATTTAAGTAAGTGCAAATACAACTAAATATGCCTAAACCATTTTAGTGAAAGGGCATTCTTATAGGGAAGGATGTCCTTTACATCTACCTTAGATTATGACAGGGAGTCGCAAGACCGAATGCGCACCCAAAACAGCACTGATTTTAATGCAATTTGGTTGCTCATCCATGTCAAGCCGAGTTCCATATGTAGTGGTATAATGGGTGTGCTTTTTGGAACCTACAATATCCTTTTTAAGAAGTTTTTTCCAGTCACCAATAGGTATGGCTCCTTGCTGAGATCCCAATAGATCTGCTCCATAAAGAGAGGCTGCCATCGCCTGGACTCTATACATTTTCAACACTGGAATTAGTCGATTTTTCCCAAAGGATTTAGAAAAGGTTAATATGCCAGTACACTTTCTTCCCAACAACATTTTTCCTTACTTAAATGCTTGTGCCAAGTCCCATCCCATGAGATCCTGACTCCTGGATAGTCCCATTGGAGAACTTCTATGTTCACACCATCAATAATGATATCCATTCGCAACTAGCACCCCTGTTGTCTACCACATCTTAGAACGTTTTTTTAATTTGCATTCACTTCCAGACCTGGTTTTATGCAAAATTGAACAAAGTGATCTGTTTGTTTCACAAGGCCTGATGGAGTGCAAGATATAATGACCACGTCATCAGAAAAAACAATATGCCAATCTCTGGCCACCAAGAGAAGCAGCAACTGATGTATTTGTTGAGGATTCGGGCAGTAGGCCTTCAAAAGACAAGTTAAAAAGTAAGGAGGTAATTATGCAGCCATGCCCTACACCCTTATTGACTGGGAAGGTTTCAGTGCTTTCCCCGCCTAATCTCCATCTCACTCTCACCATCGTATCCTCATATAAATCCATAATCGCTTTGAGTAATGGGAGGGGCACTTTTTTTACAGATAGAGATCACCATAATTCCACTCTTGGTATACTATCAAAGGCGGCCCTTAGGTCAACAAAAAGTAAATGTAAATTGCCACCCTTGACGCACACATTTGCTCAAAATTAGAATTAGTCTAAGAGCCTGGTCTATGGTTCTCGCTCCTTTTGTAAAACCAGTCTGCAGCTGACTTAAAGCATCAGTGTCCATTACTCATTTATCCAGTCAGGTTTGGAGGGGTTTACCAAATATTCTGCTGCTGGCATCTAGTAGAGGGATCCGCCTATAATTGCCTAGGACGCCAGGGAACTCTTTTTTGAAAATAGACACGATCACCTATACTTGCCAAGATAGAGGTTTTAGTCTTGTTTTAAGTATAACGTTAAATAATAATCTAGGATATGGTACCAATATTACAGGTTCACTCATATAGTGGTCTACTGGTACCAAGTCAGGCCCCAGAGCTTATCCTTGGGACTGTTTGCATATGGCCTCAAAGACTTCTTTTCTAATTCTAAGCAATTTATTTTGAATTCTAAGTAATTAATTCTAAGACCTAATTCTAGTGGTGTCACTAGTCTCGGCCAATATCCACAAGATTATAGGAGTGACTACCCTGCATTACACAAGTGTATGCTATTAGTAAAGACAGTATGGGAATCCCATTACGAACATACCAGAGGCGCTACACGAAAGTTAGTGGCCGAGGAGATGCAGGGTCAATTTCGAAAGACAGCAGGATAGTGGGGAAAATACCAGTGGTTGTCACATGATGGAGAACTAAAATATTTTCTACCTCACCATGAACAACCCCATATATGTCTTTCATATATTTTGCTTTGTAGCCTCATGCCCTGCCCTATCATTTAACACTCTACTGGACAGGGCGATGTTGGTTACATGTTAAATGTTCATGTGTCTTCTTTGGAAAGTTGGCCTATCCCTACTCGGGAGAATCTGCTGTATCTAAAAACCTACATTACGGCAGCATAACAGCATTGGGCCAAGTCTTTTCCTTTTTTAAAATAACTTTGGTTTTTGGTTTTGATTTTAAATGTAAAGTCACCCTGGGAAGTACTGTGCTGTCTATGGGATAGTAAAAGTAATATGTACCCACAATAGACAGCCTAGACTAGTGATTTTGTATATGTGATTTCAGTCCAAGGTGTAAACTTTACTTTTACCTTTACACACTTTTTGCCTTTATCCCCTCTAGGGGATTTATAGTGACCCAGGACATGCAGGAGTTTAACCACCTTGATGTTGTTACTGTTTTTCAAAAATGATTTCTCTTGCATTTCTTTTACTGTCCTCGTTTTTGTAAGCGGCACATCAGCGCTTCCTAAGGAAAGTTTTCCCTATTTAGAGGGATTTATTAGGGATTTACAGTTATTCCCCACTATCCTGCTGTCTTTCAAAATTGACCCTGCATCTCCTTGGCCACTAAATTTCGTGTAGCGCCTCTGGTATGTTCGTAATGGGATTCCCATACTGTCTTTACTAATAGCATACAGTTGTGTGATGCCCTCCTTTACTGTGTTACATATTGAGCCTGTTAGGGCTTCACCCTGTTCACTGTACCTTCAGTGCCCTTTGGGTAATTACTACCCTGCATTAAACAATCTGATCTTGTTTCTCAGTAAAGGCCTGTAAAAAGACCAAACCAAGTGTTTTTGGTAGTGGCAGCTTGAATCGAATTTGTATATGAATTGTTTCCCACCGAAACAATCCATCAGAATCCCTTGGTATTTTTCTTGTTTGATGCTTTGTTGAGGGGCTCACATGATTCTAATGCTTTTTGCTTTTTTTCTCGTTTATCCGTTTTATATTCCTTTCTATAGGTTTTAACCTGCTCCTTTCCCCACATGTGGTTAGCTTTGAGAGCCCTCAGTAGCCTGGTATTGGTGACCCTAGACTCCCAATCATACCAACTTTCTCTGCCTCCTTGGAGGACTGCCACTTATTTCACTGGTTTAGAGAAATATGAGGCTAGTGCAACGGAGATTGTGGTGGGCAAAAATAATATGGTCCAATCATTAACATTACTAGGGCTCATTAATGTTTACAAAATTGGTCAGATTTCCAGGTATGCCAGCAGTAGGTTTTGTTTCAAATCAGAATCCTCCCATGTTAACCTCCTACTCTATGAAAGGTGCACATACCCAGGTTATGGGTATGTGTTTCTACTGTATTACCCATGGATTGGACAGGGAGAGTCAGGGATACTAATTTATGATCACTTTCACGCCGTATGATGATTTCCAAGGCTTTTGCACTTTTTGAATTTGCCAAGTCGATCAGTATAGAATCTATATGGCTAGTTTTATCCCCACTATGAAATGTTGGAAATTGGGGAACGTCAGGTTGTAAGCGGCCATTGCATGCAAGCAAACCCAATTTAAAAAATAGTTCAGCTGTCTGTAAGGCATATTTATTTGATGTATTCTTAATTGGCCCTGTTAAATGAGGAAAATCCCATGTGTTATCTTCTTCTACCATCAATTCATTCAGTTCACTTAGCAGTTGAATTCGGAGATTCATGTCCTGGAGAGTTCACACAATTGGTTTAAAATTACTTACTTGTTCCCCTTCCTCAATCAACCATTTCAACTTATTAAGAGTTCTGATTCGATCTGGCCCATATGGTTTATTATAGATGTTAAAAACTGGCGATGGGGTGCCATTCAGTATTTCGATATAGAGGCATTGGATATCAGGGGAATTTGTGTCCAATGATTTCATCTTGGCATTAAGTTCTACATTGACCCATATGCATAAGCCCCTAAAAGGGTGCCCCATCTTACACTTTGGCCTACTTGCAGGTACCATAAACGTAGAATATCCCTCCAATGTGTGTGGGTAATAAGCCGTCATTTCTTCAATACAGATTATATCAAATGTTCTGATGAAATGCACCCAATCCTGTTCCTCCAAATGTTTGGCTAAACCAGCAATGGTCCATGATGCCAATTTGAGCTCACATATGTTGGTATCTATATCTTCTGGGATATTTCTCATACCTACCGCGTCACGTAAGTGGGGTGACTGATGTTAAATAAATGGCCTAGATTGCGGGCGTCCCTCTATATGATTTGCAGCAGATAATGCATTTGGAGTTAGGGTATGGTGCACTCTCCTATCGGTACAGCATGCCGGGGGCCGACCCATACATTTAATGTGTAGATCTGAAGGTGGGAGCATCCGGAAAAGTTGATTGATAGCAGTCCAGATTTTAAGTAGTCATTAACTATAGTAATCTAATGTAATCTGTGTCCTCCTGCCTAGCCGGATGGTTGCGACATACATCAACAATGTCTTCTATAACAACTGAAATGCACTGTTTTTTACGCCGCTTCCAGTGGTTACATTTGTTCAATAGGCTGTCTTTACCTTTTAGGATCCCCTTTTGCAGCCTCTGCACATTGGTCACATATACTAGTCTATTAGCCTGTGATAATGTAGTATTATCAGAATGTCTTATGTCCTGAATTTGTGGTCTTGGTTTTATGGATACATTAAGTGGATTCGCTCTCTGGGTATCGTTGGCCTGCTGTGAAGAGCCAGCTATGTTAGCTGGACATTTTGATATATTTCGAGGATATGGGAGATTTGTGACATGTCTCTATGGCCTGGTTAATTGAAGAAAAGTGTGTGTAGGATGTTGAGGGCCCCACTCCATTTAAAGGTGGGCTAGTGTGTTTAGGTGTACATACATTAGTCAATTATGCAATTTGTTTGCTCATTATTATCTCTGCTTTCATCTCTAACACCAGTTTTTTCAATGAAACCATTTCTTGCCCCACCAGCTGGCAGTCTGCACACAAGTGTAAGCCTCCCTTACTGTACTGCGGATATGTTTGTGGCCCTGGGTGATCCCAAAACATTCCCCTTGGCCTCGATATTCATATTTATACCAACCAAATCATGGGGGGAGGGGCATTCACCCTCGGGGGTGGGTTATTCTGGGTACACTCGGTTTCATAGGGAAAGAAAGCGGTTTGCTCTGGGATAACACAGGGAAGGTGAAGGGTTTTCAGTCTGTTTGCCATAAAGATTGTTGCGTAGGGGAAACACTCCATTCCTCCACTATTTTGGTATGCACTTCAGCTGGGAAGTTATTGTAACATGCCCCCCCTCTAATCCACCTGGTGTTCTAGCCAAGCACTGGCTATAGGATTGCAATAAAAACTTTTTTTTCCAAACTGGGAATACTCTGTTTTAGTTTAGAAAATGTGAATTTTGTTTGCTGTAGATTCCCCTCATCCATTGGCTTTTTCCGATTTCCACCTCCCCTGTGGGCTTTTCCTTCCCCGCTATTGGAGACTTCCCCAACGTATCTCCTTCCTCTTGGTTAATATCATCCAAAAGAACCTCTACCTCATTAATCAGGAGGTTAACCTCCTGGATTGGAGCAGTCAACCGACCAGTTGTTTTCAAGCAATAAGCTAAAGAAATGTGTGTGGTCGCTTTATGTTTCCTTTCCCTAACCTTATTCTTCTCCCTATGGTTTAAAGTTCTCTGTTGCTTCCAACAGCTATGTCTGCACCCAATAAATACCCTAATAATAATAATAATAATGATAAAAATAATAATAACAAGACTTCCTCCAGAAGCTTAATAACAATATACCTGTAGACTGTGCACCGTCTTCAAGGTCCCAGAAGGAGCACACACTACATACTCCCACACACCAACTGCGTGCACATTACAACATATACATAAAAGCAACATTATAATCCACAATGAATACACACGCTACAGACGCCCACATAAAAACTGCATATGCATTACAACACACACACAAAAGCAGTGAAATGCGCTCAACATAGATGAAAAATACAAACGCATATAGACAAAATCACACGCCACATAACAATCACCTTTATTGGTAAATGTGATGCAATCCACAACAACCAACTTTATTCATCAAGGTGGAACAATTCAGAAGCTGCAACTAGTACAACCCTGTATGGAAGTATATCATTCTAAAAAACTTAAACATAACTAATTTAAAACTATCAACAATAGTTTGAATTTGTACTAACAACTAAAATGGCATTCTACAAAAACTCCTACAAAATGCAATATTTCAACAAAACTTAAACATAACTTGTCATACAAAAGTTTCAACAAATGTTTGAATTTGTAGTTACATGCAAATGATGAACACGGAATGTGTATGCATAATAATAATAAAATATGAACGTATACTAAAAGTAAATGTAATTAACTTAAAACCAAGATGGTTTTAAATGTGTACTGTGAAGGCATCATGAAGTAGACACAGATAACTGAATAGAATTTGGGAAATAGAAGTTTATTAACTAATAAAGGAGGGTTGGAAAAAGGCCTAACTTGTCCTATGTTAAGGGCAGCTTTCCCTACTTAAATAAAACTAATGATAGTCTGTGTTAGGAAGACCAAAGCAAATGTCTGTCTGTGTCCAGAACCTGTACTTGCCCTCACATCTAATTGTAAACAATGTGTAGGGATGTCAGCATCAAATGAGAAGTGTTCAAATAAAAGTTCAGACCTTCTTCCAGATCTGGAAAAAGGGTTTCCCTTCCCCAAGGTTCAAATAGTTCACTTTACAAAAGAGGTAGTGGCTTCCTCATGCTTTCAAGTCTATAAATGTTCCAAAATAACACAATTCCTTAGGATATTCAATGTTCCAAAATAAAACAATTCCTTGGGATACTTCCCAGCACTTTGGGTTTGGTTACCTTTCACCAATTGATAAAGTTCAGTTCCTCAATTTCAATTCAAACAGGTTTTCCCTCATTCAATCACAAAGTGGCTTTTCCTTAGGTGGGTGTATTCGGTCTAGGTGCAGTTTTTGGACCACACGCCCCACCCAATACATGTCACGCAACCGGCACACCTTACTTGTGCCTGATTCATAGGTATCTTGCTGCAGTTTTAGCTTCACAGTGACGATTGACTTATTATCCTTTCAAGTACCCTTGAAGCTTTTTTGTTTCTTGTTTTGTCACCACTCACTTGTTTAGTAGATTTTACTGGCAAAGGCCAACATAGGCTTCCCTGTACACCCTGCCGCCAGAAAACTCAATTTCTGTTATAGTTCTTTTGCCCAAACCCACATAAGCTTCCCAGTACACTCTCCTGCTAGGAAACTCAGTTTCTGTTATAGTTATTTTGCACAAGCCATCATAAGCTTCCCAGTACACTCTCCTGCTAGGAAACTCAATTTCTGTTATAGTTCTTTTGCCCAAACCCACATAAGCTTCCCAGTACACTCTCCTGCTAGGAAACTCAGTTTCTGTTATAGTTATTTTGCACAAGCCATCATAAGCTTCCCAGTACACTTTTCTGCTAGGAAACTCAGTTTCTGTTGTAGTTATTTTGCACAAGCCATCATACGCTTCCGAGTATGCTTTTCTGCTAGGAAACTCCGTTTCTGTCATAGTTCTTTTGTACAAGCCATCATAAGCTTCCCAGTACATTCCCCTGCTAGCAAACATATTCACTGTTTCAGGTCTCTGGCTCAGAGCATCTGGCTCCCCTTTTCCAGGTTTCTCTTGCATACAGGTTTTCTTTTCTCAGCCATTCCCTTCTTTCAGTAATGCGAAATATCTGCTTGACTCTTGGCAATGCTCGTTTTCCCCTTTACAATGTTCATCACAATCATTCACTTGCTTGTTTGCTTGCTTGCCTTTGTTTATTAGCATTACTTTTCATGTCAGTTCATAACCAATTCCCTTCTCTGGTATCAACTTTTCCTCTGGTTTTATCACAGTTCATATATTTGCTGTTGTATTTATTCATCATTTTCCCCAAATTGACTTACGTAAGGGAGTTCAAGTATATACAGTCTCTTTCTTTTATCTGCTTGTCATATATGGCAGATTTCCCACTGAAACCTTTGTCGTTACGCCCTTGTGCTCCCAGCGCTCCTGGGCAGACTCAACGGTGTTGCTTGGCATGTCCGGTTTATGGTGTGGGGCTGTACACTGGTTGTGTCTCCAGGAAGCGTTCCCTGTTTTACCGGTCCTCCTGCGGCTTCGTGGACAACTTCTCACTCTCCCACCACTATCGCCGATGCACCTCACTGCCTCTTTGACTCCGCCAACCCTTTCTCTGCTGCGGTTCGTTCAGCGGTACTTGTTCGGTTCTCACCGGGCCTCTTCAGATGCCTCTCCAGTTCAGAGGGAAGCATCAGTTTTCCTCTGCAGAGCTTTCTCGCGCTGGCCTGCTTTCAACCTTGCTTACTGCTGCGCTTGCACTGCATCGCTTTCCAGTTTTTATGGACTTCTCAGGGTTTCGCTTCAACGCAGCTGCTCCGTTGTTTACATCTCCCTGCTTCTTCCAGTACTGGCCTTTAAATATAGTAGTCTGTTATCAGTCTTTGTTGCATCTTCCTTGTCTGAATACCAAAGTGGTGTTTGTGTGTGTGAGAATCAATAAAGAGAGGATGTATGGCTTAGGTGTGTCTCTTTCTTGTCCCAGTACCTGACTGGTGTTTACTGTGAGAGGATTTATGTAAAAGATAGAGAAGGCACTGGTAATAACCTGCAAAGGCCTGGGGGATATTAGACTCATTTTAAAAGGTAAATGGAGGATACTGTGTCTCACCCAAGGGTGCTTCATACCCACTCCCCAAGTCTCCTCCACCCAGGTGACCCTCCCTCGCATATTCACCCCCACGGTCAGCATCCGATAGCAACAGCCTTTCCCTGGCCACCTGGAAGGAAGCTATATTGGGGGGTGAAGTGAGATGCCCCCACGCTCCTCACATTACTACTCATTAATGGAAATGTGACCAAAACATGCATATGCATGTAGTTGCATACTAATAATACACAAGAAACATGTAAGCATAAACATGTAGTGTAATGGTGCAGAAGTAAGGCTCTGGCACAATCGTAGCATGTTTTTGGGAAAATACTTTTATTAAATAAGAAAGGGTTGTAAAAATGTCTCTCTAGCCCTAAAGCTAAGAAGGGTTTCCCTATTTCAAAGAAAACCAGGGCAATTGGGGGTCATTCCGAGGTTGGAGGTAACCATGGAGTAAATTACTCCATGGTTGCCTCCAATACCGCTCCGACTCCTCCATGGTGAATGGAGTAATTTCCGGTCCATTCCAGGGTTGGAGGGACCGGTAATTCCCCATTCACCTTTTGCCCTTCCCCATTCCCATTTCAGCCCCATAGGGCTCAATGGGAATGGGGAAGGAGTAAATTACGGCACCGTAAATTACGGTGCCGTAATTTACTCCAAGGTCACTTTGCGGGTCCCGTAATTTACTCCTGCTAAAAGCAGGAGGTAAAGTGGGACCCGCAAAGGGAACTCGGAATACGGAGGTAAGGGATTACCGCCATCGGTGCCCTTATCGGCGCCGGTAATCCCTTACCTCCAACCTCGGAATGACCCCCATTAATTGTCTGGAAGTCAGAAACTAAAGGTCTGTCACTGTCGTGTCCAAAAACCTGCTTCTGTCCGTACCACTAATACTCTAAGAAGAGCTCATCCTTGCACAGTTGCTTTAAAGTAACAAGTGTTCTTTGTGTTTTCAATCAACAGAAATATATCCAGTCTATCTGGTTGTAAAAAGTGATGAAATAAACAATGTTCATAAATTGCTAGGGTTGTGCTCCTTTTCCCTGGACTTATTCTCGGTTTCAGTCCTTTTGGGCTTTTGAGCCCCTGTATCCTCTTAGGCAAATGTCACTGGATAATTCACAGGGATATGTTGTTTAGCTTCACAATTCTTTAACTAGTCTACTTTATACAGTTCATTATGAAATGTACGATTGCTTTATACCAATTCCGGGGTCCTTGAGTCTTTCAATCTCTTACATGGGTGCAGGTCCCAGACTCTCAATACAGCTTGACTCCCTCTCCTGCCAAGCTGGTGTTCTCTCGTGGACTGCCACGCTTTCATGTGGGTCCCTCTTATTCTTCCTTATTTTAGGCATTTGCCTTCCACATGGGTGCAGGTCCCAGTCTCGCAGTTCGTTATCATATACATTTGGTTCACTCTCCTGCCAAACATATGACTCCTCTCTATTGCTTGATCTTGTGGTATTTTATGTGCTTGGTTCACTCTCCTACCAAACATATGATTCGGCTATCTTGGTTACTCACAGCTTCTCATATAGGTGCAGGTCCCAGACTCGCAATCTGTTATATCTGGTTAGTTCACCGTCCTGCCAAATATATGATCCTGCTTTCTTAGTGGTTCTCGGGGTACCTGGCCCTCTTATTCCATGTTTATTAACCCTCTTGCTTCCCTGGACCTTTTTGTTTCCTGCTTCTTGGTATGTACCAGCATTTCTCCAGTGACTGCGTTGTTCCTCGAGGCTCCGGCAGATTTTGGGTCAATGGCGGTGTCTGCAGTAGTTCCAAAGGCGTCTCTCTCTTCCCGGCTTCATGTCCTGCCTTGAAGCTGGTTTACAGGATCCTGGGATGCCCTCAAGTACGTATCGGCAGCAGCCCAAATGGTCCTTTCAGCTTGGACCGTGTTCAGGTTCTTCTTCTCCTAGCTTTGCAGTTTCTTCCCCTTTGGCTTTTCTCTGCTGCTCGGTGCATGGCTCCTGCCGTTCCTCCTTGGAGAATCATTCTCCCTCTGTCTCCCAGCTGAGTTCAGTTTGAACTCCCCTGCTGACTTACTCTATTCATTCGGGCAAATGACATCTTGTGAGAAGCTATACTGCTCACTCTACTTCTCCCGAGGGATCCTCAGAGCCTCAATGATCTTCTTCTTCACAGTACTCACTTTCAAGTAAAAATACTAGATACTTAGGGATGATTAATGGAATTTGTGTGCTGAAAAACGGGGATTTGTGTGCCATTCTGTCCGCAAATCCCCATTTGTTAAACAGGGATTTGCGGGCAGAATGGCAGACAAATCCCTGTTTTTCGGCGCACAAATTCCATGAATCAGCCCCTTAGAATTCTCTTGTATTTTAGGTCTGTCAAGGATATGCTCTACCTAGAGAGGGGGTGGAGGATTAGATATTTGAGAAGGGGTTGGGTGTACTAAGGCAGGGAACTATCCCATTCCCTGAGAATAGTCATCCCAAACCCATAGGGGGCTTCCTTCCCCATGTGATCCTCCCTCGGTGAACCACCCCCAGGGGGACTATTGTACTGTGGACGCACCACCCTGGACCCATAGGAAAGGTCTCCCCTGTAGGGGCGAAGCGATGACATCCTCAGATTTGTCACAGAAGGCATACTAATAGTATATCCTTGTAAACGCTAGCCCTTCAAATGTAGATGCACAAGCAACGTAATTATCCGACACTTAACATCAATTGTACATGGCATGTACAGTAATAGCTTTTAAAAGCTTATTAATAGTATTGTACATTTTAACATCCTCATTGTACATATATTAGTAATTGTTCTCTAATCGGCCATGCAATGTAAATATGGTACAACTACTTAACATCAATGTAATTGCTTTTAAACTCATTTATGCAGAATCGTATCAAAGTACAATTATTAATGTACGAATACATAAATTGCATAATTAGTCATATATTATCACAGGAGGAATGTAGGTACAGATTTATTATAATTTATGTAATATATACATGTTTCGTATGGCCCAGAACAACAATTTTGTGTATGTGTAACTCAATGTATAACAATAAACACAAGTATGTAAGGCTCAGCAAAAGCTTTTATTAAAGTTAAATGTGAAATAATATCCAGACATACATTTTTACTAATAGGTTAAATGTATCATATGAAATGTTTTACATTTAAAAATAAATATACAAATGTTACATTGATTACATTGTCATTAACATACACATTTTTACTATTATAAGAGCATGTCCTTTTTTATAGATGAAATGTTAACATTAATGATCAATGAAAAAAATAAAATGAATACAGAAATTGAAGAAAAGAAAGAAGAAATATCATCACTATAAATCTTGTATGTACAATATACTTTAATTGCAAATCTAAAATGTAACAACAAAGGTGAGGTGAGGTGAGGAGAGGTGAGGTGAGGCTGTTCTATGGACCGCTTTCTAAAGCCACTCGTTCTTCTCAATTTTTAATACCATTTCCTTTTATATTCTTGTTGATTCATTGTAATTGCTTTTACTATTGTTAACACTTTAACTGAGTTTCCCTCGTTGCTGCTGCTCTCACTGAATCTGACAGCAAGTCCTCTTTCTTGCTCTAGCATTCGCACTGTAGCGCGATCAGCTGGCCTATCCCTCACGGCAGAAATATGCCTGAGATATGCACTCTAAGACGAGAGGTGAAGCTGTTCCCCTCGGGACCGATTTTTAAAGCAACTCATTCTTCTCAATTTTTAATACCATTTCGTTTTATATTCTTGTTGATTAATTGTAACTGATTTTACTAATGCTAACACGTTTAACTGAGTTTCCATAATACTTTGTGCTGGCCCTATGGCTTCACTATTAAATCCCACTCTTACACTGTTGTAGACTACATTGTACCAACCCCCTCCTGAAATGCCTCCTCATCAATGCTAGGACTGCAGTAGCCCATCATGACGACATTTCTATAATTCTGGACGACCTTTCACTCGACGTTCTGCACATAACAGAAATCTGGTTCCACACTCACTCTGGACCAGACATTATTCAAATGCTCCCTCCACAGTATGGCATCCTCCAATTGGATCGTCTTTGTGTTCAAGAAGTCCCTAAGTTGTTAAACCATTTCCCTTTGCCACAAACTCTCTTGTGAAGTACTCCTAGTCAAGATCCAGGTCTCTCTTGAAAACTCAACATACTTTCTTATTACCTACCGTCCCCCTGGATATGCATCCAACCAGTTTTTGCGTGATTATGCCCAGCTACTGGCCACTTATCTCTAAACTACTCTAAAATAGTCATACTAGGCGGCTTCAATCTTCATCCGAAAAACCCCCTTGACTTGCAAGCCACTAAACTGGTCTCCTCCCTAGCGGACAATAACTTCACTTTGAGAAATCATAGCCCCACCCACTCTGGTGGGAACCAACTTGATCACATTTTTTCTGATTTTAACAAACTCCATACTTTTCCCCCTGGTCTTTGCTTTGTACTGATCACTATTTGCTCTCTTTATCCATCACCCTCCCAAAGCCTAAACGTAGATCTTAACCCCAACTGAAAACCCAACGCCACTGGTCCAGTTTCTCTCGCAATGCCATTTCTGACTCAATTGAAACTCTCACTCAACAGGGCATCACAGGTGATAAAAAACCTCTGTTTTGCCCTGATGGATTCTTTGCAGGCAACTGCTGATGGTCCTGGCTCCCTCCAGGCTCTCTGGCGTTCTTGCAAAACCTTCTGCTCCTTGGTTCTCTACTAAACTCAGACTGCTAAAACAAAAATGTTGACAAGCTGAATGCAGATGGCACAGACTCCTCGAATCCTCTTCTAAACTTTCCTATGTGCAAGAACGCTCCACCTATGAAACCGCTATAAAAAAGGCAAAAACCTAAAGAGCTATTCTGGGTGGCTAGGGAATTGACAACCCCTGTTTGTCGCCCCCTGCACCCAGTGACCCTACAAACGCAAACCGTGACCACATTGCTTCCTTTTTTTTTTCTAAACTTTGATTTTATTAGCATTTTCCTATTGTTACAAACTGGGCAGAGCCGAGGTACATAAAAAAACAATCAATCGATCCGTTCCATACCCTTGACCCTCTCTCCCCTCACCCCCGTTCCCAAATCCTGCCCTCCCCCTTAATCATACTAAAACTTCAAACTCGGGAGATGTTGAATGTTCTCTTCGATTCCTATACTTTGGAGATGATGTGGTTGGTGGGCATTTTTACCGGCTGTATTACTGTTGCCGTTCTTCGGATATGTGAGCACTCAGTCTGTTTACAGTCCCTCCCTGATCCCCACCTCCTCTCCCCCCGGACATGGTCACATGCTTGGTATCAGTGGACGTCCCATCCCCAGGACTGTTGCACTCCATACCAGTTTGCCAGGAAAGTACCGGAGTCATTGTTCACCATTGCAATAAATTTGTCCATCAAGAACATGTTCTTTACCTTTTTCAACCATTCCTCCTTGGAGGGGGTTTCCGGGCTTTTCCATTTCTGTGCAGGGCCACCCTTCTCGCCCGCAACATTGTTTCTGTCATCCTTGGGTATCTATATATTTCCATATCCTCCGGGGGGGGGAGCCCCAGCAGCATCGACAGTGGGTTCATAGGGAGAGGCTCATCCGACACTTCCGCAATCCAGGACCGAACCCTCCCCCAGAAGTCCTGAACGTTCGGGCAAATTCTTCCTTTTTTAAGGAAAGAATCTGCAAAATGTGTGATCTGATATGTAGAGAAAGGTCCATCTCCACAGACACCTCCGACGCCTTTCTTCATCCGAAAGAGACTCCCTCCAATGCTTTTAAATGTATTGCAGTGACAGATACCATGGTCTCAGGTCCTCTGTTAAAACTTAAATCAGCTTCCCCCAGTGACCCTATCCCTCTTCGTATTCTCCAAACGGTTTCTCAAAAGCTTACCCCTCTACTCACGGCAGCACTTCAGTAATCTTTTCCACTGGAGACATTCCGGAGCCCCTCAAACATGCTGTGATATCCACTCTATTAAAAAAGGCCAATACTGATCCAGCTACTGTCGACATCTCTTCTTCCTGTCATTACGAAAGTATTAGAATCCATTGCTACCCCTCAGCTCTCTGCCTTTTTGGAAACCAACCACCTCCTCCACACTTTCCAGGCCAGTTTCTGCCCCGGAATGGGAACAGAATCCATCATGGTGTTTCTTCTGAATGACATTGCCCTGCTTCAGCACCACAGAGGCTGGTGCTCTTATCTTCCTTGACCTCTCTGCGGCCTCTGATAACATTGACCATCTGAAGCTGCTCCACGTTCTACAAGAGGCTGGAATCTCAGGCATGCCCCTTAAGTGGTTTTCATCCTTTCTTTCCAATCGGCTTCAAACAGCCACCGCTGGAACCCTCCCTCCGTTCACCTTCCCCATACTGCCCTTGACTGTGGGGTCCCCCAGGGATCTGCCCTTTCTCCTTTCCTGTTTAATCTATACATGCAGACCCTGGCCAATTTGATTTCCAGTCATGGGGTTCACTTTTTCTCTTATGCTGACGATACACAGATTATTTTCTGACTTAATGTCCCCTCGACTGAACCCTCCCAGAAATTGAAATACTGCCCATCTCCGGTCGGGGTCTGGATGGCCAATAACTGGCTTAAATGTAATGGAGATACAACAGAGATTTTGCTGGTCGATCCAACTACACAGGACAGCCCTGGTACTGTGACTATTGGCCTACCTCACTTGGACCTTGCCCATAACCCTCCTCAGGAGTCAAGAGCCTAGGAATCAAAGTTATGTCCTCAGGCACTAGAGAAGCTCAAATCTCGACTGTCTGCCGGTCGGGCTTTACCAAGCTCAAAATACTGAAAAATGTTCTTCTGTTTCTCCCAGCAGAGTACAGGTCTAAGATTGTGGCGGCCTCCATTATGGGCTCCCTAGACTATTGTAATGCTATCTCCCTTGGCCAACCTGAGGCCCTGCTACAACGTTTGTAGATCCTCCAAAACTCAGCGGCTGGCCTTGTCTTGAAAGCCCCGACACTTTCTCACTCTTCTGACCTTCTTTGCCACCTTCACTGGTTCCCTGTTAGGAGCAGAGTCAAATTTAAAATCCTATGTCTCATCCATTGTGCTACCCACAAAGCTGAGGCCGAGTTCCTTCAATCCCGACTTGTACCTTATAAACACAACAGATTCCCCCGCTCGGCCAGTCAGTCACTGCTCAACATTGCTAGATTCCGGCGGGCAAGAGCAGGAGGCAGATCTTTTTCGGTACTTGCCCCCACGCTCTGGAATGCTTTACTCCAAGAGATCCACAAAACTTCTGACTTTTTTCACTTTTGTAAACACTGAAAAACAAATTTGTTCTAATCCCTCTGGACCTCTGGCCTCTCAACTCTCCTCAACCACTTGATGCCTTTTGGTCTTTGCCTGCGCTTTATAAATATCTGTACAATACAATACAAGGTTAGCATACAATCAAAATAAAACCAAATTGTACTTTGTTATTTAACTTCAGCTGGAAAGCACAAGCATTAAAAAAAAGCTGGAAAAGAAAAAACATTACAAAGAAAACCACCACAAACATTGCTTCAAAAAGGAAATGGAGAAAATTAGCAAACATACAGCAACATTTTCAAGACAATAAAGCTGAAAACAGTTCTTTAAAACATACTAACCTTATTGAAAGTGCTCCAAGTCCAGCAAATGTCACTGGAGAAAATGTACAAAATATAATTCAAGAAGGTAAAAGTGAAACATTGTTTTTCAAAAAACAGTACCGTTCCGGGAACAAGGTTCAGTAGAACAGATATTGAATTTACCAAAGACATTATTCCTGCAAAACTAGATGCCAGACACTTTTCCCATGGAAAATAAGTAATAAGTTACTTACCTGAAACGGTTGTTCTCCAGCATGGGTCTGGCATGGATTCACATGCTCATGAATATTCCCCGTCTTCAGGCTGGGAATCCTCGATAAAGAAAAAATCAGTATCAGTTTCGTTTCTGATCTGTCTTTCTTAGTAGTAACCAATCACTGATCTCTGGGTCATACTGCCCCCAGCCAATGACTGCTCTCTCCCTAAGCCCCACCTCTGGCAGCCATCCTCACATTTGGTAGCACGTAAAGTGGCAGTATGACCAAGTGAAGAGCCGCAGAGGGGTAGGCGGGAGGGTTCGCATGTGAATCCATGCCAGACCCATGCTGGAGAACAACAGTTACAGGTAAGTAACTTGTTCCTTCTCCAGCACGGGGTCTGGCATGGATTCACATGCTCATGAATAAAAGAATACATAGCAGTACACACATGCACAACCACGGGAGGTGGCAACAGGCTCAAAATTAAGCAATACAACAACTCAACATTAAGCATCTCTTACCTCCTCACCAGGCTCACCTTAAGCGAACAGGTTGCGCAGCACTGCTTGGCCGACCCTGGACTCCTCCCTGGAGTCCCGATCAATGCAGTAGAATCTTGTGAAGGTGTGCGTCGACCTCCACGTAGCAGCCCTGCAGATGTCCAGCAGGGGCACACCAGACAGGAACGCCTTGGTAGCAGCGATTGCTCTGGTCGAATGGGCTCTCGGACGGCCGAGCAGCGGTCGGTTTGCCAACCGGTGACAGTGCATGATGCAGCCAGAGAGCCATCTGGAAATGGAAGTCTTCAAGAGAGCTTTCCCTTGATTCACAGTCCCAAAATTCACAAACAGTTGTGACGTCTTCCGAAAACTCTTCGTGCGGTCCACGTAGAACCTCAGTGCTCTAGCTACATCCAGCGAGTGCAAAGTCCTCTCGGCCGGCGTCGAAGGAGACAGGAAGAAAACTGGTAACACCAAGGGCTTGTTGAAGTGGAAGTCCGACGGCACCTTGGGCATGAAGGAGGGGTGCGTCCTCAGCACCACCCTCGTGTCGTGAAAAGTCAAGTATGGAGGCTTGCAAGATAGAGCCTGGATCTCGCCCACTCGTCGTGCGGAGGTGATGACCACGAGGAACGCTGTCTTCCACGACAGAAACTTCAAAGGCGCTGAATGCATAGGCTTGAATGGGGCCCCCATGAGCCTGGTCAGCACCACATTAAGCTCCCACCCCGGGGCAGGAGCCTTCACCGGCGGGAACGATCGGAATAGTCCCTTCATAAATTCCATCACCAGGCGATGAGACCACAAGAATGCCCGTCCCGTAGTCCGGGTATATCGGGAGATGGCCGCCAGATGTATTTTGATGGAGGCGTGAGCCAGTCCAGCTTTGGCCAGCGACAGTAGGTACGGCAGCACTTGAGTGGCCGTAATCCACAGAGGGTTAATCTTCTGTGCACGGCACCAGACAAAGAACCTCTTCCACTTATGTCTGTAGCACTTGAGGGTGGAGGACCCCCTGGCCTTTGCAAGAACCTCTCTGCAATCAGCCGGGATATCGTACCCTCCAAACTCTAGTGCTGCAGGAGCCAGGCCTGCAAGTTCAGCGACTGCGGATCGTGATGGAGAATTGCGCCTCGTTCTATGGAGAGAAGATCTGCGTCTGCTGGCAGCTTCACTGGTGGGGACGTTGACAAGTCCAGAAGGTCCGGGAACCAGATCTGCCTCGGCCACGCCGGTGCAACGGGGATCATCCTGCACCTGGACTTCTTGCGCTGGTTGATGAGGCGGAGCAGCAACGGCAATGGAGGGAACGCGTATGGAAACAGGCTGTCACAAGGGAACGAGAAAGCATCGCCCATGCTCCTCGGCTGTGGGAACCTGCTGGCGAACCTCTGGCACTTGGAGTTCGAAGCCGTTGTGAACAGGTCGATCTGGGGTTTGCCCCATCGTTGGAAGAGTCGATCCACTTGATCCTGGTGCAGTTCCCACTTGTGGCACGAGCGCAGCTCCCTGCTGAATGAGTCGGCGATGGTGTTTTTTATTCCTGCCAGGTGGAAGGGAACCAGAAACATCACCTGGGCGACTGCCCAGTGGCACAGATCCTGGGCCTCCTTGGATAGGGCTGGGGATCTGGTGCCTCCTTTCTTCCGTATGCAGAACATCGTGGTGGTGTTGTCGGTGAAGATCCTCACCACTTTGCCCTTGAGGGACGGAAGGAACGACTTGAGAGCCCAGAACACTGCTCAGAGCTCCAGAATGTTGATGTGGAGAGACCTCTCCTCTGGGAGCCAAAGGCCTCTTGCGTGGAGGTCTCCGGTGTGGGCCCCCCAACCCTCCAGAGAGGCGTCCGTCGCCACCGTCTCCTGAAACGCCGGGATTTGAAATTCCATGCCTGTTGTGAGGTGAGCACGGATGCCCCACCATGAGATCGCCCGATGGAACTCCTCGTCGAGAGGGATCCTGTCCTCGAAACAGCCCCTCTCCTGAAGCCAGCGGGTGTCGAGGAACTCCTGTAGCGGACGCATCCGAAGTCTGCAAAGGGGTACAAGATAGATGCATGAGGACATCATCCCAAGGAGGGACTTAATGGACCTCACCCTGGCCACGTCCGTGGCTAGCAGGCGCTGCATCTTGCCCAGGATGGTCTTGGTCTTCTCCTCCAGATGGGAGGCCAATTGCCCCACTGTATCGAGCTTCGCTCCCAGAAACAGTGCTATCTGTGATGGGGCCAGGTGGGATTTGGGGTAGTTGATGGCGAACCCCAGCTCCGTGAGCAACCGGACGGTCCTCGCCGTCTGCTCGACGGCGAGTTCCCTTGTCCTTGCCCGGATTAGCCAGTCGTCCAGGTAGGGGTAAACGTGGATCCCCTGCAGGCACAGCCGCGCCGCCACTGGTGCCAGGCACTTGGTGAAAACCCTGGGTGCCGACTTTAATCCGAACGGTAGGGCTCTGAATTGGTAGTGGCGTCCCTGAACCACGAACCTGAGGAACTTCCTGTGCCTTTTTAGAATAGGGATGTGGAAGTAAGCATCCTCCAGGTCCAAAGACGACAGGAAGTCGCCTTCCTCCAGCTGTCCAAGCACGTGCTGGAGGGTGACCATCCTGAATTTCTGCGCCTTGATGTACTTGTTTAAGCGGCGCAGATCCAGAATGGGGCGCCAACCGCCTGTCTTCTTCCTGACAAGGAAGTACCTCGAGTACACTCCGGAGCCCCGGAGCCTTCTGGGGACGAGCTTGATGGCACCTTTCTTGAGTATCGCCCTTACCTCCAACAGCAGTTGAGGGACGTGATTTTCATCCTGGCCACGGGAGGAATGCGAGGGCACTTCTTTTGGAATTCCAGCGACTGCCCGGTTGGCCAGGGTGTCCAACACCCAACGGTCGGTGGAGATGGACTCCCACACGCCGACGAACTACGTCAGCCGGCCTCCCACCGGGGTGCTTCGGTGGGGGCCCCGACAACATGGCCGGGTCAGTCTTGCTTGGAGACGGCCTTGCCTCCTTGGCAATGACGGCAGGATCCCCCCTGCTTGCCACAACCTCTGTAGGCCTCCTGGGAAGATGAGCGGGCCACCTGGAGGTAAGTGGAGGAGCCACCGCTGGAACCTTTCGAGGCACCCTGTCTGCCACCGGAGCGCCGAAAGGGCCATCGCTGTTGAAGCACTCCTAGGGCCCGGGCCGTCTCCGAGTCGGTCTTGATGGCCCGTAGAGACTCGTCCACCGCCTTACCAAAGAGGTTGTTGCCGTCGAACGGCATGTCCAACAATCTGGTCTGGACGTCCATGCGAAAGTCTGTCGCCTTGAGCCATCCTCGTCGTCGGAGGCATTGGTGAAAACCAGTATCGGTAATGTCCGTTGCCACCGTAATGCCATGATCCGATGCCACCTCGCCTTCCTACAGAATTTCTAGGGCCTCCGCCCTCTTGTCGTCAGGTAGGAAGTCTAGCAGGGGAGCTATCTTGAACCAGAGCTCCCTGTCGTAGTAGGCCACGATCGCTAAGGCATTGGCCGCCTTAATAGTCGTCGCTGTTGATGAGATGACTCGTCGTCCCATGGAGTCCAACTTTTTGCCCTCGCTGTCCAGCGGGGAAGTGGAAGTTGAAGCCGCCGCTCCCGCTGCCTTCTTCTTAGCCGCTGCCGAGACGACAGAGTCCGGCGTGGGCTGGGCCCTGAGGCACAAGGGGGCGGCATCGGGGGCTCGGTACTTCTTCTCGTACCTGTCCCTCTTGGCAGGTGCAGTGGAAGGGTTCTTGAGGACCGTGAGCCCCTCGTTCCAGACGTCCTTGGGCAAAGGCACCACAAGGACCGTCTTCCTCTTGGCCTCTCTTTGTTGGTATAGAAACCCTTCCTTTTTTTGTTCTTCAGGGCAGAGCTGGAAGAGCTTGGATGCCCTGGTTATCATGGCGTGGAAAGAGCCAATTTCGTCGGCTGGGCCAGCTCGCGCGGGGGGGGTGATGACGGGATGTCCGCTGTGTCATCGCCGCCATCATCGTCCGTCCCTGTCGCTGTGTCTGTCGCCGTATCCTCTCTAGGGTCTGGCGAGGACAAGGGGTCCACAGGTCTCGCAGGCACGAAGGGCGGAGCGGGGTGGACTCTCCTCCGCTTGTTCAGAGGGCTTGCCGACGGGCCGAGTTCTGGATCCTCTGTCGGGGTCCGTGGTAATCTCGTCGTTATCTCGATACATAAGGATTGGATTGCCAACAAAATGGCTGCCGAGCTATCCTGTGGCTCGGGTAATGGCTGTGACGGACGGGATGGCCGTTCCACTGGGCCCTCTATGTCGCCATTGTCGCTATCCTCGTTCACGTCAGCAGGGGCCGCCCCCTCGGATCGAACCCTCTCGAACCTCTCGTTGAGGCCTATGAACCTCTCCTTGATGCCTATGCTCTCGTTGAGGCCTATGGACCTCTCGTTGAGGCCTTTCTCGGTTTGTACCAGCTCCTCCTCAGAGGCTGATTCCGAGCCTGTAATGGCCACGACCCCCCCTCTTTTTCCACCGGGGGCTTCACGGGGGTCTTAACGATGGACTGGAAAGAGGATTCCCTCTGCGGTGGCAGGGATACTCTGGGCCCAGAGGCCATTTCCACTGGCGTAGTCTCATCCAGCTTCGCCAGGGTCGCAGCAACCACTTCGGCAGAGGCCTTTGCCGGATGGATCAAAGCCCTCACCACCTTAGGTGTGTCCTGGGCCTTCGCCTTGGGGGGGAGGGTCAGCACCTCGCTCCCCCTTCGAGATCGACCGGGTCCGCTCCAGCGGCTTAGCCGGGTTCTCGAACCTCCTCTTCCCCGAACCAGAGGGCTGACTCGTGCTCGAACGTGCCGGGGAAGTAGCGCCCTGCCTGGCAGCCCTAGAGCCCGACCTTTCGGTGCTCCCGGTGCCTGCGGACTCGCGGTGCTTGGCCTTCTGTTTGGCCCCCGTTGCCTCACAGGACTTAGAAGCCCACTCAGACTTTTTCTTCGCCTTCTCACCTGCTGTGCCCTTCTCCAGCCAGGCGGCGAGGCGGGAACAACGATCTTGTTTGGTCCGTTCCGAAAGGTTCTTGCAGAACGCACAGTCCTTCTCCACGTGCGTCTTGTCCTCATGAAGACAGTAGAGACAACGAGAGTGCTCGTCCTCCTTGAAAACGTTCCGCAATCCGCATCCAGGGCAGCACCTGAACAGCTTGGATCCGGGCGTCGAGCTTCCCTTGTCCTGGGCCATGTCTGTTGAGGTAGGCCACAGATCTTCCGGAATCCTCCAAGAAGTGTAAACTCGATGAAAACTTCAACCTTGAGGGGCGTAGAAGAATTCCGAAATGGCTACCCGTTGTCGGAAGTAGAAACGGTAGGGCTTGAGGCTCGAATAAACTGAAAAATGAGAAAATCTCCTGAAAAAGCGTGAAAACGCAGTAAAAAACTCGAGAGCTAAACACGAGGACTCCTAACACTTGAGCGTGCGGTAAAAATCTGAGGATGGCTGCCAGAGGCGGGGCTTAGGGAGAGGGCACTCATTGGCTGGGGGCAGTATGACCCAGAGATCAGTGATTGGTCACTACTAAGAAAGACAGATCAGAAACGAAACCGATACTGATTTTTTCTTTACCGAGGATTCCCAGCCTGACGACGGGGAATATTCATGAGCATGTGAATTCATCCCAGACCCCATGCTAGAGAACTATTATATTCAACTGGAGAACATCTAACAACTGCAAATAAACAACATAATTTACAACAGCATGGTAAGTGTATTTTAACATATTAATAAAAATAAAAAAAATCTGTTAGTACTTTGAAACATGTTAATCCTGAACTGTAAAAGAAAATATTAAAATCATGTAAAGAAATAAGTTAACTATTCAAGCTTTTGATTTATGTTAGTTAACAATTAAACGTTTTAGTAATTATTGCAAAGGCATCATGAAGCAAGACACAGACAACAGTATCAAAGCTCAAACAAAATACTTTTGTTAACTTAAATGTTAGGATGGTGTAAGGCCTAACTTGCACTATCCTAAGGTGGATTTCTCTACCTAAAGAAACTAAAGATAATCTGGGTCACTAAGTTCAACTTAAAAGTCTGCCTGTGTCCAAAACCTATACTTGTCCTCACAACTAAAACTAAACAATGTTTAGGTATGTCAACAACAAACTAATTAGTGTTGCAAAATAATATTTCTGAGCTTCTTCCAGCTCTTGGCTCACTTTCCAGGTACCCTTGCCCAAATTCAGAGCAGATCCACAAAGTATTGGGGTTCCCTTCCCAAAGAAGACAACACAGGTCCAAAAGGGCCTCAAGGTTTCCTTCCCAAGGCACCACCAAAGTTCACAAGGTCTTAGGTTTTAAGTTTTAGGTTAAGACATCCGCTTGTCAGCTTTAAGTTTTAGGGTCAGACATCCGCTTGTCAGCTCACACTTCGTTTTAGTCTCTTAATAACCAAAACCAGTTCCAGGTCAACATTACATTCTTTCTGATTCCTTAATAGTTTACAGAGATTGCTTTATTTTGCTTTCACTTCATCAATCTCTTTCATACGTATCTGTAGGGTTCCTTGACTTTCACAGACAGGGTATCCCTGGTCTAGGTGCAGTTGTAGGACCACACGGTCCACCTATTACAGGTCACGCAATCGATAACCGTAGACTTTTTACCCACACAGGTTTCTCTGAAACTATCCCTTTGTTCCATGTGTTTTCGTTCAACTTCACTTTGGCTTCTCCTTGACAGTCTCTTGGCTTTGCCACAATGTGTTTTTCTCCTTGCCAGTCCCTTGGCTTTGACACAATGCGTTCTTTTCATATGGTTCACTATGATTCCTACTTTCCTTCACCACATTACTTTCACACTCTTCAGTAAAGTTCATCACTTGCTTTTCACTTTATTTCATAGGATTCATTCTTGCCTTTGTTTTTATTACATATGTTTCACACATGTTTGCTTTCCATTTGTAAGCTTATCAAAGCTTTCCATTAGTTCGGTATTCAATCATTCTTATTTCTCTTATAGTTCAACTTGATCGTATAACCCCTCACTTTGGGTTCACTTTTGCTTGCATATATATTTTCGTTAACCCAGCAATTACATTTGGCCTGCAGGAGCACCCTGTATGAGTGTTACCTTTTGTTTACTCACCGGTCACTGGGGGCTCCTCCAGTTGGCTTCTTTCTTTGATCTCCACTCCGCGTCCACGTCTTCGTAGCATTACGAGATGCGCTTGCCCTTTGGAAACCTATCTGTGGGTTGTTGGCAGCTCCACTCACCACTCGCGGACGCTGCCGGTAGCGGGAAGCACTAGGGTCTCTTCCGTGCCCCACAGCTCTAGCTGTAGGCACCCGACCAAGGAGGCTCTATCAGCTGTGAACCTCCCGTGGACCACCTGGGCCTCGGTGTCACAGTCTCTTCTGGATATTTGCCGGCGTCCTGGCCTCCACGCAGGACCCTCCTCGGCAGCCTCCTTCTGGACAGTATTTCTCTTCTTGCAGGCCCGACACACTTGGCCCGGCTCCTATCCTGTTGGTCTCCACCTTTTTTGCACCTGCAACCACTAAACAGGCTTTAGGTGTGAGACCTTAAGCCCATTCATCTGACCATAGTTACTGGTGTTCTCTGGACATGCCTGACCGTCACAACAACTTTCAGGCATCTTCCTTATCTCAGTACCAGACTGGTGAAATTACATGTTAGTGTGCACTACTCCTACTCACCTCTTCCTCGCCCCAGTACTATAGTGGTGTGACTGAGTGGGAGGAGAGAATGGGATTGGAAACAGCCTAAAATGGCTGGGGGAGGGTAAGGTTGGTTATTATAAGGAAAAGGAGGATACCATGTCACTCCTGCGGACATCCTCTCCCCAATCCCCAAGGATGCTCCACCCAGGTAATCCTCCCTCGCAGCTCCAGACTCAGGGTCAGGATCCAAAAGCGATAGCCTTTCCCTGGCCACCTGAGAAGAGTATCCAAGGGAAACAGGTGTGAGGATGCCCTCAAGTTTCTCACATTATTTAACATAACAACTATTTATACATTCTTTATATTATGTTTTTGTGTATTCTGAAGAGGTTTTTGCTTCAGTGTTCACAACTCCTTTAAAAGATGTAAAAGAAACAACTGACAATAGTGACAATAATTCTAATGTTACTATTGAGACTGGGTGTACCACAACTCTAAAGAATGATTCACCATGCAAAAGACCTAAAATCAACAAATTAAAATTAGTATAAATCAGCCAGTCAAAATTACCATCTTATTCAAGAGTGGAAAGTCTTGCTGTTGAAAGTAAGAAACAGCCTACATTGCCTACTACCACTTCTAGTAGTGGTTTATTAATCAAATCTGCTGTTATAGAACAAATGAAAAAAGATAAATCACCTAGTACTGCAGCTAGTACTATTCCAATGGTGCACAGTGCAGACATTCTGAAAAATAAAAACAAATACATTCACTAGTACTGTTACTAGTACTATTTCAAAAGTGCAAACATCTATTCTGGAGAAAATATTTGTACCTACTGCTAATACAAGCACCATTTCAACAGTGAAAAGTTATTTTATTCTGCAAACAAATGCCATACCATAGCTACTAGTCCTATTTCAAAGGTTAAAACCTCTGTTGTGCATAAAAACAAACATCTACTGTCTGTTTTGATACTGCTACTATTTTAACAGTTCAAACACTAGTTAGATTGCAAAAGAACAACATTAATCGCGTTGTTAGGGGTCAGTAATTCGAGGAGGACAACCGCTTGTGTTTTTCACAAGATCAGACATTTTATTAAATAAATTTGGCCAAAAAATCCTCACTATTCATACTCTATTAGAGAATACCCTACCTGGTCTAAAGGTTAAGGGACTAACTCCTAACATAAATAAACTGGCCCTCACACTAAACAACAAAACATTCAAAGGAAATCATAAACAACATAAAAGAATGAACAGTATGTAACACGAATTTTGGATGACCTTCACCTGTCCTGGGTAAATCCCTTCTCCAGGATTTTCCAAAGTCAATTTTCCAATTATCCAAAGGAAAGAAAAAGTCTTAACCCAGTTCTTGTGAGTTCCAAGTCAACACAAAAGTTCATCAAACAAAACTCCACTGGTAACAATTCTTCACCTTTCAGTTGAAAAGGTCCCCTTCCAATTTCAGCCAAGAAAATAGCACCAATGGTAATTCTGGATGTCGTCTTTCCAAGATGAATTGCCACAGTTCAACAATTAGATTAACAACTTCTTCTTCAACAAGCTAACAATTAAGACCTCTGCAGTATATTTGGTATAATCGTCAGGATGCTTCTTTTTGGGTTGTTGCTTTCTTCTTGACAACCACCCTTCTACTACTGTTACCGTGGGAACACTCCTTTGTTCCAAAATATGCTACTACAACCAACTTCAATGTGACAGCCACTGACAGTTTATACACTACCACAATTCAGGTACTTCTGTTTCTTCTTCTACATCTTAATACTTCAGAATTATTAGACATATAAAGACAAGAAGCCTCGACCTCTTCAGGTAGGCAAGGCACTATTTTTTCCTATACTCAAAGAAAGGGGCAGCCTCTTCTGTTTGCGTTACTGCCATGAGTATTATCCTGCCTCTGCTCCAAGACGGACTTTCTTTCAACTTTAACAGACTTCAACATTACAGATTATCTTCTTCGGCATAACTATTACAAGCACCCGGTGCCCTTCCCAGGGACGTCGTTTAGGGATCGCCAGGGGTCACAAGTGCGACCCCTGAGGTCTCCTTTGCTACCCCTGTGATCTCCCTTGTTACCCCTAAAAAAAAAAAAAATCTTGGAAAAAAAAGTAATTTTCTTTTTTAAAAATGCAAGCTCCTGGCCTGTGGCCAGTGCCATGTGGCTCTTTGCTTCTGGAGCGCTGGCGTTCTTGTTCAGGCCTCTTAAAAAAAATAATAATAACAGGTGTTCCAGAAGTCTAACACTTTCATCAGTCACCCTAACTAAGAAAGAATAGGAATACCAAATAATGTGTCTTTCTGGAATTCTATACAATAATTGCTAGACTCATTAAAGGATTATTTCAGGCACACTTCAGGGGGTGAGTCACAGATTTAGTCTGTTCTTAAACACCTCAACTCAGCCTTTTATCCTTCTGATGTTGATACGTGAGTACTAACACAGGTTGGGTGATATTGGGTGTATATTTTTTCTATATAAAGCGCTTAAGTGCAAGTGCTATATAATAACACATCATTATCATTTGGTCATGGACGTCTGCTTGCATTCATAGTAATTTGGTAATATGGGACTATACACACTGATCTTAACAATACATATGGCGATCCATTCTTGTATCAAATGTTTATCACATTATAGGGATATTGTAACCATATTTTTCGTAATGTACTTAGGAACAATGCTATGGGATGCCACTTTTTTGTTAAGGGGTGAAAGGTCGTGTTCCATCGCTTCCCGCAATATCACTTTGGGGTGTGGTCATACGGCATCACTTCCTGTGATGTCATCAGAGGTCAAGGGCTGTGTGATGTCACTTCTGCTACCACTGGCATTTTGGTGAAATGACGTCCCTGGCCCTTCCCCAGCTTTGTTCATACCTTCTTGGTTCCAGTAACTATCCTGAAGCTGTATTACGACACTTCCAGCTTCAGGTAACATTGCCACACTTGTATCAGAGGATAATGGACCTTTAACAACCTCACAGATCAGGTGTATAGATCTTAATAGGACTTGTTTCACTACGGAAAGGGCTCTCCTCCTAGCGTGGGTATTGCTTGTTCTTCTAGTCAGTACAACAACTTCTGAACTTAAAGAATAAGTGTTCCGATTACTACAAGTTTCAGTCTTAAAATGAAAAACAGATTTAAGCACACGCAACCACTCTTTAAGATAGATCTTTAACCTTAAAGAGATAACAGTGATTGTATTTCTATTAAATATTACGAAGACAGTTTCAGACTCCTTTCAGGAAATACAGTTGGCCACACGTGACCTTCGTTTGATGCTGCATTCACTTGTTACACTTGTGAAAGTAAATGGGCCTCATTATGAGTATGCCAGTTTAGTAACAACGGTGCCGGTAAGCTACCGGCACCATTGTTACCGGACCGGCACACTCCGAGTTCTGCGTGGTTTAACCTGGCGGGCGAAAAGGCACCCGCTCGCAGACTTTGAAGGATGCACCGGAACTGTTGCACACAGTGCCGGTGCATCCGTCCTCCCCATTCCCATTGAGTCCTATGGGACTCAAATGGGAATGGGGAGTTACCTTTTCCGGAAAAAGAGCATAACTCCAGTGGCAGCCTGCAGTTTTTACCAGCACGGCTTCCACCGGAGTTATAATGAGGTCCAATCTTAGTTATTTCGGAATGGTTTGTAACAGGCGTTCCCTTTTAATGAGAGACACACATCCACTCCGGAAACAGTAAATTGTTCAACAATGGAAATAATAGGCTTTTCTTCTTACGTGAGCACTATTGCTCTCACTAATACTGCACGTGTTGCATTTCGATTATTAAAAGGAGTTTCCACAACGACAAACAGTTTATACTCGCTGTTTTGAATTTATGCAAGTTACTTCTGAGCTGGTAACAGTTACCGGCAAGACTTACTGAGTGAACCTGAACGCTCAGCTTCACTCACCGGCTACGCTCACTCTTGGAACCCACATCCTTCTGCAGCACGGGTGTCTCTGGTCCGACCACACCACTTGGGAGTCTCCTTTACTCCTTAGTCTGTCGGCTTGTTTTCTGCTACAGGCCTCAGGCTTCAGCACAGTCACAGCTCTGCAATCACTGCACTGCTACTGCAACTCAGCATGTCTTCCTCATTGCAGCCACGGCAATGTCGGTTTTGAGGCCACAGGACCCTCTCAGAACTTTAAGGCAAAATGTGCTGTCTCCACGCTTCGGCATCCTGTATATGAACACACTTCCTGTATATGATCACACTTACTTGTGAATTGCCAGTCTCGTGCTCTTCTACTACTGCTACTGCTGCCAGCCTTCCAACTGGTTTCAATTGCCTGACCCTTGCAAAAGCTGCTAGGCCTAATTGCCTGACTACTACAGCAACATGCTTCTTCAGCCCTCTTCTTCGTCTCAGTCCCTATAGGATTCTGGGACATGCAGTGTACTTCATCAAAGTCAGGTTTTCTCACTCTTTGGGTGTCTTGAAGGGTCGATTTAATTCCCTTAGTTTGCTAAAAAGTCATCAAAAGGGCAGGATTATGGCGAACATTAAAAATGGCAATATCTCAGTCTTCCTGGTCTGTTTCTCCCCTCATCTGATCCTCCTGCAGTGCACCACCCCCATTCCCAGGATCAGAAAGCGCCAGCATTTCCCTGGTCACCTGAGGAGGGTCCCATACCAGGTTTCTGGGGAGAACTCCACCAGATTCTTCACACTCGTACTACTGCAATTAATAGCATTTCAAGGGTTAAAAGTTCTGTTGTCCATGGAAGCAAAACACATATAGCCTGATTCATGGAATTATTTGCGTGAAAAACGAAGTATGGGGATTTTCGGGCAGAAAGGCGCGCAGATCTGCGTTTTTCACGCAAATAATTCCATGAATCAGTTTGATAATTTACCCATTACTGGTACTACTTATATTTGTACATCTGAAAGTTCAGCTATGGACACAAAAGAAAATGCACCTAGTACTGACAGTATTTAAAGTGGTGTAACTAGTAAAACCATAAAACAACATAAAAAAGTTTACCAACCTTTGAAACATCTCCATTTGGCAATTTAAGACTTGGGTTTGGCACCACTCCGAACCTACTGAACCAGATGATGTTCGAAATGTCACTGAAGAATGGGGAAGGCACTAATAACGGGCCCGTTATTAGCGCCCTGGTCCCTTAGCAGGGACCTTCTAAGGACGTGTGGTCTGACCACACGTCCTTTGCGGCTCCCGCTAAGGGACCTCGGAATTGGGCGGTAAGGGTTTACTGGCACCAGCATCCTTACCGGTGCCCGTTAACCCTTACCGCCCAACTCGGAATGAGGGCCATAATGGGCCTCATTATGAGGTGGGCGGAATAGGCTTAACGGCGCTGGTAATGGTGCAGGTGCCAGTAAACCCATTCCGCCATATTACGAGGTTCCCTTGCAGGACCCACTCTGAACGTCTGGTCAGACCAGACATCCTTTGCGGATCCCGCAAGGGGTCCAAGGAGCTAATAATTCCCAATTCCCAAAACATTTGGAATAATTCCCAATTCCCAAAACAATTTGAGCCCCCTATGGGGGCTCAAATGGGAATGGGGATAGGTTTTTGAATGAGAAATGACTGGGTCCTCCAAGGTTGGAATGACCCGGTAATTCCTCATTCAAGGAACACGGACCCGAGTTTGGAGGCAGCCATGCCCTTATTAAGGGCATGGCTGCCTCCAAACTCGTAATGAGGCCCAATGTCTTTTTTGAGTTTTAAATTTCCTTATTTCATCATTTATTTTTTCCAATTGGATTTTAAGGTCAGGAATAACTGATCCTTCCTGTATTTTTGTTTCCAAAGGGGTCAATTCTTCTTCCTCCACTGTTTCTACGAGGATCACCTAGTCTCTAAAACATTTGTTCCCTACTCCACTAAAGTTGACGCTGAACTTGGGGTTGTCAAAAAAAATGTGCAGGATGTTTTTCACCTGTAGCCCTTCTGGTATTACCCCCCGTATTCTAGCATCAGCTGGCCATAGAATTCAGATCGAACCAGTTTTTTATTTTTTTCTGTCATTGTGTCAAGGTCATTGGTGGTGGGGTTGTTTGCTAAAGTTCCTTGAGAGGGTGGGCCCAACTTGATGGTAAATCCAATCATTTTAAAAACAATTTGTCAGAGAATGATGCAATATTCACGTTCTCTATTATGCACAACAGTTGGGCCCAACCAACCAAGGGGTTGTCCTAATACATCTCGTATAAAATGGGTAATTCCCTCTTTTTTGTTACTGAGGGGCCTGTCTCATGAGGGACCAAACAATGTAAACAAAGAAGAGATGAGCCCAGGCTACCCCACCCTTTCACACGTGATTGGGTGGAACAAAGCTTTGGTCAAGACATGTGAAGGATTACTCGACAGTATTCATGGTCAGAGAAGGATAACAGCATTTGCCTTTGCCGGATGGATCAAAGCCCTCACCACCTTAGGTGTGTCCTGGGCCTTCGCCTTGGGGGGGAGGGTCAGCACCTCGCTCCCCCTTCGAGATCGACCGGGTCCGCTCCAGCGGCTTACCCGGGTTCTCGAACTTCCTCTTCCCCGAACCAGAGCGCTGGCTCGTGCTCGAACGTGCCGGGGAAGTAGCGCCCTGCCTGGCAGCCGAAGAGCCCGACCTTTCGGTGCTCCCGGTGCCTGCGGACTCGCGGTGCTTGGCCTTCTGTTTGGCCCCCGTTGCCTCACAGGACTTAGAAGCCCACTCAGACTTTTTCTTCGCCTTCTCACCTGCTGTGCCCTTCTCCAGCCAGGCGGCGAGGCGGGAACAACGATCTTGTTTGGTCCGTTCCGAAAGGTTCTTGCAGAACGCACAGTCCTTCTCCACGTGCGTCTTGTCCTCATGAAGACAGTAAAGACAACGAGAGTGCTCGTCCTCCTTGAAAACGTTCCGCAATCCGCATCCAGGGCAGCACCTGAACAGCTTGGATCCGGGCGTCGAGCTTCCCTTGTCCTGGGCCATGTCTGTTGAGGTAGGCCACAGATCTTCCGGAATCCTCCAAGAAGTGTAAACTCGATGAAAACTTCAACCTTGAGGGGCGTAGAAGAATTCCGAAATGGCTACCCGTTGTCGGAAGTAGAAACGGTGGGGCTTGAGGCTCGAATAAACTGAAAAATGAGAAAATCTCCTGAAAAAGCGTGAAAACGCAGTAAAAAACTCGAGAGCTAAACACGAGGACTCCCAACACTTGAGCGTGCGGTAAAAATCTGAGGATGGCTGCCAGAGGCGGGGCTTAGGGAGAGGGCACTCATTGGCTGGGGGCAGTATGACCCAGAGATCAGTGATTGGTCACTACTAAGAAAGACAGATCAGAAACGAAACCGATACTGATTTTTTCTTTACCGAGGATTCCCAGCCTGACGACGGGGAATATTCATGAGCATGTGAATTCATCCCAGACCCCATGCTAGAGAACTATTATATTCAACTGGAGAACATCTAACAACTGCAAATAAACAACATAATTTACAACAGCATGGTAAGTGTATTTTAACATATTAATAAAAATAAAAAAAAATCTGTTAGTACTTTGAAACATGTTAATCCTGAACTGTAAAAGAAAATATTAAAATCATGTAAAGAAATAAGTTAACTATTCAAGCTTTTGATTTATGTTAGTTAACAATTAAACGTTTTAGTAATTATTGCAAAGGCATCATGAAGCAAGACACAGACAACAGTATCAAAGCTCAAACAAAATACTTTTGTTAACTTAAATGTTAGGATGGTGTAAGGCCTAACTTGCACTATCCTAAGGTGGATTTCTCTACCTAAAGAAACTAAAGATAATCTGGGTCACTAAGTTCAACTTAAAAGTCTGCCTGTGTCCAAAACCTATACTTGTCCTCACAACTAAAACTAAACAATGTTTAGGTATGTCAACAACAAACTAATTAGTGTTGCAAAATAATATTTCTGAGCTTCTTCCAGCTCTTTCCAGGTACCCTTGCCCAAATTCAGAGCAGATCCACAAAGTATTGGGGTTCCCTTCCCCAAGAAGACAACACAGGTCCAAAAGGGCCTCAAGGTTTCCTTCCCAAGGCACCACCAAAGTTCACAAGGTCTTAGGTTTTAAGTTTTAGGTTAAGACATCCGCTTGTCAGCTTTAAGTTTTAGGGTCAGACATCCGCTTGTCAGCTCACACTTCGTTTTAGTCTCTTAATAACCAAAACCAGTTCCAGGTCAACATTACATTCTTTCTGATTCCTTAATAGTTTACAGAGATTGCTTTATTTTGCTTTCACTTCATCAATCTCTTTCTGATTCCTTAATAGTTTACAGAGATTGCTTTATTTTGCTTTCACTTCATCAATCTCTTTCATACGTATCTGTAGGTTTCCTTGACTTTCACAGACAGGGTATCCCTGGTCTAGGTGCAGTTGTAGGACCACACGGTCCACCTATTACAGGTCACGCAATCGATAACCGTAGACTTTTTACCCACACAGGTTTCTCTGAAACTACCCCTGTGTTCCATGTGTTTTCGTTCAACTTCACTTTGGCTTCTCCTTGACAGTCTCTTGGCTTTGCCACAATGTGTTTTTCTCCTTGCCAGTCCCTTGGCTTTGACACAATGCGTTCTTTTCATATGGTTCACTATGATTCCTACTTTCCTTCACCACATTACTTTCACACTCTTCAGTAAAGTTCATCACTTGCTTTTCACTTTATTTCATAGGATTCATTCTTGCCTTTGTTTTTATTACATATGTTTCACACATGTTTGCTTTCCATTTGTAAGCTTATCAAAGCTTTCCATTAGTTCGGTATTCAATCATTCTTATTTCTCTTATAGTTCAACTTGATCGTATAACCCCTCACTTTGGGTTCACTTTTGCTTGCATATATATTTTCGTTAACCCAGCAATTACATTTGGCCTGCAGGAGCACCCTGTATGAGTGTTACCTTTTGTTTACTCACCGGTCACTGGAGGCTCCTCCAGTTGGCTTCTTTCTTTGATCTCCACTCCGCGTCCACGTCTTCGTAGCATTACGAGATGCGCTTGCCCTTTGGAAACCTATCTGTGGGTTGTTGGCAGCTCCACTCACCACTCGCGGACGCTGCCGGTAGCGGGAAGCACTAGGGTCTCTTCCGTGCCCCACAGCTCTGGCTGTAGGCACCCGACCAAGGAGGCTCTATCAGCTGTGAACCTCCCGTGGACCACCTGGGCCTCGGTGTCACAGTCTCTTCTGGATATTTGCCGGCGTCCTGGCCTCCACGCAGGACCCTCCTCGGCAGCCTCCTTCTGGACAGTATTTCTCTTCTTGCAGGCCTGACACACTTGGCCCGGCTCCTATCCTGTTGGTCTCCGCCTTTTTCGCACCTGCAACCACTAAACAGGCTTTAGGTGTGAGACCTTAAGCCCATTCATCTGACCATAGTTACTGGTGTTCTCTGGACATGCCTGACCGTCACAACAACTTTCAGGCATCTTCCTTATCTCAGTACCAGACTGGTGAAATTACATGTTAGTGTGCACTACTCCTACTCACCTCTTCCTCGCCCCAGTACTATAGTGGTGTGACTGAGTGGGAGGAGAGAATGGGATTGGAAACAGCCTAAAATGGCTGGGGGAGGGTAAGGTCGGTTATTATAAGGAAAAGGAGGATACCATGTCACTCCTGCGGACATCCTCTCCCCAATCCCCAAGGATGCTCCACCCAGGTAATCCTCCCTTGCAGCTCCAGACTCAGGGTCAGGATCCAAAAGCGATAGCCTTTCCCTGGCCACCTGAGAAGAGTATCCAAGGGAAACAGGTGTGAGGATGCCCTCAAGTTTCTCACATTATTTAACATAACAACTATTTATACATTCTTTATATTATGTTTTTGTGTATTCTGAAGAGGTTTTTGCTTCAGTGTTCACAACTCCTTTAAAAGATGTAAAAGAAACAACTGACAATAGTGACAATAATTCTAATGTTACTATTGAGACTGGGTGTACCACAACTCTAAAGAATGATTCACCATGCAAAAGACCTAAAATCAACAAATTAAAATTAGTATAAATCAGCCAGTCAAAATTACCATCTTATTCAAGAGTGGAAAGTCTTGCTGTTGAAAGTAAGAAACAGCCTACATTGCCTACTACCACTTCTAGTAGTGGTTTATTAATCATATCTGCTGTTATAGAACAAATGAAAAAAGATAAATCACCTAGTACTGCAGCTAGTACTATTCCAATGGTGCACAGTGCAGACATTCTGAAAAATAAAAACAAATACATTCACTAGTACTGTTACTAGTACTATTTCAAAAGTGCAAACATCTATTCTGGAGAAAATATTTGTACCTACTGCTAATACAAGCACCATTTCAACAGTGAAAAGTTATTTTATTCTGCAAACAAATGCCATACCATAGCTACTAGTCCTATTTCAAAGGTTAAAACCTCTGTTGTGCATAAAAACAAACATCTACTGTCTGTTTTGATACTGCTACTATTTTAACAGTTCAAACACTAGTTAGATTGCAAAAGAACAACATTAATCGCGTTGTTAGGGGTCAGTAATTCGAGGAGGACAACCGCTTGTGTTTTTCACAAGATCAGACATTTTATTAAATAAATTTGGCCAAAAAATCCTCACTATTCATACTCTATTAGAGAATACCCTACCTGGTCTAAAGGTTAAGGGAATAACTCCTAACATAAATAAACTGGCCCTCACACTAAACAACAAAACATTCAAAGGAAATCATAAACAACATAAAAGAATGAACAGTATGTAACACGAATTTTGGATGACCTTCACCTGTCCTGGGTAAATCCCTTCTCCAGGATTTTCCAAAGTCAATTTTCCAAATATCCAAAGGAAAGAAAAAGTCTTAACCCAGTTCTTGTGAGTTCCAAGTCAACACAAAAGTTCATCAAACAAAACTCCACTGGTAACAATTCTTCACCTTTCAGTTGAAAAGGTCCCCTTCCAATTTCAGCCAAGAAAATAGCACCGATGGTAATTCTGGATGTCGTCTTTAGAAGATGAATTGCCACAGTTCAACAATTAGATTAACAACTTCTTCTTCAACAAGCTAACAATTAAGACCTCTGCAGTATATTTGGTATAATCGTCAGGATGCTTCTTTTTGGGTTGTTGCTTTCTTCTTGACAACCACCCTTCTACTACTGTTACCGTGGGAACACTCCTTTGTTCCACAATATGCTACTACAACCAACTTCAATGTGACAGCCACTGACAGTTTATACACTACCACAATTCAGGTACTTCTGTTTCTTCTTCTACATCTTAATACTTCAGAATTATTAGACATATAAAGACAAGAAGCCTCGACCTCTTCAGGTAGGCAAGGCACTCTTTTTTCCTATACTCAAAGAAAGGGGCAGCCTCTTCTGTTTGCGTTACTGCCATGAGTATTATCCTGCCTCTGCTCCAAGACGGGCTTTCTGTCAACTTTAACAGACTTCAACATTACAGATTATCTTCTTCGGCATAACTATTACAAGCACCCAGTGCCCTTCCCAGGGACGTCGTTTAGGGATCGCCAGGGGTCACAAGTGCGACCCCTGAGGTCTCCTTTGCTACCCCTGTGATCTCCCTTGTTACCCCTAAAAAAAAAAAAAAATCTTGGAAAAAAAAAGTAATTTTCTTTTTTTAAAATGCAAGCTCCTGGCCTGTGGCCAGTGCCATGTGGCTCTTTGCTTCTGGAGCGGCTGGCGTTCTTGTTCAGGCCTCTTAAAAAAAATAATAATAACAGGTGTTCCAGAAGTCTAACACTTTCATCAGTCACCCTAACTAAGAAAGAATAGGAATACCAAATAATGTGTCTTTCTGGAATTCTATACAATAATTGCTAGACTCATTAAAGGATTATTTCAGGCACACTTCAGGGGGTGAGTCACAGATTTAGTCTGTTCTTAAACACCTCAACTCAGCCTTTTATCCTTCTGATGTTGATACGTGAGTACTAACACAGGTTGGGTGATATTGGGTGTATATTTTTTCTATATAAAGCGCTTAAGTGCAAGTGCTATATAATAACACATCATTATCATTTGGTCATGGACGTCTGCTTGCATTCATAGTAATTTGGTAATATGGGACTATACACACTGATCTTAACAATACATATGGCGATCCATTCTTGTATCAAATGTTTATCACATTATAGTGATATTGTAACCATATTTTTCGTAATGTACTTAGGAACAATGCTATGGGATGCCACTTTTTTGTTAAGGGGTGAAAGGTCGTGTTCCATCGCTTCCTGCAATATCACTTTGGGGTGTGGTCATACGGCATCACTTCCTGTGATGTCATCAGAGGTCAAGGGCTGTGTGATGTCACTTCTGCTACCACTGGCATTTTGGTGAAATGACGTCCCTGGCCCTTCCCCAGCTTTGTTCATACCTTCTTGGTTCCAGTAACTATCCTGAAGCTGTATTACGACACTTCCAGCTTCAGGTAACATTGCCACACTTGTATCAGAGGATAATGGACCTTTAACAACCTCACAGATCAGGTTTATAGATCTTAATAGGACTTGTTTCACTACGGAAAGGGCTCACCTCCTAGCGTGGGTATTGCTTGTTCTTCTAGTCAGTACAACAACTTCTGAACTTAAATAATAAGTGTTCCGATTACTACAAGTTTCAGTCTTAAAATGAAAAACAGATTTAAGCACACGCAACCACTCTTTAAGATAGATCTTTAACCTTAAAGAGATAACAGTGATTGTATTTCTATTAAATATTACGAAGACAGTTTCAGACTCCTTTCAGGAAATACAGTTGGCCACACGTGACCTTCGTTTGATGCTGCATTCACTTGTTACACTTGTGAAAGTAAATGGGCCTCATTATGAGTATGCCAGTTTAGTAACAACGGTGCCGGTAAGCTACCAGCACCATTGTTACCGCACCGGCACACTCCGAGTTCTGCGTGGTTTAACCTGGCGGGCGAAAAGGCACCCGCTCGCAGACTTTGAAGGATGCACCGGAACTGTTGCACACAGTGCCGGTGCATCCGTCCTCCCCATTCCCATTGAGTCCTATGGGACTCAAATGGTAATGGGGAGTTACCTTTTCCGGAAAAAGAGCATAACTCCAGTGGCAGCCTGCAGTTTTTACCAGCACGGCTACCACCGGAGTTATAATGAGGTCCAATCTTAGTTATTTCGGAATGGTTTGTAACAGGCGTTCCCTTTTAATGAGAGACACACAACCACTCCGGAAACAGTAAATTGTTCAACAATGGAAATAATAGGCTTTTCTTCTTACGTGAGCACTATTGCTCTCACTAATAGTGCACGTGTTGCATTTCGATTATTAAAAGGAGTTTCCACAACGACAAACAGTTTATACTCGCTGTTTTGAATTTATGCAAGTTACTTCTGAGCTGGTAACAGTTACCGGCAAGACTTACTGAGTGAACCTGAACGCTCAGCTTCACTCACCGGCTACGCTCACTCTTGGAACCCACATCCTTCTGCAGCACGGGTGTCTCTGGTCCGACCACACCACTTGGGAGTCTCCTTTACTCCTTAGTCTGTCGGCTTGTTTTCTGCTACAGGCCTCAGGCTTCAGCACAGTCACGGCTCTGCAATCACTGCACTGCTACTGCAACTCAGCATGTCTTCCTCATTGCAGCCACGGCAATGTCGGTTTTGAGGCCACAGGACCCTCTCAGAACTTTAAGGCAAAATGTGCTGTCTCCACGCTTCGGCATCCTGTATATGATCACACTTCCTGTATATGATCACACTTACTTGTGAATTGCCAGTCTCGTGCTCTTCTACTACTGCTACTGCTGCCAGCCTTCCAACTGGTTTCAATTGCCTGACCCTTGCAAAAGCTGCTAGGCCTAATTGCCTGACTACTACAGCAACATGCTTCTTCAGTCCTCTTCTTCGTCTCAGTCCCTATAGGATTCTGGGACATGCAGTGTACTTCATCAAAGTCAGGTTTTCTCACTCTTTGGGTGTCTTGAAGGGTCGATTTAATTCCCTTAGTTTGCTAAAAAGTCATCAAAAGGGCAGGATTATGGCGAACATTAAAAATGGGAATATCGCAGTCTTCCTGGTCTGTTTCTCCCCTCATCTGATCCTCCTGCAGTGCACCACCCCCATTCCCAGGATCAGAAAGCGCCAGCATTTCCCTGGTCACATGAGGAGGGTCCCATACCAGGTTTCTGGGGAGAACTCCACCAGATTCTTCACACTCGTACTACTGCAATTAATAGCATTTCGAGGGTTAAAAGTTCTGTTGTCCATGGAAGCAAAACACATATAGCCTGATTCATGGAATTATTTGCGTGAAAAACGAAGTATGGGGATTTTCGGGCAGAAAGGCGCGCAGATCTGCGTTTTTCACGCAAATAATTCCATGAATCAGTTTGATAATTTACCCATTACTGGTACTACTTATATTTGTACATCTGAAAGTGACAGTATTTAAAGTGGTGTAACTAGTAAAACCATAAAACAACATAAAAAAGTTTACCAACCTTTGAAACATCTCCATTTGGCAATTTAAGACTTGGGTTTGGCACCACTCCGAACCTACTGAACCAGATGATGTTCGAAATGTCACTGAAGAATGGGGAAGGCACTAATAACGGGCCCGTTATTAGCGCCCTGGTCCCTTAGCAGGGACCTTCTAAGGACGTGTGGTCTGACCACACGTCCTTTGCGGCTCCCGCTAAGGGACCTCGGAATTGGGCGGTAAGGGTTTACTGGCACCAGCATCCTTACCGGTGCCCGTTAACCCTTACCGCCCAACTCGGAATGAGGGCCATAATGGGCCTCATTATGAGGTGGGCGGAATAGGCTTAACGGCGCTGGTAATGGTGCAGGTGCCAGTAAACCCATTCCGCCATATTACGAGGTTCCCTTGCAGGACCCACTCTGAACGTCTGGTCAGACCAGACATCCTTTGCGGATCCCGCAAGGGGTCCAGGGAGCTAATAATTCCCAATTCCCAAAACAATTGGAATAATTCCCAATTCCCAAAACAATTTGAGCCCCCTATGGGGGCTCAAATGGGAATGGGGATAGGTTTTTGAATGAGAAATGACTGGGTCCTCCAAGGTTGGAATGACCCGGTAATTCCTCATTCAAGGAACACGGACCCGAGTTTGGAGGCAGCCATGCCCTTATTAAGGGCATGGCTGCCTCCAAACTCGTAATGAGGCCCAATGTCTTTTTTGAGTTTTAAATTTCCTTATTTCATCATTTATTTTTTCCAATTGGATTTTAAGGTCAGGAATAACTGATCCTTCCTGTATTTTTGTTTCCAAAGGGGTCAATTCTTCTTCCTCCACTGTTTCTATGAGGATCACCTAGTCTCTAGAACATTTGTTCCCTACTCCACTAAAGTTGACGCTGAACTTGGGGTTGTCAAAAAAAATGTGCAGGATGTTTTCCACCTGTAGCCCTTCTGGTATTACCCCCGCTTTTAGGTATTCTAGCATCAGCTGGCCATAGAATTCAGATCGAACCAGTTTTTTATTTTTTTCTGTCATTGTGTCAAGGTCATTGGTGGTGGGGTTGTTTGCTAAAGTTCCTTGAGAGGGTGGGCCCAACTTGATGGTAAATCCAATCATTTTAAAAACAATTTGTCAGAGAATGATGCAATATTCACGTTCTCCATTATGCACAACAGTTGGGCCCAACCAACCAAGGAGTTGTCCTAATACATCTCGTATAAAATGGGTAATTCCCTCTTTTTTGTTACTGAGGGGCCTGTCTCATGAGGGACCAAACAATGTAAACAAAGAAGAGATGAGCCCAGGCTACCCCACCCGTTCACACGTGATTGGGTGGAACAAAGCTTTGGTCAAGACATGTGAAGGATTACTCGACAGTATTCATGGTCAGAGAAGGATAACAGCATTTTTATTTAAAAAACAATGCATCATTGCGGTATCAAAAAACACATGTCATCCATATACTAAATGGACTATAGTACACAAAAAGCCACTGGAGATGGGCAGAATAAAAATAAAATGTCAAAGGCATCTAGGGCATAATACATATAACAAACGTGATGTTAGTAACAGTGTGAATAAACTATCGCTAAGTCTAATAGGGGGTTCCCTCCTTCATCTTAATACTAAGCATATGTCAGGATATCTGTAACCAAACGTCCACCATCCTGTATCAAAACATATTTCCTTCGTTACACTTGTAACTGAAGATAACAGGTTAGCAAGTCTCTTTACTGTACAAGAATGGCTCTCTCTTCAGCGGAGCAGGCAGCCATGCCAGTAGTCTGGAGGGACTATTTTCTAGGAGAATGACACCCTTGCCCAGGTTGCAGTCCTTTTCAAAAAGCAACACACAAAGTTCCAGTTTGAAAAGTCTCAGTTCACAAAATAAGAAAAGTTCCAACTCAAAACCTTGATGTCAAGAGGATGGCTCCCTCCTATTGGCCTTTCTCAGGCTTCTTGCAATAATCATAATACCAGGGGAATGACTCCCTTCCCCTGGCCTTTCTCATCTTTCTCACAATGCCAAGAGGATGACTCCCTTCCCTTGGCTTTTATCATAATGTTCACTAAGGTGGATTAATGTCTCCCTTCCCCAGGCATTTCCCAGGCCTTTCCTGGCAGTTCAAAAAAGGTGGGGGAATGTCTCCCTTCCCCTGGCCTTTCTCAGGCCTTTCTTGACAGTTCAACAAAGGTAAGGGAATGTCTCCATTCCCCAGGCCTTTCTTGGTAGTTCAACAAAGATAGATTGACGGGCCGTCCTGGTATACTCCCCTGCCAGGTACTGCTTTGTGACCCATACCCTATACTATTTGGTTTCACTTGTTCAGGCCCCAGACCACCGTTGACATGGTTGGAGCCCTGTCAGTGGCTCGACAGGTAGTCCTGGTATAATCCCATGCCAGGTAGTGCCTTGGGTCCCAGACCCCTTCTGTTTGGTTTCTCTTGCTCGGGTCCCAGACCCTGTTAATGTGGTTTTGCTTGTTTGGGTCCCAGGCCCCTTCTATTTGGTTTCTCTCGTTTGGGTCACAGATCCCATTATTGTAGTTTCTCTTAGTTGGGTCTCAGGCCCCTTTACAGACCCTGGCAGCCCTGATAACTTGTTGTCAGGCTCCTGATCCGTGTCATCCATCTCGGGCTTCTCTGAGTCTCCCAAAGGCTTATTTCACCCTCTTATGTTCGAGCTACCTTTGGCAGCTCCTCTGCACTTCCTCGCAGCCGGGATGCACATCACAATTTTCCGGCGTCACAGAGTGTTCCCCTATGCCTGGATCTCCTTCTCCTGGTAGTCTTGGTCTGCCAGTCGTCGGCAGATCAGGTAGGAATGTTGAGTTCTCACCGTCCACGTCCCGATCAGCTGCTTGTCTCCCAGCCTCACCCTCTTCGATGTTGGGCCTTCGCCCGCAGCGCCTGCATGGAGGAACTGACAGGTTGGATTGTCCCTTTTTCCTTTTTATTTTCAGCAGCCGAATACCTTGTCTAAGGTGACTAGACCACTCATGTATTGATGTTCTCATCTTCAATTGGGCTACATGTGCTCCTCTTCGTCCCAGTGCCTGCATATGGCTCACATTAGAAGTCCCTACCCTTCCTCGTCCAATTACTTTTTAGGTAGGCCAAATCATCTATCCTACAGCAGGAAGAAGGTGGGGATATATTTTGGGCATAATGCATTATTCTCGGACAGTCATCTCTAGTACCATAGTGGGGATCCCTCCCCCATGAGATCTACCCGCTGAGTACCACCCCCAGGGCCTCACCTCCCTGGCCTCATGGGAAGGGGCTCCACCTAGTGGAGAAGTGACGGCATACAAATATTCATCACATGTTGAACATTTTCTTTAAATATTCAGTGCACTTAAATTTGGAATCCGTATATGTAGGAAACGTTTTAATCATACATTAAAAATAAAGTATCTACATTTGTAGAATTATCAAATGCATTCACCTTAGTTTTTGATATACTGGAATTCACTACCTCAAACACATATTGCATTTCTTCCAATAAAAAAGTATGCTCAACATGTAATTGTATCCTTTAATGCTTTGAATTAATGCAAGATATGTATTGGCCCGATTCACCATAAAAAAGATACGAGTTGTAAATCAAACGTATGGCCAACAAGAGTCATAACTTAAGTGGAGTTAACTTAGACCCATTTATGAAAAGGTCTTCTGACTTAACAATAGAAAGGCGGGAGCCAAGGAAAAGAGCAAACGTCAAAGAGGAATTTCCGTCAATGGTGGAAATCACGCTCTTACGAAACCACATAAATAACACCAAAAACACAGAACAATCAATATTAATGCAAAACTACTACAAGAAATGATATAACGACGCCCACAATCACCACCAAGCCAACAGAGAGGAGACACAACACAGAAAACCCAACAGACTCCTATGATAAATTTGATGGAGTCATCACTGTTTTCCCGGTGGTGACCTCGTTCCACGTGGCCAGGTGACATCAGCCGCTCCCTGATCCTGACCCTGGGGGTGGCTGCATGAGGGAGGATCACATGGGGGAGACAACCTCCAGGGAGATATCCTGACTTCATGGGTGAGACAGAGTATCCGCCTGTCCCCTTACAGGATGAATTCCCTTCTGCAACATTCGAATGGCCCATTGAGGTGCCTTCCCTCTTCCGCCCATGGAGAGTAGTGGAAAGCTTTGGTCACATCCCAAAGGCCAACTCTCTGCTTACCGGCCTTGTAAAATTATGAATGACACTTTTTCCAGTTCCACATACTATTCTTCCAAACCTAGTTTACCTATAAAACCTGTTGCAAACATTTATACAGTATTCTCAGATAGGGACTACTATTCCCACAACCCGCACAACACTGGGTCAAAGAAGAGGCGAGGAGTAATGATGATCACTTCCCACTGTCAGCAGTCTAGTCATTCCCCAAATCCTATTGGCCAGGGTCAATATAAAAGTAAGGAAATACTCAGGAAGCGGAGCTTGGAAGCGCTGGAGGCAAGGAGGCAAATCTACCCCCTTCAGGAAGAAGGGGAACCCCTGGACATCAGCAGAGTGCCACAGTCCAAAGACTCCCTCGCTGAGAGGGAAACCATGGAAAGAAGGTAATGGTAACAGGACTAAAGAACTTTGCTGACGAGAAAGAGGGCTTGTCCTCTCTATTGCAGCTGCTGCTGTTTGGGAGAAGTCGTCGCACCTCTCTGAGAGGCTTTGGAAACTTGGAAGAATGAGCCAGTGTGGTGGAGCCAAGTGGCTCGTCCTCAGGAAGCAGAAGAACTCTGCGCGAGCAGGGCATGCCGCAGACACACCAAGAGCCAACGGAACATTCCTGGGCATTCGGCAACCGGAGAAAGCAGTGTTTCACCTACTGTGACCTGAAGCAAGACAGGCGTGCTGAAGTGAAGCCGTGAGAGTAACTTGAATGAGGTGAAAGCAGTCCAGAGTGGAAAGCAGGTGGCAAAGCCTTGCCACGTAAGAGCAAACGGGATCAAAGATGCCACACAGCCGGTGAGTCAACCCAAGCAAAGTGAGGAACCGGTGGCGTTTCGGTGGCCGCGCCAAGTACAAACTGTAAAAATGAAAGCCACAGTAACAGAGACATTAAAGAGACTGATTGCAAACCAAGGAAGCATATTGCAAACACGGATCCCAGCCATATATGAGTGCATGGAATGCAAATATGGGGGGAACCCAGAGCAAATGTTGAATCAATCAGATGTACAATACCCAAGAAGATATATGCAATTGGGGAAGTAAAAGAGGAACTGTAACATGTGAATTTAAGATGGCCTGGCAGGCGAGTAAACCAGGCAGTTACAAGTGCATGAGAAGTCCTGGCAGGGGAGTATACCAGGCAGTTGCAAATCTACAGGAAGTCCCAAGAAAGAATATAACATTGTGTTTTCTGAACAAAATAGAACATTTGAAAGAAGCAACTACAAACCTAAGTAACCTTGTAACTAACAGGATTGTTGTGGCCAAGAAAGACGTAAATAAATGTTAGACCAAGCATCGTTGGCATTGAGGAAGAATCCAGGGAAGGTAATCACCCTCTGGAGCCAAGATTCTTTTACCTAGGAGAACCTTTATGTTGGAGCTGTTCTATTTTCATTTATCAACTCTTTTTACAATCACCAGGTTAAAGGCATTTCCCTATTCACCTTATAGATTTGATTTGTAGTGTGAGGGTCAGGATAGACATTGGACACAAGGACAGTTTGCTCCACTCCATGGTGGCAAGGGACACTGTACACTTTATTGGAAATTAATCTCACATCACAGAGGTAGTATGAGTGAGTCGGTCACCATGCAAAGCGCAGGATGTGGGAAATCAGCCTGTTATGGTCTCTGTACATGATCAACAGGGAGCCGCCAAACAACTGGCTGTCACTTCTCTGAACAATCCATCTTCAGGGAGAAATATTCTGCAACTGTGACAGGCTGCAACAATGTATCTGGGGACAAGGAGTGGGGAGGCACAGTCAGAGGCCGAAATGGGACATGTGACACCACCCTCATCCACAGCCAGCAGCAACACACATGCATGGAGCCATGCTAATAAAGAAGTGTGCTTACATCAGATGCAGACGTCCTGACGGATAGTCTTGTGACGACATCCCTGCCCTATGCACGGATCCGACGCTGGCCCTGTAACACATACTGGCATATGTTCATGTAAGGTATCACGAAGCACACAGTTTGTCTTCGTAGGGTACATATGTACACGCATACTATCAAGGTACCCACCTGTACTCCTGAAACGGAACAGCCCGATGTCCACGGTACACCGCTTTCAGACTCTCCCTGGGCAGAAACTGGCTGGACAGCATCGTTTACACATATTCATAGTCATCTGGCGAAAGACTCATGACTGCACACATTCTGAGGTGACATCAAATGCACAACACCCCCTACTATAATCAGTAGTGGTAGGCCACAATGAACAGCATGTCCTTCACTGTTGCAGAAGAGCCTTTCAACCCACAAGGTTTCTGGAAACAAGGTCCGATTCACCTCATCATCACAGCAGGCATGTACAAAGTCAGTGTTTACCACCAGGATGTAGGCAGGCCAGGGCAGATGTGTACAGGAATGCATGACACCTAACTTCCGCATGCCCACACACCAGTCCTTCACTCACTTGGAATACCTTACACACGACCCATCCACTTGGGATCCCACGGTCGCTTCAAATACTGACTTGTTCATGTGTGGATGCCACACGAGAAGACATAGACCCGATGTATATACCACTCCATGGGCACGACCCATCCATGCGTGCGCATACCACTCCCAATGGCTTCATGGCCTGACGGGCATATCATCAATAGGGTAGACACACTGCCTACGGCACAAGACTACTCAACTGATACACATGCATTCACCTGTGCACCAAGATGCAGTGGCACAGACGAGCCAAGCGAAAGTGCACACGTCTAGAATGAACATGCATGCCTCCCATGTCAAAGACTCATTACACCGTGTCAATGGACACACCTGCCATTACCATGTGCAGGATCAGGCCCTACAACGTCTCACACACCGCAACCTACATGGCCATATGGCATGCACACACATTACAAATCGGACACGAGTCGTGGATAGCACAGAGATTAACTTGTATTGTGATCAACCGCATAGTGTGTAAAACAATGGGGATGAGGTTCACATGTACATGCAATGTGGAGGAATGGATGAAAGGAGAGTGCAGGGAAATGGAACATTTATAGTGAAGGTGTAGTACACAGAGGGAACCAGTGGCACAAGTGGTCAACAGACATGTGGAGTAAAAGAACCAATACACAAGGCACACTGTGTAAGGAGAGTGAAATGGGGTGGACACTTTAGGCAATAACAAATACCCTCACAGGGCGCCCTCTGATCCCGTCGAATCACTGTCCCTCACCGCTAACACCTCCACCTCCTCTTTCTTCACCTCACCATTCAGAGGCCACTGGTCTGGCGAGATGGAGGAAAATGAGGAGGTGAGCCTTTCTGCGTGTTCCTGCTGGCCACCCCTGGGCACTGGAGCAGTCAGGGGACTTGTGAGGCAAAGGGGCTCTCTGTGTCTGTGAGAGATTATGTTGCATGACACAGACAGCATCAATAAACAAATACATTCCCCTCTGTCTGCATGCAAATAGGCCCTCAGCCCTGCAACCTCCTCCCTCAATGCCCTTTGTCCCTGTGACTGTCTCTCCCCAAATTCCATCACCACCCTTGCTGCCTCCTGCAACCCCACCCTGATGCCATGCAGGACCCCCAGCAACTGTTTATTGAAATCCACACTGGTACCTCCAGGTGTGAGGACCTGTGCCATGGTGACATGTGGCTGGTCCCCTGAAGGTGAAGAGGTTGCTGGGGCACAGACAGTATCCTCATATCCTCATAGACGGCTGAGCGGCTTCCAGCCCTGATGGTTCATGTGGCACAATGGCCAGTGGGTAACCCGAGGACCCACGCACAGGGTTATACAAGGCCCGAACTGTGTGAAAGACGACTTCATCGAACAACTCGAACAAACAACACAGACAGGTAAGAAGGGGGGAAACCTTTGACAGATTGAGATACCAACAAACTGATACAGTTACGGACATGGAGGCTGCAGTTCAATACCTCATGTGCGGCATGCAGGAGTTAACAGAAGTTCAGAATCTTAAGTCCAAGAATTCTGCATTGAACAACTAGTCCCGTCACGTGATTCCGCAACCAAAGAAAGTGTGTTGCTGGGCAGAGTGGTGGATAAATATGATGGCTCATCAAAGAACCTTCGTGGCTTCCTCGATTCGTGTTTAGTGTACTTTACCTTTAAGCCCTACTACTTCTCCACCCCCAGGGCAAAGGTGGGCTTTATGATTTTACATCTTTCCGGGAATGCATTAACTTGGGCAACGCCCTTAGTTAATTCGGGTAATGCCCTCCTGGATGACTATGATGGGTTCGTACGGGCGCTAAAGACCATGTTTGACCGCCCAGAACAGGTTTACAGTGCCCAAGAACGCTTACTGGACTTCCAACAAGGATCCCAGGATATGCTCACCTATGTAATACGCTTTAAGCAACTGGCCAAGGAAGCAGACTGGTCCTCTGAGGCCTGTTTTACCCTCTTTCAAAGAGGGCTGAATGAAGAGATAAAAGACGAACTAGCCAGGGTAGCTCGCCCAGGTTCCTTCCAGGCTCTCATGGACCTCTCTTTACAAATAGACTTTCGTATCCAGGAAAGGAAGGCGGAAAAGAAGACTAAAATGCCCTACCAAAAGACCTCTACGGACCTTCCTCTAGACCTGAGCCCACTCCTTCCCCGACCACAGACCCAGAGCCCATGCAACTAGGAGCCTTCCGCGGACTCATAACTCTGCAAGAAAGGATGCGAGGGATTCACACCAAGCTGTGCATGTACTGTGCCTCTGATAAACATCTTGTGAGAGAATGTCCTTTAGCTCCTCCACGGCGTTGGGGAAACACCAGCTCTCGATCCTAGATGGAGCACAGCTTCGGGAGAGAGATGTTTGCTCCACATCTATTCCATCCTTGAACTCTCCTGGACAAAACAATTATGTGATTCTGCAGGCCTTTCTATCGCCTTCCAAGAAAGCAGCTTATCCCATTCTGGCACTAGTGGATTGTGGGGCCATGGGGATATTCATAGATCACGATTGGGTCACTACCCACTACATTCCATATGAAACACGAGACATCATGCAACCTGTAGAGGCTATCGATGGAAGACCTCTTTCTTCAGGACCCATAACCTGGTTACAGAAGCACAACCCCTACATCAACTGGGCGGCAGGATCCTTGTTTCTTGGTTCAGAACACTGTATGTCCCACTGTCTATCCCTGGATTCCTCGTCAAGATCCTCTGAAGATACGCGAACAGACCAGCAAGGTCCATTCACGCTCTCAAACATCATCCAGGTTCCCAGGTCCTATTATGATTACACTGATGTGTTCTCGACTGCCATAGTTCAGGCCCTACCCCCTCACAGACCTGAAGACTGCGCTATTTATACTGAACCCTCAGCAGTGATTCCCTTTGGAAGGATTTTCATTCTATCAGAACCAGAGAAAAGAGCCCTCCGAGAATACTTGGACACCAACCTGTAAAATGGCACTATATGACCATCCAAATCCCCGGTGGATTCCTGGAAAACATATTCCCACTTCATGGACTACCCTCCAAGATCATATCTGACAGAGGACGTCAGTACAGATCTCAGTTCTGGAAACACTTATGTCGTATACTAGGAATCCAACGTGCCCTCTCCTCAGGTTATCATCCACAGTCCAATGGAGCTACTGAACGCGTGAACCAAACCCTGGACCAATATCTTCGCTGTTTTGCCACCAAGGTCCAGGATGATTGGTCACTTCTGATACCAGTGGCTGAATTCGCATACAATAATTCGGACCACTTGGCTGTCAAAACCAGCCCCTTTTTCTGTAGCCAAGGATTCCACCCTTCGGTTCTACCAGCCATACTCCCACATCCAACCCCAGTTCCAACAGTTGACCCCTGGATTGAAACCCTCATCAACGTACACAGAGAAGCCAAAAAACACCTCGAAAAGGCCCGAACAAACACCAAGCATTATGCGGATTCCAAAAGAAGACCAGGGCCTTCATACACAGTGGGTGATAAGGTCTGGCTATCCTCGAAACTACTACCTCGACACTTACGACCAAATAAGTTGGCTCCCTGGTACTATGGCCCTTTTTCCATAAAGGAAATCATTAACCCAGTGGCCTTCCGACTCAAACTACCAGAATCCTGGAAGAGGATCCACCCAGTTTTTCACACTTCTCTGTTGAAACCATACGTCCAGTCGTCCCGGACTGCTCCAAGATCTACCCCTGTGGTTGTCAATGATCAGTTTGAATACGAAGGGTCCAGAATATGTGACTCCAGGTAGAGACGTGGTCAGCTACAGTATCTGGTCGAGTGGAAAGGGTACCCTCCCAGTGAACGTACCTGGGAGCCAGTCTCAAACATAAATGCCCCCAGACTACTCTGAAGGTACCACCTTATGCACCTGGGAAAACCCGGAGGAACTGGGTTTCGGAGGAGGCATACTGTCATGAACCACCGGACGCGTCCCTTCTGGACTTCGTGGTCCCTGACCCATAGGGGACTGAACTCAGCCGTACTCCCAACATGGCCGCTGAACGTGAAATGCTGTTTGCCAGTCTCCGCGTTGTACGCTCTGCGTTCTACAAAGCAGGCAAGCCCCCGCAGCCCTGAGCGTCTCAACGCTACCGCTTGAAGTAGTCAGACGTGTGCTGCCGTAGTTCGTACAGCAATTTCCACTGATTCCTCGTTCCTGGTCCCCTAATTTTCCTCCTCCTTCAACCTCTGCTTTTTGTCCTCACCTTGCATTCCTGGATCTCCTTCGCACTCGCCTTTCGAGTGTGCTCCTCAGCATTTCCTGGACTTTTTTCCCGGACATCTGAATGCTCCCTGAAGACAGGACACGAACCGCACGCTGGAACCCGAGGACCCACGCACAGGTTTATACAAGACCCGAACTGTGCGAAAGAAGACCTCATCGAAGAACTCGAACAAACAACACAGACAGGTGAGAAGGGGGAAACCTGTGACATTCACTGGGGGAGGTGGTTGGTGTTGTACATATTGGGAGGACAGGGCAGTGCCATAACCTGGGTGACCCGTGCACAAGCCAGGGACTGCTTCATTCTCCCAGTGAGGTATGATCACTGTTTACATACAGATTCACCTGTGTGATGCTCTGTGTCATGGGGGTTTCTGCAGGTACCATGGGGACCTGTGACTCGTGCCATCAAACGTCACCTGTCATGATGAGTGTTGTGCAGAAAACGTTGTCCACTGGTGGATACTCCTGGTGTGATTGACATTGCATCCATCTGCGCATGTCATGTACAAGATGTCTATGCCACACAGACTGGTGGATGTATGTATGGATACCTGAGCTTTCTATTGAGTGTCATCCAGTGTTGGCGGGTTTGCTGAGGCTTGGCCTGCTGTATGTCTAAGTGACCGATCTACGCAGCTTTTGACTCAGTCTGTGTGTGCATGACACATGCATGTTTGACTTGTGTTTGGCAAGTCTGTGAATCATACAGGGCATAACCAGCATCCCTATGTCTGCACACAAATCATGGTCCTTGTACAGGTTACGCATAGCATATGTGGGATGTGACTGCAATGCCGCACAATTTACAATGTCACTGGGCCGATGCGTGCAGGTTGTGGCATACAAGCTGGGGTGCCAGTTGCCTGCATGGCCCTATCCACCATCTCGGGTCTCCTCATGTGTTTGTCATGCATTGTCAGCAGCTGAATCTTCCCGGCACTCCCAGGTGTGTCTCAGTTATGGTATCCAAGGACATGCCCATCCTAAAGATGTTCCTGTTTATCGCATTACCTGTCAAATGGATGGAATCAAGGTGGCTAGGCATGCTTGCAAGCTCCTGTGTTATGTTGCACTCAACTTCGCCTACGATGTCCACCATGAGCAGCTGCTGGTGCAGGAAGTCACACAGCCAATTAGGTTGCTCCAACCTTGATTGTCCTGCAGTGTGTTGGAGGTAGAGGTGTTTGGCTCTGATTGGGATGTGTGCATCATCCACTTGTGTGGTGCTGGCCATGTGTACTGCGTTGCTTAGGTGTGCGCACAGGTCCCAGGTGCAGGTGTTGTGTCTTTCATGTGACGTGAGGTGCGTCTATTTCCTAGTGTGCATCTTGTTTTCTGATTGTGGGTGGCACGTGTCCTTGATGGTGTTACTTCTATTGTGGGTTTGCTGTGTGTGTTCTGTATGTTTGTGTCTTAGTATGTGTTGGAATGTGTCTGGGTCACTGTGTGAAGTGTTTGTTGTATGGTGTGATGACATCATAAAGTACGACACAGACAACAGACTTCAAGTTCAAACAAAAACTTTTATTTAGCTTATATGTCAGAATGGTTGAACGCCTAATTTGCCCTATGCTTAAGTGGGATTTCACTACCTAAATAAAACTAAGGAAAGACTGAGTCAATGAGTACAACTTTGGAATCTGTCTGTGTCCAAAACCTATGCTTGCCCTCACATCTATATCTGTACAATGTGTAGGGATGTCAGTAACTGAAAGAAAACAGTGTTCAATACAAACGTCTGAGCTTCTTCCAGCTCGCAGCTTCCTTTCAGCTCCCTTCTCCAAGTGTAGAGCAGTTCCACAAAAAGTCTTAAAGTTACCTTCCTTGGATTCAAGATGATATGGTTTTAACCAATTCTTGGGGTTCCCTTCCCAAGTTCCAAGTGACAAAACACAAGGTACCTTGAGACTCCATCCTCACTTCAGCAAATGTCTCAGATCTCAAGGGTTCCCTTCCCCAAAGTATAATTTGGTTTAACAACACAGTTCAAAAGAAAATATCCTTGCATTCTTTATCTTAAGTTTCACAGTTCTGTGGTTTCTATTTTCAAATATTTGTTCTGGTAGCTTGTAGCTTTTATACAAGTTAGAAATTATATTTTTTTCTGTTTTTTAAGTTTAAAGTTTCATTATAGATCAGACTTCAGGTTATATCTGCTTATTCTTCAGTTATTTTCAATTTGGAATACAGCATGTAATAGTTTGTTTGTTATTTAAAGCCATTTCAGTTTGGAGTTCAGCATATAATGGTTTGCTTGAATTTAGGGTCCCGTTCCCTCTTTAGCCTCAAAAGGTCTTGATTCTGTTGGCTTGCAAAGTTTTAATTCAGTTCATTATTCAATAATTGTGGATTTCACTCTTAACACATTTTTACATTGTATGTTGTTCAGGAATTATTCTGCTGTAGAGTATTTGTTCATTTTGCTTTGAACGTTCAATGTTTGTTTCTTCCGCTTTAAATGTTTAATCTTTGTTTGTTCCACTTTAAATGTTTAATGTTTGTTAGTTTCACTTCAGAGGTTCAATATTTGTTCATTTCACTTTAAATGGATTGCTCAATGTTCGAAGACATTTGAAAACATGTTTCATGCCACAAGTGACTACTCCCACTCTGCTACAAAGTATTCCTGGCGATTCAGTAATTGAAAATGTGAAAGGCCGGAGACTTTTTCAAAAACGCACTCGTTTGAGACACGTGGCCACTCCGCTACATAGTATTCCTTGTTAACAAAGTTCACACACTCGTGCACAGGTTTCCGATCCACCTCAAACTCACTGGTCGCTTTAACAGTTCTTGCTGCAACTTGGAGCACACGGTCTCCGACTTCCAAGGTCAGGCTCCAACCTTCTGCCCCTCAGACACTCTTGTGTGAGCCTCTCCACACAGGGAAACGAGCAACGCGAGCATAAGGGAAAAGGACAGATTTTCATCATGGCTTCCCTCACTTCATTGCCTCGCTCCAAGGAGTCCCGGCTCCCAGACCACGCTTCCTTGCACCACCTTTTTCCACGGTCCCCAGCGTCTCAAGCATCTCGCTCCAGGAAGTTTCTCTGCTGCTTGTTACGGCTGCTTTTCCTGTAGTCTCTGTCCACCCCGTCATCTCTGCTGCTCTGTTTAGCTCCTTTTATACACCTGCAGCCCCTTGATAGGCTGCAGGCGTGAGTGTTAAATTACCCCTGCCTTTCCACAATTAATGGCACATGCCTGAAGCTTACAACTCTTATCAGGCATCTTCTTCGTCCCAGTACCAGAGTGGGAAAAAAGTATGGTCTGCATTGCTCTTTGCTGCCTCTTCTTCACCCCCGTACTGTCAAGTGTCAATTATGGAGAAATGAGGCAAACTAGCTTATAACAGACCATGAAGGTTGGAGAAAGGTTCGGTTGGCTTTCAATAGGGAAAGAGGGATACCATATGTCACCCAAGGGCACCCCACTCCAAGTCCCCAAAGACCCTCCACACAGGTGATGCTCCCTTGCTTCTCCGCCGCCAGGAATGCAATCCAAGATTGATGGTCTTTCCCTGGGCACCTATGCAGAGGATCCAAGGGGGTTAGTAATGAGAATACCCTCAGGTTTCTCACAATGGGTACTGTGTGTATCTTGCATTGTGTTGGCTATTTTGCCATTGTCTGAGTGGTCCTCGTGTGCATCTGCGATCTGGCATATGTTCCACAATTCCTTAGCTTGATGTCCCAGTCGGGATGTCTGGCATGTAATGTGCATGCATCAGTGGCATGCTTTCTGCCTTCATTCTGACTATCTTGGCCATATATTATGGGCGGTTCTGCCGGTGTGTCCAGTGAATTTTAGGCATGTCAGTGGGTGTGTGTCTGTTTTTTGTGGGTGCGTCAGTGCGTGTGTCCATTCACAGTGGGGGGTGGTCAGTGGGAGGGTCCATGTATTTGGGGGGGCTTGTCGGTGGGTGGGTTCATGTTTTGCTGGGCGTGTCAGGGGCGTTGTGTGTCACGCCCACTGTGACGCCCAAAGGGTGTACATTTGGAGGTATTTGCTAAGCGAAAGCGGATGTTGGGAGATGTTGTGGAGGAGAATAGTTTCTTACCTGTAACTCCATTTCTCCAGCATTGGTATCTTTCATGGATTCACATGCTTAGAATATTCCCCGTCGACAGACTGGGAACCCTCGGTAAGCTTATAAAGCTGTTTCCCATAGGAAAACGTTCGACACTTTTGTGTCCCATCTATGTCGTTTTGGGCCGCGCACGGATGCCCCACTAGGACGTAGCGGTATAAATGCCCCACCCCCGCGGCTTCCTTCAGATTTCGACCCCTCCAAAGCAGAATGGGGTGAAACCAAGAACTACAAGAGGATTGCATTTAGGGGAGGCCGGCGGGCGCATGTGAATCCATGAAAGATACCAATGCTGGAGAAATGGAGTTACAGGTAAACTATTCCCTTCTCCAGCATTGGATCTTTCTTGGATTCACATGCTTAGAATAGAATGCACAGCAGTGATCCTGAAAAAGGGGGAGGTGTGAATTCAATCCGGCACCCTCCCAATTCTGTGTATAGCGAAACCACGCTTACACAAGATTCGAATTTAAAGTGTGCCATAGTACCTGCACAGAGCAATACCCATATAAAGCTCCTATAAAGCTATAAACCCATATAAAGGTTGCACTCCCGTCTGTCCTCGACACCACGCACAGAATCTTCTCCACTTACACCTGTAGGACTTCTTGGTGGAAGGGGCTCGCGCAGCTCCTAAGATCCTCCGACAGTCTGAGGAAATGTTCAAGGCACCAAATTCTGAAAAGTCAGGAGCCAAGCTGTGAGATTGAGATTGTCTGGATTGTGATGCCACACTGTTCCCTCGTCCCGGGTCAGGAGGTTGGGAACCCTTGGGAACGTTATGGGATGATCCACTGACAGGTGAAGCAGGTCAGAAAACCACGGCTGCCTCGGCCAACACGGTGCCACCAGGATGACTCGGCACCTGTACCTGCGTATCCACTGCAGAGTTCTCCGTATCAGAGGAAACGGAGGGAAGGCGTCGAGGAACTTGTCCGTCCACAGGAAGGAGAACGCTTCCCCCAGCGAACCTTCCTGTGGCCACCTGCTTGCATACATCTCGCACTTCTTGTTCCTCTTCGTGGCGAAGAGATCCAGTGGAGGCCACCCCCATTTCTCGAAGACCTTCGATAATTGACCGGTGTCTATTTCCCACTCGTGGATCTGGTCCATATTTCTACTGAGCGAGTCCGCCTGTTCGTTCCTTACTCCTGGAAGGTGGTGAGCTGCGATGGATATATCGTGTTTCAGAGCCCAGTGCCACACCTTCTGAGCCTTAATGGAAAGGGTTCTGGATCGTGTGCCGCCTTGCTTCCTCAAGTAAAACATCGCTGTGGTGTTGTCCGTCAAAACTCTCACTGTGGACCCTCCGATGTGAGGCAGAAACGCCCTCAGGGCCCAGCGCACTGCTCTCAGTTCCAGATTGTTGATGTGCAGGAGAGATTCCCTCTGAGACCAACGACCTTGTGTTTGCAGAGTGCCCATGTGTGCCCCCAAGCCAGTTAGGGACGCGTCCGTCACTATAGTTAATCGAAACTCCGGCTCCTGTAGGGGTACTCCTTTGGATAGATTCTGGAAGCTTTTCCACCACTGAAGAGCTAGTAGGAGCTCGACGTCATCGACGGTCAGTTTGTCTGACCAGAGGCCTTCAGCCTGCGTCCACCAGTCCACCAGAAACTCTTGTACTGGCCTCATGAACAGGCGGCAGTTGCCCACCAGAGGAATGCAGGACACCATAGCGCCCAGGATTGACGTATATTTTCTCACTGACAGTCTGGTATTGATTTTCAACTGACCTGCCAATCAAACGAGTTTGGTGATCCTGTCGAGGGATGGCCTCACTAACCCTGACTGGGTCTCGAACTGTGCGCCCAGGAACACCAAGCTTCTTGAAGGTGTTAACGAGAATTTGTCGAAGTTTATCGCAAACCCCAGCCGTTGAGGTTCATGGTGGCCTGCAAACTTCTGTGCGTCGACATAGGGGAGGAACCCCTCACCAACCAGTCGTCGAGATACGGGTATACATGATGGCCTTGCCTTCTCAGCCAGGCTGCCACCGGAGCCAAACATTTCGTGAACGTTCTGGGAGAAGATCTCAGTCCAAAGGGAAGTACTCGTAACTGGTAGTGAGTCCGCCCTACCACAAACCTTAGGAACTTCTTGCGTCACCGACACATCGGAATGTGGAAGTACGCGTCCTGCAGGTCCAGAGACGCCAGAAAATCCCCTTCTTGAACTGACCGGATCACTTCTTGGAGCGTGAGCATCTTGAACTTTATGCTTTTCAACGATTTGTTTAACTCGCGCAGGTCTAGGATCGGACGCCACTTTCCATTTGGCTTTTTCACCACAAAGTATCGGGAATAAACCCCTTGACCCCTTTGTGACGACGGAACCAATTCTATAGCACCTTTTTGTGGCATAAGTGCTACTTCCTGCTGCAACACGCTCAGATGGGATTGAGCTACAAACGCCGGTGGAATGTGCGGAGGGTTGCTTTTGAATTGCAGGAAATGTCGGTATCTTACAGTGTCCAACACCCATTGATCCGTTGTTTTTGCTCCCATTCGTTGATGTAACATGATACTTTGCCCCCCAGAACGGTCCGATGCCCGTCATTGCTGGTCCTTGGTCTGCTTATCCCTCGTCGACGAGTAACCTGCTCTCTTCTTGGGGGCCTGGCAGTCCCGGCGACGTTTAGCCACTTGCGAAGCCCGTCTGTATCCCTGGGAGGGGTATGCTGGCCTTCTGAAGGATCTGTCCCTCGATGCTGAGAATCTGGAATTTCCCGATGCTCCCCTGAAGGGACGAAAAGACCGGAAACTTCGACCACTCTGGAGGGCCCCCAAGGAACACGCCGTGTCCGAGTCCTCTTTCATGCCCTTCAGGGCTTCGTCCACCTTCTCGCCGAAGAGGAGGTCTCCTTCAAAAGTCATATCCAGTACCTTGTACTGCACCTCCGGTCGGAAGTTGGTGCATTTTAGCCATGCCTGCCGTCGGAGAACCACACCGTTATTCACCTGCTTAAACCCCGACACCGCGAGGTCCACTGCAATGTCTATGGCATGATTGGAAGCCTCTTCACCTTCCCTGACCAGCAACATAGCCGCTTTGCGATGTTCATCCGGAAGGTGTTCCAGCATAGGAGCCAGCCGGTGCCACATCTCCCTGTCGTATCTGGCCACTATGGCTAGAGAATTGGCCCCTTTCACTGTGGTAGCACCTACCGACAGCACTTTTTTGCCGAAAGCATCCTGTCGTCTGGCATCACTTTCTGGGGGGGTCGTGCACTTGTGCTGGGCCCTCGCCTTCCTCGCCGCCGCCGCCGATACCACTGAGTCAGGAGTTGGTTGGGAGGAAAGGCACTTGGGAGTAGAGTCCAGGGCCTTAAACTTTTTCTCCAGATGACCCTTTATCGCTGGTTCGAGAAAGGGTGGTGCATGGTCTGCAATCCCTCCTTCCACACATGATCCAGGATGGGTACTGAAAACACTGACCTTCTCCTTTGCCCCATGTGGTCGAAAAGAAAACAGTCCTTTTTCTCTTCTTCCTGGGCCAGCCCGAATTCTGTACAAGCCCTGGCCATCATGGTGTGAAATGACCCAATATCGTCTGGGGGAGACGGCTGAGCCGGGCTTCTCAGGGTTTCCAATTCTGCTTCGGACTCCCAGGTTGGATCCCTGGAGGGGGAAAGGGAGACAACTGACGAGGCTCTGCTGTCCAAGTCCGATTCCATCAGCTCCCCTTCCTTGCGGCGTGGAGCCGAGAGGTTTGCATCTGGCGGCACTGCCGCTGGGGTCGACGGCGGTGGTCGACGAGACGGGCCCAGGTCGTCGATGACCAACCTAGCTGGAGTTGTTCGAGGTAGTCTGTCATCCAGTGTCTTCAGCAACGTTTGCAACGTGGATAAGACTTTCAGCGACAAAAGTGACTGTGGATTGAGCAGAGGGGTATAACCCGGAATGCTCCTGGAGAGAGGCCTGGTAAACCCTTGTAACCCTAGGTCTGCAGGGTCAGCTATTCTCACATCCTCATCTCCCGAGGACACCGACAAGGCCTCTTGCTGCAGAAGTGTCTCTGGCAAAATTGGGTCGTATACCTCTGGACGCCAGGCCTCTTGCGGCATCTCCGTCGACGAAGCGATAGTCAGCTCCGTCATCGACGTCGTCTGCGGTCCAGGAACGGTTGAGGCCAACTGCGTCAGCGGCAGAGAAGTAGTCGACGACTGCCCTACTGTCGATGACGGTGGTGGTCGTGCAGGCCTATGAGGCGTTCCTGCCTTTTCCGAACTCGACCTGCGTTTTTCTGCTTCTCGACCCGAGGTCGATCTATGACAATTGCCCGAGGAGGATTTAGATTTTTCTTTTCTGTCTTTCTTCTTTGAAGATGAGGATGACGAGGCTTTCTTCAACAAAGAGTCCTTGGAATGGCCTTCCGATGATTCTCTCCCCACCGGTCGCGATTTCTTCACTGGGGGTTCCGACGACGTTGAGCGGCGCGGGGCCCCTGAAGATTTTGACACTGAGGCCGCATTGCGCGTGGAGCCCACCTCCGAAGGCGGGTATGCCCCCGCTCCATCGTTCAACCATGCCACAAGTCTTCGACTCCGATCTTTAAGAGTCTTCTGGGAGAAGCCCTTACTTACATATGTCGCACTTGTCTGCCGAATGATGAGGGTGTAGACAGTATATGCAATCCATATGTCCGTCCCCCTCGTACACCTTCAACCCGCACGTAGCGCACGGGCGGAACAGCACTTTTCCCGACATCAGGAGAAAACTGCAACAGCACAACCTAGACAAAATAGCAGACTACACGAGGGGCGCCCACTACTTTGGAGACAGTTGAAATCTGAAGGGAGCCGCGGGGGCGGGGCTTTTATACCGCTACGTCCTAGTGGGGCATGCGTGCGCGGCCGAAAACGATGTAGATAGGACACGAAAGTGTCGAACATTTTCCTATGGGAAACGGCTTTATAAGCTTACCGAGGGTTCCCAGTCTGTCGACGGGGAATATTCTAAGCATGTGAATCCATGAAAGATCCAATGCTGCAGAATGTTGTAAATTAAACCATGGTGTAAGTATGGTGCACAGTGCAGTGAAGTTTATTGATTGGTGCGCTGACAGCAGGCAAAAGTGTGTGAGTGCACGTTTGAAACATTTGAGGATGGTATGTGCACATATTTGTCATATTTTGTTTGCAAAGGTAGCGGGCGCCCCTCTCTCGACAGAACAAGGCCTGATAACCTGTTCAGTGGTTATTAACCACTTGAGAGTTCGCAGCCACTGCTTTTACTCACTGTGCCTTTCACAGATGGGAAATATTCATTTGCATATCAGTCTTTGTCCTGCCCAGGGGCAGTCCAGCACCCACCAGCAACCCCATACACGTGTTTCACCCTTGTTGGGGATCATCAGTGAGGTGAAGCTGATGCCTCTCTAAGCACAGTGAGAGGGAGACCACGTCTGGTTGCCCCCAGGAGACCTAGGGTTACCAATCCCAGGTTCCTTGAAATTTAGTTTGCAAAGGTAGCGGGCGCCCCTCTCTCGACAGAACAAGGCCTGATAACCTGTTCAGTGGTTATTAACCACTTGAGAGTTTGCAGCCACTGCTTTTACTCACTGTGCCTTTCACAGATGGGAAATATTCATTTGCATATCAGTCTTTGTCCTGCCCAGGGGCAGTCCAGCACCGAAATGCAATGGCAATTCCAACCTGAACGAGAGTACAACCAGCAACCCCATACACGTGTTTCACCCGTGTTGGGGATCATCAGTGAGGTGAAGCTCATGCCTCTCTAAGCACAGTGAGAGGGAGACCACGTCTGGTTGCCCCCAGGAGACCTAGGGTTACCAATCCCAGGTTCCTTGAAATTTAGTTTGCAAAGGTAGCGGGCGCCCCTCTCTCGACAGAACAAGGCCTGATAACCTGTTCAGTGGTTATTAACCACTTGAGAGTTCGCAGCCACTGCTGTTACTCACTGTGCCTTTCACAGATGGGAAATATTAATTTGCATATCAGTCTTTGTCCTGCCCAGGGGCAGTCCAGCACCGAAATGCAATGGCAATTCCAACCTGAACGAGAGTACCACCAGCAACCCCATACACGTGTTTCACCCTTGTTGGGGATCATCAGTGAGGTGAAGCTGATGCCTCTCTAAGCACAGTGAGAGGGAGACCACGTCTGGTTGCCCCCAGGAGACCTAGGGTTACCAATCCCAGGTTCCTTGAAATTTAGTTTGCAAAGGTAGCGGGCGCCCCTCTCTCGACAGAACAAGGCCTGATAACCTGTTCAGTGGTTATTAACCACTTGAGAGTTCGCAGCCACTGCTTTTACTCACTGTGCCTTTCACAGATGGGAAATATTCATTTGCATATCAGTCTTTGTCCTGCCCAGGGGCAGTCCAGCACCGAAATGCAATGGCAATTCCAACCTGAACGAGAGTACCACCAGCAACCCCATACACGTGTTTCACCCTTGTTGGGGATCATCAGTGAGGTGAAGCTGATGCCTCTCTAAGCACAGTGAGAGGGAGACCACGTCTGGTTGCCCCCAGGAGATCTAGGGTTACCAATCCCAGGTTCCTTGAAATTTAGTTTGCAAAGGTAGCGGGCGCCCCTCTCTCGACAGAACAAGGCCTGATAACCTGTTCAGTGGTTATTAACCACTTGAGAGTTCGCAGCTACTGCTTTTACTCACTGTGCCTTTCACAGATGGGAAATATTAATTTGCATATCAGTCTTTGTCCTGCCCAGGGGCAGTCCAGCACCGAAATGCAATGGCAATTCCAACCTGAACGAGAGTGTGCTTAGAGAGGCATCAGCTTCATTCTGACATTCTAGTAATCACAACTTAATACGTAGTACGCAAGCATATATTTATATGTAAACAGCCACAAATGTAAGTATCTGTATCATTTAAACTTCCAAATATAAAATACATACCTCACATTACGTACAAAGAAATGTGTTATATCATCCACCTTAAAAACTATTTTCACAATAACTTTCAAATTATGCTGAAATCAGAAGAAATATGCTTAAATAATTAAACATACAGTACATACCATACAATGTAAATGTTTTGTTCATGTAGTTAAAAACATACAAACTAAAACATAATTTGTAGTTATTGAAAATTTAAAAAACACGCCATCAGTACTGGTCCAATGGCTGGGATATGTGGAGGCCCTTGTAATTTTAGATCTAACGCCAGGTGGTCTGTAATCCTCATTGTCCAAACTGAAGGCCTACACCGTGGAAAACTCCCTTGCAATAAACATTTCGAAAACAAAAATAATGATATTGAACTCAGGAGATGAGGAAAAGAAAAATCCGAACCAGGGCGATTGATGGGGAGAGGTTGGACATGCTCCCATCTTATACATACTTGGGCATGCACTTGAACTCCAGACTCAGTACCACTACACACTTTGAACAAGTCAGACTGGAGATAACGTGCCTTTGAGGGGTATCTGCTACTTTGCCAGGAGGGGAGGTGGGTTCTTGACAGGATCTCTGATTCTGCTCAATCAGTCCAAACTAACGTCCATGGTACTTTACGGTTCAGAGGTCTGGTCTCTATCTAGCTTAGTTGAGCTAGATAGATTGGAGAGATGTTTGTATAGAAGCTTACTGTGCCTGCCTCAACGCACTGCGATCAAGATGATCCTGTTGAAATTTAATATGATGCAGAGTCATTTTCAGCTGTTTGACCACTCTGTGGAAGCTGTCCAAACCTTCGGCAGGTACTCTCCTGTTGCTGATATTTGACGCTTATAATGCTCAAGCTTCCCTGATGATGTCCAGCAATGTGGGGAAATGATGCTGTACGGCTAATAAATGGCTGTAACTGGCTCCAGGGAATTTGCTTGAGAAACCCTTTCTTGTATACAAAAAGATCCAAAAAACATTTTGGTTGCCCATGGCCATGGCCATGACCAGTCAGTGGTAAATCTTACAATTCAAGGTTGAACTTGGTAAAGTAATTAGTCCATTACAATGTAAGAGGAAATGTAAACACAAGTATTTATTCACAAAAGCGGGACACAGTAAGTTTCTAAGTGTAGGAGCTCTAGAGAAGATTATTCTTGGTTTTTCTGTAATGTAGGTCTCCAAGTCAGGGTCCAAATGTAAAATATTCCAATGTTTGTTAAGAATGTGATAGATACATTTAGAATCACTGCAGTATTTTGTTATGAAGTTCACATGTTGTGGAAATTCAGCAAGTTGTTTGTTTTTGGACTGGGTAAGTAAAGAGGATCGTGTGATTGTTTTCACGTTCCTCAGGGCCTGATTTATGTTAGTTTTCGTGTATCCTCTTTCTTGGAATCTGGTTCCTATAGACTTACATTCTGAATGAAAAGTCATGTCTTCACTGCAGTTTCTCCTAGCTCTGAGGAATTCTCCTCGAGGGATATTGTTAATCACATTTCTTCTGTGGCTGCTTTTTGCATGCAAAATGGAGTTGACTGCAGTTGTTTTTCGAAAGGTACAAGTTTGCAAGGTTTGGTTGACTACATATATTCTAAGATCTAAAAACTCAATTTCAGTAGCATCAATATGACCTGTAAATTGTATCCCAAATTGGTTGTGGTTAAGGAACTGCATAAAGTCCTGGAACTGATCAGGTGTACCTGCCCATATTAAGAAGACATCATCAATATATCTTCTCCAAACTGGAATGAGCTCAATGTATGGATTGTTATGAAACACATGTGAGTCCTCAAAGAAAGCCATTAAGAGGTTTACCAAAGCGGGAGCATACTTAGCTCCCATGGCAATCCCCTTGGTTTGGATATAGTACTCATCATTAAAGATAAATTGATTGTGGTTTAGAGTAAAATCAACAAGGTTCTTAAGCATTTGTACATGTGTTGCATGTGATGCTGAATGTAGTCTGAAGGAATAGTCCAATGTTTTGATAGCTAATGTGTGATCGATTGAGGTGTACAGGGCAGTAACATCAAGGGTTACCAAATGGTAATGAGATTTCCATACGATATTATTCAGAATCTGTAAGACATGAGTTGTATCTTTCAGGAAAGCTGGTATTTTTGGAACTAAATCCTTGATACATGAGTCAATATAGGTTGCTAGGTTCTCTCTGACCCCCCCTTGCCCGCTCATTATAGGTCTCCCTGGTGGGAGATTTTCAAACGGTTTATGTATCTTGGGTAATAGAAACAAAGTAGGCATAAATGGTGTGGTATTGGTGAGAAAGAGTTTCTCCTCGTCTGTTAACATCCCTTTTTGGTGCCACTTAAGAATCAAACTTTTTAGTCCTTGAACTGTCTGGGTCCTCGGGTTACTGTTAAGTTAAGCATGAATTGAATGTTTTTCTTTAATACAAAATGTCTAATCTCGACACAATGTTTAAATTTAAGGTTACTCTGTTAGGCAGGTGTTACACTATAGAGGGGTGGACAATCCCTTTGGACTACAATTATGAGACATTACTAATTGGATCATTATTTCTATTAACTGTATCTTTTTCTCCTCATGTCAACCGAGTAGATTAGGGGGTCAATGCAAAAATCCTTCTTCAACATATACTTTACACATGCTACCAGCACAGTAATTAGATTCATTATACCCTATCAATATACTAAATCTCATTCTACATGAACAATTACCTTGGTACCAATATATATCATATAGGTGTATTGGCACATGAAATGTTAGCTATATCTCATTACCATTGCTTTCACAGCCAACTAACGTGTACATTTGGCCACCTGCCCGTCTTCACTTTCAATAATAACACTGATTTCTGTAACTCACTGTTGTTACACCAATGCAGATAGTTCGTTTAATTTTGATAAATAGGCCCAGACGACAATAATGTCAACATATAGAACCCATTCCAGCTAAATGGCCCCCTAATACTAGGTTGTTGGGGTTATATTATTCAATTTGGGTAACACTAACGAAGCGGTGTTAGTGTCAGAATTCAATTAGTTCTGTGTAACCATGCCAAAATGTACCCTTGCCTCCCAGCTTTCACTAAGTAAAGGAGCACCTGTATTAATTACGCTCGAAGCGAAGTTGCGATATGTACTTGTAAACCCAAGCACTTCTCTGACACCCACAAAGTTGCTAAGCAACTAGATGGTCACATGACCGGAACTATCAAACAGTCTAGCTGAGCAGCTATAGGCTAACCCAGCCGCACCCACATTCCTTCCAGGGAGTTGCAGGCAGCCGACAGAAAACGCCGTGCTGCACACGCATTGAGGCGTTTTAAGATAAGCGTTACGAGCGCTCCCGTGAACAGTGACTTGTCTAATAGTATGTAGTACTACCAAGCGCACCTTACAACAATCCCTCATGTATCTTTTTTGTTAGAATAGACTTCGCTCGAATACTCAAGACGCTAGGATTATCCAGTAAACTACTTATCTCCTAGTTATAATCAAGAAACCTAACCTTAGGTAAGCCAGCAAACGCCTTTGTATAACATAGACTGTCATTTTAAATCTCGCAGTTGCAAATAATTCAGAACTTAGAGTACCAATTAGGCTACAACATGTACATTTATATATTTTTATAGGTATCAGAAAATTTGCTCATTGAAGATTCACTGATACTACTACTCTTTCAATACACAATTATCAGGTATGCCATTGTAAAGGATTGTCCACTCTGTCTATTAGGTATAACAACCTTGCCTCATTAATTACTAACTTTATAGACTGCTCTAATAATTAGTGATTTTGCATACAGTAATCAATGATTGTATAAAACCAACTCACATCTAATTTGAAAATAACAATTTTTTCTCCTCTCTCCCTCTACCCTCTTCTTTGTTTGCCTCTTCCTCCACTCCTCCTCTGTACTGTATAATTTACCTGGTTTATGCTTATAATCAAAACTTGACGGATTCATTTCATTACTTTGTAAAACCCAACAATGTGGTTACTTTTGGTTTAAATATAATTGGTCATGGATCATTAAGGTTTTTTACAGTTACTTACTATTCCAATGTTAATACGCCCTGAGGACGGCCCGGAGAGGGCTGAAACACGTGTTGGCGTGCAGTGTCCACTTTTGTGAATAAATACTTGTGTTTACATTTCCTCTTACATTGTAATGGACTAATTACTTTACCAAGTTCAACCTTGAATTGTATGACGTCATCTGAGGGAGCGTTGACTGGCAGGCACTATTCACTTTGTTCATTCTTAACATATTACAAAGTTTAAATGCATACCAACATATCATTAAGCAATTATTTTGTCCTTTTCAAACAAAGGCAAAGTGGTATAGTTACCTTTAAATATACATGATAATGTGGAAGCTTTAGGTGTAAGTTGTACTATTGAAAAGACACTATTCGTATAAATGGAGTGCCAAGCCATTTTTATTTTAAATGTCAAGAACTAGTTGATTTAAACAAAGTATCACAATGTTTAGCATGTTCAAAAGCAAACAATAAACATTATGGAAAGATCAATGAAAAGGTTGAACTACAAAATACAGAAACCTATATGAAGAATATACAATCCACCTTTTACATTCAAAAGAGGTTATATTTGATTCAACAGAATTATTCAAATAAAACAAGCAAATGGCACATTAGTAAGCGTGTGCGTTAAATACTTAGGCAAATGATTCATTGCTCAATTGTTCCCAAAAGGAGAGGGTGGAAATGTAGATGACAGACAGGTACAATAATTGCTTCAGAATATAGAACATGTATCATGTATTCAACAGATCCTAGATTTAGACTAAATCACGAAAATATGTTTCACTTGCTTTATGAAAGTGAATTAGCAAATTTTGTGGTACAAAGTTGCCTATACCCTTAATACAGGAAAATGTCATTAAAGTATGACTGCTTCAACACTAGTTGTAAAAGTTGAAGCTAAGGATCAAGTATTTTCTCCAGGTGAGACTAGGCATGGGCTGGCTCCATTTTGGCCAGTAGTGGCCCTGGCACGCTGCCGCCATGCCCCCGAAGCGTCCCTTGCCTGCGGCTCCCCTTCCCTCTCTCCTCCCGCCTCCCTGCCTGCCCCTGTCCAGTGATTGGCCAGGCGGAGTAGTGTGCTGTATGTGGAGTGGCCAGCGCTCCCTGCACGCCGTATTCTATCACGGCGTTGCAGGTGAGCGCAGCACTCCAGGTGAGACTAGGCATGGGCTGCCTCCATTGTGGCCAGTGTGGCCCCGGCACGCCGCCGCCATGCCCCCGAATCGTCCCTTGCCTGTGGCTCCCCTTCCCTCCCTCCTCCCGCCTCCCTGCCCGCCACCGTCCAGTGATTAGCCAGTCAGAGACATGTGCTGTATGTGGAGTGGCCAGCGCTCCCTGCATGCCGTATTCCATCTCGGCGTTGCAGGTGAGCGCAGCACTCCAGGTGAGACTAGGCATGGGCTGCCTCCATTGTGGCCAGTGTGGCCCCGGCACGCCGCCGCCATGCCCCCGAATCGTCCCTTGCCTGTGGCTCCCCTTCCCTCCCTCCTCCCGCCTCCCTGCCCGCCACCGTCCAGTGATTAGCCAGTCAGAGACATGTGCTGTATGTGGAGTGGCCAGCGCTCCCTGCATGCCGTATTCCATCTCGGCGTTGCAGGTGAGCGCGGCACTCCAGGTGAGACTAGGCATGGGCTGCCTCCATTTTGGCCAGCAGTGGCCCCGGCACACCACCGCCATGTGCCTGAAGCGTTCCTTGCCTGCGGCTCCCCTTCCCTCCCTCCTCCCGCCTCCCTGCCCGCCCCCTCACCCCTATTGGTCTATCATGGCCCTTAAGCCACCTTCCCAGGGCAGCCCTCTGCCCGGCAGCCCCTACAGCTAAGGACCCCGAGGCGAAAGACGGCTACACGAAGTGTCTGCAGGTGTCCGTAGGGGACGCCAAGGAAGCCATCAGATACCAACAAAACTGTGAGTGTGGCATGTGTGGCGAGTAGAGCAATTACTCTACTCCAAAAGCCCTGCCACTCTATCTTACCTTTCAATTTGGTGCATTGCCATAGCCTCACATCATGCATACTTACAGAGATGTATGATCACCAGCCTAATTCTACTCAAGGCTGACTGAACTGTACATGTTGCCTGCATTACATACTAAATAACTACTTGCCAACGTAAGCATATACCACACTTAGATGGAATTCTTGACTTTAGTCTGCTCCGCATCTAGACAGGATTGTTAATGTTAGCATGTACCACACTTAGATGGCCTTTCTGACTGAGAGTCCTCGCATATGGAGGGTGTCCAGTAGTGCTCATGCCTTGAAAGAACCTTTCCCTGGGTGCCAGCGTATCACGGGTGAAGGGCTCTCGGGATTAGTGGATACCGATCTTGATTCCTGAGAAGGGCTTGCCGTCGACATCGCCATCGCCAGCCCCTGTCACTCTGCCCTACCTTCCATATCGTAGACTACCATAGACTTCAATAATACATACCTAGGAAGACTTGTGACCACTGTAAACGGATTGTAAATGTTGCCTTGTGATGCATATGCCAGTGCCACACATCTAGGGAACTAAACTTTAGCTTGCGTCGCATCTAGAAAGAAATGTGACTGTTAGCATGTGCCACACTCAGGATTCTTAACATTAGCTTGCACCGCATCTAGATGGAAGTGTGACTGTTAGCATGTGCCACACTGAGGATTCTTAACATTAGCTTGCGTCGCATCCAGATGGAAGTGTGACTGTTAGCATGTGCCGCACTCGTATGGAATTCTGAACTCTAGCTCACGTCGCTTCTAGATAGAAATGTGATTGTTAGCATGTGCCGCACTCGTATGGAATTCTGAACTTTGGCTCGCGCCGCACCTGGATAGAAATGTTATTCTTAACATGCACCACACTTAGATTTTAAACTTTAGCTTGCATTGCATTTGGATAGAAATGTAAATATCAGCATGTATTGCACCTGGATGGAATCCCATGATTGAAATGGAAAGCAATGCCAACTAACCAACCAACTAACAATTCCATCCCTTTGCATACACCTCTCAAACTCTAACCAAACACAACCACAAGCCTAAAACGCAGCAATCAGCACAAACTTCACAACAATGCAACAACAAACAAACCACACATAGACTTGAACAGCACACGACGACTACGGACCGTAAAACACCCCAAGCCCAGGCAACGGACCCACCGGGCTGAGGCTGCGAACAGTACATCACTGCTCTCTTGCACTTTTCCAGCTTAGTCCCACTAACCCACTCCCTCTCCTCCCCTTTTTCAGAGCCGCTAGAGCGCCAGAAGACCACTTTGGTGGTGATAGTGCGCGGTACAAATGTCCTTTAACATTAACATTAACATTTTAGCAAGCATGTGAGGAAGAAAAGAATATTGGTATAGGTGTTTATCTGTATTAAATTGCATGTTACGAAACCTTGGTCCACCAACATGGTTTATCACTTTACGAGGTGCAGAACATGCATGAGAAGAACTTTTAGACTTTTTAAAAGAAACAAATGCATATCTTCCAAACATCACTTTAATTCCAAATTAACTTTGTACACTTAATTCAGTAAATGTATCAAGATATTTTCATCATCACTTCTTTGCAATGTTTTCCTGTAAATGTATTTTTATATTGTATTTTTCAGTGCAGGCTGCCCTATGTCATCACAAACCAAGGCTCTTTACCAATTTCTGGAAAAACGTATGACCCACCCACCGACAACGCCCACTCTTAGGCAATCAGACTGTAGCCATACTAATCCTGATTATCCATCTCTTTTTTCGCATTAGGAGGCCTCAAAATCCTCTACTGAACCATTAAAGCAAATGAGCCATCAACTGGTCACATTGCTTATTAACTGTAACTGAAATAAGTGTGTTCTACCTCTCATTGCTTTTATATATATTTTGGTAACCCGAACTTAGCTTAGAATAATTTTCAGCCTCCAATCTGACATGGAACCTTTTTTTTTAAGCTTTCTCCTTGCTAACACCTGTTTTTTTTCAGTCACTTCTCTTTCTGTTGCCAGTTTCAGAAGGTCTTCTGCCTTCTCCTGGTCCCAAAAAAGATATTCTTTGTCTTTTCAGGTTACCCTCAATTTGGCAGGTCACCTTCGCTCCTCGATTGAGAAAAGATGTCTGGAGTGATTAAGTTTTCCCCTTCTCCTCTTTGTTGAAGCCGGAAGGTCTGGGGAAAAAAACCTTTGTACCTGAATCTCTATGGTCTCTTTTGAGGAAGCCACATTTAAGGTCCTCTCGCTGTCTCGAGCATTCGCAAATTTGACCATTAGTGTTGGGTCGGACAGTGATGAAGAGGCTTGCTAGATTTGGGCATCTTGTGTCTAACATTTGTTGACAAAAATAGGGTCTATTCCACTTCCAGATCTAGCATCTCCAGTAGCCAATTAGTAATACAAGTAATCAGATCTGGTCTGCTTTGCCCTCACCAGATTTTCAAGATACTGGTGCCTATTTACCAAGGCCCTGTTCCCCCGATAGTTGATTCCAATTCTTTGCCGACACGTTTCACTATTGAGACGAGTTGGGATCATTGTTGCTTCAGTGCTGTGGATTTCTGCTCCAGAGCCAACATTTTGGTTCTGTCACTTTCTCGGATAGTTTGAGAAATGTATTTTAAATAGCCTCATTACGGGTCCGGCGGTATCCCTGCCGGTGCTACCGGCGGGTTGCCACCGGAACCATAAATATTTACTGGCATCTGACTTCCTGGTGCCAATGTAGGTCCCCATTGGACTCTAACGTGCCTACTGTGCCTACCATGGCCGCTGTGTTTAGCAGGGTCAGACCTGTCGGGCACAGTGGTTCCGGCAGGCAGACCTGTAATATGCCGGTCCAGAAACAAACGGTGCTGGTGAGCACCCTTTACCAGCACCCTTGTTTCCAGACTGGCAGGGTCCTAATCACTGGCTTCTAAATTCAACACAATGTAGCCAACACAGAATCCCTCGAGGCTGATGGAGCCCGTTAACTGTCCTGGCTTTGCGGCCTGCTCCGTGTGGCAAAGAATTCTCAATCTGTGTGTTTGTCTTTCTTTTTATTCTCCCCTGTTCCCATTCTCCTGTTTATTTTTTTTATTTTTTATTATTGCGGACCAACACAGTAAGCCAAGGCAGTGAACTGTGCTTGTCGAGCATTTCAAGACTGTAGCTCGTTTATACTACATTTTGTTAACCACTATATCTTCATATAGAAGGTGTAAAGGGGATAACAATTCTGTACGTTTGTGCGCAATGCCAGTCAGGTCGCAGTGTGTTACTAGTAATAGTCAGGCATCTGTGGAGTAAACAATCCACACTTTAAAAGGATGGCAGCTCACTTTGAATCTGTGAGTGCTTAATTGTTGGCCAAAGATGCCTGCCGGGGCTTGGAAATAGCAGAATGACTAAGTTAGTCCATGTCCATTTCCTAACACAGATTAATTAGGCCAATAATATTATGCCAGGGACTTGGATCTTCAATTGTGGGAGCCGGTTTGGAGCACAGCAGTGTACCTACCATCTCAGGGCACACTCGTTCACTCAGCCACATTCACCATGTCTTTCACCTCTGCAGCAACTTGATGGCACTGCGATCCTCACCCATCCTCAAGCGGCGTGAGCTCTGCCGCAAACAGTATACTGGGCGCTTCAATCGCTGCTAAGACTAATCAGCTTACTGACTTATCCTCTCACTTTTGGAGGATTTTGGAACTGCAGAAGCCGGCAGCACTCAACATCCCAGGATTCATTTGCAGAGTCGCTGTGAAATTCCATCTATCCCGGCGCCATCATGACCACACTCCCTTCCTTGCTATGTTAAACTTTATTTTAAACCCACAGTGTCCACAAATAGGTCAAGTTACATTTACTTTTAGAGAAAGGAATACCAAGCTCGTAGAGCACCTCGTATACATATGGTTTTATGGGTTGAAGGTGCTCCATGATTTGGTAAAGATAGTTCAAAAACAGTTAGCAACTTTATTGAAATGTATGTTACATTCACAATTCTAAACTCTGATGAAAGCCAAAATGTAAATGGCCTAGTATGTATTTTCAAAATCACAAATGCACATCTTGTAAAAGAACATACAAATTAAATGGCCACTTTTATCAAAGATGTCAATTTGGATTTCCAAGAAAAGAGCATGAAGCAAAAGTTATTAATGACTACCTTTCAACTATTAGACAAATAACATCATACATATCTACAGCAGCACAATGTCCACTTGAAGATCTTTGGGAAGAAATTACAAATGAAAAGTCACTTACAGCGTGTTTAACTAGTTTAGGAGTTAAAACTCTTTAAAACTGTGAATGTGGCAATTACGAAGCAGCAAATAGATTAACAAGAATTGCCCTTTATGGGAAAAGTGTAGACAATAAGTGGATAAGTCTTGGCTACCTAGAAAGCAGACATACTGTTTCTATCCTGAGATAGAAATATTAGCTATTAATATCCCAGACAGTGAGGATATAGTTAAGAAAAACATGCTATGATAACCACTGCACAGATAGACCTGAATATTTAAAAAATGTGTCTATGTGAAATCTTACAATATTACAATTATCACGAATTAGAATTAATCACACTAAGAAACACATTAGCATTGTCCTTCTAAGAAAAAAATGAGACAAAGGTATATTTATATTTTATACTTTTTAAATTGTCTAGCCTGTGGAACCTACCCACATGCCAAATTTCAGGTTTGCAGCATGTTGGGTAGTATGCTGAACATTTTGAACAGACACACACATATCCACACATTTCCCACAAAATAAATTAGACAAAGGTATATTTATGTTTTATACTTTTTACATTGTCTACACCATGGAACCTACTGTCAGGGGTCAGTAATGTGAGGTGGACAGCTGTTTGAAGATCTTTCAAAATATGCCATTTTGTTGTTAAAGAAAATATATCAAAATGCCTCACTATCCCCACTCTGCTGAGGAAATCCATGCCTATTCTAAGAGCTAAGGGCATCCATTCTAACACAGGATAAACCACACTCACACTAAACAAAAATCATATCAAGAAAAGGTATGTCAATTCAACATGACATGAATAATATCCACATTTCCTAGGTGACCTTCTAATGTCCTGGAAGATTTCCCTTCCCCAGGATTCAAAGTCACTTTGGCAAATGTTCAATCAAAGAAGGAAAATGTCTTAACTCAGTTCTTGAAGTTTTAAAGTCAAAGTAAAGGTTCATCAACAAAAGTTCCACTGGCAACAAATCTCTTTTGGGTGAAGTTCTCCACTTTTCACTTCTAGCAAAATAGCCCCAGTGGTAACCCTTGCCACAATGCTTTATCACTCTCACAGGAAGAATTGCCACTGTTCAAACGAAAATGCAATCTCCACACTGTCAATGATACACAGTTCTTGATTACCAGTTAGGATTCCTTGAATTATAGTTTCATCGTGCAAATGCTATATTTGTCAGGATGACTTCTTAGTACTGCTGCGTCTGCTTCAACAACCATATTTCTATTGGTTTTACCATGAGAACAGTCACCCTTGTCCCACAGTATTTCAACTTGGTTTCGACAATTGCAAAGTAGCATCTACTGACAACGAGATATACCTCTTGAGTTTCAATACTTTGGACTATTGCCACAGCTTGCTTTTCAATACTTTGGACTACTGCTACAGCTTCAATGACCTTTAGACAGACTTCAACATGATAGATTTTTAAAGTACTTCAACCTCCTCAGGTAGGCTAGGCACTCTTCCTTTGAGTTGCTTTCTTCAAAGGGGCAGCCTCTTAGCCTCGCTTGTCTAACTGCCACAATGACAACCTGGATTTGCCCTCAAGACTCTTTTCTCTCTGACCTCCGCACTCCTGGGCATTACAGGTTCAGTCTGCTTCAAAATAGTCTTTACAAGCAACCAGTTTCCCTTCCCCAACTTTACCCTTGCCTTTCTCCCAGCTATCAGCCAAAACAATTACCCAGAAACATTGGTGCCAATCACTTAGCTTCAGGTAATACTTGCACACGTGTATCTTAGGCCTTTTGATTGTTATTGACTTCACAGTCCAGCTGGATTGCTCTAAACTCCGAGAAAGGGTCAGCTTCAGAATTAGTGTTGGGTATCACTTTGCTTAGGCAATGCTTGTTCTCTTATTCTATTGTGTAATGCAAGGAATGTCACTTTTGCATAAGGTTCAGTCTTTCGGCAAAAACTACAATTAGGCACACATGACTACTCTTTGATATAGTTTTCAAGATTTAAAGGTGGATATGTAAATGTGGTCTCGTAGAAGTAAAGGATAGAGTTCAGGCCTCCTTGGGGAGTTACAGTAAGGCACACACGACTATTCTTTAATGTAGTTTTCCTATGTTAAAGATTTTAACTCTTGTATAATTAAAGTTAAATGTTCAGAAATGTTTGTATCAGCGTTCCCTCTCCTTCATTAGGGACACACAACCACTCTTTGAACAGGAATAGTCTTTAAATAGTGGAACAATGGATGTTGGTAGCGTTATCTTCTTATGCAAGCAAGAAGCTTTTCACTCTATACGCGTGTGTTGCAATTCCATTGTTGAAAGGATTTTCAAAACAGCAATCAACTTCTACTCGCTGCAAGTCTTATGCTCCTGAAACACTTGCTCTGCAGGTCGCACTCATTTTCCAAATCCTACTATGACTTCTACTGCTTCTGGCTAGCTGGGAACCCACATCCTTCTCCTGAACAGGTGTCTCGGGTCCAACCACACATTTAGGGAGTCTCTCCTACTCCCTGGACCCTCGGCTTGATAATTGCTTCTTGTCTCAATCTCTGGCATGCCAGCAGCTCGGCAACCACGTCAATTAGGCTGACATGGGGAAAAACGTTTCTCCTGCATGTCTTCTGATGTGCAGCCTCTGCACTACAGATTTTGGGAGGACAGGACTCTTTTGGAACATGCAGGTGTAATCTGCTGTCTCCACATTGCAGCGTCCCTCTTGTTCTCCCACTTCTGCTTGGTTTTCCAGCCTCGTGCCTTCCTTCTGGTTCCACTGCTGGAGCCTGCACTACAGCTAATGTTCCAGCTCCTTACACTCATTCTTCCTGCCTGCACCTGAGAGGCCCTTTTATGCCTCACAGGTTCCTTCGGGTGTGGGCTGTTAGGCCCAATTGCTTGACTGCTTCAATGTTTCTTAGGCTTAATTGCCTTACTGTTCCAACAGCATACCTCTTCAGCCTTCTTCATCATCATCTCAGTCCTTCTGGGAATTGTAGTTTCCTTCAACAAAGTTAGTTTTTTCAACATTTAAGTTACTTGAATATTTAATTCCCTTAAAGTTATTAAGCGATGGGCTATGAGAATGAGCTGTTATAGAGGAAGGTTGTTTATTGAAGGCAACATTTCCATATTCCTTTATATTGTAACCTTGGGATTGAGTAAGGGGTTTAGTTTGGGATACCCAGAAAGATCTTTCTTTTGGTAAAGTTTGCCCAGATTTTACAACCTATGGCTCCACAACCCTAGATCTAATATGAGGTTTAGGGACATACAAATTACAATGAGCTGCAAAGTACCGACCAAGTACTGTTTGCTGTGTTTGCCGGCTATTCTTGTCCAAGGATTGTGGACTAGCCTCTTGGAAAAAATCTCGACAGCGCTCAAGGAGGACGTCTGCTGCTGTGACACCTATTCCCTGCCTGACCTCGTACACGGAAGAGGTGACTGTTTTTTTAGTATCTCTTTAGTCACAGCGGCTTACGCTGCGAATTAACTAACGTGACTCACCACTGTTCCAGTGTGCCCAATTGCCCCGTTTTGATTTCTGGACTCAGGAGGGCAAACAAACTAATTTGTGTACTGGTGGAAGCTATCCGAAGATTTACTAACTTGCCCCTCTAACATATACGCTCTCTTTCTGATGTAGGTCACTTCTGGATTGTGAAGCCCCACCTACCAGTTCTGTGACGTGACTGCCTGAGAGTTCATTATCCCGTCGGCCAGCGCACCGCACGCGCACTGCAAAGTACCGACCAAGTACTGTTTCTGTGTTTGCCGGCTATTTTTGTCCAAGGATTGTGGACTAGCCTCTTGGAAAAAATCTCGACAGTGCTCAAGGAGGACGTCTGCTGCTGTGATACCTATTCCCTGCCTGACCTTGTCGTACACGGAAGAGGTGACTGTTTTTTGAGTATCTCTTTATTCACAGCGGCTTACGCTGTGAATTAACTAACGTGCCTCAACACTGTTCCAATGTGCCCAATTGCTCACAGTGTGCCCAGTGTGCCCAATTGCCCCGTTTTGATTTCTGAACTCAGGAGGGCAAATGAACTAATTTGTGTACTGGAGGAAGCTATCCGAAGATTTACTAACTTGCCCCTCTAACATATACGCTCTCTTTCCGATTTAGGTCACTTCCGGATTGTGAAGCCCCGCCTACCGGGTCTGTGACGTGACTGCCTGAGAGTTCATTATCCCATCGCTCAGCGCACCGCGCACGCACCGCAAAGTACCGACCAAGTACTGTTTGCTGTTCGTGGTGCAGCGGACGACGGGACCGCTCTCACTTTATGAGGTAGCTTGGGGTTTTGATTGTGTATCGGAGCTAAACCTGATGCTCTCTTGTGCTAAGCACGCAAACAAATGACCGCATTTCAATGGTGTCCATAAATAGCATGTTCTTAGGGGTGGAGCTGACTGGCTGATGTGACTACCTCTTCCTTTGATCTTGATTGGATGTTTCTCAAATTGTATGGCATAATTATTACTGCAATTTTTGTTGATTGCTTTTGTAATTAAAGTTGCATTCATCCTCTATACAATTGAAGCGCACAACATATATTGTTGAGCTTCTAAACGTAATCACTTGCAAACTGCTTGAAACCATGTCCTCGCGACTACGTAGTGGATTAAAACAAACAATAATAATTCCAAAAAAACAGAATATTGATGCTACAATGGCCAAACTGGATAAAATGTATGGGCCCGATAAGTCTGCAGCAAAAGAAAACCCCACTACATCAAGTATGAGTGCAACCAGCCAAGAGAACAACGCTGTGACAACCAACTCTAGGCGAAGCTTCTTAAGTGTCCAAGAATCAGAGATAAATCACGATTTAGCTACTATTGAGGATATTAATATAGGGCCTCCTTCTGATATATCGATTCTCGCACCTGCAGTACTCATGGAACTAGAAAAACGAATAATACTATCTGATGGCCCGTCAACTCCAATCACAGTGCGGCCTATGGGAAAGCATAAAGTTCACCTCCACAGTGAGACTCCATGTACGTTGACATTAGAAGTGCCCCCACCCCGTTTTGATTTGGAAGACGCCCCGAGTAAACATGTGAATGTCGACTTATATAATGGAGCTGCTGCCCAGAGCAAAGAGGGTGGAATATGCTCATCACCTGATTTTCAACATGTCTCTCAACCAAAATACATGAATGAAGAAATGAATGGGAACTTTCAACCCAAAGTTACCTCAGAAGGGGAAGACCTCCAAATTTTTGAAGCCTCATATCCGGTAATGTCAAGAATTCTCAACCTCCTTGACAAGGGTCACGACTACACCCACTATGAACTTCGTGATATAAAATCTGCACTTCTTGAAATCTCCTCAAAATTGAACAAATTGGAGGGGTACATATTTGCTGATAATTACAAGAAGGAAAAGGGTTGTTACTCTCCTACTATTCCTCACATATCTACTGTCACAATTGCATGTCAAACAGAAAGTATATTTAATGAGCTTCATGGCCCCGTAAAAAAAAACGTGGGTGATCCAGTTTATGAATTCCAATTGTCGTTTGCGCAGATTTTTAACGCACCAAGAAACGTGGAATCCATTCAAATTTATACCCATGCACAGCTGTGTCAAATGATATTGCAGCATGCAGAGAAAATTGACCAGCTACTTTTTTTCAATCAGTCAAATAACATGGAAACCTCAATGGAAGGCTCAAACAAAGGGGTTGATCAGCTTGTGAACCCTCTCGCAACCCCAGGTAGCCCATCTGATTTAATTGAAATAATGAATGAGCAAAATGCGAAGGATGCCGTAAAACTGGATCCTCCAGCAGTGAAGGCACCTTGCCTGCCTGAAGAAAAAAACAGTTTCTTTCACGAAAACAAAAAAGATTGCACATACGTGCACTGAACAGACTAAATCTGCGCAATGCGAAATCACAGGATGTGCAGGAAAGCAACCAAAATAAAAAAAAAGAATACTCAGAAACAACCTTCCAGTGGTGAGATAAAAGCCAATGATAAAACACTACTAAACAAGGCAGAAATGAATACCTCCCTTGTTAATTCAACTAATGAGATTGGGATTGATATGGAGGAACTCTCACTTGAAAGTCGACTCGCATTACAACTACAAGTGAACTTGGGTGGAAAGAAAGGAAAAAATGAAACACTTGTGACATATAAATTAATTACTGATAAACAAAAGGAATTTGCGTCTTCATTGTCTCACTCACAACAATCTCTGTTATCAGTATTTTATAAACCAATCCCCAATAAAAGAACGGCTGAACGAGCCAATATGAATTCAGCCACTTCTTTAAACCTTGAACTAGAGGTTTTGGAAGACAAATCACAAACACATGCGCCTGTTTCTGAGCTTGAAGGAAAAATTAACCCTCTACAACTAGTTAAAGAAAGGAACCCGACACCTCAAGAATTAACTCAAGGAGAATCGGGAGATCGTAAGGTGCTAAAGAACTCGTTATCTACTCTCCCTGAAGTTACAAGGAATCCTTCACCTCAATCAAAGGATTTTATGAAAAACTTTGAAGGCGAGCCTGGGAGGAAAAACTCTCTCACAGCGAAAGAACCTAGCGAGCAAGCGATTTATGACAAACCTATGTCGACCATTCTGGGATGGATTAGTGCTCCGGAAATAAATGGAGAGCAGGATCTAAATCGATCGTTCATGATGCAGACGTTCAAAAAGATTCCAGCTCTTCGAACGCTGGTATCGAGGGACATCATTTGGATAACCCTTCCACCCATAAAAAAATCATAGGATGGTATTTGAACTGCAATCTCCAATAATTGCCGAACTGATATGGAATCATCGAAGGGAGCTAAAAATGTTGGGACTGGCAATCACTCAAATCCAGACGATCGACGAAGCAAAGATTATTAATGAGACTAAGCCTCTAATTGAAGTAATCACAAATAACCAATCACTGTCAACTAACACATTACCCTCTTCGGAAACGGCAGTCCTGGAACAATTAGTTGCAATCTCTGCAGTTTCCAAAGATTGGTCTTGGTTACCTGCATTGATGGGGGCTCGCAAGGAGATACCCATAACCGAGCACTCTTAGTAGCAAAAAGTGCTTACGAGTGATGTCATGGAACTCTTGTGGTTTGAAAAACTTGAAGATGGGTACTCAGATATACCCCCCATGAAATTGTTGACATAGTGTTGTGTCAAGAGACGATGGCTGTGAACAAACTCAACATTACCGGGTTTGTGGCATATTCAACGCTTGCCACACGAGTAGCTAAAGGGAGACCATCGGGGGGAATTACCATCTTGGTAAATACAGGCCTGGTCTATGCTTTGCTGTTAACACGTACTACAGGCTCTTATTCCGCGATTGTAATTGAACTAGGAACATGTAAAATGGAGCATGTTTTAATAGTTTCATTGTACTACAATCCGCTAGCTACTGCGATGACAACAGTAATGAATGATCTTGATCTTCTGTTTGACGAGAGCCTGTGTAAATCGTCTGATATAAAAATAAATCTAGGCGGCGATTTTAATTCCAATTGCTCGCAAACGCCCCAGAATGAACAAAATATGCATTTACAAAATCAACCATTGACAAATAGGGTATATCTTTTCAATTGTTTTTTCGCCGATGGAGTATGATCTTGCTACCCTTTCTTTCAAAAGAGAAAACATTCACTTGGTCTCGTAACAACAGGAAATCATGCATTGACTACATTGCAGTATCTGTGTAATTGGCCCCTAGTTGCACGGGAGTGCAAATTGCCAAGATCGATATGAGTGATCACTGTATCTTATACACCGAAATTCAATTAGATATCTCAAATCTGTTTCAAGATCCACTCAGTACATTCATCCGGGAGGACAGACCAGGTGCCTCTTTACGATGGAATTTGGAAACGTGCATAAAATTAAACGCAATTATTAAGAGTTTTGCTGACAACTGCATGAATATCAAGGATCCGATTATAAAAGGGAGGAGTTTATCAACGCAAAATCTAATCATCATCACAATAGCCCTTATATATCTTGTAAAACCTAAATCAAAAGAAAAAGTAAAACCTTCCATTGTTGATTTGTTGGCTGCAAGAATTGGAATCTTAAAAAAACAAAATAACTATGAGATTGCTCATCTGATTAAAATGGGACTGCATGAATCTGACCATCAAAACATAAAACGGAAGATTATTAACAAATACTATAATAACATAAAAAACTACAGAATTCATCTTCATCATACAACGAACCAAACAATAATAGGAGCACTGGCTGCAAACGATAGGAGATCTACTTGGGCTCTCCTAAGGGGTAATGAGCACTCAAGAATGACTGAGCAAACTTCCAGCATAAGTGCTGAACTATGGACGCAATACTACAAGGACAAGTTTGCATTACCAGAAGGATTTTCAACTTTAACGTCTAATTTCAATCAATTCTCAGTTAAGAAACTCGAAGGTTGGTCCATAGAAGACATCATATGCGCTCTAACAAAGCTCAATAAATCAAGAGCACCGGATCCTGATTGTATTCCGCCATGTGTGTTAAAAGAAAACATGCAATTATGGGCAACGATGCTAAAACTTCAATTTGATGAGATTATAACCTCATCCAATGTCCTACCTTCATGGCTGCAATCGATTATAGTTCAAACCCTGGAAACTTTCGTCCCATCGCCTTGATTGATGAGAGTGCAAAAACCTTCGCTATCCTATTATTACAGCAGTTAAATGAGAATATAAGGCATCGAGCTATCCTCTCTCCTTTTCAGATAGGATTTCGTGCCAGGATGGGAACGGCTCTGAATGCAACCGTTCTGGCTCATCTAATTGCCCAAACTAAAATTCCAAACTCGGCGCCCTATACATGGCATCTGTTGATTTATCAGCAGCATTTGACTGTGTAATAAGAAATCTACTTTGGGAAAAACTTGAGGAAAAAGGTATACCACATGACCTTATTGTATTGTTGGCCAAACTACATCAAGGCACATCATATCTAGTCCGCATTAATGAGTCTGGTTCAACAACGGTCCCGATTCCAACAGAGGTGGGGGTTAAGCAGGACTGCAACTTGGCAGCGACCCTGTTTAACCTTTACCACTCGGACATCGAACAAATATGGAAAACTGAAATAACTTACCCAGCGAAACTGGGACACTTGCGAATTCAATGGATCGCTTTTGCTGATGATGTGCTAATATTTGATCGAACTCCTTACGGCCTACAAAAAAAGCTTGTAATATTTGCGGACTACTTATACAAGCATACTCGAACTTGTAATGTAGAGAAATCAAGTATTTTCATATTGCAAAACATGAAAAGGAAAATATTGACTATGCAGTGGTCAATTAATTCAATGCCCATGCCCATCAATGTGAACATGAGATACTTGGGCTATGATGTAATAGATTCTCCCACAAAGAAAACATGGTACTCAAATCTAAATACGAAAAAAGCTGTTCTGATTACACAGATGCGGATGGTATTTATGAAGTTTTGTAAATTCTCTATAGAACCACTATTGCAATTTTACATGCTGAAGGTCGAAGCTATTCTACTATATGGGCTTGACTTATGCTTGTGCAATATAGACTCAATTTTAGATGAAATACAAGGGCAAATATGGAAAGCCGTATTAAGGTTACCAAATGCATTACCAAACTGTGTGTTAAAACAGGAGCTGGGTATTTCATCCTTATCGGCTAGATTCCACTGGCGACAACTGACGAACTATGGCAAGATGCTATTCCCACCCCAACAATCGCTTTATGAGGAGTTCTCAATAATGATAAAAAAATCAAGCACCGAATTCATTGCTTGTTTTCTCAAACCTTATGATCAATATCTTAGATGAATGTGGATTAAAACCACTAGATCTTGAATTTCGGTCTGCTACTGTAAAGAAACGACTATATGAGTATGACTGGTCAATTACATTGACAGGCATGCATACAAAAAAAACTATATGTGGAAGCAGCAAAATTTGCCACATCGAGAACTCCGCGAAAGGCATATTTGATCAAATTCCCGGCCAAGGAATACCGAGATTTGTACTTGAGATTCAAGCTCAATCAATTGCATACGTTTGAGAAAACAAACAACTGGAACAAACATGACTTGCAGAAAAAGATACCATGGTGCAGATTTTGTGTAGGAAATAGCTGCATAGAAAGTTTAAAACAGAAAGTTTAAAACATCTAACCATCTATTGCACACACTTTGAAGCTCTGAGATATTCTCTTATTGGTCCGGAAGTGTTGGGGATGACTCGGGAAGCGAGGGAATGGTGTTGGAAGAAGTTCATGTGGGGATACTCACTCAAAGTTGTTATATTACTATGCATGTTCCTTGAGAAGTTGGTTCTGGAACTACATATCAAGGAACTATAATACTAAAGGTGTATGCTTTCCTACGTAATGAGAAGAACATGTTTATTTGTTTTAAGACCATGTATAATTATTTTCTTTGAGTATGAAATGTAAATAGAAATGTGTATATTCAATAATGAAATTTAAAAACATTTTTTGTAACTGTTGTCATAAGGTGTTGTAAAAAAGTTTGTTAATCAAACTAATAAACAACTTTTATATAAAAAAAGAAAAATGAGCCAATCCCTCTTTAGGTACCTTGGGAAGATTCTTTCTTCCAGAGGAAACATACTGTGTCTCATCCCACTGATCCTCCTCACCACCCTGGGCTCTATCTCCTCCCAGGTGATCCTCCCACAGTACACCACCACCAAGGTTGAGATCTGGACGTCTGCCTTCCCCTGGCTACCTGGGAGGAGACTTTAAGCAAGGTTTCAATGAGGGATCCATAGGATTCTTCACACTACCCACATGCCAAATATCAGGTTTGTAGCATGTTGGGAAGTATGTTGAACATTTTGAACAGACGCACACACATATATACACAAAAGACCCCAAATAATATTTTAGACAAAGGTACATTCATATTCTATACTTTTAACATTGTCTACACCATGGAACCTTCCCACATGCCAAATTCCAGGTGTGTAGCATGTTGGGAAGCATGCTGAGCATTTCAAGCAGACACACATATGTATCTATAAATTTCCCTTTTATACATATAGATATATCATTGATAGTGATTATCATCATACATGTACTTCATCTAGTGAGACAGATAATATATATTGAAAAAGTGGTGATTATGTGTTGATAGAGGTACCTAATCATTTCCTTGCTAAAGGATTGGGTGACATTCTTGCTGGTTCTTGGTGCACACTAATTCTACACTCGTTTAACCTACTGAAAAAATGGATTGCAGTACTCGGGCCTGTAATGGGAAATAGCTGATAAACGGTACGAGTACTGTGAGGGGTCATCAATGAGAGGGGATACAAAGTTGAAATGTTCTCAATATTCACCATTTGTATTGAAATAAAATGGGTTTGAAAATACGCCTATCTTGCCCTAACCAAAAGAGAATGTCCCTACTTATGAAATCAAAACTAAAATAAGTTGACCTTGTGTCCACATTGCATCTAACTCTCACACTAACATACACAATCAAAAGGTACAATATACTTTCTATTGTCACTTCAACCAAGTTGTGCAAAGCATATATATATATATATATATATATATATATATATATGCATATATATATATATATATATACAGATTCAACAAAACAACCCTTCTCTCCAGGATTTCGTTTCCCTTCCCCTGAGTTGTTTCAGGAAAAGGGTATTTGAAATACTCTTTCACCCAAAGTTCCTTTAAGGGTAATGAAAAATGACTTTCACTAAAGTTCCATTGGCAAGGCAGCTGTTCTTTTTACAAAATGGGTTGAAATATATTGAAAGACAGTCTCTTATATTGATTTGGATGGCTAAAGAAAAGATTTTCAGTTTTACCAAAGGCTTGATATAATAAAGGTTCTTTTTTCAATAAAACATTGGATTTCCTGGTGTACTACCCTGCTAGGAACTCCTCCACTGAAATATCCAATTTCAACAGAGACTTAACAGAAAAACTATTTTTACATTACATTTCCTGGTATACGCGTCTTCCAGGAATATCCCCCCTTTGTCTCGCACAGATCTCCTGGTGTACTCTCCTGCCAAGTATCTCTTTCAAAAAGGTTTCACTACCTGATGCTCTTATCAGGTCTCTCTTCAATATTCACATGTCTCATAAATGTTTGCACAATTGCACCTCTTCAGTGGCACAACCTTGTTGACTTCAGTTAATACTTGCACCAACTTCCCCCATATAGGCATCCCTTATATGAGGGTTTGTTCAAGCTTCTTTTATCAACCTCTCTTACAATGCCTCTTGGATCTTGTCAGGAGAATTTTACAACTTCTGCCTTTCTGTTTTGCTTACAATGTCTCTTGAGTTATGGTAATGTGGGTTTCAGGTTTCCCCAAATGACATTTCTTATCAGGAGAATTACCCCATGTGTGCCCTCTTGTTTTCTGTGTAATATCTTTTGGCTGATGGCAATGATGATTCGAGGTTTTCCTCAACTGACAGTTCTTATCAGGAGAATGACACCATGGTTGCCCTCTTGTTCTTTCTGTAATTCTATTTGGTTGGTATTCAAAGCTTTCACTTAATTGGCCATGTACCTGTCGGGCGTCCCGGGGTCACCACTATCAAAGGGCCAACTCACCGGTATCTCCTGGCGTCTCTGACTCATGGTTCGTTGTAGCAGCACATCCTTTGCTTTGGTATGACCTCTACAGCCTGTCAAACCCCTTTACAGGTCCTCTGACAGCTTTGTGGTCCCTTGCCGATATGGGTGCTGCTGTTCCGTCCCACAGAGCCGTTAACAACCTCTCTGCGGTTACTGGCTCTCTTGCTGCACCTCCCCGGAGCCGGTCAACCTCCATTGGGTCTTCCGTCACTCCAGTACGCCAGGGTGACAAATGGCAGTCCGGCAGCATCATTCTAGCTCAGCCAGGTTCACTCCTCTCTCCTTCAGCCTGGTGCACTCCTGCACGTCTGCCTCTCTTCACAGATTCGGTTCCTGCTCTGTGCACTCTGCTGCCCAATCTGGCCTCTCCTTCACTTTCTCCTTCTCCTGTCTGAAGGTGATTCTCTGATTTAATTGTCACATGCAGTTGAATGACCGGACAACAACAAGACTGCACATTACTATTGACATTACTGTTGATCCTCATTGACTATTTACCCCCCGCCCTTCTTTGGCCCAGTACTTAAAGATTTCTGGGAATTGAAGTTCAAAGGATTATCATAGTCTTTTAAGTTCTGTTGTTGCACATTTCCATCTACATAACAATTATCATCAACATTAGATGAAGGAATTTTAAAGGGGCTAGGCGCATGTAAAGGATGAATACAGTTCCGCTTGTGATGTCTAACAGAAGTTGATTTTAAGACCTCACAATTAAAGGGTTCTGAATATTGACAGCAAGCCATTTGAAACTCTGGGATCAGGGTTATGTCTTCACAGTCATGCGAAGAAAACCGTGTCTCCCCTGTCGGAGCCATCACCTCCCCCCCGACAGCCATCTCCTCCCAGGTGATGCACCCTCAGATCCACCGTCAGAATTCCACCACCAGGGTCAGGATTAGGTAGCGGCTGCCTTCCCCTGGACACATGGGAGGAGACTTTAGGCTGGGGTTCAGTGATTACTCTGCAGGATTCATCACAGTACCCCAGTACATGTTGGCTATATTGTTATCTCCATAAGCTGATATTTTGCTTTTTGTTCGAGATCAACCGCACAATAACCCAAGGATATTCATCATATCCTAATATTTGTATTCATATTTCTCCATTAACAAAGTAAATACATAAAATCACAACACATTACATCATTTAAATAAGACTGAGTAAAATCATCAATAAAATATAACTCCATCCTGCTAAAACAACATTCTTTACAGTTTTTAACATCATAGTCAGACCTTTCCTCATTAACCCTCACTAACATGTGTTTTGCAAATATCTCTTCTTTAAAGACAGACCTAAACAATTAGTCAGGTCATAGAGAAATTGCGACATAGTACAGTTTAAACTTAAAAACATACCCTCCTTACAAAACCTTACATTAGTGCTAAGAAATAAGGTGTCCGCCATCTCATCCTCTCCCTTTTATAAAATGTGTATAACTGAATGAAATGTGCCAGATCTTCATCCATAACCATATCACAATTACATTTTGTTGACGCCTTTAACCAGGTAGTTCATTTCGCCAGTGGGAACAAATTTGACCTAACTTTAAGTCAGAGTCTTCGTCCCTCGGGGGGAATCTAAATATAATATCGGCCATGGGGCACCGAGACTCCCCTTATACTGTGCTAAGGCTGCATGGGAATGTGGGGCTAGGATTTTCTCCTTTCCACCTGCAGCAAATTTTCTCTATACCAGTTTTTTATTTCTATTTTAACTTGGTCATAATTGACTCTTTCACTTCCACCCAGGAACCTTTCCCAAAGCCTGCTTCCGATCTCGTACCATACTGGCTTGTATACCTCAGGGCGACTTTCCATAACTGAATATCCCAGCTGGAGATTAGGATTTGTGGCTGCACTCAATTTTATTTTTGCAAAATAGGTTAGTTGTCTAGCTTGTGCGAGGAGGTGATACTCTCGATCCCCAGCTCAAATCTCAGTGCGCTGCTTGGACAGCTAATCGGAAGCCCCAGAATTTGTCTCCAAAATTGCAAGTGTACGATCTCAAGGGGTTCACAAGAGCTGTAACCCAACATCTTGCTGCCATAGATCATTTGAGTTAGAACATTTAAAAACCTCAATACATGTGTCCAATCTTCGAGCACCATATTTAAAATAAAACATTTGTAGGCCCCGAAGGCCAAATCTGGGCCTCTCCACCTAGTGTTTAATATGTGGCAACCATTTAGAATCTCTCGAAAATGTCATACCTAAGTACACGTACGAGCCTACTACCTCCACTGGGGCCCCTTTCAATTTCCACTTCATTATTTTTTTTCTTTTCCCCCAAAAGTCCCAATCTGTGTTTTATCCTGGTTACATTTTAGTTTATTGACCTCTAAAAACTCCATTGCGTAATTAAGCCCGTGACTCAGACCTGCTGGGGTAAATGCCAGGATGACAGTGTCATCAGCGTAGAGTAAGGTGCTGAATTTCTTGTCTCCCAGCCTGCGTGGTGTGAGACAGGCATGGTATCAAGAGAGACACAGGGCCTCAATACGAGTCCGGCAGTAACCCTGCCGGTGCCACCGGCGGGTTGCACCCGGACTCGTAACATTTTACCGGCACCTTGCTTCCCGGTGCCACTGGGACATTACAAGTCCCGGCGGACCAGGAAGCTAGGTGCCGGTAAATGTTAGTCCCCATTCCTGTGGTGTCCCAAAGGACTCCATTGGAATGGGCTCAAGGAAGCACTATGAATGATGCCGGTGCTTCCGTGATGGGATCTGCCCACGGTGGCTGTGCCCGGCAGGGACAGACCTGTCGGGCGCAGCGTCACCGGCAGGCAGACTCGGAGCGGGGCAGTCCGGAAAACAAGGGTGCCGGTAAGTTTACCGGCAACCTTGTTTCCGGACTGCCACACTCATAATGAGGCCCCCAAATTCAAAAGTAATAGTTTGAAAACCTTTATTATCAAAATGTGTGGGGTTGGTGTAATGGCTACCTAGCCCTAACTCTAAGGGTATTGTTCCCTCAACTGATGCCCAGTAATCGAAATGAGGGGGAGCGGGTGGGAGCGGTGCACCTCTACTTTTTTTTTCTCCACTGTTACCATTCCTACCATTCTTATAATTTTATTTTAGCTAGAAACCGCTCCGAAGCGGTCCTTTTTAAAATAAAAGTGCGTTTTAGGACGAGAAGTGAATCAGCAGCACTGCACTCTCTGACCGAGATATACAGGCTGCAGCAGATTGGATCACACTTGCATAGCCTTGGCCCACGTACACCTGCGCATTGAGCAGTGACATTGTGTAATTTCCTCACGTGCCCACACTATGCGCAAGCGTGGGCCAAGGCAGCGGCCAAGCCGAAACACAGTTGCTGGCAATACCTCACTGGATGCAGCCTCGGAGCCGCCAGCTGAGCCCCGACAGTCGAGGTCGGAGTTGCATTGCTGGTAGAGAATGGTTTTGGAGGAGGCGGAGACCAGTGTACTACTGGGTCGGGAGACAAGGACGGTTCAGTGGGCTTCACTGAACACTGTCAGTGAAGTCCACTGTAACCAGTGAACAGCCCCTCTCTCCCGACCGTATTTTTATTTCAGGTGAGACGGGACACCTTCAGCCTGCCTCATTGCTCTGCAGAGGCAGGCAGAGCCATAATCTTCCCATTTGGTACCAATAACCAGGGCATGTTTTAGTGTGGAACACAGGCCTTGCCTCGTTATTGGCACCAAATACATGTTCTATAGTATGGGAGGCCGTTCAAGTCAAAATTACACCTTTGTGAATGTGACATATTGAAGTGAATACAACATGCAGTGAAATGAGTAAGGCATACACTGAGATGACTATAATATGTATCGAAATGAGTATAACATGTATTGAAATGAGTATGACATGTATTGAAATAAATATGACATACACTGAAATTCAATGAATAAGACATGCATTGAAATGAATAGGACACACATTGAAATGAATATGACACCTATTGAAGTGAATATGACACACGATGAAGTGAATATGACATGCAATGGAATGAATATGGCACCCATTGAAATGAATATGACACACGTTGAAATAAATATGACACGTTGAAATAAATATGACACCCATTGAAATGAATATGACACGCATTGAAATAAATATGACACACGTTGAGAATAAATATGACTCACGTTGAAATAAATATATCACCCATTGAAATAAATATGACACCCATTGAAGTGAATATGACACGCATTGAAATAAATATGACACACGTTGAAATAAATATGACTCACGTTGAAATAAATATAACACCCATTGAAATAAATATAACACCCATTGAAATAAATATGACACATGTTGAAATAAATATAACACCCATTGAAATGAATATAAAACACGTTGAAGTGAATAGGACACGCATTGGAATGAATATGACACCAACTGAAATGAATATGACACACGTTGAAGTGAATAGGACATGCAATGGAATGAATATGACACCCATTGAAATAAATATGACACACGTTGAAATATATATGACACACGTTGAAATAAATATGATACCCATTGAAATGAATATGACACGCATTGAAATAAATATGACACACGTTGAAATAAATATGACACCCATTGAAATGAATATGACACGTTGAAATATATATGACACACGGTGAAATAAATATGATACCCATTGAAATGAATATGACACACATTGAAATAAATATGACACCCAATGAAATGAATATGACACATGTTGAAGTGAATAGGACATGCAATGGAATGAATATGACACCCATTAAAATGAATATGACACACGTTTAAGTGAATAGGACATGTAATGGAATGAACATAACACCCATTGAAATGAATATGAAACAGGTTGAAGTGAATATAACATTCATTGGAATAAATATGACACCCATTGAAATGAATATGACACACATTGAAGTTAATATAACATGTATTGGCATGAATAAGGCACACATTGAAATGAATAGGACATGCATTGAGATAATTATGACATCTATTGAAATGAATATGACACACTTTGAAGTGAATAGAACATGCAATGGAATGAATATGACACCCATTGAAATGAATATGACACACGTTGAAGTGAATATAACATGCATTTGAATGAATATACCATGCATTGGAATGAATAAGACATGCGTTAAAATGAATAGGACACGCATTGAAATAAATATGACACCCATTGAAATGAATATGACACATGTTGAAGTGAATAGGACATGCAATGGAATGAATATGAAACCCATTGAAATGAATATTGCACACATTGAAGTGAATGTAATATGTATTAAAATTAATTTAACATCCATTTGAATAAGTCATTACCTCCATGTTCCCATTCCTCTTCCCAGTGCTTACCTTTGAGTACGTCCCGTGCTCCGGGAACTCTTCTTTTCAAGCTGCCCTCCTCCAATTGGAAGGAGTTATCAGGTGTTCTAGGGCTTTGGTGGTCTTCAGGTCTTCGATCTAGTGGAATGATGTTATGGTTCGGAAAGACAACACCTTGGCTCTTGCTTCCATCAACCATCAGGGGGCTACGGGGTCCCGCTCCCTGGAGGATCTGGCTTTGTCCCTTTGGACCTGGAGCACAGCACACCTGGTCTCCTTGAGAGCGGTCCATATCCGGGGGGTGGACAATGTGACTGTGGACCGGCTCAGCAGGGTGTTTCCGGTCTCAGCGCAGATGTCTCTTTGTCCCAAGGTTTTTCAGGATGTGTGTCGGTGGTTCGGCATCCCTGGATGGACCTCTTTGCCTCCCCCTGCAACTCTCAACTTTCCTGGTTTTGCTTGAGGACTCTGCCCCCCAGGTGTTTGTGGGGGGGTGGACGCTCTTCCCTTGACTTGGCCCCTCAGAGCTTCTTTATGCCTTTCCTCCAAATCCCTTGATTCTGCAGGTCATCAGCACAATCAGATCATCTCCACGTGTGTTTATCCTGGTGGTCCCTTACTGGCCTTAGAGGGGGTGGTTCCCGGGCCTTCTGGAGATGCAGTTAGTGTTAAGACGGATTTCTGAACTCTGTCCGGGATGGGCAGAGGTTCAGAAGGCCAGCCCAATTTCTTAGAACAGGGTAACCTCTGGACAAGCCAGACCAATCAGGGTAGCGATCGCGGCGGTCAAGACTAGGTCTCAAGAGGGGTGAGGGTGACTGAAAGCCCGCAATGAGCACACACAGAAAGGACACTTACAGATTACTCCAAACAGGTGTTATATTAAAAATATAGACACATTTATTCCAAGGCCTTTGCAACAATGACCGTCTCGAGAAATCACAATAAAACTCAAGTAAACCAACACATACCAAACCAATACAATATATATACAAATACAAACGAGTCTAACGCGTTAGACGCACGAAATGTGTAGACCACCTAGATGAGGAGGAAAACAGGCAGTGCGAATAATAATAATTAGACCCAGTCCGTCTTCAGAGTCACCTAACTAAAAGGAAGTCCAAACCCTAGGGAGAGTGGAGCCTTGTGCTCAAAAGTACCTACACACGCTGGTGCCAACGGGCAAAAAGGGAAGTCTCTTCGAGGGAATCAGGCAGTTCAGTTCGGTGAACAAATGAAGATGAACAGAGCTCCGCGACTCAAGCGCAGCCTCCACTGTGGGCAGAAGTAGAGCGCGAGTACGGAAAGGCGTGCTGTTTGACACAGCGCGGATAGGCTATGGGCTACTGCAGGAGGGCGACCAGTTCCTAGCTATGCTACTCACCGGTCCCCGATGCAGGCAGACCCAGGCTTCTCCGCGTCAGTTTCAGTGCTGGCTGGTTCAGATAGGAGCAGGGGACGTCTCGTCGTCGTGTAAATTCCGCAGCAGCAGAGTTGAGTTGAGGGTGTCCCAAACGCAGTGAACCCGCACAGTTTGTTACCACAGCAGGGCAACGGAGCGGCCGTGCGTATCTCAGCCAAATGTACACTACTCACTTCAGACCTGGGAATGCCAAGTGTACGAATCGTGTGAGAGTGACAAGGACTCGAAAAACAACACAACCTGACGGCGGTTACAGAGCCAGACTCCTGGGTAGGCTGGTCAGTCTGCTGGATGGCCCAGAGACACTTCCAAAGGCTTACGTGCAGGAGAGGGTGACGGTGCCGAGAATAGCTGTCCCCACTATTCCAAGGGTCGAAGTACCAGTACAGGCCTTCTCGTTCGATCTGAGGTAGAAAGGGTTTCACAAAGCGACAGCAGTGCAGAGGAGAAGTCCTTCAGCGGGTCACCAGCGATTCCTTGGTTCAGCCTCGTGGTTGCAGGATACTTGGCTCCTGTATTCATTTGTTCGTGAGAACTCAGGAGATCGACCTGGTAGTGGTGTTTCCAGCCTCCTCTTATCCACGGTTCGCTTCGCGCCAAAACGGAGAGGACCCAATGGGAGATCTGCTCACAAAACACTCACACCATACGTGGACCTATCACGGACCACGGTGGTCCCAGGCATTCATACCACACTAGACTCTCTGGCACCAAGGATGTGTATTGGGACCAGACATCCCAGCCCACATCCTGGAGGCACACACAAGGCCTGTAGAAGCCAGCGAAAGCATCTGTGTTTCGCGGGAAAGTACATGCCCAAATAAGGAAGGCCCCGGGTCGGCTCGACCTGGGGAAGGTAAATGGGGCAACCCGGTCAGCGGACAGTACAAAGAGCCTCGTTGTCTGGCCATTTTGGGAGTCAGGCCACCATTTTGGGCTAAGCGCGAGAAACACGCTTAAAATGGCAAAAGGAGCTCAAAAACACAAGAAACGATCGCTACCACCAGTCCCGTCGGTGATTCACTTGTACCGATCATTTACAATCCAAAAAGAGTATCTAGGGCCTGTAGAAGACTAGAGACCCAAGAGAGCAGTAACTTAGCTTACAGTGCCCTCTTGTGTCGTGTTGCACGAAAGCTGCAACATGATAAAGAAACTGCGGAAAACAACGTTCCCCGGTACTGACTGTCTTAAGGGCATGTCAGTTTCCCCGTAAGAATGGAGCGAAAGCCCGGAGGAGTGCGGCAGAAGGCTGCACCTCTCTGGCAAAGTCTATATCCTGGTGAAAACAACAGCAAAAAGTTTAGGGGTTGCCACATGGAAGGAAAATTACCCACAATTAAGAAATCTTTCCTAACAGTTAGCTTCTCCTTGGGTGTTGCTCAGGTGGCCGTCTGCATTGCGGGTGGTCAATGTCCCCCTTCTCCTCTCTCATCCGTTGTGGGTTCTGGAAACGGAGAGGAGGGATCTCCTGGCATTAGGCCTTTCAGCTGCAGTGGCTGGGATGGTTCAGAGAGCGCGTCAGTCCTCTACACTTAAGTTCTGACCGTCATTGGGCTAATTTTCTGGCTTGGTGTCACCTGAAGTGTGTCCTGGCACTGGAGTGTGGCATCCCAGACATTTTGCAATTTCTTCATGAAGGGGCGGAGAAGGGGTTGGTGGTCTCTACTTTCTGTTCTCAGTGGTCTGCCATTCGGGCTTTCCAGGTTTCCTGGTCCTCTCCTGTAGGGGGCGAGGCTCTGGTCTCAACGCTCTTGAAAGGGGTAGCAGGTACGCATCCTTTGGGCCCAGTTGGGGTTCCCCGTGGGACCTTCCTTTGGTCATGTCCATATTGCAGAAGCCTCCATTTTAGCCCCAGGAGGAGGTGGAGATGAAATAGTTGTTGCTGAAGACTACCTTCCTGGTTGCCATTACTTTGGCTCAGCATTTGGGGGAAATCAGGGCCCTCTTCCGTAGGCCACTGTTTCTAGTGGTCGAGGAGGAGGCTTTGGTGCTGGGCTGTGACCCCTCGTTTGTGCCCAAGGTCGCCTCTTGGTTCCATCGGTCTCAGGAAGTGGTTATCTCAGCTTTCTTTCTTGCTCCGTCCTCTCCTAGGGGGGAGGCTTGGCATTGTCTGGATGCCAAGCAGGCAGTCTTACATTATCTGTCCCAGAGAGAGTCCTTTTGTCTCACTGATCAGGGGGCGGGGGACTGTGGTTGCCAGGCTTCCATTCCAACGATTAGCAGGTGGACTCATCTTTGATTCTATGAGTCTGTGGGCCTCTGTACTGCAGCTTGGGTCCAGGGTCGGTCCACAAAAGGGGTGACCGTCTCCTGGGCAGGCCTGCGGGGGCTACCTTTGTTGGATATTTGCGGAGCTGCCACATGAGCTACACCTAATACATTCATTCTGCATTACCAACTCAACATGGAGGGGCTCCAGTCTACTTCCTTTGGTGTGGGTGTTCTGGAGGCTGTGTCTGGTTGAGGTGATGATAGGAGTCATGGTCAGCATGCCTTTGGCTTTTTGCTGTATCTTGAATAAATTGGTGTTGGGTGGGTTTCGCATTACCGTTGGTGTCTGTGTCTTTTGTGGTGGGCATGGGCGTCCTTCCTGTTTCTGCTTTGGTACAACTCAAAGGTAAGTACCTGGACGAGAAAGAGGGACGTGAAGGTAATACTCAGATTACTTACTGGTAATCTTGAATATTCCCCCTCCTCCCCCTCCTCTGTCACACCCACCAAGGACCTTTGCTCGGCCCTGGCTGCACACTTCACTGAAAAAACTCAAGACATCCTTTTCTGTCTCACTTCCACACCACATCATACACCAACACTTCTGGAGCCTCCCTTTGCCACTCTACCACATCTCCTCTCTTCTCTCAATCCCATTACACCTGATGAGGTCGCCAGACAAGTCCGATCTATGAAGGCCTCATACAAACAGGTGGACCCCTGCCCCTCCAAAACCATTAAGTACAACATTGACTCTCTTTCTCCAGCCTTGGCTGATCACTGCAATCTCTCTTTTGCCACTAGAGTTTTCCCATCTTCTCTTAAGCACTCCATTGTGCACCCTCTGCTTAAGAAACCCTCTGCCGACCCCTCCATTCCAGCAAACTACCGCCCTATCTCTATCACCCCCTTCCTGGACAAACTCTTAGAGAAGCTGGCTATCTCTCAGCTCACCCTCAACACTGAATCTGCTGGTTGCCTCCACGACTATCAGTCTGGCTAGAGAGTATCCAGAGGAACGGAAATCGCTCTTCTGAATACCTGTGAAGACCTGCTCTTAAATCTCAACACTAACACCCCTCTGTCCTCATTCCTCTTGACCTCTTCTCTGCCTTTGACATGGTAAACCACAACATCCTGATTGCACGTCTCCGTGACACCCTGGGAATCACAGGTCAGGCTCTGGCGTGGTTAACCTCATTCTTTTCCGGCCGTCCATCCCAGGTGGAAGTTGGTCTTTTCTTTCTACTCTCACTCTTTCAACCTGTGGTGTTTCCCAGGGTTCTAATTTAGCCCCCTGGTTCTTCAAGGTCTACATGGCTGCGCTTGCATGTGTGATTGTCACTTTCATCTCTAACTTCCAGTGTTACGCTGATGACATGCAACTCTCCTTCAGGCTACCCTGAGCAACCTCTTATACCTTTCTTATATCTGACTGTCTGTCTGCAATTCAGCCATGGTGTGCTGCAAACTACCTCTGCCTCAGTGCCAGTAAGACTGAGAACTTTCACATCAGGACTCCTGCTCCCACATTCCCACTCTCTTTCTGGCCAGCCTCCCTTGGTCCTGCACCAGCACCCACTTGTGAGGCAAAACACCTTGGGGTCATCTTTGACTGCACTCTATCCTTCACTCACATTTCGCACATCTCTAAAAAGTCCAACTACCAGCTGCACCTCCTCAGTGATACTTTTCCTTTTCTCACCTTCCCCCAGCGACTCACTGTCTCCATAGCCCTGGTTCTCTCAAGGCTGGACTACTGCAATAGCCTCTTTCTCAACCTCCCTGCCTCTGCTCTGTGCCCTCTGCAACTCATCCAGAACAGAACTGCAAGACTTATCCTTGGCCTCAAGCCCACAGACCGCTTCTCTCCAGCGCTGTAATTCCTCAACTGGCTCCCTGTGTCTGCAAGGATCAAGTTCAAGACCCTCTGCATTGTCCACAAGGCTTTCTGGGGCATGGGACCTGCCTATCTGCAACAACGCCTACCTAATTACTGTCCTTCCCGAGCCCTCCGCTCATCTACCTCCAACCTTCTGCGAGTGAGCCGGTTCTCCAAGCAGAGATTTGGAGGGAGATCTATATCCTCAGCAGCGGCCTCCCTTTGGAATAGCCTCCCTGCTGCCCTCCGTCTTGAGCCTGATCTCCTTAAGTTCCGGAAACTCCTTAAGACATTCCTCTTCTCCTCTTCCTTCTCTATCCCTCTACCCTGCTAACCTCTTTCTTCGCTCTATCCCTCTCTCCCTCCTTTTCCGCACAGTTTGCTGACTGGCCGCCAGGTGTACCTCAGAGTCTCACAGGTCCCGGGCAACCTCGCCAGTACTCTCGCACTTGCCTCTGGGCCTTACACTTGCCTCATCGTTACTGCACTTAGTCAGTGACCCATGAGAGTGCCATCTCTCAGCACTTACCTCAGCTTCTTACTGACTGGGTGCACTTGGACTCCCCCTGGCCCCAGCACTTGTCCTCCCCCACCCACCTCCCCTCTCCTGTACTGTCTTGCACTTGCATGATCTGAACGTACCATGCCTTGAAGATTCGTCTATCTATCTTCCCTTGTCCCCTCCTTGCATGGTGGTGCCTCAATGCACTTGGAAAAACTGCAGAATCGTTGTCAGACCTATTTGCTGTCGTCTACACTGTTAATTGTATTATATGCACTTACTCTGCCTGTGCAGATTTGTATCGTTCAGAAATTCAACGCCTCTGAATGACTGTTGCTTTTTCCCCTTGTTCCCTCCCTCCTTGAGTGCTTTGAAACACATGCTTTGTGTATAGGCGCTTTACAAACAAACATTACCATACTATACCATACCATACTAGTCTTACTCTTCGTCCCCCCAGTACGGACTTCCCTTCCCTCCCGACCGTTGAATGAAGGTTCCCATGCCCAGGCTTTGGATTACTGCCGTGAACTGGTTAGTTGGGAGATTATACCTCCTGGGAGGGGAGGGGTGGCCAGTGGAGGGCTTGAAAAGAGAAGAGTTCCACTGAGCACGGAACATACCCAAAGGTAAGTACTGGGATGAGGAGGAGTAAGACCAGGAGTAATGAAGATTACCAGTTAGTAATCCGAGCATGCATTTAAATGGATATGACATGCATTGAAATTAATATAACATGCAGTGAAATGGATAAGATGTACTGAATTGTGTGTATAACACATGCTGAAAAGCACATGACATAGTCAGCCAATCATATGAGCCCTCCTTCGCCTGCAGTTACATCTAGGAAGCCAAGAGCAGAGGAAGGGCTGGATTGGCCCACCAGGACTTTCCTTGGTAGGCCTTACGACATCAGGCCTCTTTTCTTTGGGGAAGGAGGGTGCATATGATTGGCTGACTATGTCATGTGCTTTTCAGCATGTGTTATACTCACATTTCAGTACACCTTATCCATTTCACTGCATGTTATATTCATTTAAATGCATGTTTCATCAATTTCAATCAGTGTTATATTCACATCTATCAATGCTACATTAATTTCAGTGGGTGTCATATTTATTACAATGCATGTCCTATTCATTTCAATGCATGCTCGGATTAATAACAGGCAATCTTCATTACTCCTAGTCTTACTCCTCCTCATCCCAGTACTTACCTTTGAGTATGTTCCGTGCTCAGTGGAACTCTTCTCTTTTCAAGCCCTCCACTGGCCGCCCCTCCCCTCCCAGGAGGTATAACCTACCAACCAACCAGCCCACGGCAGTAATCCAAAGCCTGGGCATGGGAACCTTCATTCAACGGGCAGGAGGGAAGGGAAGTCTGTACTGGGGCGAGGAAGAGTAAGACTAGTATGGTATGGTATAGTATGGTAATGTTTATTTGTAAAGCGCCTATACACAAAGCATGTGTTTCAAAGCACTCAAGGAGGGAGGGGACAAGGGGAAAAAGCAACAGTCATTCAGAGGCCTTGAATTTCTGAATGATACAAATCTGCACAGGCAGAGTAAGTGCATATAATACAATTAACAGTGTAGATGACAGCAAATAGGTCTGATGACGATTTTGCAGTTTTTCCAAGTGCATTGAGGCGCCACCATGCAAGGAGGGGACAAGGGAAGATAGATAGATGAATCTTCAAGGCATGGTACGTTCAGATCATGCAAGTGCAAGACAGTACAGGAGAGGGGAGGTGGGTGGGGGAGGACAAGTGCTGGGGGGGGAGGGGAGTCCAAGTGCACCCAGTCAGTAAGAAACTGAGGTAAGTGCTGAGAGATGGCACTGTCATGGGTCATTGACCAAGTGCAGTAACGATGAGTCAAGTGCAAGGCCCGGAGGCAAGTGTGAGAGGATTGGCGGGCATACCAGAGACCTGTGAGACTCTGAAGTACACCCAGGGGCCAGTCAGCAAGCTGTGCAGAGAAGGAGGGAGAGAGGGATAGATCCGAGAGAGTGGTTAGTAGGATAGAGATAGAGAGAAGGAAGAGGAGAAGAGGAATGTCTTAAGGAGTTTCCGGAACTTAAGGAGATCAGGCTCAAGACGGAGGGCAGCAGGAAGGCTATTCCATAGGGAGGCCGCTGCTGAGGATAAAGATCTCCCTCCAAATCTCTGCTGGGAGAACCAGCTCACTCGCAGAAGGTTGGAGGTAGATGAGCAGAGGGCTCGGGAAGGACAGTATTTAGGTAGGCATCATTGCAGATAGGTAGGTCCCATGCCCCAGAAAGCCTTGTGGACAATACAGAGGGTCTTGAACTTGGTCCTTGCAGACACAGGGAGCCAGTGGAGGAATTCCAGCGCTGGAGAGATGCGGTCCATGGGCTTGAGGCCAAGGATAAGTCTTGCGTTTATGTTCTGGATGAGTTGCAGAGGGCGCAGAGCAGAGGCAGGGAGGTTGAGAAAGAGGCTATTGCAGTAGTCCAGCCTTGAGAGAACCAGGGCTATGGAGACAGTGAGTTGCTGGGGGAAGGTGAGAAAAGGAAAGGTATCACTGAGGAGGTGCAGCTGGTAGTTGGACTTTTTAGAGATGTGCAAAATGTGAGTGAAGGATAGAGTGCAGTCAAAGATGACCCCAAGGTGTTTTGCCTCACAAGTGGGTGCTGGTGCAGGACCAAGGGAGGCTGGCCAGAAAGAGAGTGGGAATGGGGGAGCAGGAGTCCTGATGTGAAAGTTCTCAGTCTTACTGGCACTGAGGCAGAGGTAGTTTGCAGCACACCATGGCTGAATTGCGGACAGACAGTCACATATAAGAAAGGTATAAGAGGTTGCTCAGGGTAGCCTGAAGGAGAGTTGCATGTCATCAGCGTAACACTGGAAGTTAGAGATGAAAGTGACAATCACACATGCCAGCGCAGCCATGTAGACCTTGAAGAACCAGGGGGCTAAGTTAGAACCCTGGGAAACACCACAGGTTGAAAGAGTGAGAGTAGAAAGAAAAGACCAACTTCCACCTGGGATGGACGGCCGGAAAAGAATGAGGTTACCCACGCCAGAGCCTGACCTGTGATTCCCAGGGTGTCACAGAGACGTGCAATCAGGATGTTGTGGTTTACCATGCCAAGGGCAGAGAAGAGGTCAAGAGGAATGAGGACAGAGGGGTGTTAGTGTTGATATTTAAGAGCAGGTCTTCACAGGTATTCAGAAGTGTGATTTCCGTTCCTCTGGATACTCTCTAGCCAGACTGATGGTCGTGGAGGCAACCAGCAGATTCAGTGTTCAGGGTGAGCTGAGAGATAGCCAGCTTCTCTAAGAGTTTGTCCAGGAAGGGGGTGATAGAGATAGGGCGGTAGTTTGCTGGAATGGAGGGATCGGCAGAGGGTTTCTTAAGCAGAGGGTGCACAATGGAGTGCTTAAGAGAAGATGGGAAAACTCTAGTGGCAAAAGAGAGATTGCAGTGATCAGCCAAGGCTGGAGAAAGAGAGTCAATGTTGTACTTAATGGTTTTGGAGGGGCAGGGGTCCACCTGTTTTTATGAGGCCTTCATAGATCGGACTTGTCTGGCGACCTCATCAGGTGTAATGGGATTGAGAGAAGAGAGGAGAAGTGGTAGAGTGGCAAAGGGAGGCTCCAGAAGTGTTGGTGTATGATGTGGTGTGGAAGTGAGAGAGAAAAGGATGTCTTGGGTTTTTTCAGTGAAGTGTGCAGCCAGGGCCAAGCAAAGGTCCTGGGTGGGTGTGACAGAGAAGGAGGAGGAGGGGAAATATTCAAGATTACCAGTAAGTAATCTGAGTATTACCTTCACGTCCCTCTTTCTCGTCCAGGTACTTACCTTTGAGTTGTACCAAAGCAGAAACAGGAAGGACGCCCATGCCCACCACAAAAGACACAGACACCAACGGTAATGCGAAACCCACCCAACACCAATTTATTCAAGATACAGCAAAAAGCCAAAGGCATGCTGACCATGACTCCTATCATCACCTCAACCAGACACAGCCTCCAGAACACCCACACCAAAGGAAGTAGACTGGAGCCCCTCCATGTTGAGTTGGTAATGCAGAATGAATGTATTAGGTGTAGCTCATGTGGCAGCTCGGCAAATATCCAACAAAGGTAGCCCCCGCAGGCCTGCCCAGGAGACGGTCACCACTCTTGTGGATCGACCCTGGACCCAAGCTGCAGTACAGAGGCCCACAGACTCATAGAATCAAAGATGAGTCCACCGGCTAATCATTGGAATGGAAGCCTGGCAACCACAGTGCCCTGCCCCCTGATCAGTGAGACAAAAGGACTCTCTCTGGGACAGATAATGTAAGACCACCTGCTTGGCATCCAGACAATGCCAAGCCTCCCCCCTAGGAGAGGACGGAGCAAGTAAGAAAGCTGAGATAACCACTTCCTGAGACCGATGAAACCAAGAAGCGACCTTGGGCACAAACGAGGGGTCACAGCCCAGCACCAAAGTCTCCTCCTCGACCACTAGAAACAGTGGCCTACGCAAGAGGGCCCTGATTTCCCCCAAATGCTGAGCCAAAGTAATGGCAATCAGGAAGGTAGCCTTCAGCAACAACTATTTCATCTCCACCTCCTCCTGGGGCTAAAATGGAGGCTTCTGCAATATGGACATGACCAAAGGAAGGTCCGACGGGGAACCCCAACTGGGCCCAAAGGATGCGTACCTGCTACCCCTTTCAAGAGCGTTGAGACCAGAGCCTCGCCCCCTACCGGAGAGGACCAGGAAACCTGGAAAGCCCGAATGGCAGACCACTGAGAACAGAAAGTAGAGACCACCAACCCCTTCTCCGCCCCTTCATGAAGAAATTGCAAAATGTGTGGGATGCCACACTCCAGTGCCAAGACACACTTCAGGTGACACCAAGCCAGAAAATTAGCCCAATGACGGTCAGAACTTAAGTGTAGAGGGTGACGTGCCCTCTGAACCATCCCAGCCACTGCAGCTGAAAGGCCTAATGCCAGGAGATCCCTCCTCTCCGTTTCCAGAACCCCCATGGATGAGAGAGGAGAAGGGAGACATTGACCACCCGCAATGCAGACGGCCACCTGAGCAACACCCAAGGAGAAGCTAACTGCATCTCCAGAAGGCCCAGGAACCACCCCCTCTGAGGCCAGTAAGGGACCACCAGGATAAACACACGTGGAGATGATCCAATTGTGCTGATGACCTGCAGAATCAGGGGATTTGGAGGAAAGGCATAAAGAAGCTCTGAGGGGCCAAGTCAAGGGAAGAGCGTCCACCCCCCTCCCACAAACCCCTCAAGCAAAACCAGGAAAGTTGAGAGTTGCAGGGGGAGGCAAAGAAGTCCATCCAGGGATGCCGAACCACCAACACACATCCTGAAAAACCTTGGGACAAAGAGACATCTCCGCTGAGAACGGAAACACCCTGCTGAGCCGGTCCACAGTCACATTGTCCACCCCCCCGGATATGGACCGCTCTCAAGGAGACCAGGTGTGCCGTGCTCCAGGTCCAAATGGACAAAGCCAGATCCTCCAGGGAGCGGGACCCCGTAGCCCCCTGATGGTTGATGGAAGCAAGAGCCAAGGTGTTATCTTTCCGAACCATAACATCATTCCACTAGATCGAAGACCTGAAGACCACCAAAGCCCTAGAACACCTGATAACTCCTTCCAATTGGAGGAGGGAAGCTTGAAAAGAAAAGAGTTCCCGGAGCACGGAACGTACTCAGAGGTAAGCACTGGGAAGAGGAATGGGGACATGGAGGTAATGACTTATTCATTCAAATGGATGTTAAATTAATTTTAATACATATTACATTCACTTCAATGTGTGCAATATTCATTTCAATGGGTTTCATATTCATTCCATTGCATGTCCTATTCACGTCAACATGTGTCATATTCATTTCAATGGGTGTCATATTTATTTCAATGCATGTCCTATTCATTTTAACGCATGTCCTATTCATTCCAATGCATGGTATATTCATTCAAATGCATGTTATATTCACTTCAACGTGTGTCATATTCATTTCAATGGGTGTCATATTCATTCCATTGCATGTTCTATTCACATCAAAGTGTGTCATATTCATTTCAATAGATGTCATAATTATCTCAATGCATGTCCTATTCATTTCAATATGTGTCTTATTCATACCAATACATGTTATATTCACTTCAATGTGTGTCATATTCATTTCAATGGGTGTCATATTTATTCCAATGAATGTTATGTTCACTTCAACCTGTTTCATATTCATTTCAATGGGTGTCATATTCATTCCAATGAATGTTATATTCACTTCAACCTGTTTCATATTCATTTCAATGGGTGTTATGTTCATTCCATTACATGTCCTATTCATTTCAACGTGTGTTATATTCATTTCAATGGGTGTCATATTCATTCCATTGCATGTCCTATTCACTTCAACATGCGTCATATTCATTTCAATGGGTGTCATATTTATTTCAATGCATGTCCTATTCATTTTAACGCATGTCTTATTCATTCCAATGCATGGTATATTCATTCAAATGCATGTTATATTCACTTCAACGTGTGTCATATTCATTTCAATGGGTGTCATATTCATTCCATTGCATGTTCTATTCACTTCAAAGTGTGTCATATTCATTTCAATGCATGTCCTATTCATTTCAATGTGTATCTTATTCATGCCAATACATTTTATATTCACTTCAACGTGTTTCATATTCATTTCAATGGGTGTCATATTCATTCCATTGAATGTTATATTCACTTCAACCTTTTTCATATTCATTTCAATGGGTGTTATGTTTATTTCAACGTGAGTCATATTTATTTCAATGGGTGTCATATTCATTCCATTGCATGTCCTATTCACTTCGACATGTGTCAGATTCATTTTAATGGGTATCATATTTATTTCAACGTGTGTCATATCTATTTCAATGTGTGTCATATTTATTTCAATGGGTGTCATATTCATTCCATTGCATGTCCTATTCACTTCAACGTGTGTCATATTCATTTCAGTGGGTGTCATATTCATTCCAATGCGTGTCCTATTCACTTCAACGTGTTTTATATTCATTTCAATGGGTGTTATATTTATTTCAACGTGAGTCATATTTATTTCAACGTGTGTCATATTTATTTCAATGCGTGTCATATTTATTTCAATGCGTGTCATATTCATTTCAATGGGTGTCATTTTTATTTCAATGGGTGTCATATTTATTTCAATGGGTACTATATTTATTTCAACGTGTCATATTTATTACAACGTGTGTCATATTTATTTCAATGCGTGTCATATTCATTTCAATGGGTGTCATATTTATTTCTATGTTTGTCATATTTATTTCAACGTGTGTCATATTTATTTCAATGTGTCATATTCATTTCAATGGGTGTCATATTTATTTCAACGTGTGTCATATTCATTTCAATGGGTGCCATATTCATTCCATTGCATGTCATATTCACTTCAACGTGTGTCATATTCACTTCAATCGGTGTCATATTCATTTCAATGTGTGTCCTGTTCATTTCAATGCATGTCTTATTCATTGAATTTCAGTGTATGTCATATTCATTTTAATACATGTCATACTCATTTCAATACATGTTATACTCATTTCGATACGTCTTATAGTCATCTCAGTGTATGCCTTACTCATTTCACTGCATGTTTTATTCACTTCAAAATGTCACATTCACAAAGGTGTAATTTTGACTTGAACGGCCTCCCATACTATGGTTCGTTTTGAGTGTGTATTCAGCTTGGAAACTGTCAGGTTGGCATCATTTCCCAGCTGAATACAAAGTCAAAAGAACAATAACACGGGACCCACCTTGTCAGCCTGCCTTTCCTTGCTCTGCCGAGCGTTGCTGAGGCGTTATATATAAAGATCAGGTTGTTAATCTATGACCTTCTGCAATTCCTTATAAAAAACAAGTGCTATATTTATAAAAATGTGTTTGGTTTGGGCTGGTGGTCGCTTGCTTATATTCAGGGCAGAGGTGGAAGTACTTCTGCCTCTGTAGTGAAAATCAAAAGTTGGCACCCATGAACCCACAGTTTAATTTCGTAATAACTGCTCTCAGCACAACGGAAGCATTTATTTGCGATTAAGCAGTTTACAATAGAAAGGTTTCTAAGCAGCAGCACTTGGTTACTGAACCCGGTGTCCAGGCTTCTCCTTGCCATAGGCTAAAATTCAAATGGTTGGCGGGAGTGAGGGGGCAGCAAATTGAATATTCCCTAAATCATGGGGGCAGAGACTCGATCCGCTCCACCTATTGCCCTAGTCCATAGTGGTAGCTGCAATGCCCTATATTCACTCAGAGCTCCTTCACTGAGCTTTGGGCAACAGAGGCACTTTTGTGACCACCAGTAATCACTGGGCGAGAGATAAGTTGCCCCAGGTCAGTTGTAAGTGCTACATACAGTTCAGGTTTTCTTTGCATTCTGGTACTTGTAGTCCTCCATTTAAAATAGGGACCAACACATCAGAATTTGAAGAAAACAGCAAGACTAGATGTGCTGCTTATGTTATGTTTGACGCAGAGCATTCTGAGACCAAAATTGTACGTTCTCCACTACTGGCACTGTGAACAGAGAGAACACATCTGTGGGTACCTCTATGGGCACCTGCACTCAATAGTTGTGCAAAGGTTTTGCCTCTGTACACACCTAGCCCATATCAGTGGGTACCTGTACCCACTATGTGTGCACTGACACTGCTCTGTGTAACTCTTAGCCACTTCTGTGAACCCTTTTCTCACTTTGCAAACACCTACATTAGCTCTGTGCGCACCTATGGCATATCTGCTGGCACGCTTCCCACTTGGGATGCCCATGCACTGCCTTTGTACACATTAATGGGCACCTGGTGGTCTTACTCTGCATGCACCAGCACATCCTCCGAGCACCGAGGACGGATCTGTGGGCACATGTCCTGCTCATTGGCTCTGTGAGCACCCATCGCGCATCTGCGAGCACATATTAACGCTCTTAACTGCTAACTTACTGCCAGACCCTGCCTCTTTTGACCGTCAAAACCCTTATTACTCTTCCACTCTCCCACTTCATCTTCGTCCTCCTGACCTCTCTACTTGCCCCTCCCTGTCCATTTCTACTCGAATCTAAAGCCTGCATCTATATACCCTGCATCCATATGCAAAGACTCCGCAAACACTTCTACTGTTCACAACATTGTGCAACCATTTTTACCAATAGCAGATCTCTTCCTTCTGCTGTTGAAGCATCCCTCTTCATTTTACTTAAAAGCCCCTTTGAAGATAATACTTTCTCATTGATGTGTAAGCCCTTTTTAGTGCTGCTTTCTCGAATGTGTGTGGATATGAAGGGCACAGTGGCAGAGCTTGCACTGCTGAAAAACATACAATTTGAGAGTTGCTAATTTACACCTGAGGTGTCTGCATGAATTGTTTCAGCGAGTTTCTGAGCCACTCTTTGGCAGGGTTTTTGCTTGGAAAAAAAAAGTTCATGAGAGGAAATACATCTTTGAAGGTTTAGGCGACAGGTCTTCCTCCAACTAGTGTTTCTTGCCAGCTCTGGCATAGTTCGTTCAGGAGGGACGTTTTTAGGGCTGGACACTGCATCACTCGTGTTGCTCATAAAGCTCATAGCAATTACACCTAAATTTAAATCGGAAGTGCCGAGTACGTGGGTGCTCTGGAGCCCGGATCCTCCCAGGAAAGGCCCTCTGCATACCAGGAAAGGCCATCTGCGTTAAAGTCCCTAGACTTTAAATAGTACTTTTTGTACGGGCACCGGCACCCCCGGGAAAACCTAAAGTCGGTGCCCATGACTGAAATATGTTTTACCAGAACAAAATAAATATACAGGAGTCCTCTCTTCTTTTGTCCATCCATTGGTTTGATGATCAGCACACCCATTATTCAATGCTTTACGACCCTCAAATGCACTCCCCTTGCCGGACAGCTTCACTACATTTTAGTGTTGGCTATTAGGTGGTGCTGAAGCACCACCTATAATCCAAAACTGCATTGGGTCATAGTTAGAAGGGAGATGAGATTTGAGGTGGGAAACGCAGCTTGTTGGTGTTGTTTGGCTATTTACCCATCTATTGACTGCCCATGCCCTCAATAATCTCTATGGCAGTTTCTCCTCATCACTTGCACCACCCCATCCAAAATCCCATGCTTCTGAGCAGCAGCTTGTGTGTTACTTAAGACACTTTACACCCTGCTGCAGCAGCCGCTCATAAGATACACAGCGAGTACAGAGCTCATCTCTACAGCGTGTCGTGGGCCCTTGGGGACAGTGGTCGAAGTGAATGGGGAGTGGTAGGGAGTGGTGCTCCTCTACTTATTTGTTTTATGTTTTACTCTTCCTATACTTTTATTTTAAAAAGAACCCATTTTGGAATGGTTTCGTTTTAAAATTAAAGTGTAGGAAGAAGTTGAAACTTGCACTTTAGTGCACTGCACTGAACGTTCCCTCAAACAGCAGGTGTGTTTGTTTGGGGGTTTATTCCGCGTGGGACGGGGCATGGCGATGGGGTTTGTGGGTAGAGGAGGGGCAGGCTAGCAGGGATCATAGCTCCACTACTTCTTTTCGTACAGTTTGACCACTGTTGATGCTTCTAAGGGCCGTCGATGTCTGTAAGTCCAAAACCAAAGTTTGCCTGTGTCCAAACCTATATTTGCCCTCACTCTTGAACCAAATGTGATGGGGGATTTTCTTAAAGAAAACATGTGACAAAAAAAAGGAAATGTAAACCACAGCTGGTTTCAGGTAGTCTTACCAATAAGGCTTCCTCCTCCTCTCCTACTGTCCATTGGATATACAGCATCTCACCTAAGTGTTTCTCACCCCCTCCCCTAAGTCTCCTCCTCCCAGGTGAGCCTCCATTGCAAATTCGCCCCCAGGATCAGGATTCAATAGTGATGGCCTTTCCCTGACCCCCGTGAGAGGAGGATTGTGGAGGATCATAAGGGAGAACGCCCCCAGGTTTCCCACAGTGGACATGCCCTGCTGTTATACTTTGCCAGGTCAGAATCAGCCATAAAAAGTACAAAAATCAGTAGTTCCAGGGAGCAGCCTTGTTGTGCTCCCCTGTTTGAATAAAACATTCAGTATTATTCCCTTTTCCCATATGTCTGACTGAAATCCTAGTTTGATTGTAGCATAGTCGCACAAGTATCAGCAAAGTTGTGTTTATCCCCAGCATTGTTTGTTTCTTCCACAGTGTGCCCCTGTCAATCCTGTCAAAAGCCTTCTCCAAATCTAAAAAGGCAGCATACACAACCCCTCCACGTAGCTTTCAATATTTATCAATAATGAATGACAGTATAAACCAATAGACCAATGTAGAAAAAACACTCCTAAAACACTCTTGAAGATGACCCAGGTTATTATTCTCCAATACCCCGTCTACTAATCTGCCCAAAATGCATTTAGCATAGATTTTAGCTGAGATGTCCAATAAGGATATAGGAAGATAACAATTGGGTTCATTTATGTCACCTTTCTTAAAAATCGTGACTTCAATCCTGCACCGCTACCTGGTTGGGATCCACCCAGCCCCCTCAATTGCTTAATAAAGATTTCAGAGGATAGGTGACCACCGTTCACCGTGACCGCGACTCTGACTGTAGCCCACCTGGGCCCGCTGCTTTCCCGGGATTAAGCTGATCAATAGCCCTCATGATTTCCACCTCATTAAACTACATTTTGTTATTAGTACATGCATATTTTGGCACTGTAGCTACACCCCCTTCTCTATAGAAGATATTTTTTGACTGTGTCACCCATCTGTCTTCTCCTATGGATCTACCATGTTCATTCCCTGATTTTTCCCACCCTTAAGTCACAAATTTCCAGAACAGCACCAGTGCGCGCAAGTTCTTGTACCGTGACGCGGTCTGTTGTGCCTTTTGATCATGTCATACATTTCATTATGCAGTGCATCAGTAAGTGACTAAAAAGATGTCACAATTTCGTCTGTGGTGTGTCCTTTATTCAGTATCACGCTGCAGCACTCAAGTACCGCTCCAGAGCTGAAACAGCCATTGATTTTCAGTTTTTTCAGCAGTTCCACCAGCATCCGTTCTGGTCATACCTTTGGTTTGAATGATATCCGATCAGTATAAGACAGACGGTCAGTGGAAAGTGGACAATTTCCCTTCTGTCCTCTACCTTATATTCTGCCAGCCAATTAAAAAGTTGGCCTTCGATGAACATATATTCGATGATGGATGAGAAATATCCCATCGCAAATGTCCTCTGGGGAGGGTCATCACCTGCAATCCTACCATTTATTTCTACCAGAAAACATTCGGTAAAAAGTTGACCTAGCTCTCTGCCACTGTCATCGGGATTATTAAATGCAGCGTGCCTCTGAGGTATTCCACAGGCCTCACCCCGTAAACTACTCTCCAAGCTAATAATCATAAGATGGCAGAGTTTAGCATTCCAATCTCCAACTGCAATTAGATTTCCTAGGTCAACTCCTCGCATAAGAGCATTCAACCCCACTCTCAGCTCTACCAGGACATTCTTTCCCTTCTTTGGGGGCACATAAACATGAACTAGATACAACTTAATCTTTTATCCCTGTCTCACCCTTTCGAGAGACACCGTCAGTGAAATGTTCTCATTGGAGCTCACTCTAGAAACCTCCCAAGCCTCTTGGGCAGACAGAGTGAATAGTTTGCCTTTATTTCTGCCTTTGGTAAATGTTTCCGCACTCAAACTAAATGTGCGGAATCAGGGATAAAAAACCTTCAGTCAGCCAAGTCTCCTGCAGGCATATAGCATCACATTGAGCCACCTGGTCAATCCATTTTGGATCCCCCCTCTTTGATTAGACCCCAGCACCATTCCAAGAAACTACTCTTACTGGGTTGCTCGCTTCAGATGTTACTTGGCCATGGGAGTACCCGCACTTGGCCCCTAAAGTGGTGCATGTCTCACTGGGCTCCAGAAATTGTAAACTCTATCTGTTGCTTGAGCTGGCAGAACCCAGTTTGTTTTTGACCATCCAACAACGTGTGGTCCAATTCACCCAGAGTCAGTTCGATAATCAAGCTATTCCTGCTTTCATCGACCATCTCACTTTGCATACCCATCTCAGTCCCACCACTCAATGAGGCTCCCTCTATGGGCGCCCCATGGCCAGTTGGGCTGAATTCCTCAAACAGATATTGTGAATATGGCACTTTACATGTTTTACATCCAATAAACATCAGTCCCCTTCGAGGGTATGGCTCCCCTGAACTGCAGTACACAAGACCAGAATTGTGCGTTATTAAAAGAGAAGCACATACTGCACCCTCCTCAAAACATACTGTCGAATATGGTGCATACGGAGCAGAATTTCTTAAATGAAACTTCAGAAAAACCCAGCGTTTCCTGGATTGCTGCCACAAAATCCAGTTTGGACGAGTTCATATTCCCGTGGGTTCCTCACTTAAATGTCACAATCAAGTTCTGCTCCCCCATTCTTGAGGGGATTTTCTGGATATTTCGGATGCCTGCAGTCTCGCCTGGCTTTGATTGGTTCTTTGGTTGCAACAGTACTCAACATTTGGTCAAGGGCTTACGTGGCAGCTGCCCCGGCCACACCCTCCCCTAGAAACCTTTGATGGGCATTGAGCAGGTTCAGTCACACCTGTTTGCTCTCAAAAGATCCTTATTCAAAACGTGCCTGCCTTCATTATATTGTGGGGTTCCCTTTCCTTTCTCTCTGTTACAACCAACAGCCTCTGACCTGCCCACTGCCCACTGTGATTCCAGGCTGCTTATCCCCCTGTTAGTCAGCACTAGTGGCCTGTTTGTCCAATGACAATCCCTGGGCTACGGTTCTGGCAGCGATTCCTGCTACTTTAGAGGCCTCAAAAAGCAATGACATCCTATCATCCCCCACAAGCTTAGGATGGGAAGCAACAAGACTGACAGGTGACTGGAGTGCCTTGAGAAGGCAGTGTCTGTCCATCTTGGCCTCTTCTTTCAAACTATCCAGGGACTGGGCTACATCTGCCATTGTACTCTCAATTTGCAGCATTGCCTGTCATAATTCATCTTAAGCCATTAGTTCCCTGTTTTGGAAAAGCAAAGAGGCTGATTGATCTCTCCCCTCACCCCCCCCCGCCCCCCGAGGTCAGAGAGTCCTCATAAACAGCTGGAAAATCAGGTATATCTGGATCGTCACCTTCAGGTTTGTCTGGGTTGGCCTCTTGAGCCTTAAATGAGACTTAGTACTGTGTGGCCTTCCACTTTGCATCTGCATTTCCTCCAGGTCCCTGGTTGCACCACTTCCATCCTTCGCAGTTGTTCATGACAGCCACAATTATACCTTCCTTCAGCGGGATTGGCTGGTAAGACAAAGTCATTGTGTTAGCATCCATGATATGATATTGAAAGATATAGATTTATTGGGGTCAAATTTCTGATTTAGTTATTCATTTACATAAATGAGAGACCTTCTCAGTAACAGATGGTAGCTTGCAGCCAGATTGTACTTTTCCATTGGCATGGAGACCAGATGGTTTTAGAAATCTTATGATATATATCTTACGCAATCAATGGGTCTTGTTCTGACAATTATATAACAGAGCTGCACTTCCTTAATAACCAGCTTGAGACCTGGATTAAACTGGCGCTGCCACAAACTGGTCACATCACTATTATTAAAATGTTGCTTACGTGGTTTTCATATTTACTTATAAATGTGCCCATTCTTTATTTCTAGGAATTGTTTTTTAAAACTTCACTTTATTATGTTATATTTGGCAAGAGACCAACCGAGGGTACAACATGATATTCCTATTAAGCCAAATCGAATGGTTCTGGGACTAAAGTATTACTGTGTTCCTCAGGCTCTTTATTTTTCCACACTGCAGGGTTCACAAAATCTACTCACCCACTCGAATTGACGAGGAGATTTTAGGATGGGCGAGTACCATTTGCATGGTCCTCAACCTTGCTGGGGATGTTTGAAACTTTTATTTGGCATTTACTGCAAACACTTTGTAGTAAATGGCAAGTACATTTCACTGTGCATGGCTAGCCTTTGGGTGGCAACATTACACCAAATGTGAAGTGTGCTTATGGTAGCATGCACCATTTTGCAGAAAGCCGTGGTAAATATCTTGTCACCCGTCACCATGGGGTGAGTGCATTTCTCATTGGTCGAGCATGTAAACTAAGGAGGTCGCCCTGCTGCTCTAGTGAGAATTTTTAAGAATTTGCAGGGACTGCACTGGTTTGATCTTGAGAAAGATGGCAAGAACAGTATTATTGTTAGGGCTATCTGCTCCGTATGGTTTGAGTTCAGGTCTGCTTGGGTAAATCTCTTCTCTCCCTCTAGCCTCTTTCATTTTTAAAAAACACAGTGCATATCCAATGGCACAAAGGGGTCGCCACAAGTAAACCAAAATCCCCTTACTCTGATACAAGGACAAAAGTGCCCAGGCTGTTAATACAGAGTCTACAGCCAAAAGGAAAAGCAATGCTGACCTATGAGAATGAATATTAGTTGACCTGAGAACTGGTAAAATAATAGACCTTCTAACAACATTATATGCTGGGCGAAACAGTATAAGGTGCTTCAAATCCTCTCTCTCTGACACACATTCTGGGCAGCTTGATGCGTCAGGAAACCCGAGCCACTCTGCTGTGTTTCCCCTCAACTGCAAGAAGTCAAATCTGGCCTGTGTAATCAGCCAGCGATCTCCCCTTTTAGAACTCAGGAGAAGATATTGCTGAATCTCATTCACCCTTCTTATCACAGCATGGCCTCTATCCAGATTAGTATCAGGTTCCATATAATCCCTTTTCTTCGTCACTACCAGACTCACAACGCGCTTATAAGAACACATTTGTCTAGAAGTCAACAATCTATCTGGGGGTCAAAGTACCTGCATATTGCTTATGGACAAAAACTCATCAGTAAATGTTGTGCCAGTTTACCCTAACCATGAGGATCCGGATAATAAAATGCCATAAAGTGGTGCGGTCGTTGGCCCACAGGCGAAGCCAAAAGGTAATCGGGGCTAACGCTCATTGGTCCTCTCAGAAATCCATTCCCAGTTCCCTATAGACCGAGACACAAGGAGCGGATCCTGGGAGTCCCAATAGCCTTCTAAAGAAATTATTTTCCTTGTCCTATATCTCTGGTGCTTTCATGTACCCCCATAATGGTGCTCCATACAGTGTCGCAGCCTTGGTCTGCGCTGCACAGACCTTTCAAACCAGCTCCAACGGTTGTCCCTGACAACGGGACAAAAAGCGGAAAATACCTCCTACATATTGACTCATCTAGAGGCATTATTTATTGACATGAGCTCGACCCATAACTGTCTCTGAAAATCTGATGCCCAGATAATCAAATTCCTTAACTCTAGGGATGATGTTCCCATTACAAACCATGGGGCGCATCTTCACTGACCTCTTCCTTCACCCGCAACTCCTTACCGCTGATTTGGAAGTGTTGATTTTTAACCCCAGATTATTCATGAAGACCACATAGGTATCTATCAAAATCAGAATGGTTCTTGTGGTCCTGGCTATTAGCACTGTATCATCAGCATAGGCCAGGACCGAAAAAGCCCCAACCCCCAGGCTCAGCTAGTCCACCTCTGTATCCAGCAGGGCTGCCAAAAGCCCATTGGTATAGAGGGTAAACAAAATTGGGGCCAAAACCCAGCCTTGATGGACAGCGCACCCCACATCAAAGCATGCAGTTCAATGGCCCCCCGATCCACTACGCACCCAAGCCTGGTGGCATTCTCACAACACAGTTAAGATTTTCTCCGGGCATCCCAGGGACCCGAGCACGGCCCACAACTCCAATCTATCCACCTTGTCAAAGGCCTTGCTCAGGCCCATAAATGCAAGATACACCGTCTCCCCCCTACAGAAGACAGAGTTAGATATTACTAGATACAGGTTCAAACTCTGTTTCATCATTCTACCCCTGGATGAAAGCCAAACTGTATGTCAAAAGAGGTATTCAATAGGGATATAGGTCTATATGACATTCTATTTGCAGAATGCACTGTTTTAAAAATAGGGAAATACTGCTGGATTTCCATGAGGGCAGAAAATGACCAGAGTCTAAGCAAGCATTAAACACTATGGTCAGCAAGGGAGCCCATAGATCAAGCTGGTCCTGGAACAGATCCGAAGGGATAGCATCAGGACCAAGGGCCTGATTACGAGCCTGTGATTTAATGGCCAAAGAAACATCCTCTAGCCTAAAGCATAATGTGGTACGACTACTCCTAGATTCCTCTGAGGGTACTCTATCACTAAATAGGGTGGCAAAATACTCCACTCAAACTGCTGCTTCCACATGGGTATCCCTTGGCCTTTCCGTGGGTTTATAGGCCGGCATTCACAAATTCCCAAAATGCTTTCCAGTTATTCAGCCTCGATGCCTCCAAGGATTCTTCCGATGCTTCTACTTCAAGCTCTAGTTTCCTCTTCTCCAACACAGAATGGTAATTAGCTCTAGTTTACAAATTTATCAAACAAGGGGCGCTATCAGACTAGCCTAACCCTCTTACTACTCCCCTTAATTTCAAACTAATTGGGTTGTGGTCACTACAAGGGGAATAGCTCTTTAATTATTTGAAGGCATGTAGGGATAGATGTCATACTTTCCTGCTGGATTTTTTTCTTAGCTTCAATGCACTCTATGTACACTTGTTTCCTTATTCAGTCTCCCATGTTAGATTCATTGGCGGCTTGTATTGTTATGCAGGTTAAGGTCCATTTGCTATCTGACCTGCAGGACTGCTTTGCCCTCTGGGTGTTGCCCATCGTACATGCTATTGCAGCATGAGAAAAGAACCCATAATCATCGTTTTCTAGTAAGCTATGGAGATATTTTGTTGAATGAGAAAGGAAATGTCCTTTAATTACAAATACAAAAACACCTGCATTTTACATTCTTACACAGGATCTACTGAACCCTTAGCTCAATGTGGCTCTCCCAGTGCTGACTTTTTTAACTTGGCATGAGCCTGTGTGGAAGACCTCCCGTATGGGAATGTGTTTTGCTTTTTCTAATGGAAATGGTGGGGGCTGTTCTATTTCTAAGGGAAATGGTGGGGGTTGAAATTTCTATAAATCTCTTGGTTGGTATGTTGGAACTCCATTAACTTGGTAGATTTAGTTTTACTTTTGGCCAAAAAAGTGTAGTTATAAACTGGATGCATGGACCTGGATGTGGCCTACTTTATTATCATGGAAGTGACTGACTGTAGGCTAATCCTGGTCTCCTCCAAACCAGGAGATAAGTACAACCAATATACATATTTCATGGAGGGCTTTTGTTGGTCCCACAAACCTGATGTATTTCAATGCAAGTCAGTGACCTGCCACTACCCATTGGGATAATTATACTAGTAGACTGTTTATCATCAATATATCTCCCCTTCTATTTTGTAGAGTTGTTGGTAATAGGTGCATTATAGTTTTATGAGTTGTATATTTGTTGCTATAATTGTGAAGGTTTCCAAACTTAAAATGGCGTACAGACATTGTTCTACACAGCATAAACATTCAGTGTGGTTTATTTTCTTTTGTCTGTACACCACTACTAACTAGAGAAGTTGATTGCTATGCCTGCAAATGAAGGTACTACATGAAAACAGAGAAAACATTTTTCAGCACACAAAAAGCCAAACTATTTAGGTGTCCAAATAGCAAGAGATGTACAAAAGAGATGGAAGGATTGTCAGAAATGTGAATTTTGTGTCAGAAATGGAGAAGGTTAAATCTAACATTGTGGGTCAAGATAAGAGTAATCAAGATGACTCCTTCCTAAGTTATTATGGGGTAATTCATGGATTATTTGCGCCGAAAAAAATGGAATGGTGCACAAATCCCGTTTTTTCGGCGCAAATAACCCATGAATTACCCCCTATATCTTTTTAACATGCTTCCACTTCAACATCCTAATAAAGTTGCATCCAAAATACTTCCCATTTTTAACAGATTCTTATGGGCAGAAGATAATAGAGCCAAAATACCCTTAAGAGTGTTTTAAAGATCAGCTCACATGAGAGGATTTGGTTTCCCCAGGACAGCTATATATCAAAGGGCATACTCATTGCGGACACTTAGGCCCTCATTACGACCCAGGCGTTGGACCATGGTGCTAATAGCACCATGGTCCATGCCGGTAACTTACCGACTCCACCATGGCGGAATGGGGAATTACCGCCCCATTCCGAGGTTGGCAGAGCGGTAATTCCCCATGCCGCCATGGCCCTGCCCCATAGGGCTCAATGGGACTGGGGAAGGCGCTAATTACGGCACCGTAAATTACGGTGCCGTAATTAGCTCCTAGGTCCCTTTGCGGGTTGGTTTTTTAACGCCTGCTAAAAGCAGGCGTTAAAGTTCCACCCGCAAAGGGACCTCGTAATCAGGCGTTAAGGGTTTAACGGCGCCGCCACCTTTTACGGCGCTGTTAACCCCTTAACGCCTGGGTTGTAGTCATTGGATTAATGTAAATACAAAACAAATCTCGAATTGACTGCACATTGAGCAAGCTTCTGTCCTGTCAATTCCATTAGGATGTTTGCTATATATGGACAAGAATCTGCCAGTGCCCACCACACCGCCTATCATTAAGCATGTTATAGACGAATGCAAAAGAAGCAACCACTCTGGGAAGATAAAGTACTTCCTATCTCAAATGTCATGTATGGACAATCATGTGATTTAGTGGACATTTGGCAAAAGAAGAGCTATGGAGACTATGCCAAATAATTGATGGTAAACTCTGTTAGATTTCAAATTCCTTCAATTTAAATACAAATTAAAGTCAAGAGAGCAACACCATTACTGGCAATTTCAAGATCTGTTTACAACTCTCCTATCTCCCTTGAACATGAAAATTCATGATTCTGCTGCAGTAATCTCAAAGATCTCCCTCGGCAGCTACTTTCTTCTATTGAGACAGACTCAGCGCCAAAACAAAGCAGGCTATTATGGAAATAAGATCTTGGTGAAAAGATAGCCCAACTGGGTTGGAATCTGGTGTGTGTTGGGCCCATGACTTGCGTTATACTCAACAAAGGGCCATTCCCTATTTACACTGGTCTCCCAAAAGAGTATCACTGTGCAAACTGCTGCCCGGTAATCTCTGTTGGTGCTGCAGCAAAGAGACGGGATCTATTCTTCACATATTTTGATACTGCAGCAAAGCAATAGATCTCTGGAACCAAATTCTTCAACGGGTGGGCCTGGTTACAGGCTCTACATTTCCCACGCAAACGAATCCATGTATCTATTAGATCTGATTCCAGAGTTGCAGAGAATGCCTTATGTGAAACGGAAATGGATTTACAGTCATAACAGCCAAAAAATAGATGCTGCATTTCTGGAAAGTCACAAGCAAACCCTCATGTGAAGACTGGTTGCACAGTCTGGAGACTCTTTCAGCGAGGGAAAAGGTGTCTTATTAAAGGCGAGATGCGACTGGAGACCATGAAGAGACGTGGGGGGTACATTTAATAAACTCCATGAGTGCCTGAATTTGATTTAAGTGACACTTCCGCTTCTACTTTTCCACCATCCACTTTCCATTTCCTCTCTTCATACTCTTTCGTCCTCATTCCTTTTGGTATATAGGTTTTGTATAAAACAAGCCTGTTAATACCTGTTTTACTACTGAAAACTGAATAAAGTTTATTTTAAAAGACATCGCGTACATGCCTTGTTCTACACAATAGAAACGTTCAGTTTGTTTTCTTTTCTTTTGCCTATACACTACTACTAAATAAAGTAGTTTAAAAGTATTTGATGGCTACGGCTGCAAATGGAGCAACTACCTGTGCAATTGGTGGTAATAGCTGAAAACACAGATGTTTTGCAGTATACAAAAAGCCAAACTATTGGCTGAGCCAATGCTTTGCTTATATACAATAATCAAGTGTTTTCTTTTCCCTTTTCTCTTGTATTATATCCGGAACGATGTGGTAAATTTGCCTTAACAGCTTAATTACTGCTGCATTAATATAGTATCAATACGACAAAACGTACTAGGGTTCTTTTGATTTAGTAATCCAAAGAACCTCAATTATACTGCACAGCAGTGTCTCCTTCTATTCTAGCCCTTAATGGAAGTCCTTAGCAATAAAAAAGATGAACTCCTCATTAAAAGCTCAAATAAATCAAACAGAGAAATTAGGGTTAATGCATAAAGAATTGGGATCATATTTCCAAAACCTTAATCAAATTGGGTGTGTAGTACCCATGACTGGGGGCTATTGAGAAACAGCCATTGTTAGCCACTCATTGGGCAGTGCTGGGTGCATATACGGCTGGGAATGCATAACCTTGAATGCCGGCAGATGGGCACCTTGCACTAAAGTAAAGGAGGGTCCATGAGAATAGCTGTTTATTTAGGATGATGCCCTCCCCATTACAATCAATTGTCGTGCCTTATTGTTAATGAGAGGGACAAGTACTGATAATGCAGCGATATGTTTATTAAAGAATAACATGTTGATAATAATTGATCTTTTTTTTTATCTGTTTGCATTTATGTAATTACTGTACAAGGCGTGCACAGGTTAGGATTCACCGCTTGTACCAGGATAATACATGGTCCTTTTTACTAACAGACAACTTATCTCTCCCTGGTTTCGAAGAACTCAACCTAAATCATTATCCCTAAGTGTGGTGGATTGTACAGGAAACACAATACACAAGATGTCTTCAGTGGTCGAAGTGTACAAAAAGAAGTAGTGGAACTATGTTCCCTGCTGGCCTGCACCCACTCCCCACAAAACTCATCACCACAACCCTCCCACACACAATACACACACCCAAACACTTGCACCTGCTGTTTAAGGGAACCTGCACTGAAAGTACAGGTTTCAACGTCTTCCTACACTTTTATTTGAAAATGAAACAATTCCGGAACGGTTTCTTTTTCAAATAAAAGTATGGGAGCTGTAAAAGGCCATTTAAAAAAGTAGAGGAGCACCGCTCCCGAGTCCCAACCGCTCCTGCTCACTTCGACCACTGGATGTCTTGTATTTTTGGATTAAATAAGAGAACTTGATATTTGCAGGAATTGTGGGTCTAAAATGGGATGTTTAGTAATTATGATACTTCCTTCCTCCTGGGATGGGACCAGAACCCAAGCATGTGATGGGGTCGTTGCCATAGACTGAACATAGACACCAGTACAGAGATGGGACCGGGATGGAATGGAACATTGCAATGGTTGATGCAGTCGGTAGGAACCACTGACGTAGTTCTGACCAGTGGATAAAGTTGCATGTTGCTTGAGTACCACTGAATTGAGTCATACTAAAACCTGTTATTACTTTGCTTACACGGGGAGGAATCCGACATGAAGGGTTTATATGAACGCAGATTATTATCGTTTAACTCTTGGGATAAAAAGAAGAGGTCTAGCCTAGGGGGGTGCGGTTTCTAGTTCTTTGTTGTTGGAAGTCCCAGGTGCAGGTTCGAACACACTGACACCTGGAAACACAAAGGCATGAAGGAGCAAAGCAGAAGGGTTGTGCTTGGAAATGGTTGAGTCCAGATGACTGAACCCAGAGGCAAGAGAGCTAATTATGCTGCACAAACGTTAGCTGTGCACAACATTAAAAGCGTGAATGCAACAATAATGGGTACAGAATGTGCGACTACACCACACCGTACAAAGGGCTGAGGTGTTGGGCCTTTACGGGACAAAATCCATTTACTCAGGTGCAAGGCCTTTTAACTGGCAACATATATTGCCCTAGCGATTAATGGTTATAGTGAAGAGAGAAAGAGAAAGAGAGAGAGACTCCATTGAGGGTAAGCCCTAAGAGTGGTGTTAACGGTATTAGCTATGCCAATAACGCTCTGCCAGATCCAATCCGGCTCAAATTCCACCGGTTGTTTGCTGTCGCTATTACAGCCGCCACTATTTTTATAATCTTCGCCAATAACATGAAGTACACAAATTGCATCATCACAAGACCACGTACGGCAGGTGAAGATAAATGAACACAGGTGGCAGAAATGAAGCCATAGGTGATCCCAGTCCACTCAAGACGGCTACATAAGGCACACACCTTCCCCAAACACAGTTTCCAACACCATGCTGCCACTAGCCATTGCGAACTACGACATGCAGCTGCTCATGCTGCGCCTGAAAGTAGAGAGGGAGGCCAACCAGTCCAGGGCACACGAAGTACGGTGGGTTGGTGGGGGGTGATGAGGAGGAGGAGAGTCCAAGCAAGGCGTGCGCCGATCCCCAGGGTCAGGCCTTCACCCTGTGCCCTCACTGACAGCCAGTTGTTCACCCTGTATCGCCTCAACAGGGAGACCATAACTGAGCTGCTCACCACAATACAGGACCACATAGGAAGCAGGATTAACATCCGTATAGCTCTGCCCCCACTGCTAAAGCTAGTGTCTGTCCTACAATTCTTAGGAACTTGCACCTTCTAGCACTCCGTGGCCATGATGCACGGCATGGCACAGCCAACATTCTATGCAATCCTGGCCCAGGTGCTGGATGCTCTCCTGAGGCATGTGTTACACCACATCTCACTGCCCACCACCCCAGCACAGGTGCACGCCATGAAGGCACCGATCTATGCTGTTGCCCAAATGCCAAATGTAATCACAGCCTTAGACTGTACCCATGTGGCATTGGCCCCACAGGCCCATGAAGCAGTATACCGCAACCGTAAGCACTACCACTCCTTAAATGTGCGGGCGACCTGGGATACCAACCTGTATATCACCCACTGCTGTGCCCGTTACCCTGGTTACGATCATGATGCCATGGTCCTACGTAACCGTACACTGCTTGGATACATGCAGAGGCACAGAGGGCAACAGACATGGATAGTGGATGAGCTAAACTGTCAGCCTGCAGGCGCTGCAATGCACCTAACCAAATGCGGGGCCTGGGAATGCGAGCAATACCACAAAGCATGGCATGACAAGTGAATTCAGACCTGCCCACCTCCCACACCAAAGTCACAGTAAATAGCAGGGACATGCACATGTCGGACATACCTGGATGGTGAATCCGATGAACACATACATTAACAACTGCAAACACGCACATGACTACAGGTATCACAATGCAACTTGCATAATGTACATCAGCGGCAAGCGACCAGGTTGCATGTTGAGTGTATACAATGCATAATATGAGTGACACAACATGCACAAAGATCGCAAAGAGACATGCCATGCAATGATGCCCCAAATGCATGCATATGATGTACAATGCCATGATGCCATGAAATGCCCCCCTCCCAATACACTGATTCATGTCTGTGCCTCTCTCCATGCAGGTGACTCTGGATACCCGCAGCTGCTCCGGCTCATGGCACCTGTGCGGGATCCACAAACACCACAGGATATTGCCTACACCCACGCTCACAGCAGGACCTGTGTGCACCTAGAGTGGACCTTTGGCCTCCTGATGGCCAGTTTCAGCCTATTGGACCGCACAGGGGGGGCCCTGATGTACTCGCATGAAAAAAGGGGCAAAATAGTGCTTGTGTGTTCCATGCTACACAATACTTGCCTCCAGCAGAATGTCCCTCTACCCCCTGATGTTGACATGCCACCCCCAGAGGGTGAGGATGGAGTGCCTGTGGCAGATGCAAATGCACGTATTGCCAAAGAAGATGTCAGGGATGGGTGACTGGCTCACCAGGGACTGATAGACAATTTCTTCTGAGACATACACATGACACATGCCATGCTCTGCCGTTTCACGCCCACATCAATCAATGAACATAACCAAGACACAATGAGGAATGTCCTTGCATTGATGTATTTCATCTATTTTAATGTAATTATGTGTACTAACTAACCCTCTTCCCCCGGCCACCACCAACACCCCAGCACACTATCCCGCCTCCCCACCTCCAAAACACCCCAGAACACTAAGCCCCCCTCCCTCACCCTCAAAACACCCCAGCACACTGATCCCCCCTCCCACCACCAACACCTCAGCAAAGTATCCCCCCGGCACCCCACCACCACCAACACCCCAACACATCCACTGTGGGCAAAAGGTGTGTCAAAGTCACTTCCATGGCCTCTTCCCCTTCAGGGCTTCCCCCAATGATTTGGACGCCAAATGGCATTCTGACTGGCGCCTGTGTGTGCTGGGCTGGGACCCCTCAGTGTGGGTGCCCAAACTGGAGAGTATTGACCCAAGCCCCCGGATGTTCTGCAGGGCGAGTTAGTTGCTTTGATGGATAGCTTCTGCAAGGGCCGAGATCCCTTCGGTCATCTCCCTGACATGCTGGCAATACACAGTCAGATGCCTCTGCCCTGTTCCTGACCATTGCTCACATGATCCTGCGGGTGGCACCTTGCAGGCAATCGTAGATTGCCCAGACGTGTTCTGAATGCGTGTGGCCAATGGCCTCCATCTCTCTTTGCCACCTCTCCATTGCATCCAGCCTCTGTAGGATGGCTTGGCTTGGTGGTGTGTGGTGAATGGGAAGGTGGCTGTGCTGAGGCTCAGGGCTGTAAGCCAGAGAGCCATATGATGGCTTGTCCACATCCGGCTCAGGTGTCTGCGCACGCTGGTGGCAGGGTAGGCTCTCTGGGGTGTGTGGTCGATCATCAGGATGTGTCACTGGGCTTATATCCCCCTGTGACTCCACGATGGCCCTGCCAGCAAGTGTGACCTCAGTGTCTGCCACCGCAGCTGTGGGAGTGGATTCAGTGGCCATGGAGGTGCTCTGGTGGCTTGTGGCATTGGCGCAGGGCCTGCACCGCCACTTGCAGGCTTGGCCTTGCTGGGAGCAGATGTAGCATGGCCGTCCTTGCGCCTCACTGTGGATTGTGTGCACCTTTGTGGGGTGGTGGTGGCTGACCTTGAGGGCCTGGAGGCATGACTTCCCGATGGGCCTCAGATTCTTCTGGGGATGTATGAGGGCCTGTAGGGAACATATGAAATGTTGTCAGGTATGGTTCTTTCACGTGTGTTGTCATGCAAGACACATGTTCTATGGTACACAGTGGCACGCCACATAACTGGGCAGATGGGCATGGTTGGTCAGGGGATATTGCATGTAGGCACAACATTGTGGGAATGGTTGCAGCCATGTGTGTGTGACACATGGCCAGGTGGCCTTTGGCCTGTGTGTGGGGAAGGCAGGATGTCCATTCTGGGGCAGATGATGTATTGAATGCATGCTCCTGGTCCTTCATGCACCCACATTCCCTTCCCAGGTGACACAATGCCTTGTGGGAGTGGGTGTGGTGGCTTTGTCTATGGCAATGCCATGGCTCTATGGGGCGCTGCTGTGCAGCTTGCAGTGTTGCGCTGTGGTGTTCTGTGTTAGGCTTGCTACACCCATGTTGATTTAGGGGAACATGTACTTCCATGGGGCTCGTCTGCCATGCCAACATGGGACGTGTTGGTGTAACTGCTGTACGGTGTCCTGTTTACTCATGCACCAGCAGGGGTGTGGTGTGCATTGCACATGGATTGGTCACTTGCCACCCCTCGACACGGCAGTAATGCTCAAGGGTGCACTTGGTGCCCTGCCCCCTGGCTGCTGCGGAGGGTGGCTGATGTGGCATCCTGTCACTTCACCCTGATTGTCCAGCCCAGCTGCTGGGTCTGCTGGCATGTGTCCCTGTCCACTATAGCGTCTTGTGCATGCTCATTTGCTGTGTGGTGAGTGGGGGCGGTGGGTTGACTCACCTCTTGCCTCCTGGCTGCTGGCACCCACCTCTGCCCCTCCAACTCCCTTGATGCCCTCCATATCGAAGACAGTGCTGCATTCTTCCTCCCAGGGTGTGAGGATTAGCGGCTCGACAGTTGCACCTCCAGTTGCCAGGGACTCCTGGCGGTGTTGGGCCAGGAGTCTCCACACCATGACCCTGAGGTTGTTCCACCGCTTTCTACTGTCCTCGGCATCACAGGGGGCACTGGCCACTGCACTCACCTTCTGGCTGATGGCATGCCAGATGGCAGTCTTGCTCTGGCCAGTTGTCTTTCTCTGCCTAATGCCATAGAGTTTGTCGCAATGGCCACTACCTCATTAGTGAGGACCACCAGTTCGCCCTCACTAAATTTAGGCTTCCGCAGCCAGTACTCAGGCTTATTGTCTCGGTTCCTCTCCTGAGACAAGTTTGCTGTCTGTCAGGTCCAGGTGGCAGCAGGAAGTAGGTGATTCTGGTTGGATTGAGTTTTTAAAGATGGCTGCCTCCATGTTTCTGTTCCAGCGATGACACCATTTCCGCCGACGCTAATAGCACTGGGGACACTGACAATAGCAATTATTTGGGTTGTGGGCCTTATTTCGGCCCAGTTTCTGCCAGGCTGTATTAGCGTTACTGCCGTAGTGGGGTGCGCGTTCACGCCAGGTTGTGATTCGGCACTAATGCACGACCTGGTGGTAACGCTAATTCCGCTCGGCGGAAATTGTGCCAAGATTCCGCCGGACTCGTGATCAAGCTCTCTGTAGTCTAGCCCAGTCATTTATGAGTATATTAGTCATTTGAGTCATTTATGAGTAGATTGTACACACTTAGGGCCTGATTCACAGAAGCATTTTATAATGACCCATCCCATAAAAAAATGCTCTGTGAATCCGGCCCTCAGACTCACAATGAGGTGGAATGATGGTCACCTTCAGGACTCAGAACAGGGCTGAATTAAAAAGAAATTGGTATGGGGATGGGTGCAATGCTTTGAGAAGTAAGCTACGGATAGTCTTAAGGAAAGGAAACCGAAGTGTGCTAAGGAACATAAAGAGAAAATCAAACAGAAGTGAAAACTGAAAGAAATGCTATTATTTAGTCGTGTAAACAATGAAACTAGCATTGAAAGAATGGCAACCCAATTATTTCCTTTGAAATAAAATGCAGACATTCGCAATCAGGTTTCAAATAGGAAAGAAATACAAAATCTGTGTTGCATCATCCTATTCTTGCTTAGACACCAATTTCTGTGCCAGGTGAGATTTACTGGGCAATCAACACAGCAGTTTTAACAGGATTTCCCTTGTCTGCCCCTTGTATCGTAGACATAGGTGGAAGCATTACATCATAGGTGAACCCAGTTTAATGTATAACCATTGACAGTAGATGACGTATGCGGGTAGCGCCCAGGCAACCATGCTCCCTGGCTCCTTGTGGGTCACAGTTGCTGACCTGGGTTACACTGGCTAGCCACACTGCATGAGGAGCCCAGACACAGAGGGAGGGGGAAGGCTGGGAGATTGACAGAGAGTTGACTGGTGCAATGATGTCCGACTGTCTCTGGACATAACAGAACTCGCCAATATTACTTTATGTGGACTCTTGCCCATCTGTGCAACTCTTTCAAAATCTGATTACCAAAGATACACAAGGATCAGCTGGATCTTGTTAGTATTTTTTATATAATTTAATTTAAACATATATTACAGCTCATTAGACTTTTTATATATCTATACGCATTCTATATCATACATATCAAAATCAACCAAACCTCTTAAAAATACATAATTAATCTACATACAAATTCAATAACATCACACATGTCATTAAAAACCTAAAACACCTGTACAATTCATGATAATACGATAAGAAAGTATTTGCATTGTTTTAGCATCTGATGATAAAAACACCTCTGCGATACATACAAAATCATTACAGAAAAATAACTACAATATTATGATGTCTGACACAACTTACTGCAATAAAAGAAAAATATCTGCCACATTATCCCACCACTTAGTCATATGGTGTGCAGTTGGGCCTCGAATCACCTTAACCCAAAGCAGGCACACAATTTAAGAAGCGAGTGCACGTTTGTTAGAAATGCAAGTTTATTGTACAATCAGCCGGAAGAAGCTAGATGATGCTGTAGAGACAAACTAACCTGAGTCATTACTTCACACTATATACATTTTGCAACAGTTAAAACACTTCCACATATTGTATTACAAATCATCCCCGCCACACATGATTGCTCAGACCTATACAAATGAAATCCAATCTTCTCTAATTCCCACATTCTCATTGGTCACATTTATCTAACTACCATCGTCAGCTCATATTTACAGCATACCCCTTTTTGGGATTTGTCCATGGTAGGTCAGGACATCATTACATAGTTACACATTTAAAACACAAACATAATTAATTTCAAGTTCCAGCTGGCCTGGGACCTTCTAACCCCAGGCGTGATGCAGATGGTTTGCCAGGACACTTCAAACAATATGGGGAGGGGAAGAATAAACAAGTTTCCTTCGGGTTGGTGTTAACAATCTCACCCGTCCAGACTTGCTGGACAATATAATCTTGGAACAACATAATCCAAACGACTACCAATCCAACACGGATGGCCTCCGGACACAACCTGAGAAAATAATTTAAACCCATAAAGTGTTTGACAACTCTGTCCTTGGCTGCCCTTGCACCAAGCTTATCGCTAGGTCACGAACAAATGGCTGGATTACAATAAATAATAAGCTCCCATGCACTTAAAAAGATTGCATCTTGATTCTGTAATACTGCCAAGTCATAACCCAGGTTCTAAATAAAGGGGTGTACCTGCACTCAATCCCTGGTCCTTCAGGTAAGGTATATAGATTTCAAACAGAAGAGTGGACCAGTGGATAAGGATGACACTAATTATTCAAAATTTGAATCAATAAACATATAATACATCATTGTATGTACTGCTTTAAAATCATCAATTCAATTCAAAATCATATATTTCATATATCCAGCTTCCATACTCAATCCCATCCTCACTCATTCATACATTAATTTCTAAAAACAAATTTGACAATTTATACATTATGTATTGGTCTACTAATACAGACGTTTCCAAATAATTATTATCACAATTGTCTACGGCCCAGTCCTTATTTTCAGGTGTCGTTTTTTATCTGGATTATTCGTTAGCTAGATTGTTCACATAAGCGTTGACACGTGTTTCGGTCCACATATAACAGAACTGACTGTCTTTGATTTTTTCGAGACCTTCTTCAGGACGTAGGGCAAGATCAAATAGGTATGCACTTGTATTTGAAATGGTATAAGCCAATGGTATAAGGCAATTACCTGATTTTTAATCACTAGGTCGAGAAAACTTACAAGCGGGAAAAGGGTGTGAGCATGGGGGCTACATTTACCCCGATGTCGCAAATCTATATATGGAAAACTATGAAAACAAATTAATTCTCGGCAATGGAAATTCTCTCAGCACTCATCCCACGCTTAACTCCCATCTTTGTACTTGGCATCGCTATATTGATGATGTTTTTCTCATTTGGAAGGAGTCTATTTCATCTTTGACAGAGTTCCATGGGTGGCTTAACCATGTGACAATAACATTAAATGTACCTTGGAATATAATCATCGACAAGTACGTTTTCTCGACCTAGTGATTAGAAAATCAGGTAATCGCCTGATCACCACTCTATTTAAGAAACCAACCGACAAGAATTCCCTTCTCCACTTTAATAGTTTTCATCCCTCCAGCCTATGCCAAAATTTACTTTATGCCCAATTCTTACAAATAAGCAGGAATTGTACAGATAAAGATGATTTCAAAATCCATGCTGAAAAACTGAAGGAGAGATTGGAAAATAGGGGATACCCTAAAAGGTTGGTGAAAGATCATCTGAAAAGAGCACAATTCACTGTTCGAGAGATATGCTTGACCACCCGAGAAAAACAAAAGAATAAACGTTTAGTGTGTGTAACCACATTTAACCCTATTAGTGGTGACGTAAAAAGGATCATAAACATGCAATGGGACTTAGTCAAACAGCCTGGGTCGCTATTGCAAAAACCCATGTTTGGATTTAAAAGGAACTAGAACCTCAGGAAGAAACTGGTCCACACTTATAAGGATCCCATAAGGGAACAATCAATCACCACACAGTGGGGTTTACCACAGATTCTGGGGCACTATAAGTGTGGCAAATGTGTGCCATGTCCACTGACAGAGAGCAAGCGGGGGTTCCATTATGGTAATCGTACATGGAAAATGAATTGCCATACGAACTGCTTAACAAAAAATGTGATCTAAGTGATTTTTTGCCCTTGCCAACTACTCTATGTTGGTAAAACTACACGAGATGTGAGACAGCGCATATCTGAACATAGGAGCTGCATAAGAAATCATGTTGCAGATAAGCCCCTTGTAGAACATTTTATGAAACTAAAACACAAGGACACTGACTTAAGATGGTTTGTGCTGAAGCATGTAAAAATCAATATGAGAGGTGGTGACATGGGCACAGTATTGCACCACATTGAACAACGGTGGATCCACACTTTGGATACTGTACGGAATGGTTTAAACGTGTCAGTTGAGTGGAACGCTCCCATCTCAAGAAATTGAATACACACCATGTATTCTTTTATGTAGTATGTGGCAGGTGGCATGAGATATATTTAAACATTTAAAGATAGTAGTCAGTGTGCCCAACATATGGGATATACTTGATGACATGTGACAATACCATAATGAGCGCTGGACTCACATTTGGGCTCAACCATCTAACCGATACAAGAAAGAAAGCTGATCAGTATGATGCTTAGTAGTGCTATGACTGAGATCCCGTCACCAGTAAGTGAAGGAGGATATGGGGATGAGCATAAAGAGTATCAGTCCTTTTCTATGCATTTCCCTATAAATATGACCACACTTATGGTTTGAATTTCTGTTCCATTAATTTTCTGTATAATATTTTCCTTATTTTAGAAAACGTTTTCCCTTTTTTAAAGTAAACTTTAATGTGACTATTTTCTTTGAATTCTTCATATTGTGGTCACGCCAAGTAACGCATCGATATACACATAAACTAACAAACTGATGGTCCCATATTAATTCCGTCTACTCTTGTATGAATCTATCATCAAGAGGAACCAAGTCCACCCTTTGTGTATAGCATGGTTGGTAAAAACATTAGTCCCTTGTTGTATGATCTCACCATCAAGAGGAACTAAGTCCATCCTTTGTGTTTAGCACGCTTGGCTGTGCTATAAAAAACGTTAGTCCCTTGTCTATGTTGCCAATCAGGAAACACGAGGGCTGTGAGGAGACTGTTGCGGCACGCTCGGCAGTGATCCTTTGCAAGTTACATATCGGTAAGCCCCGAGTTCGAGTACATGCGGCATTGATGAGAATGCGTGCAGCATTCTGTTTTGCATGTGTAGTAGAGTTACGCTGATATTATTTACGGAGAGGGAGAACCTCTCCTCAGCATGACACATGGGTAGGCAGTTTTATCGAGGCTGCCGGAACTCGGTGACACAGCGTTTTTGCTGACAGCATTAAGTGGAAGCGCTTAGGACATTTGGTTCTTGTATGAAGTATTTTTATAATCACGATGGAGAAAGAGTGATTACCTCTACCATGGGATACCTCTGGTGACAACACCCAGGTCATATGGGGACATGTTTACGCTGCAATATGCCGCCGACAACACCATAATTCCAGGCCACTTGATAAATAATATGCCGGATGCTTAATGTGTGATGGCACAAAAACATAACTAAGAATGAAAGATTTGTTAAGGGTGTATCATAAACAAATGACTAAATCACTGCGTATATCACGTTATAATGACGTACTTCTTTGCATCCCCGCAGGAATTGCTCCTTTTTCAAAAATCTTTTTAAAAACCATTGATGTTGAATTTATTTGTTGAGGCTTAGAGGACATACATCAACAATGACCCGACTCATAGTGTGAATAGGATTTCGGGTGAGTGAACATTCATCTGTATCAGTTATGGTTGATAGAAAGTGTAAATAATTTAGACAAAAAGACACACCAGAATGTTGGTTTTTCTAGGTGTCTGGAGGCGGAGGTAATCCGGCTACATCTAGGAACACTGAAAATAATACAGAGTGGCCAAAAGCAAGTTAAATTGCAAGTTCATATGGTTATCTATGATATTATGAATAGAAAGTGGAAATAAGTAAATACAGAGAATTTAGCATTGTCTCTGTTGATTCACAGGTTCTCAACAAGGTCAGAGATACCATGGAGGATTTACGCCAACTATCTACTCGCCATCCCTTGAATTGATACACAGAGGTGAGTAGGTTGACGTGTTTATTTATGTAATACACATGTGACAATATAAGTCACGAAATAAGTAATATGGATGACACTAGATACTGATGGCTTTTATGTTTGTTTTTTAGATCTGAAATTAATTGGCTTATACCATTCCAAATACAAGTACATACCTATTTGATCTTGCCCTACGTCCTGAAGAAGGTCTCAAAAAAATCAAGACAGTCAGTTCTGTTATATGTGGACCGAAACACGTGTTGACGCTTAAGTGAACAATCTGGCTAACAAATAAACCAGATAAAAAACGACACCTGAAAATAAGGACTGGGCTGTAGACAATTGTGAAAATTATTTGGAAACGTCAGTATTAGTAGACAAATACATAATGTATAAATTGTCAAATTTGTTTTTAGAAATGAATGTATGAATGAGTGAGTATGGGATTGAGGATGGAAGATGGATATATGAAATATATGATGATGAATTGAACTGATGATTTTAAAGCAGTACATACAATGATGTATTATATGTTTATTGATTAAAATTTGTAATATTTTGAATAATTTGTGTCATCCTTATCCACTGGTCCACTCTTCTGTTTGAACCCCAAGTCATAACCCAGCCTGGCTGTAAATGACCATCTGTAATGTCACGGCTACTCATTGCCTTCCCTCAGCCTCCAACCCTACACGACCAGTTTTCCCAGTCACACAGAGTTCACCTTGTAAATCCCTGGCTGCAGGGCATGGGCAAACTATGAAAAAGCAAACGGCATACAGATTTGTACATTCCACATGTACCCCCAACTGTCCCAAAACACATCTCCCTCAAGACCCCCATGTATGAATGTCGGTGTATATATGTTCAAAAGATTGCGTCCTCCTTCCAGTCGTTTCTTCATGGCAAATCTCCTTTCTCGCATGCATTATGAAGCTCCTGTAGGATCTTTGTGGCACACCATACCTAGATTGCATTTACATTTCCTCAGCGGTTTTGACATTTATCTTGCTGTCTGTGTGCAAATCTAAATATATCAACTTACACACAAGTTAACGCTAAAAGTAACACATATACCATTCTCATTAACTACGCTAGATATATGTAAAATTGAACATTGCGCCAACTTCGCCATCCCCCTCAGTCACCAATATGGTGCACACAACGTGAACCCCTCTTTCTCATTGGGACTTTTCCTGACAACCCCAACATTCACCAACTTAGTTAATACTTTAACTAATAAACAACATTCTTGTTCTTCAGAAACATCTTCTCTGGGAAATACCCTTCAATCATCTCTCTCATTGGTCCCAATATGGGCATACTCAACCGCTGAACAAACCCAACTTGTCCCCCATCCATTTCTGCAATCTACCCGTTGCTCCACACAATAATTCCAACTTGGTGGCGGTCACATGACAGCTTCAGTCTGAGTACCCATGTGATATGAAATGGAAGTGGTTCTAGCTTTAGACAGGGTCACAGTCATCATGACAGCTGCTTTTGGTACCTGGGCATCATAAGAGCCTTGCGAATAAAATTACCGGCCTACAAACTGAAAATAAAAGACAACAACTGGCCAATAATAGCCCAACCCCCCTCTAGACCTCCTATCCCTAGCCCACCTACCACCTCTAATACTAATCTGGGCTTCACCTTCAAAATAGTAACCACACTAGAAGTGCAAAAAATCATAACCTCCCTCAAACCGTCAAATTGCCAAGGCGACAGTTGCCCGCACAGATTATAAAAGATGCAGCAAGAGACCTCACCCCCTTCATTTCTAAGCTCATAAACGTGTCATTCTCCACCAATTCGGTACCCAATAATCTGAAACAGTCATGGGTCCTCCCGCTACTAAAAAAACAGACCCTGGACCTAGCCATCCCCACAAATTACAGGCCTATCACAACTGTTCCCTTCCTGTTAAAAATCCTTGACAGAGTGGCTTACTTGCAAATTCAGCAATACCTAGAGTCCAACCAATTACTCGGATTGCGTCAGTCTGGCTTCCGGCCTCAACATGGAACAGAAACTTCCCTTGTTGATCTTAAAAGTCAGATTGGCGAAATTATAGATAAGGGCAAGGCTGCCACCCTACTCCTCTTAGATCTCTCAGCAGCCTTCGACCTGGTTGACCATAAAATACTCTGCAACCACCTCTCCACCGCCACCCACTTTTCCCCCTCTGCTGTCATGTGGATACAGTTCTTCCTGGCCAATAGAACCATGAGAGTCTTCTCCCCGGTGGCAGCAGTAGACCCTATCCCTATCACCTGTGGTGTCCCACAAGGATCATGTGTTTCACCCACCCTATACAATATCTTTACAAAGCCCCTCTTTGATAAACTGGATCGTCTGGGTGTCACCTACACAAATTACGCGGATGACACCCAGATACTCCTCACCATCTCAGGCAATTACAATACTGATGTAACCAGGATCAATGAAATCTTCTCAGTCATTCAGGCATGGATGGCCACACATGGCCTTTGCCTGAATGACGAGAAGACTGAACTGCTCATTGTTGGTTCACCGAACAACTTACAAAAACTCAGCCCCAACTACTCCAACATCATAATTGATGGTAATACTATCCCGGTCGCCAAAAACGTGAAAACACTTGGCTTCTATCTCGATGCTAATATTAACCTCACCAAGCAAGTCAACTCGACCGCCTCAGCCACTGCCTATACAGGAAAATTAATTAGAGCCTGTAGACCATTTCTCTCCTCTAACAGTTGCCTCACGTTAGCCAGAACTCATACAATCTAAGCTAGACTATTGCAACAGCCTCTACTTAGGGGCCAACCAAGCGATAATCGGTAAACTCCAAGTTCTTCAAAATAATGCGCTATGGGCAGCGCTAAATATTCCCAGGCGTGAGCACATCTCTGCTACTAGAACTACATGCAAATGGCTCACCATCCAACATAAAATTGATCTAAAAACCCTCTGCCTCACTTACAAAGCTCTCAACCATCTAGCCCCCCACCTTACTAACAAATTCACCATGAAATCTTCCATCAGAACCACGACATCTTCCAATACCCTATGTCTCACAGTACCTAGATTTACCTCTAAAAGAGCCGGAGGCTCGAGCTTCACTGTCCTCGCCTCCCAACTCTGGAACCCCTTGCCACTGAACATTAAGCCATCCAAATCCTTCCCGTCTTTCAGGAAACTCGCCATTGGGTGGCTCCTGACAAAAAGTCAACCTTTAAGTTAGACTTAGTTATAAATTGTACATATTGCACATGCCTAATTTATGTAATTATTGGTTGCTATCACCTCCACTGTCTGTATATTCTGTATATAACTGTTGTTAAAGTATCACTGCTTATTACCATGTATTGTGCCTTGTAACCTGTAAGCGCTCTTTTACTCCCGGGGACGGAGCGCGATAGAAATAAAATAAACAAACAAACAAAGGAATAAGACAAACATTGGCATTAAGATCTTGACAGCTAGGCTCATCAAAGATGACAGCCAAGAAAAAAGAGTCCAACCAAGGGTCATTTGTGATTCCTGCCTCGTTCTCTATGACCACCCTAAGCTTGTGCAAAGCAGTGATTGTTTGTGTCAGAGTCCCATTCTCCGAATCATTAGGAGACATAAATGTACAGCAGACACTTCCAATCTTCTGACATACCACTCCCTCCATACCTATTCTGCAAGGCAATGAGCCTCAGTGCCCATAGTTCTTCCTTGATGACACTGAAAGCTGATTCAGAGGAATTCACAAATACAATAACGTTTATAAAGTCAGATGGAGATTTTTTTCTCCTTCCTCCAGGCACCTGGTGTCGAAGCAGCTGCAAACACAAATTGTCTCCAGGTGACCTATCAAGTCACGTGGAGACAATTTGTGTTTGCAGCTGCTTGGACACCAGGTGCCAGGAGGGAAGAGAAAAACCCCTCCATCCGACTGAATAAACGATATTGCTCCGGAATGTCCTTCAGAGGTTTTGGAGATGCCAGCAAGATATAGTTCGACTGCTTAGACCGTCGCGATAGTCCCACCTTTCCATGATCAGGCAAAGTAATTGGGGTGTCCATGTATGATGATACAGGGGATGCAAGTGACACAGGGGACACAGGGGGAACGGAACAGATGTGGCTTTGAGCATCAGGCGGGCAAGGATTAAGTGTTCCTCAGGAATAACACAGGCAGGCCCATTTAACGTGGTGAAACTGTACACACCTTGCCATGTTGGAGGAAATTTTCTGTAAGCATACTGTCCACAAATGCAAAATGCATCAAGAAACACAGCTGTAACTCCAGCCAGATCACCGATGCGAAGCACGCAGCTGCAGTTCTCATTTGTGCCAACAGGCACCATGCCATCTTTATATATAAAGCTGAATGTATGTATATGTGAGTGTATGTTTGTCCGGCTATACAAATCCGCACAGTTGAACCCACATCTACCAAATTTTACATGGATTCCACTTTTGTCTGGGGCAAGATAGTAGTCTATGTTTGGATGCAAAAATCTTAAATGCAAAAAAAATGTGTATGTTTGTCTGGCTATACAAATCCACACCGTTGAACCCACTGCTATCAAATTTAGCATGGAATCCTCATTTGTGTGGGGCATGATTGTAGTCTATGTTTGGATGCAAATAATATACTCCGTAGATACCCTAATTTACTGATGCTCACCCCGATTTACTACACTAGGTACTAGAAGGAGGCAAAATTTGGAAAAGTGTGTGAGAAAAATGTTCCATATGTTGGTTATTCCTTTAACATGTATTAGTACTGTAAACAGTTCAAAAGTGTTTATCAAAGCATTATTAAATGGAATTAAAAAAATATTTTTTTTATCCTGCTACTCGATATATGGGAAATGGCAAGGTTACAGTTTACTTAAGTTCATTCACGAGAAGAGAGCACAATCAATCAATCTTTCTTGGATATTTTCTCAAATGTCCTAAAGCCATTAAGTGACTCAAACATGCCGCACAAAAAACGAACATCACTTGGAAAAGTTATATCTGATGCAAAGCAAAAATCAATATCAAGAGTTTCTAAAACACAACAAACAGCAGCATGACTTGCTGACCAGAGGACAAGAGCAACATCCTCCAGGGCACATGGGACACCAGAGCAAACTGAAGCAAGATTTGCTGACAAGAGGACAAGAGCAACATCTTCCAATATCTGCATGAAAAGACTGAATAAAAAAGCCTGAGTCCCAAAAGCCCAATTTTATTTTTTATTTTTTCCCATTTGTCCGCATATATGTATGCGGGGGGAGACCCCCACAACTACCCACCTTACCCCTATACATTTGTTATTAAATTGACCCCCCACACACATATATATATATATATATATATATATATATATATATATATATATATATATATATATATATATACTTACCCTGCCTGAAGTTTATCAGCCTTGAAGATATATATATATATATATATATATATATATATATATATATATATATATATATATATATATATATATATATATATATATATACACACACACAAATGTGGCCGGGCTTTGGGGCTTCAGTCTTTTTGCCCTCTGTCTTTTTGGGTGTTTCCACATCTTCCAGGGCACATGAGAATTCACTCGATCAGAACACGGGCAACGGCGGGTATCCCAGCTAGCTGCCCTTAAAACACAGAGAAAAATGTGTAAGTATCTGTATCTCAATAAGTTTTTCTGACTCCTTGAGCCACGTCAGATCTCTTTAGTACTTTTGCCACACATTTCCACATTCTTGGTTTACACGTGCCACCCCTTCTTCTGATAATCCCCTCATTCCTCCAGCTCTACAACTCTTCACCCCTTGCTCCCATTGGTTGTTTATGATAATGGTCCCTTTTAAACACAACTGGGCTCTTTCCGTACAACACACATTCTTCTGCTCTTTGCGATCTGTGGTCGAACATTCTTCGTCAACAGGTAAAATATATGCTGTGACTGATTGCCATTAAAACTGGCCTCGAACCCTGCACAAAGCTAGGTGCACTAGACACAGTGCCTCTACTAACTCTATTTTATCCGGGATAAACATCCTAAGGACACCAGAAACATGGGGGATGAGAGAGCAAAATCCTACAGATCTCTCTCTCCCCACCCTCCTCATATGGCTATACCATAATTTATCTGTTGCAAAACCTTGCGCATCTACTATCGAATCTGAATGTACATTGTCCTCATTTCCCAGGAAATCAGGTCAACATTCCTTTGTGACCTCAATAGCATCTCATCAAATTCTATAATACTAGATGCATTTAAATTGTTCACATCCATGCCGTTTGCCATCTTTGAACATGTAAACAAGGAAAACGTGAAAGACAAGTAATCAATCATTCTAATATACATTTTAAATCCAAGGTTTTTTCCTATTCTTGAAAAATAACAATTACTGGTTTTCGTTCGTTCCCCCCTTTCTACTGGAGTGAATTGCAAATCCTTAGGGCATGCTTAACATTGAGCCTGCTCCTGTGCCGGTGGAGGGTCACCGGTATCCCTTCGTATGTCGCTGATGTGGACTCAGATCTTGCTGCACTCCACCTTCACATCAGTGGGAGTTGCATAAATCCCGCTGTGCAGCCCAGGGAATCGCCGCTCAATCCAGTGTTGGACAAAGGTGCAATTGAAGACCAGGTCCCTGGGGAACAGTTTTTGCTGGTGCAGATCATCAGATTCTTTACCACTTCCTCCTGTAGAATGTTGGTGGGAAGACACATCCTGTGAAGATATAGTTCTGACACTTTTGGTTAAGGTGCTAAGGTACTCTCTAAACTCCTCACCCAGGACCTCTGCAAATGTATGTGCATCTGATGCTGAGTGTACAGGTGAGGGCAGTGTGTGTACCCTATGCCCAGCCACAATCTCATGAGGGCTAATTTGGTGATCTTTACCTGGCGGATTCCTCAAATAAAACAGAACAATTGGTAGGCAATAGTGCCAGTTTTTATGCATATCACTAAATATTCTCAACAATCGAGACTGGAGAACACCCTTTTTTAAAAATCCATTTACACATTTCATGATAAAAATGCATTTACAAGTTGTGCAATGGTTGTAGTCTCATTGCATCCTCCTTGTAGTTTCAATATAAAACAAAAACAACATTAGTCCTTGTAAAAAATAATCAGCCTGTATCCAGTTCATCAAATAATAAATAAAGGATGAAGCTGATAAAGGCTATGCAGTGGTGATCTCTGATATCATTCTTAGCGTCGCCTGCCAGATATGATATGCTGTGCAGGTAACCACCAAAGAAGTAGCCCCAATCAAAGTGCTCCAAAACTGATCAGCCTGCACATCTGACATTTGTGTCACAAAGGCTTGATATCCCTTCTGATATTGCGAACTAAGATTGGTACACTATGTTAAAAGGTGCCGTGATGTCTTAATCGCACAATTGCACATTCTACAAACCCCATCTGCAAGAGGAACCTTCGAGCAACAGCCTATATATTCATATATGGGTAAAATGTTAAATCGCATATAGCAAGCAGACCTTCTTAGATCTTTAGTAAACATTTTGGTTATGCATGTGTAAGGCTTGTTCAGGAGAAAACTGTGTCTGCTATATTCATGATATCTCTTTTTCCCACTCAAGTTACAAATGGTGTATGCCCTATCCCAAATTAACGTTTTTTTCTTCAACTTATTCAATACATCATGATCGATCAAATCTATGGCTGCAGCAGAGCTAGTGTCTGATATTAAATTTATGTCATGAAAATGAAGATGTTGAGTTCCTTTTAATGCAGCCAGAAAGGTGTTGAAACCAGGAGCCTCATTACGAGATGGGCAGAATGGGTTTAGCGGCGCCGGTAATCCCGCTCAGAACGTCTGGTCAGACAGACGTCTTTTGCGGGTCCCGCAAGGGGACCAGGGAGCTAATAACGTGCCTGTTATTTACGGGCCCGTTATTAGCTCCCTCCCCATTGCCATTGAGCCCTATGGGGGCTGAAATGGGGATGGGTTCCTTCAATGAGGAATTTCCAGGTCCTCCAAGGTTGGAATGGCCCGCTAATTCCTCCTTGAAGGAACCTAGACCTGGAACCCGATATGGAGGCAGCCAGGCCCTTATTAAGGGCATGGTTGCCTCCATACTCGTAATGAGGCCCAAGGGACTTGATATCTGCGTGAGAAAAGACCTGCAAGGGTCTCCCTATTAAACAAGGGAGAAACTGGGAAAAGATATAATTTGCAGTGTTTTATACACCAACTGGCCCGTAAGGACTGAAGGCCCATCTCACAGCGAAAAGCCTCCACCAGGACTGCATTTGGAAACCCAGAATACATCTGAGGATTTTCTCCTCCAGTTTTTCCAGCCAAGCAATATAGGGCTTCGAGAGCTGTTCTAATTATGTTAGTCCTGGGACGATGCTGGTAGTATAAATGGCTAATAATCCTTCAATGTTATTCCCACCTCGTTTTGCCAAGACGTGTTTAATCACTGACCATTGCCGTAGAATTTTGGTCTTGACGTAGTCTTCATGGCAGAAATAGGTAGGAGCTGTGCAAATAAGGAAGCCCAGACAAATGTAGCTGTCTAATACTTCCAATGTAGAATTATTAAGTTTCCAAATGAAAAAAAAAGTCCACCCTCAGTTTACCACCAAGTGTGAGTACCTTTGACTTGATGGTATTAATGGCAAGGTGGTTGACGGACGCATAGGCCTGCAGAGCATCTATCGACTGCTGGAGCCCAATCTGCGTACAGTCCATGAGAACAGTATCGTCCGCATACATTAACCACAGTATGGACCCCGTACCTATCCGCATAGGAAAGTTGTGGATCTCTCTCAGCGTTTCGTCCAAGTCTGAAACATATAGGTTAAACAGCAGGGGTGCCAATATGCACCCCTGCTTGAGTGCTACATTTGTTCCAAGCTGTGACAAGATCCCTCCCTTCTGGTTCAAACGGATAGTTACCAAAGTGTCTTGATACAAGGCCATAATAAGATACAGAAGCGAGGGGTCCAGACCCTATTCTGGCAGTTTGCACCAAAGCAATGGCCGAGAGATGGAATCGAAAGTCTTGGAAAAGTCAACAAAGCAGATGTATATTTTGCGCTTGCTAATTGCCATTTCTGAGGCAAAAAATTGTACAGTGCTGTGTGACTTTCTGAAGCTGGTCTGGAACTTTTTTAGTCTGCTACTAGATTCAGCCCAGATATTCAGCTTTTTTCTGAATTAATGAGGCAAACACCTTAGCACTAGTATCTAGCATTGCCAGTAGCCTGAAGTGGGAGGGGTGCCCCACATTGCCCTGCTTGAAGATGGGGATCAAAATGGACTTCCGCCAGCTACAAGGCATGGACCCATCTAGTAAGATATTGCTAATCCAACACTCCAAGATCGCTGACAAGTAATCAGGATTGGATTTATAGATGATATTGGGTATAACATCTGGGCCCGAGGCTCTGAAACTACGCAATCTCATGATAATTCCCCAAATACCATCAAGATCAAATTCCAAGGTCAACAAACCATTACCAATGGTATTTAACACCTCACCCATAGAGTTTCCAGGAATCATTTCATCATAATATAGTGTTGATATATGGGTGAGCCAAACTGTCTCTGTGATAGGATTGAGTTCTTTAGCAGTGACACCGGACAAGTACCGGCGGCAACAGGAGCAGAATTTTTGATTGTCGTTAGAATTTAGAAGTTTAATCATAAACCTCCAATTTGCAATGTGCCGAGAGCGCTTATGCTGGTCAAGCCAATTTCTATATTTCGTAAAAAGCAGAGTTATTGCAGCTATTTGATCACTGCTAGTCAGATGCTTGGTCCCGACAACCGTTGCCCTGCCTCGGCGGCACTGCTTCTTTCTCCCTTATATTAGTCAATCAAAAGGGCCCCTTGCTTCATGTTTTCCAGAATTGGCCAGACACTGCAGCTTAAGTGGAACAGAAAGGACTTGCATAATCTTATGCATGTCGCAATTATAGTGTGCAAACGAAGCTTCCATCCACACATGGTCCGAGCAAACATATGCATTGAATGATTCAATATTTACATCAGACCAGGTGAGCCTGTTGCCCTGATTATTCACAGAGACTAAGGGATACCTGTTCTTTTGTTCACATTTACACTCAATTGCCCACAGGCATAACTAGCCCAAAAGCATATGGTCACTCAGAGTATTGGATACAAGGGAAACATCACTACAAAGGAGCCAATGTTCATGGCTCTTAAAAAAAAACATAGTCCATTCCGACGTACCATTAGTCCAGGTTGCTTTGACCGGTGCTCCACAACCTTCCTTCGTGTTAAGACATATTAGGTCATGGGCTTCTAAACAGTTACCCCATCCAGACATCTTTCATCTTGGCCCTAAATGGGCTATGTTATGGACAGAGATGTTTATGCCAGAATCAGCCCGTTCATCATTCTGCTCATTAAAGTCTCCAACCACTACTACATAACAAGTTCAACATGCATTATACCAAAATTGCAAGATTTTGTCCACCTTGCATCTCAATGATGATGAAATCTCAGCTCTGGAGGATCGTAGATGGTTACAATTAGTATACTGCGACCCTTACATTTAGGGTTAGCAATAATGGCTGGTAAGATGTAAGGTGAATCAACACCCATATTGAAGTGGTACATTAGTTCTGGCCCCTACAGACAAACGTCCCATCGGGCGCCCCCTGGATCTGCGTTTAGCAGTGGCGCATAATACATTAAAACCATAAACATAAAAGTTGTCTGTTAGCTAAGTCTCCTGTAAAAGGAACACATCGCTCGTTATTAGTAAAGAAAAACCATCTGAATGAGTTAAAGAATTAAATCCGTGTGTGTTCCAAGAAGACCATTTGTGATATTGTGAACGTACAGGTCAAGACATAAAAGAAACCGGAATCCATTGATCGATAACTCGTCGGGCAACTGTCCAGGATGTGTTTTGGCTTGCTGAGGTGGCTAGTAAACTCGTTCTTTCGTTGGCACGATGGTCCTGAGACTTGCTTAATAAAGTTTTAATCAAGGGTTCCACCACTAATTCATCAGTATCATCACTGACAGTATGTGTCTGACAGGCCATCAGCTGATAGCCCATTTTTCCTAAAGTCCAGATGATAGGCACTCAGTAGAGTTGTCACAACAGGCAAAATAAATTCCATTACAGCCCAATTGGTAGGACTGTCAACTTCAGGAAGCTCTAAATGGACAATATTGGACCTCATTACGAGTCTGGCGGTAACCCTGCAGGTGCTTCTGGCGGGATACCTCCAGACTTGTAACACTTTACCCAGCGCCTGACTTCCCGGTCCAACCGCGACATTACAAGGCAGTGGAAAATGTTCGTCCTCATTCATGGGAATGGGGACACGGAAGCACTGGCACCATTGCTAACAGTGCCAGTGCTTCTGTGAAAACTGTGCGGGCAGGGTCCGTTACGCCCGGCAGGTCAGACCTGCCGGGCCAACAGCCCCCGCCTGCAGAGTTGGAGTGTGGCAGTCCAGAAATGGGGGCCGGTACGGTGCGACCTGCACCCATAATTCTGGACCGCCACACTTGTAATGAGACCCAATGTTCTCGCTGTTGATGTTTCTTAAAGCTGGAATATTCTTGAACGAATTAATTATGAAACAATGATTCATAAATGGACTGAAGGTTCGTGGATTGATCTCCTCTAGTTTTGGCCATTTGCCCAAGGGTAGTGCATTATGTACTGGCTGATTCATCTGAACCGCCTTCATAAATGCAACCATATTAGTGTATGTATGACGCCACACCAAACACGGTCAGCCGAGTGTTTGGTGTGGTGGCATACACTCTTTCTCTGCTTTGGGGATTGCAGTGTCCTTAGGAACTCTTTCAGTCATTTCCATACCTATTGGAGAACCACCTACTAACGCTCCTTTGGAAGCAGAGCATAGCGGAGTGAGCCTAATGTTCGGTGTGGTAGCATACACTATTTCTCTGCTTTGGGGATTGCAGTGCCCTTACGAAGTCTTTCAGTCATTTCCATACCCATTGGAGGAACACCTACACAAGCTTCTTTGAAAGCAGAGCGTAGCAGAGTGAGCCAAGTGTTCGGTATTCGGCTGTCGGATGCTGCGTGACGACAGCTGTGTGACTGTTTTAGTGCTGAAAGTAATCTATACCGACTAACACTGGCTACGGATCCTGCACACCCTTATTGCACAAACTGATTGAGTGCAGGAGTAACTGCGGCTATTATTGCCTTTGAAGTCCCGGGGGAGTGTGGGTCTACGACGATTTCAAGCACACCCTTTGCTGAGAACAAAAGGTACTGCCCCTTTTTTGTTTGCTAAGTGTCAGTGAGTAGAGTGCAGCATAAAAGGTCTTTTGTGTGGATTCTAAATCTACTGAATGGTCCATAGGGGGAGCTGGCCAATTATTCCAGGCACGTGCAAGTGTGCATCTGGAATCCGATCTCTGTTTTGGTGGCTGGGGGTGGCCCTGCTCATCCTCTATAGTGCAGGCGCCCACAGCAGTACACATCAACTAAGCTCTCCCCAACAGCAACATGCTGGGAAAGGTGGCAGCCAAGTCAAAGGGCCAAAGGAAAGGAAACAAGTCGGCAAAATTTGTGGGAAAAACGAATGCACCCCAGGGTTAATTCCTGCCATGCCTCCCCCAGCCTTTTGCCCCCCCTCTCATGTTATGACTCGCGAAGTGACTGTAAACAACAAAACCAACAACCATTAGACCCCTCGGGTCCCAAGCGAGAAAATGATTGACCACTTCCAGCTGACTGATAAGGATAAGATAACGGGGGTGACTCCACAGGGGGGTAGCTAATGCAACGGAGGCTTCTATGTGCGGCTATGGTATCATTGATAACAACTCCCTACTGGCATTATGTTATTCGCTGCAAGGAGCAGCAGCTGCCTGTGTAACCCTCCCCTAGGTGAACATAGACCCCCCCCCCCCAAACATCCCAGAGCTAAGAGAAGCCATGAAACACACGGCAGGCCTATCTGTGGGACTACTGACCACATGCACAAGGGGATTTGATTCTCTATCCGTGACCCCGGAAGTTTCAACTGCGGATAAGTCAATCAGCTCACAGGAAGCGGAAACAACTGTGCAAGACTGTCTAATACCCCCAGTACTTTTATCCCACTGACATGTCAGGCCCTCTGGGATTGTCTGGTGCTCAGCAGAACAGTTTTCAACATGAGCCCACTCCGATACAAGAACCTCCGTGCCTGCAGATGGTGTGATCCACTTTGCCGTAAAAATGTACTCAAACGATGTGGGATTACGCCTTCGGACCAACCGGCTCTCTATGCTCGCGCTGCAGGGGGCCGCTTGAAAATCGCTGTGTATGCTGGAATCCAGTGTTGAGACTCCTAGATATGCATTGACTGCACCCCCCTATCCCCTACCACTGATGACGACTGAATAATTGATTGATTTTGGTAGAAATGTCTGACACGTCTCAAATGTGTTTTAAATGTTCAAATGTTTAAAATATTTTAAATGTTTTAAATAATTAAAATGGTTTTATGTGTTTTAAATGTCAAATGTTTTAAATGGCAAATGTTTCACATGTTCTAAAAATCTGTATGAATCATTTTAATGGCAAATCATGAATTTTGTCTGATTAGTTTTGTAAAGGTACAAGGTTTTTAAGTGAATCAAAACAAATGAATAAATAATAATAATAATTAGTGTATGAAGCTGAACTAAATACAGGTGGACGCAATGTTGCCAATTCATTGAAGTTATAAAGCGTTTGGTTGTAGATTCGCCTGAACTTGCCCTGTTCACTGGCAATTAGGGAAAGTATTGTCCATGTAGGTTGCTACAAGTTCTCTCGATCCCACACTCGATGCATCAGAAATATTGTAGTGCGTCAGCTGCCCATCCTATACTGTATCTTTGTGCTCGGGAAGTAATCTTTTTGAAGTATCTGTCGTGATTGGTTGATGAGTCAGGAGCAACATGGTGTACAGGATAATTGTGAGGTAGCACCTGAGGTACCCTTGTTACGCTTTTAGAAGGGTCATTGGCCTGTGGCCATCTGTCAATAGGGCAGTGTAGTTGGGTTTGTCGCACGGTACCGTCAAAATGAGTGACAGTAATCCTTGTATTGCCGCTTGGTAACTTTGGTTCCCGAATAACTCGGGAATGTGGCTGTAGAGCTTGAACAATCAAGGCCTCTTGAGAGGTGAGACTTTCAAGTTGGAGAGGCACCGCCCGCGTTGCCTTGATTTCCCAGTGGTGTAGTGTGGGTTTTTCTATTAGGGAAGTAAAGCTGACCTACGTGGCCCCTGTTTCTCCTCTGCAATTTAGGCCCCGTTGGTGCATCGAGAGTGTGCTCAAAAGGGGCCACTTGATTTTCATCATCATGCACCATAAGTAATGACATACTGAGAGGAGTATCATAGTTAACATTAGAAAGAGCACATGGGGCTTCATCAATGTTGGCCGATTGCAGTGCTTGAGTAGTTATGTCGAGGTATGCTTGGGAAGATGATGTTCCAATATTTGTGATGTTATCAAAAGGAGCGATAATTGGTTGATCCTGTACACATGCAGTTTGTTCTACAGCATCCTCATTTGAGTATTAATTTGCAACTATGACCCTCAAAAGGATATCATTTAGCTTGTGCTGTTCTTTAGCCATGTTAGAGCAAAGGACCAAAAGTGCCTCAATCGAGGCAAGTATTGTATTTGCAAAGGCACTTGACAAACATCCTCTCCGCAGTGAACCTCGCAGTCCAAATCACTTTCACCCGCACTATCGGAAGATCCAGAAGAGCTCAAAGATTATATCAATTGCTCCAGATCAGGAGTAGCCGACAGCTGTTTGCCAATGATGTTATCATAGTTCACAGTGGAATTCAGCACTCTGCTGTTACGCCCCATTGAGTTCCTCCGGAGGTCTAGGCCCAAGTTCAGCAGGGAGTTATTATTGTCAATGGGTGGAGATAATGAGGGAATTGTCTCTAGTAATAAATTGTCAGCAATGTCCTGGGTTGTCAAGGAGCCAAAAGGGGCAATAAGATCTGCGATCTGCGTTCTGTCATCTCAATATGGGCCAGCGTTCCATAGTACCCTGCGATTTTGATTTTGATCTGTAATGAGTTTTGTGCAGATTGAACATCATCTTGATTATCTTTTTTGTTCAGGGTTTGTCAGTTATGTGCAGTTCTACTATCGGTGGACTGCACTGATGCTTCTCCATGTGCACAGTGGCACTACGCAGATTGGGTTTCATATCTATGCACATACATGCAGTAAGAGGCAGAGTACTCACCAAGCCTTCTTCATTCAGGGGGATAGCCGTGTATGCTATGTCAGGCGTAGCAGGCACCTCCAAAAGAAGGTTGTTGGATCACTGGTCATCCCCAGTTGACCAATGTCAACCACTCCTAGCCAAACTCTCTTTTAGACTCTTTGCAAGAGTGACTTCCATCAGAAAGTTTGAAAATGAGCCATATCGATCATATGGTGTAATGATATGCTAGAGCTTCCCCCAGTTCCCTATTTTAGCATCGTAAAAATGTAGCCTTCTTTCAGCCTGGTCTACTCAAACACCATTTAGCCTTTCCACTATTCCATTGGCCTAAGGGTGGTACAGCAAGCACAATTTGTGCTTAATCCCCAAGAGTGAAGTAATCTCTGTAAATAGGGCATTAAAGAAGTGGGTCCCATTGTCGGACTTCAGGACCTTACAAATTTCACACTGTGGAAATACCTCCCTTACTGAAAAAGATTTTATCTGCAGACTTAGCATTAGGGTGCATGCAGGGGCCAGCCTCAAGCCAACGGGAAACTTGGCAGACTACAACATGGTATAATCAGGATTAAATTCTCTGCAGACTATACAATTCCCTACAAATCTACTTACCTGTTCTTGGAGGTTTGGTATGAACCATTCCTCCTGGAGTTCTGCAATGGGTAATGAAGTTGCTCTTAAGCCACAAGAAGCAGTTCTACAGGCATAACTCCCTTACCCGTAAATTCCTGTCTCCACCACAAATCCGTGGGCAAGAGGGCACATCGGCTCTTTGCCCAGAGGCCCTGTTCCTCCTTAGGTGCTTTTCCCTGTATTTCTATAATTTGAAGCAAAGGGGTTGCAGTGTACGGAGCTAGCAACTGTACCTGCTGGGACATGGTTTCCATTTTCTAGGGATCTGGGAAGGGCAAATATGCAGCTTCTTTCACCGCCCTGTTTGCGGCATCATTTCCAAGCGCTATTGGGTTAGTATGATTAATATGCGAAGCACATTTAACAATCCCTACTTCTGTGGACAGGGTTAGCATTTTGCTTAATCTAGAAAGCAGCACAGCATGCTGGACAGGGGTCACGTAAGATCTAAACTCTCTTCTGTGCCACCTTGACAAGCCTGAATGCACAGTGGAGATTACATATGCAGAGTCAGAGTAAATAGTGAATGCCTTCCCCTTACTCATTTCTAGCTCCTCTATAAGTGCCACTAGTTCCAAAACTTGCGCAGAGTAATGTGAAGGCAACTGTTTCTTCTGTCTGACCTGGTGTTCCCCATCCAAAAGGCCCACAAGGGCTGCACTCGTATGCCTCTCTCCAGTGTCCAGACTGATTGTCGAGGACTCATCAACAAAAAGTACCTCACCTATCTCCAAGGCATCATCCTTAACACTCGTCCTCTCTTCCTCTTCTCCCTCATATGTTGCACAATCTAGGACAATATCATAAGGTTTCACTAGCTCGGCTACAAATGTCACAGGATTGACTAAGTGACCCTAAATGGGATGTATAGCTGCATGTCGATAGAATAACCGTATACCCCAAGGCTCTTTGGGTCGTCAAAGTCGACTTGGATTTTTCCAAGATCGCAAAGTCTGCATGCGCTCCACGATATCACGGGCAAACCATAGTAATGGTTAAAGACTTTTGAATTACAAAAGCCGCTGCCGCTAAAGTTTGTTCAGAAGGGAACAGTACTTGCATCCCTGGGTCTAGGAGTCTGCTATAGTATGGTAAAGGTTTATGGCCTAGCGATGTTTGCTGGGCCAGGAACGCTGTCATTTCTTGCTTGTTCGAGTGAGAAAACAGATCAAATGTTTTTTGTAATTCGGGGGTTGCAAAGAGCGGAGCACTGCCAATCGCAGCCTTCAGTTCCTGAAAGGAAGTCACCATCTGCTCAGACCATTCCTTCGGAACTTTTACCTTTTGCTCTCCCTTAAGGCCCTGCAATAAGGGCCCCATGTAACTAGAGTAGTAAAAAATTAATGGTCTACAATAGTTAGCGAGTGCAAAAACATTTGTTTCACTGTGACTAACTGGGGCGTATTCTGAACTGCGATGGCTCTCTCTAGCATTAGCTTCCTTTCTGTGGGCGATATGACCTGACCCACATATACTACCTCTGTCTGGCAGTATTGACATTTTTCTTTGTCCACTTTGTACCCCTCCTCGCAAACAGGGTCAGGAGCTTTATTGAATCCTCTCAACACTGCTCTTCTGAAGGGCTACAAACTAGTAAGTCGTCCACATACTGAATTACTGTACTAGACATAAATTCTCCAGATCCATTTGAAACACCCTGTTAAAAACACTCAGAGATTCACATTACCCCTGAGGCAACCTTGTGTGCTCGAATCTCTGACCATGATACGTAAACGCTGTGAGGTACTGAGAATTGGGGTGTAAGGGAACAGAGAAACATGCATTTTTCAAATCAATCACAACTGGGTTGACCCAGTAGGGATATTACAGACAATGGCAGCAGGATTCAGTACCACTGGGAATTTCACCACATCAATATTATTGAGAGGGCGCAAATCTTGGACCATCCTCCAGCTGGACCCCTTTGCTTTCTTCACAGGGTAAATGGTTGTGTTACATGGGGACACATAAGGTTGTGTTATGCCTTACTTCAACAATGCCATAATGGTCTCATAAATCCCTTTGTCTGCTTCTCTAGACATGGGGTACTGCTTGACCCATGGTAATATCGCACCAGGGTTCAATTTTATCCATACCGCACCAATGCTCTTTAACAGACCCACATCATGAGGATTGCTGGTCGATAAATGGTCCGGCACTTTCTCCAAATCCTCTTTTGAATATTGCAATGTATTTATAACGATGAGCATGGTCTGTGGTACTTCCCTTTGCTCCATCGCTATCTGGCAAGTCACCCAAATGTCAAAAACCATCTCTCCTGTGTCTTGTGTGTCTTCGAACAATTGCTTGTCGGACACCTCCTTTAGTAATAGGGTCAGATTGAAGAGATGGACCTAAACATCGCCCTTGGTACACCCATCAAGCTCTCAGCCTGTCGACAGAGAAACAAGAGATGTAAATTACTTGTAGCCCCTTCCTCTCCTTCATCGTTGATGCATCGCAGGTGTGAGAGACGGTATTCACTCAGGCAGCGTTCAGACCATAGCCGATGATGTTACAGAGTGCACTAGCATGCAATCAATAGAGCAAGTCGACTGACTGCAGTTGCAAGAAGCAGATGATATTACGACTGACCTCACAACATAGATACGGCAGACAAGAAGAATACATGCATCCATGCATGAAGTTACACAGACATTTTAGTTTGCAGTTAGACACAAATGATATGCTTTTGATTCACATAGCTAGAGGACTGACACACACATATACTCTGTTACTGAGCACAAAACTGCAAGACACACGAGAATACATATAAACAGCTTGCTGGCACTTAATGGATTTAACATGGACAGCCTTGTAAATCAAGATGGAAGCCACAGGTACATTGGAAATACTGGGAGAAGCTTCGAGAGTTCGAGATGCAGGGAAAGCCGACAAGCTGATCCAGTCGAGGCTGACAGGGCAGGCTTCCAGTGCAATAACCGTGCACAGATAGCCAAGGACACCGAGAGAAGGAAGGTTTCCAGATAAGTAGAGGGACGAAGCACCTGCAAGAAACCCAAGCTAAAATCCTCATAATTACAGGCAGGAAGGCTCCATTTCGTGGTCCATACACACGTGACTTGAACCTGCCAGACAGTGCCTATTCATTCGGCTGAATAGGATGCCTATTCCCACAGAGCTGAAGGCAGTGGATACGAATGTAAAACAAGTTCAAAGACAAATGTTCTGTCTCACGGCTTAGAAGATTGGAGAAGGTAACTCAATGGGAACATGCAGCCCCCTTGGAGGCGCTCCCATTACCTTGAGTTGCTGCACTTAACCTGGTGTCTGTCCAATCCTTAATTACATACCCCGACGAACTTACACTATGTTGCAGTAGCCAACCACCTTTCACTAACTTGTAACATTACATTTGATACTTTCGGAGGTGGTCTCAGGTGGGGCCGCCAGATATGGTTCTTCCAATAAATGTACTAATCCACTATACAATCTCCATGCAATTTGCCTCATTAACCAATCTCTTCCCCTGTTAGGTTATAGGGATGTAACCACATTTTTGTAATGTCGTTTGTGAACAAAACCAGTGGACAACCGCCTAGACACAGAGTGTGAAGAATGTTACGTTGTTCATGCTGCAATCCCTGTCATTTGAATTTGTAATATAGACAGTTTAACTTTGTCTTATGACTGGTTCTTCTGTTCTTGGCACAGGGGATTTCCAGGGCCCAGTTCCTCTTGTGTGTAAATTAGGAAGCTGTCATTAGTCCCTTGATCACCATTACAGGATCAATGCACAGAACTGTGTGCCACTCTCCGCCTTCCTTGTTAGTGCCTGAGAGAACCACCCTGGTCTTCTTGATGACCACTGCTTCTAGGAGAACCATGACAATGGTGCCTGGTGTACCTCCTGCGGCACACCAGGCCAAACAAAATTCAATCGGTCCCCGCCATGTCTGTTCTCTGATTCCCGTGACCCAACTCAACAAAACAATTACCCCATAAAGAAACAAAATTGAATGTACAGATACCCCCCCTTATCTTTTTTTTTAAATTATTAGTATTCTACTGGGTCTCATCATGAGTGTGGCGGTCCGGAAACAAAGGTGCCAGTAGGCATACCGGCACCCTTGTTTCCAGACTGCCACACTCCGAGTCTGCCAGCCAGGGCCAAGGCACCCGAAAGGTCTGACCCTGGCGGGCACAGCGGCCCCGGTGGCCAGACTCATGGAAGCACCGGCACCGTTAATAACGGTGCCGGTGCTTCCATGAAGCCATTCCCATGGAGTCCTTTTGGACTCCATGGGAATCGGGACTAACATTTTCCTACACCTAGCTTCCCGGTCCACCGTGACTTGTAAGGTCCCTGAGGCACCGGCAAGCTAGGTGCCGGAAACGGTGTTACGAGGTCAGCGGCAACCCGCCGGTCACAACTGCGCATTACCGCCGACCTCGTAATGAGGCCCACTGTTAAATTAATAACTTTTAATACATAAATCAAAATCTCAAATAAATAGCATTTCATTATCGCTAGGTTCTTTTAAGACCTATGTCATCTACAATGATTTTATGGATTTCTTTCCACAGTTTCACAAAGAAAATGATCATTCCCTCAGGGTTCCCGGACATAAATATGGACCAGAGTTTGTTTGGACAAGTGCCCAAGTCAAGACTCGAAGCTCTGATAGCTTTATGTCGAAGTGTCATCATTGCATTAGAATCACAGACGAGGTGTTGGGCAGATTCAAGTACTGGTTCGCCACAAAATCAGCAAAGTCTGTGTTCTCTGTCGACTTTAAGCCAGGGCCCAGTAATCTCACACATTTTAGCTACATTAAATCTGAGGCGTAGATCGTCCCAGATGTAGTTATTGCCAATAAAGTTCTGGATATAGGCAGGAGCCAAATGTCTTTCCATAATATATGGGAAAAATAATCTGCAGTGGATTTTGAGGCTAGGCTAACTACCATCTGATCCAGGTTGAAGGACCCAAGCATTACCCTTATGGTCTTCTTGAACTGGTTAATATTCATTTCAACATTTCAAGGGACGCCCCGTGGGATCTCTGGAGCCATAAATCACAAAGATGTTTAAGTGATCCTAGAGTGGATGATTTCAGAAAGGGCCTTTTTATGGAAAGGACCTCATACATCAGCCCCATAAGAGAATTGCTGAGTGCGCAACCTAACTTCCAGTACAATGTGAGGCAGGACAGCATTATTTGCTTCATTATCGATAGTAAGCCCAACTCCAGAAAAAGCCTTTCAGATTAAATGTACTGCAGGAGTCTTAGTATGTGTTTGAGAGAAGTGAGCTCAGTGCTAGAGACAGCTCCCAGGGACCCGAGAGCCCATACCTCAGCAGCATCACAGATGACTGGAGCGATTTTCATAGAATATAGTTTGATTAGGGAACCCACAGAGTATCCTCCACCTTTGAACGCAAATGAGCAAATAGCGCCAGAGGGTTGGGCACAGCGCAATTTGAGTTCGTTAAAGTGGGAGAAGGGCACTAATTTCGAATCGAACACAACACCCAGATAGATGTATTGGTTAACCACTTCATTTGGGACTCCCATGAGGTTCCAAGCATTATGGGACACCTTTTTGCATGAGGGCTTAAACACCATCATTTTGGTTTTAGTCGAGTTCACTTTGAGGCAGTTGGCTCTTGAGAATAGATGAAGGTTATCCAATGCAGATTGAAGACCACCTAGGGTGAGGTCGAGGAAAACATGGTCATCAGCATAGCCAAACCATTGTGTGGCTTGGTCTCCTAGTTTTGGTGGTGAGCAACGTGGGTCTATCATGGCATGCCCCATGTTGGACAGGTACAAGTTAAATAGAAGGGTAGCCAATACGCAGCCCTGCTTAAGACCCGTTTTTGTACCAATCCAGCCTGAGGTGTCACCATTACTCTCCAACCGAACCTTGACCTGTGTCTTGTCGTGGAGTAACATGATCATCTTCAATAAACTGGTAGGAATCCCCCAGCTGAGCAGCTACGCCCATAGCCTTGCGCGGTTGACTGTGTCAAATGGTGAACTGTAATTGACAAATGCAGCATATATGGGACTTTGAGGAATCTGCCATGACTGTTGAATAATGGCAGGAAGGGCTGGCACATTAACTGAGGTGGAGCACCCTTTTCTGAACCCAGTTTGTTTCCAAAGAATGATGTTAGCTCTCTCTGCCCAATCAGTCAGTTCCTTGAGCAAGAGCCTAGCAAATATCTTGGCAGGGGCATCTAACATCGCCAATAGGCAATAGTTACGGGGAACTGTATGGGAGCCCTTCTTTAAAACCGGCACCAGAATACTATAGTACCTTGATCGAGGAAGGGTTTGGGTGACAGCAATACAGCCGAAAAGATGATGTAGAAAATCAGCCCACAGTCCAGCATCAGATTTTATCAATAAATCACAGAGACTGTGACTTGCTCTTGTTAATCAGTCTGGCCACTTCTCCTTTACCTTTCTTATATTTCCAGACCCCCACCAGTGAGGGATAGAGAACAAAATCAAGTTGGTGCTTTCCAACGTGCCGTTGATGAAATTGATCCAGGCTGACTCAGCGACAATATTTATAAAAGAAGCAGATTTGTTGTTTTTGTTTATGATCTGTCAGAAAATTATAGAGTCATTTGTTAAGGTAGTGTAGACAAGGTTCCTCCATTTCGGACAGTCTTTAAATTGGCAATGATGCCGCAGCCACTGGGAGTAGTATGCCCTTATGATTCCTCCAACGGGAGGCATGTTCATTTTGGTCCATGGTATGAATGGCCAAACAGCGTAGCTCTCTGTGCATAGCCCTTTTTTTGTCTCTGATTGATTCGTCAAAGCAGTGCGTGTGAGCCTTTCATGAGCCAGCGGCTTGACACTTGTTAGTAACAGTGATAAGAATAATACTCTTATTTATAGTTAAAACACATTCCTCGTATTTTGCCATACTGGAGAGACTAAGATGCTGAACCATTGCTCGAGAGTGGTTAATACGAGTTGCACTGACATTTTAAATAACACGTGAGCAATAGCAGATGCAGACCGATTTGGTAGAGGTCCATTTTATTCAATTCGAGGCATTATTAAGCAAGGCCAAGGCCATCCCTGCACTTAAGACCTCAAATGTACAGGGTTTTATGTCTAGACTTAGAACAATGGGCATGTGGTCAGTCTCATGGCAGGGAATTATGGCCAAGTCCCTTATCAGACGGGCGTCGTTGACTGCAAAGACATAGTCAGTGATTCTAGAATTGGTAACCATGGACCTTGTGAACTGTGGAGGATAGTCAGAAGGTCAGACTCCATTCAACATGATGAACCCTCTGGAGCAAAGCAAGGTCGCCCATTGAATTCCACAAGCATATGAGCTGTCAAGCCTACTTTCAGCCAGCAAGCCAGATCAATAGGAGTCGTTACACAAGGCTTCTTAATTTAATTGGCTCAGGAATCGAAATTGAATTCACCTCTCAATATGATTGGCATAGTATAGGGAACTGATTCCAGCCATTCCTCAAATTCGTTGAAAACCACAGCATGGGATAGTGCATAAAGGGGATCATATATGATGACCATAAGAATTTCTGTTAACTCGGGGGAATCAGCAAGAATCAGCTTGCCTGCAAGAATGTTCAAGGAGAAGTGTGCTGTTTTTTTTTCTACCCAAAAGTAAGCCACCTTTCAGTCGTCTTTTCTTCCCCTTAACAGTGTACTTTTCAATGGTATCCCACCCATGCAATACAAAATGATCGACAAGCCAAGTTTCCTGTAAGGCGATTGAATTAAAACAGTCAATGTGGTCAAGCAGTCCATCCTGATCGTAAAGGTGGGTATGGCCCCTGGAATTCCAACTTAACGATAGAAAGGTGCTATTAGGTACACTGTAGCCAACCCTGTTGTACTAAGCCAGCAAGCCATTCCCAGTGTTCAGCATCATGATTAACACTGGGACCAGGCCCCCCTGGACCTTTTGGGGCTAAACAAGGCCCACCAGTGGCAGCGGATTGGTGTGGGAATGCCCTAGAGGCTGAAATAGTAAGCATGATGCGACCAACATTGGCAATCTGTGAGGGGACTCTTTTTACAGTGATGAGCAAAGCATTCAGATCCTGCTCGAAAGAACAGCAGTGAGTGTTCAGTAACATAATTAGCCATCCCGTCAAGAAAAAAGTAAACCAAAGAAGTGACAAATGGTGCATCTTCGCATTGGTGCACAATTTATGTCATTAGGGTGGATGATACGTAAGGGAATAAACTTGTGCCCAGTTTATATAATCATGGGGATCCTTCCTGAAAAGACTGCGAATTTGTAAGGCCTTTTCCATATTCGCAGGTAATGAGCTAGGATCAGGCATCGATACCCCAGCCGGCTTAGGGCAGGTGGAAGGATTGGCAGAAGTGACAGTTGGAATTCCAGCATCAAGGTCAGCAGGATGTTTTCAGAAGTAGGGTCAGCTCCTCAATTATGGCCGGAGGAGGACGATACAGCAGTGGAAGTTGTATCAGGGATATTAAACAGATGTTCAAGTTGTATACAAGGCCCAGATCACGCAGTCTCCTACCGCCATCTTGCCCTTTCTTTTGTTGAGTATTGCGTGTATTGAGTATTGCATGCCACCAGCTTCTTCTTGCCCACAGGCTGCAGCAAGGAAAGAGAAGATGTTGTACTGGGTTTAAGGGCCAAAGTGTTCACCTGCAGGTCCTCGATTGCCACGGTTGTCTGGGAGATGCTGGAGTTCATAATGGTAAAAAAGAGGTTTCTATGGCACAGTTAGAGCAGCGTTTTCCTTTATGCATATCTGCAACATTGGGTTAGTTCTCTCCAAAACGCAACAGAGGCTCCTTCTCAAGGGTATTAGGGAGTCGTTGTGGGGAGGTGTCAAAAGAGAGGTCTAGTCGTTGAATATGATTGATGCTTCCCACGTTGTTAGGCATATGTGTCTCGGTTGTTGAAGATTTATTGGAAGGCCCCCTCCCCTTGAAAACAGAGACACCAGTAATATGTTTGATTGAGGGATCAGAGGATACTTTTGGTTTCATGTGATCTTTATTCCCATATTTATTTTTGCCTGACAAATGACTTACTTTATTTTCCGTGTATGACCAGTTGCCCAGAGGCCAGTAACCAGCAGGCATTGCTGTCAAGCATAGTAGCTGCAGTGGTTTCAAGAGGTACAGAGAGATTTTGCGTTGATTGCAAATAGTTCCTCAACTGTTCACCGTTAGCCCCTATTTCTATCAGCTTAAAAGCATAGCCAAGTTGGATGGATTCAAGCAACATAACAGTGCTTGCAAATTTGGTTTGGGCATGATCTTGATGTTTCAAATGGAGCATAATTTCATCAGTACGTATGAGTAGTGTGGAAGGTAATTGCTTCAAGACATCAAACATTGAGGCAGAGTCGCGACTACTCGTACTGGGCGCACTGTGCGTGTGGGACAGGGAAATGATTCATGAGTTCGGAGAGGCGGAATGCGTTCCATCTTGATGTAGGTCCGATGTGTTGGAGAAAGCTGGAAAGGGGTTGTTAGTGTTAAATGATAGATTCAAATCATTCAATGCCATAGTAGGATGGACTTCTGCTAAGACCACCGCCCTGGTATCTATAGAGGCTACAGCTTCAGCAAGCGGCAATGCTCGAGTCAAATCTGTGCTGGCTCAAACTTCCACAGCCAGGCAAGTGCCAGTAACAGATTCATATGACATTGCACTAGTGCACAGTTTGTGATGGGTTTTTGGAGCCGTTAAGATTACTTCTTCCCCAGATGGGTCATTAAAGACTTCTTTAGGAGTGATGTTGTAGAGCTTTTGTCATAGATTTGAGTATTAGAGACGTAGACCCACTTTCTGTGAGTTAGTTCCCAAACAAGGCACAATTTGGCACATTTCAATCATCCATTCGGTGATGAGATCTACAGGGATAAGACTCATAGGTATTTCTTCAGTCCTAGAAAGGGAACTGCTCACCTAAGAGTTAAGTGATCTTCAATAGTTTTGTGCACTGGTTTTGAAGAAACAATGTTTATCGTGGCTCCAAACTGGAAGGTTTTGCGAGGGCAAGACTTTGAAGTTGGAACAGATGGAGTGTCAGTATTTCCTTTGTCTTCCACCACAACAGGAGATGGAAAATTAGACAGTTGCTTGTCAGTCCACAAAAGGCAGATTTTACCCAAGTCAAAGCATTCTGACCCCAGTGTAGGAGGCGACTGTGCACACATTAGGTCGGAGGGTCCTTGGTTTTGGGGGTTAGCTTGGGCAATTATTTGCCAAGGCAGACACTGCATTGCAAGTCCCCATGACATTAGTGTTAATGTTAGTGCCTACCGTGCCCTTCTGGCACGCTTCACAGGCCACGCTGCAAGCGGCCCGGTGGCTTTGCATTTCATGATGGAAATACTACTCTCAGTGGTACAGACAAGGTCTTACCGTAATATCGTAGAGGTACATGGTGGCGGGCAGCAGTAGGACTTCAGGCAACAGATGCAGAACACAAAATACTCTGCGCACTCCGCGTGCTCCGCATGGAGTGAGTTAAGAGTGATTCCTCAATCCAGGCAGCAGGAAGCCAAAAGAGCAGGCAAAACACAAAACACTATGCTCACCCCCCTTATCATGCTATCACTACAGTATGCATGCAAACGCGCTGCTTCCCTGACTGGATGCAAACCTGGAGTCGAGCATACTACACCTTCCTCCGTGAAAGCAATCAACATGTGGAGTTGACTAAGGAGATCTATGCCCAAAGATTCACCGGGGTATCTGTGCATTTCAACAAAGGAGCAAATAAATGTTGTGTACCTATCTTAATACATAGATCTTCAGTATAAGGAAATGACAGGATAGCCCCAGAGAATCCCTGTGTGCCCATTGTTTTGCCCGACAAGTGGAACACACCTTCCTTGATGCAAGATTTCGTAGCCCTTGTATCGACCATGAATACAAACATTCAGTCACCTACCTGCACACCTATGCAGGTTTCCTCTTCCGGGTCGGTGGTAACTGACAGGACTGGACACATCAGAGATCCCTATGGGCTATCCTTATCCTGGTACATATTGGCACAGCAGAGCAGGTAAGGATTCCATCCAAAAACACTGCTCTTGTGTAATGAGTGACCGTTCCTTGGGGTAAAGGATTTTTTTCCTATGTCTGTACCGGTGCCTGTGCTGGCACGGTCGGTGGAATCACATAAGTCTGTACAGCCCCAGTCGCTGGGGTCTATTCAACCCGTGCCTGCAGTGATTGCACAGAGCCTGGGGCATTTGGCATGGTCGGGGATTGCATTTACTGAGCTCTGTGAGAAATCTGAGGGCATCCTCACTCCTACTACCCCTGGACCCTCTTCTAAGGTGGCCAGGGAAAGGCAATCGCTCTTGGATACTGACTCTAGGGGTGGAAAAGTGAGAGAGCGTCACCTGGATGGAGGGTCCTTAGGGATTGGGTGTGGGATGCCCGTGGACGAGACATGGTATCCCCCTTTCCCTATCGAAGAGCAACCTAACCCTCCCCTGGCCTTTATAGGCTATTGTAAAACCTCTCCCCTTTTTTTCCCACCTTTTACATTTGACAGTACTGGGACAAGGAAGAGGCGACTAGGAGTGATGAACACTAACACCTCATTTCACCACTGTAGTACTGGGATGAAGAAGATACCTGGAGAGTGTTTTAGAGGACAGACATGGCCTTTTAATTATGTTCAGCCAAGCCCAACTGAAAATCCACACCTGCAACCTGTCAAATGGTTGCAGGTGTCTAAAGGGAGACCAAAGTAGCAGCAGAAGGAGCAGCAGAGAGACCTGTGTGGGAAAGACCAGCAGGGGACCTGTGACATGAGGAGGCAGCCATGGTGAGTCCTCAGAGGAAGCCAGGATGCCGGCTGATATCCTAGAGGTCCTGTGGAGTCCGGGGCAAGCTGTGCTGTGAAGCTACTACAGCTGTGGCAGGCTCCGTATTGGAGAGAGCAGCTGGAGCTGCGAGCGAGGAGAGAAGAAGAAAGGACACTGTCCGCCTCCGTGCCGAAGCAGCAGAGCCATCAGCGTGTGAAGGACAGCATCCAGAATGCAAGCGGGGTTTGCAGAGGCTGGTTGCCTATCTGAGAGGCAGCAGAGGAGAAGTGGAGTCACTGAAGGGGCACACTGGGGACCGGTGAGTGTAGGGGAAAGTCACTCAGCACTGGGGGACTCCTAGCAGTCTATGCATAGACAATCAAGTGCTATATATGTTTATTGAACACCAAACCGAAAGAAACTTTGAAACAAAGGTGAATTACATGTATTGAATTCCGAACTGAATGAAACTTTGAAGCAAAGCTGAATTATGTATATTGAACATCGAAATGAATGAAAACCTTGAACTTGAGCTAAAGTGAGCTTATTGCATACTGTACTGAATAAAACGTTATGGGCAAAGCTAATAATGGATGAAAACCAAAAGGGAAAGTGCCCATTGGCAAACCATTTACTGAAAAGAGTGCAAGTGAGAAAGAATGCAACAGAAAGGTGGGGCATGAAAAAGACCTCCCGCCACAAAGTGAACGATTGAAACCAATACAAGATGTTATGTTGAAATCTTAGGGAAGGCAACCCTGAGATTTGTGAAACTGCAAATACTGTCTTGAAAACAGAGTCTCAAGGCCCCTTGTTTTGTGTGAGCGGTGGTGCATTGAACTTGGGGAAGGGAACCCTGAGGACTGTGTGGAACTACATTTCCTCGAACTTGGGAAAGGTCATCTTGAGACCTTTTGGTGGAACCTTCTTGTCATGATTCCTGCCCCTCATGTCCCCAGCCCTCCAAGATGTCAGGCTGGAGCCAGGCCACGATCACCTACATGGCCCTCAAGGGCCTCTCCACCCCTCCAAAGACCCACTTGGAATCAGACTTGGTGCTTGTGTCACCAGACTCACTCACTCCCATAGGATAACATTGGGGATTGGGCTTGTAGTGCATTGATGGGGACAAGATGGATGCCCCCACATATTTCGGTTCCCAGAACTGCATGTGCGGTCTAGTCTTTTGGGTGTGGTTAAACCCAGAGGCAGCTGGGATACCCAGAGACTATTTAAGCCACACCCAGGCTGAGAAACATGCTTTGCGTTTTCTACATCTGCAGCGTGACACTTACCGTATTCGGATCGGTCTCCAGTAGGCCAGCATCTTTCTTCTGCGCTCAGCTCCTGCAAGAACACTGTTAGGAACAGCCTTACCTTGCGGCGCTTCCGCCCATCAGTCATCGCTCCTTCTGTTCTGCGGGCATCTTCGGCGGTGTCATTCCCATCCCGGCACGCCGCTTCCTAAGAAAAAGGGAAAAGAACAGAAAAAAGGCATTAGTAAGCATTCTGCAAATCTTTGCTTATTTTTAAATACTGTACGAGCTTCAAACGCTTACCAGAATCCCAGCCGCTCTGGGGGAACTCTGTCTCCGGAACTTCTCATCCATCTGCAAGAGGGAAAAGACACTCCAGGTTAGCGTGGTAACATCTAGAGGTGCCGCATACCGCGCTTACCCACCGCATTTGTTCTTCATAACCGGCATCCACGCTGAAAATATTGCAGCACCTAAAAGATACAGAAAAAGAACTCAGTTCAATGCAAATAAGAAAGGGGTGCATCGCGCTCTCACTCACCTTCAGCGCTACTCATCTCAGCAGCACGCCGCCATCCCCAGACGCCAGCCATCATCTAAGGAAGGAAAGGAACGAAGTTAGAGAGCTGTTCAAAAGACTCATTATACTTACCTGTCGGACTCTTGCCAGTGAAGTAACGAGCCCGCATCAATCAACGCGTCCCTGCGCCGAAGGCAGGACGAAGAGCACACTATCCAAGAAAACAAGGTGAGCTGTGGATCAAAGGGAAGGGTTGGACCCCGGGGAAGAAGGGGTTCAAGCACACACAGACAATAGGGAGTTAAACTCTACAAATCCTGTGTTTCAGCCCCAGTCTCAAGTCGAATAGCCTAAAGGGAAGGGTTCGAGGTTGTAAGAGGTCAGAACAGGCTGAGTGACGTCCCTGTGGATACCAGGTGAGCGTTACACTTCTTGAACTTGGGGAAGGGGGGCTGAAGAGGAAGCTAAGAGCTGGAAGAAGTTCAGAACATTGTGTTGATCACCATTTCTTTTATTATTGACATTCCTACACCTAGTTTAGCTTTAGGTTTTGGACACAGACAGACCTTTAAGTTGAACTCTTGGCCTTCTACCATCCTGAAATTTGATTTAATAAACCAGTTTCCTTTGGAATTTGAATCTGTTGTCTGTGTCTTGCTTCATTATGCCTTTGCAGCTCCTAGATTTAAATACTGTGGCCTTCTCTGGCATTCTCATGCTACATGTCCCATCCTTCTGCATGACCAACACTGAACCCCATACAACCATCCATCGTTATTTCCTATCGGCCTGTTAAACTGGGGCCCGATTCCTCCGAACCAGCCAACTGACCCATTTCCTCATCAAAGTCCTTACCTACCCCTAGGAAACCCTCTCATTTGCCCTGGACTGGGAGCATACCTGTCCATCCAACCTTGTGTCATACCCGATTCACCATATCCCTGCTGTCCCAATTGTCCCTCTTGTCGCTCTGTGAAGGTGGTAATCACTGCTCCTTCCAAACAGATTTTCGCTAGCTTCTTCTGACCAAGCATGGCCTCTGTCTTTTGTGTCTGCTCTATACTCTACTTTTCCTTCTCTTGCCTCCTTTTGCTAAAATGCATAATATGTGCCTGAGTTTCCGGACAACTCTTGGCCTCCATCCCTACTACTTTGTCTAGATCATGCTGGACTTCCTCAAGAAGTCAATTTTTTAGCATGTGATCAAAAATGGCCACGCTCCCACGCTTCTCCAGTCTCTGCCCTCCACATCTCTTGAATAAACTGGATGTTTGCGGCAGGATTGTCGTCTAACTTCATTGTTTTGGCCAAGATAGAATTTATTGGGATACATAACCTACAGGACCCCCCCATACCTGTGCCCTATAATTATTAAGTGTTACTCCATCGTGGCTGTTTGTATCCAACTAAACTCCTGGATACCCCTCTTGTCTCCAAAGCTCATTGGACGGCTCCCCATTAGAGCCGTGAATGAGCTTTTCATGTCCCTTATGGCCAACATGACACCGGCAGCATGTTTTTCTAATGCATAAATCCACTTCCCTGCTTTTCAGTGAGAGAAAGAAGCATCTTCATCAAATTATTCCGGTCCATGTGTGACCATGGGACATAATACGCCATCCCTGACCATTCTGGAAATTGAGTTAAACCCGCTTTTACTGTAGTTTCCTCATCACTCTCCTACTACTTATTATGACCATGTGAGTACCATGGTGCATCCTAAGACCACACAGCATACTCTCTGTCGCTGCTAATGAAATGGGAGGAGGGTTGCTACATCCTGCTCTCCCTGCTTAATATATGACTCCCATTCACCTTCGTCTCCTACTCCTGTTATCAACTCCCCTGATACTTCTACACGCATGGAAGCATACTCGGCACGACCGTAGGGTGCCGGGTTCCTGTTCACCCTGCTCAAATCCTGTACCCATAGCAATGTTCCGTCCTCCAGGTGGTAGAAGGCATAGTCTCTCCTTTTTCACTCATTCTTACACCTTCATCTACGCTTCTGATTGCCGGTCTCCCTCCCTCTCACTCCTCCACCCTTAATCTCTCTGCTATCCTGGCAGTCAAAGGAGTTATTCCCCTTCTACTCTCCATTCTCAACCTTTCTGCAGCCCTAACCATTGGAGGAGTTATCCTTCCACTTTCCTCAATATCCCATTGTTTAGGAATCATAGCTGATGGAGGAGTTATCTGTGTTCTTCTCGCAACCACTGAAGTGGCTGCTGGAGAAAATGGAGGTTCGAACTCAGGGTCTGTATACCCCTCTGTGGGCAATAAAGGATAGCACCCATATGGGGGCGGTGTTGAAGGAATTCCCACTCCCCTCCTTTTTGGTCCCTTCCTCTGATATTTTAACACTTTGGACTTTCCTGCCTTTCTCATTAATCCTCCAAGGCCAGCTAGTACCTAACACAAATGATTCAGCAGAGTTGCCACACTCCAACCCAATCTAACTGAAACAGTTTCACTTTAAAATAACTGACTTAAAACACCAAAGCCAAACCCACCGCACAAAATGTCAACCCAAGGAACCCCCTTTTTCCCATCCTGGTTTCTTAGTCTTCCCCCCAAAATCACTCACCTTGCTCGCTTTCACCGCAATCACCTCGCTTAGTTATTCACTTTAGTTACACTTCTCACTCTTACACAAAAGACAGCATCTTTATTCTAAAAGCACATGCAGGCCAATATCTCAGATATCTCCTTTACTCGAGCATAGGAGGAGTCCAATGTTTTCCACTACAACACCGCTGCTCTTGCTCTCTTTATTACTACTACGGTATTCTCGACTACAATACTGTCTTTCCCTGATTACAGGAAGATTTCCTTCACTACTTCGACTAATCAGGAAAAGCGAGGTGAGGGCTCCGTCCGCACAGTCAATACAAAATGGGGGGTCCATGGGTATACTTCAGAAAGGTATCTACGGGTGGACTTACCTTAAGATGCCACCTCACCCCTAGGTGAGGGCTCCAGCCAACGAGACAAGCAACTTCAATGGTATCAGGAAAAACCTCACAATGGACGTGTTCGTGGGGATACCACCTCACACCTCTAAAATAATAAACTAGGTAAAAATATATATAAAAGGACTTACAACATTAAACATTTCACTCGTTCCTTCAAAACATTCACACTTTCAGTCCCCATAACCTTGTCTAATCTCCACACGCGCACTCAAATTCTACCTTTACCAAACCCCTAAAGTCAAAGAAAAAAAACCTTTTTGTCCCCTATTACCTCCTTGCTTTACTCACAAAAATTGCACTCACGTGAACCTAAAATGCTCTGAGGGGTTACTCCTTCAATTCGGCCTGCACAAATGGACCACAGTACCACACCTCTGGGGAACAGACAGGCCTCTAAACAATATGGCACCTGTGGGCCTCTCCTTTTATCATGCCCGAAAGACTTGTGCCCTCAGAGTAACGCCGCAGCCAAGTTGTGCGCAAAGGAATCCCCCAACATCTCGGAACAGACTGGGCTCCTACCTGCATCGCCAAATGTACCGGTGGGCCTCTAATCACCTTAATGGTGCGGATGGTGCAGATGTTACGGATGTTACGGATGGTGCAGATGTTACGGATGGTGCGGATAGTGCGGATGGCGCAGATGTTACGGGTGGTGGCATGTGGCGGAAGTTACAGATGTTGCAGATGTTACAGATGGCGCGGATGTTACCGATGGCGTGGATTTTACCGATGGCACAGATTTTACCGATGGCGCAGATTTTACCAATGGCGCAGATTGCGCAGATGTTATGGATGGCGCGGATGCTATGGATGTTATGCATGTGATGGATGTTACGCATGTGGCAGATGTTACAGATGTTATGGATGGTGCTGTTACAGATGTTACGGATGGTGCGGATAGCGCAGATGTTACAGATGGCGCAGATCTTAGATACTATGGATGTTGCGGATGTCACGGATGGTGCAGATGTCACGGATGGTGCAGATGTCACGGATGGTGCTGATGTCATGGATGGTGCGGATGTCACGGATAGTGGCAACACCTGTTCACCCGGAATTTACCAAATATCTGTATCCCCTGTATATGCTATGTACCTGTATCCCCATATTTATCTGTATCCCATATATACCTGTATCCATCCTGTCACTATATATATGTATGTCGCTATGTACATCCCCACTGTCCTGCTCACGTGCCTGGTCTCAGGTGCTTTTACTAATAACCACCATATCACACCACTATGCTTACTCTTTTCTATACACCATCATTCAATTAGAGCACAGCTATATCCCTGATAATTCTGCCTAGCAGTTCACATACGAACACGACCTCACGAACACCTCATCACCCTAATAAAACACAGCTAGCTGAGCACATTCCGGCTAGCTTAGGCGTTCCTCAGGCCTAACGCAGCCAGAACCCAGTCTGGGTGTCCACCCTCCAGACTGAACACATCCAACTGACTTCCTCAGCACCACACCTACCGCTATGAAGCAGCTATCATCCAACAATCACACCAGCTGCACACATATCCGGTGCACCAAGGCACCTTACAACACTCTCTCTCTTTCTCTACTGACTTGAACTACGGTTCCCGAGGGCGTTCAACCTACCAGTCCTTTGAGGTCATACCAATGATATATAAGGCGCTATATAAATGCCAAGTAACATAACATTAACCCAAAGCAGGCCCACAATTTACGAAGTGAGTGCACATTTGTCCGTAAAGCAACTTTATTGTACAATCAGCTGGGAGGAGATAGATAGGTCTGTAGAGACAAACTAACCCAAGTCTCCCTGAACCACAAAAACACTTCACATTATATACATTTTGCAACAGCTAAAATACTCCCACATATGTTATTACAAATCATCCCCCAACACTTGATTGGTCAAACATATACAATAGAAATCCAATCTTCTCTAATTCCTACATTCTCATTGGTCACATTTTTCTAACTACTATCACCAGCTCATATTCAGAGCACGCCCCTTGTTTGGGATTTGTCACTGGTAGGTCAACACATCATCACATAGTTACACATTAAAACACAAACATAATGAATTACAAGCCCAGCTGGCCTGGGACCTTCTAAACTCAGACGTGATGCACATGGTTTGCAGGGACAAAATAAATAATATGGAGTGGGGGAGAATAAACAAGTGTCCTTTAAACTTGTGAGAACTATCTCACCCACCTAGACTTGCTGGCGTCCTTGGAACACGATAATCTAAACGAATACCAATTCAACACGCATGACCTCTGGGTACAAGCTGAGAAAATAATTGAAAACCATAAAATGTTTGTCAACCTTGCCCTTGGTGGCCCTTGCACCAAGCTTATTGCTAGGTCATGAACAAATAGGCGGTTTCTCCTGGACAATAAATCACAAGCTCCCATGCACCTTAAAAGATTGCATCTCCTTTCTTTAATAATGCCAAGTCATAAAAACCATCCTGGCTGTAACTGACCAGCTTACACTGTTGCAGCTACTCATTGCCTTCCCTCAGCCTCCAACCAATAAGTGTAAATACGCATTAACGCAAGGTAAAATAAAAGGCATATAGAAGCTTGCTATAGAGAAATATATAACGTGGCGAGGACGGACATAATTGGAAAATGGATGCCGACTTGTTTCAAGATTCAATTCAGTTACCTCAGAAACAGATCAGGGTTGAAGAGTCAGAAGACGCTGGAAGAACAGCTTTGTGTGCAAAACAAAGAGGAGTCTGTGTTGGCTTGGGATCAAGGATCTATTTTTAAGGAATCGTTGAAAGGTACAAAGGGAGGCAGACGGATAAGCCATGGAAGAGACATATTTCTATTGGATAAAAGAGGAAGAAAAGATCTGCAAGAGCCAGTTATTGGACAATTAAAAGTGTATAAAGTCTTGATGGAGTGAACAGGTCTCTAGAGGCTAAAAGGAGCAATGACACCCAGTATAATTAAATCAAATAGCAGTAAATCAGAGCTCAAAATTGGCAAATCTCATGGTCTCTTCACATGTGACTCAGAAGTCGAAAACAAGGGCTATTCATTAAGCTTTGGATGAAGATAGTGATGTACTTATACTCCCTTAAGTGTCCCAGAACAGAGACCAGTCTACAAGGTAAACTACAGATGGGAAATGTTGGTTCATGGCCTGACTGATGACAGATGATGGACTGATTGGGAAAGTGGGGAGTAATCTGACATGATTCAAGCACCTGGGTTTCGATCCGTTTACGTGCAGCTGGCCGAGCCGAAAGTCCAAGTCTGGGTGAGAATGCAAACCAATAAGTGGTTCTATGGGGCAACCTGCTATACAATATTGCATAGACCAATCTGCTGACATTTTGATTGCTACAATCAATATTATACATATTTATAGGTATTTCTAGGTGTGCCACACAGATATGAGACAGCCGATGGTGTACTAACCCGTATGTATTCTATATGTAGAAATGTTTCTCATATATGGAACATATGGCAGAGTTTACAGAGGCAAAATACTTGCCCAGAGTTTTGTCAGACCATGCCCCACTTTTACTTAGATCGGTGACAGCCGTTCCGAGACCCCCAATCCCCAGCTGGAAACTCAGGAGCGAAGCTCTGCTAGATACTGCATTTAAAGAGCATGTTAAGAAGCGCACAATAGAGTACTTAAAGACAAATGTGGGAAGTGTTAAACAAATAGGCACGGTATGGGAAGCTTACAAAGTGGTGATTAGGGGGGAGTCAGGAAGGCCATCACAACGCAGAAAGAACACGGAAAATAGAATAGCAGAACTCAAAAAGAGGAATAGCGGGGGAAGACTGCCTGAAAGAAGAGATCGAGCAGCGCCAGGCTTGTCTCACTCACGGCGACAGGCTAGGCATGTTATGTTCAGCTATGCAAAATTCATAGAAAGGGATCACACACAGGGGAATAAGCCTGGGAAAATGCTTGCTTGGTTATATAGAAGTAATAATAAAAGCCTCCCAATATACACCATACATACCGCAGACGACAGAAGAGAATACACAAGTAGGAATTAAATTAGCCTTTAGGAAGTATTACGAAGAATCATACGCACACACTCCGTAGACAGAAACGAGGAAATTCAGGACGTAATAGAAAGAATACACCTGCCCAGTATAGATAGCGATCAGAAGGGTATGCTAGATTAACCCATCACTACGGAAGAAGTGCTGGCCACGATTAGATCCCTCCCCTTTGGTAAAACCCCAGGAAAGGACAGCTTACGTGGGTAATACTATAAAGAATTTGCTAGTATCCTAGCCCCGGTCCTGACAAAAGTATATAATGAAGCGTTCGAAATAGGGCTCCTCCCCGACAGTATGAGAGAAGCCTTAATAATCCCATTACTAAAACCTCAAAAATGCCCCACAGACCACGGATCATACAGATCCCTGTGATTATTGAATCAGGACAGCAAGATCCTAATAATAGCAGGCAGATTACGGAAAGTAATTTACAAGATAATACACCCAGATCAGACAGGGTATGCTCCTGACAGGAGCATATCCTGGAATTTAAGAAGATTGCACCACGTAATAGACAGTACCAAAGACAGGCAAGAGGAGTGTGCAGTGGCATCATTAGATGTGACTAAGGCATTTGACTCTGTGCATTGGGACTGGCTCTATGGATGGCACAATGGCTAAAATGGCATTTGGGCTGCACTTCTTGAAGTGGATACGATTGATTTATACCAAACTAATGGCAAGGGTCAGGACAGGTACTACCTACTCAGAGAGATGGGTGTTACAGAAAGGCACTAGGCAGGGTTGCCCACTTTCCCCAATGTTGTACATAATAGCGGTGGAACCTGTCGCGGCGTACCTTAGACAGGAATACTATGACTTAGGTATTGCCATAAGCGGGGTCAAACACATATGCAGATGACATGTTGATTTATATACAAACCTGGATAAGAATCTACAATATGTATTGGAGGTATTAGATAATTTTAGCACACTGACTGGTATAGGTATAAACAAGAGATATCTAGGCCTAAATATATATCATATTTCCAGACAGGAGCACGAACAAAACACTATCCGGGCAAGAGATGGGTTGCTGAAGTCCATGCAGTTTTGGAGTAAACTTCCCCTGTCAATGGTAGGTAGAGCGGCACTCTTGAAAATGGTGGCCCTACCTAGACTAAGGCATTGTTTTGGGAATATCCCGTACCACATACCAAAAATATTTTTCCAGGATAAGACACGGAATGTAGGAGCTTCTAGTGGCAAAGTTGCAGACACAGAGTGGCCCTAAGCATGTTACAAAGACCCTACGCACAGGGAGGGCTGAAGGTTCCTAATTTTGCTACTGTACTATCTGGCATGCCAGTTACAGTATGTGGTTAACTGGATGGCAGACGATTCTACTGTGGACACAGCACTCCTACAACCTGCAACAGAGAACTTACATTTGCGGGACCTGATATGGGTGCCAACGAAAGGGCAAGGCCAATACCCACTTCTAGTGACTCTGGGAATACAAATATAGCAGAGAACCTGTAGGACTATGGGGATTAAAGACCCAATATCCCTACAGATACCACTAGCAAAAGTTATGACAGACGGACGGGGTCTGGAGGCAGGAGTGAGAGCGCATAGGGAGCCCTGTGGGGCTGCATCAATCGTGGACCTCTGGCCGGGGGACAGGCTGCTGGAATTTGAAGAACTACAAGTAACCACAGGCATAAAGAGAGGTCAATTCTTATTACACAGGGCTATCCTAACCACAATATAAAACAGGTGGCGAGTTAACTCTGATACCATGATTGAGAACGAAGATGAAGAAACTGTGATAATCATTGCCGAAGGAGGACATGCTAAGTCCAAGCTATATGAGGTCTTGATAAAGTGGAACTCGAGGGGGAAGACATGACATGCAAAGCAGGGTGGGAAAAGGAATAGAGCTTTCGAGGAAAAGGAATGGGGTAATATAGTTGTATACCATAAGAATGTCTCAAGAAACTCTAGACTGCAGATCCTGCAATTATATGTCACACAAAGAGCATACCGCACACCGGAGGCGATATCAAAATTTAAGGGTGCTAGCAGTCAGAAGTGTCCTAGATGCAATGAAGTGAACTTGGGTATGATCCATATTTTTTGGCACTGTAACACTATACAGGCATTTTGGAGGAGTATTGCAAACAAAGTAGCCATGTGGGGTGTAACCCTTGAATTCCAATCCCCAGAGGCATGCTTATTGGGTCTGTTTAAGAGAGGTACCAAACAAAAAGCGATGAAAGATCTGATATATGTACTAGCAAAGCGTAGCATCGCAATGAGCTGAAAAGCTGCCACAGCTCTGAGTGTCCTTAAATGGTGGGAACAACTGCAGAAATGGTCGACAGCTGAAACGGCGGTGGGAGAGGGCCTTGCGGAAGCAAAAACAAGAACCTGGGGTAGACATGATGCAATGGGTTGCCCTCACAGTTACGTTGTTTGGCCAGGAAAAAGACATGTACGGGAGCCAAATAGTACAATCATGAAGAGGCTTGTGGGTGGAAGACACAACTATAAACAGACTTTGGTACATCCAGGCGGGGAAAGGGATGGGGGATGAACTTTGGTGTTTATGTTGACTGTCTAAGCTGTTGAAATGCTACGAACTGCATTATCCTGCAATTATGTAAATGTTATACAATAAAACAATAAAAATGTTTCACACAAAAGGAAGTTGAAATGTTTCTCTAACCAATCCCTCCTGCTAATAAATGTTACAATTTGCCATGTAGGATGATGTCATGGATGATGCATATTGGGGTCTAAGACCTCTCTGTAATCAAGTTTGTGTGTGAATGTGCAAGCATCAGTCCAGTGTTGGCCAGTTGACCCTGCTTTATTAAATTGAGAAGAAAGTAGTACTTTGCCATATTTTTTTAGTCTGTCCAGGTTATTTGGTCTGAGCTCTTTATTGGTAATTCCATCTAGCACAAGAGATTCTTCAAGGTGCTAGAGCACATGTTGGTAGCAGTGCTGATGATTCAGGTCTAATCAACCTAGGCCCAGATCCAGATCTTCAGACCTTTGGCTGCTCCCGCATTAGCCAGAGGACTGCAGAGCTTCCTGTGGAGAACGGCGCGCAACAAGACACGCCTAAAAAGATAACAGTTGGTAGGTCCCCCTTTGAGGAAATTCCTGTCCGGTCCCCGCAGGTGCCCCAAGGATAGAACATGAACTGGTCGGTTGAGGGAGAGTCAATGCAGAGGGACTCAAGCTGAGCCACGGATGTAAGTAGAACATAGAAAGTGGCAAAAATAGGGGGAGGGACTGTGTTGTAAATTATATATATACATATATAAAAGTAAAGTGATTTTTCGGGATTATAAAGAAGAGAAGTATATACCTCGATTCCCGGTTTCAAGGGGACTGAAGAGTACGCACTATAAAGACTTCAAATAGGGCCCACAAGAAAAATGGTATCAAGCTCCAAAATGGAGCATAAATGAGATGAAATACATTTACTAAAGATAGTAAAGGAGGGCGCATGCAGAAAGATTTACAAAGTGCAAATGTGTGGAGTTACATTTATCTCAGTATAAAGCTTTTGTTGTGTGTAAACTAGTAGAGATAAAATGATAAAAAACCAATGTGATTATTAAGATTTTTAATGAAGACATTGACATCAATCAGGAGGGTAAAAATAAAAGGAAAACAATAAATAAAAGATTCTCAAAATATCAATGATAAAACAATGAGATATTAAAAATTGATATAAAATGTGAATGAAGGAACCAAAAAGAACATTGTGGTGTCGAGTTTTAAAAAGTGGATAAAATATTTAGATTTTTGGATAATGAAGCGGCTATTGAGCTGGGTTTGTTGTCAAAAAAAGTATTGCGACATGACAATGTATTTGAATGCTACATATAAGGGAAAGAAGTTACAGAAAAGGGTGACTGTTTTAGAGCTATGGAATACGTATCAGAGCGAGAAAGAAGATCCAGCAGAGAAGGAGTGGATGATTGATCAGCATAAAGGGGAGGATAAAATGACTTTGGCTCCCCTTCCCCCTCCTGAAAACAAGAACGTAAATATAGAGGAGAAGGGAGTTTATCCTTTAAAGGAAATGAAAGCAGCATCGGGGTATGTTAATCCAACATACGAGCCCCCCGCTTATAACAGAAAGGAGGATATGGAAGAAAGTAAAAACAGAAAGCAAATATATCTACGCGTTATGTAAGAATATTAAGGGCACTACCAAGATGGAGACAAACAGGTGAGACTAGCCCCGTCTTGAAAACAAGAATTGTAGGCAGATATGATTATGGGCCATGTTATTCACAATTTCCATTATTAGAGAAAGAGGGAAGACGACCACAATATATACTGTGGCCACAAATGTATAAAGACAATTTAACATGTAAATTGCCAAGCTTAACTTGCAGTGCAGGAAAATGGATCTATGAATTAGAGAGACTGACATCAGTAATTATGTTAGCTATAGGTGACATAAAAGGCTTGCTAGCAACCATTATAGGGGAGAGGGAGCTGACAACATTTGGAAACGAGCAGGATATGCAGGTGTGACTGCACAAAACACGACACACGATGGAGCGCCATTTTATAATTACAGAACAGATGTATGGCAGGTGCTGAGAGTACAATACCCCGATACATCAGATATTGAAGCGATTATGACTAGGAAAATGGGGAAAGATGAAGTCCCTGTTGCTTATATTCAAGATATTCAAGAAACATGGCACCTTGAAATACATGAACCATTAGATAAAACGGAACCATGAGATAAACAGTAGCATTATTTTACCACATTTTGTCTCAGGGATTATACGAGCCAGTGCAACAGAAAATGAAGAAACAGGTGCGAATGGAAGTGAAGCCATTGCCAGTAATACATTTGACAATCATGCATCACTGCTGATTGATGCAGGCGAAGAATAAGAAGAAAGCTGAAAGCAGGAAGCAAGAAGAGGCGAAGTTAGTCCAGAAAAAGTTATCAAAAATAGCCATAGAGGGAGCAGTATTGACAAGCAATGAAGGTGGGGTGGCACAGGAGATGCAATCAGTGCAGCAGAACAACATTTTGTATCCCACGGATCAGAGTGGGTAATATTTTTGGCTAAGGGGAAGAAGAAATGGGGCTAGAGGAGGAGGAGGTGGATTTCAAAACCCTCTGGGAAGACAGGGATTTAATAGCGGACAGCCGCAACAATTCTGGAATTGCAGAAGAATAGGACACATAGCCAGAACATGTAGAAGCAGAGGAGGCATGCAGCAAAATTGGCAAACTCCAAGAGGGGAATGGGATATGCTCCTCAATATAAGGTATAGGCTAGGAGCTATGCTCTGCAATTTAAAACAAATATATTTATTTTTATTTTGTATTGTTGTATGGTTATAAAATAACCTTTAACAACCTTGCTTAAAAACACATCATCTTAATTACATAGCATTTCATTTTTTCCAGTTCATGTGAATACACTTATACTTAAAACTCATACTCAATCAATTTAGACTAAAACAGTAAAATGAATTTACATTTACCCGGAATCATAAAAATCACAAGCAATTTAGAAACGCAACTAATTACGTTAGTATTTCAAATATGTGGCTAGAGGGTATTTGGCATACTGATTGGAGATTTTGAGAGGCTTGATTTCCCAATTATTAGTGTTAAGATATGTGACAAATGCATTCAAACACTCCATTCCCCAACTTTATTTATGAGAAAGCCACTACTTTGAAAAATATATTGTGCCCATCGTTTATGCCCAATTCACAATCTAGTCTAACACGGCTACATATGGCTCAGAATCATGGCTTTTATAAATGTGGTGGGTGCACAATGTGCGCCCACATCCTGGAAACCAAAAAAGTGGATTTTGGAAAACTAGGTACTAACTATGTCAATTCTTTCATAATCTATAATAACACATTTTGTGTTTATTGAATTATTTGTGTATGTGGACGTCACTACATAGGAAGGACCATCCAGCCTCTCAAAATAAGAATGCGTGAACATTTGTATACCATCTCCAATCAGGGTGCCAAATACCCTCTAGCCACACATTGGCAAAAAAAAAAAATCAAATCGACGGCAAACAACTCATTAAATTTGTGGGTATGGCGAAAGTCTCTCTACCCCAGAATGGGGGCAACCTCTTAAAGTTAGACAACTGGAAGCCCGGCTTATATGCAAATATCACACAGTGTTGAATGTGCTCAACACAGACCACGAACTATCTGTGTTTTTATGAGTTTCTGCACATGAGGAGAGGTGCCCAATCATGTGGCAGAACTCAATCACTAATCGTTTTGCTTGTATTGGCACTAATTACTGCTGTGCCATAAAGCCCCTATAGGAGGGGGATACATGTTGCACTCGACGAGAGTGCTTGGAAGCCATTAAAATAAAATACACCCACTTTGGAAACAAACATACCAATTCCACAAGGTTTATCTGGACCTTTATTATAACTGCAGGGAGAACAAAATAGGTGTGCCCGTTGGAATTGGATAATTTCGTATGCATGAGGCTAATTATAATGTGTGTGTCTGTGACACTTATCAGTGCATGTCACTTTAAATCAATAATTTCTCTTTTCGTACACCATGATATTTTTAATGGGCATATGTCGTACGTCCACTCATGGATATTATGTTAATACAATCTTTACAAGTTGCCAGCAATAAGTACAACAAATGGGGAATTGCATGGCAAATTTACGGTTGGCCAAAAATATGTAATTGACAATAGCAATATTAGCCATGGGTTAATTGTGAACTAACTGCATTTATCCACAACCTCACCCAATATGGCAGCTCCGTCAGCGCATACGTCTATTCAGCGACATACGCGCTAGATAATTCCGTATTGACTTAATACAATTGACTGATTGACTGATTTCAATTGGATATTAACGAACCAATACAGTCAACAATTAATGGGATTCTCGCCATTGCGGAGTATATAGGAATGTGGAGACACTTTCTATATATATTAACTAACCAATGTCTGACACATTATATCAAATCACAGAGATCGAACTGTGGCTAATAAGAACATTTCCTAATTACAGTGGAGCTTTGTAATGAGATTGGAAATTGAGATATTAATAACTTTATACTGTTAAGTGGCAATTATACTTTACAACCACCTATACCGCCATCATACCTATAAGGCTCACTGATCAATCTGAGTGCATATATCTTTTTAATTTCCCTCATTTTGTAGTGTCAGAGGTGACTGACAAGGACCTAAAAAGGTACATATCTCTGACATCAATATATTTTATTATGGTTTCCGTGCATCGGGTGCGATTGCACATGTTGAACCACCTTAGGAGCCCTCTAACAGTAATTTTATTTTCTTCTCCCTTTATCTCTTGTTTATATCACAATATCCTTTGCCAGCAACTTATTTACGAATTGCTGTATATCTTTTGATTGATATTGGTTGATATCTTTTTTTTTCCTTTTCTTTTGTGCTAACTGTATTTATGAAATTGTGTATATTGTGTTCTTATGGTACGCCATGATCAATGGCTTACAACCGATCACTTGTGCATTCTTGGTTTTGGTTGGATTGTATCACATTGTATATTATCTGTGTTTGAATAATGTTTATTGGGGTATATGTTGCTTTCAGCCTCAGAGGAAGAGCTTTTTCTTACAGCTCGAATTACGTGTCAGGCTGTGTCCGCAATCTAATAAATGTATGCAATTTATGCAGTGATATATATATATATATATACATATATATTTATTTATTTATTTATTTATTTTTCAAGTGCGCAGTGTGGAATCAACCCTCCTCTTTTGAAATTCTAATTGTAACTGTGGGGAGTTTGGCAGGCAACTCAGCTTTGCCTTCACCTGCTGCCTACCAACAACTAAATTATTGGGACAAGCGCTGCAATCTCACTCTGTCTCCTTCTGCCACCCCTTTTTTTCAATTAATTACATAAGTACCAGAATCTCTTTAAAAAAATTGATTGTTGCCGACAGCCAGTGATTAGTACCTTGAGAACTCATAACTCTCTGCCAGACCATGCCCACTCCTCCAATAGACAGTTTTTCTACCAAGTTATCAAAATAGTGGTGACGCCTGTCGTTTAGAGCCCCACAGTGTAGCAGCAAGTGCTGCAATGACTCGACCTGACCCTGCTCGGAGCAGTAGCGACAAGACCTTGACTCCCACGAAATCCCAGCTTTAACACCTTCAATTTCTTTAGTTGGTAGTAGATTGAGTCTCAGCATAATAGCCGATCTACGCCATGACGGGCTCTGGGATGTGTATATGTAGGTCGGTGGCGTTCCAACAGGCCTAACATCGATAAGTAGGTCTTTGAATCGCTTGCATAACCTTACTTTTCCAATCAACAGGATCCAATCTCTTTCTTTTAGTTTTGTCCTAGTTTTCAAAGGGGAATACAGGAGCATGTCCATTGAGATGCCACTTTCCTCCAGAATTTGGTAACATTCCTGTTCCCATTTATTAAAACAGGGCCAGGCTTTGGAGTCTAGGAGCAATCTCAATTCCCACCAGATAGAGTCCTGCTCAGTGCACAAGATGTTTTTTCAGAACTGCAAGGTTTTTTGACAGGAGGTGATACTTAATAGAGGGGAGGCCTAGTTCATAGCAAATCACCACCATGGGAACACCATTTGGGAGCAGCAGGACATTCCTCCAAAAGATGCCCTCAAGCACCTCCCAGCACGTCACCACTGGCAGTCCTTGATTTTCCCTGCCATATAGTAGGGAGGGAACGACGTTCAGTTTGTAATGTTCCAGGACCGGTGTTAATGAAAAGTAACCACATTTTCTATTTATTGCCGCCGCCTGGGCTGACAGAATCTTTACATTTGAGGTCAGGTTACTCTGCAATTCTGCATTATTCTGCAGTGCCTGCAATCTAGTGCCCCGATAAACAAATGTCGAAACATTCTCCAAAACCTCCCTATTCAGACACCAGCAGAAATTCTTGTATTTTTCTCTCAAGCCTGGCCGACGAACCAGAATCTTTGATTTCTTCAAGTTGATGGTTAGTTTGTTCAGCCTTGCATATGCTGCCAATGCGTCCAGCTTCTGCTTGAAGCCGATTGGAGTGTAGTTGGAGGGACCTGGGGAGCAGGTCTAAGTGGATCAAGGTCACCTGGCCTAAGCCCCGCCCACCTGGTACTTTCCTGCTTGCCGCTCTTTTTCATCACTTAGCAAGCCCCACCCACCTGATGCCTTCCTGCTTCCCGCTCTTTGTCATCACTTAGCAAGACCCGCCCACCTGATGCCTTCCTGCTTGCCGCTCTTTTCCTTATTTAAGGAGTCCTCCAGCCTCTTTTCCTTTGCAGCTGGGGAGCAGGTGTAAGTGGATCTAGGTCAACTGGCCTAAGCCCCACCCATCTGGTGCCTTCCTGCTTGCCGCTCTTTTTCACCACTTAGCAAGCCCTGTCCACTGGGTGCCTACCTGCTTGCAGCTCTTTTTCCCTACTTAAGGAGCCCTCCAGCCTCTTTTCCTTTGCAGCTGGGGAGCAGGTGTAAGTGGATCTAGGTCACCTGGCCTAATCCCCGGCCATCTGGTACTTTCCTGATAGCCACTCTTTTTCATCACTTAGCAAGCCCCGCCCACCTGATGCCTTCCTGCTTGCCGCTCTTTGTCACCACTTAGCAAGCCCCCACCTGGTGCCTTCCTGCTTGCTGCCCTTTTCCCCACTAAGGAGCCCTCCTCCAGCCTCTTTTCCTTTGCAGCTGGGAAGCAGGTGTAAGTGGATCTAGGTCACCTGGCCTAAGACCCGCCCACCTGGCGCCTTCCTGCTTGCTGCTCTTTTTCACCACTTAGCAAGCCCCGCGCACTTGATGCCTTCCTGCTTCCCGCTCTTTGTCATCACTTAGCAAGACCCGCCCACCTGATGCCTTCCTGCTTGCCGCTCTTTTCCTTATTTAAGGAGTCCTCCAGTCTCTTTTCCTTTGCAGCTGGGGAGCAGGTGTAAGTGGATCTAGGTCAACTGGCCTAAGCCCCACCCATCTGGTGCCTTCCTGCTTGCCGCTCTTTTTCACCACTTAGCAAGCCCCGCCCACCTGGTGCCTTCCTGCTTGCTGCTCTTTTCCCCACTAAGGAGCCCTCCTCCAGCCTCTTTTCCTTTGCAGCTGGGGAGCAGGTGTAAGTGGATCTAAGTCACCTAGCCTAAGCACCACCCACCTTCTTAGCCCTGCCTCTTCCTTCCTGCTCCTAACTCTTAGATCAAGGGAGTCTCTCGCCTGGGCGTCCAAAGAGAAGGGCAATTCCTGTTTGGACCTGTTCCGACCAGGAGGATGCAGGTTCCGACCCCCTGCTAAAACAACAAGTAAGCATGCACCAACATGTGTTTACACCCTCTGTCCCCCACAGGCCATCCCCACCCTCTCTGGTCCCCCAGTGTTGTTCCCTTGTGCCCCCCGGCCCCGTTCCTGCACACTGTCCTGATGCATTCTGGTTTCACTATCACTGTCTTGTGGCCAATGCTGGATTTTACTTGTATGGACTTCATTGATTCATGGTGCGTCACCCTTTCTCAACTCTCATGCTGGACTTCCTTTGCATCTTGTACTCATGGTGATCCTGAATCATGCTTCTCCACTCTTTTTGACTGCTTACTCTCCGTTTTCTCCTCCCCTCCCCTCCCCTCTTTCCCATCTCCTCCCCTCCTCCCCTTACTTTCTTCTATGCACTTACTCTATCAGAATTGTCCCTGGACCTATTACGATAGCAACCTCGCCTGTCGCTCCCCCATCCCCTTACTGTCCCCCTCCAGCACGTTGTCAGCCTAGTACGATAGTTGCTTGTTTTGTTCCTCCCCTCCCTTTCTGCACCCCTCTCCCTCACTTTTTGTTTTCCTCCGGCTCCACCAGAAATGTCAACAGGCCTAGTATGGTAGTCACCTGTCTGTTTCCATTTCCAGAACAAAAGAAGAGTTCCTATTGGTAAAAGGAACTCCCGTCCCCTGCACACCATACAAATGGAAAAATAAATTCCAGTTAATATTCAATTAATGTTTTTCTAAGTTTGATAATTTCAAAATGATTTTTTGAAAAAATGAGGATATATGTACAACTAGTACATAAAGAAACTTGATGTAAATAATTAATGCATTCAATATTATACACTCTTATACCAATAGTCACCAGATTTGCCACACAATTTTTGTGAATCGATGAGTTCAATTTACTCAAAATATTTGTGATTCAAAACATTGAAAAATAATGCTTTCTTATAGAAAACGTATTGAAACAAACATCAAATTGTTAAATATAAAACTCTAGGTGTTTCGAGAGTCAACTACTCTCTTCTTCTGGAGCAAAGTTCATTCAATAATGTTACAAAATTAATTTAATCAAATAACTTTTTACAGGTAAATTGCATCAAATTAAATAACTTTCTACAAATTAATTTCTGAGAGTCACTCTTAATGAGGGATGTAATATCGTTGTGAGTTCATGGGAACGTCATCTGTTGGTTCCAGGATTCGTTCGTAATTGATCTGTGAATTGTATTATATATGTGTTAGTGTTAAGTGTTACTATCAGCGTAAGAAAATAAATAAATAAAGTAATCGACCATGCGGTCTGTACCTGAATGTTGAAAAAATCTTCTCTCTAATATGAAAGGTAGTCTTCTTGATGTAGCCCCATCGGGTCCTACATCTGTGAAACCGAAAATAATAAGTATAGCGATGCTAAATGTATACAAATTGCAAAAGCCTTGCTGTATTTTGTTTTTGTATTGCTAGAGTGGCGAGCGCACTCATCACTCGGATGCCTTTCCGGTTGATTCTAGGCAGTAGTCTTCCTCGTTTTTCTGTCAAGTGCACCGATCCGTCTAAAGAGATCGATATGGCATTAGTAGAGTGCTGTATAATGCTGCTCATAGTGAGAAATGCCGAAACATTTCGAGGTGCTTACCTTAGTAATGCACACTATTAACGAGTGTATCGTCGTGTTTCCTCATTCCTGATATTAAACTGCAATCTTGCCCGTGTTTCTGCTGTGTGCCACAATCGGTCTGCAAAGATCAGAATGACTTTAGAGTACTGGATAATGCAACTCAAAGTAAGTAATGCCGGAACATTTCAAAGGTGTTTACCTTAGTAATGCACGTTGTTCGCGAGGGACTCTTCTTCTTCTTCTTAATTATCGGAGGCGTTGGCGGACACACGCAGGCGCTTCCCCATCCTATAGGATGATGTGCACCGTACCACTAATTATTATTTAGTTCCATTTAAACTCACAACTCCTTCCACCTCCCCGTCTGCCTCACAAAATCCAACATCACACTACTCCTCCTCCTGCCTCTCTCCCCATCACCTCCCAGCAAAGCCCTCCCGCCCAGCCACACCCAACGCAGTCAACCGAACCCTCATCAATTCTCTTTCTGCAACATGCCTCTCACACCTAATCAAAAAATGCCCCACCGTTTCAGGCACCCCACACACCGCACAGTCCCTTGATTCACGCTTCCCTATTCGAAATAGACAGTCATTCAGCCCCACATGACCTATCCTCAACCGATTCAGCATCACCTCCTCCCCCCTCCTCCAATCTGAACTCCCTGCATCCACCTTCACCGACACTTTCCCACGAACACCGAACATCCACCTGCCCTTCACCCCACTCACACACCTCTCCTGCCACTCATCCAGGACCCGTCTCACCATCACAGCCTTCACCTCATCCACACTCAAAGGCAACCTCACATCAACCGCTCCCCTCCTCATACCCTCACCCGCCACCAGATCCACCAACTCATTTCCCAAAATACCACTGTGACTGGGAACCCACGGCAACTCCAAATCCATACCCCCGCGCACACACCGATCAATCTTCATCCTAATGTCCAAAATCACATCCTTCCTATCACCATCCCCTGCCACAATCGCCTGCAACCCACTCAATGAATCCGAGAATACCGCCACTTTCTCATACCCCAACTCACACACTCTATCAATCGCCAATGCAATCGCCACCAACTCAGCCGTACAAATAGACACATCATTCGTCAGTCGTCCTACTTTATACTCCCCAATGCTTTCTAGATAATACGCCATTCCCACTCTCCCAGACACAGGATCATTTGAACCATCCGTAAACACCTTGTATCTTTCCTTTCCTGCCACATACTCCTGACCCAAAGCTTTGATCTCACCCCGCATACCTCTCTTCTTCGACACCACATTCACCAACTCCAAACACACCTTTGGAGATCTCATCATCCACCTCGGCCTTCTCTCCAAATCCGTATCTGTCATAATCATCAAATCACCCACACCCCACTGCACTCCCTTCTCCCACATGTGAAACCCAAAAGTGCCCCCCTTCCTCCTCCACCGATCCCTGTAATAGTCAAACCTCCAATTATACTTCAAACATTCACGCACCGGATGAGCCACACTCTTCGCACTGCACTTCACCCACCTTCTCATATCGCGAGGGACTCGCCGTATTTCCTTGTGTGTATGCCAGGAATACCTGTTGCTTAGTGACCATTCCCTTAATTAGTCACATGATTCCGGAACCACAGTCATGTGATCTGGAGGGTTGTTGGGAATCGTAGTTCCCAGTCATGTAGGCTAGAGACACGTTCATGTTATTGACCTTTTATGAATGGATCAGGGCCCTAAGGCCAGAATTATTACTAAAAGAAAGCCTGTTATTGAGAAATAACACAACCCTAATCTAGTGGTAATGTGATCTGGCTCCTAAAGCTAGAATTGTAACTGTGGAAAATCTGTAATGTCATGACTCAGTTGTCGAAGTCATGTGATTTAGAGTATTATTGGGAAACGAATTTCATATTTGAGGTCCTTATGTTAGATTTGTGTTCTGTGATGCAGCCTTTCACTCGTCTGATTGTCTGGCCAATATAATATTTCCCACATGGGCATATTAGTCCATATATAATACATTTGCTCTCGCATGTGGCGTAGTCTCGTACATTTATTTTTTGTCCTGTGTACGGATGTCCAATCAATGAGCCTTTCTGTACACTATTACAATGACAGCAATTTAAACAAGGGAAAGTCCCCTTCTTTGGTTTTGAGAGAAATTTCTGTTTAGATATGTTTGTTCTTTCTGCCTTCACTAGAGCGTCTCGTTGATTTTTCCCTCTGTTGTAGGCCATCAATGGTGGTTTCGGAAAAAGTGTACACAGCTGTGGGTCTAATCTGATGATTTTCCAATTCTTTTGAAGTATTCTTTTGATTTGGGCACTCTTTGTAGAGTACTGAGATAGGTATATTTTTGTTTGTTGACATAGAAGTTGGGTCCTTTGTTTTGTTTTGCATTTTTCTCTTGCCTCTGTTAAAATTGGAACTCTTCTTTTGTTCATGTATATGTTGACTTAGGATACCAGAGTCATTTGTTTTCTCCCCCGCACCCTTTGAAATTATAATAAACTCATGAGTCTGAGGATCTCTAGATTTATAAAGAATATACATAGCATTTCTTCACATTTCCAGAATTAAGAGGGTGTTTTTTTCTCTTGTATGTGTTTGTTTCCTTTTCCTTCCCACTCTCCCACTCCCTTCCTTATCTATGTCTTAGCACTTGCACTTTCTGAAATGTAATCCGGCCATGTACAATAGTTAATTTCACATCCTTACTGTTCATGGCCAGTAAGAATGTTGTTGTATTTTCCCTTGTTCGCTCCCTTGCCTTGAAGCGCTTTGAAACACATTGTGTATAGGAGCTATATAAATAAACTATCATATCATATCATATCATAGTCAAACAGTACCAAATCATTGGCGCAGAATAAGTAGACTAAATTAGATAAGCGAGGCAAGAAACTACGAATATTTTCAAATATTCCGCTGATGTCAGCCCTGTTTCAAGCCTCTGGTGGTTTCAATGGCTGCTGAGAGTTTGCCTTGAGCATTCAACTGGACCCTAATGGTCATGTCTGAGTGAAGGGCCACAATCATGTTTAGAAGTGCTTCAGGGCAGCCCGATCTCCACAAATTTGTCCATGAAAGGCGCCTATCCATGCTATCGAAGGACATGGAGAAATCAATAAAAGCTGCATATACCGGTTTAGATCTCGTCATGGCCTCCCTTTTTAGCAGCCCCAATAGAAAAATATTGGCAATTGCCCCACCCCCTTCCGAAAGCCAGTCTATAGAGGATACAATCTGCCAGCTCCTTTTGCCCAGCCTGATAAGTCTCTCAGAAACAGGGTTGCAAAGATCTTAGAGGGAATGTCCAGCAGTGCAATCGGCCTGTAGTTGGTTGGGAGCACCTTAGGCCCTTTTTGTGGATCGGCACAGTAATCGACTGCCTCCAACTCTCAGGTAGGTGAGCTTTAGCAAAAATGACTTTAAGAGGACACTCAATAAACAAACCCATAGTTTAGGATGGAATTTTAGGACCACATTTGATTGGCCATCAGGGCCTGGTGCAAGGGAGTTTTTGCTAGTCAGAATAATTGACTCAATTTCCTCTTCTGTAAATTCCAGATGCCAGCACCCTTCTGGACATGCCTCCCTTCAAGTTGCAGCAGAAGAGGCCTCCCTGTAAACCTCTGAATAATGGGATTTATTAGGTGGTGTGGGGGTTGGAGGACATCCCACGCCAGTTATTGGTCACCAAAAGGTGCCTATATCCCCAAGACCTAATTAATGATTTATCAACAACTGCTGTTTATAAGTGTGCAGCCTGTTCCTATAGGCATTTTTCAAATACCTGCTTCCTTAGATGAGTTGTTTTTCGCAATTTTCAAGGATCTGCGAAGCTCCCTGTTCTTTTGTTAGACCATGGGGTCATAAGAATGATGACTAACCCCGTGGCATATCTTTTGCTTTATAGGTGGCATTTCGGCATACATTCTGGTCAGTGCCATCTGGTAAGTAGTCAAAATAGGCCAAAGTTCAAATTTCCCCCTTTCAAGAAGACTCTCCAAGATAGCAAGAAACCTCTATACGTTCTTAGGATTCCAAGTATTTCTGTTTTTCCCAGCGTTAATACCTAGTGCGGGCCTATGGAATTCAGCTGAAAATGTCTGCCTCTCCACAGACCAACTAAGGGACAGGGGATTATGGTCGCTAAGGTCAAAGTGTACTAATATTGATAAAGAACTGGCATTTTGGAAAATATTGCCTGATACAAAAAAGTAGTCAATTATGCTGCTGCTGTCCCCCTGTGCCAAGTAGAATTTGGGGGAGAATCACCTTTAGCGTTGCCGTTTAGTATGCAAAAGCCCCATGCATCCATAATCGCCACCCATGCTGTGCCTCTGGCTAACTGGGCCATATTATGCAAATGTGCTTCCCCCAAGCCGAGAGGGGTTATGCAAAGTGCATTTAAATCCCCACAGATCAGGATGGAATTTGAATTCCTCTTAGTCTGCCACAAATATATAATCTCTTCTATGGGATCCAGAAAGAGTTCTTGCTTAATTTCTCATGGGTTCCAGGAAAGATTTAGAACCAGAGTAAAGCCCCTATCCGGGTAGATCAGAGTATCCCACTCCAACTCGACAGCCTGTACAAAGGCATTTGGTGTTGCATAGTCGGATGCTTAGATCTTCAGGTCATTCCGGATGCCAAAGAGCAGCCCCGAGGTCGACCTCCCCTTCACACCCTGATAGACAGGATTTAACAAACACTCATACCCGTCAGCTGAGGGAGGCATTCTCAGACATGTTTCTTGCAGACAAAACATGTGTTTTTCGAATATTAGTGAACCTCCGGAAGCAAACAGATGGAATAAACCCTTAGAATTTCATGATACACATGTTATGTCATGCCAAGAGGCCCTGATTGTGGCAGGGGTCAGCTACCTTTTACGTTCATTTAAACAAGCAACTACCCAATTCCACTCAGACCCTCCGCATAAATCAATGTCAGCACCTAGATGATTAATTACTAATCGACCACCATTTCCACTAGTTGAGCATTTTAGAGACAAATTTGGTGAGAAATCAGAGTCTGAGGACATATTGGAGGGAGAGTTTTTGTGAGCCTCGTGGTTCAGGAAGCTTTTTGGAAAAAAAGAAGCAGCAACCAAGAACCCCCAGGCGTTCATCTATTCAGAGGTCAACAGAACCTGGTTTAGTACCAAACGAGATCCAAAGTGCAAAGTAACCTTGTCCATTTGGATGTTGTTCCAAAACTCCACTTGGAGAATGTCTGCAAGGGTTAAGTGCTCTAAGGATGGTATTCTGGTCAACAGCTTCATTACTCAGGATCTGTTTAGAGTTAGCGGAACACTGTCCCCCGGAGACCACTCAACGACCAGTGACAGAGGAAAGGGCAAGTCTTTAGTAAGTAATTCAGCAGGCGGCGCAATCACAAGGCTTTGACTGTGCCTGTATTCTATTGTAAGAGACCTTCTGCTTCCTCTGGGCCTGCCCTAAGAGGCATCCTAATTGAACCAGTGGAAGGCATCGCCTCAAGCTCCTGTGCCAGAGGGTGGGTGGACAGAGTCGTCGGAACTATGGAGGCAGCCTGAAGGGAAGAAGAACCAGCTCGCAGGGCCTGGGCACCACAACTTCTCTCAGTGGAATGACCTGGGGCGAGCACTCCCATAGCCTGCAACTGGTTCACCAAAACCTCATGGCCAGTCGCAGCCGACAAGGGCTCCAGAGAAAGAGACACACAGATCCTGTCAGGGGCACTCTCCTGACCTGAATCTGTTATAGACTCATTTGCCGGGTCAACAGAACAGGTAGTTGAAAATGCACTGATTTCTTCTCTTTACCCCGTGCAGGCCCATTTTCTGAGGTTTGTACAGAGCCATGCAGTTAGTTATTTTTCCCAAAAATTCTTTAGAACTTCTCCCTGCGTTTTTGGAAGCTCCATTTCTGTTCACAAGTTTTTTGGGCAGTGCAGAATCAATGTTTTGGATTGTCTTCTTTCATTTTAACTTGCATACATTTGTTTGCCATTTGGTTTCGGTCTTTGGCCCTGACAGATCAAAGATTGGAAAAGCCCCAACTGATTTAGCTTGATCCTCAGGTGTTTGGGGGTTAGGTAGTTTGTCACCCCTAACCTCTGCCATTAGCTCTTCTGCTACACAGAGAACCTCCGCCTCTGCAGGGGCAAATGGCATGAACAAGACACCCTCTGAGTTTTCAAAGAAGCTGGCTGCTGCATCGCACAGGTGCTGGAGACAGCATCCTCTAGTTGTTTGGTCCGGCGCTGAAAAAGCATCCCCCGGTCGAGGGAAAGACGGATGTGGTAAGGGTGAGGGCCCTTTAGTTTGACAGTGAGTTGCAGTCACTAGTTTAGGTGTCACTTCCAGGGAGAGGGCACGAAACAAGTCCTCAACCACAGAAATGTTTCCCATTAGAAGGTCCAGGGTGTAAGTAATCTCTCTGGTGACTGTTAACACCAGTTCGTTTTAGTCATAGAGCGCCTTCAGCTCCTTTGATGAGCCCGCACATGGAGCACAAAGCTCCCATGTCTCGTTTTCTTTGGAGAGCTCTGTTTCTGAACTTGTGTGCCTACACAAGCCCTTTAAGACGAGGTAACCATACTTTTAGATGGATGGGGATGCAGAATATACTCAAACATCAATAATCAAACTTACTCAGGAAGTTGGCAAAATGCATCTGTTTTAATATCAATTATCTAAAACAGGGAGTATAACGAACATCAACGAACTCGCTTGATCATCTCACTCAATGCATTTCATAAAAAACATAGCTTATATACTAAAAAAACATCATCATTGATGTCAATATACGTTGCAAACGACAGAAATGCATTTCATAAAAAACATAGCTTATATACTAAAAAAACATCATCATTGATGTCAATATACGTTGCAAACGACAGAAACCTACTTGGGGATGTGATGGGATTACAGGGAACCTCTAGATATATACGTTCCATACATGTTGGGAAGGTGATTGGGTGGGTCTCTATCATCAGGTGGGGCAACAAAGCACTCCTCTAGTGCAGGTCACTATGAACGTCAAATACACAACATCCATTGATTATACAAACTATAGGGTTCTCTACTATGTGTCCCTCTATTATTGGTTGGCACCCTTGTACCCCTCTGTAATATTCCACCTACGCAAGCAGCATGCAGGCTGACATCCAGGTGTTGGTGGGCTGGTCCTAACCATAGCTTCCCACCAATTATCCTGTCATCAATCATCACTCTTACAGTCTGCCAGTCAATTAAGGCTTTGAACTTGGCCTTGGAAATGTTCTCTGTGCCTGAGAATAAGAGAGAGTTTAGGCATACTCTGTCTCTTGGTTTCGATAGAGCTCAACTCAGTATCTATTTTCATCCGTCCATGTTTCAAAGACTTTCTGTATTTAAAATACTATTAAAGGATGAACCTCTAACGTCTTCAATGTTCTCACTCGTCATCCAAGACAGGAGTTTGTTCTTTTCACACGTTCTGTAACTACTGCATGAACATTCAGGTTCACGGTAGCCTTGGCTTCCTGGTGCTGGGCCTGCCAAGCCTCCCTTCAATTCACCTCTGAATGTCGATTGCTTTTCCAACTGCGACACACTGAAAACCTTTCTTTTCACTGGATCTAGCTCTGCTAAAATACGTTGTGGAATCATCCATAGTCCATACAGTCCTATGCATATACATTGGCCCATCACCGCAATCTATTCACTACATAGCCAGCCTTTAAGAATACTTTGTCTACTTGCGTTACTGCATCTGTAAACTTGTAAAATGACTTGATATCTTCGTCATTATTTCTTTAGCATGAGCATCGTCATCTCGAGCCTGAAATGTTGCTCATCTTTAACACCTCCTCCTTTGTTTCTATAGAATGTCTATATTCTTCAGCCTCTTCTTCTGAGTGTGTCATCTCTGCTCTGTGTGACATCACCAGGCTTCTCTTTTGCTCCGTTTTCAGACTTCTTCTGGGATTTCATTCAAATTGCCATCATATTGTTGTGAATGCATGCATGGCTTCCGCAATGGGAATCTTACTTCCAAGATCCTTTTCGGTATGGGTATTTTCAACGGTACTGCATGTGTCTCACACTCTGGCTCCCAACATATAGGCAGCATGGGGGAGGAGCTTTGGGTGGGGGTACTTGGCTCCACCTCTCCATTTGGCTTACATTAAGCGAGACACAAGCCTTCACACTAAAAGAATGTGATTGAGGCCGCAGGGGTTCTGGTGGTGAATCGCGTTGAGGAGGTGCAGAAGGAACACTAGGCGGGGTCAAAGTTCGCAGCATGCCACAGGAAACGCGTCCAGTGGATAGAGATCAGCTGCACATGTTATTTGCAGTTTGGAGCACAGTAAAGAAGTAGAGGCCGCCACAGACCCCTCTTGCATGACCCTTTCATGCAAAAGCATTTGATCGATGTGAGACTGGAGTTTCTTCTCCTCAAATCCATGGCCCAGCTCCAAGTTAGTTATTTCCCTTAAGATGTCGATGTTCTCATTCATAAAGGCTAAGAATGTGTCTGCGTTTTCATCTGCATTTTCATTTGAAAAAGGAAATGGGGGCTCCTCAAGTAGGTCTTCAATAATAGAAGCCAAGCCAAGCCAGGCCCACCACGGATATCCATGACACGACTTGACTTTGTGTAATTTCATGCATGCGCCTCCGCGGCCGATTTTCGTGCCATTATGAAGATGGAAAGAAGATTCTCGAGGCTTGCCAAAGTAAAAAACTTGAGGAGTTTTGAGAGCTGTAGAAAATCTCAGGCATTGACTGGGGAAGCTCAAGTTCATCAAGTGGGTGATACCCAAGGGGTAATTTCAGAGTAGAGGAGGCAGTGATTGCATGGAAGCAGAGTGTTTTCAAGGCAGGCGAGCAAAGAGGAAGGGAAGAGGCTATTTGGATGCGCTTTGAGAGGATAACTGATTGAACCCCTGTTTGATTTGTCGGGCTAGAAACAGCCTCCCTGGAAATAAACATATATAATTGCAGTTGTGGCTTTAGAGACAGCGTTTGTGGGGGCACCGGTGAAGCAGGCAGCAAAGGAGGGCAAACAGAAGGTTGGGGCAGAGGCTGGTCCGCCGATTCCATCATTGATCTGCACATCGCGGGTTGCCTCAATGAGGAGGGCAGAGATGGGGGAATGGCGTGAGTACACAAAGCGTAGCTACTCATTATTCGGTAGCAAAGTTTGATGTTCATAACAAAACCCCCTCCCACCCTGTTTAATGCACTGGTTATTTACCGAAAGTAAGAACAGCGTGGAAAGAGTAAAGCAAAAACCTGTGTGCAGGTGCCAAGAACGCAGCCTCCATCGGGGCCGCAGAGACATGGAACACGGAACACACAGCATCACACTGCTGCGCTCCGCTCCCAGAAGGAAATTTGTAGCAAGTGCTGCCTCCACATGTTCTGTAGACACAGAAAGAAGACTTCAGCAAGGTTCAGCAAGGTTGAAGGGTCCACTGCAGTAATGGCACAGGGAGCACACAGCAGCACACCACTCCGCAATATAAGGAACCTCTTACCAGGTGGTCACTCCATCGAACTTACCTATTGCCACTGAAATTGGCACCCTGTTCAGTCCATGATTCCGACTATTCCCATGTGCTTCACAAACCCTATCAATCCCGTCCCTCTGATTATCATTTTCCTGACCCCCTCGAATGTACCACTAAACTTTACAAAAAACACGCTTCTGAGACCACCACAAATTCCTCTAGTTCGTGGGTTATAATCCCATACAACACTTCTTCCTCTCTATATCCCATAGGATACTGTGACCCTTTATCCCCCTACCCCCTTCTGACACAAACACTTTTGACCGACCCAAAAGACAAAGGACTAACACTAAAACTGTTGATCTGACATTTCACAAACCAAGGGCCAGGGAAAGTCAGGCAATTGACCAGAACCACACACACCTGACAGCTCGTTCCTTTCCCCACAGGGATAAAAGGTGGAGCAAGAGAGCACAGTACGATCAAGGCAGACTGCACGGTGAGACATATAATCAAGCCTGGCAATTCAAGAGAAGAAGAAAGGTGGTGAGAATCGAGAGGTTGACAAAGAGAGAAGCGACCTTGCCCTTTCCGACCCAAACCCGCGAATCCTTCAAGTAAGAAACTGTAAGCCAGAGAACAATAGCTATACAGTCTTGCAGCAGATATCAGCGGTATACAGGGCATGCCTATGCCGATAAGCAGGAGCGAGAGAGTCTCCTGCTACCGTGGTACCGTCCTTGACTCCAGATACCAAAGAAACTAAGCAGTTCATCACAGCCCATGAGTCGAAGGTTGAGCCGATAATCAACCGAGCTGTGTTGAATGAAAGTCGCAAAGTGGACTATTGAGAAACATTCAAAGAACTGTAACTCTGTCAAGGGAAGACCAGCTGCAAAGGGACCGGCACCACATGGGTGCTGTCTCGAGAAACTCTGGTTGATCCCATATTGAGTGAAACGGTTACCAGTCATTTGGTCAGAAAAAAAAGTCAACAGGACAAATGGTCGACACCATTTGGTCGAAAGACAAATGGTCGAATTTCTTTTTTTTTGTATTTTCACTTTTTTTTTTCGACCAAATGACTGGACAGCGAGTGAAACTACTGATACCAGAAGGCTGTAGCAGAGCTGCCAAGACAGTTCTAAGTGGTCATACAGGAGGTCAAAATGCCAGTACAGTCGAAAGTATTTGACCGACAAACTGTTAACAAAGCAAGGGAAGTGAATCCTCCATCAAGAGAAAACAACGGAAGTGAATCCCTCAATCGTTGACAGCAAAATGAATTGTAAAGTGGCAGGAGTGAACCCGGCTGAGGGTTGCCAATAAAGAGGGGTGACGTCTTAAGTCCCAAGAAACAGTGTTTTGACAAAAGTGAACCCGGCCTAGGGATATCCACGGAGAACTGTTTAAAAGACATTAAGATTCCCGCATTCAAGAAAAGCCACAATGAACCCTGCAGAGGGAGGCTGAGAATCGCGAAGGGTCTGCGCCCGGAAGAGGGGGACCCAAGGGTGAAAAATCATCATCCCAAATACAAGTTGCAAGAACTTTAAAGGCCGTAGTGAACCCGGCAGAGGGAGGCCGAGATTTGAGAGGGATCTGACCCCCAGAAGTGGGAGATCCAAAGATGAGGAGTTGTCACCCTTAGAACTGTGAAAGCAGAAGAGGAAAGCCTGCGAATAAGAGCCAGAGTGAACCTGACAAAGGGAGTCTGATATTCGAGAGGGGTTTATGCCGGAAGAGGGGGACCCAAAGGTGAAGAATTACCACCTTAAGAGCAATCCAAAACCACTTTTTTGTTTGTTATTCAAGACTATCAGATCCTCGGAAGCAGGAGAGACAACCTCAGAAGATTTTGATATTGATGAGAACTGTTTGAGGGGTCTGAGCCCGGAAGATGGGGATCCCGGGGTGAAACCATCACCTAACGTATATATGAAGCAGACCTTTTATTTTATTATTTTGAGTACTTCAGGTCCTCGAAGGCAAGATACTTTCCAGAGAAACGACACTTGGCCATCGACGGCCCTGATAGCAGCGGAAACAGAACTGTCATCTCGTGCTGGGAAAGCTCAAAAGTGTGCTGTGCTCAATGATCCCACCTTGTCCTGTGCTCAAAACATGGGAAGGGGAGACCCAGGCTAATGCATCCTGACATATTATTTGTGAACACTTCTTTCTTTTCTTGAAAACTATCCCACACCCTTTTTGTATTAGTTGTAATGACTGGCAATAGGTTGTTCTTAGTATAGGCCTTTTTATTTGACCCAACACCACTAAGACTGTCTCATTTTTCATTTGATGGTCAAAGCTTAGGCATTCTTCCAACCGGCATACATTTTAATAAACACCCATGAACCGTGATCAGTTGTGTCTGTCTTTACTGTTACCACTGTGAGTTCCCAACAGTCCTCAAACCCTCTCTGCACTTGCACAGACTGAATGTCACAAGGACTATTAGGACCGCGGTTATCATTTCTTTCTCATTGTCATTTTCATTGATTGTCATGTTGTGTTCCCTTGTTCTCTTCCCTTTTTCCTTGTGGCACTTTGAAACACTATTCTAGCTGTACAGAAGCATTATAAATGTCCAATAAATAGAATAATACAGAACCACAGGAATATTATACCCATTATCACACGCAGGTTCAGACATATGTGCTGAAACCACAGCAAATGCAGCAAGCGCCATTACAAATGCAATTGCCACAACGGCAATCACAGCAAGTGCCCATACCGACAAACAGGTACAAACTCAGCAAGCACAGACACAGCAGGCTATGGTGCCACAACTATAAGAGTCCAGCAAGCACCTGCAGCCAAATTAGAGAATGTGACTGTGGTAGGAGGAAATCCTTTCACAGGTATAGGGATGAATTTATATCCACAATAGAACAGCCCACAGAGTGACTTGATGTGTTCAGTACTATCAGTACTATCAGTGACACCAGACTCCCAAGAGGAACCAAGGGTCAAGCTGGCGATAGAAGACAAGACATTTTCATTTCTTGTGGACACTGGAGCAACTTGTTCCTGTGTCCGTGAGGGGAAATATCCAACGTCAGGAATTGCAATGAATGCTCACGGATTCTCTGGGCCGATGAGTTTAGTTCCTCTTACACACAAATTACCAATCTCTATAGGAGAACATGTCATATCTATACCATTATTTTATTCTAGGCAAACGCCAGTTAACATCTTAGGGCGTGACTTAATGACAAAACCTAACATGACTATATCTTTTACTGACAAAAGAATAGTGTGTTCCACTCCAAGGATACAGTATATACAGTATATGAATTTGAGAGAGTTTATATTATCCTTTACAGGCCAGAAAGCATGACGAGGGGTCCCTCTGGACCCAGAGGTTTTTTTGTATGGAGTGATTGTTTTATTATCATGGTTACCCAGATTGATAGGTAAAACTAAGAATACCTGATTAGTTTTGTTCAGACCAGACATCCCTATGGATGATGAAGAAGGGCAGATTATCCCCTTGGAATTAGAAGCAGCAGTAGTCAAAGAGGAAAGGGTGGTTCTTCATGTGACAGATGATGAGGGAAGAGGCTGGAGAACAGTGACAGCCCTCAATGAAGGATATAGGCTGACAGATTTGACAAACGAGGAGGTGCTTAAGGATGAATACTCAGATGATGAATTAATATGTTTCATGAGTCTCACTTATTGGATAAAAGTAGAGAATAGAGAAATACCGCAGAGAATGGCGTTGATAAAAAATAAGCCAATTGGGGGCGTGGCTTGGAGCCGACGCGATGCAGTCGCTCCTCTAAAGCCGCCCGTGGACTGCCCGCTGCTATAGCTAAAATTATGCAGTTCCTGTAGCCTACACGATCCATCGACGCCAGCTATGTGGATAGGAACCGATGGGGCACTAGCAGCTCAAAGATGAAAGCCGGGAGAGGGAGCACTATGTCCGTACTCGTCGCTTGAATCCCGGTCCCCCCCCTCTGCCGCTTGGAGAATCCAAGATGGCGGGCGCACGTATGATGGCGTGCGCACTCAGGAGCTGGAGGCGATCCTCCCCGTAGAACTCGAGCCGGAGGGGACAGACGAGCATCTGGATATCCAGACAAGCAGGGACTGTTCCCATCGGCCAGTGTGGGCGGCCCAGGTCCCCCCCCCCGGAACCGGCGAGGATTCCCGCATGCACTGGCCTCATTTTGTGCACCCTTTCCCTCTTCCTCCTGGGGTGCCCCGGCCCACGCCGCTTTACAGCTACACATCTAGCGGACGGAGATCCTCCTGGGTGCCCAGTGGAGCCTACCTTCTGGCCTATGGACATATGCAATGGCCCTTGAAGCGACTCAATTTCTTGGAACTGAGATGGGAGGCCCTCCCCCCAATGGTTGGCGGTGGGAGCCCTAAGCAGGAACCCCTTGAGAGATTTAAGGTAGGCCTAGCCCGCATGCTCTTCTCCCTGAGCCCTTCCTGGGGCGCCCCGGCCCACGACCCTGCTGGCCATGAATAAGGCGTACACCCCGCCTGGACAGCGCTTCTTAGCCGCTTGGGGCCCGTGAGCAGCTCCCATAGCAACTCTTCTTCACCGCTACAGTGCTCCTGGCGGCCATTGCCCCTCCGCTGACAACCAACGCGATGGCCAAGCAACAAAAGACCACCAAGTCTTTGGACATAGCAACTCTACTGACCGCATCCGACAAAGCTAGAAAACAAGATTCCTGCCCCTCTGTCTCACGGGAATCCCTGGAGAACAAGGGACCTTTGGCGACCAAAGAAGATATACGTGAATTCATGGCGGATATCAAATCAGAATTCCGCTCTTGTATGGCGGAACTCACAACTAAACTGGAAAGCACAGATAAAAAAGTCTCGGAGGTTGAACAAAGAGTGGGAGTTGTTGAGGATCATATCCAAGATCATGCCTCCGCGCTAACTGAGGTCCAGCACTCAATCGAACTATTGCAGGACAAGTACGACATCCTGGAATACAAGCAAGAGGACCTTGAAAATAGGGCCCGGCGCAACAACCTCTGTATTCGGGGGGTTCCCACTTCGATCCCAGACAAGGGGTTGGCTGAATATGTGGGCCTCTTTTTCCAATCTCTCCTCCCTGATCTCGAAGATTCACAGCTTCTCCTAGATCGCACCCACAGGCTGAATCCCTGACGTGGAGTGGAATCGGATGACCCCCCCGACGTCATCACTAGGGTGCACTTCTTTACCACGAAGGAAGCCATCTCGGCAATAAGCCGTTCCAAAGATGAAATTACTTTCCAAGGGACCTCCCTCCAGATCTTTCAGGACCTTTCTACTCTTACTCTTCAAAAGAGACAAGCCCTTCACCCTCTAACCACCCTTCTTCAGGCTCAAAAAATCCACTACAGATGGCTCTTTCCCACAGCTTTGCATTTTTCCTACAAGGGCTCACTCAGCAAAATTAGCCACCTGGAAGATGCTACCGACATCCTGCGCCCAGATGCTTCCAAACCCACGTCTTTCCTGCCCTCCGAAGCAACGGCTGACTCAAACCTGGTGGCCTCCCCTAATCGCACACAAGATTCCTGGTCGAAGGTTCCCAGATTCCGGAAGAGGAAATAGCCGGAGGCGACCCCATGATGGAGCTTCCACTTCGATTCCGGCTCGAAGTCCGGCACCATGATCCGATCAGCACCCTCAGGAACACAGATAAGCTTCATCCTTAAAGCAGCAGGCATTATTCCACGGTCCATGCCCGGCTCCAAGGCACAGTTCATCTATGAGTCCTTGGAACAAACCACTAAAATTACCTGTAAGGTTGGCCATGTTGGCTACATACTGTTCTATGGCCCTGTTGGCCAAGGGAGGCATTAGACTCGCAAAAGGCCAGCCACCCTCAGTTAAAACTCAGCCCTCCCGTTGGCGGCCCGAGAAAAAACCCCACAGGCAGGTTGGGGAATGGCCACGCACTCCGCGACATGATGGCTGATCCCTCTACATCTCCCCCTCTCCCCCAGGACTCGCCAACCTCCCCGGAACTGGCCCCAGAACATCGAACTCTCAGGTTCATCTCCCTGAATGTCAAGGGACTAAATTCACCCACCAAACGCAAGTCCATCCTACAGAAGCTTCAGAACGACGGTGCAGCAGTGGCTATGCTACAAGAAACCCATTTGCTGCCTGCAGACCATAGCCGCCTACGCTCCCGAAACTTTCCGAAGCAACTTTTCGCATCTGGGAACTCAAAGAAGGGTGGCACAGCTATTCTATTTGGGAGGGGACTGAACCCTCAAATTCTACACTCTATAAGCTGCCCGGAGGGGCGGTACATGGCGGTGAAATGCCTACTACTAGGACAACTCTATTCTATAATTTCCATATATGCACCCAACTCAGGCCAGGCGCTGTTCTATGAATCCCCGAGTACAACTCTCTCTCCGTTTCTGGAAGGCCAGATCGTGATTGGAGGGGACTTCAATGGGGTCCCAGACCCCAAGAAAGACAAGTCACACCCAGCCAGTGCCGGAGACCTCACCATAGCCCTGGCTCTCCTACAACTATTTAGAACTTTGGGGGGGGTGGATTCATGGAGAGTACTCCACCCATCTGAAAGAGACTTTTCTTTTTATTCTTATGTCCACAGAACCTTCTCCAGGATAGATCTTCTTCTAGTGTCTCCACAAATCTTCACGTTCACCAACAATGTGACAATTGGCTCCAGAATCTTGTCTGATCACGCTCCGGTGACCCTGGAAATCCGAGTGCAGGAACCAGCTAACCCCCAACAGCGCAGATGGACTCTATATGGTCCGATTCTCAATGAGATGCCACTCAGAGACGTGATCGCAACCACGATCACCAACTTCTTTAAGGAGAACCCCAGTGAGGACACCTCTACCGCCAATACTTGGGACACAATGAAGGCAGTAGTGCAGGGTGAACTGATTGCGCAAGGAGCGGCCTACCATAGACACAAACGTCAAACTCGCCAGGGCCTTGAGGAAGACCTCAGGAATGCAGAAAAGAGCCATAAGGAGAAGGGCTGGACCCCTAAAACTCAGCGGGCCATCCGGATAGCACAAAGAAAGATCGAGGCCCACTATGCCGAACACACTGCCCACCAAATGGCAAAAGCAAAACAGTTTTATTATGCTAAAAACAACAAAGCAAATAAGCTACTAGTGGCCAAACTTGCCAAGGCGAAGAGGAACAATACAATTGTGGGCCTGCGGAAGCAACGAGAAAAGGTCCATTACGCTGACCAGGACAAACTGCAGCTCGCTGCGACCCACCTGACTCAGGTGATGACCGCTCTAGTGCGGGACATGGAGGATCAGAAAGAATACTTACGGGGTGCAGCGCTTCCCTGGCTAAAAAGAGCAGCCTGTGACTCCCTGGAGGCGCCGATTACTGACGAAGAAGTGGACAAGGCAATAAAAGCTCTTAAATCCCGAGCCCCTGGCCCTGACGGATATACAACCAGGTTTTACAAGATTTTCAAACCCCAACTATTAGCACCTTTGGTTCAGTTGTTTAACTCGTTCAGGACCACGGGCACTGTAACCCCGAACCTACCTAAACCTGGAGGCGATCCGAAAAACCCTGCATCATATAGACCCATTGCCCTGCTCAACATAGATGCTAATATTTACTCCAAAATCCTGGCATCACGTCTGTCTCAGTTCGATAATCAGTGCGGATCAGAGTGGCTTCCTCAGACACCGCTCCACGGCCGACAACATTCGAAGAGCCTTGGATCTGGTGGAACTTGCCTCCTGGGATTCCCGGGAATTGGTGCTTCTGGCCCTGGACGCGACCAAGGCGTTCGACAAGGTGGATTGGACTTTCATGAGGCTCACCCTTGAGGCTTTTGGATTTGGCCTGGAGTTCTGCACTATGACGCTGGCAAATTACAAAGCTCCCAAAACCCTTCTCAGAGTTAATGGCACCCTCTCCTCCCCCATCAACCTAACTTGCGGAACCCGACAGGGATGCCCGCTATCGCCACTTCTTTTCGCTCTAATTATGGAACCATTTGCTCAGCGGATCAGGTTGAACCCTGCAGTCGAAGGCTTTCAATCAGGCCCGGCACACCACAAGCTGGCCCTCTATGCAGACGATGTCCTCCTGACTATCACGAAACCCCGCTCCTCCCTCCCTCAAGCCCTGGCTGAGATAACGAGCTATGGCAGGGTCACAGGCTTCACAGTCAACTACCGGAAATCAGTCGCCATGGGAGTGGGTCTGACCCGAGAAGATCGAGAAGCTTCAGTCCCGCTGTGCCCAATACAATGGACAACCAAAGGAATTAGCTACTTGGGAGTTCAGATCCCGGCCAACCCAAGCGAGACCTATCGGGCTAATTTTCCCCCCATTATTTACAACCTTGGAGGCAGATTTGAGACGATGGGCGGCACAAGAGATATCGCAGATGGGCCGTATTACAGCCTGTAAGATGAACTTACTACTGAGATTTGTGTATGCGTGCTCCACGCTCCCGGTGCCGGTCCCGGCGCCAGCCCTTCAGCGCCTGCAGAAGAAAATGCTGCAGTTTATCTGGAGGGGGAAAAAGCCCAGGATCCCTAAATCCACGATGCTGGGCAACGCGAAACTAGGGGGCCTCGGGGTCCCTGACCTGCAGAAATACCAAATGGCGGCTCGACTGTCCTGTATCCAGTCATGGCAAGTCCTCACCAACCACCCTAGATGGGTGGACCTCGAACAAGCACAGTTACCCCTCCCACTACGTTTTCTCCCACATGTCCCCCCTCCGGTACGGCGACAGTGGCGGAACCTTCTGGCATCCACCAAACACACCGTTTCGGTGTGGGACAAGGCATTGAAACAGAAGAAGATCCCAACGGGGCTTAGCCCCCTCTTCCCGGTGTTTATGAACCCGACCTTCTCTCCTGGTCTGTCTACCCGGAATTTTAAGGCTTGGATTTCAGGAGGCCTAGAGACCCTGGGTCAACTTTTTGAAGGGGGTCAACCCTGCACCTTTGAGCGATGCAAAGAACTCTTTAGGATCCAGGAACAAGATAGATTCACATACTCCCAGCTACGCCACTGGTGCACCCACCCACAGACTCGCCAGGCGGCTACTCGTCCCCCCACGGCCATCGAATTGACCCTTAATGAGCTCCCGCCCCGAGGAAGAATCTCCACTCTATACAAGCGCCTCCAAATGGATTTCCTAACCTCCAAGACCCGGTATATGGCCCTATGGGAGGCGGACCTGGGCCATCCGATTGAAGACCAACAGTGGGTTGACATCTGGTCCCCGGCTCACACCTCCTCATCATGCATCACAAATAGAGAGTGCGCCTACAAGATCCTCCTCTGGTGGTATTACCCTCCCTTAAGGCTTCACCACATGAACTCCACACTCAACCCTCAATGCTGGAGGCAATGCGGCCAAATAGGCTCCTTCTTCCACATGTGGTGGTCCTGCCCCAAGGCTCAAGCCTTTTGGAAACAATGCCTAGCGACGGTAGCGGACATCACTCAGGTGCGACTGCCCTTGGCCCCCGAACCTATCCTCCTTGGAGCACCGATCCCTGGGATCTACCCAAGGTCTGGTCCCAAGGCCAAACTATTATTGCAATGCCTACTGGCGGGCAGGAACGTGATAGCCCGCACCTGGAAAACGACGGAAGGCCCTCTCATGCCTTTCTGGTGGATGAAAGTCTGGGACATCCAGATCGTCGAGAAGGTGACGGCGGCCGGGGCAGGCACTTTGCATCGCTTTCGCAACATCTGGGGTCCGGTATTGGACTTTGACCAAAGGTTCCCGGCCCTGACTTTCAAGCCCCAACTGGCCAGGAGAACTATTCAGGATGGAGATCCCCGGCAGTGATGTGAAGACGGAACTTGAGACCGAAGGGTGGGGTGGGAGGAGCGTCAAATGATATTGCTGTATGCTACATGTCGCAAGTGATTAAGCTTTGTATTGCCATAACCTGCCTGTTTAAAATAAACAAGTTTTAAAAAAAAAAGCCAATTATTTTTCCCGGAAGATTTAGAGAAAGTGACAAAGATTTTATGGACCACAAGTCCATATGACATGTGTCTAATAAAAGGAGTAGGAACAGTTAAAATCAGAGAAGAAGATTAAGGTATATTGGAGACCATTTCTGCTTTAATGAAGCAAGGAATATTGGTACCATCGGATTCTCCATTTAACACGGCTGTGTACCCAGTTAGATCATCGATGGGGGGTCGTGGGGATTTATAAAGAACCGTCACCCTCTAAATAATAAAGTCAAAGCTGAGTTTCATTTAGTTCCAAATCCTGCAACAATATTGTGCAACATCCCATCTAAGGCCAAATATTTTACAGTCATAGATTTAAAGAATGTGTTATTTTCAATTCCCCTCCATGAAGACTCACAGGATTTGACTTCCTTTTCGTATAGAAATATCTGCCTGAAACATACTTGTTTGCCGCAGGGGTACTGTGAGTCCCCTTCAATCTTTAATAGAATCAATTAGTTGGACCTAGGCAATGTTCAGCTCGAAAGTGTAATAGTTCAATATGTGCATGACATTTTGGTGTGCAGTGAGAAAGACGAAAGATGTAGAGAAGATTCAATTAAGCTTGTGACTATCCTCTCAGGGAGAGGATATAAAGTAGACAAAGTGAAGCTACAATACTGTCAGGAAGAAGTCTTGTATATAGGACAGTTGATTTCTCATGAAGACCTCAGAACCTAAAACATTGAGAGAAATGCAACAATGTTTAGGCCTATTTAATTATTGCAAGGACTGGGTTTTCGATTACAGTACATATATTCAGCCAGTTCTAAAAGGGCTTAAAGAAGCACAGGTGGGCAAGAGTCAAATAATATGGACAGATGAAATGACTGATGGATTTGAAGAATTAAAAAAAGGCTATCAGTACAGCCCCAGTGTCTGAAATCCCAGATTATCATGAAGAAATATACTTATTTTTCCCATTCAAATGGAGAAGTCGTGGCAGCAGTTCTTATACAGAAAACAACATTACAGTGGAATTTTAGATCCAGTTATGAAAGGGCATGTTCCTTGTGAGCAGTCTTTAGCTGCTACTGCATTAACGACCAAAAAAGCTTCAAGTATAAAAATGGGGTGTTCAGTAATATTATTTGTGGAGCATGCATTATTTGCGATTTTAGAGAGACCCAAAAGTACATTTTCCACACAAAGAGCATCAGGATACCAGGTAATAATCTCAAATCCTACGATTAAAATTGTCTGATGTAAGACAGTGACCCCAGCAGCGTTCATAGCTGAACCAGTAGGGGAGGATGATTGTGTACATGATTGCACAACGTATACTGAAAACTATAATGAAATTCTCCAAGCTAAAGAAAATTCCCTCGGGAGGTTGGAAGTTGTCTTTATTTATGGTTCTTCAAAAATTGACCAAATGGCCAGTGAAAGGCATACTGGATCAGCGATAATAAAGCTGAACCGAGAGGGTGAATTTGAAGTAGTGACAAGTGTGAGATTGCCTTCGCATTGCTCAGCACAGGCTGCAGAATTAGTGGGGCTTATCGCAGCGCTTCAGAGATTTGAAGATGAGGAAGTGACGGTGCACTCTGACTCCACCTATGTGACATCAACCGAAAATGCAGGTGTGTCATGCTGTAAAGGGATGGGCTTCCTCCATGCAGACGACACTCCAGTGCAACATGTGGCCCTATTGCATAAACCTATTGAAGTACTAGCACTCCCATTGACTTTAGCCGTCATAAAATGTGCAGCCCATTCTAAAAGGACAGTTTAATTTCTCATGGAAACAAAGCCGCAGATTTAGAAACTAAAAAGGCAACCTATTTCACAACTATTTCTAATCTTGAAATAGAATGTGTTAAACAAATGACAGGACGATGCATGTTGGTAAAGGAGGGATTTCACACATGTCTATTGTCCAGTTAAATGAGAGCTTGTAGCATTATTGAGGGTAGCACTGGAGCAGCTGGACTACCCGGTGCATGCGACTAGAGAGAGTCTAGTGCCTACAATAGCAGAAGAGGGGTTTTCGCCAAATCTGTTAGAGCATGTAGCACAGTTTATTGTAAACTGCATCATGTGCCAGAAATGTACTGCATGACACACTTTGGGAACAGTGAGAGGAGCAATTCCAAGTCCCAATTGCCCATTTCAGCATCTACATATAGTTTATGTGGACATGCTGCAGACATGCAACGGTTACAGATATATGCTGGTCGTGGTATGTCCTTTTTCTAGATGGATTGAGGCAGGTCCATGCACACACCTTGATGCCACGTGCACTGATAAGTCCCTTCTGTGTGAAGTGTTCCCAAGATGGGGTGTGTGTGAGGTATTGCAGTCTGACAATGGACTGCATTTTGTAAATGAGCTATTCAAACAAATATTTCTTCTATTATACATTAAGCATAGGTTTTCTTCTGTCTTTCACTCATAGGTGAATAGCATCTGTGAAAGATTAAATGGATTATTGAAGGAAAGGATTGAAAAAATAAAAATAACTTTGAAGAAGGGATGGCTACATTGTCTTATATGCTCTAGGAAACCAGCCAGGCTCAGATCACCATCTAACTCTTCATGAGTTTGTTACTGGAGGCCGCATGAGAACCACCGTTACTCCTCCATCTAGTTTAAAAACTGATGCCCATAGTGTAGCAAAGACAATAGGTGACGAGATGCATGATTATCTAACAACAATGACTGCAAGTCTTTCTTTCATGTCTCAAAGATAAGAATCAAAGGGAGGGGTCAAAGAGAAGCGAAAAGATGATCAACCCATTGAAGCAGAGGATTTGTTAAAACAACCAATTCTATACCCAGGAGACCGGGTGCTAGTACAAAGGTTTGTATGTACTTGGAGTACTCCCAGCTTTGAATGTCCATACGAGGTGGAAGAAGTTACACCCACAGCAGCCAAGTTAAAAGGCCAAAGAGCCTGGCTTTATTTGCATGACATCAAGCCATATAAAGGTGATACACCAACCCCTCCTGCAACTACCGACTATGGCCAAGAGTAAAGCCAAGGAAAGTGAAGAAAACAGCCGCACCTTACACTAAAGGCCAATATCTTTTAACATTTGACAAGGAGTAAACAGACTTGCAGTTATCCTGGACCTTTTTTAGATAGGCTAAAGGAAGAATGTGGTGAATTACCGGGAGAAGAAAGAAGAAGAACACATTTCATCTTGTATATTACCTATTGCAATGACATTACACACATTCTTGTATACTGTTTTATCTACGTATTATGGACTTATCCAGCTCTAATAAGAAGATACATCAACGTCATAATGTTTCTTGGAAATCCTAAGAACAATCATAATATTTTTAGAATGATTATATCAATCATCTTGCAGTTCTTGATGTAAAGGTGTGATTCATAAAGATTTGCAGAGTTACATATTAAAGGTTTGAGCAAAGATTAGGAGGTTTCAGAATATAAGAGGCTCATTGCCATCAAGAAAATCAATGGGTTTCCATGGAATAATAATTGTGGCATCATTCTGCATTACAATTCGTGTTTTCCTCCAGATTATTATGACATTTAGACATATAATAAGAAATGATACAGATTTGGTAGGTAACAATAAAACATTTGCTATTGCCCCATATGAAATCACGAACAGCCTTTTTTATAATCTTGCTACGCATTTATTTCAATTTAAAAGGGGTGTTGGGGAAGACCATGAAGATATAAATACATACCTTGATAATTCGGCGAATTTAAATAATAACCTATGGTAACAGCACATGAAGAAGGTGGGAAGAACAACGTCAGATGAAAGCTGCTATGTGTTTTCCGTTATACCTTATGCTTTGGGCAGTGAAGTAACTTTGCTGAAAGAATTGGGGGGGACATGACTTCTGAAGAAAAGGTGCGTCATGAATGTTGGGGGGGGCAAACACCCCTCTGCCCCCCGAAAACTACGCCCAGGGCTTTGGGAAACTCTAAAATATCCTTAGCCACAGAAGAATTAGTGAGAAAGGCACATTGCCAGACACATCTTGCACTTTGCCTAACCAGAGAACAATTCAAAGGCAGAACAGCATCCATAGTGTGGGTGGAAAAAGCGATATCTCAAAGAAAAACAATTATGTACACGACATAAAGTCCATAGAAATACAGAAACAATGCTTCAGATAATAAAATACAAAGAGCCTGGAATAAATTGAGCATGATTCAAGATTGAAGCAAATAAGATGTTACAATGCAAGCATAAGAATGTGGAAGGAAATACGAGAATGCTTAGAAAGAGGTCAACTAAAAATTAAAGGAACAGTGCCTACTCCTGAAGGATGGCCTGATGAATTGGTTGTGTGCAAAGCACTAGCATTAACCAGACAATGGGAAGAAGGAGTAGCAAATGCAGAAAAAGAATGCAAAAACCCATGGCATAAGATTGCAAGATTATTGACATGGGATGACAATGAGGGAGGACCATTGCAGATACTACCCCTGAAAAATGTGTTTATATCCTTCAGAAATAATGGTGCAGTGAAGGTTGGAGAAAACCGCAAGTGTGGCTGAGTTTTGATATACCAGGCATGAAGGCAGGAACTGCAGTCCTTACTGGGCCCGTGGGTCTAGAACATATATAAAGTTGCCACCAAAATGGGTAGGAGTTTGTTAATTGGTACTGATAAGCATACCAGCCTTAGTAGTACCACAAAGTGACCTGCTGATTACAGACTTCCCAAAAATGGACACACACCTGATGAAGAAAATATCGTTTCACTGAAGCAGACAGAGGAGAGATAATTACTTCTCAGCAAAATCAATAGAAGCCTATTATGACATTCCAGATGAAGATAAGTTGTTCAGCAGAGCAGCAGTGATATTCACAGCTATATTCCTGCCAAGAATTCAGACTTCAGTAAACGCCAAGTGGATACAGATAACCAGATGGGAGCTGCTGCAAATGATCAATACGACAATAAAAGGATGTAATGCGATCAGAGAAGAGTTGAGGGCAATCAGGCTCTTGGCCCTCCAGAACAGGTATGTCCTGGACTGAATTACAGCAATTTAAGAAGGCGTGTGTGCCAGGATCGGGACTTCTTGCTTTGCATTATACCTACCCATGATGAAGAGAATTGGACTTTGATAGAAGCAATAACAATGTTGTCAACCTTGCACACAGAAATGGCGGATGAAGTAGCCAAGACCGAGGAGGATGACTGGTTTTCGTCCCTGTTTTCATGGATTTCAACTTGGTTGGCAAATGCCTTCAAATTACTTGGAGCAGTACGAGTGTTGCTATATCCAGGATTTTGTCTTATAAGGATTATCTTGGGACACTGCCACACAGCCAAGAAAGCTATTGGGATGAAGATCATGCTTGATATAGACACCGGAACTGGTGAGCAGATGCAAAAGGAGGAAAGTACGTGTGAGAATAAAGTACATGTGAGAATATAAAGAAAAGTACCCTTGCACCTCCAGGAACGACATTGTACTACCCTAAGGGTCATAAAAAAATATGTAGGACAATGGATATTCTGTCCACCAACAAGAGATTGTTGTCACATGACCTGGAGTGTCTATGAACATGTAATGACTGCAGGTCACCTAAGGGGATGACAAAGATATAGGCCCCAAAGAAAGGACAGTATGAAGAGATGATAAAGGAGAATGAAGAGAAGAATGTGGTTGAGGACTCGACCAGAGGGGGGGAACATAGAGGAGCAGTTTGATGCACTATTCCTAACTCCCGCCCTTCTCCACCGTCATATTGGAACAGTAGGAGAAGAGCTCTGTATGGGACCCCATGTGTTATACCTATACCGCATTGTGTGTATGAGAGATGATATGCACTCAGACAGCCGTACCAAATGTACCCTCACACTGAAGGTGTGAAAGGGTGCCATGTGGTGGGATGTCAGCCCGCACCATTGGACATCATGGAATGCTGAGGGAAAACTGATGAGGGCAGAGTGATGTCATGAAGCAAATATGCAGAGTCAAACTGAAACAATATGAAAACACTTAAGAGAGACGATGCAACTGAAGTGACAAGAGAAACATGAACAAAATGATAAAGTAATCAGGAATGCAAAAGAAGACAAAATAACTTGCTGACCAATAAGTATAAATATGCAGTAACGCAAGGTAGAAAAAACATATAGAAGTTTGCTATAGAGGAATATATAACCTGGCTAGGACGGCCATAATTGGAAAATGAATGGCGGCTTGTGTCAAGAATCAATTCAGCTACCTCAGAACCAGATCAGAGTTGAAGAGTCAGGAGTCGCTGGAAGAACAGCTTTGTGTGCAAAACAAAGAGGAGTCTATGTTGGCTTGGGATCAAGGATACTATTTTTAAGGAATAGCTGCAAAGTATAAATGGAGGCAGACGGATAAGCCATGGACAAGACTTATTTGTATTATATTAAAGAAGAAAAAAACATCTGCAAGAGCCAAGTATTGGGCAATTAAAAGTGTATAAAATCTATCCAAGATGGAGTGAGCAAGTCTCTAAAGGCCAAAAGGAACAATGGCACCAAGTGTAATTAAATAAAATAGCAGTAAATAAGAGGTCAAAATTGACAAATTCCTGGTCTCTTCACATGTGACTCACAAGTCGAAAACAAGGGCTATCCTGAGTGTAGAGCCCTTTGGGTATCGTACATGCAATGGATGGGGATGCAGAATAACTCTGACACCAAATAATTGAACTAACTCAGGAAAATGGCATAGTTTGCTGTTTTAATATCAATTGTCTAAAACAGGGAGTTACAACAGACATCAACAGATGTTCAGTCCAGCTCTTAGTACATTTCACATAACAACACATTTATATACTAAAACTTTGTCATAGGTGGCGTCACACTATGTGGCAAATGAGAAAAACCTAGGAGGGGTTGTCATAGGCTCAAGGGGAACATCTAAGTATACTTTCTATAAGGAGTGGGATTGTGATTCGATGTCTACTGTCAGGTGGACAACTAATGCCTACCTCTAAAACATGTCATCTTCAACACTATTAAGTGCACAGTATATCATTGGCTCTCAAACTATAAGGCCCTTCATTATACGGCCCTTTTTTTATTGTCTTTAGTTTGCAATGCTTTTACAAACAAACTTTTACAACTTTTGTACAGATATAACTTTTCCAAAGTAAGTATAATCATTTCAACATAATCTAACTATAAAGTACATAACCTAATAGTTGCGTATAGCAGCATTTCACAAGTAAATAGTATATATTCATAAATAAAAACAGAGAAGAAGCAACATCCAGTGAAAGACTCTTAAAATGTATCCTCTTTTGGGTTCATCATGAACAATTTAAAAACTATATTTGTGTAACATAATATTTGCGAATAGCAACATTTCACAAATAAATGATACATATTCATAAATAAAACACAAAAAAGAGCCCACATCCAGTGAGAAACGCTTAAAGTGGATAATCTTTTGGTGTCATTGTGACCATTTTAAAAACTATACTTGTGTATTTATTTCGCCTTTGTTCCATTATTGAGTACTGTTGGCTAGAAGTAGCCTCTCTTTGATGTTCAACAATAGTCTATACAGAGCCAATAACACTCGTATGTTATTATTCAACATACATCTTTCCCAGGACATTTCACGGGAAATTACAGTATCCTTGGGTGAAAAAATACCTAACGCTCTACGTCTTTCGTCTTCAAGAGACGGGCAATATACCACAAGATGTTTTAATGTTTCTCTCTGAAGAGCATTTTTGCAAGATCGACAACTAGTATCAACTATTTCAACAGAGGATTTGTGCCATAATGCAATACGTTCCAGTGTGTGAAGCTGGTTGAGCTTGAATCTTAAGTACATACGACATACTTTGTCACAAAGACACTTGATTAGATATAGAGAGCGCATTTCTCTCTTTCGTGAGAATTGTGCATATTCGCCATATGTTTTGTATTTTGTGAACAAATCAATGGTCTGGATCCAATCAAGTTCTTATAGTTTACGTTTTACCTTTGGAAGGCCTAGTGTAAGGTCTTCAACAGTCGCATTTATATTCAACAAAATTTTATTCATATTATCTATACATTTTATTATTGAGGGGAGGGTTCGTTCCATCATCAACACTTGTTGATCTTTAAACAGAGAATTGCATGGCAGTGACAAGATTTTTGAATAAATAGCCAGTTTTCGCCATGCCCATGTAGAAGCCAAAGAAGATAGACCCAATTCATGTCGAAGTATTGCATTGGGCACAGAGGCCGCCAAACCCATAACACCTTTCCATAATTGCCCCTACAGACCATTTAGCAAGTGCTCAATGTCTGATAAACAAGTGTCAAGGCCAAATAATAAAATTGGTTCTACTTTTAATAAGTAGAAATCAATTAGTGTAAGTAAGGAGAATCTACAGTACTTTAAAATAATGATCTTTATCATAGAAGCAAGAGGACATGCTTTGGTTTTAAGAGAATACCAAGTTTGAATCGAATTTGAATCCAAGAGCGTATAACCAAGGTATCACAAAGCAATAGCTCGATCAATTTTGGCGTGACCAATAGACCAAGATACGATTTGATCGTTTTCCTATTTGTGAATATAATAATTTTAGATTTTGCTGAGTTTACCTGCAAATTATGTTTAGTGGCATACTCCTCAAAATGATTTAATTTGTTCTGAAGCCCATATGAAGCCCATATGGTGTTCGTCTGCAAAGCATATCCAATTCAATTTCATTGACCCAAGCCATATTGGATACATGGATGATTCGAGCCGAAGTTGATCAATCTCGCATATATAGAGATTAAAAATGGTGGCTGCTAAATTGCAGCCTTGTTTGACACCTGTTTTGGTAACAATGGGCAATGTAAGTGAACCGTTTCTGGTAATTCTAATTTGAAAAGTTGTATAAGAATGTAACATTCTTGCCAGAAAGCCCATTGCCAAAAGTTTTGCCCACATTACCTCTCTGATAATGGTATCAAAGGCAAGCAAGAGATCGAGTGCTGCCAAAATATATAGGGCCAGAATTTGCTTCCTTGGACTTCGCAAGGATATGTGCTATAATGGTTGCATTTAGAGATGTTCCCATCTCCTTGCTGAAGCCAATCTGGCATTTTGAATAGATGTTATTTACTGAAATAAAGGTTTGCAGATGATGTAATAATAATATAGCAAAAACTTTGGCAGCCGCGTCCATCAAGGCAATAGGGCGGAAATTGGCAGGATCCCTAGCATCGCCCTTTTTGAAAATAGGTATGATAATTGCATTGCGCCATGAGTCTGGAATTTAGTTGGTACATACAATATTTTCAAATTTACTATGTAAAACAGATGACCAAAAAAGTGGATTGGATTTAAATAGGCAGGCTGTAATCTCGTCCGGACCGGGAGCTTTAGAGGGTTTTAAATTCTTAATTACCAGCAATATCTCATCTCTGGTAAATTTTAGAGAATTATCGCATAATGTATGCATAATGCCTGAGTCATGCCCCTGGAAGGCCAATGGCAATTTGAACTTGTCTGCAATGTAAGAACGCCAACTATCCGCTGAAATAAAGGAAGCCATCGCATTATGATTAACCTGTTGTCTGTCGTTAAGTGTGAACCATATATTGCGCGTATCCCTCTTGACTAACAAGGACATAATGCGTTGGTTTTCTTCATGATGAATTTGATGTTTTATAGCTTTCATCTGGTTGAGATACTTTAGGTATATCCTATTTTTGGCTTGCTTATAGCAGCAAAAGTCGAGATTAGTACGCCTAAGCGCTCTAATGTCAAACATTTTTTGCCCTTACATTGCTGCTAGGATTGGAATAAATTAACTCTGTTTTAATGAGTTAGATGTTTTAACTCGAAGGGATAATGTATTTAAATTGAATCGAATCAGTTTGTTGTTCCATTCCTCTGTAAGAGAGGAATTAAGGCTAGAATTGGAATCGGCTCTCCAGATGTCCTTATTTATTAAATAAGTAAATTCTCTGCATAAGCGCGAATTCCATCAGACAGATTTATGTGCCTGATCCATTTCAATCACACCAAGTGAGGGTTCCAGTAACAGCATATTACTACTCTGAATTATGGACAGCAATAAAGAGACATGGTCACTCAAATGACATTCCAAACGCTTAACCTTTTCAGCCATTGGCAGCACAGCAGCAGAAAAAAAGTAATAATCAATATATGATGAGTGCATGCCCCTAGACCAAGTACCAGATGATACGTTGTCGCCAAAATTGATGACACGAATGTTCCAATCTAATAGATGCCATACCCATAACATGCCCCTATTTACTGATAGTGCCAGATCCGGTGACCGCAAAGTAGGGTGTTTACCTGGAATAGCCGTGGGGCAAACAAAGTTGAGATCGCCACCCAACATGATCCAATAATCAGGGTTTTTTAAGTAGGCGTCTTCTAACACCATATCAAGTTTGTCCAAAAGATCATCAAAAGTTTGCCTTGCAGGATTGAAATAAATGCAGATTAATAGCATATGAATTAGTGGTTCACCCACAGAACTATATTCTATCAGCAATATTTCATTAGAGGGAAAAAAACATAGAAGCCGTGTATTCAAATGCATTATTGAGGATAATCACTATGCCGTGGCTAGGGCGTCCAACTAAATCCTGTGTAGCAGGTACAGAAAAATTTGTAAAATCATCAATGAAAAAGTGTTCAGAGCACATTGTTTCCTGCAAAAAAAATGCCACTGCGTACACATCCTTGGACATAGCTATCAACCATGCCTCAAAGTTGTTCATCCCACAACTATTCCAGGATATGATCCTAAATACCTCTTGGCTAGGATTGCTTTGAGTTTTTTGTCGTTTCTATAATAACAAGGGGGCTAGTCAAGTGATATTGAATGCCGACCCTACCAGCGCAGAAATCTGTGACTAACTCAACTCAACTTCCTGTTTAGAAGAATGGGGAATAGGGTCTCCTTGCATTAAAGACTGCTGAAGAACTGGAAGAGGTTCCTCGAGAAACGCTGTTGCCTCTTCAATTGAGCGAAAGAGACAAATGGAAAGCCCTTGCGTTTCAAAGTCTTCTCTATGGTCCCATAATAGTTTCAGTATAATTGCTGAGTGAGGGGCACATATCATGCGGTAATTGTTATGATTTGCCAAATGAAGCCATTCAATATTTTCTGATATAAGAGTGCGCAGTTGAGGACTGCCTCTGAATTTGTTAAATAATAAGGATCTATTTAGAGGCTGGAGGCCATTTATCGTAGGATCACTAGTCCATCCCATGATAAACTATTGTATTTTTTGGAATTTGAACAGGAAGCACCCTCTGTCCTCTGATCTATGTTGTGCAAGACGGGGACTTCCTTGACTTTTACAGCTAGACCTGTAGGCTGCGGTATACCCAACTTAGCCAGACTTGCATTAATCTGAACAGGCTTCATAATTTGTTCGGTGTCATCCACAGGACCAAGCAACAGCGCTGAATTCAGCAATACCATATGTGAAGTAGTGGGTATGGTAGATGTATGGGGGGTATATCCAAGTGAGTAATGCCATTATACTCCTGCTTTCGACCCTGTGCCGATTTGGCACTGGTGATTTATTTTTATTAATGACAGGGTAATATTTTAATAATTGCACTTGCGAAGTATCCACATTACCCGCCGGCACCAATGGAATCTTCATAGCTAATTCAGAAGTGATTGATGGATCAATTTGAATCACTTTGTTTCCCTGTCCCCACGTTCATTTCTAAATGAAGGGCTATTTTTGATTTCCTATCCAATTGGATGAGTTCAATGAGCCCATCTCCCCCGGATAGAATGTGAGGTATCAGCAATCACATCCTTTGAATTTGAGAATTTGAGAATTTTAGTTTTTTTGTTCTTTTTGTGGAAGCATCTTTCAGTACTTGATCTATTTTTTGTGCATTTTTATTGCGTTTAAGCACCCTCATGTGTGAGTGACGCATTTTTCGTGAAAAGAGAAATTGGTTCTGGTCTGTATCAACAGTATCAGAGTTAATGTTGTTTTCTGTCTCTGTAAGCAAGACCTCTGAGTCAGACTTTAGAAACGATGTGTTATGCACTTTAAGAGCTGTTTGTTCAATAATGGTAACAAGCGGGGATGGGCTATCTAGCATCAGCATAGGGTTTTTCGCTTGAATCACAGAATGCTCATGTATACAGGCTTGGGCTTTAGCCCCCAGATCGTGTGTTTGTGATATGAGATATCGAAAGACATCATCAAGTTTCAATGAATTTAATTGGATAGCGTCTAATAATGGAGTGGTAGAGGCCAATGTGTTGTTGTCATTGGTAACGTTATCCGTCATGACCACATTAGCATATGAACGACAGGTGACAACATCTCCCATTTCCCCTTTTAGTAGAGTCCAGCAACTCAGATTTTTCAGATTGATACAATGCTTGTGCAGTCATGAAACCCTCTAATTTGTCAACATTTGAGGCAAGATCTACTATCATATGTTTGACATTCTCTAAAGATATGTGCGTTAAATCATGCACCTATCCAGTAAGTTTAAAAGACCTGAAATTACTGGGAATGGCGAGGATTCTTAAGAAAGGTCTACGTGCGGGTTCTGATTTTCTGTGGCAATGGAAAGGTTGCCTAAGTTGTTATCTGTTTTTTTTTTCTCAATCTGCTCCCCATTTGAATATCCATATGAGTGAGTGTTATTTGTGAATTCAAGACTTTTGTTACCTTCTCTTTGCAATTGAGATGGAGAACTGGTAGAGGGCAATCCAGCTCTAGGCGTAAATTGAGCAGGAATCCCAAAACATTGACCCCTGTCTTCTTCGTTATGTAGTGTATGAAGGTAGATACGTTCTACCTCTGCGGTGAGAAACACTGCCAGAGAGCTAGGGTTTAGTGCTATCTACAGCGTTTGCCCCATTCGTTTGATAGCGTAGGTGCTAAGATGGATACATCAGAAATATGGTTTTCAGACATCGGACCCATACTCTGCAAATCATTGTTTTTATATTCACTTACCATATCCACATTTTTGTTGTCGGGTTGTAGATGGAATTTATCACTAAATGTGTGAGCGAGCAGCATGGCGGACTTCCTTGCAGAAGTTTTGAATGGATTTTGGACAGCACTGTCGTTAGGTTCTATAGCCAGTGATTGTTGGCTATACGGTAAAGAGAATTTGTCAGTAATGTGCTCAGTATATAAGTTGCTTGGACTGGCAAAAGACCGGACTCGCCTGATGAGTCGTGTGATTGAATTGGTGCATTGCTGCTTAGAATAGCACATGCATTCGGTTCAGAAAGATGTTTGCCGCTCCTCATGCTGCCCACCATATTGAACTAGTTGGAAGAGTTTCTGCTAAAAAAAACAATTCTGGCAATTTCAGATTACCCAACAACAAGCACAGAAGGGAAGTGTGTTGTTACAAATCTTAATTATATAATTTTGTTGCTTAAAAAATATCAACAGCCTGCAGAAGTTGGAAAAGACAAACTTGCCTTTAGTATTTTACCACCGCCACCCACCAGCCCAACAGCCGGTACGCTTTCAAATGCACTTGCGGTGCGCGCATACCATATTCTTAAAGTTGTGTGCACACAAACGAGGCTATAGTAGGGGGCGTGGCAGTGGGTGTGTCAACAGGAAAAACTATGAGAGAGAAAAGAGAAAGAAATAGAGACAGGACGTGAGTGGGCTGGTCTGCAGCTTTAGCACAAGCACAGTTAGTTCCTTGAATAGCACAAGCACAAACACAAAGGTGTACAAGCACAGTCCAAACAATTACTTGAGTGGTAAATAGCAAAGTCCCAGTCCGTGTTTCCAGGAATAGAGCTTCCTCTTGGCGACTAGTAGATTGCCGCGGAGAGTAGCAGTAGCAGAAGCCAAACACACAGCGGGACATCCCAACAGCCGGTACACTTTCGAATGCACTTACGATGCCCTTTATACACAGCCCTTTATAATTGGTTGGCAAGCTCGTGCCATGTCTGAAACATTCGGTTCACTTAGCAGCACATAAGCGCAAAACACAGGTGTCAGGAGCTGGACTTTACTTTACCTCCCCACCCAATTAGCCCAACATCTCTCATCATCCATGCCTTCTGCCATGAAGATTGTCTTTGAACGTGGCCTTGCAAAGTATTCTTGTCTCTGGGAATATAAGGGAGTGTGAGCACGCACTATCTCTGTTCTAGAACTCCAAACTCAACTCTATTTTCATCCTTGGCTCACATGACAGTAGACCATGATTTGGTCCATTTTGCAGCATTTAAATGCCTTAAATGAATAAAACGTGGCATGCATGGTGTTCTTTCTTTGCACCTTAACGAGGAATGATTCAGCTTCTCACATTCACCGCCTTCAAGAATAGATAACCGGCTTGGGCTGCTTTGACTTTGACACCAGGCCAAACAGCCCGTCATTCATAGCCACTATCTCAGCTAATTCTTACTGTGACACAGTTCTCAGCCTTTCCTCATCATGGGTCCGGGCTTGCTAAATTCATGACACCAATGTCCAGCTTCTATACAATGGCGGCTTCGCCTGCAGTCTATTCACTACGTATAGCCAGCTTCTAAAATGACTTAATCTACTTCCGTTTCTGCATCTGTACAGTTATTGAACGGCATGCATTTTCTGCAGTGCGTCACACATATACAGTCTTCTCTTTGTACATGAAAGTTTACTCAATTCTTAACTTCATCATTAGTTTCTAGAAGGTCCATGCATACTCTTCAGCCAGTATCCTCAGTGTGTCACGTTCATCTCTTGTGATGTCACCAGCTCCTCTTTTACTCGTTCTCATATTCCTTCAGGCAGTTCCTCCCTCAGATTATCGTGTCTTCGGGAATACATTTGATAGGGTTTTCTCAGTTGGTATCTTCTTTCGAATATTCGCCGTAGTATGGTCCAAGCTGCTGGTGTCAAGCATGGCACAATCTCAGGCTTCCAAGATACAGGAGGTAGGGGGGCAGGATTTCCTGCAGAGGCATTTAAGTGCTCCTCTTCATTCCCCCCTCTGGTTGAGTCCTCGAACACCTCCTCAATTGTCTCCAGATCTTGATACTTTCTCTTGAAGAAATGCTTTTTTGGAGTCCAGATCTTCATCACCCCTTCAGGGTACTGGCTGATTTGACATGTTCATCCATACTCCAGGTCATGTAGCTGCACTGTCTATTCGGATTACAATGGACCCATCGTCCCAAGTACTTCTTGTGACTCTTTGGATACAGGAATTTCGTTCCTTCAGGTGCTACGATGTTGGCCTCTATCTATTTTCTGACATCTTCATCAGTCAATTCCTTGGGTCCAAACCCAGATTTAACATCAATCATGATCTTCATTCCTACTGCCTTCTTTGCCGTCTTCTTACACTGTGCAATTATTATACTGATCACACAGAATCCAAACATCACCATCACTAATACTGTTCCAAGAAACTTGAAGATATTTGCCATTCACTGTTGAAGTGAGATAACTGATTACCCTGCTCTATATCGCTATAGATTAAGGCTTGGTGATAAAAGGTACTACCTTAGGTACTAGTACACGTGTGTCATTTCAGTAGAGCTAACAAATGTATTGTATAGTCCTACCTTATACAGCTAGTGCCACAAAACTGTATGCTTTTAGAACCACATTTCTTCTTAAACAATCAAAAAACGGAAGAAAAACAGAAAAAATGAGAACAAAAGTGAAAAACAATTCATAAATGAGTCCATACAATTTTATTCATCTTAAGACCAATTTAGAAAAATAAAAAATAGAGAGCAAGATTTTCATATGTATACAAAGTTATTACACAATACATGATCTTCTCATCCTATTCTAAAAACCGTCTCAACTGTAAAGGGGTTATTTAGATCACTAAGACACAAAACTACATTTAATTTGTAGGTGTAGATATGAGACTTCAGTAGTTCACTAGTCTTTTGTCAATTGTCAACATGTTTCGGCCTTTCTGCAATTTAGCGCACTATCTCTAGTGTCCATTCATGCATTAATTTCCACGGCCATCTTCAGAACAGACAATTTCTTCAGATGAAGTAATTAAACTTGTGTATACCCCATATCAGGTTTGACCAAATCTAATAACAAACAATACGGCACATTACATACAATAGTGGTTCTATCATGCTAAAACATCTGTTATACACACTAAACAGGTCTCATTATATACAATAGTGGTTCTATCATGCTACAACTTTCGTTATACACACTAGACAGGTCGAATGCATGGGTTTAACTATTCTCTTAGAAACTCCATTTGGCAACAATTCTAAAAATTGCACATTTCTGGCCTATATATCAACTTTGACAACACCATAGATATCACCAAGCCTTCACTTACATCCAGTACGGACATGAGCTCGAAAAACCGGTTTAATGGTAACTGGATAGAATTCTCAATTTCTGGGACCAGGTTGCGAAAAAGATCACCCTTAGTTTGCTAGTATCCCAAAATTCCTTTGGAACCTATAACAAAAATCACACAGGGAATTATTCTCATTGATTTAAAAAAAAATCAAAAATGCCAGATTATTTAAAGGGGCAAAATCTAGTAGTGTCTTTCACTTCTTTTACCGACTTGTTTAACACTGTGGAAAATATACATTTGTATTTGCCCATTTTAAAGTTACAAAATCAAGTGACAATTTACTCAGATATTTTTGGATACAAAATGACATTACTGCATCCAGACCACGCGGCTTATGGTAGGTCCTTCCTATTAGATGGAAAGGGCCCTCATCACACGCAGCCTTTTAAACCACCAGTTGCTTGTGTAGAAATTTGGCCACGAGATGAGCCTGAAAAAACAACGTGGCACATCAATGTATGTCACGCTATACTACGTGACAGTAGTTCTATTTTCTTTATTTTATTTTCAAAAATGCCAGATTATTTAGGGGGCAAACTCTAGTAGTGTTTTTTACTTCTTTTATCAACCAGCTTTACACTGTGGAAAACCACGTTTTTGGTCTCAAATTCGAAATGTATGAGTTAAAGTGGCAATTTGCTCGGACTTACTTGGATACAAAATGGCATTGCTGCACCCAGACCACACGGTCTTATGTTAAGTCCTTTCTCTTAAATGGAAAAGGCCCTCATCACATGGCAGCCTTTTAAAACGGCAGTTGTTTGCGTAGAAATATGGCCACAAAATAAGCCTGAGAAAACAACGCGGCACATCAATGTATGTCACGATAAACTCCTTAACAGTGGTTTTTTATTAGTTATTTGTATCTGTTAAAGAGGGATACAGTCTTTACAGTAGAATGGTGGGTAAAAGCCTGACCAAACACAAGACATGGCCCGACTTGGAACATTCACTTCGGGTCGCAAAGTTCTAAAGGGAAGATGGCGCTTCCAACAATTCATTCGAGGCTGTTGGTACTAGGGGAGTGTGTGGAAACTTCCCTGTTCGCATGCATATGTAGCGCAAGGCTACGTGACAGCTTACTCTTATCTCGCGCGTGTTCTAGAGAGGTAAACAAGCGACGCCATGCACGTACCGTAGCGTTGGATCAATTGTGTCTCAGCGTTTTCCTGTTTTTATATTACGGCTCGTTTCCTAGCGAGGTCAGTCCTCAGTTGCACGTGATGTCTCATCACGTGACCACGTGCAACGAACAGTGTAAAATTTAAAGGCGACAGGCTCCTTTATTACATGGAGCTCCTGGCCTCAAGAATAGGCTAACAAACCTTCACTTTTTGGACACCTGAGTGAGTGGGGCGGGTAAAAATAGTAGTGTGGCCCAAATGCCTGCCTGATGAAAGGGCTGCAACTAATTCTCGGAGAACCATTTTCCGGACGAATTAGAACTTGCAAAAAATCTTTAAAGACATTTTTATAAAATTACTATAATATGATTGAGTTCCATTCCACTGCTGTATTTAAACCCTTTTTAGCTGTGTTCAAAGAATAAATCCACCGCTGTTCGCTCATACTGAGTGCCTTTCTCTGTTTCCGCCTCTTTCTGTTGCTGGAATGGTTTGCAAAATGAACCAAAAAATATCAGTGCATTTGTGTTTCTTAATTTCATAGTGTGCAAGTAAGGGTTTGTTGGCTACCTTATTTTTCAAACACGACTTGTGTTCGCAAATGCGTTGTCTGATGCACCTCTTAGTTTTTCCTATGTAGATTAAGTTACATGGGCACTTGATCCCATAAACAACCCAGAATGATCCACAATTAGAGAAATTGCAGAAAAAACCGTTTTTTTCCGTTCAGGTCGATAGATTTCAAATTATTTGTGAGTGGACATACTGCACACTTACCACATTTAAAGTGGCCAATGACCAGCGGCAGGTGCCACAAAGTAGGTTGATTCGGTGTAACCTCTTTTTTAGAGTATGTGTGGACCAAAATGTCTCTGAAGTTCTTTTGTCGTTTAAAAGCAAACCGTGGTACAATGGGCTTAAAGTCTGTGGTTTGCAAAATATGCCAGTTCTTTTTGATACTCTTTCTTAATGTATTGCTAATAGGGCTAAACGTCATGACACATGTCATTTTGTCTTCTTTTACTTTGAGCCCGTTTGAAGGCGACATGTACTGTCTTTTTTGGGTAGCCTCTTATTTTTAGTCTTGTTTTTAGATCTTTACCTTCTTTTACGTAATCGACAATGTTCAAACAATTTCTCCTGATTCTATGAAATTGCCCAATGAGAAGTTTCTCCCGTAGGGCCAGTGGGTGGAAGCTGTTGTATTGGAGAAGGGTGTTTTTATCTGTGGGTTTTCGAAACAGAGTGGTGAACAACTGTCCACATTCCGATTTGCATATTAGTAGATCAAGGAAGGGGATAGAGATGGGGTCAAAGGACATAGTGAATTTTATATGGGCATTCTGAGTATTTAGCCAGAGTAAGAATTCATTCAATGTCTCACTGTCTCCCTTCCAAACCACCAAAACATTGTCAATATATCGATACCATTGCCCTATGTGCTCTTTAAATGGGTTACTTGTATGATATATGGATGTGCCTTCATAGTGGTCCATAAAGAGGTTTGCTAAGTTGGGGGCAAAGGTCGCCCCGATGCTAGTTCCATGAATTTGCCGAAAGAAAACTCCATCACACAGAAAAATGTTTTCTGTGAGTGCGATACGAATACACTCAAGGATGAAATTTATAGGGACTTGCGCTAGAGTAGTCGTGCGTTTGTTCAAGTACTGTTGCACACATTTGAGACATTCCCCTTGCGGGATACTAGTGTATAATGATGTACCATCTAAAGTTACAAGTAAGGTGTTGTTTTGGCAAGGTAGGTTATTGATGATATTTACCATACTTGTGGTGTCTTTAACAAAAGATTTCATTGTTCTTATAAAGGTCTCAAAAACCAGTCTGAATGGACTGATAGAGGCTCCAGGATTGAATTTATTGCTGACACAATTGGTCTACCAGGTGGGGTAATCGGATTTTTGTGAACTTTTGGTAATAGATAAAACGCCGGTATAGTCGGATTTGTTTTAATCAAGAATTAATTTAATCTAAAGATGAAATTAAGAGATTTATGGACCATGCACTGTCTGAAGCTTGGATAGAACCAGAAGAACATCAATTTTATGAATTGTTTTTCACTTTTGTTCTCACTTTTGAACTCATTTTTTCTATTTTTCTTCCGTTTTTTGATTGTTTAAGAAGAAATGTGGTTCTAAAAACATACAGTTTTGTGGCACTAGCTGTATAAGGTAGGACTATACAATACATTTGTTAGCTCTACTGAAATGACACACGTGTACTAGTACCTAGGGTAATACCTTTTATCAGCAAGCTTTAATCTGTACCGATATAGAGCGGGGTAATGAGTTATCTCACTTTTGTATAGCAAATCTATTATTGTTCTCCCGCTCTGAGAAACTGATCCCCCGAAACAAACATTTCTGGGAGATTACCTGTGTAGAGGTAATCCACTGTTGAATCCATGAGAATATGGAAGCAAGCCAACTGTCATCCGTAATATCCTCTGTCTCATCTTCCATCTGGTTATGCAAGTTTGTCAACAGCGTTATGGCCTCTGTCAAGGTTATTAACTTGATTGAAGGCCTCCCATTTGACCCCTCTAAACAGATCTTGGTGGCTTTAGATATAGAAGCCCTTTATACAAACATCCCCAAGAAAAGGCTATTCAGTGTTTGCAAATTATGTTGGACCGCCGACCTCCTGCTCAGGAGGTCCCCACTCATTTTTTGACTGCATGTGTGGAATTAGTCCTTTCCAACAGTTTCTTTAAGTTCAAAGATGAGTTCTTTTTGCAAACCAAAGGGACGGCTATGGGCTGCGCGTTTGCCCCTAATTTGGCGATTATTTTTATGGCCCTGTTTGAAGAGAATTTTGTCCTGAATGACGGTAATCCCTACATCACTAACATTAAGTTATAACGTCGGTATATTGACGACATCTTATTGTTGTGGGAGGGTGACATTGCCACATTGGAACTTTTCGTTCGATGGCTCAATCAGTTAGATACCAACATCAAATTTACTTTGGAATACTCCACCTCTCGCATTGCTTTCCTCGATCTATCTATTTACAATGAGGATGGTTTCTGCAGACTGAGCTCTACAGAAAACCCACAGAAAGGAACATGACGTTACAGTTCAACAGCCAACATCCGAAAAGTCTCTTAGGCGATCTTCTTTATGGGATGATTTTACGGCTGCATCGCAATTGTTCCAATATCACGCAATTCAATACTCATGCGTATGCCTTACAGGTCAGATTGTTAGATCGGGGTTACCCGCGTAAACTCATTAAACACTCAATAAAAAGAGCGCGTTATACCAACAAGGACGCCCTTCTTAGACCAAAAAACAAAACTGTTGAGAAAGAACAGTTAGTCTGCGTGTCCACTTTTTGTCAACACAGTGAGACTAGTAAAGCTATTGTTCTGAAAAACTGGAGGATCCTCAATTCCACGGATATCAATCTAGAGAAACCTCTATTTGCTTTTTAAAAAGCAAAAATTTAGGACAGATGCTCACTCGGGCAACAAGACTCCCAGTCCGGACTAACCAGGTTAGGGATGTTAACCTCAACCAAGTGAAAGGTCATTATCCATGCACTTTGTGTGCAGCCTGTAAATTTTTAAAAAAAAACGACAGACTTTACCTACAATGGTAGGTGTTGGGCACTTAGTACATTCACCACATCCAGAAGCAAGAATGTTATCTACGCCATTCAGTGCCCGTGCCAGCTTTTGTATGTAGGAAAAACTTCTAGGGAAGTTCACCTATGTATTAAAGAGCACCGTTCCAAAATCAGAACTCGCAATTTAGCAGCTCCACTAATGATTCATTGTGTAGAAATGGGACACAATTCAGACTCTTTAATCTGGTTTTGCTTAGAAAAATGTTTTGCCAATAATACAGCACAAGTGGCCAATAAATTGTCCTATAAGGAACAAATGTGGATTTTTAATTTAAAAACACTCCACAAAGGCCTCAATACTCTAGAGTCGTGGGACTTTAATACCCGTTAATGAGTTTCTTACCGCAAGTCCCTACGTGCCCTTTCCATCATGAGTGCGCGTTTAATCGCTCCATTTTTCATTTTATTATTTTTTTAGTTGCTGTTAATTGGCTGCCTGGTCTTGTGAGCTTCCCCTCATCCTAGGACCGCCCTATGCATGTATCGTATTCATTCCCCCTTGTTCTCCAGTGGCTGTCATTTTAAGTGTCTGGACCATCTTTCATCTTACATTTACAGACACTGTTCATAACACAGCACCCTGTGCTGGACCATCTTGAGGCAGGATGGGTGAATTTTTTAGAGACCTCACCTTCAGTCCCGTTCTGGCCCATTCAGATATTGTTAGACCTTATATTGCATTTCAGCGGGATGTCTATTCCTAGAATATATCTGATGCAGTGCCAGTAGTTTCTCAATTTTTCTGCCTATTTTTTCTAGGCAGTTGCAGCAGCTTGGACTAATTTAATGAGGTTTTACCCACTTAGTGACACTACCATTCCCAGTATTCAATTGGCGCTTAGTCAGCATTTTTGAAATTCATATCTTGAATTGATATTTTGTTCATATCCTTTCATTACCCATTTAGCTGCACTACCACTCCCAGAATTCCTCTGGGGTTTAATTGGCAGCTTTTAATTGTTTGATGCGACTCTCAGGCATCTGCATTTAATTCTCGGCTACATTCTTTGTTTAGCTGAGGAAGTAATTATTATTTTTCGGGTGACAGTATATGCGCAAGGTCCCGTTTTCGGGTTCTTGACTTATTAGAAACACAGTCAGGTGCAGTTTGTTTAAATAGACTTTGACTCACGGTTGCTGTCTCGTGCAGACTGATGGAGGTAGGTGAGCGGCCAGTTTTTCCGCTACATACACCTCAGTTGGGAACTTCTTAGCACTTTTTATAAGAGAAGCTGCATTTCGCATTTTGGATGGCTATGTATTGACGTCATGCACAGTTTCTAACAGGGCATTGATTTGAGCATTCACGTGAATGCTGTACATACAACTTTTTACTGGCATAATACTTTTTGTCTCCTTTACAGAACAGTTTTATTTGTAACTTTACCAAAGTAGTGCCTGCATTCTTAATAGGCAATTCTTGCCATTTTCTGCCAGTTCATCATTGTAACGGGCTGTTGTACCGTTTTGTTGCAGTGATTCACAGATGATAATAATAATAATAATAATGATTTCGCATTTATATAGCCCTACGAACCCTCAATTATCTACCCACGGTGTGGTGCTCATTTATCAATCTCGGAAGGATGAAAGGCTGAGTTTGGCCCCACCGGGATTCGAACCTGAGTCAGCAGGCTCTGCACGGATGTCAAAGCGAGCGCTCTACTCGCTGTGCCATGATATCGGTCAGGTTAAGCTGTGTTGCTTTCCCATTTCCCAACATACGTAACCTTGGCTTTCTCTAATTCAATAGGGTGCCTTTCAGGTGAGCTACCACCTTTTCTCCAGCCACAAATGCTTGATATAACACCTTTTGTTTTTTTGTTTATTTATTTCATTTTTGTGCATTTCGGCCCTGTTTTAGGTCAGGATTTGGTCTTGGCTTTTTCCAACGTGACTGGCCGCACCATTTTGTTACGGCCATTACAGCAATTCGGCATTCACCAGGTTGGTCCAGCACTGGTTTGTTTGGGGCACTGTTCTATTACTGGACCTGACCAACATTTATATGTTCATATATAATCTGCGTTGCACACTTATATACTTGTCATTGATTAACCATGGTCCTGAAGGTTTTCCACCATTCTGCACAGTCTTCTTTTGGTGGTCACTAACCCTTTCGCTCTGTCATATATAGGTGTTAGCTTGGGATTCCTATTTTGCTTAATTGTTACATGGCATATATGATACCTTAGTTATTGCACAAAGAAAAGTGGGTTGCTTCTCAGTAGTTGCCCATCTTAATTGTTTTCTGAAGACAGTCAGCCATGACTTATACATTCCATGCAGTAGTCCATAGCCATGTTTTTGTGTCTTTTACAGAATGGTAACATCTACCTCCTGAGGAAGACGTTGTGTTTACTACCACTACACGTCGAAACCGGTCGAGAGATAAATTCTACAGGGATGTGATCCTTTGTATTTTTCCTTCCGATCCACCCTGACAATAGATTATTTGTTAATTAATTCTATTGATTGTGAACATAAAAATGGTGCCTGTTTCATGGGGACTGTAAGCGGATTCAATTCAACACTACAGCTAAGTCAATGCCTAGTCTGGGATGCTGAGGGAAACCCTTATTGATATATTTTTATGTCCAGTTCGTTTACTCTGGATGACAACCCTTATATAACACCCTTCTCTTAGAATCCCCCTGACCCCACTGAGCCAAGAAGTAGGTTTGTTTTGCAAATTAAAAGGTTTATTTGAAAATTAAACAATATATATATATATATATATCACTTTTATAATAAATTAATGTTTGATAGCACACTTGTGAAGATGATAGTGATCAACAATGGATAATCTTACAGTGGTACACTCTTTTTGATGGCTTAGAAGTGATATAGAGAGGATAAAGTAGCTGAGAATGCTTTTATGGCTTCAAGGACAATGTAATGATGAATGAAAATGCAGTACAGAAAACTTGATATGACTTCAACAAAAGACAATGTAATCACTTTTCTTTGACAATTCACCCCCCCCCCCCTCTATGCGAGGTAAAGAGATGGGAGGAAAGCACACAGTTCTCAGGAATGCAATCCAATATAATTCAGTTCCCCCCTAGCAAGCTTAGAGGAAAACAGGTAGGAGTTTTAAACACAGGCAGGATACTTTGATGTGGTTTGCAAAGAAGTGAAAAATATGCGAAAAATGCTTTAAATTCCCTATAGGAGGTTCAGGGTGAGTGAGAGATACTTAAATTAATTCAGGATCATTTTAGCAATGCTCTATGAATGATTGTCAGGTTGCACACGAATTTCAGCAAGGAAAGCAAGGACAAATATTTTTACACGTGGCTGAAATTAAGCAAAATGTCAAATCGCTGCAAATTTAGTCGTGTGCGTCGAGCGCAATTACAGAGGCACTATAAGGAGTAGGAAGCTTAGAATCTTAGCTTTAAAAACTCGCTCCTAGCACAAACGGGTCCGGAGATACGGCCGATTTAGTAAAGGTAGTTTTTCGGATTTGAAATTTTAAAGCTCAGAATGACAGATGACAGTTTTCAGTTTTAAAAATGACAGAATGACACGATTTTAGGAGGCAGTTCTAATAGGCTAAAATAGTTTGGATTAGATTATTTTAAACTAAGAGATTGGTTTTGGCACAGTGCTAGCTGGGTACTCACACTAGATTTTGTACAGGAATGCGACTTTGTCACCGATCGGGTCAGGATTGGCTGGACTTCTGCTAGCAGTTCTTCACAGTGATCTGGTCTCTGGTTCTCTCTGGTTCCGGATACAGCACTGCTTTCTGGATACTGCTACAGGTTCTTGCAAAGGTTCTTGGCAAAGAATTCAAACAGCTCGCCCGGCTGTTGAATAGTTTGGTTGGTTTTGATGCCTGCTGAAGAGGATTCAGCTTGTGGATTCAGGCCTCTCTGCTACAAATTCTGGAGTTAATTTCTGGTCTCTGGAGATTGATGGATTTGAAGTCTGGAACTCTGGATGTGAAGTCTGAAGTCTGCCGGCAAAGCGTCCCGCAAGAAAGTGGAAAGTGAATGTCTCTACCTGGGTTTCAATGTTCCTTTTATGTGTTTTGAAAATGGGTGTGTGCCTGGGCCTAGCTAAGCCTGCCCCTCTCACTTATCATTGGCCAAGCTTTCCTCTCTCCCTTGATTGGGGGAAAGACATGGAGTGTCAGAGTGATGCTGTAGGTTTTATGGTCAGAGGAACCTCCCCTTGTCAAATTGCACACAAATCTATTTCTGACCCAAATACATATTTATCTATGTACCATTTTTCTAATATTATAGGTCCAGTTAGCATATTTTCTGTAGCACCAAACCATCTGATCCCTGTCTTTGTACGATGTCGTGTCCACTCATGACAGAATTCTCCCCTTTTCATCCAGATAACGACCTCTAAACCTTTCCAGATTTTACACACATGTGCACCAGGGATATGGGTTTCAGATGATAAAGTGTCAGATTTTTAACATGCATACATTTGGAGTAACAACCTTTTTTTCTGCTACTATCCCCAAGAACATACCACAGGGACCTAACACCTCTTAAAATATGCACAGAAAAATCGCAAAAATGATGATGTTATTTATATAATTTTGACAAGTCCGCACTGTGAATTATCCATCTTTTTAAAATTATGCTCTGGCCCCAAAGGGGTGTGGTTTTCCAAAGCACATGGTGGAATTTCTGGTTTATCCACTTCCCCCAAGCTCAGCTGGCTCTCACAGGCACTGCCCCTCCCAGTTTCTCCCAGGAGGAAGCCATTTTACGACCCCCCCGATATAACATTTGCCTGAGTCCAGGACAGGGCTTTGTTCAACTTCCTGCAGTCCCCAGGTGCTCCTCCCCTAATCCAATCAGAGAGGTGTCATCTCCTTTTGGCAGGGGCAGCAAGATGCAGCTAGGCCTGGGAAGAGTGGCTGAGCAAGTTTCTCCTGTCGGGGTTAGTTGTCAGGCAGAATTCAGCTAAATGTCACTTTAGTTCCCCGTTTTCTACATTCAAATCCAATTTACAATTTTTGCACATGCAGCTAGAATGCTGATTCTAAGTTCAAAACTATGACATTTAAACAATTGCAACCTGTGTGACACTCACAAGTAGGTCACTCATTTATTCTAAACATTTCGATTTTAGTGGCTTTAACCCCAAATTCACTTAAGCTGCTGACATCCCCAGCTATTTTTTATATATACATTAAATAATTACTTCCTTCAAGTCATTTCAGAATATTTTACATTGTATCCACCTCTTAGCAAGTCTTTCCTTGGCATGGTTTGGGTTCATTTGTTCAGTTTTACACAAAAGTCTGGTGGTTTTAAAACGCTGGCTTTCTGATAGTGGTGAGCACCAGTATTGCATCCATTTTTGACATTAAGAAAATGAATTCCCCACAGTTCTGGGTTACTTTTGGCAATCAGCATTGCCATTCCCAATGGTTTCAGGCTACTGTGTGTGTAGCCCAATGGTGGTTTTAGGAAGTGCCTCCTGTGCTCACAACATAGGCAAAAATGGGTGGCAGCCTATTCTTCATGTTTTCCCTGTGCACTCTCTGGGGGGTACTGGCCAACATGATGTTTTTAATGCCAGTGATGCACAGTTTTATGGTAGGGCTTGGATGCATGGGTACAAACATCCCACAAGCCCCCCCTCTTGCGAAGACCATTCTGATCTTTCACTGATGGAACTCGCAAGATCTGGGATGTTCGCCTCATCTTCTTCCAATTCCGTAGATGGCACAGTTCAGCATCTTTTCCTCCATCCGGTTGGATCGATCGGTTCTCCTCGCCTGTCCTGATGGGAATATTGGGCGGTACCCCGGGCTCCTCAGATCTTTGCTCCCGGGTTCCGGGTGGTTCTCCTTGGTCAGTCTCCGTGGTTTCATCTCTCCTAGGATGATAAAGCAAAAGCGGCAATACCTATTCGTAGACATTTCTCCACCAATATTAATGATGGGGCGGCATATACATTTTATACATCAGGATACATTTTTCAGTCTTATTTTAAAACAAGATATAACATGAAACATTTTTTTTTCAAATCATAATATTTTAGAGACTATATGTGGTATATTTTAGGATGGGAACTGAATTAATCTGGAGCGGTCCCCTCTGGTATTGCAGAGGACTCCTCCAGTTGCTGCAGAGTGTGCCTGGGATGGCAACACTTTAGCTGATTTATATGTACCCACTTTTCTTCCCGCTCCGCCAGACTACCTTTGGGGATGCAGATCTTATAGGCTACAGGGGAGATTTTATCTATAATTTCAAACGGTTCCTTCCACGTAGGCAAACATTTTCGCTGTTTGGCCTGGTTTCTTTGGAAATTTTATAGATAGACCCGGTCCCCCACCTCGTATACTTTCCTGGTGGTTTTCAGGTCGTAGTGGGTTTTCATGCTATCAGCTGATCTTTCTAGATTCCGCTGAGCATAGGCAAAAGCATGTTGAAGGTGTTTCCTTAAATTCTCCACATACTCATGAGTTGTGGAGGCATTTATCAACGTCTGCTCTTGGGTCCTGTAGAGCAAATGCTGGGGAAGCACCATCTTGCGTCTGGTCATCAACTCAAATGGTGACATTTTAGTTGCAGATGAAGGGGTAGATCTGATGGCCATTAGGACCAGAGGTAATCGGATATCCCAACTTGGCCCAGAATCTGCCACAAACTTTTTTAATATGCTCACAATGGTTTGGTTGTATCTCTCTACTGCTGCAGAAGAAGCTGGCCGGTAAGCAATATGTAGCTTCCTTTTGACCCCCAGTATCTCCCACATCTTTGGCATTACTTCACTGGTGAAGTGGCTACCTCTATCTGACTGAATCCTTTGAGGTAGGCCAAAACGGGAAAAGATGTGGTTAATCATCAGGGCAGCTGCTGTTTCTGCCTTGCAATTTGGGGCCGGCAGACATTCCACCCAATTGGTAAACAAGCATATAACGGTCAACATGTACTTTTTTCCTCTAGACAAGCGAATCACAGGGCCTACAAAGTCGATTTGCAAATCTGACCATGGCAGTGTCATCCCCCTCTTTTGGAGAGGCGCCCGGTGTGTGAGGGATGATGGCTGAAATTGTGCACACAGCAGACACCCCTTCAAGTATTGGTTGAGGTCCTGGCCCATATGTGGCCAGTATGCAATCTCTCTTAAGATTTCAAGTGTTGTATGAAACTCCCTATGACCGGCGGTGGCCGCATCATGGGCGAGACTTAACATCAGGCTTCGGAATGAGGTAGGAACCACCCACTGATCATGGCCAGCTTGGGATTTCCTTACCAACAAACCGTCTTGGATTCTGAACCTTTTTGGACATTTCATCAACACTCTTAGGCCCTCTTTCCCAATGTAATCGGTATCCATCAGGGGAAGTTCTCAGGGTCCTCAATGTGTTGGTAAAACTTACCAATTATTGGATCCCCTTTTGAGCCATAATTAAATCAGCATCAGGGGTCTCCTCACCCCATTGTGCAGTTGAAAGATCATTGTGAGCATTTGTCTGGGACCTAGTGATAGCAGTGACCTGGATTTCCCCCAACAGGGACTCTATTTCTATTAGATCCCCTTGGATGGCCCCGGTTTTGGCCAGCTGATCAGCTAAGTCATTTCCAGTTTTGTCTGGTCCCTCTACTTTGGAATGACCCTTGATCTTTTTCCAGTAGATGGTCATCCCATTCGAGGTGGCCAGGTCATCAATGTTTTGGATTAACTTCCCATGTTTCAAAGGTTTGTTATTAGCACATAACATGCCTCTGGTTTTCCAATTAACCTGGTGCTCCATGAACCCGTTCCGTACATAATCCGAATCTGTGATTATGACCAGTTTGTGGAGTTGATGTTGGACAGCAGTGAGGATGGCTTGATGCACAGCCATCAATTCTGCCACCTGACTACTTCGGGGAACAATTTTGTATCCAGCGGAGGGTTCTGGAAACTCCTTCACCCATGCATTCCCTACGCCGGCCACCAGTTCTTTCTCCCCGTTGTTGTCAACATGGTAAGAGCATCCATCCACATAGACAGTGGGCATTCCCTCACACTTGTCTTCTTCAAAGACTTTGTGTGGGGAATTAAGGTATGCCTCCATGTTGTCCTTGATTTTTAGACTTTCGTCCTCGAGACAGTTTTCTCCGGCACAATCATGCAAGTCAGCCAGACCTTGCGCGAGGGGACTCTTCTTGTTTTGGCCATATCTGACCTCCACAGCAAAGCCTTGCATTGACAGAATCCAGGAAGTAATTCGGGAATTACTCACATTTCCGGCCCGGATTCTGTCACTTTGGAGATATTGCAGAGGCTGGTGTGGAGTCTCCACTATGATGTGTTCCCCCTGGATAAACGGGCGGTAATTCTTCAACGCCCACACCGTTGCCAGGAGTGCCTTCTCACAATCGTTGAATTTTTCCTCCACAGAGGATAAAGTTTTGCTCGCATAGGAGATTACTTTATTGACCTTGTCATGCTTTTGATATAATACTGCCGTCAAGCACGTATTAGAAAACCCTGTCTCCAGGAAGAACTCCTTGTTTCTGACAGGGTAAGCTAGGCAAGGCGCTTGTGAGAGGCTTCTCTTGAGTTGTCTTACTGCCTCGGATTGTTCTGGACCCCATTCCCACTCGACCCCCCCCTTCAAGAGATGAATCAGGGGTCTGGTGATCTCTGTGTAGCCCTCAATCAACTTTCTGCTGTAATTAGTCAGTCCAAGGAAGCTCCTTAGTTCCCACAGAGTTGTGGGATCCTTCAGTTTCTGGAGTGCTTCCACTTTCTTTTCTTGGGGACAGAGACCCTGAGGAGTAATCTCATGCCCCAAGAAATTAACACGGGTTCTACACCACTGTGGTTTCTGAAAGGAAAGTTTTGCTCCGGCGGCCCTCAACTGCGTCAGAACATAACGGATCTCCGCTATGTGTTCCTCCACAGATGAACTTTTGATGAGGACATCATCTACATAAGCCAGGTTACCCCTCGCACCCAGGTCGGGCATGGCCTTATGTAGGAAAATGTTGAATTCATTGCCGGAGTTGAGGTATCCGAAGGGAGTCCGGGTCCATGTGTACTGCTGGCCCCCAAAGGTAAAAGCCAGTTTGTATTGGTCCTCCCTACTGACAGGGACGGTCCAGTATCCATTGGTCAGGTCTATTGCAGTGAATACCTGTGACCCCTGAATCTGGGCCAGCCCTTGGTCAATGTAGGGCAGAGGCCATTGGAAGTATGGACCCGTTGGTTGAGCTCCCTAAGGTCGGCACAGAGTCTCCACTGGCCATTTGGCTTCAATATTCCCAGCACCGGATTATTGAAGGTGCTGTGTACTGGACGGATTATTCCCCGGGACTCAAGGTTCTTAATTATTTCAGTAAGGGACTCCATGGATGCGAGAGGCAAGCGATATTGCTTCACAAACACTGGAGTCATGCGAGGGTCTGTGGGAATTGTTGTTGTGTGGATGTCGGTGCAACCACAGTCATATGAGTCTACCGCAAAGAGATCTTGGAAATCCAAGAAAACTTGTTTCAACTTTTGCTTCTGTTCCAGAGTCACGTAGGCATCAGCTAGGTTGACTCTCTCTTCCACTATCTGCCTGAAGCCTGGAAAGACTTCTGGTTTTGCTATCTCAGCGGCCTCCTCCAGCTGGGTGGAGAAGTCCCTGGTCAGTGTGCTGATTTGGACCGGAGGCTTCAGGTGGGAAAGGCAGCCCTCATGGACCTGGAAAATCACCTCATCCCCTCTGAAGTCACAAGTCACATCTTCCTTACCATAAGGGCAAGAAGTGTACACCAGGAAGTTCCCCCCATGCCGGGTGAAAATCCTGTCTGGTGTTGTATTGTCCTCACTCTCACTGTCAAAACAGTCCTTGGGGATCGGTCCTAACAGTTCATTTCCTAAATCAATGGAGAAATGTCGGTCATCAACCATAGAGTAATACTCTTTAAGTCGCTGTTATCCACCTCTATTGGAATGGTGTCATGTTCTATGTTGACTAATGGTGTTGGGTTTACCCCTAACCCTTGCTGTTGGAGAGAAGCATTTAGATGAATATAAGCATCAGGGTTTTTCAATTTTTGTCCTCTTTTAACTTTCACTTCCAGGGAGAATTGTCGGGTCCTTTCTGGGATGGTGACTTCCTCTTTAAGCTGAATTTCAATTGCATAAGGTAGCAATTGAGCTGACCTAAATGCTTTTTCTTGATCATCAAAGCCCATGGGATTATCCGCTAATCGGGACCAAGCTTTGAAGTTTATTAGGTCCAAACTAATGGCAAAGCGATTGAGAATGTCACTGCCTAAGTAAAAGGCGGCAGTGACGTCTTGCACGACCCAACAATTATGGACTATGCTCTTGCTGCCAATGGAGATTTTGAGCATACACCTGCTTGGCAGGAGATGTTTCGAATTGGGTGTTTCCAGATCCATTTCCCATTCGTCTATCAGTTTGAATGTGGGAATGGCTGGATCTTTTGGGAGTTGGCGGAACATGGCTTCGCTGATGAAGCTCTTACCGTTGTTCACACACACTCGAGCGAGAACCGAGTCCTTCCCATCATTTAACTGAACAGGGATGAACAACTGCTCTCCAATCTGCTGAATATCAGCCAGGCTCTGAGCTGATTTCACATCTTTCTGGACTATAAGAGTGGGAGTGTCTGATTGTGGATCGGTAAAGAATTTCAGAGTGTTTCCTTCCAGTGTGGAATACCACCTTAAACTGGAAGGAAGGTTGATTTTCAGAAATAGAGAGGACCCCCCACCACCAGTCTGTTGTCCTACTGCTATTGCTGTCACGTCTGGAATTTGGTTGTTCTGGAAGTGAAATTCTACTTGGTCAGATTTTTGTTCAACCATGTGGCAGGTGCCATTTAAACTAACATGGTTGACACTGTTTTAATTTTATTGGTCGGCTAGTCTGGGTCCAGAGGACTTTGTTTACACAATCTATTAGGGGTGACAACCTTCTCAGGAGGTCATTCCCTAGTAAACAAGGGGTGCCCTCTGGAGTCACTACTATGACTGGGTGTTTCACCTTGTGTCGCCCAATTTTGATGTCCAAATCTGCAGTCCCCTCGACAGGAATTTCCTTCCCGTCAAAGTTTTGCAGTTGAATACGATAATTCTCCCCCCTTCCTGCATTTAGTTCATCAAAGGCCCTTTTGGACAGAAGGGTAGCTTGGGATCCAGTGTCCACCAGCGCCAAGATTGTACCCTGCCCCTGTACTTGTACCGGGGCATAGTATCTTCCCTCCATTTCCTCAAGGGGGCACAGATAATGCACATTTTTGGACAACTGGTGGGCCAACTTTCTGGTTTTTGACATGGCGAGAGAAGAGATTTGGGCAGAATTCTGTGGAGAGCCTGGGGAATCTGAAAGAAAAAGTTGGCAACTGGAAATGGTTTTGGTTCTGGGCCGCCCCCCCCTTTTAGAGGCAGTCATCAGGATGGGTTTGACCCATGGGATTTTGGTATTGTTGGTTCTGAGATAGAATGATGGTGTAACGCTCACCTGGCTCCCACGGAGGCGCTGGTCTGGGTTGCTGTGGCCTCTTCAAGCGTGATGCGCAGAATTCGGACCACCGATTGAACATGACCCCCAAATCTTGCTTGTCTGGCCCGTAGGAATATCCTTCTGCAGATGAGAAAGGGGATTAACTGTCTGCTGAATAGTGTGCTTGCTCCCCCCATTCCCCCTTCGGTCTTCTCTGACTTCCTCCAAAACCCCCGGTTTAAACTCACCTTATGGTTTGGAAGGATGAACTCTCCATCCTGCTTCTGTTGCAGGGGCGTGCGTTCGTCCAGTTACTTCACTGGTTTTCAGAATGGCGCTGGCAAATCCACTTGACTTTTCTGAGCGATACGCCGTAAGTATGAAGATGCAAAAGTTCAAGTGTGAGCCTCCTTTATGTTGTTTTTCCTAACTTGTGATCTGTCCTTTATTTCAGGTGCAGAACAAAGGCGATGCATTGAGGGGTTAAATTGCCGGTGGCAAAATCAGGTGAGTTAGTGATGGGGGCGACCCCTCTAAATGTCTTTATAATTCCCCAGTAATGTCTTTTGTCCTTTCCCCATAGGGGCCGGGGTGCGGTACCTGCCAAAGATGCGGCGCCGACCCGAGATGTGAAATGGTTCACCAAGAAAAGCCGGTAAGTAATATGCCTGAAAATTCATTCGGCTTTCCTCTTGTGTTCCCTTGCTCACCTTTTGTCTCTTCTTCTCTCCCCTAGGTGCAGAGATGTGGCGACCGGTGCTGAGAGCCGCGATGGAGCCGGGCGGCGTCTCGGGAACAGGTGAGTGAAGCGCGGCGCTGCAGCGAGCAACGTGCTACTTTTAAATGGAAGTCTTCCTTCAGGAATGCTGGCGTGAAGATTCCGGATGCAGGTAAGAAGGTTGAATAAGTTCTTGGTTTTCACCTTTCTCTTCTCTTCTTTCCTTACAGGTGTTCCAGGTTTGAGGCGGGCGTGGCTGGAGTCCAGGTGCAGGAGCAGACACGGTGAGCGTTCAGCTGCTGGGATGCAGAACAACGTGAAGCACGTGTGGCTGTCCGGGCGTGGCTTAAATAGCCTTGGAAGAAGTTCCAGGTGAGTATTCTTCCACAGCCCCACCCAAGTAACAAAATAGTTCCTTCAGAAAAATAGTCCCTCCTAAGCCTCATTTGGCTTGGTTCTTCATGCAGCATGGTCTGCATCAGGTGAGTGTGCAGCATGGTCTGCTTCAGGTAAGTGCACCAAACACTTCCCCTTATGAGCCTGGCGCCAACGGCGCCAGGACAGAGTCGAAAGAGCCCTTATAAAGGGCCGCTGGGCTTTTACCCGGGGGCGTGATGCCTGCTCCCGGGGGTGCTGGGCCTGGCCTGGTGCTCCGGGGGTAGGCATCATGACAGCACTCCCCCCCAAGGCCCCTCCCAAGGTCGTTCCCTCAGGAGGTTTCAGTTTGTTCGGGAAATTCCGATGGAACCTTTTTACTAGCCGAGGTGCATGTACGTGGTCGCTGGGTTCCCAAGATCTTTCCTGAGGCCCGTACCCCTTCCAATCAATTAGATAGAAAAGTTTTGATTTTGAGATCTTAGAGTCCAAAATGTTCTTCACCTCGAATTCAGGCTCCCCATCTATCTGGATTGGTTCTGGTGGCTTTATCAATCTGGTTCCTGGTTGCACTGGTTTCAAAAGCGACACATGGAAAAAGGGGTGAATCCACATGTTACCTGTAGATCTAGCTTGACTGCCACTGGGTTAATTATAGCTTTGATCGAGTAAGGGCCTAAATACCTTGGATTAAAAGTCTGAGGTCCCTTGAGCGATAAGTGTTTGGTAGCCAACCATACTTGATCCCCTATTTGGTATGGAGGCGCCTCCTTTCGATGCAGATCCGCATTCTTTTTGTATTTCCCTTTCGCATGTTGTAAGTGTGCAGTAGCATCCTTGAAGGCTTGAGTAATCGTAGAATGCAAATGGTCCACTGCGGGCATTTCGAGGCTCAAAGGTGAGTCCAAGTCTGAAGTACGAGGGTGATGTCCATATAGGGTATAAAAGGGGCTCTGACCAGTTCCAGAGTGTATCGAGTTATTGTATGCATATTCAGCCACCCATAAAATATCCTTCCAATTACCCTCCGATTGGTCTGGTTCGTTCTCTCCGTCTGACCATCGGTCTGTGGGTGGTGGCTGGTTGAGAGTCTTACGTCGATTTGTGCCAGTTGACAACACTTTTTCCAAATATGAGAAATAAACTGGCTTCCCCGATCGGAGATTAGTATGGACGGGAATCCATGCAGACGGATGATATTTTCGAGGAATTCCTTGGCAAGAACAAAAGCTGAAGGTAATCCTTTCAACGGAATAAAATGGGCCATCTTGGAAAATAAATCCACCACAACCAGAATAGTATTGTATCCATTACAAGAGGCCAGGTCTGTGATAAAATCTAGTGACAAGGTGTGGCAAGGTGCTGGTGGAATGTCTAAGGGTTGAAGAAGACCAGCGGGTTTTGTTTTTTGACCTTTGTTTTGGGCGCAAACTCCACAGGACATCACGAAAGATTTAATATCCTTTCGCCAGGACGGCCACCAGAATTGTCGTTTAATTTTTTCCTCTGTTTTGGCAATGCCAGGATGTCCTTCCATCAGAGTATCATGATGACGGGAAATAACCAGTTCTTGCAATTCCTTTTCTGGCAAAAATAAACGTCCTTGGAAGTAAGGTAAGCCATCATTGATTGAAAAGTCAGACCCCCTTTTGATCCAATCCTGCAAGGCTGAAGAGTCCAGGAATAGTTTTACCCGTGCTTGAATGTCTTCAAGGGTTTGTAAAGTGGTTATCCCCAAGATTCTTTGTTCGGGAATTATCGGCACAGGTTCTGAGTTTGTGTCCATTTCTCCCATTCCAATTCGAGATAGCGCGTCCACTTTGCCATTCTTACAGCCGGGACGGTAAGTGATTACAAAATCAAACTCAGCAAAGAATAAAGCCCATCGGAGCTGTCGTGAAGACTGAGCCTTGGCAGTTTTTAAATATTGTAAATTTCGGTGATCAGTGATCACGGTGATGGTATGCCTGGCGCCAAGAAGATAATACCGCCAAGCCTTAAAGGCAGACTTAATGGCTAATAATTCCTTATCGGTGATTGCATAATTTATCTCCGGCGGCGAGAACATTCTGGACCAAAATGCTACGGGGTGCAGTTGGTTGGTTTCGGGGTCTCTCTGAGACAGGACAGCTCCCATGGCTAACCTGGATGCGTTGGTTTCGACTATATATGGGAGATCAGGACGCGGGTGTTTCAAAATAGGTGCGGACGTAAATTTAGCTTTTAATTCCTGAAAGGCCTGTTCAGCTTCCTCGGTCCATTCAAAACGTTTATTCTTTCGCAAGAGTGTAGTGATGGGTTGCACCACCCGTGAAAATTCCGGGATAAACCTGCGATAAAAATTGGCAAAACCAAGCATGCTTTGGACACCTTTCACCGAACTAGGTGATGGCCATTTGAGGATGGCATCCACTTTCCGTGAGTCCATTCGGACCCCTTTAGGTGTCAGGATGAATCCAAGAAACTCAACCTCAGTGGTATGGAAAACGCATTTTTCCAGCTTTGCAAACAGTTTGTGCTGGCGCAATTTCTCAAGGACGGCCCTGACATGTTTTCTGTGATCTGATTCCGAAGAGGAGTACACCAGAATGTCATCGATATACACGACAACACAGACATCGATGAGTTCCCGAAGGACATTGTTCATGAAGAATTGGAAGACAGCAGGCGCGTTGCACAACCCGAAAGGCATCACCTGGTATTCGAATAGTCCATATTTTGTACGGAAGGCCGTTTTCCATTCGTCGCCTTCTTTTACTCGTACCAGATGATAAACCCCCCGGAGATCTAACTTGGTGTATATGCAAGCGTCCTTCACCTGGTCAAGGAGTTCAGGGATCAAAGGCAGAGGGTAACGATTTTTAACAGTTATCTGGTTCAATGCGCGGTAATCGATACAAGTTCTAAGGTCGCCTTCTTTTTTTGGCACGAAGAACAAAGCCGAGGATGCCGGAGACTTTGACGGGCGAATGAAACCATTGGCTAGGTATTGATCTAAATATTGTCTCAAATGCAGATTCTCCGGCTCAGAAAGGGCATAAATCCTGCTACAAGGGGGTTGTGCACCGGGCACCAGATCAATTTGGCAATCGTACGATCTGTGAGGAGGTAACGTGTTGGCCTGTTCCTTTTGGAAGACGTCCTGAAAGTCTTGGTATTCCGGAGGTAGTTGCATGGAGACAGAGGTTACTGATGCTAGACTGATCTTCAGATTTTCTGGGTAGCAGGTTCGTGCACACTCCGGAAAGGTTATTCTCCTCGCTTGCCAATCAATTCGAGGATTATGTGTCTCTAACCAAGGGATTCCGAGAATAACCTGAAACTGTGGAGCCTTGATTGCATCAAACACAACTGCCTCCCAATGGCCGTCCGGACCTACAAGTGTCACCTCAGCTGTGGAATGTGTTACCGGTCCCGAGGCAATTTCGGTTCCATCAACTGTGGTGATGACATCTTTGCTGGTTTTAGGACGCAGAAGGAGGTTAATCCTGGAGACCAATTCACGATCCACGTAGTTTCCTATAGCCCCACTATCGATGTATGCCTTTATTGCATGCAACCGCTTAGGCTGTTCCGGATCTACGAGGACCATTGGCACAATGAAATGCGAGGTCTGAGAGTTCGTTTTCAAGCTCGGCAAGCGGACCCCTACGCTTGTCGGGCGGGGTCGTTTCCCGATACAGAGGTTTCATGGATTTTATCAGCGGCTCCTACCACCTTCCTGGGGACCTTGCCGGGCAATCTCGTAGAAAGTGTCCAGAGGATCCACAATAAAGACATAAGTGCATCTGCCGTCTTCTTTCACGTTCCTTTTGGGTTAAAGGTCCTTTAACTCCTCCGATTTGCATTGGCTCAGAGGCTTCAACCCCCTTGAGGTTAGCGTGGGTCTTGACTAACACCCGGGTCTCAAACTTGGACCGATCTGCTTTTCTGTTTTGCAGTCTGTGATCCAATTGGACCACTAAGTCTATATATTCTGAGCATTCTTGGGGCGGATTTACAACTTGGGCCAGGACATCTTTAAGTTCTCTGCGTAGACCTCGATAAAATAACGTGATTCTTTTATCTTCTGGCCACCCAGTTTCCACAATTAGTCTATTAAAGGTTGCAATGTAGGAAAGGAGGTCTTGATTGCCCTGTCGCAGAGATAGAAGTTTGTCATCTAGAGCCTGCCCCTGGGAGTGACGAGCAAATAACCTTTCCATGCTTGCTTGAAATCCTTGAAAATTATGAAGAATCGGGTCATCTTGAGTTACCAGTGGAACTGACCAATCGGCAGCACTGCCGCTGAGATATGACAATACAAAGGCTACCTTGGTCTGGTCATTAGGGAAGGCCCCAGGTCTGCACAGGAAATGCAAATTACACTGATTCATGAATACGGCGAATCGTTTCGGGTCCCCAGCAAAGCGTTCGGGTGGGGCCAGCGGCATGTTTCCAGGTAGATTAATCTGCACCGGGTTACTGGAAAGCACAGGAGCGGGGTTCCCTCCGGAACCGGGTAAAGGAGTTTGTCCAGCTTGACCTTGCAAAAGCTGTCTAGCCAGGTCATCAGCTCTTTCCTTTGTTACAATCACTTCCCTCCTGAGAGCATTAGTCTCTTGACGAGCGGCGTGTACTTCAGCCCGTAATTCCCCTAGTAGTTGGGCCAACTGGTCAGTCTCAGAAGTTTCCATAGCGCCTGGGTGGGAATTTGTAGGAAGGCTTCGTGTTCTGTAACGCTCACCTGGCTCCCACGGAGGCGCTGGTCTGGTCTGGGTTGCTGTGGCCTCTTCAAGCGTGATGCGCAGAATTCGGACCACCGATTGAACAGGACCCCCAAATCTTGCTTGTCTGGCCCATAGGAATATCCTTCTGCAGATGAGAAAGGGGATTAACTGTCTGCTGAATAGTGTGCTTGCTCCCCCCTTTCCCCCTTCGTTCTTCTCTGACTTCCTCCAAAACCCCCGGTTTAAGCTCACCTTATGGTTTGGATGGATGAACTCTCCATCCTGCTTCTGGTGCAGGGGCACGCGTTCGTCCAGTTACTTCACTGGTTTTCAGAATGGCGCTGGCAAATCCACTTGACTTTTCTGAGCGATACGCCGTAAGTATGAAGATGCAAAAGTTCAAGTGTGAGCCTCCTTTATGTTGTTTTTCCTAACTTGTGATCTGTCCTTTATTTCAGGTGCAGAACAAAGGGGATGCGTTGAGGGGTTAAATTGCCGGTGGTAAAATCAGGTGAGTTAGTGATGAGGGCGACCCCTCTAAATGTCTTTATAATTCCCCAGTAAAGTCTTTTGTCCTTTCCCCATAGGGGCCAGGGTGCAGTACCTGCCAAAGATGCGGCGCCGACCCGAGATGTGGAATGGTTCACCAAGAAAAGCCGGTAAGTAATATGGCTGAAAATTCGGCTTTCCTCTTGTGTTCCCTTGCTCACCTTTTGTCTCTTCTTCTCTCCCCTAGGTGCAGAGATGTGGCGACCGGTGCTGAGAGCCGCGATGGAGCCGGGCGGCATCTCGGGAACAGGTGAGTGAAGCGCGGCGCTGCAGCGAGCAACGCTGTACTTTTAAATGAAAGTCTTCCTTCAGGAATGCTGGTGTGATGATTCCGGATGCAGGTAAGAAGGTTGAATAAGTTCTTGGTTTTCACCTTTCTCTTCTCTTCTTTCCTTACAGGTGTTCCAGGTTCGAGGTGGGCGTGGCTGGAGTCCAGGTGCAGGAGCAGACACGGTGAGCGTTCAGCTGCTGGGATGCAGAACAACGCGAAGCACGTGTGGCTGTCCGGGCGTGGCTTAAATAGCCTTGGAAGAAGTTCCAGGTGAGTATTCTTCCACAGCCCCACCCAAGTAACAAAATAGTTCCTTCAGAAAAATAGTCCCTCCTAAGCCTCATTTGGCTTGGTTCTTCATGCAGCATGGTCTGCATCAGGTGAGTGTGCAGCATGGTCTGCTTCAGGTATGTGCACCAAACACTTCCCCTTATGAGCCTGGTGCCTATGGCGCCAGGACTGGTGTCCAACATGAGCCTGGCGCCAACGGCGCCAGGACAGAGTCCAAAGAGCCCCTATAAAGGGCCGCTGGGCTTTTACCGGGGGGCGTGATGCCTGTTCCCTGGGGTGCTGGGCCTGGCCTGGTACTCCTGGGGTAGGCATCATGACAGATGGGTGGTGACAGCTCAATCCCCACATCTACCCAGTCTGTTGATTCGGTTTTAGGTTCCCCTGGTTCCGGTTCTGGGCCGCCCCTGCCTTTTTGGAGGCAGTCACCAGGATGGGTTTGAACCAGGGAAGTTTGGTTTTGTTGGTTCTGGGATAGGATGATGGGCGGCGACAGCTCAATCCCCACATCTACCCAGTCTGGATTGGAATCTCTTGGGACCCATTTTTCCTTGGGAGGAGTTCCCCCATCTCTGAAGGAGAAGATCCTTTTCCCAGGATCCTCTCAGGATCCCTCTCCCTCAAATTGGAAGACCTGTACCTCCTCCACAAAGTGGGTCTGTTTGGGTCCTTTGTTTCTCCTACCCCCCCTCTGCTCCTTGGGAGGCAGGCTTTCAGGGGCAGGAGATTTTGTTTCTGGTTCCTGGTTTTCCAGGGGCTGTTTACAAGTTGGGAAGGAAGCTTCCTCCAAGGCTTTACACCCCCCCTTCCCCTTGTGCCTCCTCCCTGGGAACCGGTGGGTTGTCGGGGTGCTGCCCCCGTCATTGGGGAATTCTGTGCCGGCATGCCCATCTGAGGGTTCTGTTGGGCCCTCAGCATGCGGCCCAAATCCTGTGCCATGTTCTGAACCTGGCGCTCTAACTGGGAAACCCGCTCAGGCTGATACGGGGTCCGGTTTTCTCCCCGGGGCTGATCCCGGGAAGGGTAGCTATCCCTTCACTGGTAATACCCTGGGTTGGGAAGATTTGGGTACCCCTCCACCCTTGACCTTCCCTCTCCCGGATTAGGTTGTCTGGGCTCAGGGAATTGGGGAAAGAAGGATGGATGGTTTTGGGGTTGGAAATTGGGTGGATGCCTGGGGAAAAAGTTCTGCCCAGGATTTGGTGAATTTCTGCCCTCCTGGGGGAAGTTAGGAGGGCAGTTCCCTGGGTTAGGCGCTTGGCTGGATTCCCCCCCTTGGGCTGGAGGAGTCCACACATAACCCAGGATGGGTCAGTTTCCCTTGTAGCGGGGACTTACATAATCAGGGGAGCGAGGGACCCCATTTGTGGGACTACCTCCTCGACTCCCTGTCTGTGACTGGCCCGAGGGCCTTCTGGGCTGTGAATTTTTTGGCGCAGGCAGGTTTTTAGGTCCCCCCATCTCCAAATCTAAAACGGGGGCAACCTTTACCTCTGCCACCTTGGCAGCAGCAGGGGTGCTGTTGGTTTTGGGGTTTTTCTGTGCATTACTTTTATTTTCTATGGGCGTCTGCACCTGATAGATCCGGGTGGCTTGCTCAATGACCCAGTCTAAAGATCTTTTCTCGTGAAAATCTCTCACGAGCTGGGTCATTATGTACTTGGGAAGAGCATGGAAAAATGTGTTGATGAATTCTCTGCTGTCCGTGCGCACCCTTCTGGTGGTCTGCGCAAAGGCACGCTTCAATTATTGCACAAATTCTTGTGGTGCCTGATCCTGCCAACATTGCAAATTGTAGGCTGCCTTGCGAGCCTCTTGGGGATTTCTATGTACAGAAAAATGTTTCAAGATGGCCGCCCTATATGTGGACCATCTTGAATGGTTTTGGTCCTCCAGCCCCGCAAAGAAACTGGAGTATTCAGGGGAGAATGTCCATTTGACGTACTGGATGCAGCTACTGCTGTCCTTCAAATGGAAAGTCTCCATCATTTGCTCATAGAGCTCCAAGTGTTCCCAAACAGAATACTTGGCGTTCTTATGATAAGGCGTGATGACACTCCTGATTGCCTTAATCTGTTTTAAGGGGTCCTTAAGCAAGGCCCTTTTCACCTTATTGGCCTTTTTGGTTCAGGTAACCCTGGTCCATTCATCCTCTGATTCAGAAGCACTGCTCCCAGAGGTGCCCGTCTGATCTTCCAGGTTTTCCCGGATTCTGCGAGCCTGGGAATAGCTGGCAGAATGTGGGGACCTGGTCTCCTGTGTCCTGTGACGCTCAGAGGAGTCTTCAGATCCCTCCTTGCTACCTGGATTTGATGGGTACCCCCCCCAGTGACCTAACTGGGCAGAGGTTTTTAGGATGCCCTTAGGGGGCCTAATTTCCTGGGGTTCCCCACTAAATTGCACTGTGCTTAGGTGCCCATACCCAGGTGCCCACCCATCCATTCCTGGGTGGTACTGGCCTATGAGCCCCATACTTTTGGCTGGATAATAATCTGCCATTCCTGTGGCCCTGTGCTCATGTGCGCCAGGGGACATGGGGGAGGCAGAGTCCAGGGACTGAGAGAGATGAAGGCCTCTGGTACTAGGGCTTCTGAGGTTATGCTCAGGTGTTTCCCTTTCCCAGCGAACTTCATCTCTGTCAGCCCCTGCTCCCTGTTGCAATGCAAGAGCCTGCGCTTTCAGTTCCTCAGTTAAGGCCTTACTAGACTCTATCAGTCTCTCCTGCATGGCTACCTGTTGCTGGAGCCTATCATTGTGCTGACAGAGAGCCTCATTTTCTCTCTGTGCCTCCTGATTGGTCCTGGAGTACTGGGCCAGTCTCTGCTGCAGGAGGGTTATCTCCTGAGTCCCATCCCTACTGGCCTGCTCCTTTCTTGCCAGAGCCTCCTCCACCCTCCTGGTGTGATCTAGCAAGCCCTGTTGCTCTTTTTGGAGGTCACCCAGCCCCTGGAGGGCCAAGTGATTTTCTTCAATTTTTATTTTTAAATGGCAGACTTCCTGGCCTAAGGTATCCTTTTCCTGACCAAGAGCCTGCATTTGTGACGCCAGGTCGTCCCTCTGCCTTTGAAAGGCACCAGCTTTCTGGCGTTCTTCATCAAACTCTGCCTGGGTATCCAGGTCTTTCAAAATCAATTTATTGCTTTCCTCTTTCTCTCTGTCTAGTTGGATTTGCAGGGTGGCTACCTGCTCTGTGCATGCCCTGTTGAAATTGATCTGTTGCTCCAGCTTTTTCTGGCTCTGCAGTAAGGAGTCCAAACTGTCTTGGTGCTCCTTCTGCAAAGCTAGAATTCTGGTATCCTGATCTGTCTTTTCCTGTTGCAGTATATCCATGTCCTCTTTTATTTTAATGATATACTGCCTACTATAATTTTCTGACTCCTGGCTCCTCTGCACAGAAGAGACCAGGTCAGATTGGGCCTTCTCTGATGCCAAAAGTTGCCTACTTGCCAGTTCTTGGCCTTCAGAACAATTGTCCTGCATGGCTCCCATATACAGATACAAATATGCAGCTATCCTAACCATCTTGTCATGTTCATCTTTAGCTTTAGGAGCCATGTATAGTTCGCTCAGGGCCACATGTAGGGGACCCTGATCTCTCCAGTTATCTAACCCAGTTGCCGTGACCTGTTGTGTGATTGCCTGCAGCCACACATCCTGGCCCTGCTCAGTCCATTCATCTCTCACAAATAGCTTATGTAAGAAGTGCTCTCTGGCTATTTTGATGTCTACCAGTGTCGTCATTCTGGAATTTGAGTTCCTTCCTGACTTACAGAAGTTTGAATTTTATTTTGCAAAACAGACCGTTTCCTTAGAGCGTTCCTTTCAGGAGTGCTTTCACAGTGTAAAACAGCGTGGTGATCTAACCGGATATGTGTATCCGGTCAGTTGGCACACTGTATTAAGCTGCACAAGTGGTAAATCTAATCCAGAATCCCTGGCTACGAGCCCCCACTTTGTACGCGGATTCAATTCAATACTACAGCTAAGTCAATGCCTAGTCTGGGATGCTGAGGGAAACCCTTATTGATATATTTTTATGTCCAGTTCGTTTACTCTGGATGACAACCCTTACATAACAACCCTCTCTTGGAATCCCCCTGACCCCACTGAGCCAAGAAGTAGGTTTGTTTTGCAAATTAAAAGGTTTATTTGAAAATTAAACAATATATATATATATATCACACTTTTATAATAAATTCATGTTTGATAGCACACTTGTGAAGATGATAGTGATCAACAATGGATAATCTTACAGTGGTACACTCTTTTTGATGGCTTAGAAGTGATATAGAGAGGATAAAGTAGCTGAGAATGCTTTTATGGCTTCAAGGACAATGCAATGATGAATGAAAATGCAGTACAGAAAATAACTTGATATGACTTCAACAAAAGACAATGGGCCTCATTACGACCCTGGCGGTAATCGCCCGTCATTACCGCCATGGCGTAATGAGCGTTTACGGCATGGCACGATGGCGTAAAGAGCGCCACATCACGACCCATCGCGCACGAGCATTACGCCATGGCGGTAATGCAATTAACGCCATGGCGGAAAAGGCCCCTACCGGCATCGCTAAGCGAGCAAGGCGCCCTTCCGCCAGCGTAAGTAGCGGCCACCGTAATTTACGGCCACCGTAATTAGCGGCGGCCGTAAAAGGCCAAACCGGAAATAGCGTCATCGCGCCGGAACGGGAAGCAGCCCGTCGGCCATCTTTAAAAACACAATCCATCGCCATCCTACCAAACAACACCAGACCCAACCCTGACACCTGTCCCAACCAAACACCCACCCATCCAAGTTCCCGAAAATGCCAAAATCCGTGAAAAAGGCATGTGACCGCCAGCGCCAGGAGCGATTCAGCCGGGAGGAACTCTGCATGCTAGCGGAGACCCTGCAGGACAACGCAGGTGTTGTTTTCTCCCCTGAAATGACCAGGACAGCAATCGGGAAGAAGAAGGCCATCTGGGCCCTGGTGGCTGAGCGCGTCAGCGCGGTGGGGACCGTACCCCGCACCCCACAGCAGTGCCGGAAGCGCTGGGATGACCTGCGCATACGGGTCAGAGCCGTCATCTCAGCAAACCGCAACCTTGCCCAGGGAACCGGTGGAGGGTCGGAATCCCCCCTGAAACTCCAACCGTGGGAGGAGATCTGTGAAACCACCATCGGCATGGAATCCATCGAAGGCGTTGGAGGGATGGAAAGGGGAGCCCCGACATCAGGCGATGAAGGTAGGTGCCTCATACAAGACATGCCATAGTCACAGCAGTCCAATCATGTGTAGCACAAGGTTGCCCTAGAGTGTAAATGCAACACAAATCAATACTGCCCATAGCCACATGCGAGCACCACCCTGCATACACTGCTGGCACCCGCATACCTGCATCCACATACCACACTAAAAGGAGACAACCTGCATGGCACTGCCTGAAATCTGCCTCATCCACTGGCCAAAATAATGTCAACCATTGTAATTCCAAAGTCCGTAGACCCATCAATAACGCCCTCCCACCTTTGCTCCACCACAGGCACAGAATCACACCCAGAGGACCAGGACACCCCTGCGCCGAAGAGAGCGAAGTCCGACTACAACGTCCCTGCACCCTCAACCTCAGCTGCAGTGAGGCAGACCCCACGACAGGCAGGTCCCACTGCAGGCATACCGGAGGTCCCACCGGCAAGCAGCCCTGTTAGCAGCAGGCCAGCAGCAGCTGCTCCACCTCCACCGACATTGCCTGCCACAGAAGGCAGGGGGTCAGCGGCCAGCAGCAACATCGGGGAGACAGCTGCAACAGCTGCATGTTCTGACTCGGACATGGAGCAGGAGGTCAGAAGCCCCACTGACCAACTACATTCCCCCTGTTTCTCAGACGCCAGCCCCCATGAGGGTGACACACAGGGGCACACTGAGGCAGAGGAGTGGCCTTCCACCCCATGCCCTGTGCACACTCCACAGGAGGGGGGCAGCCCCTCCATCACTCCACCTGCACTGGCCATGGGCCAGCACGGCCAGCAGTCCCTCGAGGACATCACTCAACGGCAGCATCAACTGTCCGCAATGCTGGATGAGCATGCCGCGGAATGTGTGGGGGCTAGGTTTAGCATTGAACAGGCCACGGAGACACTAAGGGCCGAAGTGGCGCAGAGCACTGCCACCCTGAGGGATGCCATGCAGGCCATGTCCAGGGACATCTGTGCCGAACTTGCGGGCTTGCGTCGTGCGGTCACTGACCTCACCCACACAGTACAGGAGCTGCATGCACAGGGGCAGCCAGGGACATCCTCCACTGCCAGTTCTGCGCAGAGCAGCCCCGTGCGACGTTCTGGACGCAACCTGCGCTCCACAGCCAGGGGTGCCCCGGGGGCCGGGAGAGGGGGCTTGTGACGGCCTGTGGACACTGTCACAGGCATCTGTTGACACCTACATGGGGTGTGTTGGGGTGTGCAGGGGGGAGGTGGGAGGTGGGAGGGGGTGTGTTGGGGTGTGCAGGGGGGAGGTGGGAGGTGGGAGGGGGTGTGTTGGGGTGTGCAGGGGGGAGGTGGGAGGTGGGAGGGGGTGTGTTGGGGTGTGCAGGGGGGAGGTGGGAGGTGGGAGGGGGTGTGTTGGGGTGTGCAGGGGGGAGGTGGGAGGTGGGAGGGGGTGTGTTGGGGTGTGCAGGGGGGAGGTGGGAGGGGGTGTTACACGACAGTTCATAGTTCCAATACACTTTTTTCTTTCAAAAAAAGAATTGTGTGGACATTTTCATTGCGTATGTGTGCTTTATTGGTGTACAGTCCACAGTGTGCATGTCCCAGAGACACACAGTGCCCCAAGTGCAGTCTCCATGCGATGAACACCAGCCGTGTGTGCTAGAAGCAGTGGTCGATGATACTTTGGCGCATGGCACGCCCCTCCTGTGCATCGCCTCCTCCATGTGGTGGCGCCCCATCTGCACCCTCCTCATCCTCATCGTCAGGTGGTTGCAGTTCTGCGTCAGGGGGCAGGGGCACATTCCGTCTGACGCACATATTGTGCAGCATGACACATGCCATGACGATCTTTGCCACCTTCTCATGGCCATACAGGAGTGCCCCACCAGACCTGCTGAGGCTTCGGAACCGTGCCTTCAGGAGGCCGAATGTCTGCTCTATGACCACACGAGTACGTGTATGTGCACGGTTGAAGTCCTCCTCGTGCTGGTTCTGCGGGTTCCGGACTGGTGTGAGGAGCCACCTCTTCAGGGGATAGGCTGCATCACCTGTATGTAGGCGAGAATGTATGTGTCAGTCATGTTGTCTGATCAGGAACATGATGTTCCACCATGGCTGGCATGGAACTGTTACCTTGGCTCACTTCTACATGCACTAATTGATTCACACAATGCAACCAGTATATGCTCATTGCTGCCATGGCCTGTTTTGCATGCCATCACCCTATGTATGCAGAGGGGTTGTGTGCATTGTGAGTGCCCTTCCTCTGTCTCCGTTCTCTGTGTTACTCACAGCCAGGTGGAGTATGCATCATCCCCCCCCCTTTCTGCCAGGTGGAGTATGCATCACCCCCCCCCTTTCTGCCAGGTGGAGTATGCATCACCCCCCCCCCTTTCTGCCAGGTGGAGTATGCATCATCCCCCCCCCCCTTTCTGCCAGGTGGAGTATGCACTGGTACGTCATTCCCATGCCCACTTCCATGACATTGCACTCACCGAGTAGCCAGGATCTTGGGCCTGCATGTCGCTCCATGTAGCGTGGTATTGTGGAGTTCCTCAGGACCAGTGAATCATGGGTTGATCCGGGGAATCGGGCACAACAATGTGTGATGATCTTGTTGGAGTCACAGACCATTTGCACGTTGATAGAGTGGAACTGTTTCCGGTTGCGGTACGGTACCTCCATGGCACGTGGAACCACCAATTCCACATGGGTGCAGTCGATGGCACCAATGCAACCGGGTATGCTGGCTAGTGCATGGAAACCCACTTTGGTGTTTGCAATCTCCTGGGCAGTCCGTGGTAATGAGATGTGGTCGTCTGTGTGCTTGAGGAGGGCATCGAGCACTTGGATGAGTGTTCGTGAGAATAATGGTTGTGAAATGCCATGCAGGTGCCCCACTGTGTGCTGGTAGGTGCCTGTGGCCAGGAAGTGGAGTACAGCCACTACCTTCAGTAGGGGGGGGATGGCGGTTGGACTTTCTATCATGCTGACGATGTCGTTGTGTGTCATGTCTACGATGGCGGTGATGGTGTCCCGGTCCAAACGGTACAGGGTGTGGATCTGCTCAGCAGTGAGGTTGTTTGGATTGGCTCTGATGCGTGGGATTGGGGGCTGCCTGTGTGGTGGCACTGGCTGTGCTGGTGGGGCTTGCTGGGCCTGCCTTGCCCTCCTTCTCCTCCTGCGTCTCCTCTGTGCTGCCTGTTGTTGTTGTTGTTGCTGTTGTAGTAGCACATGCATTGCTATCAGGTCCTCCAGCCCCAACATTGCTAGTCGTATTGGCATCATTGTGGAGTGTGACTGGGTGTGGGTAGGGGTGGGGTGTGCTCTTTTTGTACTCCCCTGAGTCTGTATTGCCTTCACCTGTGCTGTTTCTGTGCACCTGTGGCAGCTGCATTCACTTGACATGGCCCTTTACGGTTGGTTCGCGATGGCGTTATTTGCACCATGGCGGTAAGGTACTTAGCGGCCTCGGTGATGGCGTTAGGTGCATGTCCGCTTGGGTCGGCATTTGCGTACCTTTCCGCCATGGCGCTAAGTACGGTGTGGGCGGTCGCGTGCGCGCACCCTTAGCGCAGTTAGCGGCAGCGTTAACTACGATGCCGCTATTGGCATCGTAGTTTACGGTCACGAGTCATGATCGGACCTGGCGGAAAACGATGGCGGTAACCATTTACCGCCATCGTTTTTCACTTAGCGCCAGGGTCGTAATGAGGCCCAATGTAATCACTTTTCTTTGACAATTCACCGACCCCCCTCTATGCGAGGTAAAGAGATGGGAGGAAAGCACACAGTTCTCAGAAATGCAATCCAATATAATTCAGTTCCCCCCTAGCAAGCTTAGAGGAAAACAGGTAGGAGTTTTAAACACAGGCAGGATACTTTGATGTGGTTTGCAAAGAAGTGACAAATATGCAAAACATGCTTTTAATTCCCTATAGGAGTTTCAGGGTGAGTGACAGATACTTAAATGAATTCAGGATCACTTTAGCAATGCTCTATGAATGATTGTCAGGTTGCACACGAATTTCAGCAAGGAATTACGGAGGCACTATAAGGAGTAGAATCTTAGCTTTAAGATGACAGTTAAAACTCGCTCCTAGCACAAACGATCCGGAGATACGGCCGATTTAGTAAAGGTAGATTTGAAATTTTAAAGCTCAGAATGAAAGATGACAGTTTTCAGTTTTAAAAATGACAGAATGACACGATTTTAGGAGGCAGTTCTAATAGGCTAAAATAGTTTGGATTAGATTATTTCAAACTAAGAGATTGGTTTTGGCACAGTGCTAGCTGGGTACTCACACTAGATTTTGGACAGGAATGCGAGTTCGTCACCAATCGGGTCAGGATTGGCTGGACTTCTGCTAGCAGTTCTTCACAGCGATCTGGTCTCTGGTTCTCTCTGGTTCCGGATACAGCACTGCTTTCTGGATACTGCTACAGGTTCTTGCAAAAGTTCTTGGCAAAGAATTCAAACAGCTCGCCTGGCTGTTGAATAGTTTGATTGGTTTTGAGGCCTGCTGAAGAGGATTCAGCTTGTGGATTCAGGCCTCTCTGCTACAAATTCTGGAGTTAATTTCTGGTCTCTGGAGATTGATGGATTTGAAGTCTGGATCTCTGGATGTGAAGTCTGAAGTCTCCCGGCAAAGCGTCCCGCAAGAAAGTGGAAAGTGAATGTCTCTACCTGGGTTTCAATGTTCCTTTTATGTGTTTTGAAAATGGGTGTGTGCCTGGGCCTAGCTAAGCCTGCCCCTCTCACTTATCATTGGCCAAGCTTTCCTCTCTCCCTTGATTGGGGGAAAGAAATGGAGTGTCAGAGTGATGCTATAGGTTTTATGGTCAGAGGAACCTCCCCTTGTCAAATTGCACACAAATCTATTTCTGACCCAAATACATATTTATCTATGTACCATTTTTCTAATATTATAGGTCCAGTTAACATATTTTCTGTAGCACCAAACCATCCGATCCCTGTCTTTGTACGATGTTGTGTCCACTTATGACAGAATTCTCCCCTTTTCATCCAGATAACGACCTCTAAACCTTTCCAGATTTTACACACATGTGCACCAGGGATATGGGTTTCAGATCATAAAGTGTCAGATTTTTAACATGCATACATTTGGAGTAACAACCTTTTTTCTGCTACTATCCCCAAGAACATATCACAGGGTCCTAACACCTCTTAAAATGTGCACAGAAAAATCACAAAAATGATGATGTTATTTATATAATTTTGACAAGTCCGCACTGTGAACTATCCATCTTTTTAAAATCATGCTCTGGCCCCAAAGGGGTGTGGTTTTCCAAAGCACATGGTGGAATTTCTGGTTTATCCACTTCCCCCAAGCTCAGCTGGCTCTCACAGGCACTGCCCCTCCCAGTTTCTCCCAGGAGGAAGCCATTTTACGACCCCCCCGATATAACATTTGCCTGAGTCCAGGACAGGGCTTTGTTCAACTTCCTGCAGTCCCCAGGTGCTCCTCCCCTAATCCAATCAGAGAGGTGTCATCTCCTTTTGGCAGGGGCAGCAGGATGCAACTAGGCCTGGGAAGAGTGGCTGAGCAGGTTTCTCCTGTCGGGGGTAGTTGTCAGGCAGAATTCAGCTAAATGTCACTTTAGTTCCCCGTTTTCTACATTCAAATCCAACTTACAATTTTTTCACATGCAGCTTGAATGCTGATTCTAAGTTCAAAACTATGACATTTAAACAATTGCAACCTATGTGACACTCACAAGTAGGTCAATCATTTATTCTAAACATTTAGATTTTAGTGGCTTTAACCCCAAATTCACTTAAGCTACTGACATCCCCAGCTATTTTTTATATATACATTAAATAATTACTTCCTTCAAGTCATTTCAGAATATAGTTTTATATTGTATCCACCTCTTAGCAAGTCTTTCCTTGGCCTGGTTTGGGTTCATTTGTTCAGTTTTACACAAAAGTCTGGTGGTTTTAAAACGTCGGCTTTCTGATAGTGGTGAGCACCAGTATTGCATCCATTTTTGACATTAAGAAAATGAATTCCCCACAGTTCTGGGTTGCTTTTGGCAATCAGCATTGCCATTCCCAATGGTTTCAGGCTACTGTGTGTGTAGCCCAATGGTGGTTTTAGGAAGTGCCTCCTGTGCTCACAACATAGGCAAAAATGGGTGGCAGCCCATTCTTCATGTTTTCCCTGTGCACTCTCTGGGGAGTTCTGGCCATCATGATGTTTTCAATGCCAGTAATGCACAGTTTTATGGTAGGGCTTGGATGCATGGGTAAAAACATCCCACAAGCCCCCCCTCTTGCGATGACCATTCTGATCTTTCACTGATGGAACTCGCAAGATCTGGGATGTTCGCCTCATCTTCTTCCAATTCCGTAGATGGCACAGTTCAGCATGTTTTCCTCCATCCGGTTGGATCGATCGGTTCTCCTCGCCTGTCCTGATGGGAATATTGGGCGGCAGCCTATTCTTCATGTTTTCCCTGTGCACTCTCTGGGGAGTTCTGGCCATCATGATGTTTTCAATGCCAGTAATGCACAGTTCTATGGTAGGGCTTGGATGCATGGGTAAAAACATCCCACAGGACTAATCATGAATTCTTTCTCCCCATAGGTTTTTAGCATGATCCCTTTGTCTTTCAGCTTGTGGATGTATGTCACGGTATGATGAGTTGGGTTTGAATGAGTACACTATGAATGGCAAGTATGTGTGATAATGTTTTAGCTGATTGTAGGCATATGGTTGTTGCTGTTTTGCTACATTAAAGTGACTAGTGTTCAATTATTTGTGATTGATTCACCATTGTTTAAATTCTCAGTATCATTTTCAATAAATTTTGATACACATTTTTTCAAATATATTTTTTCTCTGGACTATCTTTTTCAGTTTTTCTAAGGTACCATACTCATCATCTTGAGAAGGTATAAACATGGAACATGATGGTCTGATTTTGGCGCAAACTCCTCCTTCCAGCACGGTGATCATATCAAGGACATATCTGTTTTTCAGGGTCATTAGTCGTATGGCCCTCAGCTCTTTTTGGATAGCATTGAATCCCTTTATAGTGGTGTTGATTTGTCTGCAGAATCTCCCATCTGGTAATTTGCAACCATTTGGCATTGGCCATCGTCTGGACCTTAGGCATGACGATAGTCGTAAAAATTGAAGCAGTCTTGCTGAACAACTTGTGCTCATAAACATATGAATGCTTCTATTGACTTGGCTGAAAAGTAATTCTCTCTTTTGATTAGATGAGAAATTCAAGCGATCTTCTCCTTCTCAAATCGGCATCCACTTTTGGAAATTCTCCAATGTTCAGGTCACTCTGAGGAATCACTAATGCTGGAACATGGATGAGCACCAAGGAACAAGTTCCTCCCCAATCCTTGGGCAGCTTCATGTAGGCCCTAAGCCTACAAGCCCAGTATCGATCCATCAGAACAGCTGTCCCTGCTCCCATCCTGGAAATGCCAACTGTAGATTTGCAGCCTTTGTTATCTCCCACCTGATTCTTCCATGTCTTCAGAAGCATAATGTCACATTTGCCAATGGGATCACAATCTTTGGACCTGATTCATCTTCTACCCATGTCAGCAGTTTAGCATGATTAGCCTGTACTTCAAACATCCGCCGTTCACTCTCTGCACCTCTTGTACATATTCTGACTTTAGTAGATGAGCTGTGCAGGACATCAGTCCTTCTTCCCATCACTTCTTGGGTTTCATCCATCCATAGACTAAGACTTGAGTTTGTTCCCAACATCCAGGCCACTTCTGTTCTATCAGAGAAGTTCATTTTCTTTATCTCTTGAGTGACTTTATCTTCCTATCCTGCCGCAGGATACGTAAGCATCTTGTTTTTCCATTTAGGTTCCTTTTCCATCTGTGTAGTCTTGATATAATCATCCTGGAATGTGAACAGCCATTTCGACCTCCATTGCAAAGTGGCCCAACTTACCTGGAATTGTCCTCTGGTCATGCATGATGCAAGATGAACAAGACACCTGGCATCATGTTGTGGAACTTCTCTGGAGATTAAAGTTTGTACTGTATTCATGGCCTAGTGTATGAGAGCGCAGACGTAGCAACTCTCCTTAGATGTTCTCTCTTCCACCTTTCTCATGTGCTGATACCACATGGTATTACCCAAGTGTGCTGCATTGTCTAGATGGGTATTTTGTCCCTCATTATCTTCCTCTGCACTTCTCTTGTGTCTTAAAAAGTCAGTGTTTGTATAATACTTATGAAGCAAATCAAAAACAGTTCCCACAGTTGGGAGAACCATAGGAGCCTCTACCTCAGTGGAAGTAAGCAAATCAAAATCAGTTCCCATGGTGGGAGGAACCATAGAGGCCTCTGCCTCAGAGGGAGTACTAGTATGATAAAGAATGTGAAAAAGAAGGAATAGAAAGACAAAGGGCCTCATTACAAGATAGCCGGTCCAGATTTAACAGTGCCGGTAAAACCGTACCGTTTCCTTTTTCTGGACCGGCTAACTACGAGTTATGTGGCTGCGTGGTGTTACACTCGCCAGGTCGGACCTGATGGGCGTAACGCCACCGGCCGTAGAAACACCAGCACCATTACCGCATGGTGCCAGTGTTTCAGCAGCCCGCATTCTTGTGGAGTTCTATAGGACTCCACGGGAATGGGGAGTAACAGAATGCCAGCGCCGGAATTACCGGATCACCGGGGCTGTAATGCCCTGGTGATTTCGGCAAGTCCGGAGCTGGTAAGTCCTCACGGGTCTGGCGGCAGCCTGCCGGTTTTACCGGCACAGCTACCGCTGGACTCGTAATGAGGGCCAAAGAGTGTAATCATGCAGGCATGTAGTATGTACGAAAACATAGTAAACAACCTTTTGCGCCATCCTGCTAATTGTTTTTAATTCTCTAGAACCGTGCCAACTTCCAGATTTCTCATCTTTAACATAATTTATAAAATTTCTTTACGCTTGTAACTGTAAAATGTGCTCGATGATTGCAATTAGAAGCCTTCTAATCACAGGGCCATTTTTAGGATCCTGTAAAAAAGTGTGAATATCAACGTCTGTTCTGACAAGAGCCTGATAAGCTTGAAGTATACATACAAAAACAGCAAGCACAAGCTGATGCACATCACTAACAGTAAGTACCATTTAGTTAACTGTTTAAAACAGGTATACACCATGAAATGAATCTGGATAGCGATCTTGTTTCCAATTTCTGATCAAGAACTGACATTTAGGCATAATTGTGATGCTTCAATGTGTTTCTAAAGTTCATTTTTGGCCTACTAAAATTCTCAGCAAGTCCTTGCACTCCTGCTAAAATATCTATAAGGTGTGTCCTCAGAATTCTAGTCCAAGCTAAATCTGTATCATTCACAAGTTGTTGCTTTGTCGTCCTTCTTCTTCGTCATTGATAGAGTCTGCACGCTGAACTTCTTCTTCTTGTCTTGCTTCTAGATCGGCAACGGTGGGAGGGAGGGTCTCACCTTTGTAGACTTTAACATCACCCAATTGAAGCCAAGCTCATCTTCCTTGGACCTTTACAGCTGAAGGGGTTATATTTTCAATGCAAAACGGGCCATTAAAATGTCGTTCATGCCACTTTCTAGTAAAGTTTTTGTTCAGGATAAAATCACAAACATATAACTTAGGTACCGATAGAAGTTCAGTTGGGTTGGTTGTTGAATTGTCTTCATCTGTGTTCTGAGACCGATACCATACAAAACTACCCTCAACTAAATTAAACATTCAATGAAAATAAACTAAACATACCTCAACAAGTGTATAACATACATAAAAATTAAATGAAATATGAATAATACCAATAATCAAATTCACCTATTTCTCACTATGAAATAAGGAAAAAACAAAAAATGTATAACAACATTGAAAACTCTTAAACGTAATGACTACCTAACTAGCAAGGTCTAGCTGGTCTAGGTAGCAAGGTCATACTAAATAAGACGTATATGATCCCAACATGTTTCTTCCCATTAAACCAAAGTCTTCTGCTACATGGAAATTCTTCAGGGGTTTAATAGCGTTGGTGGTCTTGCTGGTATGACACTTCATAACAATTATTCAATGGTAGAGTCATGCTTCTTGAGTTCACCTACACATGGAGATGCACATAATTACTGAACTTGTATGATTCATAGTTCAAACTACTAGACCTGACATGATAAATGAGTCACGTGCAGATCAAGACAAATTAGACCAAGTAGAAGAGACTCAAACTTACCCTATTTACAATCAATTAATCAATCATGGCAATTTAGCAGAAAAATCAATTTCCTGTCACAAAAACCAAGAGACAAGTCAGAACACAAAGGGACAAAACAGGAGCAAATAGGAAAAAAGGCAAGAAGAAGAAATTATTGGGAAGTTTTTACGAGGGCAATTCTGTTTTTATAAATGCTGCAAGATAACCAAACATGTTCTAAGATCATATCTTCCAAACAGATACTTACACCTTCATCACCACAGGTGAAACTATATTCATTATTTCGAATCCCATGAGGTTCAGCGTACACACACCCAAGCATGAACTGGTGAGGTCATCAACCATCACCGGTATATATCTCTATTCAGCCAGTCCTAAAAAAATACAAGGGAATCAGAAATCTGTCAATCTCATAATCCGATCCCATCAGGTCAGTATCACCTCTGCAAAATTGCATCACTAATGTCATATTAGAAAACGCTTACTTATTGTTAGGTCTCCTGGGGTGATAAAACCATCTTAGTAGCTACCACCTCTCTCAGAAAAGATGATAGATCTTCTCTTCTGGGCTCGATTTCACTACAGCTTCATCAAAGTTGTAAGTGTAAACAAAGATGCGGATTGTCACTCGCAAACATGGAATCAGTCAAGTTCATTCCACATGTTCTCATCAAGCATGAGGCTTAACCAATGGGTTATTTAAATGGCCAACATTTGTGTAATGACTACTCCTCAGTAATATACATCCTGAACTGCAAACCCTCTAGTCATATGTAGACACCCGTTCGGATTTCACGTTATGTTAATTTTGGACAACATTCATTTTGGAGTGTCATGAAACTTTACTTCTGTCTAATAGCTGAACCGTATCATATAATGCAACCCCACGGGGGTAATTCGTAATTTATACTGTTCAACATAGTTGCAATATTAGTGCTACTGCTGTGGTCTCCAACACGCGTGTCCAAAACACTGGTGCCGAGACTATTCTACACTTATACTGCAAGACTTCAGGCCACCAGTGATGGTAAGACACTGAATTCGTAAACCACTTTGGTCACAACCTTCATACATAACAATAATTCCGCGTAGATCCCAACCATCGGGTGCACTCACCTTCAGTATTCTTAACAGCATTTCGTCAGCACGCCAGCTCGTAATGATTCTCTCTACCGAACCTTGGACGATGGACTACCGATGCCCATTAAATAGTAGTCCTTCCTCTCTCAACATGGGTTCTGCTGATCAGATGAAATCCACGGCAGCCATCTTTAAAATCCTTCAACACTAAGCATTATACTTATGCCACTCCTAGAGGAGCATATATGATAGCTAGCGAATTGTAGCCATATCTTAAAGAGAGGAACTTCACTTCAGTCACTATCCCCATTTCAGAGATAATAAAAAGGCTGTAGGTCGTCTTCTACAATTAATATAATGCCCCAGGGCTTCCTCAGTATTTAAATTTTCCATCAAAACCGACAAGAGTGGCAAACTCAAATCGGTAGCCACCATAATATCCTGATTCCATAATTTCAAGTGATCATCACATTTAGCCTTCTAATTCTGCTAGCATCAATATACTAATCTAGCTGCTCATTGAGACCTATGAGATGGCTTTTTGTTAAAAATCAGCCTCATCTCTTCCCTGATTGGTGTTTTTTTAATCTGCTTTGGTATTGTTAGTAGTGCAGACTTTTTTCAGTACTGACCAAATGAGTTCATCGCATTTGTGGTCATTGGAGACAAAATGTCCAACCATATGAGCTGTCATCAGTGTATGCCCAGCAGTAAACTTTTGACACACGATGCAGTTTACCATAAATATTGCAACATGCTCCAACAAATCCGGAAGGAACCAGTCTTACGCAATCGTAGAAGCAAGACTCTCCCTAGCTACATGCGCGGGGTAATACAGCTGTTCAAGTGCAACCTTTAATAATGCATAATTCCTGCTCGTCCTGTAATATTCTCAGTATCAAAACTTGAAATATCGGGAGAATATACAACCCTTTTGGTTTCTTCGTCTGCGGCTTCGTTCCTGCAAGAAATAAAATCTGTTCGCTTAGTGTGAGCTGCGCACTTAACGACTGTTATGGCCCTTGGGAGTTGTAATGCCTTAATAAGCCTGCCCAATAAGAATGAGTGCAGCACTGGAGTGCCGTCCACACTGAGGTAGCCCCTCCTTTTCCAATGCACTAACCCTGCATGCCCTGTTAACGTCACCTAGGCAGAGTCACTGTACACTGTTACTTCCTGCCCTTCATGTTTCCCAAGTGCGACAATAAGCCCCACCAATTCTGCTGCTTGCGCTGAAAAGTGAGACAGTAGTCCTGCACTTGATACAACTTCAAATCCTCCATTTAATTTGTGCCTCACCACTGCTGTGCCTGAATGTCTTTCCCCCATAGTCTGATCAATTTTCGAAGAACCATCAATAAAGAGAATTTCCCCTCCCGCCAAAGCAATCTCCTTTACTCGGGGTACATAATCATAAAATTCAATATAATTAGCACAGTCATGCACATGCTCACCTTCTTTTACTGGCTCAGCTATAAACGTGGCAGGGTTCACTATTTTACATTTTACAATTTTAATTGTCGGGTTAGAAATCATTACCTCATAAGCTGAAGCTCTTTGGGATGTCAATGTGCCTCTGGGTTTCTCTAAAATGGCAAATAGAGTAGGCTCCACAAAGAGAGTCATGGACTAGCCCATCACAATACTTGTAGACATCTCAATTGCAAATGCGGCAGCTGCTAATGACTGTTCGCAAGCGAAGTGTCCTCTCATAACTGGGTCTAAAATCCCACTGTAATATGCTAAAGGCTTGTACCCCAATTTAGTTCTCTCTGTAAGCACTACTGTCATGACTGTTCCATGTGTGTGCAAAACAGATAAAATTCCTCTGCATAATTGGGAATTCCTAAAACAGGGGCTGTACACATTGTTTTTTCAGTTCCTCAAACCATTTCTCCATTTCTTCAGTCCATTCTATTTTTAGGTTATCCACTTGTGCTTTCTTTAAAGCTTGCAAAAGGGGTCTTGTGTACTTTAATGAAACGCCCAGGCTCTAACATAGTTGCATAACCCCAAAAACTGTATTTGGCTTTGAGGTTTTCATAATCGCCTCAGCTCTTTCAGGTATCACCTTCTTTCCTTCATGTGAAATCAGATGCCCTATGTATAACACCTCTTCTTGGCACTATTGTAACTTCTTTTTCGCTACCTTATATCCTTTGTCTGCTAGAATAGTCATCAACTGAATAGAATCTTGTCTGCACTCATCTTCCGTGGTTCTACAAATTAAAATGTCATCAGTGTATTGTTTCACCACATTCTTAAGATCAATATTACCTAAATCCATCTGTATGACTCTGTTCAAGATCGATGGGGACTCACAGTACCCCTGGGGCAAAGAGTATGTTTCAGTCTAGTTTGGCGGGATGTAAAGGAAGTCAAGTCTTGTGAGTCCTTATGCAACGAGATTGAGAAAATCACATTTTTTTAATCGATCACTGTCAAATATTGAGCTTTCACCGGTATATTACACAGTATTGTCGCTGGGTTAGGAACTCGAGGAAACTCTGCATCTACAATCTGGCTAATCGTTCTCATATCTTGTATAAATCTCCATGACCCTGCTTTAGATTTTTTGATCGGATACACCATGGCATTACACAATGATTCTGATGGCACCAGAATCCCTTGTTTCATCAGTGCTGAAATGGTCTGAAATATACCTTCATCAGCCTCTCGAGACATGGGGTACTGTCTTGCTCAAAGTAAAATCACTCCTGGCTTCAGTTTTATTTTAACTTAACCTACTGCCTTTAATAAAATACATCATAAGGGCCTGTGGTCCAAAGGATGTTTGCCACCTTCTCCAGGTCTACCTGAAAATATGCTAGATGCTGCTGCATTTTCACCATTCGCTGTGGGACTTCCCTTTTCTCTATTCTTATCCAGTATGTGATGCTCATAAAGAACACCACTTCATCGTCTGTTTGATCGTCCCTGAACATGTCATCATTAGTGATGTCAGTCAATCTGTACCCTTCCTCAAGAGCTATTACTGTTCTTCATGGTCTACCCTCATCATCTACTCCTTCGAGCATTGCCATTTCCCTTCGTACTATGGCTGCTTCCAATTCTATAAGGATAGTCTGTCCCCCCCTCCGTCCATAGGTATTCGTGGTCTGAAGTTATCCTCACAATTTTTCCCACTAAGCCAGATAGCCATGTCAGTAGAATGCTCACTCCATAAAGAAAAACCTCTGGATCTACTAGAACACCTCACAGAGCCACTTGCCCTTTGAATGCTAGTATAAATGTACCCACATTTAAATAGTGCATTCCTGGAGTGGAACACACTATTCCTTGATCAGTGAATGAAATGGTCATGTTACGTTCTGTCATCAAATCTCTTCCCAAGATGTTAACAGGTGTCTGTCATGAATATAAAAAAGGAACAGACATGTCACACTCTCCTATGCATACTGGTAGTTCATCAGTAAAAGGAACTCGACTCATAGCTGCAGAGAACCCTTGAGCATTCATGGCAATCCCTGACATTGGATATTTTCTCTCTCGTATACATGAACAAAAAAGATGTGCCTCCTATCGTCACCTTGACTCTTGGTTCCTCTTGGGGGTCTGGTGTCACAGATAGTACTAAACGCATCAAGTCACCCTGTGAGCTGTGCTTATTGTGGGTACAGGCTCATCCGCATCCCTGTTAAAGGATTTCCCCCTACCACAGTGACACCTCCTATTCTGGCTGTCAGCACTTGTCCTGTGTTTGCATAATGCTGTGTCTGCATGGGGGCCTGTTGCAACTGCCTTTGTGGTGGATATGTTTGCACTCACTCTTGCTGCTGTACCTGTTGCACTCGCGGCGCTTGTATCTGATACAATGTGTGATCTTGGGCAAACCTTTTCCAAGTTTTTGGGCTATATGTTGGAGGATAAGCTCTTGAAAAATGGCTATTCTGCACATTCCCTTGGCTCCCACATACGTGTGCAATGTGCCCGGTCATCCCACAAGTTCAACATACTTGGGGTGCCTGCCTGACTAGTCCCCCTTGGTTAAATCCTCCCTTGCTACTCTGCTTCTCATTGTTGTATTCTGATTCTATAGCCCATACTTCTGCCTCGCAGCTCAAAACCATATCCATCTTGGTCCATCAGGCACTGATTATTCATCTGAGATGTACCCATTGCTTCCTGCCGTCTCAGTCCTTCTCCGCTTGTCCACACCGCCCCTTCTATGGCAAATGTTATATTTTTTCTGAACTAACTTGGCTTCCTCAATTTTCCTATTTTCATCTTTCTTCCTATTTTTCTCTTGTAGCAACCAACAGTGATGCAATATCATCAACTCTATGTTACGCTCACCTGGCTCCCACAGAGGCGTCGATCTGAACTGGACAGCTGCGGTCTCCAGCAATGTGATGCGTAGGGCCGAGATGACGGACTGAACTGGCCCACCTAACTTCGTTTGCTTGACCCATAGGAATATTCTTCTGCAAATGGAGAATGGGAATTAACCACCCGTGGAGTTGAGCGTAAATCCCCCCACCCCCGCTGTTCTCCCCACTGATCACCTTTGATGTCCCCTCTTATAGTCTCACCTGATGATTTGAAAAGATGAGCTCTCCATCCTGCATTGAGCGCAGGGGCGCGTAGATAACCAGTTGCTTCACTGGCTCGAAGGAATTGGTGAGTTCCAGAACAATATTGACTCCGAGATTCCCGGCAAGACGCCGTAAGAATGTAGTTCGTAAGAGTTCAAATGCCTGACTTTCACCCCTGTCCGATTCCTTGCAGGTTGCAACTTGACCCTAGTGAAGAGTTCCTCGTGGCAACCGTAATATTCTGGTAAGGATCGTATTATCCAACACAGTTCGATAAAATAATGTCAATATGTAACCTGTTGCTTTCTCCCTTATTCAGGAGCTGAGAGAAAGTATGAAGTCTCGGGGAATAATGCCTCCGACGGTAAAATCAGGTAAGTCTATTGTGGTGAGGAGGGTTCCCCTTGTTAGTCCCTTTGTTTCACCTTGCTGTCCTTTTGTTTCCCCTTAGGGGCCGGGGTTCGGCGAAGATGCAGTGGAAGCTGCGCCGACCCGTGAAGAGGAATAGTACCCGCGGTGGTAAAATCAGGTAAGTCTATGGGGGGTAACTAATATTCCTCTGTGTATTCCCTTGGTTCACCTTGCTGTTCTTGTCTTCTCCTTAGGTGCCGGAGTGCGGCAGGAACATGCGGGAGGATGCGGTGGAATGTGAAGATGCTGCGAAGGCCGGTGAGTTCCGCGCGGCGCTGCATCAGGCGAGGCGACGCGCATAAAATAGCTTCTTTCTTCCAGCTCGAAGGCGCGATGGATCGGGAACTCAGGTAAGGGTCAAAGGTATTGCTCTTGTTCTAAACTTTTTGCCTTCTTTCTCCCTTTTTCTAGGAGCTCCAAACTCGAGGCGGGTGTGGCAGAAGACTGGATGCAGACTTGCAGGCACGGTGAGCGTTACGCTGCTGGATGCAGAATAACGCGAAGCGTGTACTGCTCTTCGGGCGTGGTCTAAATAGCCTCCAAAGTAGTCCCAGGTAGGTATTCCTCCCCAACCCCACCCGAGTAAAAAAATAGTCCCTAAGTAAAGTAGTCCCTTCCAAGCCTCTTTTGGCTTGGAGCTCTTGCAGCATGGTCTGCATCAGGTATGTTTGCAGCTTGGTCTGCATCAGGTAAGTTTTAATCTATGAGCCTGGGGCCTATGGCGCCAGGACTGACTCTCCATATGAGCCTGGCACCATAGGTGCCAGGACTGCACCCAAATAGCCCCTAGCAGGGGTTGTTGGGCTTGCTTGGGATAACTTGATGCCTGCTTCTGGGGTTGCTGGACTTGGTCTGGGTCCCCAGGGGTAGGCATAATCACAGCACTCCCCCCCAAGGCCCCTCCTAAAGTCGTTCTTCCCTGTGGTTTCGGTTTGTCTGGAAAATTTTGGTGGAATTTTTTCACCAATCGGGGTGCATGAACGTGGTCACTAGGTTCCCATGACCTTTCCTGTGGTCCGTAACCTTTCCAGTCGATTAAATAAAAAAGTTTTGACTTTATCAGCTTGGAGTCCAGGATGTTCTTAATTTCAAATTCGGGTTCTCCGTCTACAAGGATGGGGTCTGGTGGCTTGGTTAGTCTTGTCCCTGGTTGCACTGGCTTCAAAAGTGACACGTGAAAGACGGGGTGAATTCGTATATTAGCAGGTAAGTCCAACTTGACAGCCACCGGGTTGATAATGGCCTTAATAGAGTAAGGTCCCAAATATCTGGGGTTAAAGGTCCGTGTTCACTTTAGAGGTATATGTTTAGTGGCTAACCATACTTGGTCCCCTATCTGGTATTGTGGAGTATCACTTCTATGCCGATCAGCATCTTTCTTGTATTTTTGTTTCGCCTGTTTTAAATGTGTAATTGCTTCCTTAAAGGCTTGTGTAATCGTAGCATGCAGATGGTCCACTGCGGGCATTTCTAAGTGTTGGGGTGAGTCAAGGTCTGAGGTTCGAGGATGGTGCCGATATAAGGTATAAAAGGGACTTTGTCCAGTTCCAGAGTGTACTGATTTATTGTATGCATATTCGGCGATCCAAAGAATGTCTTTCCTATTACTCTCAGCCTGATGTAACATACAACGCAGGCATTGTTCGAGAGTCTGGTTGGTTCTCTCCGTTTGACCATCGGTCTGGGGGTGGTGACTGGTCAATAACCTCACATCGATTTGCGCCAATTGACAGCATTTTTTCCAAAAATGTGAAATGAATTGACTGCCCCGGTCAGAGACCAATACGGACGGAAATCCGTGTATGCGAACAATGTTTTCGAGGAACTCCTTGTCCAGGATTGAAGCTGAAGGTAATCCCTTTAAAGGAATAAAGTGGGCCATCTTGGAAAAAAGATCCACAATAACTAGAATGGTGTTAAATCCATTGCATGGGGGTAGATCAGTAATAAAGTCTAACGATAAGGTGTGCCATGGTGTAGGCGGAATGTCTAAAGGTTGTAAGAGTCCAGCTGTTTTTTTCTTTTGACTTTTGTTTTGGGCGCAAATGCCACAAGACATCACAAATGATTTAATATCCTTTCGCCAGGTGGGCCACCAGAATTGTCTTTTAATTTTAGCTTCAGTTTTTGCAATACCTGGGTGCCCCTCCATTAGGGTATCATGATAACAGGAAATGACTAGCTCTTGTAGTTCCTTGTGTGGCAGAAATAGCCGCCCTTGGTACTAAGGCAGATCATTGGTGACAGAGTAGTCTGGCCTTTCTTTACCCAGTCCTGCAGGGCTGTAGGATCAAAGAGTTGCTGAATCTTTACCTGAATGTCCTCTAGTGTCTGTAGAGTAGTCATGGCAAGAATCCTTTGTTCGGAAATTATAGGTACTGGTTCTGGGTTCACTTCTGCCTCTCCCATCCCTATGCGGGATAAGGCGTCTGCCTTACCATTCTTACAACCTGGTCGATAGGTTATCACGAAATCGAACTCGGCAAAGAACAATGCCCATCGGAGTTGACGTGACGATTGGGCCTTGGCTCTCTTTAAATACTGTAAGTTCCGGTGATCGGTGGTCACAGTAATGGTATGCCTGGCACCGAGTAGTTAGTGGCGCCAAGCCTTGAAGGTGGATTTAATGGCTAATAACGCCTTGTCGGTAACTGCATAGTTTGTGTCGGGTGCCAAGAACTTTCTGGACCAAAATACTACTGGGTGAAGCTGGCCAGTTTTAGGGTCCTTTTGAGACAGGACAGCTCCCATGGCTAGACTGGATGCATCAGTTTCCACTATGTATGGAAGTTCAGGGCGCGGGTGCTTTAATACAGGTGCAGACGTGAATTTCACTTTCAGTTCTTGAAAGGCATTTTCAGCTTCTTCAGTCCACATAAAGCGTTTATTTTTTCGCAAGAGTGCTGTGATGGGATGTACAACATGTGAAAAATCCAGGATGAATCTTCGGTAGAAATTGGCAAAGCTGAGCATGCTTTGTACTCATGTAACTGAACTTGGTAATGGCCACTTAAGGATTGCGTCCACCTTTCGTGAGTCCATTCGGACTCCCTTTGGGGCCAGGATAAAGCCAAGGAATTCAACTTCTGTGGCATGAAAAACGCATTTTTCCAGCTTTGCATATAGTTTGTGCTGGCGCAATTTCTCAAGGACTGCTCGGAAGTGCTTCACATGGTCAGATTCTGAAGAGGAGTATACTAGAATATCATCGATATATACGACAACACAAACGTCAATGAGTTCACAAAGGACATTGTTCATGAAGTATTGGAAGGCTGCTGGTGCATTGCACAACCAGAAAGGCATCACCTGGTATTCGAATACTTAGTGCGGAAAGCAGTCTTCCATTCGTCGCCATCTTTTACACGTACCAGATGGTATGCCCCCCGGAGATCTAATTTAGTGTATATGCAAGTGTCCTTCACTTGGTCTAGTAGTTCAGGGATCAGAGGCAATGGGTATCGGTTCTTAACAGTTATCTGGTTCAATGCGCAGTAGTCTATGCACGTTCTGAGTTCACCTTCCTTTTTGGGCACGAAGAACAAAGCTGAAGATGCAGGGGACTTGGATGGGCGAATAAAGCCATTGGCAAGGTGCTGGTCTAAGTATTGTCGTAGGTGAAGGTTCTCTGGTTCCGTAAGGGCATAGCTCCTGCTACAAGGGGGTTGTGCACTGGGTATAAGATCGATCTGACAATCGTACGATCTGTGAGGAGGTAAGGTGTTTGCCTGTTCTTTTTGGAAGACATCCTGGAATTCTTGGTATTCAGGAGGTAGTTGCATGACTGCTGTGGTTACTGTGGCCAGGCCTGCGTTCAGATTTTTCTTTGGGTAACAGGTTTGTGCACAATCCGGCAAGGTTATTCTCTTCTCTCACCAATCAATACAAGGATTATGTGTTTCCAACCAAGGTATCCCCAGTATTATTTGGAACTGTGGGGCTTTGATTAGATCAAACACAATAGTCTCTCGATGCCCATCCTGACACAATAGTGTCATCTCTGTGGTGGAGTGAGTTACAGGCCCAGAGGCAATTTCGGTTCCATCGACTGTGGTGATGACATCTGAGGTGGTTTTTCGGCAGAGAGGTAGATTCATCCTGGAAGCCAATTCGTAGTCCACATAGGTTCCTATAGCCCCGCTATCAATGTATGCCCTTACTGCATGCATACGCGATGGCTGCCCTGGATCTACGAGGACCATTGGTACGATGAAATGCGAGGTCTGAGTATCCTTCTTCAAGCTCGGCAAGCGGACTTCTACGCTTGTCGGGCGTGGTCGTTTCCCGAGTCTGACTCCATATGGCTTTATCAGCAGCTCCTACCACCTTCTTGGGTGGTTTTATAGGGCAATCCCGTAGAAAATGCCCAGAAGTTCCACAATATAGACACATTTGCATTTGCCGTCCCTTTCTCTTTCCTTCTGGGTTAAGGGTCCTTTAACCCCTCCAATTTGCATGGGTTCTGAAACATCTGCTCCTTTGGGGTTAGCGTGGGTTTTGACCAACACCCGATTCTCAAACTTGGCTCGATCAGCCTTTCTGTTCTGAAGTCTGTGATCTAACTGGACCACTAAGTCTATATATTCGGCGCAGTCTTGAGGTGGGTTCACGACTTGAGGCAAGACATCCTTGAGTTCTCCTCGAAGCCCTCGATGAAATAACATGATTCGTTTTACCTCAGGCCATCCAGTTTCCACTATCAACCTATTGAAGGTCGCAATGTAGGATAGAGGTCTTGGTTACCCTGTCGTAGGGACAGAAGTTCATTATCCAGGGCCTGTCCTTGGGAGTGCCAGGCAAATATTCTTTCCATGCTTGTTTGAAAGCCCTGGAAATCCCAAAGAATTGGGTCATCCTGAGTAACAAGTGGAATTGACCAATCAGCTGCACTGCCGCTGAGATATGACAATACAAAGGCTACCTTGACTTGATCGTTTGGGAAGGCTCCAGGTCTGCATAAAAAGTGCAAGCAGCATTGGTTCATAAACACGGCAAACCTTTTGGGATCTCTGGCAAAGCGTTCGGGTGGACCTAATGGAATATTTCCTGGTAGGTTTATTTGCAGAGGGTTACTTGATAAAAAAGGAGCTGGATTTCCCCTGGAACCAGGTAGGGGTGCTTGTCCAGCCTGGCTTTGCAATAGTTGCCTAGCAAGGTCATCAGTTTGCTCCTTTGACAAAATCAGTTCTCTCCTAAGAGCATTGGTTTCTTGGCGGGCGGAATGCACTTCAGCCCTCAGTTCCCCTAGTAATTGGGCCAATTGGTCAATTTCTGAGGTATCCATAACGCCCGGGTGGGAATTTGTAGGTAGGCTTCACGTTCTGTTACGCTCACCTGGCTCCCACAGAGGCATCGATCTGAACTGGACAGCTGCGGTCTCCACCAATGTGACGCATAGGGCCGAGATGACGGACTAGACTGGCCCACCTAACTTCGTTTGCTTGGCCCGTAGGAATATTCTTCTGCAAATGGAGAAGGGGAATTAACCACCCGTGGAGTTGAGCGTAAATCCCCCCACCCCCGCTGTTCTCCCCACTGATCACCTTTGATGTCCCCTCTTAAAGTCTCACCTGATGATTTGAAAAGATGAGCTCTCCATCCTGCATTGAGCGCAGGGGCACGTAGATAACCAGTTGCTTTACTGGCTCGAAGGAATTGGTGAGTTCCAGAACAATATTGACTCCGAGATTCCCGGCAAGACGCTGTAAGAATGTAGTTCGTAAGAGTTCAAATACCTGACTTTCACTCTTGTCCGATTCCTTGCAGGTTGCAGCTTGGCCCTAGTGAAGAGTTCCTCGTGGCAACCGGTAATATTCTGGTAAGGATTGTATTTTCCAACACAGTTCGATAAAATAATGTCAATATGTAACCTGTTGCTTTCTCCCTTATTCAGAAGCTGAGAGAAAGTATGAAGTCTCGGGGAATAATGCCTCTGGCGGTAAAATCAGGTAAGTCTATTGTGGTGAGGAGGGTTCCCCTTGTTAGTCCCTTTGTTTCACCTTGCTGTCCTTTTGTTTCCCCTTAGGGGCCGGGGTTCGGCAAAGATGCAGTGGAAGCTGCGCCGACCCGTGAAGAGGAATAGTACCCCCGGTGGTAAAATCAGGTAAGTCTATGTGGGTAACTAATATTCCTCTGTGTATTCCCTTGGCTCACCTTGCTGTTCTTGTCTTCTCCTTAGGCGCTGGAGTGCGGCGGGAACATGCAGGAGGATGCGGTGGAATGTGAAGATGCTGCGAAGGCTGGTGAGTTCAGCGCGGCGCTGCAGCAGGCGAGGCGACGCGCATAAAATAGCTTCTTTCTTCCAGCTCGAAGGCACGATGGATCGGGAACTCAGGTAAGGATCAAAGGTATTGCTCTTGTTCTAACCTTTTCTCCTTCTTTCTCCCTTTTTCTAGGAGCTCCAAACTCGAGGCGGAAGACTGGATGCAGACTTGCAGGCACGGTGAGCATTACACTGCTGGATGCAGAATAACGCGAAGCGTGTGCTGCTCTTCGGATGTGGCTTAAATAGCCTCCAAAGTAGTCCCAGTTAGGTATTCCTCCCCAGCCCCACCCGAGTAAAAAAATAGTCCCTAATTAAAGTAGTCCCTTCCAAGCCTCTTTTGGCTTGGAGCTCTTGCAGCATGGTCTGCATCAGGTACGTTTGCAGCATGGTCTGCATCAGGTAAGTTTTAATCTATGAGCCTGGCGCCTATGGCGCCAGGACTGACTCTCCATATGAGCCTGGCACCATAGGCGGCAGGACTGCACTGGAATAGCCCCTAGCAGGGGCTGTTGGGCTTGCTTGGGATAACTTGATACCTGCTTCCGGGGTTGCTGGACTTGATCTGGGTCCCCGGGGGTAGGCATCATGACACTGTATTTCAGCTCACGGCTTCGCTTGCATTCCCACTTGTTTCTGATCTGTCTCTGTACTGGCTCAGGAAACCCCTGACATAAAATGTGGTAAAATAATGCCACTGTTTTTTCCCATGGCTTGCGAGTTTCAAGTTGCCATTTCTTCTGAATATCCTGAATGTAAGCAATAGGGTCTTCATGTTCCTTCATCGCACGTGTCATAATTGCACCCATATCTGATGTATCAGGATACTGTACCCTGAGAGCTTTCCAAACATCTGCTGTACAATTATTAAATGGCACTCCATCATGTGCTGTATTCTGTGCTGTCACACTTGAATACCTGCTCTTCTCCATATGTCATCAGCCCTTTTCCCAGTAATAGCTGCCAGGAGACCCTTTATGTCCCCTACGGCCAGTGTGTTTCCTCCTGTCATTTTTTCTAATTCGTATATCCATTTCCCAGAGCCCGAAGTCAAACTCGGGAGTTTACACCTTAAATTATTCTTATCCATATGCGCCCATGGAATATACTGTGGTCTTGCTCTCCCTTTTTCCAATAAGTGAAACTGTATAAACCCCAACCCGCAGTTGGTTCCCATCGTTAGCCTATCCATGGCAGGGACGATTGTCCCTGTCTGTCTCCTTGCCGGTAGCGACCTTAACCTGCCGCATATGGCGGCGATTCTCCCTTCTCACTATACAATCATCCTCAGGGACGCTCTGGATATGGTATGGGATCTGGGGTCCTTTCCTTAGGCTGGTCCAGATCCGACCATCTTGCTTCTTTATCCATTTGCAGGCTTCCCTCAGGGGCGCACGCCTACCTAGAATATTGACTCTCTTTCCTCGTCTGATATGTCTTGTCCCTAACTAGTGTGACTATCATCTCCTTCACCTCTGTCTAGGTTCAATCTGCTTAAGGACAATGCTCTGTGTCCATGACTGAACAGATTTTCTTCTTCGCTTCATGATTGAAATGCTAGGGATTGATCCCCCTTGCCTCAACTTCCATTTTTGCTACCTTCTTTTAATTCTTGATAGACCTTATCGATTCTTTCTCTGAAGCTTCCCGCATCAAAGTTTTCTTCTTCCATTACTACTCTAGATGCCCCTGATGTTGCTTCCTTTATCGGAAGGAACTCTTCTGTTCTATCCCATCGTATTGCTGGGCTTGGCCCTATTGGTTTTTTACAAAGGAAACTGGTATCAAGACCCTGCTGTCTTCTCCTTCATTCTATTTCTTCATCTAATTCTCTTTGCTTTCTCGCCTTCCTTCTAATTCTTTCTTCCTCTTGCCTTTGTTCTTCTCTCTTTGCTCCTTCCCTTGCCTCTTCTTCCCTTCATTTCTGTATTTTTTTTATCCCTTAGTCTTTGCACTCCCTCCTCTTCTCTCTTCCTTTCTCTTCTATCCCTATCTTCTATTGCTCTTTGCCTGTTATCGTACTTCTTTTGTTCTTCTGCCCTCTCTTCTTTCTTTTGTTGCTCCTCCTGATACATGGAAAATGGATTTACGAATTAGAAAAAAATGACAGGAGGGAACACACTGCCCGTAGGAGACAAGGGTCTCTTGGCAGCTGTTATTGGGGAAAGAGCTGATGACATATGGAAGAGAGCACGGTATTCAAATGTGATGGCACAGAACACAGTGCACAATGGAATGCCATTTAATAATTGGAGAGCAGATGTGTGGAGGGCTCTTAGGGTACAGTACCCTGATACATCAGACATGGGTGTAATCATGACACGTAAAATAAAAGAAGATGAGGGTCTGATTGTTTACATTCTGGACATTCAAGAGCAGTGGACTCTTGAAACGAAGGAGCTGTGGGAAAAAAACATGGCACCATTTTGCCACATTTTGTGTCAAGGATTGCCAGAGCAAGTGCAGAGACAAATGAAGAAATTAGTGGGGATGGAAGCCAAGCCTTGGACTGAGATACAGTTGGCAATAGTGCATCACCGTTGGCTATTGCAGGAGAGGAACAAAAAGAAAGATGAGGCTAGGAAAGCTGAGGAAGCTAAATTAGTTTAGAATAAATTGTCAAAGTACGCCACAGAATGGGCGGTATTGACAGGTGGAGAAGGGCTGGGGATACAGCGAGCAGTGGGTACATGGCAGGCGAATAACCAGCACCCGATGGACCAAGACGGTTATGGGTTCATGCCACGAGGCAGAGGTATGGGATATAGAGGAAGGGGTGGATTTCAAAGCAATCAAGGTGGGTTTCAAAATGTGCAAAATGGGAATCAGAATGTACAAGGAGGATTTAACCAAGGGGGACTAGTTGGACAGTCACCTCCTGTATGTTGGACTTGTGGGATGGAGGGCACATTGCAGGCTTAAGTGGGAGTCAAGGGAATGTATAGAATGGAAAATTCACAAACTGAGGGACAGCTTATCCTCCACCATACAGCATACAAACTAGGAAAGGGTTTGCCCAAGATCACACAGTGTATCAGACACAAGCGCTGCAAATGCAACAGGCACAAAAACCACAGCAAGTGCAAATGAATCCACCACAAGAGCAGTCGCAACATGCCCCTATGCAGATGCAGCAGAATGCAAACACGGGACAATTATTGACACCAAAAATAGGGGATGTCACTGTAGTGGGAGAGAATCCTTTCACAGGTACAGGGGTATGAATGTATCCATAATAGGACAGCTCACAGGGCAACATGATGTGTTAATTGCTATCTGTGACACCAGACCCCCAAGAGGAACCAAGGGTTGATGTGACAATAGGAGGCAAATATGTTTTCATTTTTAGCAGACACTGGGGCTACTTGCTCATGTATATGAGAGGGAAAATAGCCAATGTCGGGGAATCGCCATGAATGCTCAAGAGTTCTCTGGAGCTACAAGTGGAGTTCCTTTTACTGACGAATTACCATAGGAGAGTGTGACATGTCTGTTCCATTATTGACGAATTACCATAGGAGAGTGTGACATGTCTGTTCCATTATTGTATTCATGACAGACACCAGTTAACATTCTGGGAAGAGATTTGATGACAAAACATAACATGACGATTTCATTTACTGACAAAGGTATTGTGTGTTCCACTCCTGAGATTCATTATTTAAACATAGACAAGTTTATATTGGCATACACCGGGCAAATGGCTCTGTGAGGCATTCCAATTGAACCAGAGGTTTTTCTTTATGGGGTAAGCATTCTATTAACATGGCTACCTGGCTTAGTGGGGAAGACTGTGAGGATACCCGATGAGTTCTTGTTCAGAGCACAAATACACATGGACGAAGAGGGGAAACAGACTATCCCTATTGAATTAGAAGCAGCCATAGTACAAAGGGAAATGGCAATGCTGGAAGGAACAGATGACAAGGGTAGACCATGGAGGACAGTGATAGCTCTCGAAGAAGGTTATACATTGACTGACATTACATGTTTAGAGACAATCCCACAGACAATGAAGTAGTGTTTCACATGAGCATCACTTACTGGATAAGGATAGAGAGAAGGGAAGTCGCACAGCGAATGGCGATAATATGGCAGCGTCCAGTATGTTTTTAGGAAGACTTGGACAAGGTGCCAAGCGTCCTATGGCCTACAGGCCTTTATGATGTAGGCCTGTTAAAGGGGATAGGAGAAGTTAAAATAAAGTTGAAACCTGGAGCAATTTTACCTGGAGCATGGCAATACCCCATGTCTTGAGAGGCTGATGAGGGTAGATTTAAGACCATTTCAACACTGATGGAGCAAGGCATTCTGGTACCATCAGAATCATTGCGTAAAACAGAGGTGTATCCTGTGAAAAAATCGAAGGGAGGGTCGTGGAGATTGATAAAAGATATGAGACCGATTAACCAGATTGTGGAAGCAGTTTCTTTTAGTTCCTAACCCGGTAACAATACTATGCAGTATTCCGGGGCAAGCTCGATTTTTCCAGGTGATTGATTTGAAAAATGTGTTTTCTCAATCCCGTTGCACAAGGACTCACAACACTTGACTTCATTTACATTCCGAAGGCTCGTCTGAAACTTACGAGGCTGCCCCAAGGGTGCTGTGAGTCTCCATCGATCTTTAATAGAGTCCTACAGATGGACTTGGGCAATATTGATTTGAAAAGCATCACCATGCAGTACATAGATGATGTTTTAATATGTAGCATAACAGAAGATGAATGCAGGCAAGATACGATTCAGTTGATGACTATTCTAGCAGACAAAGGATACAAGGTGGACAAAGAGAAGCTACCGTATTTTCAAGAAGATGTGTAGCACAATTGATTTCAGGCAAGGGAAATTGGGCAAAGGGGCCAAAAGATCCCAGTGCTTGCAACGTAATTCTAAGACGGCTGTGCGGCTTCGTTCAATTGTTAGTATGTGGATGCCTTGCCCAGCATCCACAGTGTAAGCAAATTAGACTAAGTATAACAATCGAACTGCGCCACAAAGTACAAGTGTACAGTTATTTAATCAATGCCATGAACAGCCTGACACGTGTTTCGAGCGTAGCTCTTCCTCTGAGGCTGTTAGAGTACATACAGTCAAGCATATGTAGAGATGTACACAATAGTTAAGCACATCCATTCAGAAAGCATGGGACAGGTATTGGTGGGCAACAAGTTGTCAGCATAGTGTGTAATCAGCAAATACACAATTAAGAAGCATCAATTGTCATCATTCATAATACAGATTAAAAGAAAACAATTATGCATTTAGCAAAGAATATTCATGTGCCGTTCATAAAAAAAAGCGATATGCGATATTCATATTACCCAGTCAGGGATATCACCAAGGTAGTCCAAAACAAAGAAGAAGAGAGAAATAGAACAAAACCTGCAGTTAGCAAAGTTGGTAGGTAGGCAGTCATGGAATAAGTCTGTTCAATAACCATTAGTTATGTCCACACTTAGCTAGAATTGTGGATACTAGCCTGCGTCGCATCTAGATGGAATTGTGAATATTGGCATGTCCGCACTTAGACAGATTGGTAAATATTAGCATGTCCACACTTAGATAGAATTAATATTAGCATGTCCACACTTAGATAGAATTGTGAATATTAGCATGTCCACACTTAGATAGAATTGTGGATACTAGTCTGCGTCGCATCTAGATGGAATTGTGAATATTGGCATGTCCGCACTAAGACAGATTGGTAAACATTAGCATGTCCACATTGAGATAGAATTAATATTAGCATGTCCACACTTAGATAGAATTGTGAATATTAGCATGTCCACACATAGCTAGAATTGTGAATACTAGTCTGCGTCGCATCTAGATAGGTTTTGATTGAAGGATAGCATGCCGGCGCCCAGATGAAACTTGAAGATTAGCATGTGCCACACTTTGAACTGTGAACACCAGCCTGTGCCGCTCCTAGACAGGATTGTGAATGTTAGCATGCCCACACCTAGATAGAACTCTGAACATTGGCCTGCGCCGCTTCTAGATAAGACTGTGAAGGCCAACAAGTGCCACACTCAGAGAAAACTGTGAATGCTAGCATGCTAAAGGTCAGGTAACCCACTAACCAATATAACCTCAAACTCTGCATACTTATCTCACTGATAAACTCACACAACCATCTCTCGCACCACAAGCCGCACGCACTTCACAACACTGCAACAACACATAAGCCGGAGCAACAGCACACGCGGACTGACACAGATCCAATACCTGCACCAAAGCTCAGTATCTGGTGTATACCGAGCTGAAGCTGCTAACAGAACACCACTCCTCTCACTATCCTACTCCCTATTCACCTTACTAACCCATCCCACCTTATCGTTTACAGATCCCCCAGAGCGCCTGGGGACCAATTCCGTTGGTGACGGTGCGCGGTACAAATACCTTTAACATTTAACATTTAACATTAGTTATTAATTCAATATCATATGCCAGAAGGAAATTGCATATTTACCACGTATTCTGCTCCAAATTGAAACACTCGTTATTAGAAGAAAAAATAAAAATAAAAAATGAGTATGGATCAAAACCCGAAATAATTTCCAACGTGAGATGGTATGTGACACTATTTGCAAGCAAAGAATAGAAAATAAGTATCACTTACCAAATAGACAATTTAATAAATCAAAACCGAACTCAGAAAAGCATAACCAGAAGAGAAATAACAATATATACGCTAATTAGCGTCCTCTCCACCATGCAGAGACATGTATTAAAAGTAATAAATCAAAGTAATGTTACCTTGATTAACTTGTAGTTGTCATTCTAAATATATATCTGCGGGCTGCAGCGATCCCGGAGAGCCGGCATAGTTATAAAAATTAGGTGTCAACAAGGCATCAGTCCGTAATTCCAACATGCAACAATTGTAAAGACAAAATGAAATAAAAGGCAATTGCCTAATTAGCTAAAAAATAGTATAATTAGCCATTAAAGCCACTAAATTAATTCAGGTTTCATGTGCAGGTTCACACATCCTGCTTACCTGGCGGTTGGCGAAAAATGAATCGAAGGGAGAGCGCGCTGGCGCGTCTCCAAGCAGCTATAACTAAAAGCTGTAGCCTATTACTACAATACTACCGGCGAACCACTCATGCCACCATCTTGGGAGTGTCGGGTGCAGGCATACTGCACCCATTCCAATGTTAAAAGTAAATTACAACAATGGAGCCCAGCTAACTATAAAAAATGAAGAACATTTTTTCAGAATATTATTGAGCTATGGATACTAGGCTAGCAGAAAATATTGGCCAAAACCATTATAAAAAGGGTAAAAAATATATACAACTAATAAGAAAAGAGAAGAAGAAAGGTGTCACCGCGGCCATGGGGAATCACTGCACTTCTGATTATGTAAATGTAAGCAATTCTTTGAATTGACATATTTATTACAAGACCATGGTTATTTACACAAAACTCGCCACAAGTGCCTAACCACTCAACTGTAAATAGTATATGCTCCATGAAGCAAAAAACTTACAGGCCGATTCATGGAATAATTAGCGCGGCGCAAGTGGGCAAAAACGTGCGAATCACAGTGGAATAGCGAAAATCGCAGTGCAATTGCGAAAATCGCACGAAAAGCAGCGCACGTCGATTCATGGAAGGCCGTGCGCGAGAAAACCAGCGGATGTGCGATAAAAAAGTGCGTGGCGCACGTTGGCGCACAGGCCATCTAACAGCGTGCGCCAGGTCACAGCGAAAATCGCACAGGCCACAGCGAAATTCGCACATAGCGCGGCGCACGCAACAAAAGTAGGCGGAACACGGGCGTAACACTCGGAATGGGGAACAACTTGCCAAAACGTGGGCGTCACGGGGGAAGTACAGGGCACAAGTGCGCGGAACGCCCACACGCTCGCCTACAACACGTATTCATGGAATAGAATAGGGCAAAAAAGCGCACGCTCAAACCAGCGCACAGGCACAAACACGACCGCCACAAGAAAGCAGGCGGTAGCGTCTCTGCGGCTGTAAGAAATGTGCGCCAAAAGGTGCGCCAACAAATAGCACCTATATACTGCCATGATGAATGTCCCATACTGTGGCCCTCCAGGAAAAATGACGTGCAAAGGGGTACCCACAAACACGGACACCCGCTGACAAAAAATACGTGTGCGTGTATACCGGGGTGCGCGGGAAGTCTAACACGCGATTTCAGCAGGGTACGTGCATCACAGGGGTTCGCGTGAAGTAATTCACGCGATCGGGCCTGGGGGAGCGGGCTACGTGTATTTCAGGGGTTCGCGTGAAGTTTCACACGCGATCGAGTCTGGGGGAGCGGGCTACGTGTATTACAGGGGTTCGCGTGAAGTTCCTCACGCGATCGGGCCTGGGGGAGCGTGCTACGTGTATATCAGGGGTTCGCGTGAAGTTTCACACGCGATCGGGCCTGGGGGAGCGGGCTACGTGTATTACAGGGGATCGCGTGAAGTTCCTCACGCGATCGGGCCTGGGGTAGCGGGCTACGTGTATTACAGGGGTTCGCGTGAAGTTCCTCACGCGATCGGGCCTGGGGGAGCGGGCTACGTGTATTACAGGGGTTCGCATGAAGTTCCTCACGCGATCGGGCCTGGGGGAGCGGGCTACGTGTATTCCAGGGGTGCGCGGGAAGTTCCACACGCGAATAGCCTGGGCGCGTGTATTTCAGGGGTGCGCGGGAAGTTCCACACGCGAATAGCCTGGGGGCGCGTGTATTCCAGGGGTGCGCGTGAAGTTCCACACGCGAATAGCCTGGGCACGTGTATTTCAGGGGTGCGCGGGAAGTTCCACACGCGAATAGCCTGGGCGCGTGTATTTCAGGGGTGCGCGGGAAGTTCCACACGCGAATAGCCTGGGCGCGTGTATTTCAGGGGTGCGCGGGAAGTTCCACACGCGAATAGCCTGGGCGCGTGTATTCCAGGGGTGCGCCGGAAGTTCCACACGCGAATAGCTTGGGGGCGCGTGTATTCCAGAAGTGCGCGGGAAGTTCCACACGCGAATAGCCAGGGCGCGTGTATTTCAGGGGTGCGCGGGAAGTTCCACACGCGAATAGCCTGGGGGCGCGTGTATTCCAGGGGTGCGCGTGAAGTTCCACACGCGAATAGCCTGGGCGCGTGTATTTCAGGGGTGCGCGGGAAGTTCCACACGCGAATAGCCTGGGCGTGTGTATTTCAGGGGTGCGCGGGAAGTTCCACACGCGAATAGCCTGGGCGCGTGTATTTCAGGGGTGCGCGGGAAATTCCACACGCGAATAGCCTGGGCGCGTGTATTTCAGGGGTGCGCGGGAAGTTCCACACGCGAATAGCCTGGGGGCGCGTGTATTTCAGGGGTGCGCGGGAAGTTCCACACGCGAATAGCCTGGGCGCGTGTATTTCAGGGGTGCGCGGGAAGTTCCACACGCGAATAGCCTGGGCGCGTGTATTTCAGGGGTGCGCGGGAAGTTCCACACGCGAATAGCCTGGGCGCGTGTATTTCAGGGGTGCGCGGGAAGTCCCACACGCGAATAGCCTGGGGGCGCGTGTATTTCAGGGGTGCGCGGGAAGTTCCACACGCGAATAGCCTGGGCGTGTGTATATCAGGGGTGCGCGGGAAGTTCCACATGTGATTTGACAGTGTGGGTCCTCCCAGGTGTACCCTGTACACCCTCCACGGCCCCTGCAGGCAGCCCACACCACAGGGGACTACCCTGCATCCCTGGTCATGTCCCGCAGGCAGCCCACCCACCATGGGCATGCCCCCCAGCAAAGGCACATGTCTCCTTGAACTAATGAACACCAACTCATGTCCCCTTGCACCCCCACCCCCCAGCACTGTGGAGCACCTGCCAGCAGGCCCCCACCCATGTCCAACTCATGTCCCCCACCACCCCCACCCCCCAGCACTGTGGGGCACCTGCCAGCAGGCCCCCACCCATGTCCAACTCATGTCTCCCACCACCCCCACCCCCCAGCCACCAGGGTCACCCTCCACCAGGCCCCCACTCATGTCTCCCACCACCCCCACCCCCCAGCCACCAGGGGCACCCTCCACCAGGCCCCCACTCATGTCTCCCATCACCCCCACCCCCCAGCCACCAGGGGCAGCCTCCACCAGGCCCCCACTCATGTCACCCACCACCCCCACCCCCCAGCCACCAGGGGCACCCTCCACCAGGCCCCCACTCATGTCTCCCACCACCCCCAAACCCCAGCAGTGCAGGGTCACCCTCCACCAGGCCCCCACTCATGTCTCCCACCACCCCCACCCCCCAGCCACCAGGGTCACCCTCCACCAGGCCCCCACTCATGTCTCCCACCACCCCCAAACCCCAGCAGTGCAGGGTCACCCTCCACCAGGCCCCCACTCATGTCACCCACCACCCCCACTCCCCAGCCACCAGGGTCACCCTCCACCAGGCCCCCACTCATGTCTCCCACCACCCCCAAACCCCAGCAGTGCAGGGTCACCCTCCACCAGGCCCCCACTCATGTCTCCCACCACCACCACCCCCCAGCCACCAGGGTCACCCTCCACCAGGCCCCCACTCATGTCACCCACCACCCCCACCCCCCAGCCACCAGGGTCACCCTCCACCAGGCCCCCACTCATGTCTCCCACCACCCCCAAACCCCAGCAGTGCAGGGTCACCCTCCACCAGGCCCCCACTCATGTCTCCCACCACCCCCACCCCCCAGCCACCAGGGTCACCCTCCACCAGGCCCCCACTCATGTCTCCCACCACCCCCACACCCCAGCCACCAGGGTCACCCTCCACCAGGCCCCCACTCATGTCTCCCACCACCCCCACCCCCCAGCCACCAGGGTCACCCTCCACCAGGCCCCCACTCATGTCTCCCACCACCCCCAAACCCCAGCAGTGCAGGGTCACCCTCCACCAGGCCCCCACTCATGTCACCCACCACCCCCACCCCCCAGCCACCAGGGTCACCCTCCACCAGGCCCCCACTCATGTCTCCCACCACCCCCAAACCCCAGCAGTGCAGGGTCACCCTCCACCAGGTCCCCACTCATGTCACCCACCACCCCCACCCCCCAGCCACCAGGGTCACCCTCCACCAGGCCCCCACTCATGTCTCCCACCACCCCCAAACCCCAGCAGTGCAGGGTCACCCTCCACCAGGCCCCCACTCATGTCTCCCACCACCCCCACCCCCCAGCCACCAGGGTCACCCTCCACCAGGCCCCCACTCATGTCACCCACCACCCCCACCCCCCAGCCACCAGGGTCACCCTCCACCAGGCCCCCACTCATGTCTCCCACCACCCCCAAACCCCAGCAGTGCAGGGTCACCCTCCACCAGGCCCCCACTCATGTCTCCCACCACCCCCACCCCCCAGCCACCAGGGGCACCCTCCACCAGGCCCCCACTCATGTCTCCCACCACCCCCAAACCCCAGCAGTGCAGGGTCACCCTCCACCAGGCCCCCACTCATGTCTCCCACCAGCCCCAACCCCCAGCCACCAGGGGCACCCTCCACCAGGCCCCCACTCATGTCTCCCACCACCCCCACACCCCAGCCACCAGGGGCAGCCTCCACCAGGCCCCCACTCATGTCTCCCACCACCCCCAAACCCCAGCCACCAGGGTCACCCTCCACCAGGCCCCCACTCATGTCACCCACCACCCCCACCCCCCAGCCACCAGGGGCACCCTCCACCAGGCCCCCACTCATGTCTCCCACCACCCCCACCCCCCAGCCACCAGGGTCACCCTCCACCAGGCCCCCACTCATGTCTCCCACCACCCCCACACCCCAGTAGTGCAGGGTCACCCTCCACCAGGCCCCCACTCATGTCACCCACCACCCCCACCCCCCAGCCACCAGGGGCACCCTCCACCAGGCCCCCACTCATGTCTCCCACCACCCCCCAGCCACCAGGGTCACCCTCCACCAGGCCCCCACTCATGTCTCCCACCACCCCCACACCCCAGCAGTGCAGGGTCACCCTCCACCAGGCCCCCACTCATGTCACCCACCACCCCCACACCCCAGCAGTGCAGGGTCACCCTCCACCAGGCCCCCACTCATGTCTCCCACCACCCCCACACCCCAGCCACCAGGGGCAACCTCCACCAGGCCCCCACCCATGTCTCTCACCACCCACACCCCCCCAGCACTGTGGGGCACCTGCCAGCAGGCCCCCACCCATGTCCAATCCATGCCCCCCTGCACCTGGGTCCCAACATTCCCCAATCATGTCCGTAATGCCCATCCTCCCCTGCCAAAAGGCCCAACCAACTATCACACCCACCCACATATCAAAGGCAATTACATGTTACACCCCCAATTCAAATAATGCAATTGAACACATGTCTGTCACACACAATGGCTGCAAGTGAATGACAAAACACCCAACATGACATGCCTGAAAGCAATGAGATGATACGACACATTGAAGATTAAAAAATAAATATGTATTGAACAGCAAGTAGAATGGAAATGAAATAAGAAAAAACACAAAGCAAATCAAACAAAACAAGATGAATGTCCAAGAAAATAATCTGAAAAATTAAAATAAGCCAATGAAGAACCATGAAGAAGATCATCCTGGGTCCATGAGCCCAACCAAATTAAACCTAACTATGACTACTAACTAAAAACTGAACTATATACAAAAGAGTGGTGCATTGTCCAATCGCAACCAAAAAAAAATCAAAAAAACAAAGGAAACCTAACCCTAACTATACAACTATATACAAAGGCAGCGGGCTATTCGGACGGCTCACTGGTTGTTGTCATGGGCCAGGGCATCATCGAACTCCTGGTCAATGGCTTGGAGGCGGGCATGTTCCCTGGCCCCGAGGTCCCGCAGGGATAACGCAGTGTCAAGCTCAAACTCCCTGCGAAGACCCTCGAGGCACTCAGCCCGCCTCAGCGCCCTCCGCATGGAGTCCTCCGCCCTGACCATCGTGAGCCGTTCCTCCTCTGCCCGCTGCCGCTCCGCACCTATCCGCTGGCACAACCGCTCCCACACGGAAGCCACTCCCATTCCAGGGTTCTCCTGCCCTCCGGCCGATGCCTGCACCCCTGATGTTGATGGCCCCGAGCCATGATGCCTCCCACGTTGAGCCTGCTGCTGCCTCCGACGCAACTGCCTGTGCCAGCACGACGGCATTCAAGCTGATGGAAACCACCGACGCCGTCGTGCACGTGCCCTGCCCGATGATGCCGTCACATCCTCCATCTGCTGGGGTCCAGTTGCTGTGGTGTCCACCCCTGCTGGATCTCTGACTCCCGACTGTGGCAGGGATGGGATCCCCACCGAGCTGGCTGCATTGGTCGGGGCAGGTCCACAGGGGGCCCTGGTGGCATCTGGGCTGGAAGACGGCAAGGAGAACGACTGGTGGATAGCCTGCACAGAGGAGGAGAGGGCCGCCACATTGGCCAACACATGCAGGAAACCCCCGAACATGGCCGATCCCAATTGGGCCACGTCGGCACGGTGCACTTCGTGATGACGTGCGTGCTCCTCCCGGGAAGCACGCACGGCATCACGAATCACAGCCGTGCGCATCGCGACCCCAATCAGGACCTTCTCCGCACGGCCAGGGGTTCCCACGTCCGCAGGTGGAGGGGAGTCAGGTGACATGGACATCCCCTCTACCTGCGGACAGGCCTGGGACGGGGCATCCCTGCTGGTGCATGGTGGTGCACTCACAGGGTCAGGGACAGCGACATGCACAGGCCCCTCCACGGTGACCTGTGCTGCCTCCTGCCCCTGGCCCTGGACTGCACCACTTGCACCAGCAGGGATGCCCCCACCAGGCCCCATGTGTGCCCCAGTGGCGGCCTCCTCCTCCTCTGTGCAAACCACCAACCTGGATGGCTCCTCACCGTCTCCCACCGTAGCAGGCCCCTGTGGGGGCTCACCCACCCCTTCCGCTGCAGCCGTGGGGGCATCCCCGCCGCCTTGCTCCACAGCGCCGTCTCCGCCCTCTTCTTCACTAGCCGCTGCGTAGAGGGAGACAAAGAACACAAGCATCAGGGCACTGTACAATGGTCCCCTAGACAGGAAGCAATAGCAGATGAGCACCACTGTCAAAGTACACTTCCATCATGTCCCTCCACAACACATGGGTCAGTCCAGGCAAAACACACACAGTAACAGGCATGGTGCATGCCATGGACATTTCCATGCATGTCCAATGGACTCTTGAAACATTCAATGATATGTAACTCACATGCATCATGGCTCATGCCTATCACATGCACACACTTCACCTCAGTCACATCCATCTGGCCCCAAACACACCAAACACAGCGGATACAAGGGTAATTTGGCTGCTTTACTGAATCTGTGCATTGTCACACACATGTGTCATGCATCCATGGCATGCACAAGTCACAGACACGCAGGTCAGGCACACAGACATGGCTACCATATATGTACCTGGCATCAGCACCCATCCCTCACCCCCACCCATGTCCAGGTACAGAGACTGGCATGCTCTCATGTTCAAAATCTGCATAGGGCTCCCCATGCGGCATTTCAACACATGCAACAACCATGTGCATTACACATCACTAGTCGCACATGCATTACCATGATGTCCCTGCACACATACATGCATACATGGCCTATGGCACACATACAGGCAAGTATCATAGAACCAGCACACCGCAACATGCCCTGTCTCACACAGTAATGCATGGACACTTACCGCTCAACTCCAGACGGGCCTCCCTCTCAAGGATCTGGGCGTGGAGCGCTGGGTGTACGCGTTCCAGGACCCTCATCTGGATGGAACTCATGCGGCCCCGGCCCCCCTCCACGAGGCGCCGGGCCTTCACAAGGGTCCTGGACCTCAAGTCCTCCCAGCGCTTCTTGATCTTCAGGACGTCGCGGGTTGCCACCCCCTCCGCGTTGATGGCAACCACACAGTCGGCCCAGATCCTCTGCCGTCCTTCCTTGCTGGCGCGGGACGATCCAAAGAGGGCATCATACTGCCCCAGGACATGCTCCACCAGGACACCAACTTCGGTGACAGTGAAGCTGGTGCCCCTCTGCCCCTCTGGCCTGGGGTTGCCACTGGTGCCAGATGTGGAAGTGCCCGACATGGCAACCCCAGAGGCAGGTGTGGGTGGGCAACTGGGTCCTGGGGCTGGGCTGTGGAGCGATGTAATCCCAGTCGGGAGTCTTCAGTTCCAGCAGGGGTGGACACAGCAACTGGACCCCTGCAGATGGCTGATGTGCAGGCACCAAATGGCAGGGCACGGTGGCAGCAGGCAGGCAGGCAGCAGCAGATGGCACGTGGGAGGCTGCTCGGGGCACTGGGGGGCAGTAACTCGGCCTTCTGGGCAGGAGCGTGGTCTTCCGTGTGTTTTCGCGTGGCCAGCTTGATACGGAGTGATTTGGCACGTGAAAATCCTGCACGTCAGCGTGAAATCCGAGGAAAGGCCCTTAGCGCGTAAGCGCGTCAGCACGCATACGCGATTCTATTGGACCAGAGTCCCTCAGCGCGTAAGCGCGTCTGTGACGTGACCCGCACGGGTGTTCCCCACTCAGCACGTGATGACGCGGCACACGTGGAGATACTGCACGTCAGAGTGTCATCGCGTGTAATTGGACAAAAGTGCGCGTACACGCGATTGGCCTATGTACGTGTATTTAATGGGTGCGCGGCCACTTACACACGCAAGTACGTCAGCGAACCTGTATCCCGTGGTGCGTGTGAATTTCCACACGCTATTGGACTGGGAACTGGATTCCAGGGGTGCGCGGGTCACACGCTGTATCCCGTGGTGCGTGTGAATTTCCACACGCTATTGGACTGGGAACTGGATTCCAGGGGTGCGCGGGTCACACGCTGTATCCCGTGGTGCGTGTGAATTTCCACACGCTATTGGACTGGGAACTGGATTCCAGGGGTGCGCGGGTCACACGCTGTATCCCGTGGTGCGTGTGAATTTCCACACGCTATTGGACTGGGAAATGGATTCCAGGGGTGCGCGGGTCACACGCTCGCCTAGAACACGCGCAAAGCATAAATTTGCGGACTTTAACAATAACAAGCTCAGACGCCAGGATGAACATACCGTTCCTAGCAGCAGTGGCAGTGGGCTACCAAAGGAGGAGGAGGAGGATAGTCAGGGCCAGAATATTCACACCCAGAACCAGCCTTTTCGGGATGCCTGATGACCAGGTGTATGGGAGGTACAGGTTTCCACCACACATCATACTGGACCTGGTGAGTGAGTGGGAGGATGACCTCACATCACCCACCCTGTGCTCCCAAGCACTCAGCCCCCTGGAGAAGGTCCTCAATGTACTGCACTTCTTAGCCACTGGATCATTTCAGCGGACAAGTGCTATAGTGGGTGGGGTGTCACAGGCCACCCAGTCACGCTGCCTACACCAGGTCTTGAACATCATCACTGCACGCCCATCAGTCCGCAGGCACATATACCTGCCCAGAACACCTGCAGAAAGGCATGCTGCCGGCCTGGATTTTTACGCTGTGGCACGATTCCCCAAAGTGCTAGGTGCCATCGACTGCACCCATGTGGCTCTACGTCCCCCCAGGGCATCTGAGCACATCTATAGGAACCGCAAGCACTGGCATTCCATCAACGTGCAGGTAGCATGTAATGCCAAGGGAATCATCACCTCAGTATATGCCAACTATCCCGGCTCCACCCACGACAGCTTCATTTACCGAATGTCCACCCTAAGCCGGGACCTAGAAGCTGGGCGGCATGGCGATACATGGCTGCTTGGTGAGTATGTATGCCACTGCACATGCATGCATGTTGGATACTGAGCAAGGTCACAACCCCACCAATGATACCAATCACCACCTCCACAGGGGACAGTGCCTACCCTCTCAGCCCCCACATGATGACGCCAATTCGGAACCCCACCACGCCACCCCAGGTAAGATATAACACAGCCCACATTACAACCAGGGGCATAGTGGAGCGCACATTTGGAGTGCTAAAGTCACGCTTTCGCTCCCTTGACCGTTCTGGCGGGCAGCTGTTATACGCTCCCCCAGTAGTGTGCAGGATCATAGTGGCAGCATGTGTCCTGCACAACGTTGCAACACGCCGGGGCCTGGCCGTGGACATGGTGGTGGCCCCACATCCCCAACCACATGCACAGCCGCTGCGCATGGGAGGGGAAAGGGCACGGGGGGAGGCAGCCCGTACACAGCTAGTGGCTAATTACTTCACATAGAAATCACACCCCTGTGGAGTGCACACTGCCCTGGCACATTCCATCTGACAATCAATGATGACTCAACCTGACACTGATCCTGAATGTCTGGAGAATGAACCGGGAATACCATGTCAGCCTGAGATTGTTCACCTGGAAGTGTCACAATGTGTGCATCCCTACCCACACAGACACCACCAATGCAGTTTTGTGAAGTTACACATTGAAGCAGCTAAAATGAATACCCACTTGCAAAATGCAACAAGAGGACAGTGCCATGTCAGCCAACCCAACCCCAGCACCGCCACACGACACACCGTGCCATGTCATGCTAATTGCAGGTAAACAAAGTAATCCCCACAACATGACATCAGTCTCACTATGTACAGTGGCACTATTAGAAACCTGAAACACCTGAAATGCTCACAGCAATGCCGGACCAACAACATACTTGAGCACGTAGTACCATTAACATGACATCACAAATGTTACATATTAGTAGTCTCACCACCTGGAAATGCCTGCACTCCCACCACTACCAACTGTGCAGTGTTGTCGCCATGTAGAGTTGTAGGTGCACTGCTGCCAACATGGACCCCATCTCCAGACTAGAGGTCCTTGTGTGGACATGAGGAAGGGACCTGCAAATTGGGAGGTAGACACTGAAGAAGAGTTACACATCAATGCAACATGCAGTGTACAACACAACAGCAATATGCACTAGGAATGTATACACAGTATTGACTACAGACTGCCCACACAGCTCATGGGAGTCCAACGTCACTGTGTAATTCACTGTCACTTGGGCACACCCTTTGCAAGCCCATGGAAACGGGAAGCAGGAGGGGTGTGTGTGACTCAAACCCAAGCATCTGAACCAAATACATTACAAGCCTGCATGTGCCCAGCCACAATGCAGCGTATGCCCACAGGAACCACGGAAGCCAACAGATCGTCCCAAAAAAATTGGGAATAAAAGAAATCAAAATAAAAATAAAAATAAGAAACAATCAAAAATGGCCATTGATGGGCCCGGGGGGGTTGGGGAGGCCACCCAGGAGGTCCGAGGACAGGATGCACACCAGAACCCACCTGCGTGGATCCTGGGAAGATAAAACACCTCCATGGGCTCATGGCCCACACGGCTACCCTATTGTGGGAGTATCACTGCTGTCGCTATTATCACCCTGTGCAGTTGCATCCGGAGGTGGTTGCACTATGGGAGGCAGCCCACGCAAGGCCCTAGTCTGCTCCTCCATGGCTGCAAGCATGCGGGTGTGGTAGGTCTGGTTCTGGAGGATGAGTGTGCGGAGGTCCCCATGCAACAACTCACGGGATGCCCGGACCTCCGCCCTCGTTGCCTGCATCTCAGCTGAGAGCGTACGGGTGAGACTCTCCAGCTGCTGTTCTGTCCTTTGGTGTGTTGAAGCCTCAAGCGCAACAAGAGTCGTCCTGAGGTGAAGGAGCTCCTGCCTCAGGGCTTCCCTGTGGCCCTGGGACTCAATGGAGATGGCCTCCTGCAGAGTCGCCAGTGCCGCCCGCCTGTCCCTGTTGGACCCCAACATGTCCTCCCTGTGTGACTGGCAGATGGAGTCGGTTGCCTGCTCTAGTCGCTCCATCAGCCTTTCTGGGGGGACAATGGAAGTGGCCACCCTATCCATGGCCTGAGCCATCATCTCGGATGATGCAGCCTGTTGGGTAGCCATACCGTAAATGGATTGCTCCCATGCGGTATTGCCGGGTGGCGTACGGCCACCACGTCGGCGGGCACCACACCTGTCTGGGGCAAGGCGAACTGCGCCTTGCTGTGCCGGCACTGCCTGAGGCTGCAGGACTGCATTCCCCCTCTGATCTGCTGGCCCAGGAACAGGATCAGATGTCGCGGAGTGTGACCCTGCATCCGTAACCACCGAAGGCGTAGCTGCCAACACTGACATCCCCATGGGGGGTTCTGACCCTGGTGCAGGTGGGTGAGACAGAACAGAATCCCTCCCTGGAACACTCACCTGCGACGGCACGTAGGTCTCATCCGAATCAACACCTGAGTACAGCTCGGGGGAGGTGCAGCCAGAGACACCCCTTGAGAGCACGACCTGCAGCACTTGTGGGTTCTCCCCCACCACCACACCACGTCCCTCACTGGTGGTTGGTCGGCCCTCGGACCCCTCCTGGGTCTGCACCATCTCCACAACCCCAGCAGTATCAGGTGCGTCTTCCCCTGCAAAGACATGAAAACAAAGAAATGGAAACAGGCATTAGCACCATGGCACACATTGAGGGCTGAGAAGCAAGAGAACCAGTACTTGATTGACACATGTCCCACATGACTAAAACCCTCCCATGCATGCACCCTCACTGCGTATGAAGTGCAGGCAAATGGCACACACTGATGACACCAAGATGGAAGATGAACACATTTTCTGCATGCTGCCTGGCAGTGGCATCACACATTGGCCTGTGATTGGCAGGTGAAACACACATGCCATCACACAGATGGCATGTACCATTGCTATTGAGTGAAGATGGAGAGGAGGGCAGCACCTATTCATTCAGTCCAGTTCCCGCATGTAATTGCTTTTCTAATTCTAACAGGTCAGATTTTTCACCTGGAGCTGCCAGTCTGAAATGGTCAAATTGCACAGGGACATGTGTGTACAAATGATATCCAGGTAACAAAGTCACTCCACTTTACCATACCCATGTCAGACATGTGACTAGTGGACAGCGACATGCCTAGTGAAAGTGGTGGAATGCAAACAAACTGACTGAATGAACAGTGAAAAAGAAGCAAATATGTTGTGGCAAGGTGACACTTCAAGGGCAACTGGCGTGCAGTTGGGCTAGATGTCTACTGTTGGCAGAAGGGATACTGCTATGGCCAAATGCAGCTGTGCATGAAGGATTGCATGAAGCACATGGCTGACCCATACGACTCAGGCGCACACACTCTCACCTGGCACCCGAACAGAAGCCCTCACACACACACCATGCACATGGATGACACACACATGCATGTGCACTCACCGGACAATGCCTCGTAATCAGCCAGATCTCCCACGCCTTGGATCTGTTCCTCCGTGACGTAGGTCCCAGCGACTGACTCATGTGGAGTGAGTTCCATGTCTACTACTGGAGACCCACCTCCAGTCACTAGAGTTGCGGCATGACTTGAGGCCAGCTTACTCTTTGCCCTGCGCTTTAGGTCATTCCAGCGCTTATAGCAATCATTGGCTGTGCGCCTCACGATTCCAAGGGCACTTACGATGTCCGCAACGGTCTGCCAGTGTGCCTGGCGTTGTGCAGGTGTGGTCTTGGATCCTGCAACAATTACCATCTCGTTGTCATGTCCGGACACATAATCGACAAGTGCATTCAGTTCGTCATCCGTGAAGCTGGGCTTCCTGGACGGGCCGGACTGTGTAGCCGTGTCTGGGGCATCAGCCTGTGCCGGACGAGCACTCTTCCTCTTCCGCTTGGAAGGTGGTGGTGATCCTGAGTGTCCTGCGCCGCTCTGGACACTAGGGGCAGGAGCCCTGGTGGACTCTGTAACAGGAGTGTGGGATTGCACACTCAGCATGGGAGTTGGTGCAGGCATTGGCTCTAGTGTGATGGTGTCAGGGGGAATGTCAGCAGCATGGACTAGGACCGACACTGTCCTGGCTGGGTGTGTGAGGGCTGGGGTGGATGGAGCCGCAGCTGCCCCTGCAGCCTCTCCGCCCTGCCTCCTTGGTGCAGCAGATGACCTTGCTGCCCCAGATCCACGTGGCATGATGGCATCAACGTGCACCAGCGCACGTGTCGTAGCCCTGCTGACCTGGAAGTCAGCCATGGAGTCAGCCAGGTATGGTGCCACAATGGGCTGGTCCAACAAGGGCTGAGCATGGATGGTGTCAGCCACATCAGCCTCAATGGGAGGGGGGGGGGATTATGGGTGCCCGTGACTGGTCCTCCACACATGGGGGGACAGGCTCACCCTGCAAGTTACGACCACGTCCCCTACCGGATCCACCACGGCCACCACTTGTGGCTCTTCCACCTTTGCCACCCTTACGGAATCCTCGCCTCCCAGCCATGGCACTGATGTTAATGTGCGTATGGGAGTGGATGTAGACTATTGTCCTGGGCAATTGGGGGACAAAGGGGTTGGGTACCAGATGGTAATTGTACCCTAGTGCTCTAGCAAGGCTGAATGTAACCCCTGGGGAAAGATGACGGGTCACGCAACGCACAGGAGGCCCAAAAAAGGGAGATGACGTGCACGCAACCCCTCCTAGACCACGTGTGCAGAAAGAAAAACCTGCACTACGCTGTGGCACCCAGAAACACAAGAATGAACGTATGCGTGTCACACGCAGCCTAGAATGACCTCTGAAGGGGTAGGCTACACACGGGGCAAGCACAGATGTTAGATACGTGTGTGACTCACCGTCTGCCTGGTAAACGAGCGTGTAAAAGGAGCACGTTTGGTTGGCAACACCCCCGCCAAAAGAAGATTTGTCCGCTGTCTGAGGAGACAGGACAACAGTAGAAGGGAACACTGTTTGAGGGAACAGGCCCAGGTAAACCAGTAAAAGAGAAAAAAGAGAAAAAGCTGTCAGAGGTAACAGGGAATACGAACTTGAAACGCCGTGAAGTAAATCGCGTGTGAAACGACAAGAAGTACAGAATTCACCCACTCGCTCTCCACGAAAAGCACGTACCAGGAAAACGTGTTCTACACGTACCTTTTATACAGGCCCACATGTCCAGCGTCACTTACGCGGCGTGTACGCGCTAGGGCCATTTCCACCTATTACATGCTTTGTCACTTCTGCGTGTAGGGCCATTTCCACCAATCACACGCTTTGTCACTTCTGCGTGTAGGGCCATTTCCACCAATCACACGCGATTACACTCTGATGTGCAGTCTTTCCACGTGTGCTCTGTCATCACGTGCTGTGTGGGAAACACCTGTGCGGGTCACGTCACAGACGCGCTTACGCGCTGAGGGCCTTTCCTCAGTTTTCACGCTGACGTGCAGGATTTTCACGTGCAAAATCACTCCGTACCAAGCTGGCCACGCGTACGCACACGGAATACCACGCTCCTGCCCGGAAGGCCGAACTACTGCCCCCCAGAGCCCGAGCACGCTCCCACCTGCTGCTGCCTGACTGCCTGCTGCCCCTGCACTGCTGGGGGGTGGGGGTGATAGGGGACATGAGTGGGGGCCTGGTGGAGGGTGCCCCTGCACTGCTGGGGGGTGGGGGTGGTGGGAGACATGGGTGGGGGCCTGGTGGAGGCTGCCCCTGCACTGCTGGGGGGTGGGGGTGGTGGGTGACATGGGTTGGGGCCTGCTGGCAGGTGCCCCACAGTGCTGGGGGGTGGGGGTGGTGGGAGACATGAGTCGGGCATGAGTGGGGGCCTGGTGGAGGGTGCCCCTGGATGGTGGGGGGTGGGGGTGGTGGGTGACATGAGCAGGTGTGCAGGGTAGTCCCCTGTTTTGTGGGCTGCCTGCAGGGGCCGTGGAGGGTGTACAGGGAACACCTGTGAGGACCCACCCAGCCTAATCGCGTGTGTAACTTCCCACGCACCCCTGTAATACACGTACCAAGCCAAATCGCGTGTGAGAATTCCCGCGCATACCTGAAATACACGTACCCTGCTGAAGTCGCGTGTAAAACTTCCCGCGCACCCCTGAAATGCATGCGCCCAGGCTATTCGCGTGTGGAACTTCCCGCGCACCCCTGAAATACAAGCGCCCAGGCTATTCGCGAGTGGGACTTCCCGCGCACCCCTGAAGTTCACGTAGCACGCTGGGAGACATGAGTGGGGGCCTGGTGGAGGCTGCCCCTGGTGGCTGGGGGATGGGGGTGCAGGGAGACATGAGTGGGGGCCTGGTGGAGGCTGCCCCTGGTGGCTGGGGGGTGGGGGTGCAGGGGGACATGAGTGGGGGCCTGGTGGAGGCTGCCCCTGGGGGATGGGGGATGGGGGTGCAGGGAGACATGAGTGGGGGCCTGGTGGAGGCTGCCCCTGGAGGCTGGTGGGTGGGGGTGGTGGGAGACATGAGTGGGGGCCTGGTGGAGGCTGCCTCTGGTGGCTGGGGGGTGGGGGTGGTGGGAGACATGAGTGGGGGCCTGGTGGAGGCTGCCCCTGGTGGCTGGGGTATGGGGGTGCAGGGAGACATGAGTGGGGGCCTGGTGGAGGCTGCCCCTGGTGGCTGGGGGGTGGGGTGGTGGGAGACATGAGTGGGGGCCTGGTGGAGGCTGCCCCTGGTGGCTGGTGGGTGGGGGGTGGTGGGAGACATGAGTGGGGGCCTGGTGGAGGCTGCCCCTGCACTGCTGGGGGGTGGGGGTGGTGGGTGACATGGGTTGGGGCCTGCTGGCAGGTGCCCCACAGTGCTGGGGGGTGGGGGTGATAGGGGACATGAGTGGGGGCCTGGTGGAGGCTTCCCCTGGTGGCTGGGGGGTGGGGGTGGTGGTAGACATGGGTGAGGCCTGGTGGAGGGTGCCCCTGGTGGCTGGGGGGTGGGGGTGATAGGGGACATGAGTGGGGGCCTGGTGGAGGCTGCCCCTGGTGACTGGGGGGGTGGGGGTGCAGGGAGACATGAGTGGGGGCCTGGTGGAGGCTGCCCCTGGTGGCTGGGGGGTGGGGGTGCAGGGGGACATGAGTGGGGGCCTGGTGGGGGCTGCCCCTGGTGACTGGGGGGGTGGGGGTGATAGGGGACATGAGTGGGGGCCTGGTGGAGGCGCCCCTGGTGGCTGGGGGGTGGGGGTGGTGGGAGACATGAGTGGGGGCCTGGTGGAGGGTGCCCCTGCACTGCTGGGGGGTGGGGGTGGGGTGGTAGACATGAGTGGGGGCCTGGTGGAGGCTGCCCCTGGTGGCTGGGGGATGGGGGTGCAGGGAGACATGAGTGGGGGCCTGGTGGAGGCTGCCCCTGGTGGCTGGGGGGTGGGGGTGCAGGGGGACATGAGCAGGTGTGCAGGGTAGTCCCCTGTTTTGTGGGCTGCCTGCAGGGGCCGTGGAGGGTGTACAGGGAACACCTGTGAGGACCCACCCAGCCTAATCGCGTGTGTAACTTCCCACGCACCCCTGTAATACACGTACCCAGCCAAATCGCGTGTGATAATTCCCGCGCACCCCTGTAATACACGTACCCAGCCAAATCGCGTGTGATAATTCCCGCGCACCCCTGTAATACACGTACCTGGCCAAATCGCGTGTGATAATTCCAGCGCACCCCTGTAATACACGTACCCAGCCAAATCGCGTGTAAAACTTCCCGTGTACCCCTGTAATACACCTACCCAGCCAAATCGCGTGTGATAATTCCCGCGTACCCCTGTAATACACGTGCCCTGGCTAATCGCGTGTAAAACTTCACGCGTACCCCTCTAATACACGTACCCTGGCCAATCGCGTGTTAAACTTCCCGCGTACCCCTGTAATACACGTACCCTGGCTAATCGCGTGTAAAACTTCCCGCGTACCCCTGATATGAACGTTACCCGCTTTGCGTTCCTTGTTTGGCAGCCCTGTAAACTGGTCCAGGGTTAGCGCAGCCCTTTGCGATGATTTAGCGATTGTGATGGCTTTTCCTTGCGCGAGGGCGTTCTTGGGGGCGTTACTGGCGCTGCTGCAGGGTCGCTGCGATACTCTGCGCCACGGCTGGTTTGGGAGCCTAAAATCCATGAATACGCTGTGCGCGGAAATCGGTTTTAGCGCACGTGCCTGGCGCAGACAATCGCACGCGGACACTCTGCGCCAGCCGCTTGCGACACTTTTCTGCGAAATTCTATGAATTACCCTGTTAGTGTACAGCAAAAAGCCCTCGCAATTCAGAAATATCACTGGCAACACTGTTAAGGATAGCAAACGCATGTCAACTATTCATTTTGTCAGAACTAAAGACATACTGTAGTAATTACATCAAACAAAACTTCATAAAAGTCAAGGAAAGAGGAAAGAAGGCAACATCATATGTATCAAATATAGGTCTATCACAAGAATACATGAAACTCATGATCTGAGTTAAGGCCTCTGGTGACCATTCTATGTTTGCAAATGAGGCGTGCTTCAAGTTGTCGAAGCTTAAATTCCATATTGCCCCCTCTCTTGGGCAAAGAGAACTGATATAATCCTGTAAATCTTATATCCTTAGCATTATCCATTTGATGACAGGTCTGCCAATGATTGGCCAGTGGATATTTAGAGTCTTGTTTAGACAAGGTAGAAAAGTGCTCACGAATACGAATCTTGAGAGGCCTAATTGTGCTGCCAATATATATTTGACCACAAACACAAATGATAAAATACACTACGAATTTCGAATTGCAATTAATAAATGCATTGATTACATGTTTGCCAGTTATTCCAAAATCAACAGTCTCAGTCTCCCAAGTATACATGCACATATTGCAGCTCCCACATTTGTGGAATCCTTTGATCCTGCCTTGTGAAAGCCATGTCCCCCCACTTAATGGTTGAGACAGGAAGGATGGGCATAAGATATTCTTAAGGGTCGGTGCACTGCTAAAAGTAATAGCAGGGTTGGGCTCAAGAAATTTTGCTAAATCTTGATCTAATTACAGTAATTTCCAGTGACGTTTTAGAATCGCATAGATGCTGTTGCTGTCACTGTTGTAACGGGTAATAAGTCTTATTTTGTGAGGGCGCCCTTGAGCACAATTGGATTTATTTTTAGGTGTTAGCTGATCAGCTCTCTTCATACTCAACACTACACGTTCGGCTTGAGTGAGTATGTGGGACTTATATCCCCGTGTTTTGAATTGACCATGAATAAAGTCTTTTTCCGCCACAAAATCAGCATCCCTAGAACAATTTCTCTTGGCTCGAATGTATTCCCCTTTCAGGATATTATTGATCACTGAGTTTTTATGAGAACTTGAAGAATGTAGCACCGCATTGACAGAGGTGGGTTTCCTGTATGTTTTAGTCTGGAAACCATCCTGAGATACAGAGATAGTAAGGTCCAGAAAATCAATGGTGCGGGTACTGTGCTGATATGTAAATTGGAGACCCCAACAATTAGCATTGAGAAAGTTAACGAATTGGGATAAATGATCCTCGGTACCTGTCCAAATCAAAATAACATCATCAATATACCTTTTCCATAGGTATACTGATTGAATAAAGTCAGTGTTGGTAAACACATATAGCTGTTCAAAGTGGTGCATAAAAATGTTGGCCACTGATGGTGCAAAGCTAGCACCCATGGCTATGCCAATTAATTGCTTATAATATGTGTTGTTAAACAGGAAGACATTATTCTGCAAGGCACAAAGAAGCAATTCTTTAATCATTTCGATATGTAGATGATAGGATGCAGATTGTTGGCGAAAAATGAAGTTGATGCTTTCAATAGCTTTAAAATGATCAATAGATGTATAAAGAGCCTTGACATCGAGTGTGACCAATATGGCATTAGATGGCGGTGAAAGGTTTTCAAGTATTTGAAGAATGTGCATATTATCACGAACATGAGTAGGTGTGGTGCATACGAGTGGTGAAATGCATTCATTCACATAGAGTGATATAGACTCCAAGATCCCACCCTGTCCACTAGTAATAGGTCTGCCTTCCGGTATCTTTGCAAACGGTTTATGAATTTTTGGTAAAAAATAGGCCGTTGGCATGGTGGGATGGTCAGGAGCCAAAAAGATTTTTTCTACATCGTTGATAACCCCTAACTTGTGCCGTTTGTCGACGATCATTTGTACTTTCTTGCAAATACTCTGTGTTGGATTGCCATTCAAAATTTCATAGCAGCCCGGTAAATTTAAATGAGATAGTGCCATAATGATACAATCATCTCTGTCCATAATTACAACGTTCCCCCCCTTGTCAGCTTCCTTAATCACCAGTGAATCATTGGAAACTAGCTTGTTCAAAGACAGAACTTGTGCTTGTGATAAATTAATTGATTTATGGTGAGGTCGCTGGGCACTACGGTCACAGAGTAAATGGATGTCTTTGGTCACAGCCCAGTGGAAGGTATCAATAACATTGTCTTCTGCAAAAACAAGCCTAAATTTTGATTGTTTTGAAAATTCTTTAATTTACAAATTGTGTTGCTGTATATCAAATTCTTTCAAAGTGTCCAGAACATTAGATTCTCTGTCAATAAGAACATCTCCAATAGACATCAGCAAGTGTGTTGACAACATGAGTTGTAAGGAAAACTCAGAAGGTTGAATAGTGAGTGATTTAGGGGAATATTTTTTAACTTGAGTAGTGAAATATTTTTTCAGTTTCAACTTTCTAATGAATTTAAATAAATAAATCTGAATCTGGACATAACCATTAGTGCTAGAAGGTGCAAATGAGAGTCCTTTGTTAAGTAGGGAGTGTTCTGCTGGAGGGAGCTGTTATTTGCTCAAATTATGTACTAGATCTATCTGAATTGGCTCAGCGCATTCTGGTTCAGAAGAGATTTCTGATAGGAGGCTCTTGTTAGACGTTGGCCGAGTGGAGCGGCGCTGCCTAGGCCTATGTTGGCCACCCCTGTTGCCCCTTTGTTTGGCCCTGGGATTGTAGTATTGGCAACGGGCAGTAGACAAAACCTGATCTGCTTTCTTATAGCTTCTTGTCTGTTGCCATTTTTGAACCGCCTGATTTGTTCTAAAAAAGGCGCAGGGATCGGGGGTTTTGGGAATCCACAGAATCTCCTTCTTCCCCATTAGCAAGCTCGTCTTCGAGTGGTGCAAATTCATCCGAAGTCTTCTTATTAGACCCCTCTATGTCACTGTCTATATCAGAACTGACAGGAGATGATGCTGCACTACTTGAGCGAGATGGTGAGACATCATCAAATTTTGGCTGGTAAGTGTATACACGATTATCTCTATAATCCCTATCATCTCTGGAGAATTTTCTGGATTTTCTCATTTTTACTTCGTCCTGATGTTTCCTCAATATGTTATACATGGTTTTGAAATTCTTATCAATAGTGGCGCTAGGTGCGTCAAAGAGCGCAATTTCATTTTTGAGTTCGTCAATTTGCTTAACAATACAAGCGGGCTCCCTTTCTGCATGTATAATAAGTAGTTGCATCATTTTGTTGGAACTGGAGGTCAGGTTAGTCTCCCACTCAGTTGCTAAGTCACTATCTTGAGGATCCTCAAAGTCAGGTAGGATAAGTATACGTAAACCCTGTGGTATTTTCTGTTCTTGTAGATAATGTTTGAGCATTGTCATCTCCCCAAAATGTATTGATCTCCCTTATGCTCAGCCTTTCTGTTTTGATGAATTTAGATTTGAGGTCCTCATTAGCGCTAGTTAAGCGTTTAAATGGGTTGAGGGTAGACCCTCGAGGTGCAAATAATGCCTTGATATCCTCATCCCTAGTGAGGATATATTCGGCAGCTTCTGCCATGATAATATAGAAAAATTGCGTAGCAGCTGGAAAGGTAGGCCAGTAATAAAGACAAGGGAAATTGGGCAAAAGGGCCAAAAGATCCCAGCGCTTGCAACGTAATTCTAAGACGGCTGTGCGGCTGCGGTCAATTGTTAGTATGTGAATGCCTTGCCCAGCATCCACAGTGTAAGCAAATTAGACCAAGTATAACAATCGAACTGCGCCACGCACAAAAGATTTCTGCCACAAAGTACAAGTGTACAGTTATTTAAACAATGCCCAATAACCATTAGTTATTAATTCAATAGCATATGTCAGGAGGAAATTGCATATTTACCACGTATTCTACTCTCACGTTGGAATTATTTTGGGTTTTGATCCATACAAATGTTTTATTTTTTATTTTTTCTTTCTAATAACCAGTGTTTCAATTTGGAGCAGAATATGTGGCAAATATGCAATTTCCTTCTGGCATATGCTATTGAATTAATAACGAATGGTTATTGAACAGACTTATTCCACGGCTGCCTACCTACCAACTTTGCTAACTGCAGGTTTTGTTGTATTTCTCTTTTCTTCTTTGTTTTGGACTACCTTGGTGATATCCCTGACTGGGTAATATGAATATCGCATATCGCTTTTTTTTATGAATGGCACATGAATATTCTTTGCTAAATGTATAATTGTTTTCTTTTAATCTGTATTATTAATGATGACAATTGATGCTTTTTAATTGTGTATTTGCTGATTACACACTATGATGACAACTTGTTGCCCACCAATACCTGTCCCATGCTTTCTGAATGGATGTGCTTAACTATTGTGTACATCTCTACATATGCTTGACTGTATGTACTCTAACAGCCTTAGAGGAAGAGCTACGCTCGGAACACGTGTCAGGCTGTTCATGGCATTGATTAAATAACTGTACACTTGTACTTTATGGCAGAAATCTTTTGTGCGTGGCGCAGTTCTATTGTTATACTTGGCACAATTGATTTCACATGGGGAAAAAAGGTGGAACCTGAAAGAGCTGAGGTGATTGTGAAAACTGCAAAACCGCATACAGTAAAACAGATGCAACAGTTTTTGGGACTATGCTGTTAGAGTTTGGGTGTTTGATTACAGTTCATATATAAGATCTCTTTTGCAACCTTTGAAAAAGGCACAAGTATTCAAAGTTACAATAGAGTGGACTGAGGAGATGGAGGAGGGATTTGAAGAGTTGAAAAAAGCAATTGGTACAGCTCCTGTTTTGGGAATCCCCAATTATGCTGAAGAGGTTTTCTTATTCTCGCACACAAATGGGACAGCTATGACTGCAGTGCTTACACAGAGGACCACATTGGGGTACAAACCTCTAGCGTATTACAGTGGAATGTTAGACGACCCAGTTATCAAAGGACACTTTCCTTGCAAACAGTCATTGGCAGCTGCCGCATTCACAATTGATAAATCTAAAAGCACTGTGATGGGTTGCTCTATGACTCTCTACATGGAACATGCTTTGTTTGCTATTTTAGAAAAACCCAAGGGTACATTGACATCTCAGAGAGCTTCTGTTTACGAAGTATTAATTTCAAATCCAGCGATAAAAATTGTTAGACGTAAAATAGTGAATCCAGCCACATTTATAGCTGAGCCAGTGACAGAAAATGACCAAGTGCATGGCTGTGCTATCTATATTGAATTTTATGATGATAACACTGTGCGTGTTGGAAAATGCATTAGAGGGAGGGGAAATTATTTTTATTGATGGTTCTTTGAAAATTGATCAAACTAGTGGAGAAAGGCATTCTGGCGCAGCTGTAAAAAGGCATAGAGCAAATGGCGAGTTTGAAACGGTAGCAGGTGCAAGACTAGTCTCACTTTTCAGCGCAAGCAGCTGAATTGGTAGCGCTTATTGTCGTGCTTGAGAAGCATGAAGGTCAGGAAGCAATGGTGTATAGTGACTCCACCTTCGTGATGTCAACAGTACACGCAGGGCTAGCGCGTTGGAAAAGGAGGGGCTACCTCTGTGCGGATGGTACTGCAGTATAGCACGCATCCTTATTGGACAGGCTTATTAAGGCACTAGAACTCCCAGTAGCCATAACGGTCTTTAAATGCGCCGCTCATACTAAGCAAACATACTTTATTTCTTGCGGAAACTAAGCCGCAGAAGCCAAGAGGGTTCCATATTCTCCAGATATTTCAAGTTTTGATACTCCAAATGTCAACAAAAAGGTGGTCATGATCGTACTGGTGAAAGAAGGATTTTATCATTTGCTGAAAACACAATTAATGGAGGTTCAAGGCAGTGCACCGCAAGAAGAGCAGGAATTATGGAAATAAAGGGGGTGCTCTTTATCCCCCTCAGAAGCCTTACGGTGACAAGACAGTACTGGAAAGCCGGTGATGCCAGTAGCATTAGTAAGGGTAGCGCTTGAACAGTTGCACTACCCTGCGCATGTAACTAGTGAGAGTCTTGCTGCAACAATTGAGGAAGACTGGTGTATTCCAAACCTGTTAAAATACGTTGCATTTTATGTAGTAAACTGCATTGTATGCCAATTTTTTACCGCTGGGCATACCCTGCGAACAATTATAGGAGTTATTCCTTGACCAAATGGTCCTTTTCAGCATTTACATAATGACTATCTTGATATGCTGCAGGTGTCTACTTTGCATACCCTTAGCTTTATATGCCCTAAAGAATCGGCCTGGGTCATACCACCACCTCAAATCCCATGAATTAGTGACAGGGAGGCGAATGAGAATGCCTCTTACACCTCCATCGAGGAGTGGAAGTGATGCCCAGAGCACAGCAGAAATGTTAGGAAATGAGTTACGTGATTATCTGACATGTATGACCGCTAGTATCTCTCTATCATTTCAGATCAACTCAAGCACCAGGGGGCTTGGTCTCAGAACCCAGATGAAAACCATTGAGCAACCGAACCTGTTGAACTATTATCAACATCCACGTTATTTGCTAGCAATACTGTGCTCATAAGAAACTTCACTAGGAAGTGGCACGAGCTGAGATTTAATGGACCATTTATTGTAGAGAATGTTACTCCTTCAGCAGTAAATGTTCAAGGCAAACGAGCGTGGATACACCTAAATAACATAAAGTTACATGCCGGCGAGACCGCAGCACCCCCAACTATCGATCCAGAAGCAAGACAAGAAGAAGAATTTCAGCATGTGAAGACTCGATCAGTGACGAGGAAGAAGGACAAAAAAGTTACAAGTTGATTAAAAAATTCAGATTGCATTTGGACATTGACTTCCAGTGGACACTCCTTATAGATATTATAGCAGGTGTGTGGATCTTTGCCAGGAGTCACAGGAATCTTTGAAAATGGACTTCAGAAAAACATTGATGTATCACGAGTATGCCTGATTTGGATTTCGAGTTTGATAATTGGAAACAAGAGCAGTACCCTGATTCGTTTCTCACTGAGTATTTGATTAAATCTATGGTCCTGACCAACAGAGATGCACATCGCCTTGTACTTGCTGTACTTGTGTTTATTCTTCAAGCTTATCCTACTCTTGTTAGAAGAATCGTGGACATCACACTTTTTTACAGTATCCTAACAGTGACCCTGTAATTAGAAGACTGCTAATAGCAATAGTGGAGGAATTACTGCAGTTGCCAGACCTATTGCAATTGCCAGAATAAAAGTGTTTTTTCCTTCCTTAAATTGAATTGTTAACACGATTTCGGAGGATGAGCAAGTTCAAGAGATTCCACAGTGGCAAACATGGTGTGGGCTAATATGTTGGTTTGTGATATACATATGCAAAATTATGCTTTGTATCTTTCTGTTTCTACTGATTTATCTTTTCCATTTCATTAATCCAAGCAATGCAGATATCCCTTTGGTCCTTCCCACTCCAGGAACTCTTGCAGATTTGCCCATTACCAAGGAGCCAAAATCTTTTTTAATGTCTTCCCATAGTAGAGCTGCGTTAGAGTTGTTTCCATGGGCTGCAAACATTTTAAGAGGAAGATACAGGAGAAGTGCAGAAGAGGATATTGAGGGGATAAATACATATATAGATGATGCAGCACATCTGGGTCATAACATGTGGTATCAACACATGGAAATTGTAGGAGAAAGAACGTCTAAAGAGTGTTGTTACATTTGTGCTCTCATACCTTATGCCATGAATACTGCTTGAGCTTTCACTGCCAGAGAAATTCCAGAATATGATGCCAGATGTCTTGTTCACCTTGCTGCATGCATGACTCGAGGACATTTCCAAGAGAATTGGGCCACACTACGATGGAGATCGAAATGGTAATTTTCATTTCAGGATGAAAATATTAAAACTATGCAGATGGAAAGGGAGTCTGCATGGAAAAGCAAGATGCTCACGTATCCTAGGGCAGGACAAGATGAAGTGGTCAAAAAAGAAATTAAGAGAATGGACTGTCTTGATAGGATAGAAACTGATTGGATGCCTGCATGCTGGGAAAAATCTTAGCTGCTAGTCTATGGACGAGTGAAAACTCAGAAGGGATGGGAAGAAGGATTGATGTCCTGTGCAGCTCACTTATTGAAGTCAAACTATGTGCGAGAAGTACAGAAGGTAAATGATGAATGTTTGAAGTCATGGGCTGAACATGCCAAGCTGCTGGCATGGATAGAAGATGAGTCAGGCCCAATGATCATAATTCCACTGGTGAATGCGACATAATGCTTTCGGAAAGAAGGAAAGTAGAATGTGGGAGTTAACATAGGTTTCAAGACTACAGTTGATGTCTCCAAGATGGGAGCAGGGACGGCTGTCCTAATGGATCGATCTTGGGCATGTGGGTCCAGAGCTTACATGTAGCTGCCCAAAGATTGGGGGGGAGCGTGTTCCTTAGTGATCATTCATATTCCTCTGTTAGTGAATCCTCAGAGTGACCTGAATATTGGAGAGTTTCCAAAAGCAGATTCCCATTTGAGAAGGAGAAGATCACTCGATAGAACCAAGAGGGAGAATTACTTTTCAGCCAAATCAATACAAGTCTTTGATGCTATCCCATATGAGCATAGGCTGATCAGCAAAACTGATTCAATCTTTACAACTATCTTTATGCCTGGGATTCAGGCGATGGCCAATGCGAAGGGGCTGCAAATCATTCGCTGGGAGCTCCTACAGAAGATCAACACCACCATAAAGAGATTCAATGCTATTAAAGAAGAATTAAGGACCATATGACTAATGACTCTCCAAAATCGATATGTCCTGGATATGATCACATCATCGGAAGGAGGAGTTTGCGCCAAAATCGGGTCATCATGTTTCACGTTCATACCTTCTCACAATGATGAGAATGGGACTTTGACAGAAGCCATAACGTTGCTGACAAACCTGCACAACAAGATGGAAGATGAGACAGAAGATATTGCAGATGGCAGTTGGTTTGCTTCCATCTTCTCATGGGTTCCATATTGGATGACAAGTATCTTCAAATTTCTTGGAGCAATCTTGGTGATTGTGATTTTGGATTCTGTGTGATCAGGATAATAATCACACAGTACAAGAAGACCACAAAGAAGGCAGTAGAAATGAAGATCATGATCAATGTTGAATCTGGATTTGGACCCAAGGAATTGACTGATGAAGAAATCGAAGACTACATAAAGGCCAGCATTGTAGCACCTGAAGGAATGAAGTTCCTGTATCCAAAGAATCACAAGAAATATGTGGGATGATGGGTCTACTGTAACCCAAACAGACAATGCAGCTATATGTCAACTGCCTTCACTGGTAGGGTGTTGATGTCCCCACTTCCCTCCTCAACCTCCTCACCTGTAGTGTCAGGGTCTTCCTCGACTGGGCTGAGACTTCGATGGGCTCTGTAGTCCTTTTCTTTTTTCCTTTGCTGCTTGAGTCTCCCACAAGAGGAAGCCACAGTGTGAGTGGTAAAAACGCCCTGGCCATGACCCCCTCCCTGGAGGGACAGAAAGGGGAAGAAAAGCCAAATGTAGGCAAAAAAAACCCCACTGTTGACAAGGGCCCGGCAGGTCTCCTGTGGCAGCTGGGCCCGTATGAAATTGTAGAGGAAATCCAAAGGAAGTACTCAGCAAGACAGAAAAACGTCAGAGGGGTAACTCCAAAACAAGAGCTGAGGCAACAAACTGCAGGCGGCAGCTTGAGGAAAGAAAGAGGAGGAACCACCAGAGAGAGAGCCCCGTGAAAACGGGCTGGGGAAAAAACGGTGAAGAGGAAAAGAAACGGGTTAGGTACGTAGGGGAAAGAAAGGAAGCAAAGCAAATGCTCAGAGGAGCAGACAAACAGCATTTCGCAAGACCGCGGCAGCAAGAGAAGGCACAGCTGACCGAGGAAATGTTGCAATGCACAGAGCAGAGAAGGAGGCGTGGCTAAGTAACGCTACGTGCACTGGAACGGAGAAAGACTAGACTGCTGAGTGCACATAGTTAATGAGCGTGACAGCAATCAGGAAGCATGCAAACGCACTCGGGCCACAAACGCCAGCTGGGAATGCGTCGCATGACAGTATGACCCCCACCAAGACGCAAACCCCCCGGTTTACCAGGATGTAACCGGTGAAACTTTCTAAGAAGGACCGGGGCATGGATGTGCGATAAGGGTTCCCAAGAGTCTTCCACATGGGAAAACACTTTCCAATGCACAAGGTATTCTGAGGCGCCCTTTGCGGTACCTAGAATCCAGTAACTGGGAAACCTCGTATTCTGATGTGTCAGGGGAGTGAGAGAGAACCGGGAAAGTTCGAGCCCTATGAGACTGATCAGCGCTTTTTAGAAGTGAGGTATGAAACACCGGGTGAATTTGCCTTAGAGTATGAGGTAATTTCAAATGAAAGGCCACCGGATTGATTTTTGCGGTGATAGGATAGGGCCCGATGAACCTGGGGGACAACTTAGATGGGCGAGACCATCTCGGAAGGTATTTAGTAGAGAGCCACACCTTAGAGCCCACCTTCCAATCAGGAACTACCTGCCGGTGTTGGTCGGCCTGCCTTTTGTAGGCCTTAAGACTGTCTATCAACTTTAACTTTGCCTTTTCTTGAGTGTCCTTTATCCGAGACAGTACTTCTTCTACCGCCGGGAGTGCAGGTTGAAAAGAAGAGGTAGGAATAATGGCTCTGGGATGAAAACCATATGAACAATAAAAAGGAGACATCCCACTTGCCGAATGACTGGCGTTGTTGTAGGCGAATTCCGCCATGGGCAACAGGTCCACCCATTTATCCTGCTCCAGGTTAGTGTAACTGTGTAAGTATTGTTCCAGGGTGGCATTCAAACGCTCCGTCTGCCCATTGGTGTTAGGATGATAGCCAGACGACAACGCCCGCTGGATGTTAAGGGCGACGCAAAGCGATTTCCAGAATTTGGACACATATTGACTCCCTCGATCAGATACGATCTTGTCTGGGAGACCGTAGAGACTGAAAACATCCTTAATGAAAACCAATGCCATACCAACAGCAGTCGGGAGACCTGGGAGCGGAGAGAAGTGAGACATTTTGATGAGAGAATCCATAGTCACCATTATACATGTGCATCCTTGTGAAGGTGGCAAATCCACAATGAAATCAGTGGATATATGACTCCACAGGCGATCAGGGATGGTATCCTGCTGCAACAATACGATGGGTCTTTTTGTGCTGTATTTACTCTGACTAGATACTCTGCAGGTCCTAACATAACGTTTGACGTCTTCAGGCAAACCAGGCCAATAGAAGGCTCTTCTCACCAAATCCAGGGTAGTGGCTTGCCCTCTATGGCCTGCCATTTTATGGTCATGGCACCAAGACAAGATGTTTTCTTGAAGAGTCCTGGAAGGTACCCATATCTTCTGATTCCTAAAAAACAAGCCATCCTTTTTAGTCATGCCTCGTGGTTCCGAGTGAGAGGCAGCTGCTTCTCTGATCTGCTGAAAAAAAAAGGTGATGGTAGCTATAATTCGGTTCCTTGGGAACAGTCTTTCAGGAAAGGAGGAGGCAACATGGGAGGTAAGCGTCTTTCTAGTCAGAGCATCTGCCAAGGTGTTCTGGCTTCCAGGGATGTAAGTGATATGAAAATCATATTGAGAGAAAAAGTGTGCCCATCGTGCTTGCCTGGAATTGATGCAATCCATAGACTGCAGAACTTGTAAGGTTTTATGATCAGTCCGGATCATGAAGGGGTGGAGACTCCCCTGCAGCAAGTGTCTCCAAACCTCACAAGCTTTTTTTATGGCTAAGAGCTCTCTTTCAATGACGGAATAGTTTTGTTGACTTGTTGTGAGGGTCTTTGACAAATAAGCGATATGGTGTTCTTCGTTGTCATGTTCTTGTAGTAGAACAGCTCCTATGGCTGCGGCTGAGGCGTCTGTTTCTAGGATAAAAGGCTTACTTTGGTCTGGTTGGCGTAGGATGGGAGCGCTACAAAAACTTTTCTTCAGGAGTTGAAAGCTGTCTTCAGCCTGAGTGCTCCAAATGAAAGGCATTGACGATTTCTTTAGTAAACCGGTGATAGGTAAGACGATGTTGGAGAAACCTGGTATAAATCGCCTGTAGAAATTTGCCAGGCCCAGAAATTGTTATACCTCTTTGACAGAGGTAGGAGCCGGCCATTGGAGAATGGCATCTACCTTCTTTTGGTCCATTTGAATACCTTGAGATGAAAGAACAAACCCTAAATATGGTACAGAGGAAACCCCAAAAACACACTTTTCCCGTTTAGCCAAATAAGAAAGAAAGGAAGCAAAGCGAATGCTCAGAGGAGCAGACAAACAGCGTTTCGCAAGACCACGGCAGCAAGAGAAGGCACAGCTGACCGAGGAAAGGTTGCAACGCACAGAGCAGAGAAGGAAGCGTAGCTAAGTAACGCTATGTGCACTTGAACGGAGAAAGACTAGACTGCCGAGTGCACGTAGTTAATGAGCGTGACAGCAATCAGGAAGCATGCAAACTCACTCGGGCCACAAACGCCAGCTGGGAATGCGTCGCATGACACTATATGACCTAGAGTGTTGACAATCATGTAAAATCAGCTGGATCCCTGAAAGAAGTGATGAAAATCTGGACTCCAAAGAAGCACTTTTTCAAGAGAAAGTATCAAGATGTGAAAACTGGTGAAGAAGTGATCGATGAATCAACCAGAGGGGCGAGTGTAGAGGAGGAGCTGAATGCCTCTGCAGGAAGTCCCGCCCCCCTGCTGCCTGTATGTTGGAAGCCTGAACCTGCACCATGTTTAACACCAGTAATTGTAACTATGCCACAACAAATGTTCGAGAAAAGGTCTCCGTTAAGAAAACCATACCAGATGTATGCCCGAAGAGATGATTATCTCTTGGAAAAGGTCCCCGAAGAAATATGAAAACAAGAAAAGGGGAAGCTGGTGACGTCACATAGATAAGCATGACCACTGAGAATAGTGGTTGATGAAGAAGATGTATGGACTCTATGGAATCGGATGACAAAATAAGGAAATTAGTAAATGTTTCAGTGCAAGAAAGAAGATTGCATGCATGTGTGCCACACTGAAGACAAAGCAAATAATGTAATAACTGTACAGACGCTGTAGCGCAAATAGATTACTTAATCATAGAAGCTGGCTATATCTAGCGAATGGACTGCAGGCAAAGCCGCCATTTTATATATATAAAGAAGTGGACATTGGTGTCACAAGAGAAATTGGATCGAAAAACTATGTTGCAGCAAAGAATTGGTTGAGAGCATGAAGGAAGCGAGAAAGGCTGCTTGGCCTGATGTCAAGACTGGAAGCAGCCCAGAACTGGTGATATGTCCACAAAAGCAGCAGACATAAGAAGCCGGATCATCCCTTGATTAAGACATTCAGAAAGAACACTATATGGGCCTCATTACGAGGCTGGTGGTGGCCGTGCCTGTAGTACAGGCACGGCTGCCACCTGTATACATTTTTTCCGGCGCCCAGAAAAGGGCAATTACTGGATCATTACGACCTTGCTGGACCCGGTAATTTCTCTTTTCTGGGTGCCAGAAAAAATTCTTCCCCATTCCCATTGAGCTCAATGGGAATGGGGAAGGTGGTAGCACTGGTACCATTAATAACGGTACCGGTGGTACCATCATGTTCTGCTCGTGGGTGCCGGTACGGCCACCAGGTCAGACCTGGTGGCTGCAAAGGCACCCATGAGCAGAACTCGTAGTTTGCCGGTATGGTAACAATGGTACCGGCAAGCTTACCGGTGCCGTTGTTACTGTACTGGCAAACTCGCAATGAGGCCCTATGTGTGGCGATTTTATTAATTCAAGACAATTAAAGGCTATGAAATGGGCCGAATTGTGGTCTCCTGTCACATGAGTCGAGGATGAAAATAGGAGGTGTGCATGCAGTCCAGAACTGTGATAAGCATGTACCCATAATCCCTTAAATTTCCAGAGAAGAGAAGCAACTACAACGCCAAGTTCAAAGACAAGTCTGCATGGCAAAAGGCATGGGCGATGAAAGATGCAGGACTAATTGGGTGGGGAGGTGAAGTCAAGTTCACCCCCTGAACCTGGGTCTGAGCTTACATGCTGCTAGTGTACCGGATTTTCCAGACATGGTATGAGAGTGTCAACCAATTACAGAGGACCATATAACGAAGAGCCTTATAGTTTAGGAACCAATAGTATTCTGTGTACTTAATAGGTGTTGAGGATGACTTGCACTAGAAGCAGGCTTACATTATCCACCTGATAGTAGATATCCTATCACAACTCGTTCCCAGATTTTTGTTATAAAAGTATTGTTTTTTATTAAATGCGAGAACACAAGCGAACGTCCATTGATATCTGATGTAACTCCCTGTTTTAGAAAATTGATAATAAAACAGTCAAGAGCAATTTTGTCAACTTCCTGAGCCGGTCTTATTATTTGGTGTAAGAGTTATTCCGCATTGCATCCATTGCATGTCATGTTACTGTAAGGACCTTAATTTCACAATATTTCCCGTTACTCAAAATTATCATGACCCTACTCCCTTCATTTGCCATTCCCCTTAGTCTACTCACCATTCGTTTGTTAATCGACTCGAGGCCTTCAGTATCGATTCCTCCTCCAATCCAACCACTTAGCCGTCTGTCCGCAGTGCGCCTGTGGAAACCGGACAGGGATTTCCTCAAAGGGGGACATGCCCACCATCTCGATTCTTCTTGCATGTTTATTTCCATCGGCCGCTCTCCACAGGAAACCATGTGACCTTCTGGCTAATGGAGGAGGATACTTGTTCGACCGAAAGACTGGGGACAAGCTAGTTTGAATCCTTTAACCATCCTCTGCTACCACGTGAGTGTAGGGCCCTTTGGGTATCGTGCATGCAATGGATGGGGATGCAGAATATCTCTGACACCAAATAATCGAACCAACTCAGGAAGATGGCAAAGTTTGCTGTTTTAATATCAATTGTCTGAAACAGGGAGTTATAACGGACATCAACGGACGTTCGCTCGAGCTCTTAGTACATTTCATATAAAAATACATTTATATGCTAAAAATTCATCATAGGTGATGTCAAAAGGTGAATAAAAAAAACCTATGAGGGGTTGTGATAGGCCCAAGGTGAACATCTGAGTATACTTTCTATAAAGCGTGGGATTGACATTGGATGTCCACTATCAAGTGGACAACTCATGCCTACCGCTAAAACGTGTCATCTTCAACACTGTTAAGAACAAGGTATATCACTGGCTCTCAAACTATAAGGCCCTTTGTTATACAGCCCTTAATAATTAGTTGGCACGATCGTGCCATGTCTGGAACATTCGGTTCACTTAGAAGCACATAAGAGCATTTCCAGGTCCCAGGAGGTGAACTTGACTTTACCTCCCCATCCAATTAGCCCAACATCTCTCATCGCCCATGCCTTCTGCCATGAAGATTGTCTTTGAACTTGACCTTGCAAAGTAGTCTTGTCTCTGGGAATATAAGGGAGTGCAAGCACACACTATCGCTGTTCTAGAACTCAAGCTCAACTCTATTTCCATCCTTGGCTCACGTGACAGGAGACCAGAGTTTTGGACCATTTTGCAGCATTTAAATGTCTTAAATTAATAGAACTTGGCACGCATGGTGTTCTTTCTTTGCACCTTAACAAGGAATGATTCAGCTTCTCACGTTCACCGCCTTCAAGAATAGATAACTGGCCTTGGCGGCTTTGACTTTGACACCAGGCCAAACAAACAGCCTAGCCATTCGTATCCACGACCTCAGCTAATTCTTACTTCAATACAGTTCTCAGCCTTTCCTCCCCATGGGTCCGGGCTTACTAAATTCATGACACTGATGTATTTGTATTTGTATTTATTGTTTTATATAGCACAAGGATGTCCAGCTTCTATACAATGGTGGCTTTGCCTGCAGTCTATTGACTACCTATGGCCAGCTTCTAAGATTACTTAATCTACTTGCGTTGCTGCATCTGTACAGTTATTTAACGGCTGGCATTTTCTGCAGTGCGTCACACACATGCAATCGTCTCTTCGTATATAAAATTTTACTCGGTTCTTAACCTCATCATCAGTTTCTATAAGGTCCATACATTCTATTCAGCCAGTATCCTCAGTGTGTCATGTTCGTCTCTCGTGACGTCACAAGCTCCTCTTTCCCTCGTTCTCATATTCCTTGAGGGAGCACCTCCCTCAGATTATTTTCTCTTCGGGAATACATTTGATAGGGTTTTCTCAGTGGGTATCTTCTTTCGAATATTCGCCGTGGTATGGTCACAACTGCTGGTGTCAAGCATGGCACAATCTCAGGATTCCAACATGCTGGATGTATATGGGGCGGGATTTCCTGCAGAGGCATGTAACTGCTCCTCTACAATTCATTAAGATTTGGATGAAGATAGTGATGTGCTTATACTACCTCAAATGACCCAGAACAGAAAGCAGGCTACAAGGTCAACTACAGACGGGAAGTGTTGGCTCATGGCATGACTGATGAGAGATGATGGACTAATTGGGAAAGTGGGGAGTAATCTGACATGATTCAAGTGGTGTCCGGTCATTTGGTCAAAAATAAAAAATCGAATGACCATTTGATCGAATCAAAATGGTCGGAAAAAAAAGGTCGCATTTTTTTATTTATTTATTTATATATTTTTTTTTTAGTTTTGGTTGCTTAAAAAATATTTTTAATAAAGAAAAAGGGGGGTTAGCGGGGAACCCCCCATAAAATAAAAAAATAAAAAATTCAACCTTTTTTTCGACCATTTTACTTCGATCAAATGGTCATTCGACCATTTGGTTTTCGACCAAATGACTGGTAACCGATTCAAGTACCTGGTTTTGCTTACGTGCTGCTGGCCGAGCTGAAAGTCCAAGGCTGGGGGACAGAATGCCAACCAATCAGTAGGTCTATGGGGCAACCTGCTATACAATGTTGCATAGACCAATCTGCTGCCATTTTGTTGGCTATATCATTATTATATGTATTTAGAGGTAGTTTGAGGTGTGCCTCACAGATAAGAGACAGCCAATGGCATACATAATCCCTTTGTATTCTATAAGTAGATATGTTCCTCTAACCAATACCTCCCGCTAATAAATGTTATAGATTGCCACGTAGGGTATAAGACCTCTTTGCAATCAAGTTTGCGTGCGAGTGTGCAAGCATCCATCCAATGTTTGCCAGTTGACCCTGCTCTATTAAATTGAGATTAAAGTAGTACTTATTCTTTGAGTCTGTCCAGTTATTTGGTCTGAGATCTTTATTGGTCATTCCATCTAGCACAAGAGACGCTTCAAGGTGCTAGAGCACATATGCAACAAAGTAACAGGGTAGCTGTTGTTAAATCTTACTCTAACTGAATTGTTATAATACATGGAAACAAACAGATGTAATAACCCAGGCGAAATTCCCCAAAGCACCAATTTCCTCCAATGTTTTTCCCAGGGCACTGCAAAGTTAAGGTGGAGGAACTGGGCCAGAGAAAATCCCACGCACTCAGACACAGAAGAGTCCAGAAATGTGACAAATCTTTCAGTTTATTAAAGGCTGTTGCAACAGGGATTGCAAAACCTTAACAATGGACCCAAAGGGGAATTTTCTGTGCAACTGTTGCGCAGTAATACCGCAGACGGTAATTGTGCTGAAAATTTGAATTTTCTTGGCGTATTTACCCCCAAGTCAGAGCTGGCCAGACTTGTGATAGGGCCAGCCCTTAAATGCAGTGGTAACACTATTACCGCCACATTTAAGGGCTAATGCCCAATTCGTGATCAGGCCCTGGGCCTTTCAGTATGTATTGTATCAGGTCATCTTAATTTCAGCAATCCTCTATCATTGTCCATGTTTTCATGTAACTGTCCTCATGGGGTGATATCTTCTGTGTCATTCATCGTTGTGTAACCTGCTTCCTCTGGAACCGCCACAGAAGTCCTGTAGGTGCTCATGGCCTGGGAAGAAGGAGAGCACACCTGCCAGCCCTCCCTTGAAGTCTCCCTCCCCACATGGATCATGCACTGGTACTATATATTGTTAGTAGTGTGTGCCAAATTGCTCGTACAAGCACTCATGTTTTTAAAGTTGGTTATTATGCTCCATTGAATCCATTTCTTCTCTTTTGTGATACTGCAAAGGGGTCAGTTAATCACTTCAGTAACATATGCCACTTAACATGTACTCGTTTAGGTGCATAATGCATGAATAATATATTTTTACTTTACATACTACTAGGAGGGTAAAGAAGAAGAGACAGCAGAATACAGAACAAACATAGATACAATTTTTTTCAGCAGTGCGATTCCACTTGATGCAAGTGTGCACAATCTAATTTCCTATCTGTTCATTTTTTATTTCCCATATTTAATTCACAACGGGAGACCCTTGCCACCACGAGCATTGGGAAGGCCACTTAAGAGACACTCCAAATCCTTTTACTGGGACCCATCAGTTCATTGGTATTTGTTTTTTTAAGTTTGCACCCCAAAATCATCGTCTTCTCAGCCCCAAAGTCCCTTCTATTGTCACTGTCCCCTTTGTTATCTGTCTGTACACCATGTATATTTTTGTAAGACACTCCTAATATAACCTTGCAAGTTTCTCCACGTCCAGGAACCTTTCATCCGTCCAACGCTCTTTCAATGAGTCCAAGTGCTGGGTAGTAGGACAGTCAGTGCATGAGGACAACATGAGTATGGGGGGACATATGAGTGGGGGAGCACACAATCATGGTGTTTTTCCTTGTGCCCCACCGTCGTTACATCTGGGCATTAACCTGGTAACCTGGGTCCCATAGGCCTTCCTGGCGATAGAGCTTCCTGTCTCTGCTGGTGGGCTTGGGTGCAGGGGTCATTCAATCCGCATTCCTCCCTCTGATATTTTGTTAAAAGTCACTGGTGCCTGAAATACAAAGAGAACTATGTGAGTTTCTCAAAGTGTACATACATTTTCTTTATTATTACCTCCTACCATTGCCTTGATACTTGCTACTAATACTTTTCTCCATTTATTTATCTATTTCTTCCTTGTAATTCACATCCTACATGCTCACTACCCAATCCACCTCTGCCCTCAGTATCATTCAGTATGTTATTACTCTCTTATTTTCTCTGGAGTATTAACTGTCCCATTTTCCTTTAACCGCATGAGAGAGACAAAAACCAAACAGAAATTACAGTACAAACACCCCTTTTCAGTCCTTGCCACTTCTGTTCATTCTCCTGCATGTATTTGTGAGCTGGATTTATTTATTTTCTGCAGAGACCTGATGGGGACAAAAAGTCATATTCAAGTAATGGGCAGAATGTTACTTCCCTTTTAATTAGCTCTTTTCTCCTGCATGTGGGCTTTGGCCTCGTCACTGTATGATTCCTTCCTGTGCCAGGTTGGCATTTGCTGCACTCTGAGCCAATGTGATGGTGATTGCTTTTTCATGTGCAGTCCAAGAAGTCTCTTTTTCATCTAACAACGCTGAGCTTGTCCTCTTCTGCCGATGTGTTTTTTGGCCGGTCTGCATGAGCTGTCTTTGTCTTGGCCTTTTGCGCTTGTTGACCCTATTAGTGGTGTGTTGCATGACATGTTTTGAGGGATATTACATTGTGCAGTCTATGTGAATAGTTGATGGGAAGTAACCACGGCATATGCTTGAATGTAGTTGCACGTTTCATGCTTTATTGTCCTAATGTCTTGAAACTGTGTAACACCTGTGGGTGTACTGCAGCTTACATTTTTTGTTGAAAGTAAAAACTGGGTATTTAATGTCGTTACAGATAGTGCTTCGACTTTAGGAATACCTATGCAGGTGACGGAATTTTGAGCTGTCAGCCTTTGAATACACTGATTTTTGGAATCTAACCTACGGCTTGCAGCAGGTATTTCTTGAATTTGAACGAAAGTGAGCCATGTAAAAAGATGCTCCCTCTTATATGGTTCACTGATGGTGTGCCTACTGTCCCCACAGATCTGTGTATCACTGACTTATGTCCGGGTGGTGAGGAAGAATTACGAAAAAATTGCTGAATTGAATAACACGCTTTTGAGAGCCTTAGTACTTTGGAGATCCCCTGAGTTTTTTTGAGATATGTATGTATAAGTCAAGGATTGGCTTCTAGATTGTGTTATGAGTGTGTGTTCCACTGTCTTAAATTCCTTTGGTGACATATGCACCAATCAGATTAATACTACCCTGATAAAAGAGGTTAGGCGAACTTACCAATCAAGAGATTGCATTGTATGAAGTAGCAATTAATGGCTCTCCTTCTAAAATGGATTTTTGATTCAAGGGTGAATTGTTAGACGCTTGATATTTTCTGTCGTGGTGACGGTTGGTGGCACCTTCACACTGCTTTGGTTTGTTTCCTTTCCAGTTGGTGAAGGTAGTAACTTGTGAACTTAATGGTACCTCTGGGAACTTAAGGTTTGCCGTTTCTTTCCTTTACAGGTTTTTACGACATCCGTTGGTGGATGTTCTTAGGACCCCTACCTCACGATGTTGAAGGAATTTTAAAGAATAAGAATTGTTTCCACTGAAGAAAGTTCTGCCACTCAAGGGCTTAGAGAACTGAAACATGTTACAAGTCCGGAATATGTTGTTTTGGGACACATTTGTTTTGTAATGTTGTAATATGTTGCCATTCTGAGTCTATGTATTGATTTAATTTTGGAAATTTTATGAAAACATAGTGATTTATATGTATTAGACATAATCAACTCTTGTGTGAGTTTAGGGTCTGTAAAAGTTTTTTTACCAAAATGTATTAGTATTAATAAATCATATATTTTTAGATTAACTTTGTTATGTATTGTACTATATCTATTTTTTCAAGATAAAAGTACCAGAACATCACTTAGAGAGGTATAACTGTTCCTAGAGGATACCAGGATTTGTTCTTTTATTTTTTTGCTTATCTCTTTTACAGTTCGTACAAATTAATTTCCCCTGATGGTAGCGATAGGAGATCTTTTGGAAATGGGGGACTTTTTTTTCGAACCGATTAAAAATCACTGCATTGTAGCCCTTGTCTTTTCTTGCTGTGTTGTCTCTGCAAAACATAACTACATAACTATTGTTTGCAGGTACCACCCTAACCTTCCCCTACGCTAACATACATTTCTGTTCCTTCTCCACGGGTGCTTGGCAATACATTTATCCTAAAATATACATTACTTTCCAAACATAAAAAACATTTCATAAAATTTCAATATATATTTACATTTTCTACATCTCATAAAAAAGGATACTTTTCTTCTCGTTGATGGCCACCTTCTAAGTACCATACCTTACATCTGCCTCTTGTCCTATACAAAAGATGCTCTCTATTCAAAACACCACTACTACTCTTTCACTTTCTACCTGTTACTCACATGTGCCTGCTTCTCTTTCCATGGAGACCCATGGAGAACCTCCCACACTCCTCTCACTTCCCCCAGTACCTACCTGCCATCCCTATTCACCTTCCCTTCACTTCCACAAGTACCAACCTCCTTGTGTTGCTCCTCCCAGTTACACTAATATGTTACACCAACAAGGCCATATGAAAAAATGACATTCCTAAATCTTATGACACATCCATTCCCCACTTCTCTGCCTCATTATTATCCCCATGTGAAGTCACGCTGTCCTCCCCACCAGTAGCCATTTGTCAATCTTCCTTATCTATGTATGCCTTTCATCTGAATAAAAGAAACCTGTTAGTACCTGTGATAGTCTGCCCTGTGTCCCTACCAGTCATGCTGACTGCCTGTGGGTTTCATGGGGAACTATTTCCCATTCTAATGGCGTGCTCCTTTGTCTTCTCTAGCCATAGAATGCTGACATGAATACTCATAATTATGTCTGTAATTGTCAGTGTGGCCCTGGCTTGGCCCCTTAAAGTCATCCCTGTCTCACTACATGAGTGTGGGGGAACACTGGGCAAGCATATCCCTTTTTGAAATTATCATCCTGCAATGCATTTAAACACCAAAGTGATTTCCCTTCATGAATCAAAAGCGCCTCTCTCTTCCCCTCTTTGTGACTGCTTTATGCCCTTCAAAGTATCCCGCTTATTGCTAATGAAGGCACTCGCAAGGGTGAAATGATATATAAACAAAATGTTTTCTAATGTGTCCTTATGCAGTGCTCGAATGAAATGCTTTAAAAAATGTCTGGAACACTCACAAATTCAAAATAGCAGATCTATTGTGTGCTTTGAAAGCTGAAAAAAATGCCCTATGTGATGAAATGAATTGTTTGTTGGGAACAATCTAATTTGTGTGTGAGCAATGAAAGGGAATGAACCCTAGTCTGAGAAAATGTGTTACCCATGTGTTTTGCTTCAAACGTTCACGGGAAATATTTCACAGTCCCAACACACAAAATTGAAGAAACCTTAAACACTTAAGGGCAATAATGTACACGCTCAACTAAACTTAAAATGGGTCTTTATGGCCCTTTATTCACAAAAAGCATACATGAATAATAAATGCAGTAAACATACATTAATATTTAACTATTACACACATAAGGAATGTAAAAAGTTTAACAATATTTCACTGTTGAAGCAACTGCAAAAGAAATCCTCATCTTGCCAGGAATGCACTGAAAAGCCCCAAAACAGGCATTCAGCAAGATCCTTGCATTAGCAGGCATGAAAGCAGAGCGTCCTCTCTTCCAGAGAAGCTTTCTGCCTGACTGTCCCAGGGCCTCTCTTTTTAAGCCTCCCACAAGTGCGTGATGGCATTTTCCAGAAATTTCTGTCATACAAAGTCTCTACCTGTTGACAGTTCCCATGGGCCCCCGGCCGTAGTGACTCATGGTGACTCCAAGAGTCAAAACACTTCCCTTTCTCACGAAAGCACGAAAACAGCTACATACCTTTTCTCCAGCTTTATAAGATTCCCTCGCAACGTTATCAAATACCAGCTGGCACCTTCTTCAACAAAGTCCTTGAAGCAATGCAGAAGCATGAAAATATGTTTGCCAGTGAAATAGTATGAACCACGTTACGAGTTCACATCAAATGCCACTTTCACTGAAGCCTGAAGAAAATGTCAATTTTGGCTCTGGGAGCATCCAAAATGCACTGTGCAAAAACACCATGTTTTAGTCAAAAGCATTAGAATCCACCCTTGGACTCAGTGGCACTAAAGCCGGCTTCTGAAACTGACGAAACATCATAACTAAACTAACAATACATTGAATACAACAGCAACAAAAAATGAAAATCATAACAATTATACAAATACAAGCAAAGGCATAATGCAAAGTTCCTCCAATATCTGCAATCCAACAAAACAGCCAATCACACCAATTTCGAGTGTGGTATTGTTTTACCTGCTTCATCAAGTCCTTCAAACTTGGGATGTGGATTTCCACAGACTGGAAATGGTCACTCAAGTTAAAACAACACATTCTTTCAAATGCGTTACACCCCAAATTATGTTTCAATAACAGATAATCAATGGCAGTTCTATTTGGCAAGGCTGCTTTTCTCATTGCTTGGCTATCTAGAAGCAGCTCCTCTAGGGTTTGTGAGGTATGATTCAACCCTTTCACTACTAAGCATGCTAACGTAGTTAAATATGTATATCCCTCAGCAGCTAATCCCCAAACTCCCACCAATGAATATGCAAGAGCCAAAACGTCTGATTCTAATAACAAATGCACCATGGAATCACAGTCTGGAGATAGCCCTCTAGATTAAAGAATTGATCTTCCCATTCAATGTAATGCTAACTGCAAAGGAAACATCATTAAACCAAGCTGTGTTAAAACACATTAGAATCCTCCACTAAGGAGTCATTGGGCCTCATTAATAAGGGCATGGCTACCCCCAAACTCGGGTCCGGGTCCCGCAAAAGAGGACTTACTGGGCCATTCCGACCTTGGAGGGCCGGGTAATTCCCTTTCACGGGACCCAGTCCCGGTACGTCCCCATTCCCATTTGAGCCCCCATAGGGCTCAATGGGAATGGGTAAGATGGTAGCAGCGTTCATAACGGTACCGCTGCTACCATCCTGGTCTGCTCGCGGGTGCCACTCTGCATGCCTGGTCTGACCAGGCATCCAGAGCGGCACCCACAAGCAGACTCGTAATGTGGCGGCCCTGTATGAACGGTGCCGGTGCCTTACTGGCACCGTTCATCCCGTGGCCGCCACAGATGTAATGAGGCCCATTGTGTATAACTCCAAAAATGTGTCTCAATATTGAAGCAGACATTGGCACCACTACCGGACATGTAGTTAGTAGGTCCATTGCATTGCGCACATCTGTCAAACAGAAATACAAAATGTTCAGAACTTTCTGTGCGAGATATGCCCACATGTTCTCAGTTTGTGCATTCATATGTGAATATCTTTGCCGTGCTAAAGACATTTCTTCTACAGCCGGCTCACTGTTTCTTAACCTTGTATTAGGCATATTCTCAACACTGCGAATTCTGTTCTTTGTGCCTGTAGTGGCTGGTGTGTCTGCACCAGGCGTCCAGTGAACATCATTCCTCAGCATCGTCACACTCACATTGGTTGGCTGCAGAAATATGACATCTTGTGTTTGTTGCAGTGTGTCATTTGATCATTACAAATGGAGTCCATTTAGTATCACAATTACACCAGCCAGGAACAGGTTCTACAAACCAAATCTAGAAAAGACATATCAGTGTTGATAATCATTCTCTGAAATAGCATTTGTCTGCAGGTATATAGTCCCATTGTCTTCTTGCTTTGTTTTATTACTAAAACTACTTGGTCCCTGCCGCATGCTATGACATCTGCGGGTAGGGGTGGCCCACATGATTTTTCTACCCACAACATTGTACCCGGTACCATGCGGTCTGATGAGCCAAAACCGCAGTCCCCACAAGTAATTTACACTGTAGGGAGCTCCCCCTTTCTGATCATGGACAATTTAACAGGCATGACAATCAGTTGGGCTATCCTGTCTCCCTTATGAATAAGTAGCATTTGGTCTCTGCTGTTCATTAGAATTACTTTAAGTTCTCCTTGGTAATCAGCATCTGTTATTCCTCCCAGTACTTGGATGCCCTTCAATGCTAATCCAGATCTAGGGGCAATCAATCCCATGTGTTCTGGTGGAATCTGTAATCCATTCCCACTTTCAATGTATTATACCTCTTGGTTCTAACCTGATTTAATTAAAAGCATGCAAGTCTACCCCTGCAGATCCTGGGGTTGCGCGGTATGGCGCTAAAGCACCTACCATTATCTCCCAGAATAACAGAGTCTCGGGAGGATAGATCAGCGTCAACGTGCTCGCCTTGGAAGCAAGACAACATGGAGCCACACAGGTTCGATCCCCGGGTCTGCACTTAGAAACGTCTGGGTATTATAAATAACCTATCATATCATCATATCTTCAGCTGAATTAGCTTACATCTGCAATGCAGGTGTCAACATTCGCATCAAGGTTGTCTCCTTCTCAGTCAATGGTCTATAATTCAAAATGTGCACAGCATCAAACACATGATCACGCCAGACTGCCATTGTCTGATTTGCACAATAGTTCTTTCAACAAACCATGTATGCGTTCAATCAAACCTGCCGCTTCTGGGTGATATGCTACATGATAGAGCCATTCAATATCCTTTTCCTAACAATATTCCTGAATCAACTTGCCTTTAAAGTGCGAGCAATTGCCACTTTGAATTTCCTAGGGCACACCGTAATACAACGTAATATGATCTAATAATTTAAGGATGTTCAGTTGTGTGGCTCTCTTACATGGTAGCATCATCAGACATACGGAATATGTGTCCACAATGGTACATGCTTACTGACAAACTTTACTGGTTGGCATAGGACTGATATAATTGATTTGCCAGATTTGAGCAGGCAACTTGCCTCTTCATAAAGTGCCATGGCCAATATGAGGGGTGGGTCTATGCTGCTGATGCTGACACACAGGACATTGTAAAATGATTGTTTTCTTTTTTTTTAATATCTTTTTATTAGCCTGTCAACAAATACATTTCATTTCAATATGATATAAGGGTTTCTAGTTTTTAGTAGAAACATAAAGACTTTGTTTAACTACATTTCAATAAGTATATAATTCGAAGCATACATTAGAAATCCAACGCACCCCCCTGAGACATACTAAATCACTTTCAGTGTATGCAAACAAACATTTTCAAAAAAATATAACCACCACTCCTATCAGAATTCATACACAGACACAAGACTCCTGATAGACCAACACCAAACCAATACACTAATAAAAAGAGCAAAGAAGAAAGAGATGAAAAAGCTGAAAGAAAAGAGAAAGAGGGAAGAGAAAAAGAAAGAAAATTCCCACTCCTCAATATCAACCACATCTTAGATAATCAGCCATATAAGGCACTGAATGGCCCCCATATCGAAATGTATTCCTCCTCCTTCTCTTTTGCCTTGAATGATATTTTTTCATAATTAGACAGGGTCTGCAACTCCATTAACCAGTCCTCCACTGAGGGTTTCTTCCTGGTTTTCCAAACCCGAAGAATCAGTCTCAGCGCAACTAACAGAACTTTATCTATCCAATTGTTGTATTTCATAGAATTTGTGCATCTTCCTCTATGTAGAAGAAGGATTATATTAACTGCCGATCTCTGTAAAATTACTCTTAGAGTCATTTCAACTCTATCAATCACCTCATTCCAAAAGCTACGAACTCTCGGACAACTCCAAAAAAGGTGCAACAAGGTACCCCTATCTTCCCCACACCCCCGGCATAAATCATCCATTTGCAATTTCAATTTATACATCTTAACTGGTGTCCAGTATACCCTACCTATTATTTTCTGTCTGATCATACGTAGATTTAAGACCACTCCCAGGTTGGCACTCACTCTAAGTATGTCCCTCCAATCCTTATCTGTAAAGTCTATATTCATATCCACTGACCATACCTCTCTCAATTTTTTCCAAGCCTCAACATGTCTATTTTCCAATTGCATAAAGTTCATATGTGTACGAGCATTATACTCTTTTCCCAAAAGTAGCTGACACTAATCCGGTTTAGCTCCCATGGAATCATTGAACATGCTTTTCCGAAGATTAATTAATGAGACTAGATCCACATATCTGTTTCTTTCTCTTGCATTCAGACCATATGTTCTCTGAATCTCCTCAAATGACAGCAAATGGTCTCCATGAAGTATATCTCCTAAAGTGAAAATACCCCTCTTAATCCAACTTTGCCAATTAAGGCATCTATTGTTGAGTTTCAGCATCTCATTATACCACAGTGAAGCATCTTCATTAAATCCATACGACTGTTTATTCTCTCTAAACAACATCCAAAAATGTGTCTAGTAGCCATTATTGATTTTAGCTTCAGTCTATTGGTCAACAATTTCCCCATAGTATAGAGACTCTTTAAATGATACGGACTGCAGATATCCTTTTCCATGCGCAACCAAAGAGGTCCTTTAAAATCATCATCTCTATAATAATAAGAGCCTGTTTTAAGCAAGAATGCCTTACAGTATTTTTGTAAGTCTGGATAGCCAAATCCTCCCTCATCAACCTTCTGCATCAATATATAACTTGGGATTCGTGGTCTTTTATCCAAACCCCATAAAACACTTTGGAAAACCTTATCAACCTGCATAATCTGCTTTTTACTGATCAAAAATGGAATCGACTGAATAATATACAGTACTTTTGATAATAAAACCATCTTAATGATGCTGATTTTTGCCCACAAAGGAAATTTAAATCTTTCCCATCTTCTTATAGAGTAAGACATTTTGTCTAATAGTTTATCAATGTTGTGTTGCACAATTTTGTTTAAATCACCAATAATATAAATACCAAGATATTTAACAACCTCAGGGGACCATTTACAATTCCACATATTCAGAATTTCTCTATTATGTACTTTTGATAGCGGGAAAATCTCAGTCTTGTCCCAATTCACTTTATGTCCAGATAACCTACCTACTTCCGCAAACATCTGTTTCAAGAATAACCCACAAACATCCGGGTTTGACAACAGGACTACGATATCATCTGCATAGGATAACATTTTAACCTTGATTTTCCCAACACACAATCCCTTAATTTTTTCACATTGCCAAATATAATTGTCAAGGAGTTCCCCCCTTCTCACCTGAATCCGTTCTTTACCGGTGTTCTTGGAGGCTGCCTTCTTTCGGATGGATCGGGTTTTGAAGAAGGCGGCCCGTGTCTTGCCGAATCCAGAATACGTTTGTTTTCTGGGAGGTCGAATCCAGGAATCCAGGAGGAAGAAGAAGGGGGGGTTCCAAGGAAGGGATAGCGCAGTAGAAAGGAAAAGAACCGTGAGCTACGGAGCACACGTCTGGTCTCTAATCGCTATAGCATTGAGACGCGCAGAGCCGCGGAAGGCGTGGTCTAGAAATAGAGAAGGGTTACGTCCAACCATGGAGTGAGAAGGGAATGCGTTGGACGGCCATATTGGAGGTATTAGTTGTTTAAGTCCGTTGTGACAAGGACCATGAGGCCCAAAAGGGGCGCACCCAGCGATTCATGACAATAAGCAGCTAATCGTTCAAGTGCCAGTTCAAATACAAACGGAGATAGAGGGCATCCTTGTCTCGTTCCTTTAGTAAGTGGAAAACCTCAGCAATCAAACCATTCACAGACACTCTTGCTTTGATCTCATGATTAATACATTTAATCATGCCCATAAAAGTTGGCCCAAAACCCATCCTCAACAAGGTATACTCTAAAAATCGCCAATTGACCCTATCAAGCACTTTTTCTGCGTCAAAAAACCCTATGATTCCTTTTGAGTCCTTATTATAATGCTTCCCAAAAACATTCAATACCGTCCTGATGTTATCATATCCATACCTCCCTGGGATTAAACCCACTTGGGATTCATCCACTAAATCCTCCATATTTACCATAAGCCTATTTGTCCATATTCTTGTAAATATCTTAAAGTCCACATTTAGTAATGAAATTGGTCTATAGCTCCCACATTTTTGTGATCCTTACCAGATTTTGGAATAACAATAATAACGGCGTCTGTCATTGATGCACATATAGTTCCTGTCATTAAATAAATCATTAGAAAGTGTACATAGAATTGGCGACAGCTGACCAGCAAATTTCTTATAAAATTCTGAGATGATTGTTATGTTCACCTGGTATCCACAGGGACGCCACCCAGCTGGGTTACTCGCTGGTATGCTTCTCAGCTTTGCCCTGATGTGGTCTGCGGGGAAGGTTCTGCCTGAAAATACAGGAGGACTGTGTTCAAGACTGACCGACTGGGGTAAGTATCCTCCCTCCACCCCCGTATGCTTTCAGTCCCTCTGGCGCCCTCTCCTCACCTTGTGGTAGAATTAGGCATGCTCTCCATCCTGCCTTCTATGTAGGGGCGCGTTGTCTTTCATGGGCGAGTGCGGTCCAGTTACTTCACTGACGCCGGCCCGTTTGATATTGTTCAGGTAGGTCTTATTGCTGTTCTTTAGTTTTGTTGCTATCCTGCATGCCTTTCTTTGTTTAAAATGTCTCTTTTTTCTCCCTTCAGTATGCAGAGCTTCAGCGCGGCGAACTGGCTTGGTTGAGCCCCGCTGGTAAATGATGGCGCATTAAGAGCGCTATGATGCGCTATGCGCAGAGCTGCAAAGTCTTGCCTTTTCTAACCTGTGTTTTCCTTCCTTGTAGGTCGCAGTGTTCTTCGGCGCGAGTGGAATGTCCGGAGTGGTGCCAGCCGAGAGGCGACCAGCCAGGTAAGCCTTTTGAGCAGGTAGTAATTTGTAAATGTCTCTACAGCTTTCTTTAATGTTGCCTCTATCTTCCTCTTTCAGGTTGTTCTGTCCGGGAGGCGTGCAGATTCGAGGAAGCTGTTCTCAGTAGCTGCGAGTGTTTAAAGATGAAGACTGCAGTTAAGATGCTGCTGCTAATGATGTTCCTTTTGTCTCCTTGCAGGTTCTGCTTCTCCGAGGTTCGAGGGAATAGCTGGACACGGTGTGCGTCACTTTGCAAGCTGCAAAGTAACACGAAGCATGTTCTGCAGTCAGGGTGTGGTTTATATAGCCCAGGTAAAGTAGTACCAGGGAAAATAGTTCCAGGCCTGCCACACCCAAAACACTAGACCGCATAGCTTGGTTCTTAGGAACCAAGCTATGTGAATGCCTCCATGTTGGCTGACAATGCAATAAAGTAGTTCCCAAGCACATTGTTGTTCATCGTGTATGAGCCTGGCGCCATAGGCGCCAGGACTGGCCCCATGAGGGCTTTTGAAGAGGATGCCAGGCTCTAGAGGCCTAAGTCCTGACTCCACCTGGCCAATGGGTTTGCCAGAGGGGGTTTTGGGCGAGGGTTGTGACAATGATCCCATCAGGCCCGGCGATTTCCCGTCTTTCAATTGTAAGATAGCAATATTAACTTCTACTACATCTATCATAGATTCAAGTAACACATTTTTATCCCCTTTCAATTTAGTAAGATTTACTTTATCAAACAAAGTCTGCAGATCCATATCATTAGGGTGTGAATCCTCTTTATATAACTTCTTATAATAAGATCTAAATGTTTTACAAATGTCTGCACTCCTGTGGAACGACTCCCCTTCATCATTTTCAATGGTAGAGATACACGTATTGGTCATTACACCTTTAAGCTTATTGGCCAATATTTTACCATTTTTGTCACCAAATTCCCAAAATAATAGCTTTGCAAAAAACCAATGCTTTCCCTGCATGTGTCTGCTCTAGATTTCTCAAGTCTTCCTCTAGTTTTTTTAATTTAGATTTTTTGAATTCCGATTCAGCTTGTGTACAACATTTTTGTAGTTCCATCACCTCTTTTTCTAGTTGCTCGACACTTTCTTTTTTCCTTTTTTTTGCATGTGAGGCTCTGCAAACCATTTCACCCCTCAACACTGCCTTAAAGCAATCCCATACTATCTTAACATTTGACGTGCCAACATTTTCCATACAATATCTCTTAATTCAATCATCTAAATCCTTACCTATTATTGAATCTTTAAGGGCATTCACTTGCATTCTCCACCTGTTATTTTTCCTACCCATATTAGCCAAACTAATGTTTAGGTCTATTAACGCATGGTCTGAGATAATCCTCTCTTTAATACTAAAACAGAGTGCCTGATCAACCAATTTGTCACTTATTAAGAAGAAATCTATACGTGAATACGAATTATGAACCAATGAGTAAAATGAGTATTCTCTATCTGTTTGATGTAGCACCCTCCAGATATCTACAAGATTGTACTTAGACGCAGATCGTTTCAATTCTGCACTAATTCTATCACCATTGTACCTGCAGTCTGTTCTCCTGTCCATTTTACTATCCATTGCTAAATTAAAATCACCGCCCAAAATTATATCTTCTCCCTCCATTTCATCCAAAAGACTTTCTATCGTTCTAAAAAAGTTTAAAGTTGGTGTGCATGGAGCATATACTGTCCCAACAGTAATTTTCCTCCCATTATATACCACATCAATTAATAGAATACGTCCCTCTTCATCTTTCACTGCCTTTTCAATTTTAATTGGTAATCGCTTCTAAACAATATGCTAACTCCTCTAGATTTAGAGTCATAGTAATTTGAAACCACTTGTGGATAGCTACGATTAGTCAAATATTCCCCAATTTGTTCATTTAGATGTGCCTCTTGAAGAAATACCACATCACCTCTACTCCTCCAAATTCGTGCCAAAACTTTCCGCCATTTGATCACACATCCAATGCCCTTCACATTCCACGAAACAAAGTTTAACGGATTAATATCTCACTATACAAGTACTGCAATTTTTATCTGCCAAAATAAATTATGCGCAAACATCTTCAGAAACCATCGTGAGATAGAAGCAAAGATAAAAGTATTCAACAAGGAGTGGGAAATGAAAGTAATGTGAAAAGAAAAAGAAAAAGGAGAGAAAAACAAAACGAAAAACATTACACCCACACACATAAAAAGAACAACAAACACATAAAATTATTTATCCAATCCAAAAGTCCACAACCATCAGACTTATAGTAAGCAGATGTATATACCTCCAAACCATTCTAAACTATTCTCACCAGTCACCCCAGACCATATTCAACACATTATATTTCAATTCCTTTCCTTACTTCAAAACAAAAATTACTTAACTCTACCCCAATTTAAGTATTTATCCCCAAAAACAAATAAAAAACTCTTATTACCCATAGTAATTGTTCAATATTTATTTTATTTTTATTTTATTTTGCATTTGTAAAGCGCACTGCAGCCCACGGGCATAGAGGCGCTATCAAGGATACTTAAGAAGGCTTGCTTGAGGGTTACAATAAGCGGCCCAGAAAAACTTTGCTTGGTTGGTACGATACAGCGAAACAGTCTTATACATAGAATGTAAGGTGTGATATTTAATATTCAGAGATGGAGCATGTGTCAGGAATCGTACATGGGTGAGCCCTCTAGACAAAGAGCCTAGTTTTTAATGCCTTGCGGAAGGCAGAATGGGATTCGATTGATCTGATCTCGTTTGGGAGGTTGTTCCAGAGAGAGGCTGCCATTGATGGGAAGCTCGAGCCCCCAGCACGCACTCTGCGCGTGTGAGGAGTCAGGATGCGGTTGGCATAAGTGGCCCTGGTGGGTCTGGAAGCTGTTTGTTTGTGGATCCTTTGTTCGAGATAGGGGGGTGCGAGTCCGTGAAGACATTTATGTGTTAGGGCAAGGGTTTTGAAGACCACCCTTTCTTTGATGGGTAGCCAGTGTGCCTCTCTCCTAGCCAATGAGATATGTTCTCTGCGTAAAATGCCAGTTGCAGCTCCTAAGGCATTGTTCTGGGCAATCTGGAGTTTAGCAAGGTTTCTTTGAGAGGTACCGATGAAGAGGGCATTGCAATAGTCAAGTCTGGAGCCAATGATAGCTCTGGCTATGGTGATGCAGTTCTGTTTGGTGAGGAATGGCCTGATAGCATTAATCAGTTTGGAGTGGTATGCTGCTAAGGAAGCTATAGCATTAACCTGCCTGTCCATGGTCATGGTAGGTTCTAGGTATACGCCCAAGGTCTTGATGGTTTGTGATACAGCGATGGAGGTGTTGTCTATATTGAAGGCCTGATACTCTTTGTCAAGTTTGCTCAGTGTGAAGGGGGACCCGATCAGAAGGAGTTCAGTCTTTTCACTGTTTAGACAGAGCCGATTGTCTGCCATCCAGGATTGAATGGTGGAGTAGATGAGGTTGAGGGTATCCGCATCAGTGCGATAATCCCCTGATAGCGGTATGAGCACCTGGGTGTCATCTGCATAGTTGGTATATGAGATGCCCAGTGGGTCCAGAATGCGGAACAGAGGTCTGGTGTAGAGGTTATATAGAGTAGGAGCAATGCAGGAGCCTTGGGGGACTCCACATTTGATCAGACTAGGTGTGGCATTGGAGGATTCTGAGAAAACCTTCATGACTCTCTCCTGCAGGAACGAGTTAATCCAAGCGCAAGCCTTTGGGGAGAAGTTAGCAGTGGTTGCGAGGTGATGGCATAGGGTTTTGTGCTCTACCAAATCAAAGGCCGCGGAGAGGTCTCGGAGCAAAAGGAGCGCCGGTTTGCCTGCATCTCTAAACCCTCCAAATCGCCCTCCTCAGCCTCTGTGTCCACAGAGGAAATCTTGGTGTGTTCGTCTGCAACAGAGTTGAACCAGCGTTCTAATGAATCAATAGTACAGTGTGCATCCACAGGATACACTGTTACCTCGCTTTGTGATAGCATTTCCCAGATATCTTGCCCCAGTTTCTTTCACCACAATTCTTAGGAATTAATTTTTCCACCCATTCTTTTGACATGTCGGTAGCCACACAGCTAGCCCATTGGCCACTAACCATGAATCTGTGTACAAATGACATTGACCAGGTATTTCTTGTTTCAAAGCTTGATATACTGCATAAAGTTCTGAAAACTGGCTGCTCTTTCCTTTACATTACCTGACGTGGTTAGGATCTTTTTTGGCTTGGGATTCTACAACACAAATTTCCAATAATGCTCAGCTCATGCATAACGGGCTGAGCTGTCGGTGAACCAGGCATGTTCTGTCGGTGAACCAGGCATGTTCTGTCAGTTCTACCATCAAATCCCCATAAGGTATTCCCCATTTCACTGGAGACTCATGTACTTCTGTCACTTCCTACGGTATGTAGACTATGGTTGGTATATTAGCCACTTGCTCATGTAGTTTCGCAACCCCACCCTTTCCTGATGTTGCTCACTCGTGGATATACCATTTCCACTTGATTATACTGGCTTCTTGAGCATGCTGTATCCTTTGTTTCTTAGGAGAGCTCAACACCCATTGCATAATCCAAATTTCGGGCCTGATCAGTACATCACAACCCACTGTCATTTGCCCAGTATCAACAGGAGCCCAATAACATGCTAACAATTGTTTCTCAAATGGAGTGTACCTATCACCAGCTTGGGTACAAAATCCCAAAGAAACCCACTTTTATGTCTTGCTTTTGCCATAGGCTCCAGTTAGCATAATTGTCTCCTGACTTCAAAGGCCAAAAATAGAGCACACGCTGCACTGGGTCTTTTGCCAAATCAAACGCTCTCTGCTGCTCCTCGCCCCACTCAAACTCATACTTCTTCCGTGTTGCTTTGCAAAGTGGGGTAAATAATTGCCCTAAATTTGGTATATGCTGTCTCCAAAATCCAAACAGCCCTACAAACTGTTGAGTCTGTTTCTTGCTCACTGGAGTGGTAAATTCAAGTATCTTTTGTCTGGCTTTCAGCAACATCTCTCGATGACCATTATGCCACTGAATTCCCCAAAATACTACAGTCTCGGTTGGCTCTGGAATTTCGTTAGGGTTAATCTCTCACCCTTCTTCTTCAAAGCATCAATGATTACTTCTAACTGATTTCGCACACTTTGCTCATTGTTGCCCTGAATCACAATATCATCAATATAATGTGAGATCTGTATATCAGATTTACATAGTATCTTATCTAAATGTTCTGCCACCAGCCGGTGGCAGAGGGTTGGGCTATGCAAATACCCCATAGGCAATCTCGTAAAGGTATACTGACACCCACCCCAGGAAAATGAAAACTGCTCCTGGCACTCTTCAGCAATTGGCACAGAGAAAAAGGCGTTCGCCAAATCTAATACAACATAGCAGGTTCCCTCAAACTTTTGTATTTTCTCAATCAAGGTGGTAGCGTCTGGGACTTCAGGGACTAAAGGAGGAGTGTATTTGTTCAATTCTCCATAATCCACCGTCATTCTCTAGCTCCCATCCCCCTTTTTCACAGTACTAAGTGAAGAAATTGATTTGTAAAAATGGATTTATTCAAAGACAGATTTAGAAAGACCGCTCGGACAGCAGTCGTTTCCAAATTTCCAACTGTCAGCACTTGCAGTGCACATGAGTGCGTGCAGGGGCTGACAGGCATGCCGGAGTCAGAAGAGGGAAGTCACTGGGGCCCAGGTAAGTGTTTTGTTTTTGTGTGTGTCTGGGTGTGTGCATGTGTGTGTGTTTAGGGAGGGGGCAGGGAGTGGGTAAATGTAAGTGTGTGCGTGTCTGAATGCATGCATAAATAAAAATATCATATCAAGTCTGTGAAGAGAAAGGCGTTTGGTGGGGAAGGGTGGAGGAAAGAGAGATAAGGGGGGTTTGGTGTGCGAAACCCCCGATTGACAAAAACTGCCAGTGTGTGAGGGAGGAGGGAAAGTGGGGTGGGGGAAGGAAGGGGTGGTGGGTTGGGTATCATATAATGTGATATTATGGCATATTGAGTACCGAACATAATCGACCCAAAAAAAGTATTTTTTGTGTTCGGTCTTCAATATGCGGTAATATGACATAGAACTCTTTTTCACAGGCCAGACCGGATTATTCCAAGCAGTAGTAACAGGGCGTAATACTCCTGTCTCTACATATTCTTGAATGGTGTCTGAAATTTGCTTAAAACCCCTGGGACTGCGATATTGCTTCATAAACACGCGATTCCGGGCCAACGTGCACTGGAGGGATTTTCAATTTACCTACAATTCCAGGTGTACAAGTCAATGCCTTCACTCCAAACTGATACGTGTTACCTCCCAGTTCTTAAGTCAATCCATCCAGAATGTCAAAACCAATTATATACTCAGGTATCAGGACAATCAACACTTGATATTTCTGCTTTTTCCAATTGCCTATCTTCATCTCCACTCCTGTCTGTACTGTGGGTGTTTCCTTCCCCTCACCAGCCCAGTAATGGTAAAGTGTCGACCTTTAAATCTTGAAGGATTTCCATGAATCAATGAGGCCTCCACACCGGTTTCTATCAAAGCTTGTACCTCTTGTGTGCTTTCAGGCTTCCAAAATATTATAACATTAACACAAGATTGTCTGTCAACTTTTATACAAGCAGATGCTGCTGGGGCTTGGCCATGATCCTAGTCAAATTCAGAATATGTGTATCCAGACTCAGCCTCTAATATTGCACTGACTGTTTTTCTTAACTCAGCATATGTTGGCTGATACTGGGAAGGGATCCCCATGGACCCTTGTGCCGGCTCCTCCTCAGGTGGCGCTGAAGGTCAAGTGTCCCTTTTTTGCTTGGTCATCACCTGTCTCTTAACTTGTTTATAGCGCTCCTTCCCAGAAAGTCCTCTCTTTTTGTATAACTCATACATCTACCTGGTTTCAATACCATCAATCTCCTCATGTGGAACACCATCTTTCAACAATGTCAAAAACATATCCTTTCTTGACACTTGGGAGTCTCTACTATCTTGTCTCCTGCCCTCTGTTCTTCTCTCACTGCGCCCCTCTCTCTCTCGGTCTATCCTCACCTTTATCCCATTCACCCAGATCGGACAATTGGTGAATTGCATCCACCACCACATCAGTTGGCTTCCCAGTCATAGCCACTAACAAAGTCATAATGACACTCATATATGCATGTGGGGGAATTCTTATAACTATATTTCTGGTTGACACTGACAGTGGGACTACCCCCATATGTACCGGTTCATCTACATGAATTGCTTCCTTCATAGCATGTTCTCGAATTTTCTGAATTGCCTCTTTTAAAGTATACCACTTCTTTTCCTCACTGGGCCAGTCTGTAGTAATAGGATATTTGTGGTTATACCCTTGGGCCGCTAGGTGCAACAGAGACACCTGTAAAGCTTGGCCATTCGCATCTGGAGGAGGCCCAGCTTCAATGCTTCTTGTATATTGGTGTCATTGGATAAAGGTAGAAAGCAAAGCGTGGGGAATCTGTGGAGTCTACCAACAGGCACCCAGCACCCCATCGAAAGTTCACACCATCCAGGTGACTAAGGGCTCTCCTGACTTATGCCTGAACCAAGTAATAATCTCACCAACCTGCTGTTCTATGTAACCTTCTAATTAAGTCAAATTCAAAACTCCTCCATTCCCCTGGGTTTTGGGGATAGGTGCCAACCCTATGCCTTGGAGCGACTGTCTTTTTGTCATGTTTCAATTCAGATTCTGCTTCCACCCCTGGGCTACACTCTGAGTCAGTGGAATTCCAAATATAACCGTCCCATTTATCTGGGTCCCAATCCACCCCTGTATTGGCAATTACAGCAGCAACATTCCTTGTGTTTATGTTATCTCACCTTTTTCTGTATTTATATCGAGCAACCCTAACAGCTGCCCTTTCACCAGCTTCTTGATATTTATTTGCTTTATCATGCCAGATTTTCAATTGTAATTGCTGCATCAGTGAAATGTGTTTCTCAGCAGCCAACCCTTTCTCCAAATGCAAAATATCTTCACTTAATTCAGCATTTCTCGGGTGAATTTTTCTAAAAGCATGCAATAAAATCCACCCCTGTCTTCCTAGCATGGCGAATTCCTTTCCCTTCTCCACTGAAACCTGATGTAAACAAGACACAACCTAGGCGAGTTCTGCCTCACCTAGACTTTCATCTCACGGCTCGCTCAGCCCAGCACTGCATGCCCATTCTTATGCTAATTTATAATATGGGTTCTTCGCCCAGCAAGGAATCATAACACTACAGAAATCTTCGACCGCGGAAACCCCTTATCTTTTTCTTAATCAAGGTATTCATATTTACAATAATTCACCATGATATATTCACAGTATCTTATTCACAGCAACCTGAATGCAGTCACGCAAAACACAGACGCAAAACGCTCATCAAAATAGCCTGCCTCCCACAACAAAGAGAGACAAAAGAAAATCGCTTTCAACATAAATTCTCACCCACTAGCGTTTCAGCACAGATCCCTAAATTCTTGGAATTCCACATCACAAGGCAATCCTGCTCACAGCATCATATGTTTTGCTTCAAAAGTGCAAAGAAAATATTTCACAGCCCAAGCACAAAAAATTGAAGAAAACCTAAACACTGAAGGGCAATTATGTACACAAACACTCAGCTAAACTTAAAATGGCTCTTTGTGACCCGTTATTCACAGAAAACATATCTGAATGAATAAATGCAGTAAAAATAACAAAAGAATGTTTAATTACTACACATATAAGGAAGGTCAAAGGTTTTAAAATACTTCACCGTTGAAGCAATCGCAAAAGAAATCCTCATCTCACCAGGAATGCACTGCAAAGCCCCAAAATAGGCAGCCAGAAAGATCCATGCATCAACTGGCATGAAAGCAGTGTGTCCACTATTCCATAGGACCTTTCTGCGTAAACGTTTCAGTACCCCTCTTTTTATGCCTCCCACAAATGCATAATGCCATTTTCCAGAATTTTCTGGCTTTCAAAGTCTCTACCTGTGGACAGTTCCAATGGGACCCTGGCCGGAGTAACTCATGGTGACTCCAAGAGGCAAAACACTTCCCTGTCTCTTGAAAGCACAAAACAGCTACATAACTTTTCCTCAGCTTTACAAGATTCCCTCGCATTGTTTTCAAATACCAGCTGACACCTTCTTCAAAACAGTCCTTGAAACAATGCAGAAGAAGAAAACATGATTGCCAGTGAAATAGTACAAAGCGCCTTACGAGTTCACATCAAATGCAGCTTTCACTGAAGCCTGAAGAAAATGTCTATTATGGCTCTGGGAGCACCCACAATGCACAGACGCCATGTTTTAGTCAAAAGCATTACACAATGTCATAAATGTGCACACCCAATTCTAATCCATATAGGATATCCACATGTTAGCCAATCACCAAACCAGAAGTTGTCTTTACCTCATAGTACCTTAAACACTACTCCATTATTCATACATAACGATAAAAAATATCCTGACACTAGCTTAATACATCGCCTGACAAAGTCAATTAATAGACCCCCTTTTCATTGCACTTCCTTTGTTAAAAACCACTGAATCTTAAATTCCATTAACAAAAATTGCCAATCTAATCGCCCCCAAAAGTGACCTCCACTGTAAAAAAAACATTATTATCCATATATTTCGTGAAAGCTTTAATAGCAATAAGAAATCCAATTTGTTCTGGCTCTCGAGCAGTATTTAGATACTGTTGGGGCTGGGCCCCAGCTCACTTAAAGCCCAACTTGAACAAAACATGTTTTAAAAATGTTTTCATAACCATCCTAATGCTCACTCCACTAGCAAGGTCAGTCAAAAAATCACTTTGCTCACTATATACAATATTTTGCTTCATCCTGATATAGATAAGAATTGAAAAACCTCTGCTCTGTCTTATCCAACAATCTGCACTAGTCATATAAACACACAGCTATCTTCTATAACCTTATTCTTTCCTATATATTCTAGTCCAAATCTCATGCTTTCCCAATCTATTTTCCCTGCGCTCACCTTATGTGCCTCAGATCACATCACTAAAAGGATTCATCCTCTTTAATTAGCTTACATCATAGCCCTCTTCTCTTCTGCTGCTCAAATCACATTTTATAAGCACACTGTACCTTATGCCAGCCATTCCCTATCTTGACAAAGATCCAAAAATCCCACCTTTTCCAAAATCCCCCTCTTTGTCCTCCCCTTCTTTGTACTCCTACCGTTGTATGTTCTTCTTCCTTCCCCAAACCACCTTTCCACTTGCCATGTCACCTTCACATGTAAGGTTACCAACCAGTGATTGCCAGCACAATGCATCTTCTTTACTTTGCATATAGCACTTTTAATGCCATACTTTCCGCTAATGTATGCATGCTTGCTTCTTTTGCCGTTGCTGTACGATCAAGATTGGCAATTTACATGAAAAAACTCTTCTCTTCCTATATCCAAATGCCTATGTGTATTGTTTCTTTAATATCTTTACCACTCCAAAACATGGCTTCTCAGGGGGTTGGCCCATATAGCATGCTTCAATTACCTACCAGAATATTCAACATCATGTCCTTTTGCTTACATCATTTTATCTCAAGACATATGTAGAAAGATCAGCTGCATGTACTCTTGCTTACTAAACTAGATTCAGTTTGCCTGCTTCAATATTCCCCTCCCTGTTCCCCCGCTGCTCGGTGCACACTGCTTGTCTTTGGCTCTTTGTTTCTCTTTGTTTCTCTTTATCTGTTCCCTTTTTTTGCCCTTTGTACATACGTGAGGGTTTTACTCTCTGCGGTACAGCAGATCACTCTGTTAAAGCACAAAAAAACACATATATCAGACAGACAGTCACAGCGTGAAAGAGAAAGAAAGAAAAAAAGACACACAAGCACAATTTCTGCATTCCTCAGCACACAAGCTGTCTGCATATCAGGGTGCAACCAAAACACACCACATACCACACTCCACCTTCTCTTTAACCTCTGCCCTTAAAGGACAGTCTACTGTTCTCCCACATGCTCCTCAAGCCCAACCCAAATGGCATAACACTCTTTGACAATTTAAACATCACCTCATCAAGTTAAAATCCATTGCCTTTTGTTTCTAAATTCTTCCTGTTATCGTTTCTTTTTTTGTCTTTTCCTTCTTTTCTCTTACCACCAGATATGTGCCCGACCATGGGCATTCACTCCCAAATCAACGCACCATGCCCAATTCAACAACCTTTTATGTGACGCCACAAGTTTACGGCAAAAATCCCAATACTTCAAGCACACTCCGCATTATTACATCCCAAGACACAACACACATGACATAACACACGGCCGTCTTCCTGCCTCTCAAATCAAAGGGAATACCAAAATCATGTGGTTCTTCTTCTATACCGCTGCATATAGGAATACATCTTCATGAGATAAACTAAAAAATACCTTCCACGACCTAAGTGAGCTATGCTACCGCCTATGCACAGGTATCATACATAAATCATCGGTAAACCAAGCTTAACTGCCTAGAAAGCAGGTATCCTTTTTTGTCTTTTTCTTTTTCATCCACAAACTAAGCTTAACTGCCTGGATAACAGGTATACTTTTTTCTTTTTTTACTTTTTTCATCCATAACCTAGCAAAAGCGCCTGGAAACAAGGATCCTTCACAGTAACACAAAACAAATCACAAACAATTACTCATTCCCAATATTTGTCCGATTTCTGGACCTATACTTACAACTCTGGGATCCGCTGAAGCCCTAAGGCGCCGTAACTCCCTCAGCCTGCCACTCCACCTTCTGATCTTGTGGAGGTCCCACTTGGAGTGGGCAGGAATGCAGGGGAGACAGCATTTTTGCCCAAGGCATTAGTGACCATCTTCTTGCTACCATTTGAGATTAAGGAAGAGGGGCTGGACCAGAGAAAGTCTTCCGCACTCAGATACAGTTGAGTCCAGAAATGTGACAAATCTTTTAGTTTATTAAAATCTGCTGCAACAGGGCTTGAGAAGCAGATATTGCATAATTCCCAACACTCTCTCTCACAGTAACAGGCCTGTCATGGGGGTTTTAAACCCCAGTGACATCACAAAGAAAAGATACATTCTAAATCTTCAGATGAGATGAGATTAGGTGAACAGTATAGATAGACATACATTCTATAGGGGATAGATGATCTAATTGGTATGCCCATATCGGGCAATTCCACCTGGGACCACCTACAAGATGTTGCAAATACAAGCATGCCAGACTGGCACATTTCTCTTGGCCTTTGCAACAAAGTGTGAACTAGCCTGCATGGTGAGTAAGGATTGGTTATTGCAGTCCTCCTCAGCATGGGAAAGCAAACAGCACATGAGCAAAATGGGACGTTGGGAGGAGGACCCCAAAGTGCTGTCTGTTCCCAATAAGGTTACCACTCTCTGATTCCTCTGGCCATGAGCAAGGACATTCTAGCTTCCAACATCATGCTGTATCATTTTTGTATCTTCTGTCTTCAGTTTGATGGGAACAATGGTCTCTGCCTGGCTCAAATAAATGGGCTTTGTTTCCCAGCTTTAGATCACGTGTGTAGGGACTGTAAACTTGAGTTTCTCTGCTTGCGTTTATGATAATGTTCAGCTTCTTGCCATTGCAGGTGTTCTATCTTTTCTGCTGACTCAAAGCGTTCTCTCTCTTGGTGTCCTTGGCAAAGCTGTACACAATAGCTGCACTGCCAGCCTGGTCTGTGTTTCTCAGGAATTCCGTGTGTCAGGCCTCTCTCTGTGTTCTTGAGCCTCTCCAGTGTCTTCCATTCAATTCAACGCAGCTGTGGCTTCCATCTTGATTTACATGGCTATTCATGTTAGTTGTGCTTAAGCGTCAGTAAGCAGCTCATGTGTATTCTTCTGTAACTAGCTAAGTGAGTCATAAGTCTGTTCAGAGGGGGAGAAGGTGCATATCGCTCTGCGTCAGACTAGTGCCGAGAGAAGGCGGAGCCATTATTGGCGAAGGTCCCAGACAGATATGGCTCTAGCATGTCCGTGAGATGTTCCTGATCGCTGTCCTCAGTTGCGCGTGTTAACCACGCTGTAGTCAGTGTGCTTGAGAATCAAAGAGAACGGACCCAGCGGGAGTCATCTGGCGGCAACCAGAGTGGAGGAGATTGGTACGCGTGCTCAGGAGCTGGAGCGGGTGTCAAGAAGCAGGAATTACTAGAGGCTCTGTTCCCTTGGTAGGAAGGTCCATGAAGTCTTCAGCATACACGCAACGGCGTGCGTGCAACATAAATTTGTTGTAAGTGTGCTGTTTGTGTTACGGTGACTCTGCTGGCTTGCAGCAGCAGAACCTTCAGGTACACTTCTGTTACGATAGTAAACGATCCTGTCTGATTTCCCCATTGCGTAGAGGTCTATTGGGCGGAGTTCTAAGGTGCATCACTGTCACTGCGGTCCACCATCGAACACTTCCCCCCTTGTTATCAGTCTTGGGTTTTGAGGCTCTGGGGTGTGACTTGTCGACTAGTTACTTCCATGTCCTTTTTCCCTTTACCGCCACTCTAAACTGACCACTCTCATGGGCTCTGTTACCGGAGCAGGAGTTGTGGATTGTGTCGGTGATTTGGTGGTTGTAGTTGTGTACGTACACACTGATTGAATCTTCACATATACAGGCAAATCTGTGCAACTCCTTTTTTATGGATAAAATTGAAAAGATTAAGGTAGATATTGCTAAAACAAAATTCAGGCCCAAAGGGTTGCCTCTTGTGACCCACCCAGTAATCAATGCATAGCCGACCCTAATGACCAAATAGGGCAGAACATTCGACAAACTTTCGATTTTCAACAGGTTGATGAAAAAGACATTCATCAGTAGCTGGACACACTTAAGCCAACAAATGATTCTCTATTTTTTCTCCCTGCCTATGTGGCTAGGCACTTGGCATCAGACCTGATGCCTTTTGTAACCAAATTTGTTAACAAATCCCAGTCTCAGGGGACAGTACCCCTTAGCCTGAAACATGCGATAGTTACTCCTTTATTAAAGAATCTCACTTTGGACTCTGAAATCCTTCAGAACTATCGACCAATAGCTGGCCGCCCTTGGCCCCTAAAAATTCTGGAAAGGGTAGTTACTGGTTAACTGCAGGACTTTGGAGAGAGGGAAATGTTACTGGACAAATTTCAATCCGGTTTCAGACCTAGGTTTGGAACGGAAACTGCCCTTCTGGCGTACAGTATGACCTGCAAAGGGCCACGGATCAGGGTCAACTGTCTCTTTTGGTGATGCTGGACCTGTCCTCTGCCTTAGACATGGCCGACCATATTATCCTTTTGCGTCGACTACAAGAGGTGGAAAGGGTTTTAGAGTATGCTATGCTCTGGTGCGGATCATTTCTGACCAATCATTATCAGCAAGTGGGGTTGGAAGGCTTTTTGGTGGATGCTATCAGATTGATCTGCGGTGTGCCACAGGGGTCATCACTGTCACCATTATCATTTGATCTATACATCCGGCCTCTCCTGGAGATCTTGAGACGTCATGGAATGAATTTTCATTCCTATGCAGATGACACTCAGATCTTCATCAGAGTTTCTAATTTTGATGACGCATTCAGTATATTGGCTCAGTGCCTTGATGAGTTGAGTAGCTGGATGTCCTGCAATCAACTCCAGTTGAACGCAGTTAAAACAGAGCTGATCTTATTTGGACCTAAACATCTCCTAACAGCTGCAAATAAACTAACTATCCCAATATTATTAGGGTCAAATTTGAAATTCATTTCTAAGGTCAAGAAACTAAGCTGCATTTGGCAGGACAATTTAGGCAGTGAAGCTCAAGTTGGAGCAAAGGTTTGTGCGGTACACTTTGTCTTGAGGCTTCTCAGGCAGGTGTTACCCTACATTCCCAGGGAGGATTATGCTATAGTGGTAGGTGCATTAACCAACGGATCCTTGGACTATTGTAACAGCCAGCTGCTTGGTATCCAGCGTAAACAAAAGCAAAGACTGCAAAAAGCTCAGAATGCCGCAGTAAATACTATCTTTGGCTTAGGTAGATGTGCACATGTCTTGCCATCGTGGCATGCGTTACACTGGCTGGCAGTGGAAGATCGGATTAGATTCAAGGTGGCGTGTCTTCTCTTTAAGTGTATTAATGGTCTCACCCCAGAATATTTAAGAGACTTGATTCAACCATATCAATCTTCAACACATTTATGTTCCAATGATCAGCATCTTCGGGTTATCCCCCGCTCTGTATACAGCTCAAGGGGAGACAGAAGATTTGCTGTGTCTGGGCCAAATTTATGGAACTCACTTCCATTGGAAATCAGGATCCTTCATTCATTACCTCAATTTCCGACGGCATTGAAAACTTTTCTATTTAGGTAGGTTCGTATTTCTTTTTTGTGCTGTGTTGCTTGACACCTTGGATTTTGATCCTGCCTCATATCAATGGCTGGGACATCTGCGGTTTGTTCTGTTATGTGCGTGTTACAAGTTCAAAAAATCAAAATAAAAAATCAATCAAAACGTATAAGAGTGTTGGAGTATGAGGACTAATTTGAAATTACGCAAATTAATTTCCCTCTGGCGAGAAAGCTAGCAGCAATACTAACTAGCAATTTGATTTAACTAGCACCATGGAAACCATGCTACCTGTAAGTCATAGATAAAAGAGATGATGTAGTCGAAGAAGAAACAAACCCGAAGTGGCGATGCCACAGAGTTTGCCCTTCAAAGGTTATTTGGCAACATGAACGTCAAGCAAATACACGTAAACTCACTACTTATTTTTCTAAAATAGCAGCACTAAATCCGAAGAAATTAATTGTGCAGCTAAAACTGTGACTGATGAGCTACACGTTTCCTTGAACTGCTTAGGGTTGAAACTGGTTAAAACCCTCATTTCTCCTGCTCTCAGCGATGAGGTGGATATGAGAAACATTGACATGGACGAGAGCTGTGTTGCAACTGGTAACCTAAGTAATACTTCCAAAAGCTGAAGCCTATGGTCATTTTTTTGGTGGACATGCCCACTGACCTGACTAACAAAACACATGGCATTGACTTAATACCTTGCACTATAATGGGCCTGACATTGACAACACGCGCCCTCATTCATTCGCCAGTTTCCCCCCTATGAGTTTACCTAGTAACATTGTCTGTCCTATCGATTTGAATGTGAGCTCTGTAGATGTTCAATTTCTTGTTGCTAATCTCGATAGTTCCTTCCCGACCCTGATTATCCCAGAGCAATCCAATCCATTATTATTGCCACAAGAATCAGGCATCATTTCTGATAATATGGAAGTCATGAAATTTGAAGAATTGGAAAAGAGGTCTGATCTTTCTACTGCTGCTCCTTCACTCCCTCCAATCCCTACAAGCCTCATCCTGGCTATGGGTTTGGACCCTCACTCGGCTGTTCAGTCTCCTGGTGCTGTCCTCCCTTTTACTGACTCACAGATTAATATGGTTTGTAACCAAAGAGCATATTATAAAGACTGGTAGGGGGTATCTGTACTTCCACTCTCTATATGGTAGAGGAGAGGCACAGAGGACCCCAGCCAAGATTCTCTATTATTGGTACGTGGTTGAGCAATCAAGGCCTAGCTTCTCAGGAGGTGATGCAGGCTGGTTCTTAAGTACAGTGTAGTCCCCGAACCCCCACAAAGGAATGTCCACACACTGTATTACTGAAAACACAGTCACTATATAATTAATATTCAAGGGTATGTAAACGATCACAATAACGCACTTTGTACTCGGAAGTCAATAATGATAAATATATACAATTCTAAAGTGGTAACACCAATGTTATCAAATCTCATTACAGTGCATCAACTGTACGGTTAAAATGTCACACAGATTAATAACGAAGAGACCAACAATAGAGATAGGCAGGAACGTAAGAAGGTTGAAACAATAGGCAGAATGCTGACTCCTACCAATAGGCACAGTTCTGTGTAGAGATCCCCCCACCTGGGCAACCTGTAAATAAAGATATATAGCACAAGCCCAGTACATATGTTCAATAGTCTCACTTCTTCCTATTAAGGTTTTACCCCCCCAATGTACCTGGTGAAGTAGAGTTCTCCGACGATGCATCGATCGATCCTTCTTGAGTGACTCCCTTTCAGGCGGGAGCCACAGATCGTCGAGAGGTGTCGGGGAACTTGCCGTTCGGTGTCGGGGAATCGACGGCCCTTCTTGAGTGCCCTCCCTTTAAGGCGGGAGTCACGGGTCGTCGAATGTCCGACGGTGAACAGGTTGAACTACGGCAAGGAAGTGACAGCTTCGTTCCTAGCGGTGCTCGTCGACGACAGAGCGTGGGCATCCTGCAAGGAAGAGGCGTGCGGGGCACCTCGGTGACAATAGTTCTGGAACGCAAAGAGTTGATGAAGAACTGTGGCCCAGCAAGGGCGTCGAGTCGTCGGCATCTCTGTGGTCTTTAGGTGGCGGGAAACCCACCGGTGGATGCTCCTCGGCGCGTCGACTGTCGGGCCTTCTCCAGCGGGAGACAAGCGGGTGGCGATGCAGACGAGAGCGTCCGATGATCAATTGAAGTTCTTAGGCAAACGGGAGCACGGCGGCTCCGGTCGGCGACGGCGGTCGTCGACAGTGGCGGACAACAGTCCAAGTGCTTCTCCTTGGAGTTCTGCAGCAGTCCCCATATCGGGTCGGCATCCTGTCGAAGGTCTGTCTACCAGGGAGCGTTGGCAAAGATCAGCTGTGCACGATGGTCCCTCGTAGCTCGGGAAGAGGGTGCCTTACCAGGTCCTCTCTAGGTCAGTCCTTGGAAACACAGCAGTCTTCAGATTGCGATGGAGAGCAACTGCACTCCTTCTCGTCCAGCGGGGCTTCAAGGTCAAGCGTCAGTTATTCCAGTTACTCGTCGTAGTGGACTTCAGCTTCTGAACACGATTCCTAGCAGTGAGAGGTCCCCAGATATACTGTTGATCTCCCATTCATTCTGCTGGGTCACACTCAAGCATCCAATCACGACTAAGGGCATTCATGCAAGCAGGCAGCCAATCAGGCACACGAGGTATTCAGGCCATTCACTTCTCTCCAGACACTCACAACAAGTTATGTGTATTGGGACAAGTACCGAGCCATTCAACACTCCAAGCTGCATTCATACCGGTTTCGGCCAGGGTTGTCTCAGTCATTGTGTCAACCACCAGATACTAGACACCCACAACACAGAATGCATATTCGTCACACACTCTATTCACCCAGGTCCCACCCACAGGAGGTACCCACAACATACATCATCGGGAAGGCTCCAGCTAGTCTGGCCGGGCCTTCACAACAACACCATATATGGCCTTTCCACCCAACAGTCAGTCAGGGGGAAGGGACAGAGTCAGGGCTTCCCAGGACTTTGGGAAAACAAGGTAATGGGTAATAGAAAGCAAGAGGCCACAGGGGATATCTTGTTTTCCATCAGGAATCAACTGATCCCAATGGCAGGGCCGGGGTATCCCAAAATGGAGGATACTCCGCGCACCTGTTGATTTCAGCATGGAGCTGCAACCAGCCCATACCTTGCTCTGTGGGCCTCCCACAGGTGCCCAAAAACATACACTAGGGGCACAGGGTTGTACCCCCACCCATGGGTGCCATAAGGGTATCCCACAGGTCCGTTCACCAAACCAAAAGAGAGAGAGCTGCACTGCCAGGAGTCCCACATGAACTCCTGCGCGGAAAACACGACAGAACACACAATAAAAAGCAGTAAAGGACAAGTATACGGAGGCCCTGTCCCTCCGATGCATTTCCAGCATCACAGTCGCTCCCCCCAGACTGAGGTGGAGGGTGCCTAATCTCCCACGGGATAGACACCCTCATCCAGACGGTCAACATACCTTCTGGAAAGGCCATCTGCATTATCGTGACTCTTTCCCTGTGCTCTATGGTGAAGTCTAGCCCTTGCAGGCTAATGGACCACCTGAGCAGTTTCGGGTTCTCCCCCTTCATTTGCATAAGCCACTTCAGGGGCTTATGATCCGTTTGGACCTTGAAGGTAGACCCCGTAAGGTAGGGCCTAAAACGCCTAAGGCTCCAAACTATACTAAAACATTCCTTTTCAACAGTAGCCCACCTAAGTTCTCTACCCTTGAGTTGTCTACTGATGAATATGATAGGATGTTCTCTCCCTTTGTCATCTAATTGGGACAAACCAGCTCCAATTCCGGTGTCGCAGGCATCTGTCTGGACGATAAAGGGTCGGCTGTAGTCAGGCGCACAGAACACGGGTACCCGACACAGACTTTCTTTCAAGCCATCAAAGGCCCTCTGACAGTCTTCAGTCCAATTGACCTTCCGAGGCTGTTTGGGTGAAGTCAGAGCTGTCAGTGGGGCAGCTATGGTTCCATAGTCCGCCATGAAACTGCGATAATACCCAGTGAGGCCCAAAAAGGCTCTCACCTGGGTTTGAGTAGTGGGAGTCTCCTAGTCCTGTACATCCTGTACCTTACTGGGGAGAGGTTGGATTTGACCCCCTCCTCATGACCAACATACGTGACTTTCCCCTGAGCTATCTGGTACTTGGTGGCCTTGATAGTGAGGTTAGCCCTTTTTAAGGCCTGCAACACTCTACCCAGATGTGTCAAGTGCTCTTCCCAAGTGGAACTGTAGACGGCAATGTCGTCTAAATAAGCCACACAAAAGGCTTCCAGCCCACTGAGCGCATGATTGACCAATCTCTGGAAGGTGGCAGGGGCATTCTTCAACCCAAAAGGCATGACCCTGAACTGGTAGAGTCCCTCTGGTGTTGAGAACGCTGTCTTTTCCTTGGCATGGTCCGTCACAGCTATTTGCCAATAGCCTGAGGTGAGGTCAAAGGTGCTCACAAATTTGGAAGCACCTATGGTGTCCACGAGCTCATTAGCCCTGGGCAATGGGTGTGCGTCAGTTTTGGTGACGGCATTGACTCCTCGGTAGTCCACACAGAACCTCCAATCCTTGGTACCTGCCTGGGAACTTGCCTTGGGGACAAGGACCACGGGACTACTGGACCAGGGACTGGTTGAGGGTTCAATAACACCCAGATCCAACATCTTGGCGACCTCAGCCTGGATGTGGTTCTTAACCGTATCTGACATTCGGTAGCTCCTGCTCTTGACAGGCACGCTGTCACCAGTGTCAATCTCGTGCTTACACCACGGTATAAGGCCTGGCGTCAGCGAAATCAGAGAAGCATACTGCTGGAGCAAAGTCCTGCAGGCCCTCTGCTGCTCGGTTGTCAAATCTGGAGAGAGCTGCACTCCCTCCACTGAGCCATCCTGAGGGTTGCTATGCAGCAAATCAGGAAGGGGCTCACTATCATCTTCTTCTTGCTCGGAAGCTAGCAAGAGACATGAGACTTCTGCTCGCCTGTGGAAAGGCTTGAGGCTATTGACATGGAATACCTGAGGGGCTACCCCTGGGGCTCCCATGTCAACCAGATAGTTGACCTCGCCCATCTTGGAAATTATCCGGAAGGGTCCAGTCCATTTATCTGCCAATGCCCGAGGCTTGGTAGGCTCCATCACGAGGACCTCCTGTCCCAGAGTCCAATCCACTTGCGATGCTTTAAGGTCATGCCAGTATTTGTTCAATTCCTGGCTGGCCTTGAGATTTGCTGTTGCTTGACCCATCATCTGTGTCATCCTCCGTCTGAGGCCTAAGACATAGTCCCCCACTTGCTTGGCGGGACCGGGAGGGGTGGTTTCCAAACCTTCTCTGATCAAGGCAAGGGGCCCCCTCACGGGATGTCCGAAGAGTAACTCAAAGGGGCTGAAACCAACACCCTCTTGAGGTACCTCTCTGTAAGCAAACAGCAGGCATGGCAGGAGGAGATTCCATTTCCTCCTTAGGGGCTCTTCCAAAGCACCTAGCATGCCCTTGAGAGTTTTATTAAATCTCTCAACCAGATCATTGGTCTGGGGGTGGTAAGAGGTGGAGAACTTGTAGGTTACCCCACATTCTTTCCACATGGTTTTCATGTAACTAGACATGAAGTTGGATCCTCGGTCAGAGACAACCTCCTTGGGGAATCCAACATGGGTGAAAATGCCCAGGAGCGCCCTGGCAACCACCTTGGCAGTAACAGTCCGAAGGGGTATAGCCGCTGGGTACCTGGTGGCATGATCTGCCAAAACCGGGATGAACCGATGTCCACCTGATGTGGGAGGGACAAGGGGACCGACAATGTCGATGCCCACCCTCTCAAATGGTGTGCCAACCACTGGCAATGGCTGAAGTGGGGCAATGCCACTGCCTCCAGTCTTGCCAGACAACTGACAAGTTGGGCAGGTCCTGCATTGGGACTCCACTTCTACTCCCATCCGAAGCCAGTAGAAATGGGCCGAGAGCCTCTGCTTAGTCTTCTTGGTACCAAGATGACCAGCCAAGGGCTCCTCATGCGCCAACTGCAGTAGGAAGGGCCTGTAAACCTGGGGTACCACCAACCTCTTGAGGGCACCAGGTTCAGGCTTAGTGGGCTCACTAACAAGGAGCTCATCCTCCCAATAAATCCGTAAAGTCCTAGGGGCTTCTCCTTGTGCCTGGGACAGGGCCTGTTTCCTCAGACCCTCGAGAGAGGGATTCTCTCTCTGCCCTTTACAGAAGTCTGCCCGGGAGGGTCCCCCTTCAGCTAACAAGCATTGAAGATCGGGATGATCCTCCGGGTTGAGAACCTCTCCCACAGGAGAGTCTTCTGGCTCTTCTCCCACAGGAGTTGAGACGGGGTTTACCACTGGACCCAGCCAGTCCGGAGCATGGATCCCAATGGGTGCTGTAGGAACAGCAGGAAGAGAAGGAGCTCCCTCCACAGAGGTGGCCTTCTTGCTCTTCCTTCGTCTTGCCTTAGGCCGCGCCTTCGGCTCGGGTACCTGACTCACAGCCAGACCCGGTGTCACCTGTGATCTAGTGACCGCAGCAGCAGTCATGGGAAGACCATCCGTGATCAACCCCAACTCTACTAGATCATTACCTAACAGAATGTTAGCAGGGACATTGCCCTGAACCAGGACAGGAAGCTTTGCTGTCTTGTCTCCAATTACGAGTGTGACTCGGGCTACAGGCGATAATTTGGGAGGCCCACCAGCTAACCTGGTGGTTCTCAGAGGAGCATCTACATAGTCCTCTGGCTTGAGCAGGGTTCTGTCCACCACTGTCATGCTTGCCCCAGTGTCTCTGAAACCAGTAGAAGGCTGGCCATTCAGGAGGACACTTCTCAAAAATCTACGGGTGTTCTGTGGGATAGTCACCAGTACTTCCGCGTACTGGTCCCAGGCCCCAAGGGACACTAAGGAAATCTCTACGGGAGCACCAAATGTGATCCCTGTAGAGGAGGGGAGGACAGAGGCCTCCACCTCTGACATGGGGTAAGGGAAAGTCAGGCTGACAGCCTGTACTCCGAGTGCCTTACCTTTACACTTGGAGTCACCCCTTTTGTGATCCAGAGCCCCACAGTCCCAACAAGTGCCGGGAGTGCGGGGTACGGTACTGGAACCACAGGGAGCCTGTTTTGCAGCAGGTGGACCACTACTCTTATTCCCACCCACAGATGACTTATCCCCACTAGATTTTTGGGTTTTAGGAGAGGAGGGTTTAGGTTTATTCGACTGTGACTGCTTTTGGGACTCCTCAGCTTTCTGAGAGGCCCCCTTTTCTTTGTCCTTGTCCTTCCCACTGGAGCCCTTAGGGGACACCCGGTGGGAGACCCACTTGTCAGCCAACCTAGCCAGCTTAAAGGGATCCAAAATGTTCTGGTCAGCAACATACTGACACAGCTCTGGTGAACAGGCTTTGGAAAAATGCTCAAAAAACAACAGGTGGGATAATTCAACAAAAGTTTTCACCTTGTAACCATCAATCCACCCCATCATATTCATGTGCGCAGCACTCACCCAGTCAACCCAAGACACATTCTCTCTTTTCTTAAAATCCCTGAACCTTTTAAGGTACTGGGTAGGCGTCTTGCCAAATTTGGCAATCAAAGCAGATTTCATACACTCATACTGACCCCTTTCTTCCACACTCAGCTTCAGAATACAGTCATATCCAGTTTGAGGCACTCTGCTTAGCAAACACTTAGCCCAATCTCTTTTGTCAACATCATGAATTGCACAAGCCATTTCAAATGCGTCAATCCATTAGAGGATATCAGAACCCTCCGAAAACACACCAACCAAATCCTTCATAAATTTAGTTGCTGGGGACCTGACACTCTCACTGGGTTTCGCTGAGGTCTCCACTCAAGCTTTCTCTAGCTAGATTCTCTGACATTCAGTGTCCTTGTCTTTGAGTTCAAGATCTCTATTCTTGAGTTCAAGATCCCTATTCTTGAGCTCCATGTGTTGAGCCAACTCCTCCTTCTTAAGCACAGCATCTATTTCCAACTTACGATATTCAAAGGCCAATTTCATCCTGAATAACTCAAGCTCCAAGGTATTGCTGGAGTTCGGAACAGAGGCAGCAGGAATGGCGGCATTCCCAGAAACAGATTCAGTAGAAACCCCAGGGGCAGAGTCCTCATTGGTTGCATTCCCCCCTTCATCAAGAGTTTCACCATCGGTCTGGTAGTCCACCAGGGCAGCTATCAGATCAGCCCTAGACTTATCCACAACGTCTAACTCCCTGGCTTCACAAGCACTCTGGAGAGCCTCTAAGCTCATCCGAGTCAATTTACCATTCGCAATAGACTCCATTGCTTGTAATGCAGTTATTTTGTACACACCCAAACCTTAATCTAATAAAGTGCAGATATTTTGTAAGTGGCATGGTTATACACTGATTCTTAAAACCATACGCATCCCACCGCTGCCACCAGTGTAAAGACTGGTAGGGGGTGTCTGTACTTCCGCTATCTATATGGTAGAGGAGAGGCACAGAGGACCCCATCCAAGATTCTCTATTATTGGTACGTGGTCGAGCAATCAAGGCCTAGCTTCTCAGGAGGTGATGCAGGCTGGTTCTTAAGTACAGTGTAGTCCCCTAACCCCCACAAAGGAATGTCCACACACTGTATTACTGAAAACACAGTCTTTATATAATTAATATTCAAGGGTATGTAAACGATCACAATAACACACTTTGTACTCGGAAGTCAATAATGATAAATATATACAATTCTAAAGTGGTACCACCAATGTTATCAAATCTCATTACAGTGCATCAACTGTACGGTTAAAATGTCACACAGATTAATAACGAGGAGACCAGCAATAGAGATAGGCAGGAACGTAAAATGGTTGAAACAATAGGCAGAATGCTGACCCCTACCAATAGGCACAGTTCTGTGTGGAGATCCCCCCACCTGGGCAACCTGTAAATAAAGATATATAGCACAAGCCCAGTCCATATGTTCAATAGTCTCACTTCTTCCTATTAAGGTTTTACCCCCCCCCCGATGTACCTGGTGGAGTAGAGTTCTCCGACGATGCGTCGACCGATCCTTCTTGAGTGACTCCCTTTCAGGCGGGAGCCACGGATCGTCGAGAGGTGTCGGGGAACTTGGCGTTCGGTGTCGGGGAATCGACGGCCCTTCTTGAGTGCCCTCCCTTTAAGGCGGGAATCACGGGTCGTCGAACGTCCGAAGGTGAACAGGTTGAACTACGGCAGGGAAGAGACAGCTTCGTTCCTAGCGTGCTCGTCGACGACAGAGCGTGGGCGCCCTGCAAGGAAGAAGCGTGCGGGGCACCTCGGTGACGATAGTTCTGGACCGCAAAGAGATGATGAAGAACTGTGGCCCAGCAAGGGCGTCGAGTTGTTGATGTCTCTGTGGTCTTTAGGTGGCGGGAAACCCACCGGTGGATGCTCCTCGGTGCGTCGACGGTCGGGCCTTCTCCAGCGGGAGACAAGCGGGTGGCGATGCAGACGAGAGCGTCCGATGATCAATTGAAGTTCTTAGGCAAACGGGAGCACGGCGGCTCCGGTCGGCGATGGCGGTCGTCGACAGTGGCGGACAACAGTCCAAGTGCTTCTCCTTGGAGTTCCGCAGCAGTCCCCGTATCGGGTCGGCAGCCTGTCGAAGGTCTGTCTACCAGGGAGCGTTGGCAAAGATCAGCTGTGCACGATGGTCCCTCGTAGCTCGGGAAGAGGGCACCTTACCAGGTCCTCTGTGGGTCAGTCCTTGGAAACACAGCAGCCTTCAGATTGCGAAGGAGAGCAACAGCACTCCTTCTCGTCCAGCGGGGCTTCAAGGTCAAGCGTCAGTTATCCCAGTTACTCGTCGTAGTGGACTTCAGCTTCTGAACACGATTCCTAGCAGTGAAAGGTCCCCAGATATACTGTTGATCTCCCATTCATTCCGCTGGGTTACACTCAAGCATCCAATCACGACTAAGGGCATTCATGCAAGCAGGCAACCAATCAGGCACACAAGGTATTCAGTCCATTCACTTCTCTCCAGACACTCACAACAAGTTATGTGTATTGGGACAAGTACCGAGCCATTCAACACTCCAAGCTGCATTCATACCGATTTCGGGCAGGGTTGTCTCAGTCATTGTGTCAACCACTAGATACTAGACACCCACAACACAGAATGCATATTCGTCACACACTCTATTCACCCAGGTCCCACCCACAGGAGGTACCCAGAACATACATCACCGGGAAGGCTCCAGCTAGTCTGACCGGGCCTTCACAACAACACCATATATGGCCTTTCCACCCAACAGTCAGTCAGGGGGAAGGGACAGAGTCAGGGCTTCCCAGGACTTTGGGAAAACAAGGTAATGGGTAATAGAAAGCAAGAGGCCACAGGGGCCATCTTGTTTTCCATCAGGAATCAACTGATCCCAATGGCAGGGCCGGGGTATCCCAAAATGGAGGATACTCCGTGCACCTGTTGATTTCAGCATGGAGCTGCCACCAGCCCATACCCTGCTCTGTGGGCCACCCACAGGTGCCCAAAAACATACACTGTGGGCACAGGGTTGTACCCCCACCCATGGGTGCCATAAGGGTATCCCACGGGGTCCGTTCACCAAACCAAAAGAGAGAGAGCTGCACCGCCAGGAGTCCCACTTGAACTCCTGTGCAGAAAAAACGACAGAACACATGATAAAAATCAATAAAGGACAAGGATACGGAGGCCCTGTCCCTCCGATGCATTTCCAGCATCACACATTTAGCACCAGTAGTACTAGTAGTATGAGCTCTGATGAGATGTTTTAAGCTTTCGAGCGGCTTCTCACATCACTCTTAGAGAAAACTGAAAAAATAGAGAATAAGCTGGACTTGCAATCAATCTTGTTACACAATATAAATAGAGGGCGGAGACATGTGCACAATGAAGAATCAACACCGATCCCATAGACCCTAGGCCCTTATCATTGAATAACTTGAAGCCACCTATATTTTCTGCAAGTTGCAGATCTAAAATTAAGCCGTCAATAACATGCCATACTATGAATAAACGGCTGGATAGGAATCCCATCACTGCTAAATGAAAAAAGAAAGTAATATCCCAAGTAGTGATGTATGCAAAAAGACCAAGGCATAATATAAACCCTAGTAGACCTGTAGAACAAAATAAACCCATCTTACCAGTAATAGTTGATCCTCCGACTGAAATAGTTCCAGACTCTGATGAGAGGATGACTGAAAATACTAATCTAGGCACTTGTAATTGTAAATGTACCCAATTATCCTGTGTTGCAGCCAATGGGCAAACTATAACTCAAGACAAAGTTGATGCTGCTGGGAGAATCACTACAGCTAAACTTGATCAACCTCATCTTACTGATCTATGGTCACATGTACAAACGAGTGCGGTCATACAACCCGTAATGTCTAGTGTGGCGGCGGCTACCTCAGAAGCAGTAAAGCTATATAATGCCTTACAACTTAAAGCTATTCCGAGTACTAGTCTCCAGCCCCCCTCAATCGTGCAGTGGTCCTGTCTTTGCTGCACCAGATTGCCCCGTTGAAAGTGATTACATCTAAAGATATACTATTAGTGGACCAAGTTGACCATAGTGTATCCAATATATCTAACATCCAATTCTGCTCTGAGTCGTTACTTGACTACGTCTTGATGTATCAATATGCGATATTCAACCACGGTTATATGTGCTCTATTATACAGATCCCTAGTATCAAGCAACAGAAATTGGTGGGGATAAAAGGATTGTATAATGATAGAGCATGCTCAGTACCACGCCTTGAGAAGCTTCCTATCATACAGCCAAACTTGTCTGTGGCACAAAATCATCAGTGTTGCCAGAATATGGGCAGAACAAATAGCAGGCAGCTGAGTGACATTGCAGCAATGATGGATAGTAACAGACTGTTAAGAAATGCGTCTCGTGGGCGCTGAGTACCTGAACTTCCAGTTGATGGTCGTGGTGATGGTCGTGGTGAAGTAGCCTGGCTGTCCGACTGATGATTGCTGAATGTGTAACGCGAGGAACCAGCACAACACCACCCTGGATTTAAAACAAGGTCGGTGGTGAACCAGCTCCCAACGCCACGGATGCGCCCTTCCCTGATTAGCGTGACGTCGGGACAGTGCAAGCACTGACAGGGAAGGCTGGTCTTGACTGGATGGAAAATCCACAGCTGCAATCAACAGCAAGGCTTCAGAAGTAACAGTTGACAGAAGAACTGAAGTTGGCAGGAACTGAGGACGGAGATGTAGGCAGAGAACTCCAACGAAGGCTTGAGGCAAGGCACAGAACCAACAGGCAAGAGACAGGGGAAAAACTAGGAACCCTGGGGGCAGAACAAGGAGAATGGCTAGAAGGCAGAAAGGGAGCGGGAAGAAGGAGGCCCAGGGAAACTAATGTCAGAAAGGAATGAGGCAAGAAACTCCAGAGACAGACAAGAAAAGGATTCGCCAGCTGAGAAGAACAGGGAAACAGAAGGCTGACAAAGCTGACAAGGTGCTACCAAAAGTAACACAGGCGAGGACACGATCCGGAAACAAACCGCGTTGAGACGCGGTTTGTTCAAACAAACAGGCCCTTAATATAGGGCAGGCAACACCCGAGAGGCTTGGAACGCAATTAGAGTTATCCCCGGGTGCTGACATGCCCAAAACGAGGCTTGGAAGGCAAGCTTATGACTTCCCGAGCGCTCTGTGGACAGCGCATGCGCGGAGGGCGAAACACGACCTTCCTTGCCTGCACGAACCACGCGAACGGGAAAACCTGGAAGCGGCATGAGCCGCAGATGGCCAGGATCCCCCCAACCTGTATCGTGGGTAGATGCGCCAGGACGGGAAGCGCCGGGACCTGCAAAAGCGCCTCGCACCCCAGGTAAGTCGCATGACACAGACTACCTCTGACCACTCAATCCACGTATAGTGATTCTAACATCGGTTATTGGCAATGGGTACCTACCATCTTTAAAACCCACTTCGTCCAGATGTCACGATGACATTCAGATAATAATCTCATGGAATACGCGAGAATTTGCCCATCTGTTTGGTGAGGGTGTGCTGGTAATCTACATCTCTAACTTCACTATTATAGCACTTCATGAAACCTGGCTGATAGACTCAGTTGAATTTGACAGATGTGCGACTGTTCAAAAAGTCACTGTTAAAGGACCTAAAGGCTGCCCCAAAGGAGGTCTAATGATTTCGATGGCCTCGCCATGGTCCCTTGAAGAAACTGAGTGTGCAGTTCCTACGGTATTGGCTGAAAAATTGAAACCTCGTTCACAGTCTTTAATCCTGATCAATGTATATGGCCCTCCGAAGAAGTTGGCAACTAAAGGAAGCATAGAAGCGGTTAAAATTATATTGAATTCATATTATTCTAGCCTCCTAGTATTTTGATTGGGGATTTCAACGCCCTGATCGAACTAACGTACCTACCATATTGCGAAGATCATACATCTGTGCCATGTGTAACACAAGGAAAAGCGGGCCACATTGGAAAAAAGTGGGTATCACTGTTGGGAAGGTACGGTGTGTTGCGCTTAAATGGGTTCTGTCCGAGCGATTCGCCTATGGCCTATAATTGTGTGAATGGCAAATCTGCTTCAATATTAGATTATATATCTGTGAACACTATTGGTGCCCAAATGTTAAAGGATATGGCAATATTAGTAAGAGCAGAAAGTGATCATCTTCCATTATGCTTACTGCTTATGCAAATAGCTAAAGGTCACTTGGATGCTCGTAAAGATACAAATGGAGATATTTCCATTAACTCACAGGGAAACCATAGCCATTGGAATGAATCCAACTTATTAAAAGCCTCTACAGAATCCAGTAGACTGTTGCTTACTTTTTTAGCTTGATTTGACTCCGTGTCGAGCGAGCAGAAGGACCAGATTGTTTCAGAGTTTGTCAACATCGTATTCTTAATCAAAGAAACCATCACTAAACAACGCAAATATAAAGGCGTAGCTGAGCAGACTAATAAAGTGTGGGATAACCAAAGTGTTAGCGAGAATTTTCAGTTTAGTGCTAAATTCCTCCGACTTTAGAGACCCCCAGCTCTTTTGCTGAACTTTGGTACTTTTAATTCTATGTGTTTTGTGTGTTTCTTTTGGTTATGGAGTCTGATGAACTCCATAGGCATCATCTTTTTACATTGTGACACATAGCACGTTCAGTGCAGTGCCACAGGGAAGTCTTTCAGATTTCCCAAAGGTTTAAATGCCTTCTCTTGGATAAACTACTGTTTCCACGAGCAGTAAAGTGAAATTGGCTTTACTTACATTTTGTAACTTTCTAGACCCAGCACACATTATCTTACCATAGGGTGCTGGAGGGGTTACTAAGTATGCACTTTGTCTAGTTTCCCATGTAACATGTTTATGTTATCCTTCCTACAATTAATGGCTGGTGGCAGTGGTTTACTTTTTACTACCATTGTGTGTTTTTACAGCGGGCTGCGTCAAAATCGCCCTGGTCTTCTTTTTTCACCATTTCTTGTTGGAAAGGTCCTTCTTGAGATTTACTCCAGGTTTGGTCTCTTGGTTCGTTTTGTATTTTGGCACGATTCTCGAGTGAAGCTCGCCTCTGGCTCCAGTATGTCTGGCAGGGGCAGAAAGTGATGGAAGTGCCCAAAACTCCCTGTGATTAATCCCCTTGGTTACAGGAATGCACCCAAAGGTGATTGGCCGGCTGGCTGTCCACCAAGGACAGCCACCCTGCTGTGTGAATGACAGCTAGGCTGGAATGAATGGGATAAACCTGCATAAAAGGCAAAGCTTTTTGGCTTGGAAGGCAGAGTCGACCACTGGACGACGGAATCCGAAGAAGAACTTGGAAGACACGCCTGCTGCAACTCCTGGACAGTTGGTTTGCCCGGTGAAGCCCTGCTGCTGTGCTGAAGCTCTGAATTCACCTCGACTAGAGAAGCCCTGAAAGGACGACTCCTCCCCTTAAGTTGGTGGGATCAATCAACTCCAAAGTAAGCCCATCTGGACATCCTCTTGGAGCTGGCTGTACTTCCACTGTACTTCCACTGCTGCTGCTGCTGGAACCAAAGTGCCAGGGAGAGGAACACCAGATTGTGTGCATTGCTTTTAAGTCGGCCCGAGCACTAGGAAGACCCTCCGGACTACCCTGAAGCAGTAATGACCAAGCCTGAGCCACCTCAACAGAGTGCTGGACCCCAGATGCCAGTAAAGTCCAGAGTGGTTTCCGAGAACCGCAGTGTTGCTATTTGCTGTCAGACACGAGGAGCTGAAACACCGAAAGACCACTGAATCAAAGTTTGTCCATTGCTGCCGCTGACCTTCCCATTGCAGAGCAGGAGTCCCCAGACTTCCTCCTTCTTGTCCCCATGACTGAGGCTCAGGAACAACAGGATCTGCAGAGCTGTACAGGAACAGAAGTCAGCTGGAACCATTTCTTCTAACCATAGGTACTGTGGAGAACTTACCTCTTGTTGTGTAGCCTTGCTTGCTCTCAGTTGAGACCTGTCTTGGTTACCTTGCAGAGTTGCTATAGCTTTGCCCCTCACAAGCCTCCCAGCTTGTGGCCCTTCAAGTGTTCTATTTTCAACAAACATTTCTAAAAACATTGTGCAAGGCTTTTAACCGACCTGCAAAGAAGATCTTCAGCTCCTCTAGACATTGTGCAATTAACATTGGCTGTCCTGGCTCCCTGAGTAACTCTTCTTTACCTTTGACTCTGCGCTTTATCTTTTCCCCAGAAAGGGGTTAATTTACTGAACATTGGAAGGTTTCAAAAGTACTTACCAGTTCATGAATTATTTGTTAACCTTTGTTTTATTCCCCTATCTAACCCTTGCACCAAACTCAGTATTGCTCTAAATGTACCAGTGATGAATCAATTTCCATAGTGTCCTAGATATTTAAGTCACCTGAGGGTGTAGGATATGTCTGTGTGTCATCCCCAATGGGTATCATCTGATTTAGAGAAATTAAGAGTGTGTTCTGAAGTGTATTTTAATTGCTACATGTTTTGCTCCCTTCTGAAGAAGGCTTATATAACTGACTGTGAAATAAATTAATAATTGTTTTATCAAGAAACCCTGGATATAAGTGTTTATTTGAATAACTGCTGCTGTGAAACTCTGCGTTACAACATTACTGCTCACATTGACCCCTCTTGAGATAAGCCTGACTGCTCAGCCACACTACCAACCTGTGTAGTTTAGACTTATATCAAAGGTTGGGTCCCTATTGACAGGAGGTCAGGGTTATTGTGCATCTAAAGGGTACTGCATACAATCTTGCCTAACACGAGTGAACTATGATAGAGCCATAGCAAAAGAAAAACATCATTTGCGAGTCACAATTAGTCAAGTATTGAAGTATTATATTTTCCAAATATTGTATTATCACCAGTCGACGTAAGCTGTTACGTCCAATTAGCTAAGCTTAACTACTGAAAATGGCTAGCTACACATCGTAACAACATGAATTTAGAGAAATGGAAAGCCATTGCGCACTTGGCTCTACAAAAAGATAACACCAAAATTTGGTCTGCCTTACATAGCAGTAATCATCGTAGTCTGACCATAAATGAAGTAACGGAGCCTGATTAGCTGACGCCTATAACAGGTACTTTGGGTTGGGTTGAGTCTGTTGAAGACATAGTACTGATTCCCAATGTAGTTTGGACATTTCAAATTACTATTTTAGATCTTGCTGTTATCATCCAACAGCTTAATTCCTTGTGAGCTGCCGGACCTGATGGCATTTGTAATGCTCTTGTAAAACTACTCTTGGCCTATGGGCACATAGCTTGCATTTATTATTCACCTATATTGGTAAACCAGGCTGTATGCCACCCACCTGGCACGAAGGCCAGAAGCAATCACACTGGAATGCAATGTCTAATCATAAAATCTGGGTGAAAAGAGTGAGAGAGAGAAGAAAGAAAATTATATATATATATATATACATACATACATATATATATATATATATACACATACACAAATTACCTTCAATCTTCTAAATCACAATAATATATATACATATGCATTTTACCAAATGTATAGAATATCGAAAATGTACTTATCTTATCTGTCCACTTCTTCTTGTGACAAAATCTCAGTCCATATCCAAGCTCAAAAAGGCCCCCCAAATTATCTGAAACAGGGCTTCTTTCTTCTGCATTGTTAAAACCAACTTTTCAATATTGCAAATCAAATACATTTTTTCCACCGAAGAGTTCAACATTAAAAAATCTGTCTACTTCCAATTCCGCAAGATTCGTTTTTGGGCCGCTAGAGCCCCTTTTAAAATCCAGGTTAATTGATGATGACTTAAGTCCTCCAATATCCTTTCTTCTCCTAGAATCAATGTCTCAAAATCATAATCCAAATCTTACTTTACCAATCTGTTCATCAAGCCAGTAGTTCCTCTCCAAAAATCTCTAACCTTGTAACATTGCCAGAACATATGTTCCAAAGTACCATAGGCATGACCACATCCCCAACAAGTGTCAGTCATGATCAAACCTTGCTTATGCATTCGAACAGGTGTCCAAAACATTCTGTCCAGGATCATTACTTGATGTGCCCTTCCACCTATGTTTAAAGACATCCTCTTGATGTTCCTGCATAAAGCTTCCCATCTACCTTGCGTCATCTACTCCTTTAGGCATAACTCTGGTATAACTTGTGCCATTTATGATATTCATGCTTATGCTTTTTAAACATATTTACGGCCCAAGCCTTATCGCATTGCCTAGACACTATAAGTCTCAAGTCATTGCGAAGTTCTCTTTTAGCTTCTTGAATATTTCTATCAAAACGCTTATTAGAAGAGTGCCCATTACAGGAAGTACCCGAATTGTGGCGAGAGGTATGTATGTACTAGTATCCCAGCTAATATTGCAGGGTATTCCACAGTAATAAAGCAGATAAGCTGCTCTTGCCTCTGGTCACCTAAAGAGTCATTATAGATACAAATAAGATCATTCCAGGAATGCTGATAAGTAACCAAATTCGCAATCCTTTGAGGCATTCCATATAATTCATTCCCTCACACTCATGGTCGTACTGTGTGGAAATGAGAGCAAGCATTAAAAAAAAAAGTCTAACGGTTTCTCCCTAACTAAACTTTTTAAAAAACTGGCATGGACATATGAAAGTAGGAAGGCGCATGCAATTTGGTTTCCTGTATTCAAATAAGAGCAATGCGCAGGAAATCAATGGAAAAAACAAGAACAGGTTTGTATTATTCTAACTAAAATTCTTCACATTGCATAATTTCTTTTATAGTTCCCCTGTCTCTATCAACCCTGTCCCCTTTTCCAATGCAATGTACAAAACCTATTGTGCCACTGTTATGGCACCAAAGATGCATAACTTCATGTTATGGGGACACATTTTGCAGTGCTCTGCTTTTTTTTTTTATTATTTGTTTTCTTTATTGACATCATACAGATAAGGTAGGGTGCGTGAGCAATCCCTGACCATAATACAACACATGCACATAGATGTCAGTGATTTTACCTTTTACTCCCATCCCTCCACCCCCCTCCCTCCCCGCCCCCCCAACTTTTCAGCATACCAGGTCTTGAGGTTTTGTAGGTTATAGAAGCTTGCAGCGAGAACATTCAAACATCGTTGTATTATTGGTCATACAATTTGACATAGTGGGGTCCGATTGGTTCACAACAGTCTGGGGGCCAACCCTGATCCACAGGGCTAATAGTAAGATGTACAAGATGGACATGTAATGTGTCATACTTTACAGACGCATGGAGATGCAGTCATCATTAAGAAGAACCGCGGTACATTCTTGTACGAATTCAGACACGGTATCATTTATTATCGCTGTGAGTTTTTCATAGGTGAAGATCGACCTCAATTTACAAAGCCATTCCTCCTTGGATGGAGCTAGCGCTTTTCCACTTTTGGGCCAGTGCTAGCCTCCCGCCCTTAACATGGCCCCGATGACCTTCGGGAATGCATTCTGTTCTGTGTCCGGCATAGGAGTGCCCAGGAGGATTTCCAGTGGGAGTAGAGACGGGCAGTACCCCTCTATATCTTTAATCCAGCTGAGCAGTTCCGACCAGTACATCTGAATAGCCGGACATCCCCACCACATATGAAACCAAGTGCCTCTTTGATGACATATCCTAGGGCAATAAGGGGATACCTCCTTAAACATTTTGGACAGGGTGGCCGGGGGCCGATGCCATGAGTGGAGTATTTTAAAGCTATGTTCCATGGCAGCGGTATACAGTGAACCCGTGAATATAGCCTTGAAGATTGCCCTCCATGTGTGGTCGTCCAGCGTCATACCCAGCCTTTCTTCCCATATTCGTTTGAAAGGTTGTCTACCCTCCAGGTTGGCCGTTATCAATGTGCTATAAAACCTAGATAGGGAGCCTTTCTGGGAGACGCTTTTGGCTAGGACATTTTCAAAAGGGGTGAGGGGACGTTTGAAGTTATCAGCCCACCGGGGGAGAGTCAGGATTCCCTTCAAACGCAGATACTCAAAGATCGAGGGTGGATTGTCGTTCAGTGCCTCAGTCAGCTGGTCATACTCTATGAAGCCCTCATCGCGAGAGAGTTGGGCAACTCTCTCCAAGCCCATGTCTGACCATGATTGGGTATCTCGGAATCCTTTGGTGCCCAGGTTGATGGGGGGGCCCCTACAGCGATGTTAAAGGGGACGGGCAGGATGACAGCAGTTTGTTATCTTTATTCGGTTTCCAGGCTGCCCAGAGGACCTCTAAGGTAGGGTGTGTTCTGAGGTGCGAGGGGAGGGCTTTAGGGGGGGCCCAGAATAGGTCCCTGACTTTTTTCGGATAGGTGTGGGCGTCCTCAATGTACGTCCAATACGTCCCCATGTCATCTCTCATGTGTTCCAACATCACCCTCAGCTGGGCTGCTTTATAGTATAGTCTAAAATCTGGGAAGCCGAATCCACCGTGAGACTTCGGAAGGGTCAGGGTAGAGAATTTGACTCTAGCTCTCTTCCCATCCCAAATAAACTGAAGGACTTGGGATTGCAGTACTTCGAAGAAGGCCTCTGGGATCACCACGGGGAGGGCTGCAAAGAGGTACAGTAGGTGGGGCAAGATGTTCATTTTAACCGTAACCATACGCCCAAACCAAGAGAGTGTAAGAGGCGCCCATCGCCTAAGGTCACTGCTGATCTTAGCCAAGATCCCCGGAAAGTTGCACTGATAGAGTTGTGAAAGATCTGTGGGAATGCTGGTACCCAGATACCTGGTGGATACCCGCTCTATTCTCACTCCCATTATTTCGGAATTACCCCCGATGTCGTGGTCCCCGGGGCCCATGGGCATAATGCTAGACTTGGATGTGTTTATCTTGAGCCCTGAAAAGGAACCATAGTACTTTATAAGACCAAACAATCGGGGCAAAGAGACCTGAAGGTTGGTCAGGTAGCCCAGGATATCGTCTGCAAACAGGGAGAGTTTGAAGTCGCAATCATCACATCTTATCCCTGCAATTTCTTGGTCAGTTCTGATCGCTATGGCCAGGGGCTCCATTGCCAAAGCATACAGAAGGGTTGACAGGGGACAGCCCTGACGGGTGCCCCTAGAGAGGGCCAGAGGTTCCGATGTGCCACCATTGACCAAAACTCTTGCTATGGGGCCATTATATAATGCTGAGATCCACCCACAGAAATTGTCCCCCAGACCCATTTTCTGAAGAACCCTACCCATATAAGGCCATTCGACACGGTCGAAGGCCTTTTCTGAGTCTAGAGAAAGGAGGTAGCCCTCCGTCCCCCGCCTTGAAGCCTTGTGCATGAGATCCAGGGTCTTCCGTATATTGTCTGACCCCTGGCGTCCCGGGATGAAGCCCACCTGATCCCCATGCACCAGGGAAGGGAGGAGGCTCGCCAGCCTGTTAGCCAAGAGTTTGGCCAAGATCTTAACATCGACGTTAAGGAGAGATATAGGGCGGTATGATTGGCACTGGGAGGGGTCCTTCCCCTCTTTGGGGAGTACTACAATCAGAGTGGACATCATCGTGGGTGGGAGGGAACCCTGTTCCAATGCAGAGTTGAACATCTTGGCCATAAACGGGGCCAGCGTTGACCGATAAGTCTTATAAAACTTAACTGTATACCCTTCATCCCCCGGGGCTGTTCCGCTCTTCAAAGAGGATATGGTGTCTATAATCTCTTCCGGTGTTATGGGGAGTTCCAGCATGTCTGCCTTATCGGGAGAGAGGCCTGGAATTGGGAGGGAGTCCAGAAAGCTGTTAATCTCGGTACCGTCCCCTTTGTATTCCGAGCAATACAGATGTTCGTAGTATTGCCTGAACTGCTCAGCTATTTTACTGTCTCTCACAGTCGGTTCCCCTTCCAGGGTGCGAATGGAATTCACCCTCCTACTATTCCTGAGCTTGCGAAGCTTCCAAGCCAGTATCTTATCAGCCTTTTCCCCCTTTTCCATATATTTCTGTTTCAAGAAAGACAGCTTTCTTTCAGTTTGTCCCACCTGGAGGTCTGCCAGCTCTGAGCGCAGCCTTTGAAGCTCCTCCCATTTTCCAGGGAACATCTGCGTTTTTCATTTCCCCCACAGTTGGATAGCATCTATTTTTTCTCTCAATGATTTCTCCACATGGCCCCTCTCCCTCTTTTTTCTCAAGCCTATCCTGATAAGGATGCCCCTAGTGGTTGCCTTGAATGCCTCCCAAACTCCCATGACGCCGACCTCCCCATTATCATTAATAGAGAAGTAATCTTCTATGGCTGCTAAGAGGGATTGGCGTACTTCCTTATCTTGCAGAAGGAGGTCGTTGCACCTCCACAGGGGCCCGGATGCAGGGGCAGGGGGAACACCCAATTTAATTCTAACCAAATCGTGGTCTGACCAAGGAACAACCTCCACCCTCGAATCTGTGACCTCTCCCAGAAGCGAAGAATCAACTAAAATATGATCAATACGGGAGAATGTAGCCTGTGGGTTAGAGTAAAAAGTGAACTCGGGATCGCGGCCTTGCTTTGTGGAGTGCGTATCGCTCAAGCCCAGTTCCCCATTAACTTCCTGAAAAGCTTCAGCCAATTTTTTGTGGAGTCGCAAGTTAGGACAAGGATTGACCGACCTCCTATCCCGCTCAGGGCAGAGAACCATGTTGAAGTCCCCACCCTCCAGTAGGGTGCCCTCGGAAAACGATATGATTTTTTCTTTCATACCCTCCCAGAAGCTGTCCTGCGCCTCGTTCGGGGCGTATATGCAGACCAGGGTAAACAACCGGCCCCTCACCTCCCCCTTAACCATGATAGATTGCCCCTCCAGGTCCAACCTGGAGGGGCAACCCCAGGAGAAACCAGTAGGGCAACGCCACGTTTTTTAGCCCGGAAGGACGCAACATACCCCTGGTCAATGTTTTTAGCCCTTAACTTAGGTTCCTTGTCCCGGACCCAGTGGGTTTCTTGTACAAATAAGAAATGAAGTCGGAGTCTTGTAAATTCTCTCACCAACAATGATCTTTTAGTAGGAGAGTTAAGCCCACGTACATTTAACGACCCCACTGACAAAAATTGGAGTGAATCATCCATCACAACGATGGTAAAAGCTCAAGGCTCCCTCCATGGAGCACCAACTGTCGGTGCTCCCGCAGAACTTCCGCACCCTGCTGTTATCCAGAAACAATTCTAAAGTTGCAAAATAGACCTGAAAACTTGGCATGTCCCAATGTAAACCCCAATGAACAAACCCCCGCTTTTCACCCACCCCTCCACCCTCCCCACAGAACGCCTGGTAGACTAGTTGCTTCATCTTGGCGCTAAGCCAGGCCACCATTGTCTCCCCCCTGCGGGCTCTTAAACTCTTCAAAAACAACAACCTGGGCCTCCCCCACTCCCTGTCACCACCCAATTGAGAGCTAATACAGCATTCCCCCGCTCACAGAGTCAAGTCCAAACTTGATCGCAGAGCTCTCTGGGGCTATTCAAGTGTTAGGCTGATCAGGGGATGCCGGCGCCACTCTTCTATACTTCCTGTGGCCTCGGAATTTATGCCTTTCCCTTGGAACTCCTGACTCCCTGGGGCCAGCCGGGGCTCTCTCACGTACTTACTCGCCCAACTCCATGTTTGGATCATCCAGGAGTTCCCCCGACACTCTGCGAATATCGTCCTCCGTGACCAGGGCGTACTTGTAGCCTTCCAACTCAAAGGAAAGAGAAAAAGGGTATCCCCATCTGTACCGGACCCCCTTGGTCTGAAGCATTTTCGTCAGCGGAGAGCAGAGCCGACGTCTTGCCAGGGTGAAGGCGGACAGATCCTGATACACCGAGATCTGGGCCACCTCCCAATGCACCGGACCCCTCTTGCGTGCTAGGTCCAGAATCTTGCTTTTTTCCGCGAAATAGTGGAATCGCACGAGAATGGATCTAGGGCCTCTGTTGGCCGCACCTGCTCTATGGGCTCTGTCGATAGTTGGTTCATTCGTGTTCTCTCCTTCGAAGAGTGAGTTCACCACCGCGTTGACAGCCTTAATGATGTCCGTTTGCATTTCACCATCCCGCTCCGGGAAACCTAAAAAACGCAGGTTAGAGCGACGTTCCCTATTCTCTAAATCGTCAAGTTTTAGGGAGCATTTCTCTTCCCTCCTCTCGAGCTCGGCCAAGCGCATATCGAATTGAGTCTCAAAAATGTCATTCGAGGCTGTGTTGTTTTCTAGCGCTTGGACCCTGTCATCTATGTTGTCCACTTTTTTGTCCAAGGTGTCCAGTCGAATCGCTATATCCGCTCTAAAGCCCCTGATTTCCTCCAGGAGGGCAGCCATGCCTTTGGTGACCGTGCTAGTATCTGACAATTCCTGGTGCGTCGGGGCCGCCATCTTAGGGGGGGCAAGGGGTCCGGGGGCAAGTGTCGGAATCTCTGCAGGGACTCCTTCCAGCTCATAGGCCCCCCCAGGCCATCAGCACTTCACTAAAACCACTCCTAGGTGCTCCGGGCCTAGTGGGGAGCGCCGTCGGGCCACACAACACCTCCAAGGGGCGTGAAGCAAAGGGTCCTCCCCGCATGCAGCTCCGGCTTTGTACTCACTGTTTGTGTGGGAGGAGGCTCGGGTCAAATCTCCAATTCAAAGCCGATAGGGGCCTGTCGCCTCTCGCCCCTGAGTTAAATCAAAACACCTCAACTCCAGCCGTTGAAGATTGCCAATGCCTGCCCAGGGGCAGGCCCTCTTCGCCCCCGATGTTATGTGAAGCTTAGGAGCACCCTCACACCTCATGGGGGCTCCGCAATTCTTGTAGCATGACTCTTGTTCCTCTGTTGGGTCTGAGGAGGGCCCGGCAGGGGAGAGATGAAAGGACAGCTGAGGGGGAGGGGGAGTCCGCCCACTCGTGTTGCCGGTGAGGGTCTCTGCCCTTAGTGATTTCTATGAGGGCTGGCCCCACGGGTAGAGAGGGGGCCACAGATCCAAAGGAGGCGAACCGGCACTTCAAAGGGCGCTCCCGCACCAGCTCCACAGTACGCCAATGCCTGCAGGGGGAGCGTGGGCCTCCTAGCCCGGCGCGCAGCCCCAGGCTACAGCTCCCAGTGAAGGATTCCGCCCGAGGCTCAATGTGGCCCCGCCCGGGCTCGGATGGGCTCCAGAACCCCCACGATGAGGCTCAGGGGGCGGGGGGGCCCTCCCGTGCCGTCCGGTGATGCTGTGGGCCTCACCTAAGCCGCGGCTCTCCGGTATTCCATGCGGAGCCAAGGCACTGGGGAAGGCGAGGCTCACTCACCCTCCCGACTCGGGGTGAAAAGCTGTGCAGGGTGCCGCGCGGTCCCGCTCAGGCTCCGGGTGGGGTGCGGGAGCCACTACTTCAGAGTGGTTCAGTGCTCTGCTTTTATCTAAAATACTTCCCTCTGGCAGTTCTGATCTTGGTTTCCCTCAATTTAATAAATTACAATTCAACACCTGAGACCATTGATGTTTCAGAAGGAAAGAAAGCCCAAGACTGGAAACATAGGGCCTCATTACGAGAACGGAGGTAATGGAAAAAGGAAGGCGGAATGGTAATACCGGCATCGTTAACGGGTCTGGGCCATTACAACCCGACAACCTGCCAATACCACCACCGCCCGTACCGTGCCCCTTCATACCATTACGCGTGCGTACACGCGCCCCGTCGCAGAGTAAATACGGGATGCCGTTAATAGGAGGACATCACAACTCACGCGGGCATGCAATTACCGGCATCCCGAAGGCGGTAATTAGGGCCTGCACGATGGCAGACATACAGGCCTCACGGACCACCCGTAAACAGCAACCTGCAGTCAAGGCAACTGCCACAGGTGCACACAATCACCACAGGTGGAGTCAATGGAGCCTGTCCCAGCATAAAAGGAGTACACCCACACACCACACCCCTTCCTACACCAAAATGAGACCACTAGCTGTTACAATCATGGGGCTGGAGGACATGCCTATACTGCTACAACTACAGCAACAACACCAACTACAACAACAACTACAGCTACAGCAACAGGCAGCACAGAGGAGACGCAGGAGGTGTCATGATCTCTGCTTCCAAAAGGTCAGGGTTTTCCCAACTCCCTTGGAAGCAGATCCATAACCCAGGTTCCAAGGGCCAACCAGTCCCAATTGGGATCTTTTGGACCCAGTCCTGGCGCCAGTGGCACCAGGCTCATAAATATGCCCAGTCCCAGCGCTGGAAGCGCCGGGCTCATAATGCTTGGGTGGACTTACCTGCAGCAGACCATGCTGCTTACTTGCCTGCCAGCTGAGCCTCTGATCCTCTTCTGTTTGGAACTACTTTTCCTGTTGGGTGGGGCAGGAGCCACTCCCTAGATTCAGAACACTGGAACTCTTCTGGAAAGCAGGAACTCTTTTCTTACCAAGGCGTGGCTGTGGAAGGAGACACCTAAGCACTACAGGAGGCTATTTAAACCACACCCGGTGGATGAATCTTGCTTTGCGTTATTCTGCATCCTCTGCAGCAGAACGCTCATCGTGTCTTCTGCATCGGATCCTGGGCCTAAGGAAAAAGGCTTACCATCCTGAATCCAGTCTTCAGCAACACCTATAAAGACAAGAAAGAACAGGTTAGCATTCCGGCATCTGAAAGACAAAGGCTTACCTACTCTTCGTGCGCTCCGGAGGTCTTCACACTACATTCCGGCATCTGAAAGACAAAAGCTTACCAACTCTTCGCACGCTCCGGAGGCCTTCGGCGCTGCATCCTGCATCTGAAAGACAAAACAAGGTGCGTTTAAAGACATTGGGGAACTTTAATACTCACGTGCCATTACTCTAACCCAGTGGGTATTCCGGCACCCTGCAGCCGCTCCGAACTCGTACCTGCAAAATAAAAGACAGTTAGAGCGCATCGTGAAGCAGGCAACAAGCGCTTACTTACGTGCTTCCAGGCGCTTCTATTCATCACACGGACTCCATCTTCAACTCACTTCAGCCCGTCATCCGCCATCGCCGGAACCTGCAAAACAAGAGACATCATTACTAAAGACTTTAAAGACAATAGAATTACTCGAAACTTACCGTTCGTGCAGTAAACGACGGACAGCAGGCCTCTGAAGTCAAGAGGCCTGCGCTACCGATCCAGTGAAGAAACTGGTTACAGCACCCTGCCCCGAGGCAGATGGAGAGCTCGGCATTCACTTACCTAAGGTGAGAGCGTTAACCTTTGGGGGTCTACAGGAGAGCAAAAAAGGAAAGAGATAGGGACACCCCAATATCCCCAGTTCATTAATCCCATATTTTCTATCTGCAGACATCTTACTCTTGAAGTCAGGCATACAGTGCACAGAGGTCCAGCCCAAAGAGCCAACCGGGTGCTACACATCACCTTTGAAGATACGGTAGTCGCCCAGTCACGACCGGCGCCTCTGCGAGAATCAGGTGAGCGTTACAGAACGCAAAGCCAACCGCAAAACTCTCGCCCAGGCGCTATGGAAACCTCGGATACTGACCACCTAGCCCGGTTACTTGGGGAACTAAGGGCGGAAGTGCATGCAGCTCGTCAGGAAACGAATGCTCTAAGAAGGGAACTAATTATTTCCAAGGAGAGAACAGACGGTCTTGCTAGACAATTGCTACAGTCACAAGCCGGACAAACCCCGTTACCCGCATCAGGGGCAAATCTTCCTTCAACATCCTCTATGAATCCAGTGCAGATCAACCTACCTGGGAATGTACCTCTGGCTCCGCCCGAACGATTTTCTGGTGACCCAAAGAGGTTTGCAGTATTTATCAATCAGTGCCGGTTGCACTTCTTATGCCGGCCAGCATCCTTTCCAACTGATCAAGCTAAAGTAGCTTTTGTACTTTCGTACCTTAGTGGCAATGCGGCAGACTGGTCGATCCCTCTAGTTAATCAAGATGATCCGGTTCTCCATGATTTTCAAGCCTTTCAGCTTAGTATGGAAAAACTGTTCGCAAGACATTCACAGGGGCAGGCCTTGGACAATGAGCTTCTTTCGTTGCGACAGGGTAATCAAGACCTTTTGGCTTATATTGCATCTTTCAATAGACTAATAGTGGAAACTCAATGGCCTGAGGACAAAAGGATTACGCTGTTTTATAGAGGTCTACGTGGAGAGCTCAAAGACGTTTTAGCCCAAGTAGTGAATCCCCCACAAGACTGTTCGGATTATATAGACTTGGTCGTTCAAATAGATCATAGACTGCAGAACAGGAAGGCCGACCGTTCCAAGTTTGATGCTCGAGTATTTTCCAAACCGCCAACTCCTTCCAAAGGGGTAGACTCCGGGGAACCCATGCAAATAGGGGGTCTGAAAGGTCCTCTAACACAAAAGGAGCGGGAAAGGAGAAAACAGTTGCAATTATGCCTATATTGCGGAAACTCAGGGCACTTTCTTCGAGACTGTCCGGTGAAACCTGCCAAGAAGGCAGTAGGAGCTGCAGTTACCAAAGTTACAAACTCTGAGCAGGGAAACGACCTCGCCCGACAAGAATAGAGGTCCTCTTGCCGAGCGTGAAAACCAGTTCTGTGACCTCGCATTTCGTGATACCTATGGTCCTCATTAGCCCTGATAATCCGGATCGATTACATGCAATTGAAGCTTACGTCGACAACAGTGCCATCGGCAATTATGTGGATCATGAAATGGTTTTGAGGATGAATCTAACTCTTTGTCCCAAGGCTGTAAAGGACGTCATTACTACAGTGGATGGTACGGAGATAGCCTCCGGGCCTGTAACGCATACCACTCAAGAGGTGACGCTAGTAAGTCAAGATGGACACCATGAGAAGATTGTGTTCGATGTGATCAAGGCCCCTCAGTTTCAGATTATTCTAGGAATACCTTGGTTAGAGAAACACAATCCTCTGATCGATTGGCGAGCAAGAACGGTCCAGTTTCCAGAATGTGTCTCTACTTGTCACCCTCCACCTGGTGTTGCACTGGCAGCAATTTCTTCAGAGACTCCCCAGTTACCTCCCGAATACCTTGAATACCAAGATGTTTTCCGGAAGGATCAGGCTAACACTCTACCTCCTCATAGGTCTTATGACTGCCAGATAGACCTGATACCTGGATCTACTCCTCCTTGTAGTAGAATTTATGCCCTCACCGAGCCTGAGAACCTTCACCTTCGACAATACCTGGATCAATACCTGGCGAATGGGTTTATTCGTCCTTCCAAGTCCCCTGCTTCTTCAGCTTTGTTCTTCGTTCCAAAAAAGGAAGGAGACCTTAGAACTTGTATCGATTATCGCTCCCTGAACCAGATCACCGTTAAGAATAGATATCCGTTACCTTTGATCCCTGAACTCCTGGACCAAGTCAGAAAAGCATGCATATATACAAAGCTGGATCTTAGAGGAGCTTACCACTTGGTACGAGTAAAAGAGGGCGATGAATGGAAGACTGCCTTCCGCACCAAGTATGGGCTATTTGAATATCAGGTCATGCCCTTCGGACTTTGCAATGCCCCGGCCGCCTTTCAATATTTTATGAACGATGTCCTCAGAGAGCTCATAGATGTGTGTGTTGTTGTTTACATTGACGACATCCTCGTTTATTCTTCATCGGAATCTGAACATCGAAAACACGTGAAAATGGTCCTCGAAAGATTGCGTCAACACAAACTTTTCGCTAAGTTGGAAAAATGTGTTTTCAACGTGACTGAAGTTGAATTCTTGGGATTCATATTATCACCTGGCGGAGTACGTATGGATTCAAAGAAGGTCGATGAAGTTCTCAAATGGCCATCACCATCCTCCGTAAAAGGTGTGCAAAGCATGTTAGGCTTTGCTAACTTTTACCGCAGGTTTATCCCCGAATTCTCTCGAATAGTCCAGCCCATCACTGCCTTGTTAAAGAAAAACAAACGTTTTGAATGGTCTACCGAGGCGGAACAAGCTTTCCAGGATTTGAAGACTAAATTTATCTCCGCACCAATCTTAAAACACCCTCGCCCCGAACTCCCCTACATCGTGGAAACTGATGCTTCAAGCCTTGCCATGGGGGCAGTTCTATCACAAAAGGACCCGGTAACCAATCAGTTGCATCCCGTGGCATTTTGGTCCCGCAAATTCTCGCCTCCTGAAATCAATTACACGATTACTGACAAGGAACTTCTGGCTATCAAGTCTGCCTTTAAGGCTTGGCGGCATTATCTGCTGGGGGCCCGACACACCGTTACTGTGATTACGGATCACCGAAACCTGCAATATTTGAAAACCACAAAAGCCCAATCCTCTAGACAACTCCGTTGGGCATTATTCTTTGCCGAGTTTGACTTCATAATTACCTATCGACCTGGTAGAAAGAACGGTAAAGCTGATGCCCTTTCTCGGATGGGAGTGGAAGAACACTTGATCAACCCTAAACCTGTACCAATCATTCCCGAACAAAGAATTCTGGGTGTAATCGCCACAGAATCCATAGAGGAAATTAAGGATAAAGCCAGGCAACTTGTAACTCCAGCAGACATACAGAATTGGCATCTGCAGGGAAAGGACTTTGCAGTAAAGGACAACTTATTGTATTTCCAAGAACGATTATACCTACCCAGCACAGATTTACAGAAAAAAGTAATCTCCTGTTATCCCGATTCTTTAATGGAAGGTCATCCCGGTATGGCCAAGACCTCAGAAAAGATCAAGCGCTACTTCTGGTGGCCGTCTTGGAAAAAAGATATCAGAGACTTTATAATGTCCTGTGGAGTATGCGCCCAAAACAAGAGTCAAAAGGAAAGACCAGCAGGCCTCTTACGCCCTATTGACATCCCACCTCGCCCTTGGCATACGCTTTCTATGGACTTCATCACCGATCTACCTCCATGCTCCGGATACAATACGATTCTAGTAATCGTGGACTTATTCTCCAAGATGGCGCATTTCATTCCGCTCAAAGGCTTGCCAACAGCAGCAACTCTGGCCCGAGAATTTCTCGAAAACATCGTCCGACTACACGGTTTTCCTTCGGTTCTAATTTCGGATCGAGGTAGTCAATTTATTTCTCATTTTTGGCGAAGTTGCTGTCGGTCGGCTCAAATTGATGTGAGACTATCGACCAGTCACCACCCTCAGACTGACGGACAAACCGAGAGGCCCAATCAAACTCTGGAACAGTATTTACGCTGCATGCTGCAACAAACTGAAAAAACTTGGAAAGACATCCTTTGGATAGCCGAATATGCCTACAATAACTCTGTCCATTCGGGAACTGGGAAAACACCGTTTTTTCTTTTGTACGGCAGTCACCCTCGAACCTCGGAGTTGGATCCCCTCCAAGATCTTGAAACACCAGCAGTAGACTACCTGCATTCTACAATCACCCAAGCCTTTAAGGAAGCTGTTTCTCACCTTCAAAGGGCTAAAGAACAATACAAGAAAGGAGCAGATCAACATCGGAAGGAAGCCCCTCAATATCAAGTAGGGGACCAAGTCTGGTTATCCACCAAATATCTACCTCTAAAAGGGCCACGCACATTCAACCCAAGATACCTTGGTCCCTATTCCATCACTACCATAGTAAACCCAGTAGCGGTCAAGTTGGACTTGCCCCCGCACATGAAGATACATCCGGTCTTCCACGTCTCTCTATTAAAACCCGTGCAACCTCAAACCCGACTAACTAAATCTCCAAAACCCATCCTAGTTGATGGAGAACTCGAGTTTGAAGTCAAAAGCATTCTGGACTCCAAGATCTCCAAATCTAAACTATTTTACCTAATTGACTGGAAAGGCTACGGCCCCCAAGAGAGATCCTGGGAACCTGCTGAATATGTCCACGCTCCTCGCCTAATCAAAAGATTTCACCGAACATTTCCTGACAAGCCAAAACCCCCGGAGAAGCCTGGTTTGGGAGGGGCCTTGAGGGGGGGTACTGTCATGATCTCTGCTTCCAAAAGGTCAGGGTTTTCCCAACTCCCTTGGAAGCAGATCCATAACCCAGGTTCCGAGGGCCAACCAGTCCCAACTGGGACCTTTTGGACCAGTCCTGGCGCCAGTGGCACCAGGCTCATAAATATGCCCAGTCCCAGCGCTGGAAGCGCCGGGCTCATAATGCTTGGGTGGACTTACCTGCAGCAGACCATGCTGCTTACTTGCCTGCCAGCTGAGCCTCTGATCCTCTTCTGTTTGGAACTACTTTTCCTGTTGGGTGGGGCAGGAGCCACTCCCTAGATTCAGAACACTGGAACTCTTCTGGAAAGCAGGAACTCTTTTCTTACCAAGGCGTGGCTGTGGAAGGAGACACCTAAGCACTACAGGAGGCTATTTAAACCACACCCGGTGGATGAATCTTGCTTTGCGTTATTCTGCATCCTCTGCAGCAGAACGCTCATCGTGTCTTCTGCATCGGATCCTGGGCCTAAGGAAAAAGGCTTACCATCCTGAATCCAGTCTTCAGCAACACCTATAAAGACAAGAAAGAACAGGTTAGCATTCCGGCATCTGAAAGACAAAGGCTTACCTACTCTTCGTGCGCTCCGGAGGTCTTCACACTGCATTCCGGCATCTGAAAGACAAAAGCTTACCAACTCTTTGCACGCTCCGGAGGCCTTCGGCGCTGCATCCTGCATCTGAAAGACAAAACAAGGTGCGTTTAAAGACATTGGGGAACTTTAATACTCACGTGCCATTACTCTAACCCAGTGGGTATTCCGGCACCCTGCAGCCGCTCCAAACTCGTACCTGCAAAATAAAAGACAGTTAGAGCGCATCGTGAAGCAGGCAACAAGCGCTTACTTACGTGCTTCCAGGCGCTTCTATTCATCACACGGACTCCATCTTCAACTCACTTCAGCCCGTCATCCGCCATCGCCGGAACCTGCAAAACAAGAGACATCATTACTAAAGACTTTAAAGACAATAGAATTACTCGAAACTTACCGTTCGTGCAGTAAACGACGGACAGCAGTCCTCTGAAGTCAAGAGACCTGCGCTACCGATCCAGTGAAGAAACTGGTTACAGCACCCTGCCCCGAGGCAGATGGAGAGCTCGGCATTCATTTACCTAAGGTGAGAGCGTTAACCTTTGGGGGTCTACAGGAGAGCAAAAAAGGAAAGAGATAGGGACACCCCAATAACCCCAGTTCATTAATCCCATATTTTCTATCTGCAGACATCTTACTCTTGAAGTCAGGCATACAGTGCACAGAGGTCCAGCCCAAAGAGCCAACCGGGTGCTACACATCACCTTTGAAGATACGGTAGTCGCCCAGTCAAGACCGGCGCCTCTGCGAGAATCAGGTGAGCGTTACAGGAGGAGAGGGAGGGTGAGACAGGGCCAGCAATTACCACCAGTGCAGCCAGTAGTACCTCGTAGGCAGCCACCAATCCCTCGCATCAGACCCAGTCCATTCAATCTAACCCCTGAGCAGATCCACACCCTGTACCGGTTGGACCGGGACACCATCACCACCATTGTGGATGAGATACATGACGATATCGTCAGCCTCATAGAAATACGCACTGCCAACCCCACGCTACTAAAGGTGGTGTCTGTGCTCCTCTTCCTGACTAACGGCACATACCAGCACACAGTGGGCCAGCTGCATGGCATTTCACAACCACTATTTTCACGCATGCTGACCCAAGTGCTGGATGCCCTCCTGAAGCACACTAGCACCCACATATCCTTACCACGGACTGCTCAGGAGATAGCCGGCACCAAAGTAGGATTCCATGCACTGGCAGGCATACCCAATTGTGTTGGTGCCCTCGACTGCACCCATGTAAAATTGGTAGTCCCCCATGCCCTAGAGGCGGTGTACCGCAATCGCAAGCAATACCACTCCATGAATGTACAGATGGTATGTTACTCCAGCAAGATCATCACAAATTGTTGCGCCCGATATCCGGGATCGACACATGATGCCATGGTGCTGCGTAACTCCACGCTACCCAGCTACATGGAGTGACATGCTGGACGACGTGCCTGGCTGCTTGGTGAGTTGCCTGACTGGCCCATGGCAGTGCATCGGGGTTGTGAGGTAGGGGGATGCATACTCCACCAGGGTGGGAATGGGCGGTGAGTGTAAAATGCACGCAGAGCTAAACACTCCTTACCTGAACCTCCCAACCCGAACATGATACATCACTGCCACACATTGGACCAATGCCGTATTTTAATGACAACATGTAAGACGCACAACCTGGCCACCATGGGTATGTCAAGCAATGCATGACTAAACATGATTGCAACTGTGCCAAGGTGGCTAGTGTAATAGTGTAATCATGCACAGTGTAGTATACACTGCAATAATGGGAGGCAAAACATCGTCCTGCATCCACAGTGCATCCGCATCAGCATGCAAGAAATCACCCTGCATCATCTGTACAACACCATCCAGACTACCACACCATATTGCAGTATACAATGCATCTAAATAATATTTGTGCATACGTACAGGGACATGTGCATGTCAATACCAAATTGCTGCGGCCATGGCTGTGAATCCCAATGGTGGCAGCTCAGAGTGACTCACACAGACCTATTTGTATTTGCTTGCAGGTGATGGAGCATATCCCTTGAAGCCGTGGCTACTTACCCCTGTGCGGAACCCACGGAACATCAATGAAGAGGAGTTCATACCCGTACCTGTGTTGTGATTGAGCAGGCCTGTGGCCTGTTGAAGGCGCGGTTCTGCTGCCTAAGAAGGACTGGGGGAGCACTCCTTTATAGGTCTGAGAAGGTGGCAAAGATCACCATGGTCTGTGCCATGCTGCACAACATGTGCGTCCAGAGAAATGTACCTCTGCCACCTGACATTGACATGCAGGCACCGGGTGAGGATGATGAAGACGGAGGAGAAGCAGCACCCCTGCCAGTACGTTATGCATAAGATGGCCGTGCAGTACGCCAATTACTGATTGACGAATACGTCTGACCCACTGGGACATTGATGGATAGTTGTCAGTAACACATTGTACACTGAGTCCATGTGGACATGCACACAGGGAATGTGGAGAGTTGGGCACTGTGCACTGTCATGAATAAATTGTATACACACGAAATGAACAATGTCCAGGCATTGAATGATTTTTCACACAACGGGCGTATTAATATCAACTACAGAAATGTGCTACCCCCAAGCCCCCACAACACCAAAACACCCCATACCCCCAATGAACTCCCTCTAATACACCTGTACACCACCGACACCATCTGACCCACTCCCATTGTTCTCCCACACTATTTCCTTGCTTTCTTGTTCAGGGGCAGCATTTTTGACTGCCTCGATCTTGTCGGACGCACGGGGCTGGTGGGTGCAGAGGAAGCGGGTGTGGTGGATAGGGGTGTGGTGGATGGGGTGGAAGCTGTGGTGATTGGCGCGGCTGGTGCGGGTTGTTGCTCCTGCATTTGCAGCAGGATTGAGGTGAGGACCTGCGTGACAGCCCCCAGACTGCCTCGCATCATCAACGCAGAGGCATTAATGCCGGCTTGGTTCGCCGCTATGGCCTGCGCAATCTCACGCCTTGCGTCCTCTCCCTCCGCAACATATCGTCGGAAAAGGTCCAGCATTGAGTCCTGTCTAGCCTCAAGGTTGGTGGGAGCAGCAGTGGTTGAGGGTGCTGCGACCGGGCGTACATTGGCAGGGCTGTCCTTGGGGGGGGAGGGTCCTGAGGTCCGAAACGTGGACTAAAGGATCCACAAAGCTGCTGGTGGGTGTGGCCTGAGTGTGGGGTTGGAGGATGGACATGGGGCTTGGGGAGTGTGGACATTCCACATGGGTTAGTCTATCCTCGTCCACAAACTCCTCCACTGTAGTTTCAATGTCACTCAGTGGGGCAGTGGCTGCTGCCTCGCCCACCGAACTTGTTGCTGCCGAATGTGTGCCACTGGCCTCGCCTTCCACTGGTGTTGCCAGCTCTGTGGTCTCGGTGTCAGCCGTAGATGTGGGGCCCTCATGTGCGGCCATGGCCTGGGCACTCGCCCTTGGTTTTGATGTGGCCTGCGAGGATGCCCCGGAGGTGGTCTTGCCTGTGGGAGTTGTCTTGTGCCGGGACGTGGATGCCCTTGTGGGCGTTTCCCACTGGCATCCACTTCATCGGTGCCTGGGGGGGTAGAAGAGATGCAGGGCATCAGGGATAGTGTTACATGCAAGATGCATTATATGGTGCTATGGAGAATTGCATTTATCATGCATTCATATCTTACAGGTCTGTCACACAGTGTAGTATGAAGGGGGCATTTTGGCAGTTGCCGTGACGTCTCAATTCAGGAATGCTGCATGGCAGGTGGCATGCTGTTGTATTAGGGTTTGTGTGATGGCAGGTGGCATGCTGTTGTATTAGGGTTTGTGTTTGTGTGATGTATTACATGGGCACGGTCCGTGTGTGTTGGCTGTCTGTTGGTAATGGGATTGGCACTCAGCATGCATTTCAGTGTGGCAGGGTTTGGGCCTCCATCTGGACAAGGATATGTTGATGTGTGTGTTGGGACATGCATTGCCTTGCCTAGACTCTATTCCAGATCACTGGTGCTACGTCATGGTTTCCTCTACTGGGATCTGCAGGTTCACTCACCTCCATCTCCAGATGTTGCGGCACCCGTCTCCATCTGCCGACAGCCCTCGATGGACTCCAGCTGGATGAAGGTACTGCACGTTTCCTCCCAGCACATTAGTTTTGTGGGCAAGTGGGGACCCCCGCCTGTGGCCATGGCCTCCCTCCTATTGCTGGCCAGGATGTTCCGTACCCTGAGGCGGAGGTCATCCCACCTTTTCTTACAGTCTTGACTGTCCGAGGGGTGGTGCCAACTAACAAAACTTTGCGGGCTACCTCCTCCCAAATCTCCTTTTTTCTCTGCTGCACCTCCCTTTTGAGGTTGTGCTGGTTAATCTCCTCAGCATGGGCAGCAAGGGTGTCCGCCAACATGTTGAGTTCTTCGTCCAAAAAACGCTTCTTGCGCAGGCGAGGATTTTATTTCCTGGTAGCCTTAGACATGTTGAATAGATTGGCACTGGTCTCTCCTGTACACAACTGGTGGTTTGGGAGGATTGCAATGGATTGTGTTTTTAAAGATGGCCGCCGGCGCTTTTCCCATTCTGACGCGATGACGTTACTTCCGGGTCCGGTATTACAAGCCCGGTATTAGCATGATGTTATTACCGGGTCAGTATTAAGGGGTGCCTCCTAGGCGGAGGCGGTATTGGCGGGTCCCGTGATGGCGCTATCTGGGGGTTGGAGGGCCTTTAGCGCCATGGAAGTATGGCCATTACCAGCATGGGGGTTTCGCGCTTGCTCACGCACTTGTAATCACCCGCTATTAGCGGCGTCAAGCGAGCACGGACCCGCTAGTTCCTCCATGCCGGTAATGACCCCGTTTTTACCGCACTTCTCGTAATGAGGCCATAGTTTTCCAATGGCAGTGGGGGATTGCGATGCCACCAGGAGCCTGTGTAGTATGAGATTGCCACGCAGTTTCTGACCTCCTAAATAGCCACTACAGTCACTACTTTAAACAACCATCATCTGCTCAAAAGGATGCCACAAATAAACCTCTACAGTCAGTGCTATAATTGCTGTGTCACCTAAACACCAATGTAATAAATGATGTTTGCTTGCCACACACAACAATCAGTTGCTTGTCTGCCAGCGTACACCATGCTGCTCATTTGCTTAAGAAGCATTTTTTTCTCAGAAGTGCATACCTTTTGCAGCACTTGACCTCGTGAAAAAAATATGCACTCCTGGGACATTACCATAATTACATGCCATATGATGATTTTATGGTAAGCAGGAAAATGCTTTGCATGGAGAACTGCAGCAGTTTGTAAAATGTTAGCTGCAGTTTGTGCCCCCGCGCCTTCAGCACTTAAAGATAGGCACAAAAATAGGGGTACATCCAAACGCCAAAAGAACCAATAAAACACCTAAACAAACATGCTTGCTTCATAATTGAAGTATGCATACAACATGGCTAATGTAGATATTGCTGATGGTGCTTATAAACACTGTACCGTGAAAGGGATTTTCTAAAATCAATAAATAAACACAATGCCAGCATTGGTGAGCGCTGTCAATCAATGCCTGAAGTTAACCAGTCAGTTGCGGCTGACCGGTACCCTTGGGCACCTCCTAATTCTGCAAATGCATGTGCAGATGTGGACTATTGACTTGCTCAGTTTACTAGCCAATCCATTATCGACCCTACCTGGTGGCATGAAGTAATCTGGTCCAACCAGCCACAAGCTCCCAAAAGCCCTAATCTGGCCCTGGTAAATCTAAACAGTGGATGTTTTTTGCTATACAGCAGTCTGCAAACTTTGGATCTCCAAGTGTTTTGAACCACAACTTCCATCAGCCCTATCCAAGATAGTCTATGGAGAGGCATCATGGGACTTATAGGCCAAAACATATGGAAAGTGGCCGGCTGAAGATGTGTCTCGGCTCGTGGGGGCCCATTTCAACATGAAGGTTGGAGGTCCCCCTTGCTTAGAGCAGAGAACAACAGCCTGAAGAACCTGTGGGCGCCTCCTGGGACAAAGTCATACACCCAGGAAGTTAATAGCCGCCGATTATCACGAGACGGCCAGCCTGCAGGGAGCAGAAATACTGAAAGTCCACTGAAAAGCAATAAATCCTCTATTGCAGCATGGGGCTAAAGTAGGGAAACCATAGTAAAAAGGTATCACAGAGGCCCGGGGCTGGTGATGCCCTGAAGGGCACCAGCAAATACATCATGTAATGTGCTCAATACAAAGTGCGCATTTGAAGTCCTGGATTCAAGGCATATATATCTGTGTCATAAGAATGTTGACTGCCAAATGGGTGCAGTTGTTGGTGGGCCTTTAGGGCTCGGGCCCTTTACAACTGAAACATTTGAAAGGCCCTGACGCCGTCCATGCATATGGAGAACTGCATGTTGCAAACCCCTGTACTGTAAGAGGTTATGGTATGACTGTGCCTTGCATACAGACTAATTACACGCATCAGAGTCTTAGCATTGAACGGTTGTGCCCTGCACACTTGCTTTCCCACGGTCCATCAGCTCAGGCTTGGACTGGCATTTAGGGCAATAGGGCAATGCCCAAACCAAAAACACAAAATGCTAGATTTGGTCAGTTTATTCCATCAAAGTGGGACACTTTTTTGGCCAAGTGGGCCAGTTTCAAAAGTTACTTCATCATGCGGCTAATAGTTTTGACCAGTGTTACTGAATAGATATTCTTACAAAATGCACAATTTGCATCACATTTCATCAAAACCTCACCCTCGCCAATTACTTTAACTCTGAAGCTGACTATGTGCATGCTTACTGTGTTACGTGCATGAGTACGGTCGGGCCTCCCCAGAGCCATTAACAACTGGTGACGAGGGTCTAAAAGTACCCTGTGTGTGCCTGTCTCCCTGGCACACACTCTGTCTAGGTCCCTTTGAGGTGGAGCTCCCGAAGGCAGGTAAATCCTGTGGCGCAGACGGCCTCCGCGGCGTGCCTTTCGCATGGCCTCTCCTGGTGGGGGGTGTACCTAGAGCAGTGGTCTTCAAATTTTTTTGGCCTGGGCCCCCCCTGAGCAAAGTTTGGGCAGGCCGGGCCCCCCCAAAAGTGCCTGATGGACAGTATGTAGAAATCGCTATGAACTTTTGCGTGCCGTCACCGCACCCTACTCCCAGTATAGACCCTGGGCTCTGCCCACCCTACTCCCACCACTATCCCAGTGCTGCCGCCCATCCTGCTCCCAACACAGTCCCATAACTGAAGCATACACACATCCATACACATTTAAATAAAAAATAAATCGCCATAAACGTAACTTGCGTGGTTGCTAAAATGCCCCGCTCCAGGTTGCTCTGCCCGTACATACGTAGGCACCACCCCACGGACAGTCAAAGACTGTAAGAAAAGGTGGGATGACCTCCGCCTCAGGGTACGGAACATCCTGGCCAGCAATAGGAGGGAGGCCATGGCCACAGGCGGGGGTCCCCACTCGCCCACAAAACTAATGTGCTGAGAGGAAACGTGCAGTACCTTCATCCAGCTGGAGTCCATCGAGGGCTTTGGGCAGATGGAGACGGGTGCCGCAACATCTGCATGTACGGGCATGTACAGGAGCACCCCCTCGCACATACATACATGCAGTGCCCCAGCCAGCATTTCCAATGAGCTATGCAAGGCTGGCGAAGCAAAACACCCCCAGTGTTGCATGGCTCAGTGATCATGTGCGGCTGGGGAAATGAACTGTCAAAGGCAAACAGAGTTTCCCTTTGACAGTTCAGCCAGCCCAGGAGCACTCCCTAAACTGGAAAAAGCAGCTGAGGGAGTGCTCAGTGTTTCACTGGGCTGGCTCCTCTGCTCCTCCATTATGGGTGAGCCGGCCGGCTTGGGCTGGCCTATAAGGCAATAGGGCGATGACCGTACCAAAAATGCAAAATGCTAGTGTAGGCCAGTAAAAATGGGCCACTTAGTAGTTTTGACCATTGTTGCTGAATAAATATTCTTTAAATATCACCATTTGTTTACATTTGAACAAAAAACAACCCCTTGGTACTATTCAAACAGTCTGTGACTAAACACTGAATATCCATTTGCAACTGCTGGCCATTTTTTCATTGGTGCCTAAGACCGTTTTATGGCCCAGTCTGACCATGTGAGCTGCCCCTTGCCATTTCCTCCAATCTAAAAAAAAGAAAAGGTTTTTTTTTTACATTTCATGCGCCCCACAGTTTGAAGACCTCTGCCCTAGAGTGTGGTGCGGCTCTCCCCGACTGCTGCTCACACGCCGTTCGGGTCCTGGCAAGGGCCCAGAACAGATGTGTGTAGCGCTGCTGGAGTAGCGCTGCTGAAGTCAAAGACAAAAAAAAATACATTGTGAAAGTGCAATGCGCTAAGAGGCACCTGTCTGGCCTAGCAGCACATGAGCTGCCGACTGACACACGCAGCCCGTTTTCAGGCCTGCCTGTGCTCTGTAGGAGCCTATACCAGTGATCTAAAAGCAGCCAGTAAAATAAATACAAATGACAGTAATTTCAATAAAAGCAGCCAGTTAAAAGGGTGCAAGTGGGATTACAGGACAGCACTTTCAGTGGGGTTAGTGTAAATGCAGAAAAGAGACAGTAAATTATGTAAAGCAGGTGGAATGCCACATTGAGTCATTATAACAGTGAATTAGGCCTTCAATGGCAAAGCAGAATGGTTGCAAGAAGACAGCAGATTCAAAGTGCATGGTGCACATATAAAGTTATGGGAATTGCCAACTGTGTAGGTTGCATTGGTGAAAATAACTCAAACTAACTACCCTTATTAAATGACACCCCAGTAACTAATTAGTTCCCCTGATTAACATTGCAATGTAATGTCAGTGAACGCGAATGGAAATTCTGTCTTCGTTTTTTTTCTCACTTTTCGTTCCATGGAAAGGAAATATGCACTGTAAAAAATATGAATGGACTGTCTTTTTGCATTCTGAGGTTTCTTTGTTGTGCAGGAAGGGAGAACGGATACATACAAACTCCTGTAGGTGATTGGACAGTGGGATCAGGAGTTTATAAGTTGCTAAAATACGTCAGAAACCGGGCAGTTTTAACTTTGAGTGAAGGGCAGGATAGATAAATAGGGGTGAACTGAAGGGCGTTGGTTCTTCTGCTTGCTGCCGGCTGCCGAGAGGATTCAGAGGCTGCGTCCCTGGCATTGATGTCTGCTGGGGGTCCAAGGCCATCTTTCAAGAGTGCCAGTGACTTCGCGGGGCTTGGAATATTTCATCGCTGACAGGCAGGAGTGAGAAAGGGGCCACGTAGATAAGACATAGACACTTCAAACTCCCATGTAAGTGACTGTGAAATTGAGGAGAGCGTTGAATGAAAGTAAATCATCTCTGTGACTGTTTAGACAAGAATAAGTCATTACTTTCAACTTAGTCATTATTGTTTTATTTTGCACACTGTGAACTAACAAAAAGAAAATATTCTGCAATGCATGTTTATATTTTGCCTTTTAGATAACTGCGGCGGTGTCAATGCTTTGGTAAGAGCCCACAACTGTATTATCATGAAACATAATGTTTTTGTTTCCTTTTTATAAGTGGCTGGGTCACAAATAATTGCAGTAACAAAAGTAAAGTTGGTGTCACCGTTTCTTTTTCTCCTCTTCATGTGTCTGATTATCATTCTTCAGCTGGGGTAGGTAATTAGTAGGCACCTTAGTGCTTGCACCACGGTGGTAAAGTAAGAAACAAAAGGGGAAAAAATATAGGCCAGCTAGAAAGCTGGTGTGTTGTGTGAGTGTGTTCAGCCATGCATGCTGGGGCTGAACGGGGCCCTTCAAGGGCATAAGCTAATGTCATAGATAAATCATCAGCACAATCTATGCACAATTTATACACCATTTATAGCAATACTTGGTTCCTTATAAATGTGGGTGTATGCCTTCAGTCAACTCTAGAATAGGGCGAAGTTATAAAAAGGGGAAGAATATGGTATGCATATGCTCACCACTAATTTACCGCCATGATAAGATAGTGCCAATTAACCACCAGCATACCACAATACTGAAATACCGCCAAATTAGGTAATAGCCCAAAGACAAATCCTCTTACAGCTCCCTCTTGGAGGATCCCCTCAGCGTTGGAGCGCAGGCGAAGGGGGGTGAAGAAAGGACCCACAGCACCATAAGTATGGTGCAGGATGTGGCGTGGCCACTGCTAGGGATGCAGTGCAAAGCGCCCCACCGGGAAGAGCTCACGCAGAAGGATGAGGCTGCAGAGGCAATGAGCACGGCCATACAAGGAAGGCAGGCTGGATGCACAGACCAGTGGCGGTCCTGGGACAACAGTGTTCATGGGGAAAAGAAATGACAAGCAATTAGCACCACTGTGGTCAGGCATAATATCTGTTCCTACCAAAGGGGGTCAGCATCATTGCTTATCTGGGAAGGCACATCAGCCTTACCACAAGCAACAAAGAGGGACACAGTGCCAGTGGCCAGCTGCCAGAGTTGGCCATAAGCACAGTATCATGCAAAACAGTCAGGTGTGTCAATGCCAAACGCATTGGCCTCCCGCTGCCGCGGCCCACAGGAGGGTACTCATGCAGCTAGGCCAGCCCAGACAGGGGACAGGAGCTCCCAAGGCCCCTGGGTGAATAGACCCATAAAGGAACAAGGTGCAGCAGACGCCCACCATGCAGTGGGTCTCCAGGTTCGCCAGCAGTGGCAGATATGCTGATGGTCAAAGCGCCGCACTTACAACCCCAGGGCTTTTCAACCTCCAAACACAGAACCTGCACCCTTGTTTCACAGCCATCCGGTGCCCGAGTTTGACATGAAGGCGAGTCCAGCGACTCTCTGCCCCAGCTGGACGCACTGGCTGGAGAGGCTGGACATGTTCTTCAAATTGGTCGAAGTAACGGATGATGTGACAAAGAAGACACTCCTGCTGTTCTACACAGGGAGTGAGGTCCACAAGTTATACAGAGTACTGCCTCCAGGTGATGGGTTGTATCAAGCTGTGGGGAGGGGGCACTATCCATCTACTTTGCCCTAATGGTCAATATTGACTACAAACAATTCCGTCTCCGACAGGCTGTGCAGGGGCCCACTGAATCCTTTGATGCGTTCTGCACCCGCTGTGCCAGCTAGCTACGACATGTGCATTTGTTGACGAAGAGGGAGTGTTGAGGAGCCAGGTAATTCAAAAATGTTGGTCCAACAAACTGCGCACCCAGATCCTGAAGGAACCAGGAATTCCTCTGGCGCAAATCCTATAGCTCGCAAGAGCCCAAGAGCTGGCCGAGGAGCGGTTGACCCAGATGGAGGTGGCAATGGAAAGACTGCAAGTGGAGGAGGTGCACGCCGCCAGGACACAGAGCAAGAAGACCGCCCTGGTGACCCAGGCCGGAAGTGGAGTGACGCCAAGGATGAGGCACCTCAGCGACTGTGTGAATTCTGTGGAGAGGGTTGCCACATGTAAGGCTGTGTCCTGTGGTGAGGCGACAGTATGGCTGGTGCCACAAGGCAGGACATTACTCCAACTTCTGCAATGCCCCCTGGGCATCAATTTACGGGGCCAGCGAGCCTGAGCCATGGAGAAACAGGCGGGCCGAATTAGCAACCAACATGGCCCTCATCGCGGAGGACTCCACCAACTGGCTGAAAGTGAAAGCAGGAGAACACAGAAACGAGAACAGAGTGGTAGCCCTAGTTAAGTATGACTATGATATCAAAGATATGTTCTTCCTGTCAGAGCAGGAGCTGAGACCACCAGTAAGCGACCTTTGGGCAGCAGAGCGGAAAAGACAGAAGAGGGCAAAGAAGGCCTGTGTCCACCAGGGCAGAAGTGTGATTGGCCAGGGCTAGATGTGCAGATGAACTCTGGAAGTGAATCGTGTTGACGTTACAAAGGTTTATGTTAATGTTTTGTTTTCCTACCCTTGGCATGGGATGTTGTGACTAAGGAATGGTACCATGCAGTCACGTCGTGTTGCGGTTTCAGTGATCACAGCGCGTCGCTAACTAACACGGCTGTGCTCACGTCTGATGCCTTAATAAAAGGGCCAATTGCCATCCTGCTCGCCAGTGTGCTTACTGTGTTGCAGGCATGAGTACGGCCCAGCCTCCCTGGAGCCCTTAACAATTGGTGTCCTGGGCAATTGTACGCCCCAGTCCGACCCTGCAGAACTTAAGGCACAGCACTGCCATGCCATACACCTAGGCCACATGGGAGACTAGACAGGACTGCTGAGACAGCACTAGACTGGTGCTTTCACAATGTGACTGCGTTCTTGATGAGGTTCTTTCGCAATGTAACTGCGTTACTACAGCAGATATGTCACTTCTAGAAGCTGACTTTTCCTCCAGCACATGAACTATGTTCACTCAAGGGGGGAATAAGCACACTTGAGGCTCATATTTGGATGAAGGTGTGTGGGAGAAGTGGGAAGGAAAGAGGATTAACTCGTTGTCCTTGTTTCGCTGTAAGGGGTGAAGTTGAACGCTCGCTCTCAGTAAGCGGCCAATGTACGCACCCCTCTTAGAGAGGCCGATCACGCGCGCAAGCGCGCTCTCGTGACTTGCTGACTTCACTGTTCTGTCCGCCCGCAGGGAAGAGAGGCGGGATTACAGCGAGCAGCCCCGCCCACTCGCTCGCTCTTCCCTGATGTGTCCGTCGAGCCTCGCGCTCGCTCGCGCTGCCTAGCCCCCTCCTTCTCCTCAGTAAGCGCCCGCGCGCTCTGCTCCCCTGCCTCCCGCCTCACCACCGCTCGGTGGCGCCCCCTGCCGTCGGTGGAAGCGCACTGCAGCTGCCTCCCCTCCCGCGCCTCTCAATGTGAGCCTCCCGGCCGGAGCTCGCTCGCTCTCCCGGCTCCATTTCCGTGGGATCTTCTCCTCTCCGCCTCTGACCGCGCATCCGGCTAGGCGCCGCTCGAAAGGTAAAGTCGAAGCGGCTGCCGGAGGACTGGGATGGGACGGTCTGTTTGTCCGTAGGGGAGGAGGGAGGGCACGCAGGCTGACCAACAAACACCACGCGCAACTGCCCCCCTTTTATTAGGACCCACGTCACCGTCAGCCGAAGCTTTCTGTCAACCGAGCCACGAGCTCTCCTCGTCCGCTGGAGTCAAGATGTCGGTTGTAAGGGGGAGGACGGCGCTCTCTGTGGATCTTAATGCCCTTGTCGATTCAGTGGGGCGCCCCCCGTGCCCCTTAGCTTACCAAGCCTTGGTTGGGGCATGGACCAAGCGTAGCTTCCCCCAGGGGACAGTTGGGTGAGCACAACGCACCTCTGCCCAATGGAGCCGCCAGCTTGAGCTCCTGCTCAGTGTCAATATTTACAGTGTCTCTGTGACTTTCCTCGCCTCTTTCACTGGCTGTCCTCGTTTCACACTGTTCGCATACCCTCATAAACACCCCCGCCCTCGGCGTGCTTTCAGATAAATGACATAAATACATCTTTCATGTGATGCTCTAGAGCCAATAATGCTTGTCCGAGCGCTAAAATGCAGTTGTCTGCAGTCCTTGCCTTGCTATTCACCTGCCCCACTTTTCACCCGAGCCAGCCAGTAAAGCTGTGATTTCACATGTATAACTGCTGTACGTTTACTTCACGAGTCATGAAATATCAGACACGTTATCTTTAATGTGTGCTTTTGACTCAATGTGTTCCCTTTTTTCTAACGTCAAGTTTACACAGAAAAACCTCAAGTTTCCCAGGATGTCCAGTGACAGGCAGAGATCGGATGATGAAAGCCCAAGTACTAGCAGTGGCAGCTCAGACGCAGATCAGAGGGACCCGCCAGCCCCAGAGCCCGAAGAGCAAGAAGAGAGGAAGCCCACAGCAGTTCAGCAAAAGAAAACCCCCAAAATATCCAGTAAAACGACTGCGAAGCTCTCGACCAGTGCTAAAAGGTAAGGACCTCAAGTGTCCATGATGCCAGGCCCAGTACTTGCACCCAATAGTTCAGACAGAAAATGACACTCCGGGTAACAGCGTGAAATGGTTAAATGTGATGACACCGACACACGTACACCCACCCCACTCCCCATCAATACACCACATTTATCAAACATAGACGAATCGGGACTAGCTCTGGAGAATATATTTATACACACACCCGGAAACGCATTTGTCTGTTTATAACTCCGTTTACCAAATGGATTGTGTCCTCACACTTTTATTTTTTTTTTCTTATGGTAAAGCACGTTGAGAAACAGTTCCTGAATTCGCTGCACCTCGTGTGTCCTTTAAAGCATAGGCGACTGTTTCTTTCTGCTCCAGGAGGTGCAGCTTCACGATAGTGGTGGGGACAAGGGAGATCACAAGGGCAAAAATACAAAGAATGAAACTAGACCATCCTACGGCTATCGCACACACGTGGCATGGATTTGAGAACTCTTGAGAACGTGCCATAAAAGCACAGCAGGTCACGTTTAAACAATTAAAACATGTAACGGGGCCCAAACTGTGCACTCGTCTGTAGCCATTGACTAGTGATAATTTGCTCTTGGTGAATAAGAAATGGTGCGCTCTGTGTATGTGTAGAATTGAGGTGGCCTGTGACGTTTCCGGCTGGCTAGTAGCTTGCAACTTACCCTCCATGTAAACTAATGTAAGTTGTTGCAAGTGCTTGTTGGGGTTATGAATGAGTTATTGAGCCCCTCTAGTTATCCTGACTTGGATTGCTTAGTCTTGACAGTCAATATAACTATATATTTGTATGTTACACCTGGATGAAAAAAACTGTGGCTCAGTATATGTATGCACCACTAACGCTATTTGGTCACTCAATTGTACAGTGTCATTTTCCTTCGACTTACAAGTATTGATGGGTGTGATTTTTTTCCTCCCTAAATATTTGCATACTTTCCCTATAGTGTCTCATGTTAAAGTAAACGCTGGTGTGCAAGTAAACAATGTGTGGATGTTGGTAAAACAAGAATGTCTTAGTCTGTCATTCCGACTATTTAAAGTGTAGGAATTTCTCTGTTCTCTAACAGGTCACGATATCTCAGAATTTCTAGTATGTGTTACTCTCTTGTAGTAGTTGTCAATTGCTAGTTATTCTGTGGCGTATCCAGCATATTTTTTTTCTTGTAGATGTGAGTTAATATTGTTTACGAAGCTGCTAAACCTTTTGTCTTTTTCTTAGTGTGCCAATAACATCATTTAAAATTACTTCGGTTATCTGGGCACATGTATTGGACCATAATTGCCACAAACTGGAAATGTGAAGTAGAAAACGCTTTTTTTTTTGGGTATCTGTTTCTTTTGTTGGGTCACTGTAGTCATTGGGATAGTTGATCAATTGGGTCACATCCATTAAAGGTCTGAATGGTTGTAGTACAATCTCATTACCTCGCATTGAGCTTTTGTAAGAACATTGGCAGCAATCCTTGCCCTTTAATGTATGCTCCCACAGAAAGTGGGCTGATCAACTGTAAACCTTCCCTGATTGCTTTCAGTATTCCAATGTTGCTGGTTGACTCTTCTGCTTTTCTTACAATGATTAGTTGTCTGCTCTATTGGCATTTACACCTGACCCATTTTGATCTTGCGTTTCCCCATTTGCTTTATAACGGAGATAAATTAACTACATTTGACATATAGCTTAAGAAACGGATACTTTTTTCTCCTACCATGTTCATAATTCTGCTGTGCATCATGTGCCTGCTAAAACTTTGAAGTATGTATTTAAGTAAATGGCTGTTTTTCTTTTTCGGTACTCGTATATGGGGCATGCATTTACTAACAACTCGAGGGAGCAAGGCCCTTATTGTTTTAAAATCTGTGGATTTGTCTGCCGTCAGACAAATCTGTGGATTTGTTCCGGTGTAGGAAAACGTTGGTTTTTCAATTAATTGGATTGTGGTCATTTGGGTATGGCGTTATTTTTTTTATAAAATTGCTTCCGTATGCTAAAACACGTTATGCAAAATGTAATAGTTGTGTCTGTGAATGCTTAGGTTGTTTCCGTGGTTTAATTGCATTCAGGGAAGCCTCAACAATGGTTGTTTGCTTTCACATGTTTTGCACCTTCCAATGAAACGAGGCGAACGCTTTTTGAGTCTTTGAAACGTGTACGAGAGAATGTGGATTCTTTAAATGGCTCTTTAAATAATATTTACCCAAATCCAGTTGACCGAGGAGAGTAAAATTTCTTAGTATCCCAACATTTTCTGAAGTTTTTAGGACATGTGTTCTAGTTTGCGCGTTTGAAATTCCCCAAATATAACGTGCTTGCTATAAAAAAAAAATGTTGTTCGAAGGAGAACCAGAAAATGTCAAAGTTTTCCGGTGGTATGCTTTAGTTGGTTAAGTCTCCTTCGCGTGCTTGAGTGGCAATGCCCAGTCCAACCCCCTAATGCCTCATTTGCATATAAGCTTGAAAAGAGAATCTCTCCTGCAGAAACCACCCCGAGCCACACGATAGTCGCTTTCATGTGTGCCCCAGGGACCCTTCTGTCATCCGCTGTAACCGAGCTGTTAATTCCTATCAGCAAATTGACGAAAACATCAAAAGTTTCCCCGCCATATGATTGGCTTATGCCTTCGAGAACAAAGAGGAAGCAGCCATGTTAGCGTTACTGAAGGCAGCTGAGCCAGTGTTGCATTTAACTGCTTGGTGGTAGAGGGCAGTGTAAGTCTCTGATTTATTTTGTACGCTGTTTCCAATGCTTCGCCTTTCTTCTCATTTCTCCAACAGAATTCAGAAGGAGCTAGCAGAAATAACGCTCGATCCTCCACCGAACTGCAGGTATTTTAAACCTTTATAGAATGTGTGCCTGCCTGTCAGATGTGGGAAATAATTTGTCAGTCAGCAGTGCTAGCGTAAATGTGATGGATCATAACTGTTTGTGTAATTAGATGCGTGGAGTAACATTTAACAATGTGCTGCCCACAGTAAAAATTTACGAGGAAAGTGATTTATACCCTCGAACTTAAATTACATTCAAATCCAGACAAGTAGCTCGTGTATGATGGGGCTTTTTTATTGCCAAATGGCGGTTTAGTGAACAGGCGTTCATGCCCAGTTAACTGTTATGAAATTACGTTTTTAATGTAAACTGCTGAGTATTTTTAAGTAATGCTGCAGATCGTGTCACTCGCCTTGGGGACCTTTTGAGGTTGCTTGTCACTCGTCTTTGCTTCACTTCGGCTATTCCAATGCATGCTGCCTACCACGTTTATGTTGCTGGCTTTGTAGTTCGTACAAAGTCGTTCTTTCTCTATAATCTGGGTAAACACGCTCGGGCTTTCATCTCCTAAGTATGTTGATCACGAAATGATTACAGAGATCTCTATCCACAATTGACCTGTGTAAAACCACATTCCGATTCTCTGCGCACCTTAATGAAGATGACATGGATGCAGAATGTATAATTGTAATATTAGCCATCCTTTGATTCTTTTACTAGACATGTGTTTTCTCCTTTTGCATCGGTCTATCTAAAGCAAATCTATACAGTTTTCGTCTGGTGAATGAGTATTTGTGGGGTACACCAATAAGTGTTGTGTGTAATGTGCTGTGAATTATTTGGGCCATAAGTGTGTTGGTCAGGGACGACCACATTTACTTGTTTCTAGTGAAACTGAAAGCATATAGCTTTATAGTTGGCAGTGTAGTTTGATTTGCTGACCATATCTGTCCAGTGATTGTAATGGTAAAATAAACACTGGTTGGAAATGGCTGATTTATATACTTTTCTATACACACCTCTCCAACCCTACGCTTCAGACCTAAACATCCTTTTAGCAGAAATATACGTTAGCCGGCAAATTTAAGGTTGGACTGAATCAGTCTGTCGGTTTGGATTTTGACTGTTCCATCCGTTGTATTTAGAATACCAGCAAGAGGATTGGAGGCAGTTGTAGTAGAGGGTGTTTATTTATTAAAGCATGTAAGAACAATAGTGCAGGATCAGCCATGTCTTGGAACTCTAAAGAGCCACACTTAAATTAAACCTTTGGATACTGCTACTCTTACAAGCTGAATTCTTTGTGTGGTTGTATTGCCCCAAAAACCCTTGTAGGCTCCAAGCTCCTGTAGAGGAGCAGTTATATGCCCCTGCGGGAAATCCACCCCCCTACCTCCTATATGTTGGGAGGCCTGAGATCGTGCCATGTTTGACACCACCAGTTGTGCCAATACCGCAGCAGATATTTGAGTAGGGATCCACTGAGAAAACCCCATCAAATGTATCCCTGAAGAGATGACAATCTGAGGGAGGAACTCCCTGAAGGAATATGAAAAGGAACATAGAGAGAAGCTAATGAAGTCGCAAGAAACGTGTGACGTCCCGAGAATACTGGCTGAAGAGAATGCATTGATCTTACGAAACTGATGATGAAGTTGAAAATCGAATAAACTTTCATATGTGAAAAGAAGATTGAAGGGCTGCAGAAAATGAACAGTTCAATAATTGTACAGATGCTGAAACTCAAGTAGACTACGTCATCATAGAATCTGGCTATAAGACTGTAGGCGAAGCCGCCATTGTATAGGAGCTGTACATCGGTGTCATGAATTTAGTAAGCCCGGACCCATGGAGAGGGAAGGCCGAGGATTGTCGCAAGAATAAACCAAGGCTGTCTGGGCTGGTATCAAAAGTGAAGCAGTTTTATCTATTCTTGACAGCAGTGAATGTGCAAAGGATGAATCGTCTCTTCTTAAGGTGCAAAGAAAGAACACTAAGAGTGCCACATTTTATTCATTAAAGACATTTAAATACTGTAAAATGGACCAAATCGTGGTCTCCTATCATGTGAACTAAGGATGGAAATAGAATTGAGCTTGGAGACCTATAATAATAAAGACTGATATGCAAATTGATATTTCCCTTCTGTGAAAGGTACAGTGAGCTAAAGTGTGGTTGCAGACTCTCGAGTGGGTACCTTCCCAAAGAACAGGTCATTTAGCCATGTTCGTTCTCGTAGAGGGGTGCCTATGGACTATTTTTGTCAACGATAGTGAGAGTCTGCACTCCCATATATTACCACAGACCAGGATGCTTTGCAACGCCAAGTTCAAAGACAATGTTCATGGCAGAAGGCATGGGTGATGAGAGATGTTGGGCTAACTCGGTGGGGAGGTAAAGCCAAGTCCGCCTCCTTGCACCTGGGTCTGAGCTTACGTGCTGCTAAGTGAACCGAATGTTCCAGATATGGCACAAGTGTGCCAACCAATTGTAGAGGACAGTATAACTAAGGGCCTTATAGTGTGAACACCAATGATACTGTGTACTTAATAGTGTTGAATCTGAGAGTGTTGAATCTGAGAGGTTTTAGAGCTAGGCATAAGTTGTCCCACCTGACAGTGGGCAGCCAATCGCGATCCTAGTCCCTATAGAAAGTATATTTAGATTTTTCCCGTAGCCAATTCCAACCCTTGATAGGTTTTCTATTATTTTCCATGTAATGTGTCACTTCTGACGTATTCTTTGCATATGAGGATGTTTTTATGACCAAATCGTTGAGAGCCTGAGCGAACGTCTGTTGATGTCCGTTGTAACCTCCCTATTTTAGATAATTGTTAATAAAACAGATTCTTTGCCATCTTACTGAGTTGGTTTGATTTATTTGGGCTCAGAATTACTCTGCGATATCATCCATTGCACGTTACTAAAGGGCCACAAACTGATATCTGTGCGGATGGCTGAAAGATATCCAAACTAGTTGTTTCGGTGATTGGGCATCCTCCGCCATTAGCCAGAAGATTGCAGGGCTTCCTGTGAAGAGCGGCCGATAGAAATAAACTTCTAAGAAGAACCGAGACAGTGGGCAGGTCTCCCATGGACGAAATCCCTGCCCAGTTTCCACGAGTGCTCTGCGGACGGAAGGCGAAGTGGTCGGATTGCAGGAGGAGTCGATACCGAAGGCTTCGAGTCTATTAACGAATGGTGAGTAGATTAAGGCAATGGAAAATAAAAAGATGGGTTTGTGATAATTTGAGTGGCGAGAAACGGTAGCGCCTAGGAGTCCTGACTCATGGGAGTTTCAGAAGGAAATGTTTCAAATCCCAATGGGGTAGAGCAGAAACATATAATGCGTTATCAGGATTACGTAAGGTGACATCTCAAACCCTGTATAGGGTATAGAATAAAGGCAAGGGAGATGAGATGATCAGTGTTTGTGTGTAATGTCGATTAGTCTGTTTTGTTGAGTAAAAATATCGAAGAGGCATATAAGTTGTGAAAAAGTTGTCGAGCAACAGCGATGGTAGCAAAATGATTGGCGCCAATCAAGAAAATAGATATGTTGAATAAGAAAATAGGTTAACTGTTTAGGCTTGAGTAGCGGTTGACGTTGCGTGCTCATATTTGTTTTAAAACGTTGAAAAGTGGTGATTTAAGCTAAAGTATAAAGGTTATTTAACAGTCTGGTAAGTATTGACAGTCAAGTCAGACTTGTCATTATGGGAGACACTCCTCTCATGCACTTATGTAAAACATTACCAAAGCACATGCCCAAGCTCAAACAGTATAGTGCGGAATGGCCGAAAGGCACGGCAGGTAAAATGTTCATGCCGTGGCCACAAGGGGATCATTGTCAAAAGTGGTATTGCAACACATGACCATATACTGGACGCTGCGTACACAGGGAAGACATTGGAGAAAAAATTAGCAATCTAGAGCTCTGGAAGATGTACCAAGAAGAGCCGCCACCTGAAGAGTGGATGCGGAGGAAGGTGTGGAGACTTCAGCTCCCCTTACCTCACCTGAAGCGAAAGGTGCTTGTACTGAAGAAATAGTTATATATTTTAAAGGAATTGAAGCGGCAAATGGGGTATAGTAAACCGATATATGAACCCCCGACCCCTGCTTTCAGTAGTGACGATAACACAGAGGCGAGTAAGAGAAAAGAGATCTATAAGATCATAAAAGACAAAAAAGAAAGGAGTGAGCGGCCTGTCAACAGATAGATGGAAAGGAGAGAAGGATAAAGCTGATGAGATGGCGCCCGTGCAGAACAGATGGGAGGACAGATATTACTTAAAATAGAGTGAATCTGGATAAGGGTGAGGGGGGATGATTGTCACACTAGTTTGGGAATAGATAAGTCAGATGAGGAAATAATCCAGCCTTGGGATAGAAGGGGGGAGCGTGTGCGCCCCCTGAAGGAAGTCTGCAAATGGGTAAAGAAGTGAGATGGATCTGGAACAGCCTAAAGATGGAATGCCATATCCTATGGCATATCCAGAGCGTCCAGAGGACGATCATATAGTGAGAAGGGAGAGTCGCCGCTATATGTGAGCAGCATAAGGCTGTTACCCATGAGGAGACAGACTGGGACGATTGTCCCTGACATGGATAGACCAATGATGGGATCTCACTCTGGGATGGGGTTCACTCAAGTTTCTCTTATTGGAAAAAGGGGGAGCAAGACAAAAGTATATCCTATGGACACTGATAATTTAAGGTGTGGGATGACGGGGCATATTGCACGCATATGTGGACCCCAAGGGAATGTATAAAATGGTCAATTTTCAAGGGGGGGCAGTTTATCCTCCACCATATAGCACACCGACTAGAGAGGGCTTTTCCCGAGATCACACATTTTATCAGACACAAGCGCTGCTAGTACAGCAGGGACAGCAACAAGAACAAGTGCAAATTAATCCACCACAAGGGCAGTCGCAACAAGCCCCTATGCAAGACACAGCAGTATGCGAGTACACAGGACAAGTACTGACACCCAGAATAGGAGGTGTAAACAGTGGTAGGAGGAAATTCTTTTACAGGGACGGGGATGAGCTTGTACCCACAATAGGACGGCTCACAGGATGACATGATGTGTTCAGTACTATCTGTGACACCAGACCCCCAAGAAGAACCAAGTGTCGATGTGACGATGGGAGGCAAATACTTTTCTTTTCTTGTAGACAATGGAGCAACTAGTATGTGTATACGGGAAGGAAACTCCCATGTCAGGAATTGCCATGAATGCTCAAGGGTTCTCTGGAACTATGAGTAGAGTTCCTTTTATCAATGAATTACCAGTCTCTATAGGAGAATGTGACATGTCTGTTCCTTTTGTTATACTCTTGACGGACACTGGTTAACATTTTGGGAAGAGATTTAATGACAAACCTAAACATTACAATGTTATTCACTGATCAAGGAATAGTGTGCTCCGCTCCAGGAATGCACTTTTTAAACGCGGGAGAATGTATACTGGCGTTTACAGGGCAAGTGGCTCTGCAAGGTGTTCAGTAGATCCAGAGATTTCTCTATATGGAGTGAGCATTTTATTGACATGGCTACCTGGCTTGGTGGGAAAAATTGTGAGGATACCTGGGAGTCTTTGTTTAGACTGCGAATACCAATGGACGAAGAGGGGGACAGACTATCCCTATAGAATTAGAAGCATTAAGGGTACTGCAAGTCCCCATCAATCATGAGTTCTACAGATGGATTTAGGCAATATTGATCTCAAGTGTTGTGATACAGTATGTAGCTGACATTTTAATTTGTAGCACCACAGAAGATGAGTGCAGACCACGTTCTGTTTAGTTGATGACTATTGTAGCAAACAAGGGAAATGAGGTAGACCAGGAGAAGTTGCATAGGTCCGATTATTTCACATGAAGGAAAGAAAGTGACACCTGAAAGAGGTGAGGCAATTATGAAAACCTCAAAACCATATACAGTGAAACAGATGCAACAGTTTTTGGGGTTATGCAACTATGTCAGAGTCTGGGTGTTTGATTACAGTACGTACACAAGACTGCTTCTACAAGCTTTAAAGTAAGCACAAGTGGGGAAAATATAAATAGAATGGACTGAACACGGAGGAAGGGTTTGAGGAGCTGAAAAAAAAGCAATTTGTACAGCCCCTGTTTTAGGAATTCCCAATTATACTGAGGAATTTTAGGTTTTTGCAAACAAATGGAACAGTCATGACAGCAGTGCTTATGCAAAGAACTGCATTGGGGTACAAACCTTTTGCATATTACAGTGGGATTTTAGACCCAGTTATGAGAGGACACTTTCCTCGCGAACAATCTTTGGCTGCTTTTTGCGTTTGAGAAGTCTACAAAAGTATTGTCATGGGCTGCTCCATGACCCTCTTCGTGGAGCATGCTCTATTTGCCATTTTAGAGAAACCCAAGGGCACATTGACATCCCAAAGAGCTTCAGCTTATGAGGTAATGATTTGTAACTCAACGATTAAGGTTGTAAGATGTTAAATCGTGAATCCTGCCACGTTTATAGCTGAGCCAATCGAAGAAAGTGATCATGTGCATGACTGTGCTGCTTATGTTGCTTTCTTTGATATACCTCATGTGAAGGAAAATGCTAGAAATTGTCTTTGACGTTCTTCAAAAATTAATCCGACAAGTGGGGAAAGGCATTCAGGCGCCACAGTAGTGAGGTATAGATTAAATGGAGAATTTGAAATTGTAGCAAGTACAAGGCTACCGTCTCACTTTTCAGTGCAAGCGGCAGAATTGGTAGCACTCATTGTCGCACTTAAGAAACACGAAGGACAGGAAGTGACGGTGTGCAGTGACTCCGCCTATGTGGCATCAACCGTAAACGCAGGGTTAGCACGTTGGAAGTCGAGGGGGGGCTACCTCTGCGCAGACGGCACTCCAGTGCAACATGCTTTTTTATTGGATAGGCTTTTTAAGGCACTACAACTCCCAGTGGCCATAGCGGCCGTTAAATGCGCAGCGCATACTAAGCAAACAGATTTGATCTCTTGCAGAAATGAAGCTGCAGACGAAGAAGCCAAAAGGTTTACATATTCCCCAGGTATTTCGAGTTTTGATACTGAGAGTATTAAAGATAAAGTAGTCACAACCATGTTAGTGCAAGAAGGGCTTAATAGTCAATAACCCAACTAATGGAGATTCAAGGGAGTGCACCACAGGAAAAGCAGGAATCGTGGAAGCGAAGAGGTCTTCTTCATCCCCCCACAGAAGCATTATGCCGACAAGACAGTAATGGAAAGCTGGTGATGCCAGTAGCATTAGTCAAGCTTGAACAGCTTCATTACCCTGGCATGTAACTATGCAGAGTCTTGCTGCTACGATTGCCACACTGGTTTATTCCTAATTTGTTGGAGCATGTTGCACTGTTTATGGTAAACTGCATCGTGTGCCAGTTTACTGCTGGGCCTACACTGAGAACGATCAGAGGGGTAATACCTCGACCGAATGGTTTGTTTCAGCATTTACATCTCGACTAGGTTGATATGCTGCAAGTATGTAATGGATATAGGTATTTATTAGTGGTGGTGTGTCCTTTCTCTAGGTGGATCGAGGCAGCTCCGTGTACACACCCTGATGCCACTTGCACAGCAAAGGTTTTAGTGTATGAAGTTTTCCCGAGGTGGGGCGTATGCAATACTGAGATCCTATAATGGGCCCCATTTTGTTAATGAGCTATTTGAAAAGATAGGGCGTCTGTTGTATATTAAGCATATGTTTTCTTCTGCTCATCACCCGCAAGCGAACGTGATATGTGAAAGACTCAACGGCCTCATTGAAAGGATTGCCATGACTTTGAAGAAGGTATGACTGCATTGCCTACCCCTAGCCTAACCTGCCCTTTGGAATTAGTCTTGATCGGACCACCGCCTCATCCCGCATCAGATAGTGACTGGGCCTCGAATGAGAACCTCCCCTTACACCTCCATCTAGGAGCAGAAGTGATGCCCAGAGTATAGGTAAAACTTTCAGATCAACTGAAGCATTCAGGGGCGGGGGTTGGTCTCGGAACACTGAAGATAATTCAACAACCAACCCAACTGAACTATTGCCGGCACCTATGTGTTGGAGACCTAGACCTCATTAAGAACTTTAGTAGAATGTGTCATGAGACACGTTTCAATGGTCCCTTTTTGTCATGAGAATATAACCCCTTAAGCTGTGAAGGACAAAGGCAGACCAGCTTGACTTCAACTGAGTGAGGTAAAGATCTATAAAGATGAGGCCCGCCCTCCCACCGTTGCTGATCTAGAAGCAGGACAAGAAGAAGAATTTCAGCGTGTAAAGACTCTATCGATGATGGACGATAAAGTAACCAGCGGTTAATACAGATTTTGTATTGGGCTGGAATTCAGTGGACGCTTCTAATATATATTTTAGCAGAGAGTGCAAAGACTTGGAGAATTCCAGGAATTATGAAATTAACTTTTAGAAATGCATTGAAGCAGAGTTATGCCTGTCGGTTCTTGATTAGAAATTGGAAACGAGATCAGTATCCAGATGACTTTCTTGGAGAATACCTGTTCTAAGCAGTTAAACATATGGTACTTGCCGATAGTGACGTTCACCGACTTGTGCATGCTGTCTTTATGTTTATACTTCAAGCTTATTCTGCTCTTGTGAGAAGAGACGTTGACGTTCGCACTTTCTTACAAGATCCTAAAAATGGCCCAGTGTTAAGGCTTCTTGTTGCCATAATTGAACAGAATTTACAGTTACAAGTATAAAGAAATGTGATTGTGTTAAAAATGATGAAAGTGGAAAATGGCACGGTTCTAGGCGAAGAACAAGTGCAACGAGTAGTAGGTTGTTGCGAGAGATGGATGCATAATGTGTTTGCATGATTGTTCTTTTGTCTTTCTGTTCCTGAACTTTTACAGTCTCTTATCGTGTTAGCAGTTCACGTCGCTATGGTCTTCCCTAATATGGGAACTTCTTTTGACATACTTCATGAATGGTACATGGCCTCTAAAAGATACGAGGGATGCAGAGGAAGATGAGGGGATAAATGCCTATCTAGATAACACAGCAAACTTTGGGAATAACATGTGGTAGCAGCAAGACTCTCATACCCTATGCCATGAATACAGTGGGAACTTTCATCGCCAGAGAAGTCCCAGAATATGATGCAATGTGCCTGTCATCTTGCAGCATGTCTGACTAGAGGAATATTTCAGGGAAGTTGGACCACTTTACGATGGAGATCAAAATGGTCATTTCCATACCAAGATGACTATCAATACCACACAGATGGAAAAGGAACCTGGATTGGAGAGGAAGTTGCTTGTGTTTCTGCAACAGGACAGGATGAGGTGGTCATTGACGAGATGAGAAAAATGTTTCAAGGATGGGCGAAGGGACGGCCGCCCTTATGGATCGATATTGGGCTTGTGCGCCTAGGGCCTAGATGAAGTTGCCCAAGGATTGGGGTGGAGTATGCTCCTTGGTGCTCATCTATGTTCTAGCATTAGTGATTCCTCCGAGTGATTGGAGAATTTCCAAAAGCAGATGCCTATTTCAGAAAATGATCGCTTGAACTTCTCAATCGGACCAGAAGAGGGAATTACTTCTCAGCCAAATCAATAGAAGCATATGACTCCATTCCTTATGAACAAAGGTTGTTCATCAAGACTGCCTCAATATTTACAACTATATTCATGCCTGGGATCCAAACGACGGCCAAGGGGCTGCAGATTACGAGATGGGAGCTCCTGCAGACGGTAAATACCACCATAAAGGGATTCAATGCTGTCAAGGAAGAGCTGAGGACCATACGACTATTGACCCTGCAGAACAAATATGTCCTTGACATGCTCACACGATGCAAAGATGAGTCTTCATGTTGCACGTTCATGATGATGAGAATGGGACTTTGATAGAGGCCATAACATTAACAAACCTGCATAAAACAATGGAAGAAGAGACCGAGGGCATTGAGGATGCGAGTTGGTTTGCCTCCATATTCTCATGGATTCCGCAGTGGTTGGCAAACATTCAAGATTCTTGGAGCAATATTGGTGATGTTTTGGATTCTGTGTGATCAGGATAACTATTGCCCAATGTAATTAAACAGCAAAAAAGCTGGTAGGAATCAAGATCATGATCGATGTCGAATCAGGGTTTGGACTCGAGGAATTAACAGATAAAGATGTCCGAAAATTAGTCCAGAATCGCAGCTCCTGAAGTAACGAAGTTCCTGTATCCAAAGAATCACAAAAAGTACTTGGGACGATGGGTCTATTGGAATCCAAATGGGCAATGCAACTAAATGACCTGGAGTGTAGATGAGCATGTTGAATCAGCCTGCACCCTGATGGGAGTGATGAAGATATGGATTCCGAAGAAGCACTTCAAGAGAAAATATCAAGATGTGGAGACCATTGAGGCGGTGGTCGAGGACTCGACCACCAGAGGGGGGAATGTAGAGGAGCAGTTACATGTCTTTGCAGGAAATCCCACCCCCTACCTCCTATATGTTGGAGGTCTGAGATTTTGCCATGTTTTGACACATTCAAAAGAAGGTATGCACTGAGAAACCCCTATTAAATGGGTCCCTGAAGAGACGACAAATCTGAGGGAAGAACTCCCTGAAGGCATATGAAAAGGAGCAAAGAGAGAAGCTAGTACCGTCACAAGTAACATACTTGACGCCGGAGAATACTGCGAAAAGAATATTGCACGTGTGCGAAGTGCTGCAAAAAACCACCCGTTCAATAATTGTACAGACGCTGAAACGCAAGTAGACTCCTCATAGAAGCTGGCTATATGTAGTGAATAGACTGCAGGCAAAGCCGCCATTGTATAGGAGCTGGACATCGGTATCAAGAATCTAGTATTTAGCCAATCATAATCTTAGTCCCTATAGAAAGTATATTTAGATGTTTCCCTTGGCGAATCCCACCGCTTGATAGGTTTTCTATTTGCAACGTAGAATGTTTTGCATATAGGGATGATTTTGAGAAAATCGTCGAGAGCCTGAGCGAACGTCCGTTGCAACCTCCCTGTTTTAGATAATTGTTAATAAAACAGACTCTTTGCCATCTTCTGAGTTGCTTCGATTTTTTTTTTTTTGTTTTCTTTTTTTTTTTTTTTTTTTGGACTGTGCGAGCCCATAAGGGCCATACGCTCACTCCTTTTTGTGCTCCTTAAACATCCAACATTAAATGCAACATTTTCTTTTGCTAGCCAAAAGATGGAACTGATTTGGTGAATTGCAATCACAACCTTCTACAGCGTTACTGCAGCAGTAGAACTTGGTCACGGACACAACACAGAGAGTCCAAGATCTTGTTTGACTCTTTCATGATGACACTTGGGAATGTTCTGTTGATATTTGTATAGCGCCTGCAGCCATTGCTAGCGCTGTGGGATGGAAGGCCTTTTGGTAGAATGTAGTCGGTGCAAACATGAAAATTAACAGAGCATTACGTTGCATGCAAATATATATTTGAATTGGGTGGTTATTCAATTAGTAGCAGAGATAGCTAGTTCAAAATAATATAAAAATCATGCAGGGCATTGTGTTTAGGTGCAGAAAGGACCGCTATGTCAGTGACAGTGACAGTTGTAACACATTTTTCTTGGGACCTGGCCATATTCTATGGGTTGCAGCAGGAGAGGGGGTTATTAGGAGCCGAATGAGAATTTGCTCTGGGAGCTTGACTGCAGGTGCGTTTTGACAGAATAGTGTCTCCTTTGCCTTATTTCCCCCCTGTGTGAGAGCAGTGAGTGCAATCAGCACCTGGCAAACATAAATCTGGAGCAGGCGAGGCGGATACTTTCTGCTAGAAATCGCATGCATATTATAAATGATAGTTATTAACTTTAGGGGTCCTTTCTAGTGAATTGAACCTGGAGATGCCTGTCACTGTGAAGTTGAACTAGAACTATAATCAAATTGAGGGTTGTTTTCCAGGGGGTTACAGGCTGGTACATATGGTACGCACAGCATCTACAGGCACGGCTGTTGGGTACGCAATGTAGGACGTGAAGGTATTGCTAAGATAGCGCAACTAGCCATACCAGCTGAATGCCTAGGAGGAGGAGAAGGGGCCTGACCTCGAATCACAAGACTAAAACAGGAAGAAAGAAAGTTAATGGGTCGCCATAGCAGAGGGCTTCGGCAGTCTTCAATCAAGTGGGCCCTTAGAAGTCGGCTAGCGGCTCACGCAGTGGGCCCTGTGGATCCTGTCTCCTCAAGGGATGGCTCAGACCCAGAACTCGGTATACAAGATACCCGTGAGCTACATTCTGAACATAGAACTATTGTTGGGTCTGTGGAGCATTCAGTCACAGGCACCGCAGGTGCTATAGACCTACAGCAACTGGATAATTTTCAGCTTTACAATATCAAATTGATGATCATAATCTCCCCATTATGATGAAGCAGATTTTACCCCCCCAGCAAGTCGTGGATATGGGAGCTCTGGTGGGGTGGGGGTTCTAACGCAATGGATAAGTGTAAATGGAAATCTAGAGGCAGAAGCAGAGTTGAGAGATATTCGCAGGGCAGTTAACGTGGGCACTGGCAAAAATAGCTCATGGGCACCAGTAGCCCCAACAAGTCGGGGTGGTTAGCAGCTCGCCCCCGAGGGTGGCCACTTCAATAACGCAACCTATGAGACCTGCCAACCAGACACTGTCGGAAATTGGGGTGATGTTACAGGACCAGAGCTGCCTGGAGGAGGCTTGTAGCACTTGAGGAGCCTGGTCTTTGGTCTCTCTTCAACCCCCCACCTGCTCTGTTGGTGGACATTCCTTTTGCTGACATTATCTTGGGGGGCGGGGGGGATAATGCTCTTGTAGAGAACAAGCTAAGTGAAATGATAACTTTGGGAAAGCCAGCATCTGTAGAAGAGTTGGGCAAAGTCAAGAGGCTGAATGTAGCGGATCGCTCGCTGAGAATTGTTGATAATACATTGAACCGTCTCCCGAAAATGGATGGTAGAAATAGACCTCTCCCCTCTGGGGTTAGGTTAATAACTCCGCCTCAATGGTAACACACAACAAGAGTCCTAAAGAAGAGGAGGTTGCCCCGGGCTTAATAGCTGTGCCAAAGTCTGGAATTATAGAAAATGCGGGCATTGTAATGGAAAATCTGTGGTTATAAGGACACCCACCGATTGTTGTGCAACACCTGGTGAGGAACAGATTAATAGAGGTCCTACAGGAGTAATTCACCAGCTGAATCATGGCAGGAGATCAATGGCCATCAGAAATAGAGTTGTATTGGAAACCTTGGAGTATACGGTCTTCATGAACGGATCTATAGCAGTCCCACTTAGTTTGCCGGTGTATGCTGGTCCACCCTTGTCAGCTTGAGATCTTTGCGATCATGTGTACCAACCATGGTGAGGGCGGAGACGCCATACGATAAGCCCCCTGTGATGAAGGATCCACCGAATTCCTCACTAGGGACCCATGCCCCCGTACAGCTTGCTACAAGCGACCTACAATGTCTATACAAGGAAACTCGCAGACTAAATGTAAAAAATGTCTGTCCCTCTACTGACCCGTTGGCAGACTGGTGGTTGCTTAATTTGATTTGTACTTCTAAAGGGAAAAACCACGGTAACAAAAACCTCATATAAACGCTCGCTCATTAGCACTTTGCATAACATTCTTGGGGTGTCAAATATTTCTTTTAAGATCTCCACTTTGGCTCAAATTGTGCAATGTGGGGGCTGTAGTATGCGTTTCGGTTTTAAAAATCACTGTGGGGTGTGAGAAACCAGAACGTGTCTGGCCCGCTAGTCGCCAGGGGTCTCTCAGGAGGCCAGGGCACGGCCATCACCTTTGTATCCAGACCCCAGGGGTTGACTAGTACGGGAGGATCACCTGGGTGAGGGGACTTCGGGGAGTGGGACACCTGATGGCGAGACGTGGTATCCCCCTCCCTGTAACATCTTTACCCCATCCTACCCAGTAGGATATTTAGGAACTATTGCCCTTCCCACCCACCTTTCCCTTCGAACACTTCCACACGGACAGCCCGCCCTGGGAGAAAACCGGCTTGCACCAGAGCATTGTACCCGACATGTTCCACTACTATGGTCAGGCAATTATTGGTGGTGAGTGTGCACAACCTCTATTTACTGTTCACTTTCAATAACTTTTTTAGATTTTCTCAGCGTAGGGTGCAAACCCACTAGAAAGATGCCTCCGTTAAAGGCACTCGAATTCAAGCAAAAAAACAAGACCTTGGCTACAAAGTCGGTGGTGTGGGCTGCACTCACAAAAACCACATAGTGGTGTGTGATATTCTTAATGGATTTGGAAAAAAAGTATTCAAGGTATCAGAATCTTCAATATTCTTTTATTCACAATCTATCTTTAAAATTAATTCAATATGCATCAGTAATATAGAGCCTGGGCCAATGCATTTCGGACAATGTCCTTCGTCGGGGCCAGTGCTATCTTTTCATTAGATTAGATCATTACAATTCATTAACCATAAGCAGTCAATTGTCATTTGTGTAATCCACATACTTGGAACCAAAATTCGTATAAATATAGTGCACAAAATGCATATCTGCATCAATTTTGTATAAATTGTATCATACAAAGTACCAACACGCATTAATTTAGAATCAGACAAGTAATGCAGATGTGCATGACATTATTAAATAGTCAATATGTATGTAGTGTGGCATTGCATGGGTAGAAGGAAAAAGGGAGAGGCAAGACCATTGCATTAGTTACAGCAAAAAGTAGTGTGGCAGTATTCTATACACGGGCGAATTTCATTATAAGCTGACCCTTTGATGGTCATGAAGTGGATATATCTGCAAGGTTACAATACGCATAATATCATTCTGGTGTGTTATTGCAAAGAATTAAACGAAAAATGTGTGTTCCTCATATGCATTGGTATCTTGCCTATCTCTTACTCAACTCGCAATTGTAAACGATTGCGTAAACATTTTTGGCGTTTTTCATGTTTGTGTATGCTTTCACTCTGGCATAGTCGCTGTTAAATACGATTAGTGGTCAATGATCGCATGATTGAATGATCGCATGATTATAATATAAAATTCATCAGCGATGTAGTGCTCTCTTGGGATCATCATGCTGTGATCTACGGTGCATCTTACCAGGATAGACGATCCGTGTGTCCTGTAAAACACCGTAGGGATGCGTTGTGCGAGGCAGTTGTTAGTATCAACTGCAAAACGTTACCTTGGTAACCTGAGTGATTCACAATGCTGCATGCGGGCCTTCTTGGAATGGCCCGATCGCACCACTATTGGATGAAAAGTTTCATAAAAGGGGTTGTGTTAGATATTCTGATCACAATACTTATTGATATTTCATTAATTTAAATTGGAGATGTCATATCTGCAATGGGTAGCTTAATAAATAGTAATGTGTTGTTGGTGGTTTAAACAAATGAATATTGTGCTTCTATTAACGCATGCGGGTCCAAGCCCGTAATGTATATTAGCTATCCATTTGCGCTGGTGAGACTGTTGCTGTGATGCCATGTGCGAATAGGTGTCTGTAATGCATTGTCCTACAGTGCAATTCACGTGTCTGTTAAACGGCCATCATTATTTATAAGTGTGCAATAGACTCCAATGTATTATAATCTGAACTCTATTTGGGCCTATATTATACCTAATCTAATGCAATATTGATTTGTCTAATTGGTGTAAAACTGTAAGGTCTTAACGGGTCATACTACTATCCACGTTGCAAACTCAAAGATTCGGTGCAGTTAAAGTGTATGGTGAAGTCCATATACCTTAGGGTAATAAACTCAATGTTGTAGTCATAACTATATTCTAGACTAAGTTCTACATATCCAAAGGTGACCCACCCATTATGATATTAGTAAAGAATGGTACCAGTTCTCAGCAAGCATTTCTTAGGACTCCATGTAAGGAACATAACAATTATGTTACATAATTAAATGATAGGTCTGTCACTTCACGAGAACTTTTTGTTGTGATCATAACTGTTGTACTACCAGTACATAGCCTAATGGTTTGCAACAAAACAATACTGAGAAGTCTTGACAAGTAATTCTGAGCCAATGGGAGCATAATTATGCTTCTGTTGTACAGTTGCATTTTTCATTGTTTATTAATATCATTTTATAGAAAACAACTAGAGTCCAATTCTTCATTAATTCCACTTCAGGAAAGGGCATCTAATTTTTCAATCGAAAATGCCTCTTTTTTGGGCTCTTCTTTTTTTAAAATATCTCTGCTGTAACCTTTCGTTTCTACTATTTCTAACACCATAAATTGCATTTGTGACACTGCGTGTCCTTTTTCTGTAAAAATGTCTGGCCACCGCTGATGCTTGATTATTGTTCCTAATGCATGATTTATGATCATTTATCCGTAGTCTCACTTTCCTCGATGTTTCACCAACATCGTAGATCTCACATGGGCATCTAATACCATATATTACATTCTCAGTTAAGCATGTGGCATGATGTCTCAGTTGTATTTTTTTTGCCAGTTCTTGGGTGTGACACTGTTAGACCCTTAATGATTTACAGTTCCCACAGTTGAGACCCAGAAAAGTTCCTGGATATTTTTTTTTTTTTATTGTTCTATCTCTGGTGGCTACTAACGTTGGTGCTTTTCTGGTAGGCAAATACCGGTGGACGTGTAAATAGGTCTTTCATTTTAGTATCACTAGTCTGGATACACCACCGATTGAAACTTTGATTTGTCTACTTTGCATTGAATATTTCGTCTCAAATACCAGATCTGGGCTCTGTTTTGGTGCGTTGATTAGAAGGTTCTCCCGGCCTTTAGTGTTAGTTTTAGATGGTGCCATTTGTAAATCGCTGTCAGGATATCCTCTTTGGCGCGATCTTTCTTGTAGTTTGGTTAACTGCCTCAAATTCCTCTGGGTCACTCGCAATACGTTTAACTCTCGGCACTTACCGTATGGTAAATTACATAGAATGCTAGGGGATGAAGACTCATCCTATGTAATTGTTCTATCAGTCACTTTTGTAAATGGAGTTGTAGTGATTTTTGGTCTGCACAACCATATAATGCATGTCAGAATGACCAATTTCCATAGTAAATTGGATACTGTTGTCGGTGTTCAAATACTTCAGGAATTCTTCTAATTCCTCTTTGCTTCCGATCCATAGTTCAAAAATGTCGTCGATGTAACAGACCCATTTCTTTATGAATGTGTTCCCTCATTGGTGTTCTAATATTTCCATTGTCTCGAATCGGTACATAATGGTGTTGGCATAAGCAGGTGCCATTGTGGCCCCTGTAGCTGTTCCTGATGTTTGCAAGTAGAATGTCTGGTTATGTTCAAAACAGGAATTCGGAGAAATAAAATTGAGAAGTAGCACCAAAAATTCTTTACGGGCTGATTCTTTTTATTTTTTTTTTGTTTTGTTCTTGTAGCAGTAGCCACTCGACTGCCTCCTGGCCTAAGTTGTGGGGGATACTAGTACATGCACTGTTGACATCAATGGTAAATGGAATGTCATTTTCTGCTAGCTCTATTTGATTAAGAATCTGTAGGAAGTGTAGTATCTTTCGCATAGGTGGAAGTTTTCTGTACAATCGGTTGTAAGAAATAGTAGGTTCCAAGTGGTTGTAATAGGCTTTCTGTTGCAGCAACAATTGGTCTGCCTGGAGGGTTGTCCACCCTTTGTGGATCTTGGTTAGCATACAGCATCTTGGGATATGGTATAGGCAAGAATAGTGTTTTGCGTAATCCACTCAATTTCCAATGCTGTGTCTAAGATTTGTTCAAGATTTTGTTTGATCTCCATCGTTGGGTCTTTCGATAACTTGGCACACGTGCCTTGATCAGATAAATGTTGCATGCGTTCTCGATGGTAATTTTCTGTCTTGAATCACGATGGCTCCTCCTTTATAAGCCGGTCTGATCATTATGGAATTTTCTGAAAATAAGGATTTGATCTATGAGTTGTCTCCTGTTAATTACGGATTTTAGGATTCTTGAATTGTATTTTTTTTTTGTGGTAGCTCGGTGCCATTTTATGGAATATTTCGATGGATGGTACGTTAATTGGTGCTGAGAGGGTACTTTTAGGCTTGAATTCAATTGGTTAGTTAGCATCTTCTTGAGGATCTATGCATGTGGCTAACTCGGCGAATAACACTTTCAATTTGCAGATCAATTTATATATTTACACTTGAATGTTAAATTTGTTACTGCTGTAAGTAGGTACACATTTGAGCCCCTTTTCCATTGTTTTGACTTATGCACAGACAATGGTCTTTTCGCTAAGTTCACTACTATTCCCGTTGTATCTGTAACCCAGGTGAGCATTCCTTGTTTTTTTAATTATTTTTCTTTTTCCCTCTCATTATCCTCTCCCTCTTTGGTTTTGTTCTAAAAACAAAAGGGACAGTTGTGGTCAAATCCGAGGGAGGTACTGTTTTTGTTTCTACTCCTAAGGTACTGGCTGTTTGACTTTCTCTTAATTGGTTTTCACTTTGTTCGGAAGTGTGTGATTCAGAACTACTGCTATGTGTTGATGGTTTGCTTGGCCGTGGACCTTGAAACTGGTATTTATTCGCCCAAGTGTACACTTTGTTATTCAAATTGTTATGTTTACATTTTCTGACTTTACGTGCTTCTAAATCTTGCTTGTAGCCCTCAAGCTTAGTGTTGATATCTGCAAGTATCTCAGAGAATGTTTTGGCGTCAGTTATATCTGTAATTTCTTTAGAGTTTCGATTTCCTTTTCTAGTTGTTCGATATTGCCGGACAGTCCTTTGTCAACAGGATTAAATCTAATGAGCACTTATTCAATATTTGTTCCCGTTTGGGAATGAAATCTTTACTTTCTTTGGATAATGTTGGACGAAGCGGGATTTTATCCGTATCCTTTGAGCTTTATACTATCTGCTTGTTGTCACTGCGTAATTATTTTCCTTATGGCACATTCAAGTTGCTTGATTTTGCTTTGTGGATCGTTGCTGGTTGTGTTTATCATACCTAAAATGGCATCTGCCTCCTTGGCTGCCTCGTTGCTCTATTATCCGTTAGGTGATCGATGTCGTCATACGACATTTTATGGCGTGTGACCACTCAAATTGTTCACGGATGTGAAACAAGACTTGAGGGGTGGTGCGTGTGTACAACCTCTATTTACTGTTCACTTTCAGTGCTTTTTTAGATTGAATTATTTTCTTTGCGTGGGGTGCAAACCCACTAGAAGGGTGCCTCTGTAAAAAGCACTCACAGTTCAAGCAAAAAAAACAAGACCTTGGCTACAAAGCCAGCGGTGTGGGCTGCACTCCCAAAAACCACATACTGGTGTGTGATATTCTTAAAGGATTTGGGGAAGAAGTATCAATCTTCAATATTCATTTATTTGCAATTTGTTTTTAGAAATGATTCAATATTCATCAGTAGTCAGATGCATATTGGGGCCATGATAAAATCATCTGTTATGACATTGCAAGTAGGAGGCACAGGATGCCTTGTGTATAGGCGCGTTACAAATATCATATCATATCATATCATATCATATTGTCTAATCCTCACCTAGGTAGTCTGTGAGTATGACACGTTTATTGATCTGTTTGCTGTATGAACGCTACTAATAGGCAGCATATTATCTTGAAAAGGTGTAGCTCAAGGGATGCTCCATGGTATGATTCAGAGTGTAGGGCAGTGAAGACAAGGCTGTACATGTTTAACAGGGAGAAAGTGAAGAACGTGGGCATGCTGAACAAGTTTCAGAGGGATTAGGAGAAACTATTAAGACCATAAAACGGCAAACATAGTGAAACAGTGGGACCTATTAGAACAGGCAGTGCTGACTAACGGCAAACAATTTGTGCATATAGAAGGTAGAAGTTTTTAGATGTTGCAGGTGAGGGTGAGGTTTCCCGATTGCAACCAAAAAATGGAGGTCCCATTTCCAGAAGGTGTTTCTGGCCGTTAATATTAATATGGCCCAGACAATGAATGATTTTACCATGCCCAAGGAAGGAATCTATTTTGGTATTAAGGAGTTTGAGGTGACAATAAGATCCTTACCCGGAGGGAAAGCAGATGGCCCAGATGGAATACACTCTGACATTATTATACGTCCCCAGTCTGGTTTTCATTTTGGTGTTTTTAATGTCTGCGGATGATACCGCCTTGACTGATTCACCCCCCGGTGGGCTCCAGCGGAGCCTTTTGTATGCCGAGGCATATTCTTCTTCCTATGGGCTGAAATTAAATAGATAATGTTGGTCTGTGGCAAGGGAAAAGTCAGCTTCACATGGCATCGTGGTGGAAAACCTATCGAAGGTAGTAAAATCTTATTGCTACCTCGACATGTTATTTGACAAGAACTGCCAATGGACAGAGCACGTTGCAGCCATTGCGAAGAAGGCATTGGCCAGCCTTCTTAGATTTGTATCATATGTTTGGCGGACATATGCTTGATGTCTGGTGGTGTACAATTCCAAGGTCAGCCCCTAATGACCTATGGGAGTGGGATCTGGGGATTTGTCAATTGTAACATTTTGGAAAAATTCCAGAATAGAATATTGAAAATATTAGTGGGGCTCCCACAAGGTACACCAAATAGTGCCCTTTGGTTTGCACTGGGAAGCCAATCATTGGATGTAGAGGCACAAATATGGTTTGCTAGTTATTTTTTAAAAGTCTGTGTGGGCCACCCAATAAACCCAAATTTAAAGAGTGAGGGAATGAAGTTGCTGACTACATGGCAAATTCCTTAAAAGGACTGCCCCAGCTGTACGTGGTCTCATATTGTAAGCATGTGGTAAAGTGGGAAGCTCAGAGGTGGGACTTGGAGAGAGATGTCTGAGTGGCATGTTTATTGCCCTCACTTGCTTCTTTTACAGCTCTAAGACATTTTAGATATGGGGGTGGGGAAATGTGTTCAGTCAGATCTCGGCCTTGCAGAAAGAAGACTTACAATAATGATGAGGTTGAATGTTACCCCTGAAAGAGAGAAGGAGGTGGGAACATAAAGATCTACGAAATGCCACTGTATTCAGGATAGAGTTGAAGATCTGGTGCACTTTACTTTTATGCCCACAGTACTTAGATTTGCAAAACACGGTTTTTAATTCACTATTTTAAAGTTTTAAATATTAGATATTACCGTGTTGCAGTTTATTTAATCCTGGAGTATGAGGAATTTTTGTATGACTTTAATTATGTTTTAGAGCTGTTTTTAGAACCGCATCTATTTTAAATATTGTATGTTCTTGCAAGCTGTAATTTGACTATGTATGTACATTTAACTGTGTTGCTGCTAATGGAGAAATCTGAATCTAATAAAGAATTGATACCTGTTCCTTGCATTTAACCTCTGCATGGTGAACACATGCTGCAATGACTGCAAGGCAAACTAATGGAATTGTGATAACCAATTTGATTAAAGCCTGCAGGAGGACTGGGGAAGATTTTGCTCAGAATTTACGTTTTCCTTTCAACTGAGCTATGTTTGGTAGCATTTTTGGATTACAACTCAGCTTACAAAATTGAGACGTTCCAGAGTGGGAAATCGCCGTGAAACGGATGTATATGCCCGGTTTGCTTTCCACATCTTGCTTAAGGGCCGTGGTGCCCACAGGATCAGTGGGTTCAAACCTGGTGTCGCAGGGGAGGGGGATTATAGTGCAGATGTCTTTACTGTCCACGGCAAGACGCTTCAGTTTGACATGAAGGGGAGGGTCAGAGGGCATGAACCAGAATGATGCAAAGTGGGCTTGAGCAGCTATCCAGTAGCCCTCGAAGTTTGGAACTCCGAGTCTTCCCCCCCCCCCTTTGATATTGGGGCAGTTAGTGTTGCTAACTTTAGCCGGACCGCCCCAGAGTGCCATAGAAACGCATTGATGGTACAAGTAAGTCTAGTGAAAAATTATCGGCACGGCCACAGTGGAACATTGAGGTAGTTGTGGCAATACCACCATTTTAAGAATGGCTGTCCTGCCAGCTAGGGTAATCCATAGGTTTGCCACGCACTTCCGGTTTAGAATGGCTATGTACTAAAAGTTAGCATCATACAACATGGCTGGATCGCGAGCCACCACCACTCCAAGATATGTAATCGCATTCTGGGTCCATGTGAACCCCTGAAGATTTGATGGCGGGTGCGAGCATTGATCAGCGGGAATAAAGTGGACTTGGAGCAATTCACCTGGAGGCCCGACAATTTGCCGAAATGAATGACCTCTTCCAATATTGGAGGTAGGTTGAGCTCGGGTTGGCGAACAAAAAGGAGAGCATAATCTGCGTATAGTGAGATGACCTCCAGTGGGCCTGCCAATCGTAAGCCTCTATGCGCGTGTCTGACGTATCTTAACTGCCAGCGGTTCCATAGCCAGTGCAAAAACTAGCAGCGAAAAGGGGCAGGCAGCCCGGTCTCGTGCCTCTAGATATCGGGAATTGGGTTGAGCACAGATTGTCGGTGCGGACCCTAGCTACAGAGGAAGAATACAACAGCTTGACCCATGTTCTGAACCCAGGGCCAAAATTGCACTTCTCGAGTACCTGCCATAGATCAGCCCAGGAAACAGTCTAATGCTTTTTGCATATCTAATGTTGCTGCGACCGCTTGCGTGCTGGAGTCAATGCGTGTCAGAACACTAAATCGGCGCAGATTGAGGGAGGTAGACCGACCAGGAATAAAACCGGATTGGTCTGGGTGGATAATATAGTGCATGTATGGGGCCAGGTGCAAGGCTAATACTTTGGCATAAATCTTAACGTCACTATTTATTTGAGAGAGAGGGGGTGGTAGGAGCCGCATTGTGTTGGTGGTTTGCCTGGTTTGGGTAGAACTGTTATTATCGTCTCTTGGAGCGAAGGGGGCAGGGATCCCATTAGGCACGCCTCGTTCCATAGTTGGGAGTGGCGATACAAGAGGGGATTTATAATGTTTATAAAATTCCGGCATACATTCGATCATATTAGTGTCTGCCCATAAATTAAAATTGGAACCACCTTTTGTTTGTAAAACGTGAGGAGGAAGCGTGAACATTTCCCACATATCTAATTTCAGCTATAAGGGGCCTTTCAGATGTTACTATTCATATTCATACCCAAATAACAATATTCATCCAATACAACCAACTGGTTTCTTGTATAGAAATGATTTTACTGGCTGCCCCTTGCATGACTTCTTTGCAGTTAAAATAACTGTTTGCTTTATCAATACATTAATAATTAGTTGATTTTTGTTTGCATATTGTTCGAGGGCCAACCATGATCTCTGGAGGCCTATTGGTGTCTTGTCTAAAAGCACAAGATAATTTGCATAAAGAAGCCAAGATATGGGGCTGTATTAGGTGGACAAGAAACCACACTTTCCAAATGCTGTCCAATGTCGGCTATTGTAAAGACTGGAGGGGGGTATCTGTACTCCTGCCCTCTATATGGCAGAGTAGAAGCACAGAGCACCCCAGCCAAGGTTCTCTATAGGGTGGCAAAGGACAAACAACCAAGGCATAAGTTCTCGGGAGGTGATGCAGGCTGGTTCTTAAGTACAGTGTAGTCCACACACCCTCCAGAAAGAAATGCCCACACACTATGCTATGTGCTAGTTCTTTGTATAACAATGTTACATCTATATAAAAAAAACACATGCTTCTGTGAGGTTGTAGCACTACAAAAAACCTCACTATCTGCATATAGACAAAATCGCCCAAGCACACAAGACCTGGCTACTTTAAAATAGTGTCTTTTAATCAAACCATGTAGAGCACATTACAAAAAGGGTGAAATGTAAAACGAATTCACCCAAATGACAGCCTTGTGGTTGCAAAACACTCGCCCATCGGGTGGAGAAAGTCACACATTACGCCTGAATGCTCAGGCTTCTTCAGACTTGTAAAATCCATTTGTGCCGAATGCACCATAGAGTTTAAAAAGGTAGTGCTAGAGAGGTCTGTATCCCCCACCATCATGTGTCTCACGATCATGGGATCTCATTAGTAAAGTTACTTCACAATCACTAGAATGGCCTCCATCTTGGAATGGTCATTTGTATACAGTAGTTATGGTGAAACGCCTTGTTTAATTTCCATTACAGCTATGTCTGTTAATGCCGTGATGTGAGTGGGTAATACGGACCTCTCCGCTCTGCCATTCCAAAAAGGTCCTTTTTTTCCAATTCGGTGCATAATCATAAATGTGCACAAGTGTGCCAATATGTATATTCATGGCCGCGTAATGCTGAAAAATAGCTACACACGACCATATGCCCCAGAAAGGTAAGTTTTACGAAGTCAATTTAGCAAGCAACAGCGATTTAGATGTAGGACGAGTGCCATCCCATACGCAACCATCACGCAATGTCATTACGTCTTAGATCTTGCTCTCAGCTGATTTCCATGGTAACAAAGCAAGTGCTCCTTAAATGAGTTAGCAGCATATAATGATGTGCAAATAATTCCTATGATATTTATTTTTTTATATTCAACTCATAAGGTCAATTACCAGATCTGATAAAAATGCCACATGCATAAGTGCAGTGATCGTTAGCTAACGTTAGCAGCGTACAATAATGTGCAAATGACTATATTAATATTTCCTACTCCAGACACAAGTCAGTTAGCAGTTTTGATAAAATGCCATATGCATTAGTGCAATGATGATATTCTCTAAACAACCGCAAATGGTTCTGGGAATATATATCGGTATAATTCAAGCCCAATATTAAAGTGCCAGTGCATGTTATCACTATGATAATGAAGGTTATCAATAAAATCAGGAATCTTTGTAAACCAATTTGCTACATTGTATATACCTCACTATATCAACAATGTTAATCAAAAGGTGCTAGTGCATCCTAAAGCTAAAATGCTACTACAAAAAACCATCTACAATTCTGATGCCCAAATGGACTACACTGCAAAAGTTTCCACGTCTCACATTGGTACTAAAAAGTGAAAAATTAAAAATCTGTTTAACTCGCACTAGTATCTGGTCAAACAGAATATAGGTAAAACTAAAAATACGTAAATTTCCGCATCTATGTTGAGTCCTTTAGGTCTTATATTGTCAACCTTAAATATCAAATAGACTTCCAATTGACGTATCAGTTCAAGATTAGGTAATCATTTGTTGGGCGGTATATGTGCCAGCCCTCAAAGACATATTTGTTTACATCACCATTATGTTTTTTCCTGAAAATAACCTTTAAGGGGTATATGTTGTATCACTGTTCTTGATGGCTCTATAATGTTGCAATATCCGCAATTGCAATGGTCCTATGGTTGAGCCAATATAGTGTAGACCACATGTACATGTTATAACATACACCACAAATTTCGTGATGCATGAAATTCTATGCTTGAATTTCCATTGTAAACCATTGATGCTGACAAAAGGATCCTTAGACACATAGCTGCACATTTTCAAACTTGCACATTTGTAAAAGCCAATACTTGGATTCATATTCAACATTCTGGAATTATCAGCTGATTTAGTTAGCATAGTTTTTAAAGTAGGAGCTTTACGATAGGTAATTTTAGGAGTCTCATCAAATACTTGCTTCAGATGTGAGTCTGTAAGCAGCACCTTCCAATGCTTCTTCATAATGGACTTGATTTTTCTTGCTTGATAATTGAAGCCTGTAATCTAATTTTATCATTTTTTGATTTGTTTTTACTAGAGAAAAGATTCTCTCTAGTAGATGTTTCTGCTTTATCAAAACACTTTGAGATCGTATTCTTCTGATATCCTTGTTTGAAGCTAGACATCTAGGTCAGAGATTTGTCAATCTTGTAGTCTGCATCGCTGCTACATGCTCGTTTAGCTCTTAGAAATACTCCATAGGGGATGGAATCTATTAAAGCTCTGGGGTGATGGCTCTTAGCATGGACAGTCGAATTAGAACTAGTTGGTTTCCTATAGAGTTTACATGCAAGTTTATTATTTTCAATCTGGAATTGCACATCAAGGAAAACCAATTCTTGTTTTCTGACAACCGTGGTCAATTCTAAATTAAGTGTTATTAAGGATATTGACATATTCATTCAGTTCCAATTCAGTCACGTCCCAAATGACGCACAAATCGTCAATGAAACGATAACAAACTGTGTTTGGTCAAATGTTCCATTTGTTCTGTCCAGGCTAACGGTGTCTCCCATCACCCCATATATAAATTGGCGTAAGTAGGGGCCATATAAGACCCCATAGCTGTACCCTGCATTTGTTTATATATTTGATTTTCATGGAGAAAGTGATTGTGTTCTAGGCAAAACTGTAGCATCTATAGCAGCATATTGTTGTGTTGTCTATTAGCTAATCGACCTGCCCTCTCTATAAAAAGCGACAAGCCTTAATAACAGCTGGATGCTCAATAGAAGTGTAAAATGACACTGCATGTAAGGAAACTAGAAAATATTCAGGTTCCCAATGAATATTGTCAGGTTTGGTCAACAGATCAGATGTGTCTTGTATATACGAGCTCAAACTTGAAACAAAAGGTTGTAAAAAGTGGTCTAAATACTTAGCAGTATTCTCAAGTAGGCTGCCCATTGAAGACACAATGGGACGACCCGGGGGATCTGTTAAACTTTTATGAATTTTAGGGTTAAAGTAAATAAGTGGCGTCACATGATGAGGAGTTTTTAGAAAAAAATATTCATCTTAATCAGACTAATCTTTCAACATAGTATGATATAGACACTTAGTTTCCAACAAAATCTCCTTTTCTATGGGTATGTAGTTGTTAATGTCACTCAATTGTCTCATTGCTTCAGCTTCATATTTTTCACTGTCCATTACAGCACCTTTGTCAGATGGATGTATAACTATAGTGATCACTTTTGAGCGCTTCTAAAGCCTTGAATTGAAGGAAGTTAAGATTTATTTGAAATGACGGTACTTTGCTCGATAGTCTCTTCAAATCTTTCATAACCAGTTGTTCAAAAATGTCAATAGACCCACAGACAATATTTGAACAAAAAATTGATTTTGGGCTAAATTGAGTAGGACAATTCATGTCTGTCGATATCCCAAAAATGTTCTTTCAACATGCTATTGTAAATTCTGATGTTTTCATCCATAGCGGGTTCTACAGTTTCTTCCATATTAGCTAAAAACATTAAGCTTGTTAGATCTTTCTCAGTCAATATAGAAGCCTCCTTGTCGTATTCTTTTATTTATTTATTTATTTTTTTTTTTTTACCACCATTATTTTCAACCTTAGTAGCATGAAATTTTGTCAGGTTCAACTTCCTCGTAAATTTGAATAAATCCACTGGTGGAAGTATAGTCGCACTTGTAGTTTGGGCTGAAGGAGAGGCCGAAAGAGAGTACCGACAGTTCATTCTTTGTTATCTTTTTAGAAATATTGAAGATTTTTAATTGCAGGTCTCCCCCTCGGGTTGCTTCCAGATCTGGTTGTCCAGTTGGACTGGTTGTTTGTATTTGTTCCCCCGCCTCATTTTTCCTTGCCGCCTCTTATTGCCATGCCTCTTCCTTGTCCTGCGTGTTGGTCTCGCCTTCTCCTTTCTGACTTGCTGTCTAGATGCATCAGTTCGAAATCTTCTAAATAAAATTACTTTTTTGAATCAGATCTCCCCCTCCACCCCTGTTCCTGATGAGCCCACTTTAAATCCTCAGTCATCGATGCTGAACCTTAAATATCATTGCTCGCCATTTGTTCCAATCTCATCTTAACTGGGGTATTATATCTTTTAGCAAAAGTGTAGATTCTTCCTTGTAGTCTGTGATCCCGCTTAAACTTCTGTTTCCTCGTTATGATCTCACCCTCATGTTTTTCTAAATTTTCTTCCATGCAAGACATTCTTCTCTTGCATTCATCTCAATCTTCTGAAGAAAATAGCAACTCCATATCTTCAATGTCTTAGTTTAGCCCTGTCTATCTTGGCATATTTGACTAGGCTTTCAATCATTTTGAAAGAACTTGTATTCGTGTGATCAGTCCATTCCTCTATACGTTTAGGGTTCATATCTTCAAAAGTGGGGGATCGTGAGGATTCTCAATCCTCTAGGAATTTTGTACCTCTAGGTATGTCTGCAAGATCATTGCTTCCCACCATTTGGAGATTTCCTTTTTCTTAATTCTCTCAAGTTTGTCCAATTTCTGTTGTACCAGAAGACTTGCTGGAAGGCTATTGTCCGCTATTGCTTCTGTAGCAGCTGGTTCTTGATTAAACAAAATGGATGCTGCTGCTCGCCTCTTGGCTTCAACCTGGTCTGTCATGTCAGACTAAGACAAATGTATTGTCCGTCAAAAATATTGAAGAAAAAGTAGCAGAACTCCTGAGCAGTCTAACACAAGAAAATAGAATGTGTTATCACACTCTCACTTCACTGGACCGCGGTTGAGATGCTCAGTTGGCCTCCCCTATATCAACAATAGATTATACATACCAGATCTCCAATGTATTTGCTAACAAGCAAAAATACATGTTGACCCACAAGTCAAAAAAATGGTGGAAGGGAGGCTACACCATGGCTATGTCCAATCCCCTTGAAATATCCGAAATAATATTCACTTAGACAAATGTCTTAAGCCATGGTAGGCAGCAGCTACAGCCAAATAAAACAAATTAATTTGGCTAAACACATCGCTCTGCCTCAATAGGTAGCTGGTGCTTTAGGGTATGAATTTAGCCAAATTCATAATATATCAAACGCATGCTTCTGTGAGGTTGTAGCACTACAAAAAACCTCACAATCTACATATAGACAAAAGCACACAAGACCTGGCTACTTTAAAATAGTGTCCTTAATCAATGTACAATACATTACAAAAAAGGGTGAAATGTAAAACAAATTCACCCAAATGACAGCCTTGTGGTTGCAAAACACTCCATCGGGTGGAGACAGTCATGCGTTCCAGTCCATTTGTGCCGAATGCACCATAGCGTTTAAAATGGTATTGCTAAGGAGGTCCGTATTGCCTACCATCATGTGTCCCACGATCAAGTGATCTCATTAGTAAAGTTACTTTAATCACCAGAAGGGCCTCCGTCTTGGACTGATCACTCGTTTACAGTAGTATTGGTGAAATGCCTTGTTTTTATTTTCATTACAGCTATGGGTCTGTTAATGCTGTGATATGTGTGTGTGTGTGTATATATATATCACACGTTGTACTTTGCATATATTTGCCATATTAGATTTGCCAATGTCTGTGGTATTGACTCCTTTTTAAATAAAATTCACCAACGGCTGACAGTTTCTAATGGCATACAAATCGAACAGTAATGTGCATCAGCATAGGACATAATAAGGAATGCAAGTTGGGTTAAACAATGGCAGAATAGTAATTCAGCTACTTAACACTCATTTCTGTGTGAGGATTCCCCCACCCGGGCAACCTGTAATAAAGAGCATTAACAAGCCCAGTCCATTATTTGTATTTATTTTATTTATAACGCGCAGCCAGGCCCTGGGGCATATGGGCGCGTCAGTTTAGATCAGGTTACATAAGGTTACAGTTTACATTTGCATGCGGTAGACAATTGTTACGGTTACAGTTAAATACAGACAATAGTGTTACAGGTACATACATGTTGCAATTAAATAATAAGGTATATTATTTACAATACGTACAGTGGGCAGACAGCAAGTCTAGGATCTGGTAAGTTAGACTGTCATTGTATCCAAGTCATGAAGCCAACGCTTATTGCGCTTAAATAGGTGGAAGGAGGGATCTGACCTGAGGGGAGCGGGGAGTGTTTTCCATAACTTAGAGGCTTGTACAGGGAAGCTAGCTCCTCCCGAGTTATGGAGTTTGAATCTCGGTATGGACATAGCGTTTGCTTGAGCTGCTCTAAGTGGTCTTGATGATGTATGTGGGGTGAGTTGGTTAGTAATGTAGGATGGTGCAAGGTTGGCCCTGGCTTTGTGTGTAAGGGCAAGAGTTTTGAGAGAGATTCTATGCTCTACTGGGAGCCAGTGCAGATTGCGTCTGGTCTCAGATATGCGACTTCTTAGGGATGTTGAGGGCTGCCCTGATGGCAGTATTTTGTATTCCTTGTAATTTGTTAATATTTTTGTGGCTAGTACCTAAACGGAGGGTGTTGCAATAATCTAATTTGGACAAAACTAACGTTCTAGCAAGTGTGATGCAATTGGTGTGGAGATGAACGGCCTTCATGCGGTGATAAGTTTACAGGTGTAGGCGGATGATGATGCTACTGTATTAGTTTGTTTGGAGAAGGATAAGGTGGAATCAAGGTAGATGCCCAGGGGTTTAGTGTTTGAGACGGTGATGGGATTACCATCTATAGTGAAAGATTTGAATGCAGTATTTCGTTTTTTTAGTTTAGTGTGAGTATCAAGGATGAGCAGCTCATTTTTTTCATCGTTGAGACAAAGTCCATGTTGTGCCATCCACGCTTGTATTACCGAGTAGATTTCATTAAGGGTTTTGCTGTTAGTTGCCTAGTCTCCAGAGATAGGAATGAGTATCTGGGTGTCATCCGCATAGTTGGTATACGTGACACCCAGGTAGTCAAGGATATCGAAAAGGGGCTTTGTGAAGACAGAGCGTTGGGGACACACAGGAGCCTTGCAGGACCCCACAAGGTACCGGTGAAGGTTCAGCCGAGTCAGTGGGAGCGAAGAACCTCATAGTTCTGTTCACCAAGAAGGAGCTGATCCAGGCAGTGGCTGCGTCGGAGAAATGTGCTGCAGATTTCAGATGGTGGCAGAGCGTTTGGTTGTTGACCAAATCAAAATCTGCTGACAGATCAAGCAGTAAGAGGAGTGCTAGTTTACTATTGTCTTTTAGGATGGATCTGAGTAGTGAGATCTATTAAGGCAATTTACGTGCTGGGTCTGGGTTGGAAGCCCGATTGCCTTAGTCCCAAAAGATTGTTCGATTCTAGATAAGCCTGTATTTGCAGATAGGGTGCTCTATCTAGTATTTTTAGTAAGAAGGGTACAGTTATCGGCCTATAGTTGGATGGGTTGGCTAGGTCAAGAGTTGGTTTTTTGATTAGTGGAATGATCCAAGCGTCTTTTGTTATTGGGCACTACTCCAGTTTCGTAAGAGGCGTTAAGGTTAGTAATAAATGGGGCCAGGTCGTGTGCTGCTGCTTTGATGATCGGGGCAGGGCAAGCGTCACCTTGGCAATTTGAAGGTTTGAGTTTCCTGATATTTTCCACTTCCCAAATTGAGAGGGGTGAGACGCTAAATGGTTTACAAGTGGGCTCAAAGGTGGACGTCTTATTGGAATGTTGTTTCATTCAGGGTCAGAGAGTAACGAGCATTTTTTCGCATTGATTTTCGATTGTAAGAGTGCTATTTTATCTAATCGTGCCTTCTGGATGTTGCTGCACCATAGAGCATCCGTGATACATTTGTCAATGGGGGCGATAGTGGATTCTAGTTCTTTTAGGATCTTGAAAAGTTCTTTTGTATTTGATTCCGCTTGTATAATCCTTTTGTTGTAGGTGTCTTTTTTTTGCGAGTATAATGGCCTCTTTGTAGTTAGAGGATGCTAGGGTTAGCTCATTTTTATTGGTTACTGTAGGGCACTTTTTACAATGTGCTTCTGCAGTTCTTAGTTTTGCGTAGTTCTCTTAGATGCGGCGTGAACCATGTATTCAAGTGACGTTGTGGTTTATATTTCTGCAATTTTAGAGGGGCGATAGTATTCAGAGCTTTAAGTATTGCCTGATTGTAAGTATCCACTAAGACTGTAGGGTCAGAAGTGGCAGTGTTGTTGAGAAGGGGGAGTAATAGCGGTAGGAGTTTATCCGGTGTAATGTCTGTCTTGTTCCTAGTGCGGGTAGCTGGAGCAATGATAGGAACCGGGCGTTGTGTGTTGGCTTTGATGGAGAAGGTTATTTTATGATGTTCCGACCAGCTACATGGATCATTAGATGGATCAATAGAGCATTTTAGGTTGGTGAGCCAGTCCAGTGTTCTTCCTTTTGATATGTGTAGGCTCATGAATAATGTGGTGTGACCCAAGTGAGATAGTGTTGGCTAAGTCAAGGGCGTTGGTATTCGTGGGGTCGTTAAGACCAAGATTAAAATCCCCAAGTAGGATAGTTTGTGAATTGGGTTTAGTGTCAGTGGATATAAGGGATACAATAGCCTCTATGAATGAGGAAATGGGTCCTGGTGGTCGGTAGATCAGCTGCACTGTTGCTGTATGGTTGGGTGATAATGGTAGTTTGATGGACAAGGATTCAGCAGAGGGGATTTGAGCGTCCTGAATGACTCTAATATCAAAGGTGTTTCTGAAGATGAAGGCGAGTCTGCCTCCCTTCATCTGATTGGTGTTCCTATCACATATAGTCATTTGGTATAGCAAGGGCCAGGGATGGACCAGAGGCTGCATTTAGCCAGGTTTCCGTAACCGCGAGGTCAAGCTTTTCATGAGTTATGAAATCAGCGATGTCCAATGCGCGGGCTGAGAGAGACCTGACATTCACCAAGGCTGCTTTGATGAATGTGTCTTTTGCAGGGGTTTTCTGTGGTGGTAGAAGTAGGTCATGCAACGTGATGGGGGCTAGCTTGCTATCTGAGTCAGTGGCCAAATTAGCTAGGTTGTTATCCCTACGCAAGTGTTTGGTGCTCTTGTGGGCGTGAGGTTGGATGTTTTTAGTCAACAGTCGGGCTCCTAGTCTAGAGTTTCTGATTATGATGCTAGGGTGGTGGGAGCGTGGTGAGGTTGGTGCGTAGTTGTTTGTGATATTGTTTGCAAGATAGGGGTGAACTATTATATAGCTTCAAGTATGAGCGCTGTTTTAATGGGGTGGCTCTGGAATTTAGTCTGATGTTTCTATTAGTAATAGAGCAAGGTTGATTTGGTGTTGGTCTGGTAGCAAAGTGGCGTATCCAGAGTGCTGGATCATCCAAGTAGAGGTTGGCAGAGGCCATAGTATTAGTCCACAAGTTGTGGGTAATAGCTACCTCAGGTGTGCCGGTGGATGTGTGTTGGTTAGTATGTAGGTGGGACTGACGTGTCCAACGTCTAGTGTAGATGGACAGTAGGTGAAGGAGAGTAGTTTGGCACCAATACATAGTGGAGGTGGGCGATGCCTGTGGGCAAGGGATTGTGAGCTCCGAGTATGTGGAACAATTGAAGCGCACTTAAGTAATTAATGTTTAAATAGTCTTGTTTCCTGGTCAAAATATGTTCCACTGCCACCAATGTACCTGAGTTAGCAGAGTTTCTTCGGTTCGTCAACTGATCCCTCGAGGGTGGATTCCTTTTTAAAGGAGGAGCCACAGGGCATCAAGATTCCTCAAAGAAATGTGTACGCTGGCGTCGAGACTGCAGCTTCGATCTTTTCAGTGCTCGGCGACGAACGTTCGAGGACGTCCTAGGAAGATTGAGGCGTGATGTGCACCTCGATCCAAAGATTGTGGTGCTGCAAAGAAGACTTGATGAAGAACGTAGGCCTTCAGTGGGGTGTCGAGTTTTGGGCGTCGCCGATCGGGACTCGACCAAGGCTGGCCTTTGGATCTTCACTTGTCAGTGTCTTTGTGGACTTTGGGTGGTGGGAAACCCATTGGCGGATTCTCCTCGGTCGTTGACGACCACGACTTTCTCCGGCAGGACAAAACTGTCGATGGTGATGGCAAGGGCGCTCTTTGTTTAAATGTTCTTAGGCAAACGGTGGAGCGTGCGGCTGTGGTCGCCGAGCAGCACTGCATCAAGCGGTCCCTGCTTCTGAGCAACATGACTGGCTTCCAGCTTTTACAGAAATCTGCCGAACCGCGGTCAACAGCAAGGGACTTCGGCGACTATTATGTCCGGGTGCCTTACTTAAGATTTCTCAGCGGACCAGGGTGTCTCGATGAAGATCAGCTATGTTCCCTCATAGCTCGGGGAGAGGTCTCCCAGCCAGGTCGTCTCTCGGATCAGTCCTTGACAGACAGACTGGTTTCCGATCGGGTCGAAGGAAAGCAGCAGCAATTGTTCTTCTAGCCGGGCTTCAAGGATAAGCAGCTACAAGTCTTTCACCTTCAGTTTCTGAACAATTTGGTAAGTGAGAGGTCCACAGATATACAGACCTGTCCATCATTCACACTGCTGAGCCAAGCTCAGTTAGCCAATCAGTCAGAATGGCATTCATTCATGCAGGCAGGCAGACAGCCAATCAGGCTCACCGTGCATTCAGACAATGCACTTTCATCCATAACCAGGAATGGGGATTGGGGCAAGCACCTAGCATTCAGCACACCACACTGCATTCATGTCCATTTCAGGCAGGGCTGTCTCATTCTTTGTGTCGCACACACGGATACCAGACACCCATAACATGGAATGCATATTGGTCTCACACCATTCACCCAGGTCCCACCCCAAGGGTGTACCCACAACGTAGTCACCGGGAAGGCTCCAGCCAGTCCGGCCTGGACTCCTACCTCCCACCCCCATTACCATATCGTTCTTACACCCAACAGCCAGTCGAGGGAACGGGCTAATAGAAACCAAGACGTCACAGGGGCCATCTTGTTTCCTATCAGGAATCCACGGATTCCTGTGGGACCGCCTGGGCATTCCAAAAATGGAGGATACTCTGAGCACCTGTCAAATTAAGCAAGGGGCGGCCACCAGCCCATACCCTGCTCTTTGGGCCACACAGGTGCCCAAACACATACACTAGGGGTACAGGGTTGTACCTCCACTCATGGGTGCCATAAGGGTATCCCAAGGGTCTCTGTTCACCACAACCAAAAAGAAGAGCTGCACTGCCAGGAGTCTCTCATGGACTCCTGTGCAGAAAACACAGAGCACGTATGATAAGGGAGTACAGGATAAGGACATAGACCCTGTCCCTCCAATGCATTTCCAGCATCAGTTCTAAACGGCTTAAAAAGCGCAGGTGCTAAGATGCATTCCTGTTTTAGACCTCTATATGTTGGTATGGAGTGTGATAGAAGTCCTTGCTGATTTAAACTGATGTGTACTGACGTGTCTTAAATAAAGTTGGAATGATTGAATGTATGCCGGTCATGCAGCCTCTTCCTTTTTTTAAATGGATATCTCGGCACTGAATTGAAAGCCAATTTAAAATATATGAAGGCCATGTAGACAGACTGCCCTGACTGAATTACTCTGCCATAAAGATTTATTGAGGTAACCAGTCCTGGTATAAATCCAGATTGCTGCCTGTGTCACACGCTCAGTCCAGCAGTTCAAGTCTCTGGGTAACAGGCGAGCAAACATAATTTCCGGAGGCATCTAACGGGGCTATAGGCCGATAGCTCTTATGCAATTCTGTCTCCCTTCTTAAATATAGGAATCGACAGATTTCTTCCAGGAATTGGGGATATGTTTTGATTGTAAGACCTGAGTAAAGATGGAAAAGAGAATTCTAGACCATGCCTCAGGGTGGAATTTCAACATGACGTTTGTGAGCCCATCTGGGCCCTAGGCTCTAGATGTGCTCAGTTTCTTTATTTGAAATTCAACATAGTAAAGGTCAAAAACCAAAGAATCCTCTATAGTCCAATTATATTACCTTCTATCGGATTCCCAGAGGCACAGAGTTCTGAGAAGTATTGGATTCAAATCTGCCCCAGAATCGGATTAGTCTGCAGCAGAAGTTGTAAATCGCTGTTACTTTCACAAGGGACCATATCTGAGCACTGCTTTTTGTTGCTATCCTTCGTAGCACATTCTCCCCATCATGTTGATGCATTGAAACTCGGCATGTGTTCAACCTATTATATCTGGGTTTTTTTTTGGTTTTTTTTACTTCATGACTCTATTGCCCAAATCTAAATGACAGATGGTTCAAATTTCTTTCCTAAATTGCCTTTTCATATCCCTAGCATGATGTCAAAGGTATGTTTTATGCTTGAATGCAGGTTTAAAGCCTTTCTTATTTTGTTCAACAAACTCTGAGCAGCCACATAGTGTCCATCTGACCTTATGTCGGGGTAAAGTGCTAGTCCATCATCCATTTTACAAGCATTTATAAAACCTCCAAGTTGAACTGTAATAATTCCCTCATGGAGAAGGCAGGGGGGGGGGGTTCCCAGGTGGTCCATAATATCTCCTATTCACTTAGGGCATCACCCGGAACTCTTGACTGTCAGCAGCAGTCTCTGCTCAACAAAAATAATGACAACCTGGTCCGCTCGTTTCCAGGTAGGCTGCGAGGAACATCACCCTTTAGGGTTCCATTCACCATAACAAACCTACGATTTCTCATCAAAGCTAACTATCTCTTTGCTCCATTACTGGGTAAAGAACATCCAATCTGGAAACATTGGGTATTTAAGTCTCCCGCTATTATTACAGATATATTAGAGTCTTGGAGAATTATATCCAACGTTTCCTCTACTCCCTCCAGAAAAAGGTAATCTGTATTTGCCATAGGATTCCAATATAAATTCACGACAGCATAATGCCCATTAGAGTAGACCAATTTGGTTAGCTGCATAAAATGGTTTGGTGAGGATAAGGTCATACCACTATTAATTTTACAGGCTGTTAGTAATCCTTACGAGGGCCCCCTTTGTGAGGCTCAATTGCATGAACCGGGGATTATAAAGTAGCCGTCCCAAACCAGGGGTGTAAAAGCCATGTCTCATGGAGCATAACGATATCCAGATTCCCCCCAATGGATTATCTTTTTTTAGTTGGCAAGCGCTTAAAACCTCCAGTGTTCCAAGTAGCTAGTTCCAAAATGTCTCTGGAGAAAGGGTTATGTTAAAAAATTTTCCCCAAATGAGGAACCCTTTTGTATTGGATCTTCTTCAGGGTTACCTGAATTTCAACTGGACCATCCCCTGTAAGTGATCCTTCCCTATCTGTTTAAACAGTTAAATTGTGCAGGTCTACCTCTTGCAGTAATTCATCAGATTCTTGGGGTGGGTCGGTATGTTATTGGGGCCTCTTACCTGCATTCTGGGGCCTCAATACCTTAAACTCTCTCTTCCTAAATATCTTCCTTCTCGAGCTCTTCGCTCGTCCGCCTCCAACTCCCTCAGGGTCAGTCGCTTCTCCAAGCAACAAGTTGGTGGTAGATCTTTCTTCGGCTGGTGCCTCCCTCTGGAACAGCCTCCCTTAAACTTTGAGGAGGACCATCTCTGGTTCCGGAAGCACCTCAAAACCTTTCTATTTGCTTCTGCTTTTTCTCCTCCTCCTACTGACCTCCTGGCTGTAACCGGAACTGCACTGGCGACCTGGACACCCTCTGATCTCGGGCCCAGGTCCCTCCACTGCCAGCGTCACACCTGCACTGCTCACCTGGCAACCCCCGCACTTGGGGACTGTCTGTATCCTGCCAGTCCCCCTACCAGCTCTCGATACCGGATGTCTGCACTTATCTTTGCACTTGCCACATGCTGGCCGTCACTTACTTATTGTTAATATCTATTCCCATGTACTGCACTGTCCCTGCCCCCTTCCCACGCACTTGCGCGATCTAAATGACACCTGGCCTAGTAGAATCGTTGTCCGTCCTCCCTTTTGGTCCCCTCTTGCCTCGTTGCGCCTTGAAACACTTGTGTATAGGTGCGTTATAAAGGCCGTATCATATCATTAGTCATAGAAAGATTGCTTGCTATCATGGCCACTTTTTAATTTTTTGGGACTAAGATTTAGTCTTTTTCCCTGCAACCTTTGTTTGCTGAAATTCATGGGGGGCTGGGGAGAAGGTGTTAGATAAAGCCTGCAATAAATGTGAGCCAAACAACGTTGATCTCGATTTTAAGATCTTTGATTGTTAGTTCCCCCCCCCCCCACTTGTGCAGATTTTGAAGTTGCTTTTCGCTTAGAATTATTTTAAAATATTGGTTCTTTGATCAACTCTGACTTCTTTTACCGACTTTTCTAGTAATACAGTGCCAGTACAATGAGGGTCATCTGTTACCTTCTTCCACGATAGGATCCTGGATCTCGGACAGCAGGGCCATTGAGGGCGGGGGTCCTAGAGGTCGCCAATTTTACGTTTCCCATTGCCTTTTACGGTACCATTTCCCTTTCAATTATATGATGCTCCAATAAAGTTACCTTTGCTATCAATGTAGCCAGTGGGGTAGTCTGCTCAGTAACCTTCCCAACAAGTACCAACAATTTGGCGAAGGCCAATAGAGCAGTGGTCATTGCTCTGAGACTGACTACATCGCAGGAGTAGGACCTGGATTCAGTTCAAAAGACGTTTGTGGAGTCAGTGACAAATGAAAGCGATGAGCTAGACTACGAATTTAGGGATCCCGGATACAATGTAGGGGACCCTGATGTAATGGGAGCGATAAAAGCAAGGGAAGGACTTGGGTCTCTTGGACCAACACTGAGTCTGATGCTAAATTAGTGTCACCACCGATGGTAAAGAGCACATTTGTTGGTAAATTCATCTTGGTGGGTGTTTTACATAACTTGCCCAACCACCAGACTTTTAGACTTCATTATCCCCTGATGATGAAATGCCACTGTATGATTACTTGAACTGGGGCTAATACAGTATGAAGCATCCTCCACATGAACCTGCACTATCGGTGTTGAGGGGAATTAACCCTATTGGTGCCAGAGCTATATCCTCCCCAAGGGTATGTTGACCAGGATCTGAGGATGAGGGTACATCATCCTTTCACACCTGTGTCGCAGCCCCTTGATCTATCTGGGGGATTTCCGCCACAATAATAGAATTGGCGATCTCGGTCAATAAGGAGTTGTTGCTTTGGGAGAGGATTATCGATTACCTGATCTCCGCACCCCTCTGATACCTTGACTTTGTTTTGAGGCCCCGCCCTTGTTTTTCTTTACTTCAGTAATCTCTAATGTTTGAGGTTAGGGATAGAGTATGCTGGTGTGTTGTAACCAATTTAGCCCAGGGAGGGACACCTGCTTGCTAGATGACTACTTCAAAATAGGGTGCATGTCGCTTGGGTTATTTCAACCTGGTTGCGGCACAGCCTTTTTTGGCATAGCAGTTTTTAGAGTGTACGCAAAAGACGTTTTTTTTTCTCCCTCCACAAACTATCGAGGGCCAAGCACCCCTTCACCCAATGCAATAGAAATAATTGTCAAGCAAAATAATATAATCTAAATATAGATATTCGTATGATTGAGTGTACCAGGAAAGTTCGTACTTACCAATCAAGTGTACGTCAGATGCGTCTCAAGCTCAGAGATGTAGTTTAGAAAAGTCTCTATCAAGACCAAGCCGCCTAACAACCCAACAGCACTCACAGGTGCACGCGCGGCAGCTGTTTTGAGAGTTTCTGCGGGATGGGGCAAATGTTTGCAAAATAAAAACGAGGTGATGGCTGGAAGGTGTAGAATGAATCCTAACCTCTGGCATTGCTTTGGGCAACCCTCCAGACCATTGTCGCCAAGCCATTACAGAAGGGGAAATAACATATGCCAATCTGGCTTGGTTCCACCCAAAAAGGGGCAGTCCAGCCTCAACTGCTAGGTCGCATCCCTCCTGCACAAGAACACGAGCATCCCCAAACATTTTTCGGCCAATGTTTGCAGAAAAGTTCAAGTAAATACATCTGCGGTGGTTAAACATTCTCTCCCGTTCAAACAAAAGATCTCCACAGCCAGTTTCCTGTGTTATATGACCAATTCGTGCTGTAGGCTTGTTAAATGCCAGCTGGGTGTACTAAACCTCTTACGCGTTACCATTTCAAGTCACTTGACCAGCATTTGTGCCATTTCAAACTTGTATATTCTGCAATCGCGTTTGAGCTGTCTGGCATGCCAGAGGGAAATAACCAATTTGCATCAGACTGGTCCTGCTCCAAAGGACAGTCCGGCGCACAAATGCAAAGCATTAATTTACCTCTGAACAAGAGTACTAACAGTAACTACTTGCTTCCAATGTTGGGTGAAATCGCCTAGGTGCAGCTGTGGTGTAGCATCTCTTTAGGCTCTCACTTTTGCCAAATGTTGCAACACTTCGGGTTTCACATATGGACCCAACTCACTGATGTCCAACAAGGCATCTGCACACACATGGGGTTCTTGTTTAGAGGAGAATTTCCTGGCATTTTGGCGGTGGACTGTTCTTGTGGATTGGGCCAAACTGAAATGCACATCTCCTCTATTATGGCAGAGCGAGCAGAAACATTGTTGTTCTTCCCGAGTTGGCACCAGGTCGTCAAACAAATGTGTTGGTTTTGTTGAGTACTTGGCTCGGCTGTTTCTGATTTAATGTCTATCATTTATATATTGCTTAATGGTGTGTGTGTGTGTGTGTTAGTTAGTGTGGTCCTTTTTTACTGCGGGTTATGGGGCAATGCAATTGGTCCTGCATTCATAAAGTACAATCATTTTTCAACAGCGACCTTTTGGCGTGGAAATCTGGGGAGCAGCAACCCCCGGCCCATTGGTAATCACAGATAATGTTAAAAGAATCCTGCACCTTTTGCTAGCAGTCTCAGTTTCCTTACCTTATTTGAGTTGGGGATATATGGGAGATGGTATATTTTCAATTTCAAGTCTCTGTTCTACTGGGCTCGTGTGTGGAGCTAGTCTTGTTTTGGTGTACGGGAAAGCTTTGGCTAAGGTTCTGGTGGTTTCTGAGGCTAGCTGCCCCCTTTTGGTAGAAGCATGTCAAGATGTCATTAAGAGCTCTTCAAATTACCCACTTGTGGTTCAACCCAGACCAGATTTGTAGAAATAACAAAACCGTCGTAAAAGAAGCCTGCAAAGAATTATGCCAGAAGGAGTGAATTGCAACCTGTAAACTGAATGGTATATTATGTATTTGGATATTAAAGGAGCGTATTTAAACTACCTGGATATGGTAGTTCCACAAACAACGTGGATGCTATGACTTAAGTCCAGGTTGGGCAGTCTATCCTGTACAGCCTCTAACACCCAGTGGTTTTTGTCCTTCTTACCTACATTTCACGGCAGACGAAAACCATTTCTCCTAAATGCAAAATACCTAGGCGAGGGTTGCTTCTGTCCTTTTGAACAACAATGAAAGGATGATTGATGTACGGTTCCTTTATCCACTTTCAAAATGACAACGATCACACGTGGTTGTGTGTGTGTATCGAGCTTTTTTAGCTGTGTCAGGAAACTCTGGTTTAGGTTTGTAAAACAATCTTTTAAAAAACTATCCTAGTTTTCTAGATAGATTTGTTTAGCTGATGAACTTGTAAAGACGTCTCTGAAGGGCAGGGCCAGTGGAATAATACAGCAACTTTTGTTTTGATAAACTATGCACATAATTTTTTTGCATTTAGGAGGTTCTTTTACACTATAGGACTTTACAAATATTTTTCTTTGGCTTTGGTGACCTATTGGGTTTATTGCAGAGGTTTTTTGATGCGCTTAATGGATGATGTATTCATGTTTTTTGTCCAATCTGATTAAACATTTGCGATGATGCAATTCTTATCAATTTTAAGGCATTATTGGTTGAGTCTGGGGGGATTTGGCCTATTATTCCTGTAAAAGACGGATTTTGTCTCATTTGGGGCATTTCAAGTAAATCTGGAATCAGATCGGTCCTTAATCCCAGCAGACTTGGGTCTGTGCAATTAAAGTAACATTTGGATTTATACTATATTTGCAACTTGTTTCGTTTCTTCGTTAAACAAAAACGTGCTAATTTCACTTTATCAAATTGGGTTTGAAATATATTCTAGACATGCCAATTTAGCATTTAGCCTAGAAGATTCTGATTACCTTGACGCATAGCAGCTTCCGAGCTGTATGACATTAACTGTGTGTTTGGGATCGTTTGTAAGGGAGCGTTCAGACATTGCTAGAAGGCATATATGGCAAAATGGGTAATATATAATTAATAAGTTATAGTTTGCATCTCATCTGGACGTTGGTATGTGCGGTGCACTGTGTACGCTCTTCTCATTCCCTAGAGGTAGCTCCAGCTTAAATGGATGATCCCTAATACCACAGAGCTGTTTTTGGCCTCTACTCATCACATCTTTATTTGAATGTTTATTTGACTGTTGAATTTATTTGAATGTAATTTGGGACATTAGTGTCCCAAGTTACATGATTGTACTGTACACAGAATATTTGTCACAAAAAATACTATAATTATAGGTGACCAAGGGCAATACCAATGCTGTAGTTTAACGCATCGCAGATGGGTGTTTGAGGTATCGTTGAGGTCATACATGTTCTTGTATATCATATTCCTGTTGACATTCGTGTAGCTATCGCATGGAAAGAATGTGCATCCTAGGAAGAGTAACAATGTTTTTGCAATCTGACTTAACTTGAACATTTTCATAAGACCAACCGGTCCCTGGTTGGATATTAACATATGTAATACTTTATCTGCAGAATTGACTTGGACTGTATGACATTTGAAAATTAATATTATTACACCACCCCCACAAGAGGTTTTAGCACCTGGGTTGACATGTGGTGGGTGTAACGGTGCCAACATTTCCATAGTGAAATCTTCTCTGCTGTGGTGTTTGCCTGTTGTCAAACCTGTTGATGGCCACTACATAGCTGCTTAACTACCCACTGAAAGTAGGAAGGCAGCAGACGAGTGATAAGATGCATGAAACGTTTAGACGACCTTGCTAGGAATGCAGCGCATCCCGTTAACACGTGTATGCCAACATTTTATCTGCATCCGACAGTAAAGCTACACAGGTTTAACATGAGTTCCAGTAAGTGCTCAGTGATCCACCCGCGTAATGCGCAAAGCATGTTGCGCAAGTTTTGCTTATGAGTAGTAGACCAGGAAACCAAATTAAGCAATTATTTGACACGTTCTGCATCGGAGATGATTCCGAGAGAATTCAAACACTGCAAGTATTTAGTTGTATTTAGAGTGCTCGCTACTGAAGCTTAAACTCCCTCAAAGAACCATTTGTGATAGGTGCTTAAGGTGTGGCTACCTAAAACAAAAAAAGGCGCTGCACGAGATTCCAAATTATATGCATTTTCACGCTTTTTAGTTTTTTTAATTTATTCAAATATCAAGAGCATTGTGGAAACGCTGTTTTTGATTGGTCTCTGATTTGGTAGGCACATATGTGCTTTTTGTGGGGTACGGGAAGTTTAATTGATATTTTTGGGCAACTACGTTTTAGTGTACAGCACAATGTGTTCCACCTTTTGTTGTGTGGGGCTCTGTGTATGATATTGTTGGATGTATTAATCCACCCCCGCACCCCCTTCATCCCCCCCCTGCATTGTACATCTAAGCAGGCATGTTAGTTTGATATGGAGTGCCCTTATGTTAAAACCTCAGCTAATGGGCACTCCTGGCAAAAAAAAAATGGACTGCAGGTGCCAATAAAGATTGCCAACGCTGACAGCTCAGGAAGTCTTCATTCTATTAAAGACAAGGAGGTTAGCATTATGCTTTATCTTTCTTTAATACTGCCACAACAGCTTTTCAACTTATACTTTTAAACATCTCCATTTGTGCTTTTTTTCTTTCTTTTTCTGACCCAAAATAAAAAATAGCCAATCCGAAGTTTAAAAGGTTCAAACCAGAGTCTTACATCTCGAAAAACTCTCCAACTCCCATACACCTCCAGGAGTGCAGTAATCCTGACCCTATCCCATGCTCCAATGCGGTGATAGGTCATCCTATAAGAGCCCTACTGTCCCAGGTCCTTTCCTCTTTCTTTCTTGCCTTGGAAATCCTCTGAAACAAATCCAACTCTGTTATGAACTGTCAACAACCAACTTCCAACTTATAACTGAAACAGTGTTCTTGGAACCAAACATCCCTGCTTCTCAGACGACATAGAGTACTTCGCCGGTACAGTGATTGAGCTCATGGTGCTTTCTGATCATCTCCTAGAAAAAACAGACATATTCTGTTTAAGGGCGGGTGATAAGACAAAGTTGAACGTGTGATATCAACATTATAACATCAACTTTCGAGTCTTTCCGGGTGGGATATAATGCTTGCCTCCTTGTCTTTAATAGAATGAAGACTTCCTGTCAGTGTTGGCAATCTTTATTCTATGACAAGACAGGAGGCTCGCATTATGCTTCTTCAAAGCTAGCCACCACCCTATGTGCCAAATCTGACGCTGGCTTGAAATAAAAAGTCTTAAAGGTAGACTCGGAGGACCAGTCGGCCACTTTCATTATATCTTGGAGTGGCACTCCCGCTGCAAATGCTCTAGATGCCATCGCCCCTCTAGCTGAATGTGCCCCAAACTGTGACAAGTCTATGCCTGCCCATTGCATTATTTCACGCACCCATCTCGCAATTGTCGCTGTTGCTACTGCATGAAAAGGTTTTCTACGCGCTATTAACAGCTGTTACGCCTCGTCGTCTCAGCAGTACTGTGGCCGTTTCATAATCTTTAATACATTGAGCTACACACAGTTTCTTATTTTCTGTAAAATAGGGGTATGAAATCACTCGAGTGTCTGTCTGTTTTTGTTCTTTTAACTATGGAAAATGCTACTCTCTCTTGATAGAATATTTTCCTGTTTATCTCTAGCGCTTTCACATCGGAAACTCTTCGGCATGCTGTGAGACACAACAACATTGCCAGCTTGCCAGAGAGTTGCAATCGAGATAAATCTTTGTCTGGCCATGGCAGAAACAGCTGAAAAACTTCCCTGACATCCCATAATGTTGTATACTTAGGTTCTGGGGGCTTTCTTAATTGTATTCCTCTCAAAAGACATAAAACTGACGGATGTTCTCCTATATCTTTACCATCTACCATGTCATGACCTGCAGAGATCACGGACCGCAGTACACCGATCGTCCTGAAGGCACTACCTTCTTGGAATTTTATTGCTAGGAAGTTCAATAATTGAACTACAGGGGCAGAAACGGGATCCAAACCATGCTCTGTGCACCAGTAAGCCCAACTCTTCCATGCCGTGTTATAGCTCCTGACGGTGGAAGGCGCCCATGAATCTCTGAAGCAGTCTGCAGCGAGTCTCGAAATGCCTGGCAATTTCCACTTTCTGCTGAAACCTTGCAAGCTATCAATCGCAGGGTGCCTGTCGATACTAGGGGATGAATTCTCCCGATTGGGTCTAGTAGAAGGTTCTGCTGCTGTGGAATTCTCCTTGGAAAATCCGTAGAAAGTTCCATCGCTACTGGAAACCAAGGCTGCGATCTCCAGAGGGGGAGGACTATTAATAGGTCTGCTCGCTCCCTGCACACTTTCGCTAGTGCTCTCGATCATGAGAAACGGAGGGAAGGCATAATTCAGTGTTCCGTTCCAAGGTTGGAGGAAGGCGTCTGTGCCCGCTGCCCCCGGGTCTAATCTCCAACTGAAATAAGTCTGCGTCTGCGTGTTCAGTCTGGACGCAAATAGATCTATGTGAACGGGACCCCAGAGGTTCTGTAATCTGAACACACTCGGGTGTAGTTTCCAATCGCTTGAATCTACAAGATATCGTGAATTCCAGTCCGCTCTCTCGTTGAGCGTCCCTGGCAGATACTCTGCTGTGACTGCTACTTGATTCTGAAGGCAGTAGTGCCAAATGTATTTCGCTAGTTCTGCTAGCATCCTCGATCTCGTTCCTCCCAGCTTGTTGATATAACGCACTGCTGAAATGTTGTCCATTTTGAGCAGAACGCAACATCAAACTTTGTCCTTCGTAAATGCTCGCACTGCAAAGGGCCCTGCTAAGAGTTCGAGACAATTTATGTGCATTTCTAGTTCCTGTTCTGACCACTTACCCCCCCCCCCCCCCCCACCCTGTCTCTAAATTCTCGCTATCTGGCGCCCCATCCGGACCTGCTTGCGTCTGATTCTATGACGATGTCCGGTGAGTCTCCGAAAATCGCATGGCCATTCCAGGCCTCCATGTTGGCGAGCAACCAGTGGAGTTCCGAGATCGCTTCTGGGTCTAGGGTCACAAGCTGGTGATATCCTACCCCCTCTTGTAGGTGTCTTATCTTGAGCCTCTGTAGAGCTCGATAATGGAGCGGACCCAAAATTCGCTTGGATTGAAGCCGCTAGCAGGCCAACTACCCTTGCGAGAGCTCGAAGAGATAGGACTTTCTTTGCTATAACTGTTCTGAGCTCTTTCTTTATCGCCTTCACTTTGTGATGTGGTAGCTCTAGGGTTGCTTTGTTTGTGTCTATACTGAAACCCAGGAATTCTATGTTCTGCACTGGCACTAGCTGGGATTTGTCTAAATTTACTAGGAATCCTAGAGAGGTCAAGAGCGTGAATATCCATTGCACGTTCTTGGAAAGCGTGACTTTGTCTGTGCCCATGACGAGAATGTCGTCTAGGAAAATGATTATGCGAATGCCTCGCTCTCTTATGGCTGCTGCTATGGGTTTCATCAGCTTGGTGAATGCCCATGGCGCAGATGCTAGTCCGAACGGAAGACACGTGAAGTGCCATGTCTCCCCTTCCCACCGAAACCTCAGATATTTTTGAAACTCTTGAGCTATCGGAATCGTTAGATAAAGCGTCTTTGAGGTCTAATCGCGCTAACCAGTCCCCCGTCCGGAGGAGATCCCGAAGTAGATGAATGCCCTCCATCTTGAAATGGTTGTAAACAATCCATTCGTTCAGCCTCTTCAGATTTATGGCAGGGCATACTTTGTCCCCCCTGTGAACAAGAAACAAATTGCTGAGGAAGCCTGGCCCTCCCTGCGTATCTTTTTCTATAGCATTTTTGTCTGCTAATTGGAGAATTTCGCTGTTCAACAATCTCGCCTCTTCTCGAGGCATCTGAATAAAACGGGGTTCTGATCTCTGAACTGGGTTCCCCACAAATTCTAGCTGTAGTCCTACTACTGCCTGCAGCACCCATGCATCGCGTGATAATGCTTGCCATGCGCTTAGAAACTGGAGGGTTCTCCCTCCTACTCGTACTCTCATTGCACTCACCTCCTGAGGTATTTGGTTGCCGGTATGTACCTCTCCCTCTTCGTCCTCTGGGAACTCTGGACCTGGACGGGAAGAATGTTTTCCTTCCCAATATTGGGCGGGCGGCCCCTGGCGTCTGCGTTGATAGTTAAACCGACCAGACGTACGACCCCTGTAACGTCCGGTCCCGGAAAAAACTCGAGTGGGGAATATCTTTTTGATTGAGCGTTGTGCTCGTTCAAGAGCTGAATAAGTTCCCACGAACTGTGCCATTTCTTTAGCGAATGCCTCGCCGAATAGTAGGCCTCTTGCTCATTCACCTGCCTCGTACGACGCAAAGTCGCTCAGCTTACTGGCGATCTTAAGAAGAACACCTTCTCTTGGCTGACAGTGTGCAATTCGCGTTACCCAAGATGCATACAGCTCTCTGAGCCCAACTGGCTAATACGGAAGCATCTATAGGAGTACCTGTGTCCTTTGCTTTCTCCGCGAGATCCATTATTTTTGCCAATGGGCCGGCTAGGTCGAGGAGCTTATCTTGGCACCCTCGCCAGGCTCGGTCTACACCCTTACGTATGTCTTTCGCTGTCTTTGTAACAAAGGTGTCCATTTTGGGGTCAAGTTCTGGAGTGTCGGCCAGTTGCCTGGCAAATCCGGTCTAGGGCATTCTGAATGCATCCGCGATCTTATTTCTCTATCCGGTGGCTTGCGTATACGTTGAGCCATGTAGGCTGCCACTCTGGGCGATGGGACCTACTCTGATGACTTAGGGTGTCTGATAGCCTCTGGGTCAAACATCTCTGTTGAACTCTCAGGTTCTTGAGGATCTATCGCCTCTTCGTAAAGGTGATCCTCTTCTACCTCATCACCCGGCATGTAGCCTTCATCATTGTCCCCTGGATTACTCACCCCTGGGGTAGGGGGGTCTGTCCTGGCTTCTTTTCTTCTCCAGGAAAGCTCTTTTAAGCCTGGCGACAGGGTCGCTATTCTCTTGGGGAGTGGAATCCTCCCTATCCAGATTGCTCGGGAGGGGGGTCATGGAGTGTTTACTCTTGCGAGCCGCTTTCCTCCCCCTGGCTTCAACTTTATCTTCGGGTGTCTGGCTGACAGCTCTTTATCTTGGCATTTTACCTTTCCCTTTGCAAGCAGAGGTTGCTGTTCGTTAAAAACAGCTTCCAGTATATCCAGCCTTTGGGTAATAGGCTGCACTCCTTGAGACACTGCTCTGGTCAAGGAATCTCCTAGTACTTGTTTGAAGCTCTGTGACAAGTCTGTGTCCTGTTGGTAAGGACTTTCTTCCCACTCTTCTGACCATTCTGGTGAGGTAGGAGTGGCACCGGGACTTTTGTAACGAGCCATAGTGTTAGCAAGGCTAACTGCTGTGCTGTCAGCAAGGGATTAATGTTAGTCACCTTTGACAATTCTGCCTTTCTCTCCTCAACTTGCAGCCTCGTTAGATATAAGAGGCAGTCTAGTATGAATCCCTTTTTGCTCCGGGGGAAAATGTGACTATACATTTTATTTTATTTTTTTGACCGCTTCACTCCGCTTTTCTCCTCACTCGGCATACGCAACACAATGGAAAAACTTTCGCGCTGCCGGCGGAAGACCTCCCAAGGGATGACGGGAATTCAGCTCCTCCCGCTCCCCTGGGTCCTGCCGCACGTCGTGTTCGACGGCGCGGAACCGAGGAGCTGGGCCGGGAGCCGAAGGCAAGCACGTTCGCTCGCGGCGCCGGCCCCACCTCCTCTTCACAGAAATATCATCTCACGGCGCCCGGCGCGAACGCGTGAGAGAAAACAAAACGAACAAACTGAAGCACACTTTCGATAAATTTCACCGTAAGAATTGTATTTACCTTCAATCGCGCAGCTTAAGCGTTTCTCATGCAAAATTCTACACTACGCTGATATAGCTATTATCTTAAACAAGAGAGTGAATTATGATGTACTGATCTCATGGCAGCAAAAAGAAAGAGGAAAGGACCTGGGACAGTAGGGTTCTTATAGGATGACCTATCGCCACATTGGATCATGGGATAGGGTCAGGACTACTGCACTCCTGGCGGTGTATGGGAGTTGGAGTTTGAGAGTTTTTCGAGATGTAAGACTGTTTTGAAACTTTTAAACTTCCGATTGGCTATTTATTTTGTGTTAGAAAAAAAAAGCACAAATTTAGATGTTTAAAAGTATAAGTTGAAAAGCTGTTGTGGCAGTATTAAAGAAAGGTAAAGCATAATGCGAGCCTCCTGTCTTGTCATAGAATTACAATGAACACATGTTTTGAATTCTAATGTTTGTAAGATGGTAATAAAACCCCTCAACTGCCATGGGTATTTCCCACCTCCTGTGTCGAGGCCTTTTTTTGGGTGATTTCGGTATGTCACCATTCAATCCATTTTTAACTTTTTCTGTTAAGTGTGATCTCCGCATAATTTGGCCCCTTTTTTTTCCCCACATGTAGGCGTCATAACGCCACCCAGGAATACTTTAAGGGGGGGTGAGAGAAAGTAACCAAAAAGGGGGGACATTTTTTTTTTTTTCAGAAAATGCCTATTAAAGGGGTAGTCCAGCTAAAAATTTTATTTAAAAAATAGATAGGCAACATTAAAAAATACTAGCACTTTTTTTTTAAACTTCCTATGTAAAATTTTGAGCTATTCGAGCTCAAAATTCGCAAAAGCAAGCACATGGGCGCATCCATTTTGTGAAATGGATGCCCGCCTGTGCTGGCTTTTGCTTTTGCGGCACTAATGAAGGAAAAGCCAGCCAGCTGTAGTAAACAAAAGCTACCGCTGGGTGGCTTTTCCTTCATTGGTGCTGTACGCGGAGGACGGGTACCGGAGACCAGAGCAGGAAAGCTGCAGCTGAATCTCGGTAAGTGCTATTTATTTTTTTAAAAAAATAAGCACTAGCTGCGGTTTCTTTTCTAAGTTTTCCGGGCTGGAGTAGCCTGGAAAACTTAGAAATAAAACCGCAGCTTTAAAAACGTATTTATATTTGCGGAACATAAATACGTTATTGTGTTTGAAAACGCTGCGGTTTTTCTTTCCAAGTTTCTCAGGCTCCTCCGGCTTGGAGGAGCCTGAGAAACTCGGAAAGAAAAACCGCAGCGTTTTCAAAGCGGTTGTGTTTCTGCCTAAATCTGCTTTCCCATTTGGGGCTCTCGGGCTCCCCACGGGGAGCCCGAGAGCCCCAAATGGGAAATCAGCTGTAGGCAGAAACGCTGCGGCATGTAAACACAACTGCGTTGTTTCTGCCTGCCTTGGCTTTCACTTTGGGTCTCCGGTGCTCCCCTGAAGGTCCAAAGACTGCCTTTATCCTCAAGACTGCTTCCCACTTGTGCTCACCTATGCTTGAATTGATGCAAACTCCCAGAAATTTTAGCATCAGGACTTGCACCAATTTATTAGGTCCCAAAAATACATCCAGTTTTCGATTGCTGGCTCCTTGTTGACTGGCGAAAACCATTGTTTGAATCTTTGCCGTATTTATTGTGAGCCCATTTTGATGAAAATAGGTGACCAACGCATTCAATCGTACCATTTAAGATAGGAGGATGGGCTCTTATTTCCTTCTGATGTGCCGCTATATCCGAAATGTAAGTTAGAGTGGCCGCCAAAGTGCAGCCCTGCTTCAGGCCATTCCATGTGGTGATCTTCTTTGTCACCACTACACATTTGGGAAGTCTCCCCTGTATCGAGGTGTTTGAATAAAGGGCCTGTATAGCGGCTTTCGGGTCTGGCGGACAGTTTGTTCCATAGATTACCTCGGTCAACACTGTCGAACGCCTGATTTTAGGTCAACAAATACTGGACAGAATTTGGGTTTTGCTGTCATTGTTTCTAATTTCAACACGTTGAGTATCATGATAACATTAGTGTCCACGCCCTTCACAAATCCAGTCTGTCTGGGATCCCTCTTGTTGTTTTTGGATTGACCAACTAATAAGTTGTTGCAGGAGCATATCGGCAAATAACTTTCCCAGCGGGCCCAGTAATGCTATTGGACGATAGTCTGGCTCGACCCTGTTTGAAAATAAATCGGTATTAAAAACTAATTTTTCCAAGTCTGGGGAATCTGTTTGGATTCCATAATAGCCTTGAATAGCGATTGACGAAGTTCAGCCCAGGCCATCTGGATTAAATTTGAAAAACATATTGATCAGTCCATCCAGGCCTGCGGCTCATGACGATTTTAACTGCTGGATTTGAGTTAACAGTTCCTCGCGATCCTGCTCAATTTCCCATTTTGATTGTTGAAGTTTCTCAGCCTGCTTTACCCAAGTAGATCTCTTAGCATGGAGATATGTGAAATGCTTTACCCAAGCCGTCCCTGAAACTTCTGAGAGAAATACATCAGTTTGATTATTCTGCCCATTCAAAAGGGACCAGAGTGATCTAGTTATTGGCCAAGGTCTTAGCTTGCACTCTGCGTCCCACTGCAGATGTTGAGATTTCGACATACGGAGCCATTCTGCCTTTTTTTTTTTTTTTTTTTTTTTTTGCTCAGCTCAACCGAGTTATTCGGCTCAGTATTTTTTTCTTTTCTTGACCAGCTGCTATAGAAATATATACATTTATGGATCCTGGCTAGTTCTATACTAGACTTCTGTGCTGCAAGATCCTGGTACTTAATAGAGGCATTCAACTCTGCACACCTGAATTGTAAGTGATTTCCATCCAGCACTTCACCTAAGTCAAAGCCTAGCGTGGGATACACAATTGAAAACCTTAATTATTTAATTATGTCTAAGTTCTTTTATTTCTGAAAGATATACCCTTATATCATGCCCCCCCAAACCCCCTGGCCCCCCGGGTCACACTGAACCAGGAAGCAGACTGTTTTGCAAAGTTAATAATATTTATTTTATGGATTGGCACAATAAATATATATCACACTATTTAATATTTATACAAGGATCACCAATGGGGTGATGTCACAATAAATCTCTTTAATCACACGGAGTATTGGTAGGAAAGATAATGCTGCATAGAAATAATACTTTTGTGTGGGTTCAATCAAAATGCAAGTGATCACTCTTTCCACCTGCACACTACTCAATCCCCCCAATTCGCAATAGAGGTGGAGAGAAAACGGGTTTCAGGAATACACACTCAACAAATACAGTATCAATCCCAATTTCCCCCAGCAAACTCAGAGAAAAACAGGAATGATTGCAACTTGTCAAAATGGTTTTGAATGTGGCTTTGAATGAATGGGAAAAACGCTGAAAATGGATTTAATTCACTGAAATGGATTCAATACTAGTGGGAGCTGCTTTGTATGGTTTCAGATAAACACTATCAATGATTATTGAGGAACTAGCAGGTGAACACTTAATTCTGAGGTCGGATGCAATGTACAGCTGTTTCACACGTGATAGAGATTTGAGACAAATGAAAAATTTGCGGCACACATTTCTGCGTGCGGTAAGCACGATTGCGGAAAAACTATAAGGAGTTGGAATGCGGTTTTAGGTTCATAGTTTGTGGCATACATGGTGAAGTTATGAAGGTTTTTGTAGAGGTTGGTTTTTTTTCAGAAAGAGTCAAAATTTGTAAAACAAGGTTGCGCTTTTTAAAATTACAAACAAGGTTTCTTCTGCTATGGAGACTATAAAGCCACAAACTACACGACAGCACAGCCACCAGTCCAGCGACGCCTCTGGCTGGTTTTTGCCCGCCGAGACGCTTGTTTTTATTCAGCAAATATATTAGCCCAAGGATGATTTTAACGCTACTATTACCAAAGGACTATAGGGATGAGAGAGAGACTCGGGTAAGACAAAAGATTTTCTACAATACAGTTCTGGAAATAATAGAATGGGTTTGGATAGGGATGACTTATGTATAATACATATGCTAGAGACAATCATATGCTATGGATACTCACTACCACTGTTTGAAATGGACCAGTCGGGTATCTGGTCAAAGATTTCTGGACTGGAATTCTGCTAGCACACCAGACTGTTCTCAAGGCGCTCTGGTTCTGCACTCAGCACGGCACTCTGGACACTGCACGGCGAAATTGGACAGGATCTGACGGGTTGGTTCTGGATCGCTGCTATCTGGTCACAGCTCTGCTCTACTGGGTCGGATCTCTGGATTCTGGCAAGCATTCTTAGCAAGAAAGCAGCACAGCTCAGCCAGGCTGTTTCTTTTTGTTGTTCCCCTTGGAGGTCTGGGGTAAAATCTGGTTTCAGGATTTATTAAAGGCCAAGCTGAGAATGGTTCAGCTTTGGAAGTGGGACTTTCTGCTTTCAAAGTTCTGGAGTGTGGAATATGGATTTCTCTTGCAAAGTGCTTTGCCAGCAATCAAATGGTGGGTGAATGTGTCTATCTAGGTCCTAAGATATCTCCATTTATGTAAATGGGTGGGTATGCTGACTTCTACTAGGCACACCCCTAGGGATTCTACTGGTTAGGGTCTTTCCTCTCCCCTGATTTGAGAAGAAAACCTGGTGTCATGATGACGCTCTATTTTATAATCCAGGGAGAACCTCCCCTCTGTTTCTGCACATAATCTATTTTTCATACAATACAATTTTGCAACCTTAATACCATTTATATCAGATGGAGCAAGTATTCATCCGAGCCCTGTCGCGGGGAGAGCTTGGGTCTAGATTTGGCAATTTTTCACACTTTCACACTTTTGGTCCAGTACCCAATGTCAGATTTGTCCACATTTTTACACATATGTGCGCATGACATCTGGGCATAATCATGTGAAGTTTCATGTTTCTGAAATCACCACAATTGCTACAAAACCACAAATTCTGCAGTCTTGTCCCTGAACATAGCACAGAGTTCTGAGTAGTTTTACAACGTAACAAGAATTTTCATATTAACAATACTGTTTTTTGCACAGTCCTGTGTCAGTCCTTTTCAAAGATATACTTTCTTGTGCTTTAAGAATACACAACTGTCTGTCCCGCCTCCAATGTTTTGGTGGGTCAAGAGCAATCCCGGTCTCTTTCCCCTGGCAGGAGTTTCTGTTGACAGTTGCATCTGCATATCTTTCCAATCAAGGGAGTCTTTTGTCTCTCCCCAGAGCAGCAGAGCAAAATCTCCTCCCCTCTTCATTAACATCTGACTGGGAGTTCCTGTGGCAGAGAGCAGGAGGAAGGTGCCTTTTGTTTTGGGCAGGCTGTGGAATTTGCTTTGAAGTTCTGTGACTGGCATCAGGGGTTGACTTTAAAAATCCACTTTGTTTAAATTTTTCTTTGATGAAAATAAATGTATATTTTCAAAACAGGCAAACTTATCTCCAATTCCAGTCTTTTTAAACGTAGGAATTAAATAGTGGCAACCTATATTGCTTTTGATAGCAAGTCACTTCATTTCAACCATTTTATTTTATTCAGCCCTACAGATAAGGGGTGTATTGACAACTTTTACTCCCTAAAAATAAACAAATACTCCCAAAAAATAAAAACAGAGTAAAAATACTCCCAACAAAACATAGGAAACAAACACGGTGGACCTTGAGCCCCTGCTTTCACGCTCACAGCTCCATGGATATGTTTAAACCAGTAGTGAAGTAGTACCACAGGAAGAAAGTACTACCATATTTTAATGTGTATGTATAACTAGGCAGAAAGGATTAATTATTACAAAAATATTTCTGTTTTTCAGTTAAAACCTTTTTACTCGCTTAGAAAATACTCCAATTAAGAATTGGACTTATATTTTTACGCCCTGAAAAATCATTTTACTCCCAACTTTACAAAATAGGGAGTACAATACTCCCAGTTCAAAATGTTATCTGGAGCACTGATTTTACTGTACAAGTTTAAGCTTCCAGTGTAATTAAATGACAGCTTTCATACATGCGGCCAGCGGTACTGCGCCCATATCTGACAGATTTTCCCAGGAAAGCACCTTTTTTTAATGTGGATATTCTTGTGATGAAATCTGTTTCCCCTGACATTGTGTGCTTATGTGGATTCTTTAAATACAGTGAAGGTTACACCCAGCAAGGATGTTGGCTCTTTTCTGATGTTTGGGAACCATTATTTTGTAATTTCAGCTGTTGGGGAGAATTCTCTGAGGCTAATTTTCCAAACCTAGTGAGTCCCCCAGCACCTTTGCTGGATTTTTGGGGTTTATATTTTTCTCCTGCTAAGAGACTCTTTTTCTCCCACTCTTAGACATGATTTGAGGATGTCCTTTGACTATGTAATGTGTTTTATGGGCTATGGGGTCTTTTACTCCATAGGGCTTCATGTGTTTTTGGTAAGTGTGTTACACAGCACCCTCAGTGCAGTAACACAGGGGTGTCGTAGTGACCCCCATAGACTCCATACCCTGGGACTGACTACTGTCTCCCAGGGCATGTAAAGTCACCATTGGCTTTACTAGTCTCAAATTGTGAACAGAACCAGTACAAACCATCATATTGTGGAAGTACTGGTAGGGGTAATTCGATTGCCCCTGGGTCTGTTTTCCAAGGGGGCACTGTCCAGTCCCTCCTTGTCGAGTTTCTGGCTGGTGGCAGTGGATACCACGTGAAATATTCCACCAGAATATTTCCTATGTGATTTTCCCATTCATTTTAAACGCACCACTTTTTGCTGCAATGTTAAAGATACCGCCGGGTTATTTATTTAATATTTATTCCCCGGTTGGGTCTTTTTGCCAGGACTCGGTTTTAAAATGGCATTTGTGTTCGCCTCTGAAACTCTAACCCAAGTCGAGCCCTTTGTTCCACTTTTTGGTGGGCTTCTCCACAGAAGCCCTCCAAATGGTGCCACTCTATCTGGGGTCAGCAGGATGTGTGGGAGGGGGATTAGGCACCCTGGACTGAGTTGCCTTGGCAACTCGAGTCGCACTCTAGTGTGATTGGCCCATTGGTGAGCTGCCCGGCTCACCACTTAGCATGTTTGAGTGACAGCTAGGCTGATGATTGGGGGTTTTGCTGCATAAAAGCAGGGCTTTGGACTCTGGAACTTCAGAAGTCGCCACAGGACGTAAAGAATCCGAAGAGGGGAGAAGCTGAGCCATCTATAACGACAACACCACCGGTGGAGCCCTGTTGTACGAAACTCGCCACTTTCCCGACGACAGAGGAGATCTTCTTCCAGGAAAGTCTTCCCCTTGAACTGGTTGGTCCCACCAGCTCGCCTTTTTCACCTTCCTGGATAGTCTCGTGGTTGAAGATAAGGGGATCAATAGGTGCACACCAATTTAAAGGATACATTTCGAATGTATAGATAAACCACTTAAGTATTCTGGGTGCTGGGGAGGAATACAGGCCCTGACACGGGGCTTGTGACAAACATGAAACAGAAAAAAGTGTCTAAATTAAAGACACTCCCGTCCCCTGCAGACCTTTAAAACTGATACGCAGTCAGTCAAATATAGTTAGAATTTTTACTTCAAAAAAGTGAATATAGGCAAAACAAACAAATTTCACAATATGTTGACCAGAACACTTCTGGTTGGTATTAGAATTAATAAACATACAGATATTCAAATAAGGCCATCATAAGAGAGAATAATCTTAAACAACAAAGACATCTTATATCATAAAGCAAAAAGTAACCAAGAGTAATATACTAGCGATGATCTGAGGAGATCTACGCGTTTCGGGGAATCGCCCCTTCTTCAGGAGCAAAATAGTCAGAAATTGTATATATTAGAAGACAATATCAGTGTCAAAATCATATTTACACTCTACACAGAATTTGACAAATCCAGAACGAAAATACATGAAATCTAATAAGATAAGTAATGCACTTAGTATAACAGTCCGCATATATGTGTTCACAATAGTTCCGTTACAATCAAAGAAAACATGTTAACATAACCATGCACCTTCTCATAGGTGTGACTCCAAGAAAGAAAATGGTGAAACCTCAAAAGGGCCCTAAAATCTGAAAGTATATAAAAAGAGAATATTACCTGTTAACTAAACTTAGCGAAGAACTAAAAAATGGTAAATTCACAGCAACGATAATTCTGAAGATCTGATAGTGATGAAGATCTAATTGTAGCTAGGATACATATTGGCTAATACCAAATAAGTAATAAATACCCTTAAAAAGGGGAAAATGGAGATATATAGCTCGAACCCTGTAAAGAAAAAATAGGGATATATAAATGAATAATCGTATATGGTAAACCTACGAATAAAGAAAAAAGACACCTCAATTAAATTAAATACAATGCTTACTGATGATTGGAACCTCAGACGCTCAGACTATTGAGGAACAGATGTAGGGTCCAACAGAGACCAGCCAATATATGGTAAACCAATTCCCAAGTAGGTCCACTATAGAACTCAAATAGTGTCCAAAGGATGTCAAAAGCCGAATAAGTCTGGACAAGTGAGGCACTGTATCTAACCAGAAAGGGGGAAAGAAAGAGTCCTAAAATCTATTCATATGGTATAGAAACTCTAATGGGGGTCAAAACAGTGTATCAAAACACTCAAGGTATACATCACCCAAAGTCAGAACAAACCACTGTATGTGGCTATAATCCATCTATTCATGTAACATAACTCAAAATAAAGTCATGTATGGAGGCAATTTAAATGTGAAGCAGATTAAATTCAAAGAGGAGCCATTGCATATGACTAAAGACGGACGACCGAAAGGAAGTGAAAAAAGAAAGAAAAAGGAGGGAACAAGGCAAAAAAATCTATTCATCAAGTATAGCCACTTAGGATACAAATTAAACAGTATTGAAACCTACTCCAAGCAAGGCCAACACCAAGAAAATACAAAGAAAATAAACAGTTATTTACCAAAGTAAAAATGCACAGAAAGGAAGCTTCTAGCTATTCAACTCACCGGGATATAAGGTAAGACCTCTCACGGACGTATCAGCTCAAACTGGCTAAGCGTACTGCAGCAGTAGTTACGCTATATATGCCCGATCATGTGATGAGGGCACGTGATCCAAAACTTTACAACGTAACGTGTTAAAGAAGCAATTACCGTCGCACTGTAGTTGGCACAGTTTATGATGCTTAAGCCATCAAAAAGAAAAAAACGTGATCTCGCGCACGAAATCCAACAAGTGGAAAAAAAAGGGGGGGGTTCCATCCCAACATACAAATCAAACGAAATGGAAATGAAACACGGACCTGTATAATTACGGGGCAAAGCTAAAGATGCATGCACCGAAAAATCAATACGGGCGCCGTGTACGCAAACAAAAATAGAAACAGAAATGACTAGTAGCCAAACCAGAAACTAAAGTAAAAAGGAACCAAGCATGCAATTAGGCATTCCAAAGAAAACCTGTGCGCCACTTGCTCAGGAGCTAAATACATAAAGGGGAAACCAATATTCAAAAATGGAACTAGACCATGTACACAAAGATGTGCAAATAATTGGATCAATAGACAGTACTGGAATATAATTAAACATAAATGGTAAACCAGTGATAGTAAACACTCATATTTGGTACAATATGATGTACCAACAAGATAAATAAAAATGAAAAACCTATCTAAAGAACACACTGCCATAAGGTGGAATAACTAACACAAAAAATAAATAGAGACAAATTAATAAACAAATGTAATAAACTACATGCGTATTGCCCATGGATAGACACGATGTCAAGTAAATCTATACTAGAAAAAATAAAATCAAAAACCCAGTGAAATAAACAAAATAAATACAACAATAATAACTAAATCAATGAGTCCAACGAATGCAGAGTAAATGGCTAGTCAATAGAAATATAGTCAAATAATATACAAAGTACCCAAATATATTCGGATTCAAACAAAGCAATTGAGGGAAAATTCTTTGAGACCTTTTGGTGAAATGGTCTCGAGGGTATCTATCCAAAACATCTCCCTTTGGGCAAGAGTCCTCATGTAGTCACCTCCCCTGGTTGGACGTCTGACAACCTCCAAGATAGTAAACCTGATCTGGGCTATAGTATGACGTGCCGCTGCAAAATGCCTCGCGGCTGGAGATTTGATATTGTTGCAACAGATATTCGATTTATGTTCTGTCCACCGCTCTCTGGCAGACCTTGTCTGTCCGATGTACAGTAGACCACACGGGCACCTAATGCTGTAAATGACCCCAATTGATCGACACGTTGCAAAAAAAATGTGTTTGATTTTCTTCCCCGTGTGGGGGTGCGTAATGTAATCACCCTTGACCACATTATTGCAGTGACTGCAAGTCAGACATGGAAACGTACCTTTTTTCCTAGTAGCCAATGTTAATTGCGTTTCCTTGGGTACTCGTTCTGCCTTCACTCGAATATTAGTACCTCTTCTATACACCGTCATTGGTGGATCGGGAAACAACTCAAGTAAAGTGGGGTCATAATGTAGGATCGACCAATGTTTTTGAATAATTCGTTTGATGTGAAACGATTGTCTGGAGAATTTTGAAATGTGAAGAATGGCTGCACTCTCTTTTTTAGATTTAGGAGTCAGTAGTTCTCTCGCAATGGGGAGAGACCTCACATATGCTTCTTCAACTGTTTCTATTGGATACTCTCTCGAAGTAAACCTCTTGGACAAAATATTGGACTCATCTTGTAGGACATCACTGTCTGTAATAATCCTTTTCAAACGTAACATTTGGCTGTAAGGTAAGCTAGACAACATTGACTTGGGATGGAAACTCGCATAATGTAGTAAACTGTTCACATCCGTAGCTTTGTGGTATAAAGATGTTCTAATTTGATTCTCAACAATCTCTAACTGCACATCACGGAAGTGAAGTGTAGGTTCTCCCATTTCCACTTGATACGTGTATGGACAGAGTTGAGAACTAAAATTCTTCCAATTCTCTTTTGGAGCCACACACACACACACACCAAAAATATCATCAATGTACCGTTTCCACATTATAATCTTTGATGACCATTCCATATTGTCCAACACAAACCGCTTCTCAAACCAATGCATGTATATATTGGCATAGGCCAGGGCCATTGCCGATCCCATCGCTGTGCCGGATATTTGTGAATAATACTCTCGTTGGTATCGAAAGAAACTGTTGTGTAGAATAATAGTAATAAATTGAATAATTAACTGTGGATCACATTTCACAGTGTTAGTTTGCAATAGTAACCATTCTACAGCCTCGATACTCTCCTGATGGGGGATAGAGGTATACATGCTACACACATCCATTGAAAACAGTATACATTCCGATGACAAACAGGTAAATTCTTTCACATTCAAGAGAAAATCTGTAGAGTGTCTCAAATAAGTTGGGATTGCTTGAACCAATGGTTGTAAAATCCCATCTACATATTTAGATAAAGAATCCAAAATACTTTCCGTGCCCGCAACAATAGGTCTTAATGGAGGCTGGTCTTGTTTTTTTTTTAATTTTTGGAAGTCCATATAGGACCGGCATTATTGGATATTTCTTCAACAGAAAAGATCTAGTTTTAATATTGATCCAATCATTGTCAAAAGCCTCATTGACGCAACTTTCAATAATCCCCCTGATTTGATGTGTTGGGTCTCCATTTAACCTTAAATATGTAGAGGTATCCGCCAACATAGATGTACATTGAGCGTGATAGAAGGTAGAATCCATTACTACCACAGCCCCACCCTTATCTGCAGGCTTTATTGTAAGGTCTAAATCTCTAGCCAGTGATTCTAATTCTTTCAATTGACAATCTTTCAAATTAACAGGGGCCCTAGAATGGAAATTGATCTTCAAATCGTCCTCAACCTTCAATTTAAACATATTTAGAACAGGACTTTCAATTGGTGGATCAAAGGTACTCTTTGGTTTCATCTCTAGTTGATCGATATCTTCCCATTCTGACTCATCAGTTTGTGATGATAAAAAATAATCTCACTTTAATGAGTAATAGGTGAAGATTCACCTTTTCATCAAATAGAGATGAGTTAGAGGTTGGAACAAATTAAAGTCGCTTATTCGGGACATCCAATTGATTAGCCGTTTACAAAAATCGATTCCATTATGTCATGACCACTGCCTCCAAGGTGTCAGACCTAGCCCAACATCCTTGGAAGCAGGGTCATGACCCTTATTCCAGGCACAAGCCGGCCCCCGTAGGGGCCTTTTGGACCTTGTCCTGGCGCCAGCGGCGCCAGGCTCATGCTCATAAAGGGACCCAGTCCCGGCACTGGAAGCGCCGGGCTCATATAAAAAGGATTGGTGCTTGGGTGGACTTACCTCCTGCAGACCATGCTGCTTTCCTACCTGCAGGATGAACTCTTCATCCAATCCTGCTGGGACTACTTTAACTGCTGGGTGGGGCCAGCACCACTCCCAAGAATTACATACTGGAACTCTTTTCTTACCTCTGAAAGCTGTGGAAGAAGACGCCTAAGCACTACTGAAGGCTATTTAAACCACACCCGATTGGTTTCACGTGCTTCGCGTTATTCTGCAATAGCAGCAGGACGCTCACCGTGTCGGCTCCAGCTGATCTTCTTCTTCTGCACCTGAAAACAGGAAAATCTTCAACTTACCTTCCTGAATCCAGCTCCAGCCTTCCGCGACATCTGAAAAGGAAAACGAGAACATTAGAGTAGCACGAGAAAGTACCAGAGCTGCTCTTACCACCTTCCGGCGCCTTCCAAGGCCTCGTGCCGCGATTCTTCGTTCTCCAGCCATCTGCAACTACAAAGAATACAGGTTAGCGATAACTCTGTGATATCTGCTTACCTGTGCCACGGTCTCCGCGAGCTCCGTTCAGCGCCATTTGTCCGCACCTGTAAAATACAAGAAGGACATTATTAGAGCTCAGGACTCCATTTCTACTCACGTGCCTTAAGTGGTTATACCTGTCCATCCTCCGGCACGATCCTTCGGCATCAGTCTTCATCGCCGATTGCACCGCGACCTGAAAGAAAGGGGAAAAAGACTTTTTAAAAGTGCATTTAACTTCAGATGAACTTTTTGCTTGCCTGCAAAAACTCTGGACTTCTCCACTTACCGGATCAGCATACCGGACCTGCAAAGTGGCAAGATTCTGAAAGGACAATAAAAAGACTCATATAAGGCACTCGCTGTTCGTGCAGCTAACGACGGTCTTGCCTTATGGACTCTACCTCCGCAATAAAAGGCTGAACTATCGTCCAGTGAAGTAACTGGCTACAGCGCCCCTGCACAGACGCAGGATGGAGAGCGCCGCTTTTACCTACCTAAGGTGAGCACGTGCGGCCTAGGAGAGTTGTAGGAGTGTCAGGAAGGGGAAAGGGCAGAAACCCCGTCAGGCAGACGTTAACCCCTGTTTCTTCTCTGCCCGCAGACCTCTCACTCTCCAGATTAAGATCACAGTAAGGAGGGGGCCCTTCCAGGGTGGTGCCAAAGACCTGCGAGTGACTTTGGAAGGTTCGGAGAACGCCCAGACCCGCGCCTCCGAGGGATTCAGGTGAGCGTTACAGAACGCGAAGCCTACCACAAATATCCCACCCAGGCGCAATGGAAACCTCGGATACAGACCAATTGGCCCAATTGCTTGGGGAGCTGAGGGCCGAGGTACATGCATCTCGTCAAGAAACAAATGCCTTACGAAGGGAATTGATCGTTTCCAAAGAGCGAGCGGACGACCTGGCCAGGCAATTGCTACAAATTCAAGCTGGGCAAGCACCTTTGCCTACCTCGGGAGGGAATTATCCACTTACAACCTCAAGCAATCCGGTGCAGATTAATCTGCCAGGGAATGTGCCCCTGGCTCCACCAGAACGTTTCTCAGGTGATCCTAAACGCTACGCAGTATTCATCAACCAATGCCGCTTGCACTTTTTGTGTAGACCCGCTGCATTCCCAACTGACCAAGCTAAAGTAGCGTTTGTACTTTCCTATCTTAGTGGCAATGCGGCTGATTGGTCCATTCCTTTAGTGACACAGGATGATCCGGTCCTCCAAAACTTCCAAGACTTTCAGGCCAGTATGGAAAAGTTGTTCGCACGACACTCACAAGGGCAGGCCTTGGACAATGAACTCCTATCGCTAAGACAAGGTAACCAAGATCTCCTGGCGTACATAGCATCTTTTAACAGACTGGTGGTTGAAACCAGGTGGCCAGAAGACAAGAGGATCACGCTTTTCCACAGGGGTCTACGTGGAGAACTTAAAGATGTCTTAGCACAGGTGGTAAATCCTCCGCAAGAGTGCTCCGATTATATCGACCTAGTAGTTCAATTAGATCATCAACTACAGAACAGAAAGGCCGATCGCTCCAGATTTGAAACCCGGACCTTCTCAAAGACTCAAAACCCTGCTAAAGGAAATGATTCCGTGGAACCCATGCAGATAGGCATCGTGAAAGGACCTTTAACTCAAAAGGAACGAGAAAGGCGAAGACAGTTACAGCTGTGCCTCTACTGTGGGAAGTCTGGACACTTCCTTCGAGATTGTTCAGTGAAACCGGTCAAGAAAGCCTTGGGAGCTTCCGATAAGGATGCAAAACAACAAGAATCGGGAAACGACCTCACCCGGCAAGCGTAGAGGTCCGCTTGCCGAGCGTAAAAACCAGTTCCTTGACCTCGCATTTCGTACTGCCCATGGTCCTCATAAGCCCAGACCAACCAAATCGTATGCATGGTATTAAGGCATTCATTGATAGCGGATCAATCGGTAACTACGTGGATCAAGATATGGCAGCTAGGATGAATCTTCCTTTATGTCCTAAATTGGTAAAAGATGTAATCACTACAGTGGATGGTACAGAAATAGTTTCCGGACCAGTCTCTCACACCACCGTGGAAGTGACGCTGCTCTGCCAGGACGGACATCGGGAAGGAATCGTGTTTGATGTAATCAAGGCCCCGCAGTTTCAAGTAATTCTAGGAGTTCCTTGGTTGGAAAAACACAATCCTCAGATCGACTGGCGAGCCAAGGTAATCCGGTTTCCAGAGTGCGCCGACAACTTGTTATTCTCGGCCCGACATCAGGCTGGCAGCCATCACTTCCGAGAACCTCCAATTGCCTCCTGAATACCAAGAGTTTAGTGATGTCTTCCAGAAAGATCAGGCCAACGCCTTGCCCCCGCACAGATCATACGACTGCCAGATAGACCTGATACCCGGATCCACTCCACCGTGCAGTAGAATATATGCTCTTACTGAGCCAGAAAATCTTCACCTCAGACAATACTTAGACCAGTACCTGGCTAACGGCTTTATTCGTCCCTCAAAATCTCTAGCTTCTTCAGCTTTGTTCTTCGTCCCGAAAAAGGAAGGTGACCTGAGAACGTGTATAGATTACCGCGCCCTGAACCAGATTACAGTCAAAAACAGGTACCCGCTGCCTCTGATTCCCGAACTATTGGACCAAGTAAAAGGCGCCTGCATTTACACAAAACTAGATCTCAGAGGAGCTTACCACTTGGTACGAATCAGGGAGGGTGACAAATGGAAGACGGCCTTTCGCACAAAATACGGATTATTCGAGTATCAAGTAATGCCTTTTGGACTATGTAATGCACCGGCCGCCTTGAAGTTCTTTATGAATGACGTTCTCCGAGAGCTTATTGATGTTTGTGTAGTCGTCTACATTGATGACATCCTGGTATACTCCTCCTCAGAAGCTGAACACCGACGACATGTCACCGCAGTTTTGCAGAGGCTTCGCCACCATCGTTTATTTGCTAAGTTGGAAAAGTGTACCTTTCATGTAAAGAAAGTCGAATTTTTGGGGTTCATTTTGTCACCCAACGGTGTTCACATGGACACAAGAAAAGTGGATACTATCACCAAATGGCCGTCTCCGACTTCGGTAAAAGGAGTACAGAGCATGTTGGGCTTCGCTAATTTTTATCGAAGGTTTATCCCCGAATTCTCTCGAATAGTCCAACCTATCACGGCTCTCCTAAAAAAGAATAAAAAATTCGAGTGGACTCCAGAGGCCGAACAAGCCTTCCAAGATTTGAAAGCCAAATTTATTTCTGCTCCAGTCCTGAAACATCCTCGTCCAGAACTTCCTTATATCGTCGAGACCGACGCATCTAGCCTTGCAATGGGGGCAGTTTTGTCACAAAGAGATCCTGAAACACACCAATTACACCCTGTGGCGTTTTGGTCCCGCAAATTTTCGGCCCCGGAAATCAACTACACAATCACGGACAAGGAACTTCTGGCAATCAAGTCCGCCTTTAAGGCCTGGCAGCATTATCTCCTAGGAGCCCGGCACACTGTCACTGTAATTACTGATCATCGTAACCTCCAATATTTGAAGTCAGCCAAGGCCCAATCTTCAAGACAACTCCGTTGGGCTTTATTTTTCGCGGAATTTGATTTTGTGATTACGTTTCGGCCGGGCGTCAAAAACGGAAAAGCTGATGCCCTTTCACGAATAGGCGTTAACGAACTCGCAGCTAATCCAGAACCAGTACCCATAATCCCCGAACAAAAGATTTTGGGAGTCATCAACACAATGTCTCTTGACGACATAAAAAGGAAGATCAAGCAAATAATAACTCCCGAAGATTCCTTGACTTGGCTGCAGAAAGGAAAGGATTTTACGATAGATCAAGATCTATTATACTTCCAAGGCAGACTTTATTTACCGTGTGATGACTTACAGAAACAGGTCATCACCTGCTATCATGATTCCTTAATAGAGGGACATCCGGGTGTAGCCAAAACCTCCGAAAAAATTAAGACATTTCTGGTGGCCGTCCTGGAGAAAGGATATCAAAGACTTTGTGGCCTCATGCGGCATCTGTGCACAAAACAAGAGCCAGAGAGAAAAACCAGCCGGGCTACTGCATCCGATAGACATTCCACCGTGCCCTTGGCACACCCTCTCAATGGATTTTATCACGGATTTACCCCCTTGTTCCGGATATAATACAATTCTAGTAATTGTTGATCTTTTTTCAAAGATGGCTCATTTTGTTCCACTGAAAGGATTACCCACAGCTTCCATTCTAGCCCGAGAATTCCTTGAAAACATCGTTCGCTTGCACGGGTTCCCTTCAGTCCTAATCTCTGATCGAGGGAGCCAATTCATTTCCCATTTCTGGAGAAGTTGTTGTCGTCTTGCACAAATTGACGTGCGACTCTCTACCAGCCACCACCCTCAAACTGACGGGCAGACTGAGAGGACTAACCAAACTCTGGAACAGTATCTTCGTTGCATGTTACAACAATCAGAGGGTACTTGGAGGGACATTCTTTGGATTGCTGAATATGCGTACAACAACTCAATACATACCGGAACAGGTAAAACCCCTTTCTTCCTGTTGTATGGGGTTCACCCTCGGACCTCTAATTTAGATCCGCCTCAAGATCTAGGAACACCCGCTGTGGACCATCTTCATGCGACCATAACTCAAACATTTAAGGAAGCCGTCGCACACCTTCAACGAGCCAAAGAATCTTATAAGAAAGGTGCTGATCAACATCGGAAAGAGGCCCCTCAGTACCAAGTAGGAGACCAAGTCTGGCTGTCTACTAAACATCTGTCTCTAAAAGGACCACGCACCTTCAATCCAAAGTACTTAGGACCCTACACGATCACGGCTGTGATAAATCCTGTGGCGGTTAAATTAGAATTGCCCACTCGAATGAAAATACATCCTGTTTTCCATGTTTCACTCCTGAAACCTATGCAACCCGGAACCCGTCTGACTAAACCTCCAGAGCCAATCCAAGTAGACGGAGAAAACGAATACGAGGTTCGGAACATCTTGGATTCTAAGTTTTTCAAGTCAAAACTGTATTACCTGATTGATTGGAAAGGGTATGGCCCCCAGGAGAGATCTTGAGAACCTTCAGAAAATGTCCATGCTTCTCGTCTAATCAGAAAATTTCATCGGACCTTCCCCGACAAACCAAAGCCTCCGGGGAAGACCAATTTGGGAGGGGCCTTGAGGGGGGGTGCTGTCATGACCACTGCCTCCAAGGTGTCAGACCTAGCCCAACATCCTTGGAAGCAGGGTCATGACCCTTATTCCAGGCACAAGCCGGCCCCCGTAGGGGCCTTTTGGACCTTGTCCTGGCGCCAGCGGCGCCAGGCTCATGCTCATAAAGGGACCCAGTCCCGGCACTGGAAGCGCCGGGCTCATATAAAAAGGATTGGTGCTTGGGTGGACTTACCTCCTGCAGACCATGCTGCTTTCCTACCAGCAGGATGAACTCTTCATCCAATCCTGCTGGGACTACTTTAACTGCTGGGTGGGGCCAGCACCACTCCCAAGAATTACATACTGGAACTCTTTTCTTACCTCTGAAAGCTGTGGAAGAAGATGCCTAAGCACTACTGAAGGCTATTTAAACCACACCCGATTGGTTTCACGTGCTTCGCGTTATTCTGCAATAGCAGCAGGACGCTCACCGTGTCGGCTCCAGCTGATCTTCTTCTTCTGCACCTGAAAACAGGAAAATCTTCAACTTACCTTCCTGAATCCAGCTCCAGCCTTCCGCGACATCTGAAAAGGAAAACGAGAACATTAGAGTAGCACGAGAAAGTACCAGAGCTGCTCTTACCACCTTCCGGCGCCTTCCAAGGCCTCGTGCCGCGATTCTTCGTTCTCCAGCCATCTGCAACTACAAAGAATACAGGTTAGCGATAACTCTGTGATATCTGCTTACCTGTGCCACGGTCTCCGCGAGCTCCGTTCAGCGCCATTTGTCCGCACCTGTAAAATACAAGAAGGACATTATTAGAGCTCAGGACTCCATTTCTACTCACGTGCCTTAAGTGGTTATACCTGTCCATCCTCCGGCACGATCCTTCGGCATCAGTCTTCATCGCCGATTGCACCGCGACCTGAAAGAAAGGGGAAAAAGACTTTTTAAAAGTGCATTTAACTTCAGATGAACTTGCCTGCAAAAACTCCGGACTTCTCCACTTACCGGATCAGCATACCGGACCTGCAAAGAGGCAAGATTCTGAAAGGACAATAAAAAGACTCGTATAAGGCACTCACCGTTCGTGCAGCTAACGACGGTCTTGCCTTCTGGACTCTACCTCCGCAATAAAAGGCTGAACTATCGTCCAGTGAAGTAACTGGCTACAGCGCCCCTGCACAGACGCAGGATGGAGGATGGAGAGCACCGCTTTTACCTACCTAAGGTGAGCACGTGCGGCCTAGGAGAGTTGTAGGAGTGTCAGGAAGGGGAAAGGGCCGAAACCCCGTCAGGCAGACGTTAACCCCTGTTTCTTCTCTGCCCGCAGACATCTCACTCTCCAGATTAAGATCACAGTAAGGAGGGGGCCCTTCCAGGGTGGTGCCAAAGACCTGCGAGTGACTTTGGAAGGTTCGGAGAATGCCCAGACCAGACCCGCGCCTCCGAGGGATTCAGGTGAGCGTTACACATTACTTGTTTTTCTTTTTTGATCTTGTGCCCACGTCGGATCTTTTTTCTAAAAAAGGAAGAGCTGTAGAGATACCTGAAGCGTTTGGTGCTGACCCACCTGTTTCCAAATGTTGAGAAGGTACAGATAATTGATGTGTTGATACTGATTTACCTGGTATAGGATTGCCTATACTACCTTCACTAGTGTTTTCTGAGTCAGAGGTTGGTCGAGGCTTTGGGAATCTACTCCTATTTCTTTGGGCGTAAAACTCCTGCCACGAGTAAACAATGTCGTTATGGTAATCAAAGGTGTCGCGTCTAAATTTACGTAACTTCCGTTGTTCGATATCTTGTTTATAAGATGAGTTTCTGATTAATGTGTCTAAAATTACTTGGAGGTCTTGTGCAGTTTTAAGCATACTCAGTTGGGCCGTTAGGTCAACAATTTCTTTATCTATAACATCTAATGACTTAGCTAATTCTTGAATTGTCAAAAGAATAAGATCCAACGAACATTTATTAAGTATCTGATCCCACTTAGCAATGAAGTCTTTGTTTTCCCTACATAAAGTGGGTCGCAAATAAACTCTGAGGCCTCTCGGAATCCGTTGGGACTTGTAGTACTCAACTAAAGTAGAACTGGCAACATTTGAGAAATTTCCCTAGTCTCGTGGTCGAATCGCCCGTGCCAAGCACCCCGGCAGCCGGATAGCCACGCTTCACCACTACCGCGAATAAAAGGGTTGTACCTTTTTAACCGGGACACTCCGCGGCTGGTTTCTTCCCTGGCAGTGCAAAGACCTCCAGCTTTCCTCCACGTCGAGACCATCTCTTCCCCTGGACAAAGCTCTGACTTGCACCCGCTGCCAGGAACAACTGCCCCTGCTGGAGCTTTCTCACCATTTCAGGTACAGTGTCCCGCCTGGTCTCCCTTGCAACAGACTGTCCAAGGTGTCCCGTAAATCCTTGACTCTCTATCCTGGGGTGACCTCGGACCTGCTTACATTACCTTTCTGACTTGATCCAACCTCTTTTGACTTTTCTGCAAAGACTTTGAGTGCATTCCCACTGTGTGATCTTGGGCACATTCCGCCTTGCTCTCCAAGAGTGGGCCAGGCCTATGAACTTTTTGCTCTACAGTAGACCCTGCCTTTCTTGACTTGCTGTGGTTTCTTAAGTGTTGGTACTGTGTGTTTTTTCCTATTCTGCCTTTTCTCTCCCTTTTTAACTAAATTATTGGAGTGACATCTACGGTTACGCGCTCACCTCTGTTTTGCTAAATAAGTGGTGTCTTAACCTAGACTTGTCGAATAATTAACTAGGGAGGTGTATATACTTATAGTGACTGTTTGAACTTGCTTGACATATTAGTGCCAGTGTATTTTTACAAGAGTTTTTTTAAATAAATAATTATATACTTTTATACCAAAGCTCTGGTCGGTGTTTGCTTGTGCTACTGTATTTTTAGCCCTATTGTGTATACTATATGCTGCCCAACTTTTCTTGAGAGAAGTCTGACTGCTCAGTCACAGCTACCAGGTAAATCTGGGTTCTGCAGACTGCTACCAATTGGGTTTACTGCTTACTCCTGTAGTCTTAAACTTTTTGCAGTGGTCCCTAAGGGAACTGCACAGGTTTCTGCCTAACATCAGCAACCAAGGAAAAACGGATTTCAGAGCACTTCTGGGTTTCCTTGCAATGAAGCACTGACTTTCATGTAGTTTCCCTTTTCACTCTGTGGGCAGCCCATTGACAGATTTCAGTGGTGTGGTCTCCTGTTCCACTACTGACACAAGCAAAATAGATTGGTAGCCAACTTTCTGGTTTCACTGCGCAATTCTCAGTTTAGCGCGCATAGGGCTTTTTGAGGCCATTTTGCTGGTTCTGATGCCACCAGAGTCGCAGGGCAGAGCCTAGTGGGTCAATGCATCCCACAGAATCCAATCCCCTCCCTGAAGATTGCTTAGTCATGAAAGTGCGCTAGGAGGAGAACATCACTGGAATCTTCCGCTGGTTGCACCTGGGACCCAGAGTCACGCCCCTGCCACCCCTCTTTTGTGTGTGTGTGTGTGTGTGTATATATGTATATATATATATATATATCTTGTGGAATCTGCTTAGATCACATGCTGTGCATAGGCCGACATCTAGTGGAAGCTGCGGAGTATTGCAGTTTGTTTTTCGAAACTTGAAAATTGGGCGTCGACACAGGGCGTGCCAGTCTATTCCGTGTGACGTCCACTGTACCCATGATCCCTCGCGCGTCTAGGACCCTCAGATTGTTTTTTTCCGCCAGGCTGGTCCGAAGCACTGAGCAGAGTTCCCTGACTTAGTCAGATTTTGCTAATATTGTTATATATTTCCCCGTTTATTCCACCTCTACGTCGAGTCTCCGAACATCGACACTCGACGCCGGATCAGAGAAAATTCAACCGTCGGACTACAGCGACGGATTTGGGCCTCGGAAAGCCTCTGGCCTCGGCCCGGGCCTCGGAAGTCCCCTGGACTCGGCTCTGCAAGTAGAGAAGTGGGGGGTGGCACATATCCTACACTCTGATTAATATAGGTACATTACTTATATTCCTACACTGCCAGCCCGCTGCCATAGGGTGCGTATAGAGGGTACCCCCTTTCAATTTTGCCCCAAGTGCAACCGCAAGTATCCTTGGGTTGACAGACACGCCACGTGTAACCTCTGCTTGCCGAGGGACCTTAAGGACCGTTTGATAAAGCGTTGGGCCCACCACACCAGGCGACAAGAGGCCATGGCCGCGGAGGGTGCCTTCAGCGATGGCGGCGACGCCGTACATTCGGACGGCGAGGGCAATGTGGTGTCGATGGACAGCCAGGCGCAAGTCCCCGACCTCGGAAGGTTGTCCGGCAGGGCAGCTATGGGGAAGACCCCGGGCGACACGAGCGCTACCCACACCACTTCCAGCAAACAAAAGTCCAACCGAGACTCGACGCGCACGTCGAGTTCTCGGAAAGAGGCACATAGAGAACGGTCCACCGAGTCGGTGTCCTCTGGGCGTTTGCGTTCGAGATTGCCTCACGACACCAAGCAACCCTCCACTGTTGCTAAAAGTGCCTTGCTCCCCTCATTGAAAAGCTCTGATAGGGCCCAAAAGTCGGGGAAGCACTCTTCCACCCACGGGGAGGGGGGAAAACAACGAAGTAAGCAGTCCCAGCCTACTTCTACTCCTAAACTACTTTCTACTCCACCTAAACAGACGGACAAATCTCAGTCTGTTGTCCCTAAGACCCCTGTTCAAACCAGTAGGTCTAGTCAGGATAGAACAGGGAAAGCACTCCAGGAAAGTTATTCCCAGTTCAAGGGAATGGTCCAGTGATGACTAGACAGTGATGTCCAGGATGTCATCACTGGCAGATTTCTATGCCACGAACCCGGAACACTTTCTCTCTTATACCCCAGAAGGGTCAACTCCCTCAGGCTCGAAGGATCCAATACCCCCAAGTAGGAAGTCCCGGGGTGAAGCACCAACTCAATCTTCAGACCCCTTCTATATACAGCCCTATTCTCAATACCAGGAAGATCCATCCTTTGTTGAGGATCCAGACGTGGGCATGTTCGAAGAACAAACTGGGACAGGCTATTATGGGGATGATGATGATGAGGAGGAGGAGGAGGAGGAGGACGACCCAGATACATACAGGGTAGATTCCCCGGTAGAGAAAATATGTATATATGTGTGTGTGTGTGTGTATATATATATATATATATGCCAGCGCCTATGGTTGAGGTGAGTGACTTGATCCATAGGAAATGTGAAAATTCTATAGCTAATAACTTATGACTTACAGGATATATTTGGCTGATATTTTCCAAGAGTTTGTCACGGGGGCCCCCCACGGATTGGAGATTTGCTAAGAAATGAAAACGTTATAATGAAGAAAACGCTGCTATTCATTTTCCCATGGATAAAAAGTCCACGTTTTGTCAAGCCGAAGCGCAAAAATGGCAAGACAGAATTGGACCAACTAATAAACAACTTGGGCACGAAGCGCTGACTCGATTTCTGACACGTTTTCTGGTTAAAAAAAATATTTCACAGGGAATGGGGTGCCCCAAGTTCCCCAAAAATAGCTATATCTCCCATGTTCTGCAGCAGAGGCTTTTCAGAAATTAAAAAGCAGCCTTTTATTTCTATTGGTAATAAATATTGACTTGCTGGATGGATTGGATGAAATTATGAAAACAAAAGGTTTGACAGCCCCCCGCCACCACCCACCCACGAAATGCAAACTTTGGGAACATTTAGTTTTGCAATGGAAAAAAGTTATAAAGAAAACCAAACACTACAGTTTTCTTCTCATTATTTTCCCATAGAGACAAAGTGCAGTTTTCGTACATCCGTAGTCTGGGCAGATGTGGACCAAATAAGAACAACTTGGGCACAAAGCGTTGCCGTAATTTCCTTGACTGGTTTGAGATCTATCCATGTTCCTCAAACTTTATATATTTCTGCATGGGTTGTTTGCAGTAGAGGCTTTTCAAAAATGTTTTGTTCTTTTGCTCGATTCAAGTGATTGTCGCTTTATTAATGGTAATAGCCGCAAATTAATGAATTCAAAATTTGGAGGAGGAAAAAGGATGCAATAAAACTTTGGAATACAACCTCCCATGACCTTACAGAGTCTAATGACGTTCATGACAACAGAAAGAGACTCCAAACTCTTCTGTTCGTGTATTTTATTTATATAGCGCTAAATCCAATGGGTGTCGAAGCGATGTAACATAAAAGACAGCAACAACCCACAAGACATTAGTCTGACCGAGCCAGCATATCTAGTGGATTCACAGAACGCAGTGTAACAGGTGAAGGATTCAGAGAAAAGGAATTTTCAGACTTTCCCGAAAGAATGTAAGTATAGGATCCAGCCTAGCACACAATTGTAGTGTTCCATTAAGTGGGCACAAGGAATTGAAAAGATCTACCACCCACACGGGTACATGTGATGCGTTTATTGGTTAGTAGGTGCTGCGAGCTGGAGCGCAGAGCGCAGGGACGTTTATACCACTGTAGCCGCATTTTGAGATAAGCTGGTGCCTCACCATACAGGCAGTTGTGTGTGATAGTTAGGGCCTTGAACTTGATCCATTGTGCAACAGGCAGCCAGTGGATTCTTGTCAATGTATGCGAAATGTGAGATCACCTAGCGACATTTGGCCGAATTCTGCACCACCTGAAGTCCTAATCTAATTTACTCCCAATGATTGCCTTGGCAATGGTATCAGCGTTTGGGTCAGATATGAAGGGTTTAATCTGACGAAGCAGGTGAAGGTAGTGGGGACAGGCACCAACCCTAGCAGAGCCATGAGCATTCATGTTCATATCGGATTTTAGGTAGATGCATAACAAGTTGACATTCCTCACTATAGGGATGGAGTAAGTGCCTAGCGTGCATATCATATGCACTTCCCAGTTTCTTAATCATGTTTTGGGTGGCCGGTAATAATAGCTAGGTTTTCTGGTAATTTAGGCAAAGGCTGTTCTCTCATCCAAATGCTGACTGCGTTAAAAGATGTTGACCTGGCTAGTATCCGAGGCCATGTCACCTGACAGTGTGAACAGCAGTTGGATGTAGTCGGCATAGTTTTTTTGGAAGGGATTCTGTTCGTTAAACAGCAGATCGTGAAGTACATGCGTCCAGAGGGACACCTTGCAGGATCGGATAAGTCTTTGATGAAAACTGGTCCATTACTACTGCGGCCGACCTGCCTTGCAGAAAGGAATTAATCCAGCTAAACGCTAGCTGGCCAAGGTTAAGGTCTGTGGCCAGCCGCTACATAATGTCATGGTTTAATAAATTGAAAGCAGCTGATTGGTCTAAAAACATCAGCAGTCCAGCTTTGCCTTCGTCCAAGATGTCAAATATACTTGACTGAACATTCAGCATGGAAGTCTGTGCGCTATGCACAGGACGAAAGCCTGACTGTTAGATCTGTAGCAAGAAACAAAGCGCTGCAGTTGCAGATAAGCAACTTTGTCCAGAATTTTTAGAAGAAAGCCAACGTTGGTAATTGGATGGTAGTTGGCTGGGTCAGAGGGGTCATGGGGATGCCTTTTTTATGATGGGCATGATGCAGGCCTCTTTCAACAAGCTTGATATTAGACCGCTGGAAAAGGTCTTGTTTACAATTCTAGCCTGCCCCAGGCGCAGAGCATTCTTTTGATTTTACCGTGGCATACTTCACCTGTGCAGTTTGTGGCTTTAAGCTCTTGAAGAATGTTTTCCACTACAGACCGATATCAAACCTGCCCTACCCAGCGAAGATCCCGGAGAACCATGTATCCAAGATCCTACTTAAATATGTCGAAACAAATGGAATACTCGACTGGTCACAAGTTTGCTTCAGACCAATGAGAGGAACAGAATTAACGCTCCTATCGATCTGGAACGACCTGAAAATCGATGCAGACCCTGGTGCCCAATAGGCCCTCATACTATTGGACAAATCTGCGACTTTCGACACAATTAGCCACTCTACACCAATAAAAAGATTCTGCACTAAGGTGGTTCACCTCCTTGCTCACAAATTGAACCAGAAGAACCTACTGCCACCGTTCACCTCAAACACCAAAAAACATCTCCCACAGAGTTCCACAGGACCCAGCCTTTCTCCCCTGCTTTTCAACATCTACCCCGTGATGAAAATCATTCGGACCCACTGGCTTACCGCATACAATGCAGACAACACTCAACTGATTGTGAAGACGACCACGACCCAGGAACAAAATAACTGCTTCACAGAAATCTTCAACTGGTGACAATGAACATCCTGAAACTGAACCCAGCAAAAACAGAAATGTTCTCCCCCACAGAAAACGCAACCAACCCACAACGGGACTGGCCAGCCAGCATGGGAGGCTTCTACCTCCTAAGACTACTCGGAGGATTGCCCCCAAACCCTGCCTTTCATCACAGAACCCTTTCAATCATACCCTGATACTAACCAGAATTGACTACGCAAACAGCCTCTACCTAGGAATGCCGGAAAGACTCGCCAAGAAACTCCAAAGCAGCCAGGAGTCTACTAAGATTAAACGGAAGAGCCCACAGTAGTCAAGCTCTGAAAAGCCTTCACTGGCTACCAGTAAAATAAGTAATCTAATTCCAAGCCCTCTGCATCGCCCACAAATCCTTACACAGACAAGGAGACTCATTTCTCCAAGCCAGGATCCGCTGCTACCAGTCAAGAAGGGAACAAAGAACAAGCAAGGACTCTCAAATGGTGACTAAGTATGAAAAAAATTTTGAGAGCAGCATTCTCACGCCTGATTGCTAACCTTTGGAACCCCATGCCCAAAGAAATTAGAACCACAGAAGACCACTTCATCTTCAGGAAACTACTCAAAACCTGGTTATTTAACAGACACAGAGAAGCGCAAAGGTACATCAACAGTAAGAACATTGCGGACCAATAGAAACGCACTAAGGGACACTGTCACAGATAGTAGAAAAATCAGAGGACCGGAACACTGCATGGTACTCCTTGTTGACCTCCCCACCACTACCATGCCCAACAACTAGAGTGATCAATGAAGAGTCGCCCAAGAGACAGATTTAGGGACAACACCAGCGCGCAATTTATACAGCCAGTAAAATCACAGGTAAAGCATTAAAACCTAACCATCGCCCTAACTTGGCCACCCACACAACTAGGGCCCCCCAGTTGAGCACCACTTCCTCAATTAAAACCCCAGCTGTGTAGCTGGCAAAAAAGGTCCACATCCAACTGCCACGACTAGCCTGGCCAAGTAACCAGGAACACACTAGGTACAGCCAACCCTCTGCCACCAAGCCGACCGAGGAAGACTGTCACCTGGCCTGGAGAGGTGGCGATATGGGCCGACGAACCACAACCAAGAACATCACTAGATTCCATTGAGCAGCAACCAAAGACTCACACCAGAAGCATCGTCAAACCGACCAACTTACTAACCCATTCCCCCCTTCCTGCTCCTCCAACATAACACCACTACACATGACTAGGGGTTAGCCACAATACACAAACTCAGAGAATTAATCTAATGTTCGCACCCTACCAACCCTCAGGCTCTGGAAACGGCACTAGAGGAAACTTATACATAGTCCATAAATCCATCAACACTACAAAAATGCACACCAAAACAATATATTCATACCCATTATGGATACAACTAACCAGCACGCACAACCGCAAACACCACCCTAACATCACATGACACACCCCCAACACAAAGACTAGCTCACACACGAGGCACTGAGTCCGACCTATACGGTTACAGCACACAGCGCTTCCAGAACGGACTCCCACATGCAAGACAATGCTCAGACGCTAGTTCTTCCTGGTTCTGAACCTATCATCACATACTATTCCCCACTAACACACCCAGCCCTCTTCTTTTGTAGAGCCACGCAAGCGTCTGGAGACTGCCCTATAGTGGTTGCAGTATAAATCAACTTAACATAACTTCACCAGTGAATACAGGCTGAAAGGAAAACTGGGATGGAGGTCCGTACAATTGTTGAGGCTCCTAGCAAATTAGAGTGGACCTCAAGAGGGCCATTAAGTTGATATTTTAGTCTCGATAGTATTCCTGATCTTAAGAATTGTGTGTGCAAAATGACCCATAAGCTTGTTGCACCAGTCAGGTGACCAGTAGTTGATGCCCTTTCTCGAGAGTATGCAGCAAGCTAAACAGCTCTTTAGTGAGTTTGCAGCCAGGGAGATTTTGTTAAACATCTCCTTGGAGGTTAATGGAGCTGACCTGTAGTGGGTATGTGGTAAGGCCCACTCCTGCTTATGGTCTATAAAACAAGATTGACGCCATGTTTTCTCGGCTCGCCACTTGATCTTATGTAGGTTTTTCATAGAGGAGCTGTCGGCAGGATTTCGTTTTAATCTGACGTTTTATCCTGAGTGGGGAGACAAAGTCCAGAGCAGCTTTTAAGGAGGCATGATAAAAATCAACTTTCTGTTCCAGAGATTCTTCAAGGAAGGCGTCCTTGAGAAAAGACTTGATCCTAGGGGCATGGTCTGTCAGGTAATTCTGCTGGTATTCCGGCAAGAAATTCTCGTGGTACTAGCAGGAGTGCCTGTTACGCTCCCAGGCATAGATAGCTCGAAGTATAACACAGGGTGGTTACTCCATGGGCAATTGGGAGTTAGCATTTGAAATGACATTACAGTTGACAAGTATCCAGGCAATGGTCACACCCCTTTTTCGTGTGTTGGACCACTAACTAGTTGGGAGAAATTTAGCTCTACAAGTATGGCTATGTAGTCTACGGCTTCTTTGTCACTGGGATCCATAAAACCCACATTTTAGTGTATAATGTGGGTTTTATAATGTTGGTTGAGTTGTTAGTCATAAACGGCATAATTCTATACGTTTTTAAACTCTGGCATGTGATCGGGGAGGGGGATACAGGCATGGGAAATTATGTTAGGATTCACAAGTAATGTATGTTGTCACTCCTTAAATGGTCGTAGGCACTATAAATCCCAATAGCAGTCTCATCAGGCTAGAGGTCAGGAGTGGGGGAAAAAGATGCCATGTTAAGTTGGGAATTTGGGGGTGCGTTTGCAGCCAGTTACAGAACATTTTGGTTTATCGGGAGGACTGCGTTAATCTCGAGAGATAAGTGGCAACGCTGCAATACTAGCTTAGAAATCAATGTGCGTCACACAAAGCGATCAGTGATGGGGTAGTGGGAGAGGGAAAGCAATTGAGTGGAGTGAGGGGACCTGGAGGAAAGAAGGGGGGCACATGTCGAGTACCTGGGAGGACGTGGAAGTATCTGCAGAGCCTACTTCTGCTGGGCAGGGTGCAGTGGGTGTTTGGTAACCAATTAATGGTGTGACATGGCTAGTGGGCCCACAAGAAAGATATTGGTGCAACACTTACAGTGGCGTATGTGCAGAGTATGTCCACAATGATGACCGCACGAATGGCGGTGATGTCATTGTGATCATAAGCTGTGCAACAGGGGGCACATAGTTAAGGTGGGCTTGCTTGAAATGGTATTGCTGAATTGCAGGGGTTCCGTTGCGTTAAATCTGATCACCTTCACTCTCAATCAAGGTTTTTTTTCACTATGTAATATGAACAAAAACAATGACCTAACCTCACACTGCATTCAGACATTGTCAAGGTAAAAAAAATACCCAGGCACATGTTCTTTTTAAAATACAGTAGTGCAGTTAAAGAAAAAAGAAAAAATGCTTTCATTTGTAATCCATGTGCAAAAGAGGCAAAACAAACCCATGTGCTGGTAAACGGCTGTGGTTAAACTGAGCATATTTGTTGCTGATGCGGCTCGGAACTGGAGGTTAACTTTCAGCGATGGCTACTAGGTAGCGTTGCGAAATGTGACTTGGCTCAAATGTACTATTCTAATTTCATTTCAGCTGATAGGGGTTTTTAAGGCTTTTTTTTTCCTTTTAAATCCACCATAACATTCTTGGTGTTTTTAAAAACGTGGTCCAATGCTCCAGCCACAAGGCTGTCAGGACTGTATACTGCACTGATGATCCCTAATCAGGATGAAACCAGGCATGTTGTCCTGACAGCCTTGAACAATGTCTCTTAGGTTGATTAGATTAAGCTATGTATAAAGTAGCACTGCCCTCTAAGACGAAGACTATTTCCTGGAGAAAAAGGTTTGCATTTGGGCTAATTTGCAAATCCACAATGCCTTGTTGACTGGGCGTGTTTGTAATACTACCCCTAACCATCTGAGTGAAAGCTTTTATGGAAGGGGTTAAAAAAAGATTACACCTACCAATTTATCCAATTCCCGGATGGGATTTAAATATTGTACTTATCAAACTCATTGGTCAACCTTTTGAGCAAATGCATAAAACTAGTCATAAACATCTCACTTACACGACTGCATTTCTCAGATGTTACATTTGTCTCAGTTCAAGATCCTTGTGTTATTCATAAAGACAAACTGGTGTATGATATGGCATTTATAACGTGCCTATACACAAGTATTTCAAGACTCGATGAGACAAGGGAAGGGGAACAAAGGGAGGACAGACACCGATGTTACGAGGCCAAGTGACCTTGAGATTGCGCCAGTGCAGGGGATAGTGGAGGGGGAGGAGGACAGTGCTGTACATGGGATCAAAACCATAACAAGAAGTGCGGCCAGCAGGTGGCGGGTGCAAGGGTAAGTGCGGACAGCTGGTGTCCCAATAAGTGCAGGTAGGGGACTGTTGATATTTTTCTATCGCACTCGTACACAAGTGATTCAGAGCGCGACGAGGCATGGGCGGTGAACAGGGGAGAACAAAACAACGATCTTACTAGGCCCAGTGACATCGAACACGCAAGTGCATGGGGGGGACGTGCATGGAAGGGGAGAAGTGGAAAGTGCGTAGCAGAGGAGAAACAGATAAATAACAATTAATAATAAAGGCAACAAACAGAGGTAGTGCAGCCAGCAATGTGCAAGTGCTAGGTTTAAGGCAGCAGACAGGGTAGGTCTTATGAGTGCAGGAAGAAAAAGGGGGCTGTATGGGTACAGATACAGACCCCAGTGCAAGGGGTGGCCCGGAGGCAGTGCGGGAGGGTGGCAGGGTGAGCAGGTACCTGGGCCCGGAGGACATAGGGTGGCCAGGTGCACAGTGCCAAGAGAACAGATCAGCAAGGGAGAGGGGGAGCGAATAAAAGGTCTTGAGGTGCTTCCGGAACCAGAGATGGTTCTCCAAGTTTTAGTGGCAGGGAGGCTGTTCCACAGGGAGGTCCCAGCCGAAGACGGAGACTTACCCCCCAGCTCGTTTCTTTGAATAACGACTGACTCTGAGGGAGTTACAGGAGTGAAGAGCTCGAGATGGGAGGTATTTGCGGAGGGATAGCTGAAGGTATTTTGGACCCACGCCCCAGAAAGCCATGTGGACAATGCAGAGGGTTTCGAATTTAATCCTTGCATCCACTGGGAGCCAGTGGAGAGATTTGAGAGCTGGAGAGATACGATCCCAGAGCTTGAGGCCAAGGACAAGTCTCGCAGTCCTGTTCTGGATTAGTTGCAGAGGGCGGAGAGTAGAGGCAGGTAGATTTAGAAAGAGGCTGTTAAAATAGTCCAACCTAGAGAGAACCAGAGCTTGGGATACCATGAGCTTCTGGGGGAAGGAGAGGAAAGGCAGAGTACCTCTGAGGCGGTGCAGTAGGAAATGTGACTTTTTAGAGACCTCAGAGATGTGGACGGAGAAGGAAAGGGTGGAGTCAAAGATGACCCTGAGGTTCTTAGCCTCAGAGGTGGGGGTAGGAGGGCCAAGGGAAGGCGGCCAGAGAGTGAGGGGAAAGGATGATGGTGTGCCGATGGAGGAGCTCCATCTTGCTTGCATTCAGACAAAGATCATTGGCGGCACATCAATCTTGAATGGCAGTTATGCAATCAGAGATGAGAGAGGGAGAGTAGGTGGCAGAGGGCAGCCTGAAAATGAGTTTAGTGTTGTCAGCGTACCACTGGAAATTTGAGCAGAAAATGGCAATGCAGTGGGCAAGAGTTGGCAGGTATTGGTTGAAAAGCCAGGGCGAGAGGTTAGACCCCGGGAACACCACAGGTAGAGAGGAAGATGGATGAAGGGAAGGACCCAATTTGGACCTGAGTGGGTCGATCTGAGAGGAAAGAGGTCAGCCAGGCCAGAGCCTGATCAGTGATACCCAGGTTTTCACAGACGGTTGAGCAGGATGGTATGGTTGACCGTGTCGAAGAGATATCGAGGAGGATGAGGACAGAGGGAATGTTGGAGTCAAGGTTGGAGAGCAGATCTTCACGGATGTTCAGGAGAGCAGTTTCCGTGCTTCTGGCAGCTCTGAAGCCAGACTGGTGGTCATGGAGACAGCCAACAGAATTGGAATGAAGGTTAAGCTGGGAGATGGGTAACTTTTACAGGAGTTTGCCGAGAAAGAGAGTAATGGAAATTGGGCGATATTTAGCTGGACAAGAAGGATCAGCTGTGGGTTTCTTGAGAAGAGGATGCATAAAGGAGTGCTTCAGAGGGGAGGGGAAGGATCCTGAGGCAAAAGAGTAGTTGCAAAAATCAGCAAGGGATGAACATGTTTTGACGAGGCTTTCATAGATTGGAATTGTCTAGCAACCTTGTCGGGGGAGAAAAGAGGAAAGGACGAGGAGAATGGTGGGGGGGTGGCTAAAGGAGGGTCAGCAAGCACAGATGGAGACGGGAGAGGTGGAGAGGGTGGACAGGATGTCCTGGGTTTTTTAAATTAAGTGAGAGGCAAGGGCATTGCAAAGAGCCTGGGAGGCAACAGAAGGGGTAGAGACTGCAGCAGGGTTGGCCAGCTCCTTGCAGATTTTAGAGTTCGGCCAAGTTGTTAGATGCTGCAGAGACACGAGCGTGAATGTGGACTCTCTTCTTGGTGAGGACAGTCGGTATTGTCTTTGTAGCAGGCGACAGGCCAGTTCGTCGGAGGATGAATAGGATGCCCTCCATTTCATCTCAGCCGCCCTACACTTACGTTTAAGTGTAGCTAGGTCAGAGTCATACCAGGAATTGCACTTGGCTGTGGACTTCAAACGGATCCTCGTGACGGGGGCAAGAGCATCAGAAATTGAAGAGCAGAGACAGGGCTGTGTCAGGATGTGAAACAGCCAAAGGTGGAAGGGGGGGGGGGGGAGAAAGTGGTGGCAAAAGCATCAACTGACGCACGCTTCATGGGCCGGATGTCCGAGAAGGTAAGTGGTAGTGTTGGGGTAGGCTTGGCTTGGGGGGGAGGAGGGGGAAGAGAAGAGATGGAGAGGGAGAGATGAGAGAGGAGAGGGGAGAGGAGAGGAGGGAGTTATCACTCCAGGAGAGAGGAGTGGTCGGAGGGATGGAGAGGGAGGTCAGAGGAGATCAAGGCAGTGTGTGCCCTGGAGAGTGAGTCGGGCCAGAGGGAAGGATGGACAGGGAGTCGCAGAGGTCACGGAAGAGTACAGAGGAGGAACAAGGAGAGTCTTAATGTATATTTGGGTCACCGAGGAGCAGGAGTTGAGTGGTAGATGCCAGGAGGGAGGAGAGGTCCGCCCACTCAGAGAAATTAGTTGATTTGACCAGGAGGCCGGTAGATGGTAGCCACAGTAAGAGAATGGGTAGGTGAGAGAGAAGGCCTACAAACAAGGCATTCAAAAGAGGAGTAGGTCTGAGTGAGAATGATCGAGGCATGAATCCACTCAGGAAAGATCAGGGCTACCCCCCCCCCCCCCACTGGACCGGGAGGGTCTGGGTGCGGAGAGGATCTTGTAGCCATCAGGGGGGAGTGTCAAAGCTTGTGACAGAGCTGGCCGTGAACCATGTCTCAGTAAAACCAAGGACATCAAGGTCTAGTTTAAGGAGGTGGCAGATGTCAGAGGAGTGTTTGACAGCAGAGCGAGAGTTGAGTGTGGCAATATGAAGGTTGCCAGCCTTAAAGACCTTCCCCGCAGGGGTACAGATCAGAGGTAAACCCTGAGGAGGAGGAATGGAGGAGGAGATTAGCCTGAGGGCCTTGGACCATGACAGTGCCATTTAGGTAGACCTTAATGATGACTTTAGAGGAGTCGAAGGAAGCCATGAGGACTTCCCATCGAGTGCCACCATTAATGGGAGAGGAGATGGGGCAGAGCACAGAGATCACATGAGGAGTCCATAAATCTGGTGAAGGAACGACAAAGAGGATGTCGGTGAGGGTCTGTCTGGAAGAAGCATTTGAGTAGCTGTCGGCGATAGGAAGGCCAGGATTAGAGGCCAAGCTATCCCTTTTGAACTTCTTCCTACCAGACTTGGTGAGAAGGTAAGGATAGTCAATAGAGAATCAGTTGGAAAAGATAGGAGAAACAGAGCGCCATGGGGGTGGAAGTGAGGAGAGGATGGAGAAACTGGGGGGGGGGGAGGGGGCTAAGGAAGGTAGGTGTAGGACAAGAGTGGTGAGGTCACTGGGCTGGCAAGTTGCAGAGAAGCATCATTATACAAGCAAAATACAGAGACGTTCGCAATGGGCAGCAAGATTTGACTTTTCAATCTTGGAATCAGATGTTAGCAAAGGGTTTTAATAAGCACTGCGCATCAGGATGACAACATGGGAGTAACAAGCAGAAAGAACAGCGATAGCCAAAGGTGGTAGGAGTGAGTCCATAAGGAGGGAACTAACCCATAGTTCTGGAGGAGGCAAAGTCAAGGCAGTCCGGATGTCTTGGAGGAGTGAGGTGGCAGCATCATCGTTGTTGGGGTGCAGGGTGGACCCCAATTAGCGTTCCGGAAGCAGACAGGGGCCTTAGAAGTGGGCCTTTGCTGAGGGTTACAGATACAGTCTCAAGTGCAGGGGTTGCCAGGAGGCAGTGTGGGTGTGCAACTGGGCAGCCAGAGACCTGGATCGAAACCGGAGGGTAACCAGGTGACAGTGCAGTATCAGAAAGGAGATCAGCAGAGGTGAGGAAGAGAGAAGGCAGAAGTAAAGAGGAAGGTCTTGAGCTGCTTCCGGACCCAGAGATGGTTCTCAAGTTTCAGAGCGGCAGGGAGGCTGTTCCAGAGGGAGGCACCCGCCGAAGCAAGAGATCTAACCCCAACTCGTTGCTTGGAGAAGCATCTGACCCTGAGGGAGATGGAGTTGGAGGAGTGAAGAGCTCGAGTAGGAAGGTATTTTTTATAAAAAAGAGCGAGTTGGAGGCATTGAGGACCCAGGCCCCAGAAGGCCTTGTGGGCAATGCAGAGGGTCTTGAACTTCATCCTTGCAGCCACTGGGAGCTAATGAAGAGATTTCATTGCTGGAGGGATACGATCCCTGGGGTTGAGGCCAAGGACAAGTCTCACAGTCCTGTTATGGATGAGTTGCAGAGGGCGGATAGTATAAGCAGGCAGCTTTAGAAGAGGCTGTTGCAGTAGTTCAGCCTAGACAGAACCGGAGTTCTAGAGACGGTGAGCTTCTGGGGTAGGGAGATGAAAGGAAGAATACCTCTGAGGAGGTGCACTTGGTAGTTTAGGGACGTCGGAGATGTGAGGAGAAAAAGAGTGTGGAGTCCGAAGATGACACTGAGGTTCTTGGCCTTCTTCCTGCTCCCACCTGTGAGGCTAAGTGAGGCTGGCCAGACTGAAAGGAAAGGAGGGTGCAGGCATGCCGATGAGTAGAAGCTGTCTTACTGGCATTAAGGCAGAGATCATTGGCAGCACACCACTCCTTGATAGCAGACAGTCAGAAATGATAGAAGACGTTGCAGAGGGGAGCCTGAAAATGAGTTCAGTGTCATCCACATAGCGCTGAAAGTTGGTGCAGAGAGCAGCAATGCGGTGGGAGAGGTGCCAGGTGTTGGTTGAAAAGCCAGGGCGAAATGTTGGACCCCTGGGGAACACCACAGGTAGAGTGTGATGGAGGAAAGGAAAGACCCAATTTGGACCTGGGAGGGCCGATCGGAGAGAAGAGGTCAACCAGGCCAGGGCCTGATCAGTGATACCCAGGTTATCACGGAGACGGTTGAGCAGGATGGCCTGGTTGGCCGTGTTCAAGGCAGGAGAGAGTTGAGGACAGAGGGGAGATTAGAATCAAGGTTAGAGACCAGGTCTTCACGCCTGTTCAGGAGAGTTGTTTCTGTGCTTCTGGCTGCTCTGAAGCCTTACTGATCGTTATCGAGACAACCAACTGATTCAGTGTGAAGATTAAGCTGGGAGATGGCCAGCTTTTCCAGGTATTTGCCCAAGAAAGGAGTGATGGAGATCGGACGATAGTTAGCCGGGCAGGAGGGGCCGGCTGAGGGTTTCTTCAGAAAAGGGTGCACAAGAGTGTTTCAGGGGGCGGGATGGAAAGCTCCAGTGGTGAAGTACCTTCAAACACCCCACCACCTTCTACACGTAATGCTTGCTAATCTATGCAAGTATGGGATTCTAAGCAGATCCACAAGCCTTAAAAGGCATACATTTACTTACCTTAATCGTATTTCTGATGCTTAGATCTGGTTAGATTCACATGCGACCACCCTTCCTCACCTCTTGGAGTTGAAGCCACATATGCATCTTACACCATTCTTTCCATCTCTGGACTCGCGCATACACGTCATGCACGCTCATGTCAGAAACGTAACAATCTGAGGGCCTCAAGGTGTGAAAGACCATAGGTACAGTACATGGCACACTAGGGATAATATTACAAACGTGACCTGTTGATGTCCCTTTTTTCGAACTTTGAAAAAGTCATGCAATACTCTGCACCTACCAGTAGATGTCTGCCTATGCATGCAAGAATGTGAATCTAAGCAGATACAAGCATCAGAAATACTATACACACTCGCACTATACAATACTTGAAAAGATTCCGACATTCAATTAGAGCAAAAGTTGCTGAAGCTTGACCAAGGTCACTTAACTCTGGTTCCATAACACAGCCTTCTCCAGTTATGGGGAGCAAGCGGGTTGAGTTTACTAAATGTCTAGAATTCGAAGGTTCTACTAAAAGTATTGTTCCATATAGTCTCCATGTAGAAAGTTCAAAATCGAGGCCCAGTCTGATGAGAACTTAGCCTGTTCCCCTTGAATCAAATGGGCAACTATTCGACGGGAGGAGCTACTTAATGGTTTGGTGCCTTGAGGGCTGTTCAAGGGTTAAAGAGGTTTGCACTTCTTCCACAATGCCCATTCCAGGAACAGCCTCAGATGACAAGTGATGCAGACCCACTAGCTGAACATTGCAGTTTTGAAGTTCAGATGCATTGGAATCTCACGGAAATACAGCTTCAAGGCGTGGGGGGGGGGGTGTGTATGTGTGTGTATATGTATATGTATATATATATATATATCTGAGGCTTGTGGAATCTGCTTAGATCACATGCTGTGCATAGGCCAACATCTAGTGGAAGCTGCGGTGTATTAGTTTGTTTTTCGAAACTCAAATAGTCGACACAGGGCGTGCCAGTAAAACTATCCCGTGTGACGTCCACTGTACCCATGATCCCTCACGCGTGTAGGACCCTCTTTTTATTTTTTTTCGCCATACTTGTCAGAAGCATTGCGCAGAGTTCCATGGCTTTCAGTCATATTTTGCTAAATATCATACAATTTCCCTGTTCTTCCACTCCCACGTTGAGACATCGAAGTTCGACGCTGGTCCGGAGAACAAACAACCGTCGAGAGCTGCACGACGGACTGTGGGCCTTGGAAGGCCTCTGGCCTCGGCCCTGCAAGTAGGGAGAGTGGAGGGTGGAAACATACTCTACACTCTTATTTTTCCTACACACACTAGCCTGCTGCCACAGGGTGCTTGTGGAGGGTACCCCATTTAAATTTTGCCCCAAGTGCAACCGCAAGTGCCCTTGGGATGATAAACACGCCACCTGTAACCTCTGCTTGCCGAGGGATCACCCTGAGGCGAACTGCAGAGCGTGTAGCCGGTTCAAGGCTAAAACACTAAACGACTGCTCAACCAAACTTTGGGCCCACCACACCAGGCAACTCGAGGCCATGGAAGCAGAGGGCACCTTCAGTGCCGGCAGCGACACCGTACTTTGGACGGCGAGGGCAACGAGGTGTCGAAAGACGTGCAAGTCTGCGACCTCAGAAGATTGTCCGGCAGGGCAGTTATGGGGAACTCAACCGGCGACACGAGTGCTACCCACACCACTTCTACACCTAAACACTTGAAAGTCCAACCGAGACTCGACACGCATGTTGAGTTCTCGGAAAGAGACACGAAGAGAGCGGTCCACCGAATCTGTGTCCCCTGGGCGTTCCCGATCAAGATCACCGCACAACACGAGGCAACCGTCCACAGTTGCCAAAGGTGTCTCACTCACCAAAGTCAGAGGTACGCTCGTCAGACGAATCCGACCTCCAGCCCCAGGCCGCGCACCAGAAGTCTGCTCCGGCAGACCGTTCGGCGGCTGCTTCCGAGTCCCGACATGCTCACTCGAAGGAAAGACACCACCCCCCGAATCTTTTCGACGCCTGGCTTCGCGCTCAGAGAAGGTGAAAACATCAGGGAAATACTCTTCTACTCATGGGGAAGGGGATAAACAGCAGAAGAAACCATCTCACCCTTCTTCTGCACCACAGACACATAAGGACAGTTCAAAGTCTTCAGATGAGCATAAATCCAAGACCCCTGTCGAGGCCCCTAGGTCCAAACAAGGAAAAGAATGGGAACCCTCACAGGAAATGGTCATTCCCAGCTCCAAAAAATGGACCAGTGAAGATATAGACAGGGTAATGACTAGAATGTCCTCCCTAGCTGACTTCTACTCTAAGAACCCAGAGCACTTCCTCACCTATACCCCGGACGGTGCTACTCCTTCAGGATCCAGGGACCCTCAGACCCCCACTAAGAAACCTCAGGTTGAGACTCCAACTCGGGAACTGATTTTAGACCCTTTTTACATACAGTCTTACACTCAGTATGGTGAGGATCCACAACAGTACGATAAGGATCCAGACTTGGTAATGTTGGATGACCAAACTGGGGTGGACTATTATGGGGATGACTAGGGCCAAGAGGGGGTGGAAGATTGACGTCGCAGAAGTCTACAGGATAGACTCTCCTGTTCACAAAGAACCTCAGGTTACCGATTCTCCAGTAGACAACCAGCCCCTCCTAAATGAGGTCTTGGCTAGAGCGGCAGAGCACTTCCGCATAGACACTCAGGGGGCACAGGAGGAGAGGGACTTTGCAGAAGACCTAGAGGGAGAGAAGAGACCCATTGCCCAAGCCATTCCAATTCTCAAGTCCATCCAATGGAAAATTGATCCTTCCCTTCTTACTCCTAACCTCACCAGGGCCGTAAACCCCAGAATCAAGAAACTCTTCAGGGCCGCCCAGTCAGACCCACTTTACATAAGGGGTCAACTGAAGCCCGACTCCTTGGTAGTTAATAACAACAGAAAGAGGGTGGGGACACCATCATCTGAGGCCCCCCCAGACAAGGAGAGCAAGAGAATTTACGGGTTGGGAAGGAAGGTAGCCTCCACTTCCGCTTACCAGACAAGGATTGCCAACCCCACCACTCACTTACAATTGCCACCAGTGGGAGCAGGTAGCTGCCCTCATTGATTCCGCACCAGAATCACTAAAGGGTCAGTTGGCCCAGGTCGCGTCGGAGGGTAGAGCCGTGTCCGGTTGCATCCTTAAAGCAACTTTTGATGCTGCAGATAACGCGGGCCGGCTCATAGCAGAGAGCACGGTCATTAAGAGGCATGCTTGGTTAAAACATTCAGGGTTTAGACCCGAGACACAAGCATCCCTAATTGACATGCCGGTGGAACCGAATCTCCTATTTGGCAAGGCGGTTGAGGACGCTTTAAAAACTGCCAAAGACGAGTATGATACTCTGAAATCCCTGGGACAGTTGACCAACAAACCCCCTAATCAGAGGCAATGGTAATTTTCGTCGCCCACGCGGCCAAAATTCACAAAGGGGCTCCAATTATACACAGGGTCAGGGTACATCATGGGGTAACAACCAGCAGACTACCCAAAGTTATGGCAGAGGAAACAAAAGGGGCCGTGGTAGAGGTAGAGGCAGCCCGCCTCCCGCAAAACAGTGACGCTGTGCTCAGGGTCCCTTCTCGCGCATCCCCAGTAAGGGGACGCATTTCCAACTTCACCCAAGCTTGGGAAGGGATCACATCAGACAGATGGGTGCTGTTCAGTGTCTGCAGGATACTGCATAGAACTGCTCGAGCGTCACCGAAACCACCCTCCACGTCAAGATACATTCCTTGGACCACCAAAAGATCCTCCTCGAGGAGATCGTCAAACTTCTAGCAAAGGACGCAATAGAACTCGTCCCGGGCAACCAGGTAAACAAGGATATTTATTCAACTTGCTTCCTTGTGCCAAAGAAAGATTTGACAACGCGCCCAGTATTAGACTTGCGCCCTGCAAACAAGTATGTCAAGCCCCAAAAGTTTTGCATGACTACACTCCCAAGAGGTAATCCCCCTCCTAAAAAAAGGGGATTACATGGCAACATTGGATATGAAAGATGCCTATTTTCATATTTCCATGTTCCCAGCGCACAGAAGATTGTTGCGCTTCAGGGTGGACAGTCAGCACTACCAGTTCAAGGTGCTGCCCTTCAGTATAGCTTCGGCTCCAAGGGTATTCACCAAGGTAGTGGCCGTGGCACACCTGCGCAGGGAGGCAATCCCGGTGTACCCTTACCTGGACGACTGGCTCATCGGGGAGACCCCAGTAATTTGCAGATCAAACATTCAAAGAACGATCGACCTCCTCTTCGAATTGGGTTTCTCCATAAACGAGGAAAAAATCAAGTCTGGTGCCAAGCACCTCCAAACAGTTCCTAGGAGCGGTCTTAAACACTCAAGAGGGGTTGGCCTTTCCATCGTAGGAAAGAATTCGCAATCTACTACTGCAAATTCCTCTATAGCAGCCCGGTCGCCAGATAAGGGTGCGCAAAGCATGCATTTGCTAGGGATGATGGCGTCATGTATTTACCTGGTCCCCCACGCGCGCCTGCGAAACATGCAAGAATGGTTGGCAAAACAATGGTCTCAGGCAAGTGGTCAGTGGGACGATATAGTGGTTGTTTCGCCAACACTTGTACTTCACTGGTGGACAAGAGAACCTGTCAAAGGGGAAACCCTTTTACGATCCAGAAGTACAGGCTTTAGTCACAACAGATGCATCCCTGTCAGGGTGGGGAGCAGATATCCTTCACCACACAGCTCAGGGTCTCTGGTCTCACACAGTAGCCAAGAATCATATCAATCTGCTAGAGCTTCTGCCAGTATTCAGAGCACTTCAAGCATTCGAGCCCCACCTGTTGAACCTGTCAGTGCAGATCCTGACGGACAGCACAACAGCAATGTTTTACCTAAACAAACAGGGACTCGTTCGCCAAATCTGTCCAAGCTTGCCCAGAAAATGTGGATATGGGCACTCGGACGGAACATTTACCTGTCACCTCAACATGTTCCAGGGGATCTTAATTCGCTAGCGGATGCTTTGAGCAGAGATCTCCCAGAAGAACACGAATGGGGTCTACTCAGAAAATTCGTAGAAGACATCTTCTCACAGTGGGGTTTCCCCACTACAGGCCTATTTGCCACAAGCGAAAACAGGCAATGCCCAGGATTCGCATCCAAGTTCCCTCAGCCAGACTCCAAGGGGAACGCCTTGTGGATGAACTGGTCAGGAATGTTTGCCTGCGCTTTTCCACCAACTGCTCTCATGAGGAAGGTGGTCAACAAGATGCACAGGGAATCGATGACGCTCATCCTAGTTGCTCCCATGTGGGCGAGGCAACCGTGGTTCCTACACCTACGCAGACTAGCGGTTTGCGAACCCATCAGACTCCCGTGCTGGTACAACCTACTGTCCAAGCACCAAGGTCAAATGGTGCATCCTCAACCCAGCTCAATGAACCTGGCAGCATGGCTCCTGAAGTCAGAGTTTGGACATTTCAACTTACCAGAGAGATGTATGGACATCCTAAAAGAATCTAGGAAACCTAACACGAGGCACTGTTACTTTGATAAATGGAAAAGATTCGTTATTTGGTGCCAGAATAAGCAAATCAACCCGGTTGATAGCACGCCTTCCAATATTGTCACATACGTGCTCCACCTGCTGGATGCAGGGTTGGTATTTAACTCACTCCAGGTACACCTGGCAGCGCTGTCGGCCTACACCACCTCCCACAACAAGGTTTTGTGGTGGAAGGTACCCGTGGTTAAAGCCTTCATGAAAGGGGTAAAGGGACTCGACCCTCCAATTTCAAACCCACCACCTGGATGGGACCTTAATGTGGTGCTTGCTAAGCTCATGGGCCCACCCTTTGAACCCATGCATAAAGCCAGTCTCAAACACCTGACCTATAAAACTGCCTTCATAGTAGCTATTACATCCATAAGAAGGGCCGGTGAAATTCAGGCTCTGTCAGTGCAGGATCCTTTCTTTACTGTTCATAAGGATAAACTAGTTCTACGAACACACCCTAGGTTCTCGCCTAAGTTCATTTCTAAATTTCACGTTAACCAGTCCATTGAGCTTCCGGCCGCCTTCCAAGAACCCAAAAGCTCTGCTGAGGTGAAACTACACACTCTAGATGTGCGAAGAGCGGTCCCCTACTATGTAGACCAGACCAGGCCGCTAAGAAAAACAGACTGTTTGTCTCTGTAGCTACAGGCAGAGCAGGAGATCGCGTCTCTAAAGGTGCCATCTCCAAGTGGATAGTCAATTGTATCCAGCTATTTTACTCCCTTTCTGGAAAGACTCTGCCTTTTACGCCAAGAGCCCACTCTACAAGAGGCATTGGGGCCACTCTGGCTTTCATTGCAAATGTACCTCTTGACACCATTTCCAAACCAGCTACACAGAGCTCTATTCACACTTTTACTCAGCACTACTGCATTGACACTCATTCCAAGACAGATACTCAAGTGGGACAAGCGGTTCTTCTAACACTGCTCGCTAATCAATGGACAGCATGTTATCTAAGCAGATTCCACAAGCCTCAGAAGGGATGCATTACTCACGGTAATCGTATTTCTGATGCTTGTATCTGCTTAGATTCACATGCTCCCGCCCTTCCTCCCCTCTGAGAGAAGGCGCATGGATGCTTGTAGTCTTATCTTTCTATCGATCTGCTTGGATAATCTGTACTCGCGCTACTCCTCGTACTACCTCATGTCAGAAAAAAATACAATCTGGTCCTACACGCGTGAGGGATCATGGGTACAGTGGACGTCACACTAGGTATAGTATTACTGGCACGCCCTGTGTTGACGCCCATTTTTGAGTTTCGAAAAAAACAAACTGTAATACTCCGCCGCTTCCACTAGATGTCAGCCTATGCACAGCAGGTGAATCTAAGCAGATACAAGCATCAGAAATACGATTACGGATAACTGTATTAACAACCCCCTTCCACATTACACCTGAATCTACCTGTGCATTTAAAGATGATGCTTGAGTTTGAACTTTGCACAGTTCTTAAGAATAACATTTTAAAAATACTTTGTTTTGCAACTATCCAATCTACCACTATGGCCTTCCAGGCTGCGTAATTTCATGCTAGGTGATTTCTGCAAGAATACTATGACCCACAATAACTCTATAGCAGCTTAAGCCACTACATATACTTATGAATTTACTTTTAGAAAGCTATTCTGCATCAAAGTGGCACCAGTATACATTGAGTTTTACATTTTTTTTCTTCAGTGCATAGTAGATTGGGCCTCACTTTGTATTTGTTGTAAATGGGGGGCGTGGGGGAGAATACAGGGCATGGAGACATCCACTCCTGTGTTCCTGATTTTTTAATTGCATTCCTTGCAGTACCCTTATCCTGTCCCTCTCAGATTTTACCATGATCAATCTATGGAGGATTTGGGGTTTTTAATTTACCTTTTGAAGATGTAACTTCTGATTTTAGAGAGCCAGCAGGGGACTCCGTCAGCCTGAAACTCTTCTGTCAGCAAACGCTCTGTTTAGGTGGCTTATTTGGAAATCTGTTTCCAACCCCAGACAAGTCTTCCTTCTATGGGCGGGTCTCCTGTGCATGGAGTCAGTCCTTCAAATGGTATCTGCTCACCATCTCTAGTTGGTTCCTCAAAGTGAATCTCTCCATAATATATCCTTCTCCTTACTCATTCCTTTTTAAAACCAATCTCCTGTGTGCATCAAAATATATATCTTTTTTAGCTCTTGTATCTCTTGAGCTGACAAGCTTTAGACATTGTACTTTATTTTAGGCAGAAATCTTTACAGGGATTCGCTTAAAAAATGAAAGGTTCCCTTGCCTTTTACTAAAGAATCTGAATGGGTTAACCACATTACCATGTTATACTGTTGTCAGCGTCACTAACGGGAATCATTTAATTATGGTTTTGCTAACCGCATTCAGGTAACTGAATCACATATTCATGCCAGTCCAATTGGGATCATGATGCATTTTGGCACCTCAAACAATCAAGATCCCCAAACATAGAAATGCTGTTGTCAGTTTTACATTAAAAATGGATTTGAAGGACACCAATTCTGACTCTACCCTTTCCCTCATCCATCACTTTTTGCTATTGCAGTCAAGGATCTTTTCCTGATTCATGCAGAAGGGAACATCTATGCATGCACAAAGGGGGGGGGGGGGGTCTTGCTCAGGTTCAGCTAATTCTGGGTTGATTGCTTTCATGGATGCTCTAGGGAAGGCATTGGCGAAAATGGTGCAGCAAGAACCATCATTTTGACAGAAAAGATGTCCCTACTCCCTTGGTCTCAACATAGTATTCGCAAAGGTTTATCGACCTTACATGGTTTCCTACTGTGCATATAAGCCCATCCCCAACCTTTTTATTGTTGCTTCGTGAATTATTCATAACCTGCACTCATCAACAGAGCCTAGCTGTGTCAAAAACAATAGTGCGTCCGGCTTGCCTCATGGCTTTTTCATATAGTTTTATTTTACCCTAAAACCTAGGCCAGTGTTTGGCTGGGTCAGGATGGTGAATGCTAAGATGCACAGTTGTACTGTTTAGGCATTTGGTGGCTGTATAAGTCAGAATTGAAAATTTGAATGCATTTTGTTACCTAGGTCCATGGTTCACTAATGCAAGTGCATGGCACACCAGTTGAGTGGTTTCTAAAGTCTGTGCTTTAGCTGGGGCAGTCAGTTATTGGGCATGGTTGCTCCCCCCCCCCCACCCAAGTCTCACCTTTATAGGAAATCTATGAAGCCAGAATTTTAGCACACATGCTACACTGTACTTTAGAGATGGGAGCTTGAAGGCGGGAACATTCTTTCAACTTTTTGATGAGAGTATGGATGCACCTGCTTGCTATCAGAAAATAATCCTACATAGCTGCCACTCAATTAAAACTGGGTTTAACCTCAAATTTCTTTCAAGCTAATGGCGGCAAGAAGTATATTGCTCTTTGTGGACCCAGGCAGTTTATTCCTGGGTAATCCTCTTTCTCTTCCCTTTTGGCACATGGTGTGACGGACACAAACTAGTTTGGACGGTCTACATTTTTGAGTAATCTTGAAGTTCCTTTCTTAACCCTTAGTCGAGATTTTAAGGAAGCTGAAAAAGGGGCAGAGGTGCCAACCAACAATTGTATTTGTGACCACCTCCCCCCGCCCCCACATATTGATAAACTTGGGCTCAACTACTCAGGTGTTTATTGGATCGTCATTTGTTTTGCCTTGGCATATTTGGTCTTCTTTTATGGAAGGGAACAATGGCCAAAATCCTGTAGCCATGAAATTGTATCTATTATGCAGATGGAATAGTTGCCTCAGCATGTGCTGTTTGCAAGGTTCCCTCAGAAAAGAACTGAGCAAGTACATGTTGGGAACTGACCCCCAGGTATGCCAGAGGGACACGAAGTCCACAGACTTGGAGAGCCCAACTCTCATACGGAGGACTCGGTCAATGGCAAGTTCAAACTGTGGCTTATTACAGGCAAAACCAACCGGGATCAGCACAGGAACGGAGAAATTCCATGCACGTCTCGCTCTTCCTCAGCTCGCAGGCCCTTTTTACACCCCAATTACGTCAGTGACGTCACAATCTGGGCCCTTCTCCAGAAAACCTATCGGCCACACGATTGGGTATTTACTATACTCCTACGTCCCGTCCCCGTTCCTCCATACTTATGGGCCATCTCTCCGTCCCGTGGGACGGGACTGGAGCATTTTGTAAAAAGCATCCAAAATGTTTCCAAAAATGTCCTTCCTCTTTCCTGCGCGGGGACCGGCGTGCAGCCGTAACCTCGCCCACCTTGGCTCCGTATCGCCCATCAGTCCTTTTCTCCGCTAGTTCGGGACTGGACGCACTTGCATCCTCAGAAGATTTTCTTCCCTTTTTTCCTCTCTGGCTCTCGCTAGCGATCGTGTACTAGTCTGTCTGTCGTTCAAACTAGACTTTCCAGATTGTTCATCGTGTCACTGTTTGGCGAGGGCGGATCCCCATCCTCTGTGTTTGGGTCCGGATCACCGTTGGGACTCCTGTTTTTACTGCGACTCCCTTTCGGTCTGGGCACTTCAACGTCGGTTGGGGCGGTGGGAGGTGGTGTTCGACAAACTCCTCCTTTGCATTTTCAGGTGTTCATCGACGAAAAGAAAAAACGCCCGGTAAGTTCTTTACTTTTCAGAGCACCCCTGCCTGGGGGATACCTTTCCAGGTTCCTCTCGGGCCGGGAGGAGCGTTGATCGCTCTGTCACCAGGGATCGCCCTGAGGTGCCCGTTGGGCCTAATAATTGTATGAGTTTTCTCCGAGGGTCTCCGTAAGGGGCTGGTGGATACCAGAGCACTCTCCGAGGCCCCTCCTGTGGGGGCTGTTTGTAGACCCAGTTCTACTGAGTCGTCGGATAACGGAGCTTGCTCTGAGGCCTCTATCGGCTTCCCTAAAAAATAAGACCGGGGTGCGCCCCGAGGCCTTGGTGGGGCTTGGTGTCACCGAACGGATGTTCGAGGCCCGCGTGGATAAGGCTATTACCAGACATGGGTCCGAGGTCCCTCTTACAGAGGCTAAAGTTACCAACATTTCTGAGAGGCCTGACAAGGCCTTATCAGTGAAGGCTGTTTCTCACCGTTCCTGCTCATGCGGCGACACCAGATCTGTTGAGGGGGCAAAGAAGGAAAGTTCTTCTTTTTCCTGGGAAGGCTAATTTGGCGGTTGGTATGTTGCAGAAACATTCCAGGCCTCATAGTACCGGCTCTGCCGAGGTTCTTTATGTTCAGGCTAAAGTTAAGACCCCTATCCATCGACGGGGACACCTGCCTCACTTCCTCACGTGCCGCAGTTCCCCTCAGGCGATGACAAAATGGCGCCCTTTCCCGCCATGACCGCGGTGGCCATTTTGGGTGCTACCCCTACAACTATGCCATCGGCCTCGGGTGTAGGGCTTGGTTCCTTGGGTGAATATGGAGTTTCTTGTGCGCATCCTTATCGGCCAGTTTACGATTGGAACACCCGGATGCCCCTTCCGCACAATGTTTCGTTGCCTGCGGGGTTAGCACCTTTGATTTATGTGGATATGTCTGTGTGGCACCCTTCCCCGTTACATCCCTGGAATTGTCCTCATGAGGACTCCTCAGGTTCCAAAGCAGTCACTGGAGGACTCCTTTTTCGGTAAATTTCAAACGCTCATGCGTACCGACCCCAGGGGGAGGATTTCAAAGGGCTTTTTAGGGAGATATGTACGCCTGTGCCTCCAGCTCCACCTGTTCCTCCGGTGGTTCCGCCGGCGCCTCCCTTGCCTACGGTGCCTTCCCCGACTCTTCCACCTTTGCCCCCATTGTCCCCCGTGGACAAGGCAGCGCCCGACACAGCTCAGCAGGATCCTGGCCTGTCGGATGACGCGCAATGCGATCAGGACAACGAGGACCTGCCCCGCTCTATTAGAGCTTTTCATGAACTGGTACTGGACATGATGTGCTTCTTAGATGTTCCGGTGCATGAGGCACCCGCTCCGTAGGAGGGCGTGCTTTCTGGGGTGTTGACCCGGTCTCCTTTTGGAGCGTACCAGCCTGTTCTTGCAGAAGGACGTTTTGGCCGAGGTCCTCAGGGTCTGGGAAAAGCCACACTCTGGACTATTTGTCAATGTGAGATACAGGCTGCATTCTTCGGAAGAGGTGGTCCTGTCATCTTGTCCGCCCCCCCCTCCTCCACAATGGTGGCTGCGGCCACTTTGCAGTCCAGGCTTGCAGCATCCTGTTCCATGACGGCTACTCAGGTTCTGGGAAAGGAGGACAAGCTCCTTGAATCCCTTGGGAGAAAAATCTTTGCCAACTCGGCCTTGCAGCTCAGGCAGGCCAATGCCGAACTGGTGTTAGCGGGCGCTAATATGCAGATGTGGAAAGTTCTGTCTGAGTTTCAGGAATTCATTCTGGTCGAGAAACTGGAAGACTTTAAGGGGGGATTATCCAACGCCAAGGTCTTGGCCCAGGATCTCCTGGAGGCTGCGGCTCATCACGTAGACACCTCGGCCCGGGCCTTATGATGGGGGTTGATACCTCATGGCAGGCGTGGCTGCATGCCACTAAATTCTCGAAAGAAGTGCAGGACAAGGTGTTGGACCTTCCGTTCGATGGTAAGGAGCTCTTTCATTCTGCAACAGATGTAGAGCTCACCAAGACGAAGGATAGCACTCGGACAGCTAAATCCTTGTCGGTTCCTGTTAAGACCCCTTTCAAAACCCAGAGACTATTTTCGCAAAGCCGACCCTCCTCTGGCTTTAGGGGCTTCCTCGACCGGAAATCTCGCAGAGTGGATAACCCTTCCGGGAGTAACTGCCGTAGGCAACAACGGACTCGGTTTTTCTCCCGCTCCTCAGCCTCCTCAGGTTCAGGTGGCAACACCACCGAAAAACCTACACAATGAGGGTTCTCCACGCTCGCACGAGACCCCGGTGGGAGGACTCATTGCGTCTCCTTGGGAGGCGTGCAGACCATCACCGAAGACAGATGGGGCATGTCAGTCGCCTGGGATGGGCTTCCGCTTACCCCTACCCCCTACCCCACCCTTCAACCCTCCTTTACAGCTGTCGGCCTCGCCCTCCCTGAAAGCCGAGGTTCAGAAACTAATGGACCTCAGAGCTGTGGAACCTGTTCCCCTTGGGGAACGAGGGGGAGAGCTTCTACTCCCGGCTGTTTACGGTGTCCAAACCCAACCAGGCTGGCCTGCGCACCATCCTAGACCTTTTCCAGTTCAATCTTTTCCTACCCCAAGAGAAATTCAAGATGATCACGCCCAGCCAGATACGGTCCTCCTTGCAGATGGGCGATCGGCTCAGCGTGGTGGATCTTCAGGATGCGCTTATGTATATTCTGATTTGGAATCCACACAGGAGATATCTCCATTTCTCTTTGGGAGAGGAGCACTACCAGTTTCGAGTGCTTCCTCTTGGCCTCAGCTCGGCGCCGAGTGTGTTCACGAAGATGTCTGTGATTGCGGCCTATCTTCGTCTGCAGAGTATCCATGTGTATCTGTATTTGGACGATTGGCTCTTATGCAGCCCTTGTCTGCTGAAAGCAGCGGGCAATCTTCAGTCTCTCCTTCAGCTCCTGTTCCATCTTGGGCTGTCGGTGAACTGGCGGAAATCTTCCATGATGGTCTCGCAGGACTTGATTTTCCTGGGTTTTCGCTGGAACACTATCGACTGCAGAGTGTACCTGACCGGGGACAGGATGGCAGATCTGTTAGCCACGTGTCAGATGTTTGGCAGTCAGAGAGCATGTCGGCCTGGTGGTTGCAGAGGCTTCTGGACCTCATGGCCTCCTGCGTGTTGGCTCTTCCTCTTGCTCGTCTCAAGATGAGGCGGACCCAGATGGCTCTTCAGAGTTCTTGGCGTCCGGCTGTGGACCTGGATTCCATGCTGATAATGATTCTGGCTTCCATGAGTGGACCTGGAATGGTGGTCATCTCTCAGCAACCTGTCGGTGGGTGTGGGGTTTCAGGACCCAGCCCCAGCGGTGACGATCACGACGGACTCCTCCCTCCTGGGGTGGGGTGAGACGTTAGATCCTCTTCAGGTCTCGGATCTCTGGTCGCCTCAGGACAAGCTCCTACACATAAATCATTTAGAGCTTCTGGCGATCTTCGTAGCGCTCAGGGCGTTCAGACCGATCATAGCCAACAAGGTGGTCCGCATACACACGGACAATGTGGTGTTGATGTATTACATCAACAAGCAAGGGGGAACCAAGTCTCATTCTCCCCCCCATCCCCCCCCCCCTTCGTGGACCTGTCCATCCAGATTTGGGAGAGGGCTGTGCTTCATGGTGTTTGGCTGCTTGCAGTGCACATCCCGGGCCAGCTGAATGTCACAGCGGATGCCCTCAGCCGGCAGACAGTGATCAGCTACGAGTGGGAGTTGAAGGCGATCCTCTCATGGATTTCCTTGCGTTGGGGCACACCGGATGTGGACCTCTTCGCTACAGCGGCAAACAAGAAGCTTCCTCAGTATGCCTCCAGAGGGGGGCTGGGAGCCTCCTCTCTGGGGGATGCTCTTGAGATTCCATGGCACGACATGAGAGCTTACGCCTGCCCGCCTCTGCCTCTAGTCCATCGAGCAATTTGGAAGTTGAAGAACTCTGAACTGTTCCCTTCTACTCATAGCCCCGTGGTGGCAGGCCAGGGTTTGGTTCTCAGAACTTCAACACCTGTCGGTGTATCCGCCAATCAGGTTACCAGTGACCCCCGATCTTCTTCACCAGGGGGAACAGCGGATGTGGCACCCCTCCCCACAATAGCTCAGCTTGACAGCGTGGTGCCTGAGTTAGTCTTATCTTAACTTGTCTGCGGATAACATCGCATATTATCCAGGCAGCCAGGAAACCCTCGACTAGATCCCAATACAGAAGTAAATGGCTCAGGTTCTATCATTGGTGTTTGGAAAAACAGTTGGACCCAAGGGGTGGGGGGGGGGCTACAATTGACAAGGTGCTGTCCTTCGTATCCTTCCTAGCAGAGTCGGGTGTTCACGTTCTGTCATGCAGAACTTACCTTTCAGCGGTCTCTGCTTATCTTTCTACGGACCAATGTTCTTACTCGCGGTGTAATCCAGTGGTTAAGAGGCATTTTGCAGGCTTGACACGCCTCTACCCTCCAATTCGTAGTCCGCACCCGCTGTGGGATCTAAATGTAGTCCTGACGGTGTTGTGCCATAAGCCTTTTGAACCAATGGCCACGGTGGACCTCAAGTACCTATCCTGGAAAGTGTCCTTTTTGGTTGCCGTTACGTCAGCGAGGCGGTTGAGTGAGCTGCAGGCCTTGTCGGTGGAGCATCCCTTTTTGGTCTTTCACAAAGATCAGGTAGTCCTACGGACGAATCCTGCTTTCCTGCCGTAGGTGGTAACTGAATTCCATCTGAATCAGTCGATCTCCCTGCCGGTCTTTTTTCCGAACCCTACCTCAGAGGCAGAAAGGGTTCTGCATTATCTCGATGTCAGAAGGGCTCTTAAGTTCTATCTGGACGGAACTTCCGAGCTTATAAGTTCTTCTCAACTGTTTGACTTCTGGTAACCCTCAGGGTAAGCAGGCGTCTAAGGCGACTATTTCTCGGTGGATTGCAGCCTGCATTACGGAGTCTTTCACCGTCCAAGGGCTGAAACCTCCGAAGGGTATTCACGCACACCTGGTGCGTGGCAAGGCAGCCGCGGTTGCTTCTCAGAAATATGTCCCCTGGGAGTCCATCGCTACGTCTGCTTTTTTTAAGCATTATTGTCTTGACATGAGCTCAAGAGCTGATGCTCGTTTTGGTCAGGCTGTGCTGAAGAACCTTTTTCAGTAAGGGGTACTTCCATCCACCCGTAGTTCCTGTTAGGAGTGCTTGGGAATCTCACATAAGTATGGAGGAAAGGTGACGGGATGTAGGAGTATTACCAGGTTACTCACCGTAGTGACCACCTTACTCCTAGTCCATAGTCCCCTTTCCTCCCTATGCCCGCCCACCGTCCCCTCTAATAAGGTTCCTCTGTTATTCATAATAGGTCTCGGACCTGGCGAAAGAAGACTGATGGGCGATGCGTGGGGCGGAGCCAAGGTGGGCGGGGTTATGGCCGCACGCCGGGCCCCGCGCAGGAAAGAGGAAGGACACATTTTTGGAAAAACTTTGGATGCTTTTTACAAAGTTCTCCGGTCCCGTCCCACAGGAAGGAGAGATGTCCCATAAGCATGGAGGAAAGGGGACTATGGACTAGGAGTAAGGTGGTCACTACGGTGAGTAACCTGGTAATTTTAGCACTTATATTCGACTATATAGATGTGGTTCTCGCATGTCCGGTGGCTGGCCTAGTCCATCCCCAAGTTACTATCTATAACAAAATTTTGCAGTGTGGTGGACTTAACCTTGGTTCTTGCCTGTTGCTACCCACCCCTAGGGTACTAAGCTGTGATTGGCTAGAGCTGACGTCCCCAGGCCTGGGACCCGCAAGAGTTCTCAGCTCTGTGTACCTCTTCAAGTTAACACGAATGACTGTGCCTGCATTGTAACTTGTGTACACCACCTTAGTTCATGTGAGTGCTCTCCTGCTCTGCGCAACACTTGTAACATATTATTTTAGCCTTGTCGTTGTTGTGTCTTGCAGCCTGGGACCAGTGCTCCTTTCCCACCGCTGATCACTGTCCATTGTCTGCTTCGGCCGCGTCTCATGTTAAAAGACTGCGGATTTTAGATGTGAAGATCGGAATTGAGGATGTTTTTGTATTTTCTGCAGCTTGTCCTCTTGTCTGTGATTGGCATGTTGTCTGTATCTCTTGGCCTTGGCAGTGGGGTCCTGTCTCGCACGTCTTGCTCTCTGTTCAGCCTGAATTTCAGCTCAGCTTGCTTCTTGCTGAAGGGCTTGTGGCCTGTTGTACATTTCCTAAACCTTATAATACGGTTTCTACAGTGTCCATACTACACTATGTCTGTAGGTTAGTCACACGTGGTTATGTCAGGTCCCATAGGTGCTCCTGCAGTTCCATAGGGTTAATTGTATGTAAGCATCTGCAAGCTGTGCTCAGGATCTCTTGTCTCTTGTGGTTTCTGCATTGCTGCGTTTGGCTAATGGCAAAAATAATAAAAGCAATGACAGAATGTATGTGCATCTGTACACTAACTATATAACTGTGCGCTCGTGTTCATGTATTCGAGTGCGTGTTTGTGTCCCGAAGTGTGGCTGGCATGTGTGCGTCATGTGTAATGCTACTATGTCGTGGTACCGCCTAAATACATCGGCAACATGGCTTCTTGGTTCTTAGTCCAGGCTGTCAATAGAGGCATCTTTGATCATGGCCTGTGGCTCTTCATCCACGTTGGGCTAAATACGTACAGTTCCTTAATTTGTAGGGTTGGGTATCTCTCAACATACTTGTCAATCATGGGACCACTGGGAATCGGTCCACAATAGAATGGGTGACAACAGGGTTTCCTAGCCACCTTCCATGTCATAATTTCATAGGAGGGGAGGGCGTGGTAGGCTTCTCCATCCCTCTTTAGTCCCCCCCCCCCCCCACTGTGGTCGACAGGTCGACCAGATCTTTATACGACAGTCCTTTTGCTCTTGGCTGCCAGATCTTCGTTATTCCTCTCTGACCATAGTAGTTGGTGTGCCATCGCACAACCATTGCATGTAACGGCACACTCCTTCAGGGTTGCACCAAACCCACTTTCCTTTATAGTACTTTGGATCAAATGGGTTGTGCAGCTTCATGGATTCTGTTGGAAATATTTGGAATTGCTCAATTCTTTGAGTTTGTCCCTTTCTGCAACAATCTCGTCCTTCGGCACTCCTATGTTTACATCCATCAGGATCTGCATTGCATTTGGCCATGCATATTTTGATCCCACACAGTGATGTTACTGCCAATACGAGAGCTCCCATTATCACCTTTACTCCGTCTGACAGCTATGATGGCATCCATTACCATATATACGCTATCCAGCTTTGATCCTTCCCTGTCCCTCCTGCTTCATCGTCCATCTTGGCATGCATTTGTGCCAATTGTGCTACTGCATCTGATATGGTCCTGTTATCTTCGTTGTTGGCAGCAATGAATGTGCAACACAAACTCCCTATGTTTGCGCAAACTCTTTCTTCCATAGCAGTGAGGAGATCCAGAACGTACCTGTTCTGGAGCGCCACCAACCTTCTCGCTCTGAGCTCTTCCTTAATGGTGTTGAACCCATTCACAGTAGAATTGATCATTCCCATCAGCTCCCAGCGAGTGATCTGTAGCCACTTGGCATTTGTGTACGTCTGCACAGATGGTATTAAAGATGCAGAGAACATCTGCGTCCTGCTGAACAGCCTACGGTCTGCTTGAACCCCATCTAGTGCTGCTTCTGATGTGCCTGAAGTAATTCCTCCTCCTTTTTTTATTCTGCTCAGTCCTGTTTGCTTCTCTGTCGTAGCAGTTAGTGCCACCTCAATCGAAGTTTCTTTTGTTGTCCATTTTCGGAACTCCAGTTTCACATCCTTTCTTGGCACGAAGAACAATGTTGATGTGTACCAACGAGCAAACTCCTACCCAATCAGGTGGCAGCTTATCGTATGCTTTCGATCTGCAAGCCCAATAGTGATCCATCAGCACCGCCGTGCCTGCCTTCATAGCAGTGAGTTGTTCAATGTTCTTGCACCCAACATGCTCACCAACTTCGTTCTGATAGCACACTGCTGGTGTCTTAGGAGGTATTATAGGCATCGGACCAGCTTCCTTTTCCACCCATGTCAGTAACTTTGCACTTGATTCCCATTCTTTTAGGCATTTGTCATTTTCTTCCTGCACATTGTTCACTGATGACTGTTTATTGTCCATGCTTTGCTTCCCACACATGGCCTCTGCCTGAACGATGACAAGACCGAACTGCTCCTTGTCGGCTCACCCAACACTATCCGGAATCTCAGCCCGAGCTACTCTAGCTTCATCATTGACGGCAACACCATTCCCACTGCCAAAAGTGTAAAAACTCTTGGTTTCTATCTCGACACTAACACCAACCTCGCCAAACAAATTAATAAGACCGCCTCAGCCACTGCTTACACTGGGAAACTAATCAGAGCCTGCAGACCTCTGATATCCCCCAACAATTGCCTTACTCTAGCCAGAGCACTTATACAATCCAAACTGGATTATTGCAACAGCCTGTATGTAGGTGCCAATAAAACGGTTGTTAATAAACTACAAGTTCTACAAAATAATGCACTCCGTGCCGCCCTTAATATTCCCAGAAGAGAACACATCTCAGCCACAAGAATCACATGCAAATGGCTCTCCATCCAACAAAAAATAGACCTAAAAACTATCTGCCTCACCTACAAAGCTCTTAACCACCTGGCCCCACCTTATTTAACCGATAAATTCATCTTAAGACATAATATTAGAACCACCAGATCCTCTAATACACTACAACTGACAGTGCCCAAATACTCCCTCAAAAGAGCCGGCGGATCCAGTTTCCCAGTTCTAGCTTCACAATTATGGAACACTATCCCATCGGACATCAAATCTACCCCTACATTTCAACCTTTCAGAACTAAGATCATCACCTGGCTACTTAACAATTAACTAGCACCGTATGTATGTATGTCACTAATTCTACTATAACTGCTGTCATAACTGATGTTGTAACTATACTTACATTGCACAATTGTACAAATGTTCCTACCTATGCCTGTAACTTGATGTTCAAGCGCCCATATACCTCTGGGTCAGGTGCGCTATACAAATAAATAAACAAAACAAAACAAACAAACAAACATCTTGCCATCCATTGCTTGTATATACTTGGCCATACACTAGCATCTGTGGTCTTTCCCAGCAACCTGGCTCTCATTCTGTCTCCCTCACTCTTGTCCAGGGAAATGGCTGTTCTCCGTCAGTGATGTACTGTAACCCTTAATCTAGTTGCCAATAATTGTTCATCATGTCCAATGTCTTTATGTAATTATCTTCATATGGGAATGTTAGCTTGGATATCCATCTCAGCGTGGCTGTCTTCCCCTGAAATCTTCCTCAAGTTTGTACCATCTAGCGCTACATCAGGCATTGTGCTTTTGCAGCGGGTATTTCAGTTGCTATTAAAGAGCAGACGGAACAGCTCTCCCCGGTGGTTTCCTTAACTACTTTTGTCATGTGTTTGTAACACATGTTATTAGACACTCGAGAAGTGTCAGTGATATACATGTTGACCACTTTCATGTCTGTGTCGCTTACCTCTCCTTAGCTTATCAGCAGTGTTCTCTCGTCCACCTGACGTGGTCGTTCCACCTGCTTGGGGAAAGTTAGTAGTGGTAGCGGGAACAATAATCTATAATTGCCAGAATACAAATCCCGCCAACCTACTTGGAAATGATAGAGACGCCATAGTAATGTTCTTTGTTTCCCTCATTTTCACTTACGCTGCTCCATCCTCTCAGCCTGAAGATATAGTTGCCCCGCGGACCAAATGATCACTGATGGCAAAGGCAAATACTTCTCCCACACCTTTCGTACTGATGGGTCTCAATGTGGCAAGTACTGTGGGGATGGCTGTGCTCAAGCTGAGGGTATGTTTGGGCCATATACTCTATAAAGGCAAAATGGTCTACTCCGTGGGATTGTGCTTGTAATCTGTTGGGTCTCCTTACAGCATGAACAAATTGGTTGGAGAGCGTATCTCGGTGATGGGTGAAGGGCAAAGTGAATATATGCAACCGTACCAGCGATATCGGTAGACTCTGTGTGCAAAAAGGGAAAAACAGACGGTGTGACCTGATCTATATCGACGAGAGTTCCAGTCTCTACTTCTGCTCGGGAGCACATGACCATTGGATGTCTCAGTCTTCCTAGTCGTGAGTACAGAACAAACTTTTAGCTCTCCTAGGTGTTGAACGTTGGTCCGGTCGGTCACGGTGAGATAGTTGCCAGGCGAGGCTGCTCCTTTGTAGGGCTTGTTGTGACAAGTGCTTCCAAACCGTCTTGCCTTCTAGTATGACAGCTCGGTTGGCCACTCTCTCCATGATGCGTGAACCGAGGTGCATTCCATCGCTTGCCAAAATGACGCAAGAGGACGGTCGCCCTGTTTCACAGGGTTTTTTAGTCCAGAGTCTTGGGGTGCGCTGTCTACGTTGCTAGGCACCATAGAAGCAATGCACTCGTTCATTTCCTGACCTAATACATCTGCACTATTCTCAGTCTTTTGATGCCCTTTTGTAAGGAGCCACGGGAAGAATGCGCCATCCAGTCACCACCTCGTGGGGCGTTAAATGGTGGTCGGACCCAGGCTTATTGCGCAATGCAAACGGTGCCAGAGATAAACAATGCAGCCAATTCTACTTGGTGCTCTGCTGTATTTTGCCTATGCACTCTTGGAAGGTAGTTCAGGCGTTCGCACACCCCATCCGCTTGCGGGTGGCATGCACAGGCAAATTTGTGTTGAATGCCCAAAAATGTTGTGATATGCTGAAACACTTTGTTGGCAAAGTGAAGCCCATTGTCTGACCGCAGGACATCACACACCCCATCTTGGAAAAAAACCTCTCTAACAAGGAATTTGGCCACCCTAAGGGCATCAGCATGAGAGCATGGCCCATCCTCAATGCACCTGGAAAATGGGCATACACCCACTATCATGTATCGGTGCCCTTGGCAGACTTGCATCATATCTACATAATCCACATGTTAATGCTGGAATCGACCCACTGGTCTTGGTATGGCTCCTCCCACCACTCTCAAGGTTAGCCCTGCTGTAAACTGTTGGCACCTCAAGCAGTTACTCACAAATTCAGCCACATGTTCATTCAGATTGGGACACAACAAAGTTTCTCCAATCCATCTAGCAATGACCTCCTTCCCTGTGTGGGTTTTATAGTGCAATTGTGTCAATGCTGTGTTCAATAATGCTAGTGGCATCACCCCCTTCCCTGTATTACCTTGTCTCAATAGTGCATCTGTGGGAGACATTGAACACCCTCTTTATCCACGGCACCGTCTCTTCCTTCGGTGCAGCTCCCTGCAACTCCATAATATGTACTTCTGGCAGCATATTGTACCCTTCCTTGAGTACCATATTCCTGGTGCACTCTTTCACGTTTGTGCCTCCTAGCTCCCACTGTTCCCCAAAGTATGCTGCACTCTTGGCCTCAAAATTTGCTACTTCATTTCCCCTTGATTGGATCTTCCTCTATTGTGTGGACTTTGCACTTCACTATTGCTACCTGTGTTGGATAAGCAATCACTTCGATCAGTCTGCCCAGTAAAAGTGCATGCTGTACTGGAGTCCCGTCTGCTCTCCTGAGCCATTTTGCTAGTCCTGTATGTACTGTTGATGTCACATAGGCTGAGTCACTTTTTTCTCTGCTATTTTCCAGTGCTAGTATTGTGCTTAATAATGGGACGGCAGCCACACACTGGCTACCACTTCACTTGTCCGGTCGTCCTTCAGTCTTAGCACTGCAGTCCCAGTAAGTCTGACACCATCTGTCTGGTCAATTGTTGAAGAACCGTCAATATTGCGCATCTCTTCACCCTCTTCCCTCCCCCAGTGCATCCTCCTGTAGATTAAGCGTATCACTGAACATCTGTTTGCTGTAAAGTTGTGTGCATAGTCTTTCTCCTACCTGTAGGACATCTGTTGCGGTTTATTACGCGGTCACACTCCATTCGGGGTTCCTTTCCCCCCAATGAATGTGGTGCACAACAAATAACCATGATTTTGATTCAGGTCCTATTTGGTAAGGACTCAATCCATCTCGCACCTAACCACAGCAAATGCCCGTTTCCAAAATGGACTAGGAACCAGGCCGGTGTGTAGTTAGAATATAGATGTATTCATTTATTCAAACCAAATTTGACAAAAGGGACTAATATCAGCCACCAGTGCTCTGGCAACACAGCACAAATTACTTCTGTAAAGGCACCAACACAGAGATAATACTGAGGTTTGCAGTCACGATGTCCCACAGCTTTCTTGTCAAATCACCCACTTATACAGAAAAAGAACTATTCAAGACTCAAGTGATTGCTGATTTGGTTATACTGTTTCTCCGAGCAACCCCCACCCTCCAAACTTCAATTAGACTGACCGCTCTGAATTGAAGGCAATTGGCAGAGAGTGGGAACACAATGGGAAAATCGTTTTGGGGTTCTGATAAAATGCACTCTTTGGAAAAAGGGATTCTAGGGGGAAAGAAATAGTCTTCCTATTGATTAACACAGATGCAATATGAGGGGAAAGAAACGAAATGGGGAAAATTTGTTTTGCCACACCTAAAGGACAAGGCAGGGCTTTGTGGTTTTGGTCAGAGCACAATGGGAACAAAGGTGAAATTTCATTTTTTTTTTAACCACACATGCAAAGGAAATACCAGGCTTCACACTTCTGATTTAAAATGAAGGGGATCAATGGGGAATTTCGTTTTGCACCCTGCACATTGACAGGCAAACAGGGTTTTGCCAGATCTTTGTCTATACTGGCTCAAAACACTCTGGGAAGAGTTTGTTGGTTTTGAATGCCAACAAAATGCATCCTGTGCTTTCTATAGGGGAATTCATTAATTGATTTACTTTATGCTAAGGATCTACACAAACAAACATGATAATTTGTTAATGAAAAATAACTAAACAATGCTTGAAAATGCAGGGCTTCCACAATCTCTGGCTTTGGGGATAGTTTTACTTACAGGAGAGGCCTTGTAATGAACATCAGGGAACAGCAGGGCACTTCTGGGACAGCAAGGGTGTCATTCAAGGATGGTCTCCTCTGAATCCTCCAAGGGGTCAGAGTCAGCTTCTAGGTCTCCTGGTCCCTGTCTCCAATGCAAGATTTGGGGCTTTTCAGCTTGGATGTTTCTTGCAAGAGTTCAGCAGCAGGTTGCCTCCCGGAGTAAGTGAAATAGCCCAGTTCTAATGAACTGGCCTACTTATAGGGCAAATGACATCCCAAACTTGTCATGATTCCTGCGAAAGGGATTGGTTGGTTTTCTCTACCCACCTCCCACCTGTGTGCTAATGGGACAAGTAGATGAGGGGTGCGAGACAGCTGTGGCAGGAGAAAGCTTTGTCATCCCAAACTGACATGTGGGCTTGGCATGTTCAAAGCTCTAAAAATCTATCAGCATGGCAAGCACCCTAATGTTTCAAATCTTTACATGTATGAATATATTTTTAAGAACTACATTTTAAGGCAAATCAGATGATACTAATCTGAAGTCGGCACGCCGTTCCTATGCAGAGATGTTTTTTTCTTAATTTACTCAGCCTTATCAGTGAAAAAATATGCCACTTCATAGTTCCCATGTTAATTATTTCCTTCACCCTCACCAATTTTCAAATCTCTCGGACTCTAGGGAAGGCCCAAATAAAATTTTAATTAATAACTTCAATATTTATTGCACCAAAATCGCTTTGGCATGGTTCAAAGGGGGTTACTGTCACCTAAAAGTCTGGAATGACCGTTGTGGTATATACGCTGCCCTTTCGAAGGGATTGTGTCCTCCGACGTATTCCTTATCTTAGATAGAAATCCTTCAGCTTTGCTGGCCTCGGAAAATTTTTTTTTCGCCAGAGGGCGCTGCGCGTCGATGATCGCCGAGTCGATGACCCTCGACGGCCTCCGTGCCGACGTCGACGTCATCCTGCCTATAAAGGCCGCGCGCAGCGTCCGTTGCTCAGTTCCGTTTTTCCGCGCTTCGTTGTGCCTCGGAACACCGTTGCTCAGTTCTCGTCAAGATAACGTATATAATAACTACTATTTACCTCGATATCGATGGCATCCTCCTCCGACCCGACGACCCCTCGGTCCGGTTTCAAAAAGTGCCGAGACTGCGGGAAGAAAATGTCGTTGACGGACCCTCACAGGGTCTGTTTGTGGTGTCTGGGAATCACGCACCAGAGTTCGGAGTGTGAGGAATGCCTTTCCATGACGGCGAAAGCCTTGAAGGAGCGTAGGGGGAAGCTCGAGAGAGGTAGGTCAACTTTAACTTCCTCGAAAGCTTCTTCGGTAGAGTCGAGACGTTCGTCTCCTCACCATAAAAAACACTCTCGATCTAGATCACGAAGTGGCTCCCACCACTCGTCGACATCGAGACACTCGAAGAAGAGACGTAGGAGATCCCCTTCGTCATCTTCGTCGAGTTCTCCTGAGAGAGTTCATTGCCCCACAAAACGCAGCTCGCAAGCTGAGTGGGAGGAATTCAGGAAAAAGATGCTAAGCGTCTTCGAGAAAGCGGCCTCGTCCCCCTCGAAGACAGCTGAGGGTGATACCCCGGGTAAAAAACCCAAAAAATCTAAACGCCGCGAGTCGCAGTACCCGGCGGAAAAGTCAACCCGAAAGCGCCTCGAGCCATCGGGAGATAAAGCATCATCGACGCCATCGTCGAAAACTCCTTCGAAACAGAGGTCGGCGCCATCGACGCCGTTGTCGAAGGATTCATCGGCGCATCAGTCGATCGAGTCGACGCCGACGTCGACGCCGATATCGACGCCGGTGAAGGAAAGAACCACGGCTACTCCACAGCCAACGGTTAGACAAAAGACCTCCGACTCGACGCCGAGAACGTCGACGTCGTTCTCGAGCAAGACTCCGATCCTTTCGAGTTCTTCGAGGCCTAGTACACATTTCTCGACGCTTTTCACGGCGCCTTCGAGTACTTTCACGTCGGTGTCGACGACATCGACGTTTTCAAGGCCTGTGATGATGGCTCCTTCTGCATTGGAAATGGGGTTTATACCATTCCAAAAACCAATGTATCCCCCTTTAACCTCGATTTTTGAGGAAAGGGAGGATTCAGACCAAGATATTGATTTACAGAGGACCACATCACCAGAGCCAGAGACTTTCGCCTCTGAGGAAGGAAGATTAAAAAATCTTCAGGATGCACTTCAGGAAGCTAGTGGCTTGGACACTTCTCCTGAAGCAGAATTTATCAAACCAGACCCAGGAGAACATGCGGAGACTCCATATAGAGCTCTGATGTCTAGAATCATAGAATTTATGGGTTGGTCTGCACCTTCTCCTGCCTTTCAGCAGGATGACCTCACTGACATACTGGACAAGGGCCCACAGGAGGATCCTGTGGTTCCATTTCACTCTGCTCTACAGAGAAGGATTTTGACAAACTGGGAAACGCCAGAAATTATCCCGGCAATAAATAAAAAACTGTCAACAAAATACAGGGTGGCTAGTTCTGACCCTGAATATTTGTCAAAACACCCTACTCCTGAGAGCTTGGTTGTACAGGCTGCAACCTCATCAGGCAGCACATCTGCATACCCCACTGCTCCGCAGGATAGGGATGACAAAAAATATGATGCCATGGCTAAGAAGGTTTTTTCTGCCTGTAGCATGGCGTTAAAGTCTATTAACGCGACCTGTACGCTCGCTAGGTTCAGCCACACCCTTTGGGAGTGCGCTTCATCAGCGGCTGACTGCCTCCAAGAAGGAGAGGAAAGGGACGCATTTTTAAACATCATCAGGGATGGTAAAGATGCGATGTGCGAGACCCTACAAACTGGCCTAGATTCTGCTGACAGTATCAGCAGGGCCATGGCGGCAAGTACCACAATCCGCAGGCATGCGTGGTTGAGGAAGTCTGGTTTTGCCTCTGACGTGCAGACCAGGCTTTTGAATATGCCCTTTGACGGTTCTACCCTCTTTGGAAAGAAGGCGGATGACAGTTTGGAGAAACTGCAAACGTCCAAGGCAGCAGCCAAGTCATTGGGAGCTGCTATCCGTCAGAATACCTTTCGTCCTTCGGGATCATCGTGGAGAGGACGGTCCTTTCGTTACTATTCCTCATATGGAAGGGGCAGGGGACGACCGGCTCAAAGAGGCCAAGGAAGATTTACCCGTGGTGGACGGGGTAGGGGAAAGAAAGCCGCACCCGCAGGAGCAGGAGCCACTTTACCTTCGGCAACTGCATCAGCCGCTTCAAAACCACTCTGAGGTCTCCCCTCACAGAACACCAGTAGGGGGCAGGTTAACTCACCATCTGACGGAATGGCAGGCTATTACGTCAGATGCTTGGGCTCTGGAGACAGTAGCCCAAGGTTACTGCCTGCCCTTCCTACATATCCCTCAGAGTCATCCACCGGGGAACAACCCTTTGAAGCTTCCAGATCCGCTCCTCTTGCAGGAGGTTTTAGACCTGCTAGAGAAAGGTGCCATAGAACTGGTACCTGTAGCGGAAAGGAACAAGGGTTGGTACTCCCCCTACTTCATAATACCGAAGAAGGACGGAGGACTGAGACCCATCTTAGACTTACGGGAATTGAACAAATTCCTCCGAAAGGACAAGTTCAAGATGGTGACTCTCTCTCAGATCCTTCAGGCCCTCCAGCTTCAGGACTGGTTGGTATCTCTAGACCTCCAGGACGCTTATTTCCATGTGCCGATCCATCCCAGGCACAGGAGATACCTGAGGTTCGCAATTGGCAGCTCTCATTATCAATTTCGAGTTCTGCCATTTGGGCTAACCTCCGCCCCGAGGGTCTTTACCAAGCTAATGTCGGTTGTGGCTGCAAGTCTAAGGAGGGAAGGGATTCATGTCTACCCTTACCTAGACGATTGGTTGATCAGAGCTGTATCTTCGGAACAGGCTCAGAGACAACTAGATTATGTTTGCCACTTCCTTCACAAGCTGGGCTTCTCCCTCAATTTAAAGAAGTCACAGATGATACCATCACAGAGACTCCAATTCATTGGAGCAGTCCTGGACACTTCCCTGGGAAAAGCCTTGCCACCAGAGGTGAGGGCTCGAGATATTCTGCAGATGGTCATCAGATTTCAGAATGCCCAATATCTCCCAGCCTACGACTTTCTGAGGTTGCTAGGCCTCATGGCATCCTGCATATTCCTCGTGCCGGAGGCTCGCCTGAGAATGAGATCCCTCCAGTGGGCACTGAGAACTCAGTGGTCACAGTTCTCAGGAAGGATGACAGATCTCCTTCGGATCCCGGTCAAAGTAGCCCGAGACCTTCAGTGGTGGGCCTGTCGGGAGAACACCCTGAAAGGAGAAATGTTTTGGCAACCATGGCCGGAGATAACAGTAGTCACGGATGCCTCACTCACGGGGTGGGGAGCTCACGCCAACGACTTGACCATCAGCGGTCGTTGGTCTCCATCGGAGTCCAGACTACATATCAACCTGTTGGAGCTGAGAGCCATCAGACTAGCGCTGAAGGCTTTTCTGCCGTCTGTACGGGGAAGAAACGTCCTAATAATGACGGACAATACAGTGGCCATGCACTACCTCAACAAAAGAGGAGGCGTAGGCTCACTACCACTGTGCAGAGAGGCGATGCAGCTCTGGTTTTGGGCAATTCAGGAAGGAATCTCTCTATCGGCAATTCACCTAGCCGGAGAGAAGAACTTGACAGCGGACGCTCTGAGCAGGCAGAGCACAGTCTCTCACGAGTGGGAGATAGCTCAGGAAGTCCTTCAAGAGATCTTCGCCCTTTGGGGAACCCCTCAAGTGGATCTGTTCGCCACCAGTATCAACAGGAAGTGCGACAGATTTTGCTCAAGGGAATTTCCCCCGAGAGGAGCTCTAGGAGATGCGTTCGTAGTGGACTGGGAGTTCCCACTTCTGTACGCGTTCCCTCCGGTCCCTGTCATTCCTCAAATGATCAGGAGGTTGAGAAGGTTTCGGAAGACCATGATCCTAATTGCCCCGGATTGGGCCAGGAGAACGTGGTACCCGGACCTTCTAGACATGTCCATCTGCCCTCCAATTCGACTGCCATACAGAGAGGATCTTCTCTCGCAGAAGGAAGGTCAGGTTCTCCATCCAGCCATCAAGACCCTCAACCTTCACGCTTGGTGTCTGAAAGGTTGAGGTACAAGGATTGGGACCTTCCGGATGATGTTATGGAGGTGTTGCTTTCGGCCAGAAGGCCGGCAACTAAAACTCTATACCGCTGCCGTTGGAACAAATTTTGCAGCTGGTGCAGAGAAAAGAATATTGAACCCTTTTCTTGTGGTACACCTATGGTGTTGTCATTCTTACTTTACCTGGCTAATTCAGGCCTACAGGTTGGCACAATTAAGGGCTATCTCGCAGCGCTATCAATCTTTAAGCGCACTGCAGAGGAGCCTTCATACTTCAAAATTCCATTGGTAATACAATACCTAAAAGGATTAACTAATGTTTATCCCCCGAAACCTTTTCAAGTTCCCTTATGGGATTTAAACCTAATTTTAAACTTCCTAAAGGGTGCCCCTTTTGAACCACTACACTCTTGTTCATTGAAGCTTCTCACCCTCAAAACTGTTTTGCTAATAGCATTGACATCTGCTAGAAGGGTTAGCGAGTTGCAAGCCTTATCGTGTAAACCTCCACATACAATCTTTTACAAGGACAAAGTTGTTCTTCAGGTGAAGCCTAACTTCCTCCCGAAGGTAGTCTCGGAGTTTCACATCACTCAGAAGATTATATTACCTTCTTTCTACCCTCCTCCTCATCCGGGGAAGGAGGAAGAGAGACTGCACAGGCTGGACCCTAAGCGAGCCTTGAGCTTCTATATCAGCAGATTGGCTAAGATCAGACAAGCAGACCAACTCTTTGTAGGTTATGCAGGACATAAGTTGGGCCTTCCAATAACAAAACAAACCATCTCCAGATGGATTATTTTAGCCATTCTGGAGTGCTACAAATTGGCAGGAAAGGAGCCTCCTCAAAATCTAAGGGCTCATTCTACCAGGGGTATCGCAACATCCTCAGCCCTTCAAAGAGGGGTGCCAATTCGAGATATATGTGCGGCTGCCACATGGTCGTCCGCACATACATTTACCAAATTCTATAGCCTGGATTCCTCCTCTAGTCAAGAAACTAGATTCGGCAAGGCTGTGTTACACTCTGTCCATTCTGGAAGGGTAACATAACTTTTATTACTCCCGCCTCCAGTCACAATACCACTGCTATGGGAGTCTATCTAAGATAAGGAATACGTCGGAGGACACAATCCCTTCGAAGAACTAGTTACTCTTACCTTGTAACGTTCTTTCGATGGGATGTTCCTCCGACGTATTCCTTATCGACCCTCCCATCCATCCCCGCAGTATGACTTCCTGTGGGTTTGCAGCCTATGCTCCTTCAAGGTGATTAGTCTAATCCAAAAACATTACTGGGGACTACAAAACGGAACTGAGCAACGGACGCTGCGCGCGGCCTTTATAGGCAGGATGACGTCGACGTCGGCACGGAGGCCGTCGAGGGTCATCGACTCGGCGATCATCGACGCGCAGCGCCCTCTGGCGAAAAAAAAATTTTCCGAGGCCAGCAAAGCTGAAGGATTTCTATCTAAGATAAGGAATACGTCGGAGGAACATCCCATCGAAAGAACGTTACAAGGTAAGAGTAACTAGTTCTTCTATGCAATATGTTTTTTTTCTTTTAACTAAACTACAGGGTTTTTTTTCTTTTTGTTCTCATAAGTTGTATGTGATCAACCAGAGGCTGGCTCACGTTTATGTTCTCCTCCACCTTCAAGGCCTGTGATGGCCCTGATTGCAACTGTAATGGACATGTATGGGAATTGTGACTTTAAGATCACTTTGCTGAAAGAACAGGCATGGGCTTATCTGTTTCCACTGTGGTTTAAATCTAAGGAGTGTATTTCTTTCTACATTTTTAAGTATGGCTCTGATTGATGGTTTACAACCACACCTCCTCCTCCAAGACGGCAAAGGAAAGGTCTTGAAGGTGAAGCTTCATCTTTTAGGAGAAATTACTGGCTACATATAGTTCTGGAAGCAATGGCTTTTAAACGCACCCAATGCATTTTACATTAAATTTTATAAGGCACCTGGGCCTTATATCCAGGTGTAATGTACTTTATTAATCTCTGTTGCAAAATGCATGAATATCACTTCTGGATTGTCCATATGGATAGGCAGCTATATGAGAAAACCATGTTAACTCAACATCTAGTGGGTGCTTCTCTTAGCATGCTGTAATTTGGATGAGGGAAATACAAAATAGAAGTTATTTTATTTCTTGTAAATGCAAGAAGCTTGATTTCAATTACAATGTGGGGTTCACTGTTACGCTCACCTGGCTCCCACAGAGGTGTCGATCTGAACTGGACAGATGCGGTCTCCACCAATGTGACGCGTAGGGCCGAGCTGACGGACTGGACTGGCCCACCTAGCTTAGTTTGCTTGGCCCGTAGGAATATTCTTCTGCAAATGGAGAAAGGGAATTAACCACCCGTGGAGTTGAGCGTAAATTCCCCCCACCCCCGCTGTTCTCCCCACAGATCACCTTTGATGTCCCCTCTTATAGTCTCATCTGATGGTTTTCAAAAGATGAGCGCTCCATCCTGCATTGAGTGCAGTGGCGCGTTGATAACCAGTTGCTTCACTGGCTCGAAGCAATTGTTGAGTTCCAGAACAATATTGACTCCGAAAAGTATGTAGTTAAGAGTTCACATGTCTGACTTTCACTCTTGTCCGATTCCTTGCAGTTCGCAGCTTGACCCCAGCGAAGAGTTCCTCGTGGTAGCTGACGAAGTTCAGGTAAGGATTTGGCTTATCCTACACAGTTCAATAAAATAAGGCCAGAATGTAACCTGTTGCTTGCTCCCTTATTCAGGTGTGGAGAGAAAATATGAAGTTCGGGGAATAATACCTCCGGCAGTAAAATTAGGTAAGTCTATTGTGGTGAGAAGAGTTACCCTTGTTTGTCCCTTTTGTCTCACCTTGTTGTCCCTTTGTTCCCCTTAGGGGCCGGGGTACGGCGAGGATGCAATGGAGACTGCGCCGACCCGTGAAGAGGAATAGTACCCCCGGCGGTAATCGGGTAAGTCTATGGGGGTAGTTACTATTGCCTCTGCTTATTCCCTTGGCTCACCTTTGCTGTTCTTGTGTTCCCTTTAGGTGCCAGAGTGCGGCGGGAACGTGCAGAAGGATGCAGTGGATCGTGAGGATGCTGCAAAGGCTGCAGAGTTCCGCGCGGCGTTGCAGCAGGCGAGGCGGTGCGCGTAAAATGCTTCTTTCTTCCAGCTCGAAGGCGCAGTGGATCCGGAATTCGGCTAAGGATCAAAGGTTTTGCTCTTATTCTAATCTCTTGTTCTTCTGTTCCTCCCTTTTTTTAGGAGCTGCAGACTCGAGGCGGGCGTGGCAGAAGACTGGATGCAGGATTGCAGACAGTGAGCATTACGCTGCTGGATGCAGAATAACGCGAAGCGTGTGCTGCTCTTCGGGCGTGGTTTAAATAGCCTCCAAAGTAGTCCCAGATAAGTATTCCTCCCCAGCCCCACCCGAGTAAAAAATAGTCCCTAGATAAAATAGTCCCTTCCAAGCCTCCTTTGGCTTGGAGCTCTGCAGCATGGTCTGCATCAGGTAAACTTGCAGCATGGTCTGCATCAGGTAAGTTCTACTCTGAGCCTGGCGCCTATGGCGCCAGGACTGACTCCATATGAGCCTGGCGCCATAGGCGCCAGGACCGCATCCAAACAGCCTCTAGCAGGGGTTTTTGGGCTTGCTCAAAATAACTTGATGCCTGCTTCTGGGGTTGCTGGACCCGGTCTGGTTCCCCGGGGGTAGGCATGACAATCAGTCTCATGTTGCGTAAAGATATTGTACACGCTGCTGTCTGTCTCTAAAAGTGCAGCTCCCCATGGATTTAGTAAAACAGCATTGTCAGCCACATGTCTGTCTCTTTCCTTGCTGAAATGCATTGCACATATCTACACACTTTTGTAAGCCTGTTTTTGTTTCAATAGGTCTCATATTTGACATCACCATTTCTGTGCTGGCTTTATACTTCAATGGGATTTTACAAATCACTCTGGCCTCCTTTTATTTCTGGCAGTCAGGGGCTATATTTCACCCCACACATCGGCCAAAAATGTTGCCGGGTTGACAGTCCTGCATCTCACTATTTTCAGGCCTAAATTGGCTAGTATCACCTCATATCCTGATGCTCTATGTTGTCAGAGTGCTCTTTGGCTACTGCAGTATTGCAAAGAGGGCGTGCTCCACGAAGAGTGGTGGTGCACCCCACCGCCAAGGCTGCTGATTTCTCCACTGCAAATGCGGCAGCTGCCAAAACTTGTACGCACGGGTAGTGGCCTCTCATAACTGTGTCCAGTTGCCCATTGTAGTAGGCTATTGGCTTATGGCCCATGCTTGTCTTTTGTGCCAGTACTGCCTTCATCACTACACCATCTGTATGAGAAAATGGGAAGAATTCCTTTTTGTAGTCTGGGGATCCCTAGCACTGGTGCTGTGCTTATTGCTTCCTTCGGTTTCTCAAAGGCCTCAGTCATCTCTGTGGTTCATGTCTGTGTCTTTGTTCCCTTCTGTGCTTCCTTCAGTGCACCTAACATTGGTTATGTGCTGTAATGGAAAACCCTTGCTCTGCAGTATTTCATAAGCCTAAGAACAGTGACGTTTCCCTCACCGTCGTGAGCTTGGGTGTCTTGCGTACTGTCTCTGCTCTCTTTGTGGTGATCTGTCAGCCATTTTGTGATATTGTCTGTCCAATGTACAGCACCTCCTTCTGACAGCACTGTAGTGTGGCCTTGTCCACCTTGTATCCCTTGTCAGCTAGCACAGTCAGCATGTGTACCGAGTCTTCCCTACACTGATCTTCTGTCGTGCTGCAGATCAAAATGTCATCTACATTTTGCAAAACTGTGTTCGCCATCTGTATGTTACTTGAGTCCGTCTGTAACGCTCTGTTAAAGATAGATGGTGACCCGCATTACCCCTGTGGCAATATAGAGTATGTTTCCACTTCTGTTTTCTACACATAAAGCTGGTCAAGTCTTGAGTCTAGGTGTAATGGCACTGAGATGAATGCATTCTTCAAATCAATGACAGTTAAGCAGGCAGCTTCCGCCGGAATGCTGCGCAAAATTGTCGCTGGATTTGCAACTAAAGGGTACTCTGCTTCTACAATGTGGTTAAGAGGCCTTAAATCCGGTATGAAATGACATGACCCTCCCGTGGCCTCGCGCACTGGGTACGCTGCAATGTTACATGGGGATTCTTATGGTACAAGAATGCCTCTCAATCAGGGCTGTTATTGTCTCATAAATATCATCTGCTTCTTTTATTAGGGGTTATTGTTTAACTCTTGGTGAAATTGCTCCTGTCTTCAGCTTTTTTACACCCCCTACCACCCCCCCACCCTATGCTCTTTATGCAACCTGCGTCAAAGGGACTTGTAGTCCATAAGCTGCTGGGTACCTTAGCCATGCCCTCCTCCCAGAATGCTGGTTGCACCTCCAGTGCCATTTGCTGTGGCACTTCTCTAATGGATTTGTAACCAGTAGGTCACACCTTTCGAACACCATCTCTATTTCTAACCTTTCTTCCCAGAAAAGCTCTTCATCTGTCACTTTTATTAACCTGCACCCCTCTGCTACTGCGATCAGTGCTCTCCATGCTCGTCCTGTGCCATCCATCCTGCGTACTGAAATCCAGTCCTCTTGCCACCACTGCCTCCATTTCTATGGCACTATTTTTCCTTCTGGCTCGTCCAGTGGTAACTCAGGCCTGAATCAGTACTTGTTGGGTACTCGCCACATCTTACCTGCAATCCCTGGGAGCCATTGAATTGCAAAGTCCTTTCCATACTGTAACATTTCTGGATCCACTGGCACCCCCCCCCTCTGTACTGTGTCCACAATATGCTTGTACAATCTTGTCTTATGTATGTGTATTCCTGATGTGGAGCACACTATTCCCTTGTCTGTGAATGAGATGGTCATGCTCAGTCTGTTCGTAATGTCTCGTCCAGAATGTTTACAGGTGAGTAAAGCAAGGGTAGTGATAGATTGTGATCTGCTATAACAAGTGAGATATTGTCTGTGAAAAGAACCACTTCCCGAGCCCCATAGAAGAGTTTTCATGGCATCGCCTGGCAATGTAAATGCTCCTTCACTAATGTAGGACCTAGTTGCCCCTGTGTCATCAAGAAAGAAAAAGGTTTTGTCATCTTGGGAGTGATCCACAGGACGGGACACATCAAGTTTGTCTGTGGGCTGTCCTATTTAGGGTACAGGGACATCCCATTCCCATTTAAAGGGGTTGTTCCCTGCCATGATCACTGCCCCCCCCTCACACTCCCCCCAGTTGCCTGATGGGTTCTTTTACCACCGTGTCCATGTGTGCTGGTGCGTCAACGTTCTGTATTTGTGATAATTGTTGTGGGTTCCCTCGAACCTGTGGTACTTGTAAATACTGCAGTGCTTGTGTTTTGTGGTGTCTGTTGATGTGTGCCTTGCATCTGTCTTTGCGGTTGTTGATCCTGTACATAATCGTCCTGATCTCATTGATGGGGCTGTTGGCCCTTGCCTCCCCAATCCTGCTGCATTCCCCTATATCTGCACACTCTTGAAATGTATCCCGTCTGCTCACAGGTCAGCACTGTGTGGTTCCCTCCCTTGCCCCTGGAGCCCCCCTCAGAAAAATCCTCTGGCTTCTGCTGCTGCATCTGCTGCCCTTACCCTTGAACCCCCCACCCCCCCTGTGAAACTTCCTTGGTTGTGGTGCATCTATGCTCTGAATCTACCCCCTCTCTGTTGGCCTCCCCTTTCTCGGAATCCTTGCTGTGGGCCGCCCGCCCCATGTACCTTCCTCCCAGGGGCAGTGAAAACTGCTGTGGTTGTGGCTATGGCTCCTGTAGGGAGGGGCAGGTTATTACTGCACTATCAATTGCATACTTGGATCGTTTTTTCTGCACTAGTTTCGCTTCATCTGCCTTCCTGTCCTCTGCCTTTTTCTTAACCTACTTGTGCCACAGCCTGCAGTGATTAAATATTGTGAGCTGTATTTCTGGCCATCCTTTCGCCTCCATCCCTACTGGCTCTGGTAATCCCTGCACTAGCATGTGGTTGAATATTGCTACTGTTTTGTCCCAAGACTCTCGAGTTTCAAGGCGACAAAGCTCTTGAATCTCTTGAATGTACTGCACAAGGTCTTCGTCTTCATTCCTTTTCGGTGACATAATGGCCCCAATGTCTGTCTGGGTACTGCGTAATTGGTGCTTGCCATACTACTGCCCCGCAGTTTGCAAATGGTGATCCGTCATGTGCTGTCTTGTCGCCCCTGGGAGCCCACCCTTTTCCATACGTCATCTGCTGCATCTTCTAAGATCGATACTTGTAGTCCCTTTACGTCTCCCACTGCTAGCCTATGGCCAGCTTTCATTTTCTCCATTTCCCAGCCCCTGAAATCAACAATGGTAACCTATACTTAACATTCTCCTTGTCTGTGTGCTTCCATGGTACATACTGAGATCGCACCCCTCCTCTCTCTAGTAAGGACAGCTGTCTGAATGCTGACTCCTCCTTGTGAGTTCTTCTAGTCAATCTGACATGTGGGTCCCCCCTTGCTCTCGATGCCTGCGCATACATCTATTGGTTCCAATATGGGTACTCTCCTGTTGTCATATCTTCTCGTTAGTCATCTCATTTAACCAGCCACTGCTGTCTCACACTTCCTTCATCCTGAGAGATCTCTGAGCCTATCGATATATGTAGTTGTGTCCTTTTGGGTGTTGATGTCGGTTGTCAGTCGTGTGTGCTCGTTCGAGCTGGCCCTCCTCCTCCTGTATGTGTGTCCTAAACTCCCATGACACCCGTTTGCCTAACCATGACCCCATTGATTGTGATTGGGACTGCTCCCCCCTCTTGTCTTTGCTGTATCTGTCCTTCTTGTCTGATCCGGTGTCCATTTAACTACAAAAATTGTCTGCAAAACTCTGCCTCCTCAATGTCGAGTTGGTGTTAGATATTGTGCTTAGGTCGATGTCCCTCAAATTGTACCTGCTTCCTCCTTCCCAAGGCCTGCTCCGTCCCCGTCCCCTGTGCTCCTGCCTCATGAGCTAGTGTTGTCTGGTTCTGATCGTCTGACCTCCTCGGGTCTGTTGCCTCCCCTGCCTGGTGCTACTTGTGTCTTTACCGCCCTTAATGCTCGCTCGTCCTCTTCACTGAGCAATCTTTCTATTGCTAATCTATCCAGCTGCAACTTCTCGTCTCCCACTCTCCTAAGTTGCGTTTTTCCTGCTCTGCTGCCTCTCTTCGTCTTTTGATCTTTTCCAGCTCACTTTCCCCTTTCTCCCTCGCAATGCTCTTCCCTTCCTTAAGATCTCGCTCCTTTCTTCCCTGTCCCTCCATGTGCTCCTTCTCCTCCTTCGTTCCCTATCCTCCCTTGCAACTTCAGGAGTACATGTCCTTCTAGCCACTCGTTCGTGGATATGCCCTCGAACCGCTCCTTCACACCCTGCTGCGCCTCACTGCTCGCCTCTGGATCAGTAGCTGGCTGCCCTGCGCCTTTCGACTTTACCTCTTTTGTATATGGTGGCCTATATGTCGGATTTGAGTACCCATCTGCTGCCCTTAACTCTCGCATCGGAGACATCCCCTGCTCATTGTCTGTGTCATGGAATGCTACGCTTGGGGGAACACTAGGGGATGCGGAGGAATGAGTACCTGGGTCCTTCACCTCCTTTTGGGTCAGCATCCACGGACTCCTCGCAGCATCCCTCTCGCCCTCCTGAAACATGCACCACAACTCGAATATGGCCATGTTTTAGTTCATTTCTTCCCCTCATAAGAAACCTGGATGTGTCGGTTGTGATTGCTGCACGTCTTTGAAGAAACTTCCACAAGGTGGCCATGGTTTAGCCAACGTGCCCTCAATACTTTTGGACCATTCTGTGTTATACTTGCAAATTGTTTCTCATTAAGGTGGTAATGTCTTACACAAGTGCATTTTCCCTGATACATTATTCAGTACCACATTATTCAGTACCTTTACCTGACCTCGAGTTGAGGGTTTAAATGGTCTGCTGTTAAGGGAGAAAGGCACAATATAGTGACAATACTTTTCAGTTTCTATGAGCTTCTCCTGCTACACAACTTATCAGGCCTGCTACATGCCCTTCCTTCACTTGTTGCTTCCTCAGGCACACCCACAAACATGGCATGCGCATTCCGCGCATCGCTGCTTGTTTACCTCGTCTGCCAATCCCAAGTTTCCAATACTAGCTCCTCACTGTCTCAAGCTCAGTGTCCTATGTACAAACCGAAGTGTGACGTCACCAGTTCTAGACAAGGTGTTATACAAACAGATACTGCGTGCACACCATAGTAGCCCATTTCTTCCCATATCATACAAAAAACCCACAGCTGTCTTCCTGCACTCCAGATCAGAGTATACCAATATTCTCTTGTGATCGAACGGCACCCGCTGTGTTGCCTAGCGACCGAAGGGTCTCACTCAAGAAGACTTAACCAGTCGACACCTTCTGCAATCTAGGCCAGCTCCCTTGCTAACCCTTACACGGATACCGTCTATGACCCGAGCTAAAACGCCCAACCCACAGGAATACCTTTTTATTTACAGATCGTCCGTCATCCAAGCCCTCTAGTCAATAGTGTAGGTTATTCACCAGAACCTTTTACCTCCAAGACCGAATGTGTGACTTCTACCTCCGCTCCTATCCCTACTCCTTAACATTACTCGGCACTACTAAACATTACTTCACAATACTTAATACCCTCCCACATCCACATTTGCCATTAGACTGAGTCAATACTTGTACGCTGTGGTCTGGTCTGCTGGTGCTGCTCGGCTGCCGACTTCTCAAGGCGCTTGCCTCCCCGTCCTGATATGCCTGGACAACTCGCTGACTTCGGGCAGGATGATTTCCAAGGGGCTCCTGGCGGCCTTTACACAGGCACACGTTTTCCCGTCTTCTCGAAATATGTGAGGGTTCTGCAGTCTCCCTGGTTTGGTGGTGAAGGAGACGACCTAGTGCCGCGCTCACCCTGTGAACCATCAACTCTGCGAACAACTTGTTGGGGACAGACCCCCCCCAGGTATGCCAGAGGGACACTGGAAGTCTGCGGACTTGGAGTCTAACTCTCCTTCCCAGGATACACGATGGATTCGGTCACCAGCAAGTTCAAACTGTTTATTACACGCAAAACGATTGGAACAGAGAAAATCCATGCATATCTCGCTCTTCCTCGGCTCGCAGGCCGGTTTTACACCCTGTTTACGCCAGAGTGACTTCACAATCTGGGCCTTTCTCCAGAAAACCTATCGGACCACACGATTGGGTAGCGAGTATTTTACCACCCATAGTAGACTATATAGATGTTATTCTACTGGCTCTCGCATGTCAGATGGCTGGCCTGGTCCATCCCCAAGTCAAGTCATATGGAGTAGTGCTCTCCGGGCAGCCCAAACACATCTCGGAGGCCAGAAAACTAGCCCACTGGCTCCCAATAAAGGAAGGGATCGTCTTCAAAGCTCTTACACTGACCCACAAGTGCATCCACCTCACTGCTCCTGCCTACCTCTCACAAAGGATCACCCCGTCTCCTCTACAAGGCCAACCAGATCACTATATATCAACATGCTCTCTGTGCCACTAGTAAAAGGAGCCAGAGCAGGCGGATCCAGCTTCCCATATCTCGCACCCACTCACTGGAATGCCCTACCTCCCACAATCTGAGGTGAGGCCTCTATCCTCTTCCGCAAAGCTATGAAAACCATCCTCTTCACATAAGGTCCTTCCTATCAGCATGAATACTTAACATATGACACACTGCAGAAGCTGTAATGTAATGACCAAGTGCAACATCTGGAACAGTTATGTTTTGGCGTATTCACAATGTGTCAACAACTGCGACCATGCCTGTACCTTTGTAACTAAGCTCTTGCGAGCAACAGCGCCTCAATGCCCCTGGGCTGTTTGCGCGCTATATAAATATAAATGAATAAATACTGTCTAACAATGTTGCAGTGTAGTAGAGTTACCATGGGTTCTTCCCTGTTGGTACCCACCCCTGAGCGCTTTGAGATACTTGCCTTGTGTATAGGCGCTTTATAAATAAACATTACGATTACCCCTATGGTACTAAACTGTGATTGGGTAGAGCTGACGTCCCCAGGCCTGGGACCCGCAAGAGTTCTCGGCTCTGTGTACCTCTTCAAGGTAACAAGAATGACTGTCTGCATTTTAGCTTGTGTACATCACCTTAGCTCTCCTCGGCGCAACACTTGTAACATATTGTTGCAGCCTTGTTGCTGCCTGTATCTAGCAGCCTGGGACCAGTGCTCCTTTCCCCACTGCTGTCCATTGTCTGCTTCGGCTGCGTCACATGTTCAGAGACCACAGATTTGAGCTGTGAACCTCTGAATTGAGGATTTATTTGTATTTTCTGCAGCTGGTCTTGTCATCTGTGGATTGGAATGTCATCCGTATCCCTTGGCCTTAGCAGCGGGACCTGTCTCACACATCTTGCTCTCTGTTCTGCCTAAATTTCAGCTTGTCTCTTGCTGAGGGGCCTGTGGCCTGTTGTACTTTTCCTAAACCTTATAATGCGGTTTCTACAGTGTCCATACTACACTTCATGTCCATAGGTTAGTCACACTTGGTTCTGTTGGGTTCCATATGGTTAATTGCATGTAAGCATCTGCAAGCTGTTCTCGGGAGCTCTCGTCTCTTGTGGTTTCTGAGTTGCTTCATTTGGGTAATGGAAAAATTAATAAAAACAATGACAGCATGTATGTTATGTGTATCTGTCCACTAACAACTGTACACTAGTTTAATTCATGGATTTGAGTACGTGTTTGTGTCTCGAAGTGCCGATGGCACGTGTGCTTCATGTCTAACGCTGCTATGTCGCGGTGCCTCTAACGACGTCAGCAACATGGCTTCTTGGTGCTTAGTCAAGTCTGTCAATGGAGGTGTCTTTGATCATGAACTGAGGCTCTTCATCCACGCTGGGGTAAATCCATACCGCTCCTGGTTTCTAGGGTTGGTTGAGGGGATATGGTTGGTTGAGGGGGTATCTCTCGACATACTTGTCAATCATGGGACCATTGGAAATCTGTCTGAAATAGAATGGGTAATTGCGCCGTTTCCTGACCTCCTTCTGCGTTGTGAATTTCATAGGAGGGCGAGCGGGTGGTAGGCTTCCCCATCGCTCTGCAGTGCATTAACCTTTTTTATATGCAAGTTTTTGTCCTCGGCTAAGATTGCTGTTAATTTATTTTATTAAGCATTTCACTTATTTTCTCCTTTGTTTTGCAAAATCCGTTCCTCCATGTGAAGGTGATAATTGGTCACGTCTGATCAGTGTACCCTAACGTGTGCCTTTGTGCTATTTTACTTATTTTTTAAGTATTACTGTTCATTAATTTATCTTTACATGGATGTTTACCTTTTTGATATCTGAAATATTTTAAGGACACTTGTGTCCCATTAAATGTCAATTTCATATTTACTACTATGTCCGTCCCCTTTCCGCCATACTTATGGGACATCTCTCCGTCCTGTGGCACGGGACGGGAGCACTTTGTAAAAAGCATACAATTTTTTTCTTTTCGAAAATGTGTCCTTCCTCTTTCTTGCGCGGGGCCCGGCACGCGGCCGTAACCCCGCCCACCTTGGCTCTGCATCGCCCATCTGTCCTTTTCTCCACTCGTTCGGGGACACCTCGGCTCGGGGCCTTATGCTGGGGTTTGATACCTCACGGCAGGCGTGGCTGCATGCCACTAAATTCTCAAAAGAAGTGCAGGACAAGGTGTTGGACCTTCCGTTCGATGGTAAGGAGCTCTTTCATTCTACAACAGCTGTAGTGCTCACCAAGACGAAGGATAGCACTCAGCCAGCTAAGTCCTTGTTGGTCCTTGTTAAGACCCCTTTCAAAACACAGAGACCGCTGTCCCAAAGCTGACCCTTCTCTGGCTTTAGGGGCTTCCTCGACCGGAAGTCTCCCGAGTGGATACCCCTTTGGGGAATAACCGCTGTAGGCAACAACGGACTCTGTTTTTCTTCTGCTCCTCAGCCTCCTCCTCGGGTTCAGGTGGCAACACCACCAAAAAACCTGCTAAATGAGGGTTCTCCACACTCCACGAGAGCCCGGTGGGAGGACGCATTGCGTTTCATTGGGAGGCGTGGCAGACCATCACCGAAGACAGTATCCCTCCAGAAGGGGGCTGGGAGCCTCCTCTCTGGGGGATGCTCTAGAGATTCCATGGCACAACATGAGAGCTTACGCCTTCCCGCCTCTGCCTCTAGTCCATCGAGCTATTTGGAAGCTGAAGAACTCTGTGAACTGTTCCCTTCTACTCATAGCCCCGTGGTGGCCGGCCAGGTTTTGGTTCTCAACTTCAACACCTGTCGGTGTATCCGCCTATCAGGTTACCAGTGACCCCCGATCTTCTTCATCAGGGGGGACAGCAGATGTGGCACCCCTCCCCACAATCGCTCAGCTTGGCGGCATGGTGCCTGAGGTCAAGTCTTTAGAACATCTTATCTTGTCTGCGGATAACATGCATATTATCCAGGCAGCCAGGAAACCCTCAACTAGATCCCAATACAGAAGTAAATGGCTCAGGTTCTGTCATTGGTGTTTGGAAAAGCAGTTGGACCCAAAGGAGGCTACGATTGACACGGTGCTGTCCTTCGTATCCTTCCTAGCAGAGTCGGGTGTTCACGTTCTGCCATGCAGAACTTACCTTTCAGCGGTCTCCGCTTATCTTTCTACGGACCAATGTTCTTTCTCTGTGTAATCCAGTGGCAAAGAGGCATTTTGCAGGCTTGACACACCTCTACCCTCCAGTTCGTAGTCCGCACCCGCCGTCGGATCTAAATGTAGTCCTGACTGCCTTGTGCCATAAGCCTTTCGAACCCATGGCCACCGTGGACCTCAAGTACCTATCCTGAAAAATGTCCTTTTTGGTCGCCGTTACGCCAGCAAGGCGGGTGAGTGAGCTCCAGGCCTTGTCGGTGGAGCATCCCTTCTTGGTCTTTCACAAGGATAAGGTAGTCCTACGGACGCATCCTGCTTGCCTGCCGAAGGTGGTAACTGAATTCCATCTGAATCAGTCGATCTCCCTGCCGGTCTTTTTTCCGAACCCTACCTCAGAGGCAGAAAGGGTTCTGCATGGTCTCGATGTCAGAAGGGCTCTTAAGTTCTATCTGGATGGAACTTCCGAGCTTAGGTGTTCTTCTCAACTATTTGTGACCTTTGGTAACATCTGGGTAAGCAGGCTTCTAAGGCGACTATTTCTCGGTGGATCGCCGCCTGCATTACGGAGTCTTTCACCGTCCAAGGGCTGAAACCTCCTAAGGGTATTCATGCACACCTGGTGCGGGGCAAGGCAGCCGCGGTTGCTTTTCAGAAATATGTCCCCTGGGAGTCCATCGCTAGGGCAGCAACTTGGGCCTCCCCATCTGCTTTTTGTAAGCATTATTGTCTTGACATGAGCTCAAGAGCTGATGCTCAGTTTGGTCAGGCTGTGCTGAAGAACCTTTTTCAGTAAGGGGTATTTCCATCCACCCGTAGTTCCTGTAAGGAGTTCTTGGGAATCTCCCATAAGTGTGGAGGAAAGGTGACGGGACGTAGGAGTATAACCAGGTTACTCACCGTAGTGACCACCTAACTCCTAGTCCACAGTCCCCTATCCTCCATAGACCTGTCCGCCGTCCCCTCTAATAAGGTTCCTCTGTTATTGCGAATAAGTCTCTGACCTGGCGATTGAAAAGGACTGATGGGCGATGCACAGGGTGGAGCCAAGGTGGGCGAGGTTACGGCCACGTGCCAGGCCCCGCAACATTTTTTGGATGCTTTTTACAAAGTGCTCCGGTCCCTTTCCACAGGATGGAGAGATGTCCCATAAGTATGGGGGAAAGGGGACTATGGACTAGGAGTAAGGTGGTCACTACGGAGAGTAACCTGGTTAAATTCAACAATTGAACTGACCACTTTTTTGTTAGTTTTTTTTTTTTTTTTAAGAATGCAATACTCAGCAGAAAAATCACTCCTTATCAATCAATATAACTTTATTCTGCCATCAGGCCATTAAAGTACATCATAGCACAATTAACAAGGTCATATTGCACCACATCATGACTTAAATGAAAAAGGTAGGAGGGAAACGATGGAGAAAAACCAGCCCTGTTCAGAATTGCATCAGCTCATTAGGTCCAACAACATTGGTCCCTAGTTATCGTCCCAGGGGAATAAGGTTTGCACCAGTTAGAGGAGTGTTGGATGGGGGTAGATCCAAATCGGCCATCGGGACCTTGTTAGGGGTACCAACTGGTTGAAATCACACCCTTGGCCAGCTGACCATCAAAGCCACTCTCCAGTCCAAAAAAACAAAAAAAAACAATTTTAAGTGTGTCCTGGGTATTCATGCCCTTGTTTCGGACTCTGGAGAATCTCACCATAGATTCTCTTGAAACAAAACGCATATCTTCTCACGGTCCGCAACCAATGCAAGCGCTTGTTTAATAGGGCATCCCTTAGTTCCGACTTGCTCTCTGCCAATTTTGGTACCCCATGTAAATAAACTCTGGTGGATCCGGACCCACCCTTGTCATAGCGCCCAGACATGCTCCCCCTGTGACAAGGGCTGTATTCTCCAAGGTCGTTCGTGCTTGAACCTTGTACAGGACATGGGGCCTGATCCACAGCTGGGGAACACGTTTGCTTAAGATAAGACCCTCTACTGCACTCCTGGGGGCTTGATTCCAGATTTGTGAGGGGCATTAATGGGGTGTGGTGTCCTACTGTAAGAAGCAGCATGTTCTTCAGGTGTTACTGGTTTCGCACAATCCTGGACCAAGGGGCACTGGGGTTAAGTTACTAAGTCCCTTGTCCATATACAGGGTAATGGGAGACTCCCCCCTGCGCCTGTTCACCTTCCCTGCCCTGATTGCCTACCAGGAGCAGTTTCCTAATAGCTGTCAACTCAGTGAGCACCTGGTTACACTTACAACTCCTGGCCGAGCAGGCATCCTCAACTGGCAGGTTAATGTTCAAGTTAGAACCGTGATTGTCCACATGCACTGTGGGGTTTGGGAGCTCGAAGTGTTAAGTGAAGAAAGGAGCTATGCCCAGGGCTTGTAGAAGAGTTACTCGCTCCAGGCACTACTAGATGAACCCAAAGTGCCAGACGTCCTAAAAGCAGGCTTAGCAAGAGCACAGATCCCTATACCCGATAGGTCCGTGGGGGGGTTGGAGCTTGAGTACACATAGCGTGCTCATTGTGGATACCAATGGCAGGTATAGGTCAGAGGCCAGCCTGGAGTTCCCTAGAGTGGAACCAGGTAACGGCACAGCCAACAAGGGTTTCTAGGGGAAAATTCCCTATCCCTAGACCGTGGCATATTGAATCAAAGGCCGAGTGCAGGGTAGGCATAATGGGAAAGCTGAGGGAGTCAGGGGGTGGCAGGAACCGCTGACTAAAATATCAGTTTCTGTTCTGATGGTTCCTTTAACTTTGTCAACAATATCCATACTTGAGTGGGGGGGGGGAATGCAATTCCTTATAGTAATGAAGGCACTCCCATGGGTGATGAGGTCTTCCTGATTCTCATCTATATAACCCACTGTGGCAGCCATTCAGGGCTGTTGGTGCTCCTCTCGGGACATATTTGCCCCCCCAAGCCCCCAAAAATGACAGACTTCTTCAACCAGCAAGTCACCCTCTCTTACAGAGTCAATGGGTTTAGTTGCAAATTGCCCCAGTATATTGTAGAGACAATCACTCTGCAACATTCATTAGTGGGTCCAACGGTTCTGACGAATTGGTTTGCTACAGCTTTATCGCCCTTTTCCTGTTTAAGAGAGACACTACTGCTTTGAATTCTATTTACAGCATGTGAATATTTCATCAGACTACAAATGCTGTTTTACCAATAGACTGCTGAATTGAAGCAATGGACATGGTTGGTTTTTCCATTGTATTCCAAGAATTCCTACCCGATCAGCAACAAACTCTCATGAGCCAAGGAACCAAGAGTATCTGGTCAAACAGAGCAGGGAAACATCCCAGCGGGACCATAGAATTACAAGCAGGACCAGCCAAGAACGTCTCCCGAAGCTAGAAACGAGAAATAAATCATGGGGAACACCTATGGCCCACATAACACTTCAGCCCAAATATTGCAGTGACCTGCACCGATTGGACCCCTCTTCCCTACATGAACAATCTTTCAGGGATCCTGAAGGGTTGTCTGTGTTGCAGGTCTGGAGAGAACCAGCGAGGAAGCTCAAGGGCAGTCTATGGTTTTATCCCACGTCGGGAAGTCTGATCGAAATAGAATGGCTGCAACAGAGCACAGCAGAAGTATCAACAAGATGGATGAATACAGCCCACCTCAGCAGAAGAAAGCCGCACCAATCCTCGGTGGAACCGAACTGCAGAGGGACAAAAACCTGGAGTGCGGGAAACTCAAACGTGTGACTGGCAGAGTGGATTTGAGCCATAACCAGAAGTAGTGAATCTCGCATAGTGTCATCTCACAGTAGAGCTTCACGTTATAATTACACTAAGGATACAAGAAAAGGTTTAATTTATTTATAGCAGTGTCTTTGAAGATGGGGATCGGTTATAGTCCCTAGCAGTGACCCACTTTTTTTATCCTTTAGAGAAATGGTTGCAGATGGGCATGGCATCAATTTGAGTGGCAATGTGCTTCATATAATGCTTTCCACCATATGTCCGAATCCAGGGCACATGCGGGTGTTAGGATTTTGTGCAAAATGTGCTCCCTTTCTGATTTTTGTATCTTACAAGACTAGAATGTTGTAGAGACTCCATTTGCTCGCAAAGCAGGCATGGTGTCTGTTGTCAAACCATATTTCGAAGGGATTGTGTTCTCCGACGTATTCCTTATCTTTGATAATACGTTTCCAGCTTGCTGGCCTCGGAAATATTTTCTGTAGAGGGCGCTGCGCGTCGACGTCCGCGAGTCAATGTCCCTCAACGGCCGCCGTATCGGCGCCGACATCTCCATGCCCATAAATAGCCACGCGCTGCGTCCGTTGCTCAGTTCCGTTTTTCCGCGCTTCGTGGGGCCTCGGAACATCGTTGCTCAGTTCAGTCAGGATAACTCTATATCTACTCTTTCTCGATGGCCTCTTCATCGGAACCGACGAAGCCGCGATCCGGCTTCAAGAAATGTCGAGACTGCGGTAAAAAAAATTCAATAACGGATCCACACAGGATCTGCTTGTGGTGCTTGGGATCCGAGCACCATTGTTCGGAGTGTGAGGACTGCATGTCCATGAAAGCCTTGAAGCATTGAAGGAGCGCAAGGGGGAGCTCGAGAGAGGTAAGTCAAAAACCTCCTTGAAGGTTTCTTCGGCTGAGTCGAGGCATTCGTCTCCTCGCCGTCAAACATTCCCATTCTAGATCTCGTAGTAGCTCCCACCATTCGTCGAGATCAAGACACTCAAAAAAGAGATGTCGAAGATCCCCTTCCTCGTCGTCTTCTGTGTCCCCAGAAAGGGTCTCCTGTCCCACGAAACACAGCTCTCAAGCTGAGTGGGAGGAATTCAGAAAGAAAATGTTAAGCGTCTTCGAGAACGCGGCCTCGACCCCCTCGACGACAGCTGAGGGTGATACCCCGGGTGAAAAACCCAAAAAATCGAGCGCCACGGGCCATCGGGTAAGAAGGCACCATCTTCGCCGCCGTCGAGGATTCCTTCGCCGTCGAAGATTCCTTCGACGCATGGATCGGCGCCATCGACGCCGTTGTCGAAGGGTTCCTCGACGCATCGGTCGATCGACTCGACGCCATCGTCGACAACGACGTCGATCGACTCGACGCCATCGTCGACGTCGACAACGACTCCGATGAAAGAGAAGACCAATGCTACTCCACAGCCAACGGTGATTCCAAGGGCCTCCGGCACGACGCCGAGACCGTCGTCGATGTCCTCGAGTAGGATCCCGATCCTCTCGAGTTCTTCGAGACCCCTTCCAGTTTTTTCGACGCAATTCTCGGCGCCTTCGAAGCCTGTCACATCGGCGTCTACGACATCGACATTTTCTCGCCCAGTAATGACGAGTTTGGCTCCTTCTGCCTTAGAGATGAGTTTTACACCATTTCAGAGGTCAGAGTATCCTGGACTATCTTCAATTTATGAAGAGGGGGAAGACTCTGACCAGGAAACATTTGGGTTACAGAGGACCACACTGCCTATTTCAGACGATTTCATCTCTGAGGAAAGAAGGCTGAAGGACCTACAAGGGTCACTACATGAGGCAGGTGGGCTGGACACTTCCCCAGAAGTTGCATTTGTTAAGCCAGACCCAGGGGAACATGTCGAAACACCCTGTAGAACCCTTATGGCAAGAATTATTGAATTTATGGGTTGGTCTGCGCCTTCCCCTGTTTTTCAACAGGATGACCTAACAGACATATTAGATAAAGGTCCGCAGGAGGACCCTGTGGTCCCCTTCCATGCAGCCTTACAAAGAAAAATTACATCTAATTGGGAAACTCCTGAAGTTATCCCTGCGGTCAATAAAAGATTGTCAGCCAAGTATAGGGTAGCGGCTGCTGACCCTGAATACTTATCAAAACACCTGACTCCAGAGAGCATGGTGGTTCAAGCGGCAATTTCATCTAGGAGTAGGACCGCTTACCCTACTGTCCCACAGGATAGAGATGACAAGAGGTACGATTCTATGGCGAAGAAAGTCTTCTCTGCTTGTAGTATGGCGTTGAAGTCCATCAACGCCACCTGTACGCTCACCAGGTTCAGTCACACACTATGGGAGTGTGCTTCAACAGCGACTGACTGCATACCAGAAGGAGAGGAAAAGGAAGCCTTAACATTATTAAAGATGCCATGTGCGAATCACTTCAAACTGGCATCGATTCTGCTGACAGTATCAGCAGGGCCATGGCGGCAAGTACAACAATCCGCAGTCATGCATGGTTGTGAAAGTCTGGCTTTGCTCCAGATGTACAGGCCAGACTTTTGAATATGCCCTTTGACGGCTCTTCACTATTCGGAAAAAAGGCTGATGACAGTCTAGAAAAGTTACAGACTTCTAAAGCAGCAGCAAAATCTTTAGGAGCTGCTATCCGCCAAACTCCTTTTCGCCCCTCAGGAACCTCTGGGAGAGGAAAGTCCTTTCGCTATTCCGCATTCGGGAAAGGCAGAGGACAGCCGGCTCAAAGAGGCCAAAGGAGATCCACCCGAGGTGGACGGGTCAAAAGTACTAAGGCTGCCGCAGCAGCAGCAGGTGCCTCTTTACCCTCGGCATCTGCATCAGACGCCCCCAAACCACTCTGAGGCCTTTCCACACAATACACCTGTAGGGGGTAGGTTAACTCGCCATCTGACGGAATGGCAGGCTATAACGTCAGATGCTTGGCATTGGAGACAGTTGCCCAGGGTTACTGCCTACCCTTTCTACACATCCCTCAGTCATCCACCGGGGAACAGCTCTCTAAAAGTTCCAGATTCGCTCCTCTTGGAGGAAATTATAGACCTGCTAGAGAAAGGTGCCATAGAACCGGTACCTGTAGCGGACACGAACAAGGGCTGGTACTACCCCTACTTTCTCATACCAAAGGACAGAGGACTGAGACCCATCCTGGACTTACAAGAATTGAACAAGTTCCTCAGGAAGGACAAATTCAAGATGGTAACTCTCTCTCAGATCCTTCAGGCCCTCCAGCTCCAGGACTGGCTGGTATCTCTGGACCTGCAGGATGCTTATTTCCGTGTGCCAATCCATCTCAAACACAGGAAATACCTGAGGTTCGCAATTGGCGACTCTCATTATCAATTTCGAGTTCTGCCATTTGGGCTGACCTCCGCCCGAGGGTCTTCACCAAGCTGATGTCGGTAGTGGCGGCGAGTCTAAGGAGGGAAGGGATCCACGTCTACCCCTACCTGGACGATTGGCTGATCAGGGCTGTATCTTCGGAACAGGCCCAGGCCCAACTAGATTATGTCTGCCACTTCCTTCACAAACTGGGCTTCACCCTCAATTTAAAGAAGTCACAGATGATACCATCACAGAGACTCCAGTTCATTGGAGCGGTCCTGGACACTTCCCTGGGAAAAGCCTCGCCACCAGAGGTGAGGGCTCAAGATATTCTACAGATGGTCACCAAGTTTCAAAATGCCCAACGTCTCCCAGCCTTCGACTTTTTGAGGTTGCTAGGCCTCATGGCATCCTGCATCTTCCTTGTGCCAGAAGCTCGCCTGAGAATGAGATCTCTTCAGTGGGCACTGAGAAGTCAGTGGTCGCAATTCTCAGGGAGAATGACAGATCTCCTCTGGAATCCGGACAAGGTAGCCGCGACCTTCAATGGTGGGTCTATCCAGAGAACATCTTGAAAGAACTGTTTTGGCAACCATGGCCGGAGATAACAGTAGTCACAGACGCCTCGCTCATGGGGTGGGGAGCCCATGCCAATGACTTGACCATCAGCGGTCATTGGTCTCCATCGGAGTCCAGACTACACATCAACCTATTGGAGCTGAGAGCGATCAGACTAGCGCTGAAAGCTTTCCTGCCATCAGTACAGGGGAGAAATGTCCTGATAATGACAGACAACACGGTGGCCATGCACTACCTCAACAAAAGAGGAGGCGTAGGATCACTGCCACTGTGCAGAGAGGCGATGCAGCTCTGGTTTTGGGCAATCCAAGAAGGAATTTCTCTATCGGCAGTCTACCTAGCCGGAGAGAAGAACTTGACAGCGGACACTCTGAGCAGGCAGAGCACAGTCTCCCAGGAGTGGGAGCTAGCTCAGGAAGTCCTTCAAGAGATCTTCGCCCTTTGGGGAACCCCTCAGGTGGATCTGTTTGCCACAAGCACCAACAGGAAGTGCGATCTGTTCTGTTCAAGGGAATTTCCCCCGCGAGGAGCTCTAGGAGACGCGTTCGTAGTGGACTGGGAGTTTCCACTCCTTTACGCGTTCCCACCAGTCCCTGTTATTCCTCAAATGATCAGGAGGTTGAGAAGATTCTGGAAAACCATGATCCTAATTGCCCCGGATTGGGCCAGGAGAACGTGGTACCCGGAACTTCTAGATATGTCCATCTGCCCTCCAATCCGTCTTCCACTCAAAGAGAATCTTCTCTCGCAGAAGGGAGGTCAGGTTCTCCATCCAGACACCAGAACCCTCAACCTTCACGCTTCGCTTCTGAAAGGGTGAGGTACAAGGATTGGGATCTCCCTGATGACGTCATGGAGGTGTTGCTTTCGGCCAGAAGGCCAGCAACAAAGTCTTTATACCGCTGCCGTTGGAACAAATTTTGCAGCTTGTGTAGGGAAGAGAATATCGACCCTTTTTCATGTGGTACACCAACAGTGTTATCGTTTCTACTCTACTTGGCAAACTCAGGCCTTCAAGTTGGCACTGTAAAAGGCTATCTCGCAGCGCCTTTTCTTCAAGCGCACTGCGGAGGAACCATCGTATTTCAAATTTCCTCTAGTGGTACAATTTCTCAAGGGATTAACTAATGTTTATCCCCCAAAACCATTCCAGGTTCCCTTGTGGGACTTAAATTTAGTCTTAAACTTCCTAATGGGCACTCCATTCGAACCACTTCACTCTTGTTCGCTGAGATTTCTCACGCTTAAAACTGTCCTATTGGTAGCACTAACATCTGCTAGGAGGGTGAGCGAGCTACAAGCTCTCCTGTAAACCCCCACATACAGTTTTCCACAAGGACAAAGTTGTCCTACAGGTGAAGCCTAATTTCCTCCCTAAGGTGGTTTCTGAATTTCATATTACTCATAAAATTACCTTACCTTCGTTCTACCCTCCTCCCCATCCGGGGAAAGCGGAGGAAAGGCTACATAGGCTGGACCCAAGGCGAGCTCTCAGCTTTTATATCGGCAGAATGGCTAGGATAAGGCAAGCAGACCAACTGTTTGCAGGATACTCGGGTCACAAGTTGGGACTACCCATAACAAAACAAACCATCTCCAGGTGGATTATTTTGGCCATTCTGGAATGTTACAAACTGGCAGGGAAAGAGCCACCCCAAAAGCTCAGGGCTCATTCAACCAGGGGTATCGCAGCCTCTTCGGCTCTCCAAAGAGGGGTACCGGTCCGTGACATATGTGCAGCTGCCACATGGTCGTCCGCACATACATTCACAAAATTTTACAATCTGGATTCCTCCACTACTCAAGAGACCAGATTTGGCAAGGCCGTATTACATTCGGTCCATCCCTAAAGGGATACAACATTCTCACTCCCACCTCCAAATACATGCCACTGCTATGGGAGTCTATCAAAGATGAGGAATACGTCGGAGGACACAAACCCTTTGAAGAACAAGTTACTTCTTACCTTGTAACCTTCTTTCGACGGGATGTTCATCCGACGTATTCCTTATCGCCCCTCCCATCCATCCCCGCAGTGATACTTCCCTTGTGGTTGCAGCCTACGCTCCTTCAAGGTCAATAACCAATTCAGGCATGACTTTTCTTATGCTACAAAACGGAACTGAGCAACGGACGCAGCGCGTGGCTATTTATGGGCATGGTGACGTCGGCGCCGATACGTTGGCCGTCGAGGGACATCGACTCGGCGGACGTCGACGCGCAGCGCCCTCTACAGAAAAAATTTCCGAGGCCAGCAAGCTGGAAATGTATTATCAAAGATAAGGAATACGTCGGAGGAACATCCCATCGAAAGAACGTTACAAGGTAAGAAGTAACTTGTTCTTCAGTAGGTTTTTGCTTTGTTCTCAGAATATTAAATTTAAATCATAAGATTAGGTGTCTGTTTGGGCTTTGCACTTTAATATTTCGGTAGAAGGTTAGGATTGTTAGTCAAGGTGTTTGACAATGTATGAAATTTTGATGCTCCACGAGCGGCTTCATATTGCGACCAGTCTACTGACCTGAGCAGTCTTTTGATCCCCTCCGGATCATTCCGTAATGTGTTGGTACTTGCAACTAGTTGGTCCAAAATGTCTGTGCATTTCTTACTCCAGTGTTAGCGGACAAAAAGGTAATTTTTTTCATTTTCTGTTTTCAAAATCTCATTGTGGGGGGCAAACACAGAACTCGGTTGGTAGCGCTTTCCACAATATATGTACGTGTAAAGAGAGTAAGCCTAGTTCATGGCGCACAATTCCAATAGGTACAGTGTTCAGTAGTCTTAGGATTCTGCACCAGAATTTTTCATCTATTTTGGCCCATGTCCTCCATGGGATTCTCAATCCAGTATCTCCGGCATACGTTATTGACAGTGCCACCTTCAGGTTGTAAAAGTCTACAATTGGTTGGATTGAGCATTTTCCATACCTCTTTCAGTATTAGAGCTTGTGCTATTAGTTGATCCATTTTTAGATTTGGATGTTGAATCCACAGTTTGTCTCCCCAGTCATCACTGATTATGCTCCCCAAGTACTTTGTGCTTTTAGTTATTTGAAAGCGGTTGATTTTCAAGACACCATTTGAAAGTTTTTATTTTTGTCTTTTTGATTATTACAATTTCTGTTTTTGACGCATTTATTTTCTGTTTGTTCTCACTCTCAAAGTTTTGCAGTGCATCAAGTTTACGCTGTAAACCAACTGCAGTGGTGCCTAGGCGAATGAGGTCTTCTGCATATAGCAGATGTCCTATGTTTACTCCCAGGCGAGGAGAGCACAATCTCGGTGGCTCCATTCTGTCTCTGATTTCCAGAATTAAGAAGTTGTATAAGATTGATGCCAGTGGGCACCCTTGTTTTAGGCCTCTTGTGGTGCTGTAGGCCTTGGTTAGGGTTCCTTTCTGATCTAATCTCACTTGTAGAATCATATCTGTATGCAGTTCAATAATGGCTGCCAAGAGATCTTTTGGGCAGCCTCTATGTTCCAGTTTTTCCCATAGCATTTCATGATAGACTCTAGCATGTATTGGTATGGCCATGGACTTTGCTAAAGAGTCTCTTATTTTCGTTTTTAGCATATTGAGTATTAGTAGATTCAATCCGCAATCTACTTTTTCAACAAATCCTGATTGTCTAAAATCATAATTGCCACTTGCTGTTATCCATTACTTTAATCTCCAAGAGAATGCCTGCATACAGTTTGCCCAGGACATCTAGCAATGAGATAGGTCGATAATTTTCTGGTCGTGTTCGTCACCTTTTTTGAAAATTGTTATCGCCACTGCTTTCTTTCATGAGATTGGTGTTTGTTTATTCTTACTTATTCTAGTGAACAAGACATAGCACATCTCGGCCCATAATTCTGGTGTTTGTTTTAGTGTTTGATTCGTCAGGCCATCTGGTGCTGAGGCATGGGATGTGCGAAGGCCTTTGATTAGGATCAATATTTCGATTTTGTCAAAATCTATTGACCAAGGCATGTCATTTTGCTATTTCTTTGGAGGAGTTTTGATGATACTGCTCGAGTTAGATGTTTTCAAAATCCTTAACCTACTCAGATTCGTGGATTGGATTTGATAATGCAGAATTTTGGAGATTGTGTTCTTTGTTTAACAAAGATCAGAAGAAATTGGCATTCTTGTTTTCCATTGCCATTAACATATGTTCAGAGTCCCTTTGGTTTAATTTCTCTATTTGGGATTTGACCCATTGTTGGTATATTTTCTTCAGCTTTTTTTCTTGCGTCACTCGAGATGTTGTTGTTTCGCCTTTCTTTTTTAGAACGCTTATTTCGTTTGCCAGTTCTTTTTTTCGGTTTATGTAATTATGGATTGAATGGTGTAGCCTGTTGACTATAGGCTTCTGATTTTCAATCTTTGTTTCTCGTTATGACCTCCGACATACTTCATATTCAACATTGCCATTTTACTACTCTTCTTGCTATTTTTTAATTGCACTTGTCAATTGTGGTAGAGTTTTTGATGACAATTGTAAACGATTTAGTCCCTTATTTATATTCTCATTATGCAACCATTTTTCTTTTCCTTTTTGCTTGACTGTTGCCAAATATTTCTTCACGACAGGTTAGTATTAATATTTTATGGTCACTTTTTACAGTGTCCAGGATGCTTAAAGATATTATTTTTCTGTAGGTTATGGCATCTAGAAAGAAGTAATCTAAGGTTGCTTTGGCATTATACAAAGACCAAGTGATTGCTTTTTGTAAGTCACCTTCTACATTGCCATTTGCCATATGCAAGTCTTATGTGCATTTCATTTAGCCACTTCTTGTCTAAGACTTTTTGGCTATTTTGGTTCGATTGTCCTTTTGCACATGAGGTTTTATGGCAGTCTTTGTTGAGGTCACCACAAATAAAGGGGCTGGTATTCACAAATTCTGCTCTTATATCATCTATATGTTCAGTAACGGGAGTCAGAAAAGACGCTCCATCTTTTGCTTTACTATTCCAGTAAAGATTAAGTATGACTAGAGTGAGTTTTTCCTTTGTTTGTTGGTCATCCTGAAAAATTATTTGTATAAGTGAAGATGAGGTTATTGCTCTTACAAGTTTTCCATGGAGACTATTTTTGACAATGGTAAGTCCTGCCGATGGTCTCCCCATGTTGCCTTTGTGGGCTTAATTCAGATAGCACGTATAGCCATCTAAAATGGGGTTTTCTTGTAGCCAGCATTCTTGAATGCAGATAAGGTCTGCTGTTAGCAGTTCTTCATTAAGATTTTCAAACAAGTGTTTGTGTCCTCGAATTCCTTGAGGCTATGCGCAGGATCTTCGGTGCACTCTGACATTCAGTCTAATTATGATCTGAAGATGTCAGAGTAGCTTCAAGCCAATTCCAGGACTTCTGTTTCTCAGCCCTCGTTTCCAAGGGTGGTACATTTGATTCATCTTCAACTGTTTGGTCGTCTGTTTTACTTTTTATCCTTATGTGCAAAGCGTGCAGGCCCCGCAGGAAGGTTGGATAGAATATGATCAGTTTGTCTGCAGTTTCCTCTTCAGTTTCATCTTCCAAATTGTCTTGAAATTAGTCTCTTGTTTTGTTGTAGTTTTTTTTCCCACAGCAGTTTTTTTCTGGGAATCTTCAAGGCTGAGAATGGGTTTTAGGTCAAAACCCAGTGTTCGCGAGCCTCTGTCATTCCTACGCAGGCCTACTCCTCTTTCAAAAGCCTTGTCTGCAAGAGGGCGCTAGAGGGCCATCCAAGATGGCCGCTTAGGTCAGAGCTCCCTCGTAGCCCCGCATCAATCCTGTGGATCCTGGCGTTACTGACCCCCAGTCTGCCGGTACACGAACTGCTGATGTCCCCCGCTATGCCACCCCGAAGTTTCGTGTAAAATCGGAGCTCCCAGCCCGAGATTCGGCCCGAGAGGCCCGGCTGCCGTAACTCGTGGGGTCGGCCACTCGGCCCCGCGCATCAAGAGCTGAGCTCCTTCACTGCGGAGCCCGACGCGCCCCCCCCAGCCACCCACGAGACGGGGGGCCAGTATCCTGGCAAGGAGTCGGCAGTGGCCCGGGAAGGCCGGCGGGAGATCCTGACCAACCCCCTCCTCCCGCCCAGAGCCATCGCCAGAGCGGAAGAGTCGGCCGTAAGACGCCAGGGCCTCCCCCACGCCCGGGATCTGCACCTGCGGCTCCGGCATCCGGCTTCCCAGCCGAGGGCCGTGGAGCGACGGACCCCGGACGGCGGCCAGCCGCCCAGCAAGAACCCCTACACCCGCCTGGTGGCGACGAGCGAGGGGGTCGTTCCCGGGGCCCCGGGAGGTAAGGAGTGGTGGGGAGATGGCACTGTTTCCCCCCCCCCTTCTGCCTTCGAGACTCGGCAGCGGCCATACCCGCAGTGGCAGGGGCAAGCAAGCAGCACAGCGCCCCCGGCAAACCATTCACTCCTGCAATCTGCTGGGCCGGGACTGTAAACCTCGTTGACACGAGCCAACATAGCGCCTTAACAGTCAACCCCTGCCCGCATAGCGGGTAACATACATCCTACGCCAGTCTTCCACTGAAACCCACCAAAGGGGCTGCGCTAGCAGTGGAAGAGCACAGCGCACGTCGACATCCGGCCCCCACCCCGCATTGCTGATCAAGCACCACATTCAACCAGCCGCGGCCACCTCGATCCGGAGGGGGGTCCGAGGCACAACCTGACCACCTGCAGCCAAGATGGGGAAAAAACGATAAATCTCAGAGGAAGCTAAACTTTGAGAGTGGCCCGACCCCCAGAGCCCTTCACCACCCAGAAGATCAAGCTTCATCGTCCGAATGCTCCCACCAGGATGGAGTGGCGGAGAACCCCTTTGAAATCAAGGAAATCCTCCTTGACTTAAAAGCAGGCATTGGCAGCCTAAGTAACAAAATGGACGGTCTCGCGTCCAAAGTCGATCTCCTGCAACACCATATGGACTCCCAGGCCGAACGCCTAAACGAGATGGAGCAGAGGGTGTCAAATCTCGATGATGGTTTGGCAACCCTCACTAATGGAGTTTCGCAGCTGGAATCGCAAATGAAACTGACCGCCGCCAAGTGCGAGGACCTCGAAGGTCGGTCGGGGAGGGATAATCTACGGATAGTCGGTGTGAGAGAACATCAAACGCAGGAGAAAATGGAAGACTTCGTGGAAGCCTTATGCATCACTCTATTCGGCCGCAAAGCCCTATCCCGCCTATTCATAATCGAGAGAGCCCACAGGATTCCCACGGCGAGACCTGCTCCAGGGGCTCCCCCTAGGCCCATAATGGCGAGACTGCTGAACTACAGAGATCGCGACTCCTTGCTCCGCCTCGCCAGAGAAAAAGGTGAACTGAGCCACGACGGGGACAAAATCCACTTTTACCCTGACTTCTCCCTGGCAGTTCAGACACAAAGGAAAACATTTCCAAGCGTCAAACAGAGACTCCGCAACAGCCAACTGCCGTATTCCATGCTTTACCCAGCACGCTTAAGAGTCCAACACGAGGGAAAGGTCCAATTTTTCCAAACACCAGATGAAGCAAATTTGTTCCTGGACCGTTTAGGGCTCCCGGATCAGAATCAGGCTCGCCCCAGACCACAAAGACAGAATCCCCAGGAACCCTCCTTAAACAGTTGGTCACAGCTGGACGAAAGACCCGGCACAGCAGTATTGAGTGGGCCAGACCGATTACAGCAGCACAAGTCGGGGCTGGGACACTTGGGAGACCCCAGGTGCCCATAGCTCAGCTACCGTTACGTTACTGTTAGCCTGAGTGGTGTCTGCCCGCCGAGGTGTGGACCGCGCGTCTCGGCATGGCGACTCCAAGGGCCGTTTTGGTTTGTGGTTGGGAAAGTTGGAACCTCCCGGTGAGCATGTTCAGGGTTGCCCACCCTCGGGAGAGCTACGTCTTGGGCCAGTTGGGGATTGCCCGAAGATTGAATATTACAAAGTTAATTGAGAAGTTCAACGCCACCGGTTCCCGATTGTCCCGCCTGCTCCCTACTCGCTGCCATATTCATCATCGCATTGTGACTCCCATCCCTCACATACAGACCCAGTCAGCAGCTCTGGCTCGTTGCCCCGTTCAACGTTTTAACATGGAACATAAGAGGAGGTAACATCCCGGCTAAATCTAGGAAAATTCTGCACTATCTCAGATGCCACGACATAGACGTGGCCCTGATTCAAGAGACGCACTTTACGCCGGGGAGCGACCGCCAGTGGGCCAAAAGCTGGGGCTGCCACAGATACTTTTCATCCTACTCCACGTATTTGAGAGGAGTTGCGATCCTCATACACAGGCGGCTCAGTTTCCGGCTACTGCACACGGTAAAAGACGAAGAAGGCAGAGCACTACTGGTGAGCGGCATCGTCGCAGGTCAGAAAGTGACCTTTGTCAATTCATATGCTCCGAATGTGGATGGCCCTAACAACTTCGGCTGGGTGTTGACACAGCTCTCCGCACTCGGCCCAGCCACGGTCATCTGGGGCGGCGACATGAACACGGTTATGGACCCTACGAGAGATAGATCGGCCATACATCAACCAACCTCAAAAGCTGCTCTCCAGATAAAGGAAATCTGCAAAGCATTTGATTTACAGGACACTTGGAGAGTCTCCAATGGGGAAAGGCGCGAGTACACCTTTCATTCTACAGTCCATAATACAAGTTCCCGAATTGACTACTTTTTTACCTCAACTAACAGCAACCTGGCGTGTGGCCGGTGCCACATCCACCTGAGAACACTCTCGGACCACTCGCCAATCTTCCTTATGCTCAAGCCAGCTAGCCCCACCCCGCCGCTACAACGCTGGCGCTTCAAACAGGGATCACTGCGGGACGAGGTCTTTGCCTCCGAGTTAAGAGAGGAGATAGATGTGTTCTTAGGAGCCAACCTGGGTTCGGTCCCCTCGGCAAGCATAATTTGGGAATCCTTTAAATGCTTTATCAGAGGAGTCTGCCTCGCCAAAGAGAACGGCATTCTCAAGCTCATTAGGGGCGAGCTTGCAAGCAGCGAAAATAAATTGAAACAGCTCGAAACTCAGAACGCGAACAATGACAACCCAGAGGCTGCAGCGGCACTGAAGACGGAATTGCAGAAATTCAATGACGCAGCGGAACGTGAGGTTAAATTTCTTCACCGCACCAACCAAATCCGCCAATACGGCGAGGGCCAGAAACCAAGAGCTTTTCTGGCAAATCTAATTAAAGCCGACAATAATCAGTCCCAAATCGAAAGGATCAGAACTAGGCAAGGGGAAGTGGTCCACACTGACGAAAAGATAGCGGAGGAATTCAGCCTATTCTACCAAGATCTTTACAGTGCCAAGCTACCGAAAGACTCGCACCTCCCCCTGGAATATCTGGAAGACACAGAGCTCTACTGGGTCGAACATCAACTACGTGAACCTCTGAACGAACTAATCTCACAAGAAGAGATTAAAGCAGCCATAAAGACCCTACCACCCTCCAAAGCACCAGGCCCTGACGGCCTAACGGGAGAATTTTATAAGGCCTTTGCAGAACCCCCTGGCTCCGTTGCTGGCAGCGGTGTACGAGGAGGCGCTAGAGCTTGGGACCCTTCCTCACTCTTCGCGTGAGGCCAATGTCATTCTTTTACACAAATCAGGAAAACCACCAGACGAATGCGCCTCGTATCGCCCGAGCTCCCTGCTCAATCTAGACAATAAAATCCTTGCTAAGATCCTGGCGAATAGATTGATGCCCCTGATGCCTGCCCTAATGCTAGCAGACCAGGCAGGTTTCATACCTGGCCGCAATACGACCTTCGGCATCCGGAGAATGTTTGGAATCATCGAGGCTTTAGACCCTAGAGGCCAGGCAATCGCGGTCCTGCTTGATGCAGAAAAAGCATTTAACTCAGTGGAGTGGCCGTTCATGTTCATGGTTCTCACCAGAATGGGGCTGGGGGCCCGCTTTATCAAACTGGTCTCTCTCCTGTACACCAACACACAGGCCAATATCATAGTGGGCAAGGCAAAGTCAGCAGCAACAAACCTGCGGCACGAGACAAGGATGCCCCCTGTCAGCACTAATATTCGCTCTGGTAATGGAGCCACTAGCCTCCAACCTGCGGGAACTACGCCAACAAATGGGACTCGCCATCGGCCCACACAAACTTATCGTATCCTTATACGCCGACGACGTAGCACTATTCATAAGAGATCCTGAATTCAATCTGAACCCGGTCATGCGGGAAGTCATCAGATTCGGGGCGGCCTCCGGACTGAAAACCAATCACTCAAAATCAGTCTTCCCACTGACCTGAGACACTAAACAATTCGCCGATGACTTCGGACGTGAGTGGAGAACCTCGAGGGTCCGTTATCTCGGAATCCAACTGTCACTGGACCCACAAGAGGTATTCCGGGACAATTATGAGGAGGTGTTTAAGTCTCTACAGGACAAGGTCACGCGCTGGAAGACTCTCCCACTGACACTCTGGGGCAGAACCTCCTTAGTCAAAATGGTAATGCTGCCAAAATTACTGTATCTCTTCAACAATATCCCGCTGCTACTACCACATTCCTTCTTGAAAAGGCTGAAAAGCTTGGTTCTGGATCTACTGTGGGCTGGCAGACCAGCCAGAGTGGCGTACACAATACTGACGCTTCCCGTGTCCAGCGGTGGTCTAGCCCTCCCCGACATGGAAAAATACGTCTGGGCAGCCCAAGCACAGTACCTCAGCCATTGGTACGCAACGCAAAAGATTCGCCCCCATGTACAGGTCGAGAGGGCCTTGGCAACTCCCAACTGCCGTGGTTTTCAGTCAGCTTCCTGTCCCCAACCGCACAATGAACGTGATGCTCACAACATACAAGGTCTGGAAGTCACTAGCAAATAAACTGGGGGTGCAGATAAGGTACTCTCCCCTCTTGCCAGTTAAGTTTATTCCTGGAATCCCCATAACATCAGAGAAAGTGTTTCACCAGTGGGTCGACAAACTACACATACAATCCCTAGGAGACCTATTCACAGAGGAGGGCTTCCTGACCCCTGACCAAGCCAAACAGAAAGGGGGCAACTCGGCACTGGACGTGTTCCTCTACTTCCGAACTCTATACACTATGCAGCCCCACCTACCTGGTTTCCCGAGACAGCCACCGACCTGGCAGCTACTGCATGATGTCATTCAAGCACAGGGGAAAGGCAGGCTGGTGTCGCAAATCTACAAAGCACTGACCACCGGTACGCCCCCCGTCAACTCTGGAGCGAAAACAAGATGGGAACGAGCGCTAAACGCAAGTATATCGGAGGTTGATTGGGACTACATTCTGAAGCAGACCCAGAAAATTACACTTAACTCCGGCTCAAACTTATCCATTTTAATTTCCTCCACCAAACCTATTATACACCGGAAAAAGCTAACCAACACCATCCCGACACCCAGGCAGAATGCAGGAGATGCGGTATTCTATCAGCGAGCTTCATACACCTGGCATGGGAATGCCCTGAAGTAGCCCCATTCTGGAACCGAGTGTTGGACACGACATCCGCAGTCGTGGGTGAAGTAGTACAACCGAGATGCACAGCAGCTTTGCTGGGAATGACGAGGTTGCTATCCACGCCGTCGAGGAAACTGACCGGAGTCCTACTGACACTAGCCCGCAGGAGAATTGCCACGGCATGGGGCCGTGGCCCCCCACCTTCCTACACCGCTTGGCGGAAAGACTTACTCTACTACCAGGACACAGAAGCAGATTTCATAAAACTCCTCCCGCTTCACGCGCGCCCGCCCGACATATGGGGCCCGCTGATATCCTTCCTGATAAGGGAGGCCGACACCTCCACAGAGGGACCACTAGACGCTGGGAACACACCCTGATGCAGTCTTAACTCGGACTGACAATTACCACAGGGTCGCAGGGGGGCTGTAATGATGCACAATGGGGACGATGCGGAGATGCGGCAAGGGCTGGGGGGGGACTCGGAGGAGGGTGGGGGGGGGCTGGGGCACTAGTTGACGGCGTAAAGTTAAATCCACCCTAATGTGGGTGCGTATTTGTATGGTGTGTTGAAAGGCCAAAAATAAAGGTTTAAAAAAAAAAAAGTGTTCGCAGCTCGTCTGTTGCTGTCAGCAGTAGATTTGAGATGGATCTGGTTACAAGATGTAAGCAGATGTAATCTGTTTCTGCTTCATTTGGAAAATACACTATTTTTATGTCTTTTGGTTCCACGACTCGCAATTGCGGAATGCTATGAAGTAATCTCATTAGGTTCGACCTATTAATTATTAGACCATCCTTTTGCTTTTAAGACTCGCTCTAGTGATAGCTTATGTGTTTTATCGCCTCATTTTCTGCAGGTTTTCCTGAATGTTTGCGTTTCCATTTTTTGTTTCATTTTGTGTCCCAAGATCAGACCTCCACATCTCTGGCCCTTTTGTCTTATTTGTTTGTTCCTGGTTTGAGTGCTCAATCATGAGTCAAGTATTTTTCGGTGGTTACTTGTATTTTTATGAGCTCTCGGTTTTGCGTCAAAGTTACAAAATGACGTATATTTGACTCTGGGCCGAGTAGTGCTTAAGGTTCCTCCTTTAATTGCTTACTTTTCAGGCTTTCTATGTCTATATAGCTTTCATCTTCATATATGGAAACAGTTGACGGTTGCTCTTGTTCTTCTGAGAGGCCCTTCATTTACCGGCAGATGGATCACTTTTCGTATGAAGTGTCTGAGTTTCAAGTTATGTTGTGGGCAATTCCGTATCTGGGTTCTTTTCTATTAGTTTCATTTGCTGTTGGATCTGCATAGGTTCTCCAATCAGTTTCAGGTTTCAAATGAAAGCAAATTTGTGATCGTTTTTGCTTTTGGAAGATTTTTTGTTTTTCTTGAACTTCTGGGATCTTTATACTCGTTCCTAGCTCTTTTTCACTGGTTCCGTTTTTCACTTCTGGTTCAAAAATAGAGAAGACCTCTTGTCCAAAAATCCATTATCACTAGTTGGTGCGTTTAGAATTTTGATGTCTTCAGCATGAGTGATTATGCTACTTGTCACCATTGTCCGCACCCTAGGACATTGCATGGGAGATGTTGTGAGATGTCCGTAGCTTCCTTCCGTGGCAATGTGGTTGTGCTGAGAGGTGAAGCTTGTGCATTTGTCACTGCTTTTTTCGAAAGTGGTATGTCATTGTGGTTATGAGTAGAGCAAGTGGCTGTTAATAGATAGGAGCGCATCAGTTATGAATATTTTCAGTCCAGGCTGCTCGTTTCCATCCATTCCTCCTAGATGTTTAAGATTTTTGTCAGGTCCTCGGTTGTGTTCTTAGTTATGTGGGGCTTGTGGTTGGGCTGAATAATGTCAAAGTGACACAACATTTTAAGTGTTTTTTTACAATGCACTGTACACTTTTAGTAATTATGGGTTGGTTCAACATATGTAGGGTCTAGAGATAATGCTGCATGGAAACAAAATCTCTTGAAAAGAGCCATGCACAAGGGATCTTAAAAGAAAGATGGGTTTTCTTCCCAGGTGCCAGGCACCTTAGTGAGGCAGTCTCAATGTCTCAATGTCTAAATGACTGTTCCTACTCCTAATCTTGATAGGTTCTGTAGCGTCTTGGCTACGGGACTCTTTACCAAAAGTATCCCACGGATTGGCCACAATAATTGACCAATTCTTGAAAAGCAACCGCAATTCCCTATTCTATGTAACAAATGAGTGCGTTGGCGAAGCTTTTTGTAGCGATTATTCACTCTGTTTTGGGCCCTTCTGCTTTCACATGATTCTTACATTCTCCTCCCGCCCCCTTCCCCCAGGTTTCAGGATTCATGACTTGATCTTGTCAGGTCTGTCGGCATTACCACAAATCCTTCTGGGTTTACCAAGTCTCTTGGTTTTCAACAGCTCTCAATAGGTCTCTCTTTGACCTCGGTCATATCTGTAAGCGGGGCAGGCCACTCGTAGACCTTGGCTTTACCAGGATTTATAACCAGAACCTCCAGGACCTTGATGTTTTTCTCAGGTTCACACAGGGTCCTTCTTCGACCTGGACTTTCTCTCCGGCTTCAAGCTGGTAACTCAAGAGCCTGATTTTTCTTTTGATTCAAACAAGTCCTTCCTGGGCCTTGGCATACTGTCAGGATGTCTGCAGGCCCCCACCTGGACCTTGGCTACCTTCTCTCTAGGTTTCACAATACTAATGGGAGTTTCTCCCTCTCTCCCCTGGCCCATCACCACAAGGGTCCTTGTCAACCAGCCACTATTGCTTCACCCTTCTGCCACAGGTTCAGGTTCTCTTTTTGCCTCTGGGTCCCTGGTGGATGGCCTTGCAATTCTCTTCAGGTTACAGAGCTGCTCAGCACACGCATTACTGATCCTCTTTTCACCAATCTGGACTGTCTTCATCCTCCTTGCTTAGTCTGCTTAGAATCGCCCTTACTCGCCTTTGTGTTGCAGTGGTTCCCCATTTCTGCTTTGCTGCCTTGCTGGACTGGGGGAGGGTGCCAGGAGACAAGTTCTAGAAAATCTCCCACAAGTATAGAGGAAAGGGGACGTGGCATAGGAGTAAGAACAAGTTGCTCACCGTAGTCACTGCAGTACTTAGTCCCCGTTTCCCATATGCCCTCCCTCCCTCTCAAATGCCTTCATGTATCAGTTAGGACCTGTTGCTTTTGTGTTGTGTGAAGTTACCCTAGAAACCACTTACCAGACCACGCAGAGCAAAGGTTCTTGGAATCCGGGAGGCAATAACCGACACTTAGACCAATAGTTGGAATATAATCAGCTCTTTACAGGCCCTTTATTCACATAAAATATAAACGCACACACCACTCTGTAAATTAATAGGGTTGATTACACATAACACACATATAGGATAAGTAAGGATCAAAGGGTTACATCAGTTAGTGTATTTGAAGAAGAAAACCTCATCTCGACCACCACGTCACTACCCAGTCCCCAGGCAGGTAGGCAGAGAGATCACACGCACAAACTGGGTATGGAGCGTCCTCCCTCTCTGCGAGCCTTTATCACTCGGGGTTCCAATGCTGATCTACTACCGGATACCCCTCTTACGGGGAACAGATCCTCGCCCACCGTGAGTTGCCAACTGTCCCTGGCACAGAGTGGAAAATTGAAGTAAATAGTCTAAAAACATAACTCTCCTCCTGTACGGTCGTTCGCAGCACCCCTTATCACTGCACCTGCACAACTCTCGACTCCCTTCTTGGCGCGTCCTTGATTGAACAATGCGCCGACTATCCTCTATAATGAGCTCATCTGCTTCCAAATATACACATCGCAACCGTGGCAGAACTCATGTCTGCTAATTAAAACATAGACTTCCATTGCGGTAATGGAAGTAAATGTCCAAAATGGCCGCGCATCGGTGCCATGTTTTAGCTAATTTCTGCACATGTATCACAGCTTGTCCAAAAGGACTGAGGAGCGAGGCCCGGGGGCGGGGCTTGGGAGGCGGAACATGTGGCCACGTATGCGCCTGGTCCGCGTCATAAAAATAAGACCAACCTTTTTGTATGATGCTACAAAAAAGCTTCGGTCCCGTCCTGAAGAAAGGAATATTCCACTAATATGGAGGAAAGGGACTATGGACTAGGCGTACAGTAGTCACTACGTTAAATAACTTGTTCTGTTTCAATGTCTTGACTGTGAGTGACTAGTGTTCCCCTTTCTAATAAGGAGTATTATCTTTGGTTATCAACTGCTATTTTTCCAGCACAAAATAACACTCGGCTACACCGAATGTCACCCATTCACATTTTATTGTAGAGCAACACGTTTGATGCAGTTCACTGCTCTGTTGCCACAGAAATGCATCAAATAAAATGCCATTAAAATGAAATGTGCCATCTGTTTTGAACTCTTAATACACTGCAAACATAAACCATCACCTTTACAACATGTCAACATATTTGACCTAGATGGGACTGCAACCATCTGCAAAGACCTCTGTATCCAGTTAACAGTGTCAGTTAATCTACTGATAGTGTTTGCAGATACGCTACTCTCCCCACTCTCTGGACAGAAACAGCAGTGCATTAATCTCTACAGCAGAAAAGTGGCAGCAACCATAAATAAAATACAGAATCATTAGCCAATATGAGATAGCAGACTGACCATTGCTGTGAACTTTCATTACACAGTATGGGGTGCATGTGGGGACTTTCATCTAGTGGCGCTTGCATACTGTGAGGCAGCTGATCTGCTGTTCCAGTTGACAGATGGCCTTGGTGTTTAGGAGGAGAGACTCCTTGAAGAGGTGGGTCTCGCGTTAATTCCTGAATTGTAGGAGCTAGTCTGATTCTGACCTGGAGGCAGGTGCATAGTCTTGGGGGCGTAGGCAGAGGAGCATTGTTTTCTGGTCCTTTCCTTTTTGCAGCAGTGGATTTCAAGTCTGTGTGTGTCCTAGCTTGTTGTGGTGCGTTTTCTGCCGAGATGCTGCGTTTCTCCGTGAGGTAGCTGGGTGACTTTGGGGCAACTGCTTTATAGATGATGCAGCAAGACTTAAAGGTAATTTGTTGCGTCCAGTTGTAGCCAGTGAAGGAAAATGAGGGCCGGGTAGACACTTGATGAGGCATGCAGCTGCGTTTAGGACACTGGTGCACAAGGGATATATCTCGACTATACTGTTGATTTCTTAGATTACATGGAATACCCTCTACATTGTTTGTGGTGTTCGCCAGAGTGGTTATGGTATAGGCACCAATTGTTAGGGTTTCAATATAAGCAGTGTTGTGTGTTGTCAATTGACTGGTTAGAGAGGGCTCTACTACAGTGCACGAAGTAGAATTGTTTCAGGACTCAGGACTTTGTGTTCTGTCAATCAATAATATGGTTTCTGGATGTTCTTTAAAAGTATCTCCAAGTATATTATTTAACATATTGTGTTCATGAACTGGCTTTCTAAATTGTTTACTGAATAGACAATACCATTAGAAGAATTATTTGAACTAGTAGTTTTCCTCTTGGCAAATTAGTTTTCTTTTTTTAAATAGTAATTGAAACTGTATTCTTATTTGTGTTTTTTTTTTTGTATTTTATTTTAAAGCTAATGGTTGCTGCATATTTGGTTTGCTTTGATTTTTCTCTTGAAGTGGTCAGGCCTTTAATTTTTGTAAATCTTTCTTTTCCTTTTAAACAGCGCTGGTCCTAAAGGTGATAATATTTATGAATGGAGATCCACGATACTTGGGCCACCAGGTTCCGTCTATGAGGGAGGGGTCTTTTTTTTGGATATCACATTTTCATCAGATTACCCATTCAAGCCACCAAAGGTAAGGCTACATGAGTTGTCCTTGGAACAGTTGAACACATTTAATGTGTTCCTTTTTCTTTGTCTCATTTCTTTTCTCTGTCAAATTGTGAAACCTCATATTTATGGTATAAATGACTGGGGAGGATTAAATTTTGCTTCATTAAAAAAATATTCTCCTCATTCCTGCTTTGTCACATAACCAGGATCTGAACTCTATGCAATTAGATGCTCGTTTAATGGTCATTAAGCTCAAAGTATTAAAGTCTGTGGCCTTGGAGCGACAGTCACTTAGGCAGTATAAGTAGGTGTCTGGCTCTGCCTCTTATTCTTCTGTACATCCTAGAAATGTTGGCACCTCAAGTGATTTTTATTTTGGAGGGTGGGGGATTTATTTCTGTTGGCTCAAGTTCCTGAACTGTTTCAACTTGAGGTGCCATTGCTGTTTTCCTTTTCATCAACATGCTGAAGAGGGAGGAGAAAACATTGGAGATCTGGAAGAGAGAACCTTGGAGGCTAGAAGAGGGAACAATGGATGGCTAGAAGAATCGATCTTTGTCAGACCCACAAGCTCTTTCTTGAGTGCTTGGGTCTGGAACAATGTTGAGACCGGTGTTGGTGCAACATGCTCTCTGTTCAGCCTTTAAACAGATGTGTGCCACTGGGAGGACATATTGTCATGAGCCCCTTCTTGGTAAGGATGCTAGTAAGCCCAGAGCATTTGGGGCGACCCCCGGGGCTTGCAACTTTTCTGGAACTTGCACTGAGACCTAGTGTTGGCCCAACAATCCCCCTTTTGGGGCTAAAGCCATTGCATCCTGGTCATGGCCTGAGGGACTGAAGCCAGATGGTTGTCTGAGGAGTTCCCTCAGGTGGCTTATTCTGCGGTTACACCTTAGGATCTCTGTTCAGGCACTAATACCAAGCCCACACTAGGTTTCCCCTAAAGGGGTGAAGGAAAAGCAGTCTCATCGGGCTTACCCAAAAATGATATATACCCCACTGCGCAAGTCTGCAAGACTGCACCACAAGAGGGCGGACAAGGTGCCAAAAGAGCAGGAATCTGAGTCTGCCATTTTCTCAGCCTTGCAAGCTTCCATGATGGCGGACAGGCATGGGAAAGCTTCTGCTCTGCCTAATGGCACCAGCTCTGGTGGAAGTTCTGGTACCTTCAGGAGCTTGTCTGTGGAGGGAGTTGGGAACCCCTTAGAGCAGGCACACCTTCTTCCTGCTTGTGCAATGGTCAGCATCCACGAAAGAAGATGGGATTTCCCTACCTAAACGAAATTAAGGATAGTCTGTCAGGATGTTCAAAGTAAATGTCTGTGCCAAAACCTATACTTGCCCTCACATCTATTTGTATACGGATGTCAGCTTTGAAATCTTAAGTGTTCAAATAACAGTCCAAGCTTCTTCCAGCTCTTGGTTGGAAAGGATCTCCCTTCCCCACGATTCATGATAGTTCACAAATCCCCAAGGGGTTGGGTTTCCCTTCATCAAGGCTTCAAGTCTTTTAACAATTTCACAAAGTTAAATTCCAGTTCACACTAGGTTCCCTTTATTTTAGAGTCAGCCGCAAGCTCTGTTGCAGGTATTTCAAGTGGCTTTTCCATAGGTGGGTGTCCTTGGTCTAGGTACAGTTGTTGGACCACACGGTTCACCCATTACATGTCACGCAACCAACACACCAAACTTGTTTCTCCTTCACCTGCACGTTGCCACTGTTTCAGCTTTTTCTTTGAGATTCAGTTCAGGTTCATTTCACGTCCTCTTAATGCTTTACCATTACTTGTTTGCAACTATTCACAGGTTGCACTTTCACATACTCTTGTGGCTCTTGCCAAAACACATAGTTCCTTGATATAGCTCATATGGCTCTGGCCAAAGCCTGTAATCTCGAAGTACAGAGCATCTTGATATTCATATGGCTCTGGCGAATGCTTGTTCTCTCAATGTACACAGTTCCTTTATATTTATAAGTTTCCACAAAACTGCTATAGTTTGGATCATTATTTTAAAATGCTTACTTTAGTGCGGCCGCCTTTCATTCGGATCAGTATTCAAAAAGTGCTTGTTTCCACTTGTTATGTAACTTGCATTTTTACTTAATCTTATCAGGATATGCTCTCCCAAGGTAACCTGGTTTCTTTCCCTGCCATGCGAAGGCTTTTCCACTTTCTGCTATTTCTTTATACAAGCTGCCTCCAATATTCTCCAGCGTCCCTCTCACGGAAATCACTGGTCTCTTCTGGCACCTTTTGGTTTCTCTCACTGTGGACCGTAGCAACGGCTACGGTGAAGTCTGCTTTGCTCTGTTTGTGTCTGGCGCTCTCTCGTTCTGTGTCGCTGTCTTTGTCTCTCGCCAGCCAGCCAGCCTCTACCCTGGTACTGGAGTGTTAACCTGGGAAATGACCTTCTTACCTAACATTACATTAGGTCAGCCATACAACCAGACCCTTCACAGCTCTAATTCCAGATTCCCTCAACCCTACTTCTGTATATCAATCAATGTAATCAATAACCCCACGCAACTTGTTGACCCAGTGTATTACATGAGCCCATGCACAAAAATCCTCTGGAATATGGCGTCTCTGTGTAATCTTGTCCCATTGCCAGGGTCGTCTTGTGAAAGACCAGATTCCTCAAGAAGCCATGTAATTTATATTGAGCACAGTAAATCTAGCTGTTTTAAGCTGGCATACTGAATAATGGATGTTTTCTACACATACATAATACAAAATAATATATTTCTTACATAGCGCTACACACCCATAGGTTATTTTAAATACATACGTTATCACAACTAAAATACGTATAAATCGCATTTTGAACTGCTTAGCGCCTCACCAACTTCAATGACTGAATGGTTAGATTAATGGGAACTCAGACAGATTCATGTTTTCTAATGTTATATTTTAGGGATGTATTTCTAAGTACTTCTGACTACAAATCTAATAAACCCATAAGAGCCATTCGAATGGATTGTGTCCTCCCACGTATTCCTCATCTTGTGATATTCGTTATCGCCAGCTTCGCTGCTTTTGAATTTTTTTTCAGCAGAGGGCGATGTGCTCAAGTTCGTGGCATCGACTGTCCCTCGACGGGCTCCGTTCCGACGTCACTGCTGGTATAAATAGCTCAAGCCGCGCCCGTTGGCTTCAGTTCTGTTTTTCCGATTGCTTCGCTATCGTGAACCGCGCGATTTGAGATTTTCTGTCAAAATGTCATCATCAACCGCTTCTACACCCAAAACTGGATTTAAGAAGTGTATCGACTGCGAGTCGAAGATGTCTATCACCGATCCTCACCCTATCTGTCTTTTGTGTCTGGGTTCAGGTCATCGAACCGGCGACTGGCTCCTGTCAGTCGATGACAGAAAAGGCCCTCCGTGAGAGGAAAAGTTAGCTAGCGGTGGGGCGAGAGGTGTCAAAGACCACTTCGAAGGCCTCGTCAAAAAGGCATAAAACATCCAATTCTAAGGAATCGGAACGTCATAAACACTCAGAGATCCCGATCTCGTAGTAGATCGAGACTATCTTCTTAGTCTTCTAAAAAACTAAGAAGGAGACGTAGATCTCCATCGTCATCATCCGATACATCGACTGAATTGGTTCGATGGCCGACAAAATCAGATTCCCCAACAAAATGGGAAAATTTTAGAAGAAAAATGATGCAGGTCTTTGAGAATTCGGCCTCAACCCCCTCAAAGAAACCTCAGAAGAGTCAGACCCCGGTCGCTCCATTGGACGACACAGGGAAGTCGGGAACTACTGGGGTAAAACCCAGTAGTATGGGTGAAGCCCGTGAAACTCGAGTCAACAAGTCGTCGAGCAATCCTCGAATCGAGTGTTTCTCCGATTCCCTCCTAAAAAGCAGAAGTTGTCAAAATCGAGTGCAACTTCATTGATGCCGACAGCTTCGACATCGACAGCTTCGACATCGAAGCCTATACTAACTTCGATGCCCTTATCGAAGACTTCGTGTGTCGAAGGTTCCTTCGACACCTTCGAAGAAAACACCTGTTCCTTCGACAAAAAATCAGGAGGAAGAGAGAAGGTTTACACCTTTACCCAAGTCAGATTTCTTTAGGTCCATGTCTTCAATTTTTGAAGAATCTGGCTCGGAGGATGAAGATGTCACTCCTTCTTTTTGGAGTAAAATATGGAACTGGACAGGTTCCAGAGGAACTTATAAACCCTGAATCTAAAATGAGACCTGTGCGAAACTCTACATTCTGCTAGTGGCTTTGACACGTCACCTGAATTAGTTTGCTGCACCTGATCCTGCAGAGCATGCAGACTCAGGGTACAGGAGTTTGATGAACAGGGTGATATAATATATGGGTTGGGGAAGAGCCTCACCTACTTTTGAGCAAGATGATATGATGGACATAATAGTCCGAGGACCCCAGAAAGATCCAGTTCTCCCTTTGCATAGGGCGCTTCAAAGGACAGTTGAAAGGAACTGGGAAAAACCTGATAACATTGCTGCAGTAGACGGCAATCTTCCAAAGAAGTATAGAACTTTTACTTCTGATCCAGAGTATCTGAATAGACACCCTACTCCAGCAAGTCTGGTTATTCAGGCTGCTACTACTTCGAGACAGACAGCATACCCGACCATACCTCCGGATAGGGAGGATAAGAAGGTTGATGCCTGGGCTCCTAAGTTTTTACTTCAGGTAGCATGGCCTTGAAATCAACCAATGTTACCTGTACCCTGGCCAGGTTCACACATACCCTGTGGGAATGCATTTCGGCGGCGGCTGTACATATTCCGGAAGGTGAGGAAAGGGAAGGCTTCCTGAATATGGTCAAAGACTGGAAGGAGGCAATGGGGGAATGTTTCCAGTCTGGATTGGATACTGCTGATAGGATTAGCAGATCCATGGCATCAAGCACAGTACTAGGCAGATTTGCATGGTTGAGGAAGTCTGGGTTAGCCCCAGATGTGCAGACCAGACTTCTCAACATTCCCTTTGATGGCTCGAGTCTGTTTGGTAGTAAGGCTGATGGCCTACAAAAACTACAGACCTCAAAAGCGGCAGCTAAATCCCTTGGTGCCTCCATGCGACAGCCTCCGAAACCCTTTTCGGGCTCATTTTCCTGGGGGGGGTCGTCCTTTTCGATACTACTCTTCTGTTGGTAGAGGAAGAGGACAGGCTTTTCAAAGGGGCAAAAGGAATGTCACGCATGGTGAACAAGGAAAGACTACAAAGCCATCTTCAGGAACGGCATCTATGCCCTCGGCCGCTCCTGCAGCCGCCTCCAAATCACTCTGAGGTCTTATCATACAAAACACCAGTGGGAGGCAGAATCTCTCCGCATCTGAAAGAATGGCGGGGCATTACTTCAGATGCTTGGGCACTGCAAACAGTAGCTGAAGGTTACTGCCTTCCCTTCCTAAAAAGGCCTCACGATCATCCACCGGGAGCCAACTCTACCAAAATTCCAGACCCGCTCATTTTGCAGGAAATTGTAACCCTGCTAGAGAAAGGTGCAATAGAACATGTACCTGTAGTGGAGAGGAACAAGGGTTGGTACTCCCCTTATTTTCACATCCCAAAGAAGGACGGAGGATTGAGACCCATCCTGGACTTAAGAAAATTGAACAAGTTCCGCAGGAAGGACAATTTCAAGATGGTAACCTTTCTCAGATCCTTCAGGCTCTCCAACTCCAAGACTGGTTGGTGTCATTGGACCTTCAGGATGCTTATTTTCATGTGCCAATCCATCCCAAGCACAGAAAATAACTGAGGTTCGCATTTGCCGTTCTCACTATCAGTTTCGAGTTCTGCCATTCAGGCTGACCTCAGCTCTGAGGGTTTTCACCAAGGTGATGGCGGTTGTGGCAGTGAGTCTAAGGAGAGGGGGGGGGGATTCACGTATACCCCTACCTGGACGACTGGTTGATCAGAGCACGTTCTCACAAACAAGCTCAGGAAAATTTGTTGATCACCTGCCACTTCCTCCACAACCTGGGCTTCTCCCTCAATTTCAAGAAGTCCCACATGATACCATCCCAAGAACTCCAGTTTATATGAGCAGTCTTGGACACTTTCTCGGGCAAAGCCTCGCTGCCCGAGGTAAGAGCTCTCCACATCCAGCAGATGGTAACAAAATTCCAGAAAGCCCAGCATCTGCTGGCCTTCGATTTTCTGAGGTCGCTCGGCCTCCTGGCATCCTGCATTTTTCTGGTGCCAGAGGCCAGACTGAGAATGAGATCCATCCAATGGGCCCTCAGAACTCAGTGGTCCCAATTCTGGGGGGTATGTCAGATCTTCTGCGAGTCCCGAGCGCAGTTGCTCAGGATCTACTTTGGTGGGCTTGCAACAACAACATCCACAAGGGAGAATCTTTTTGGCAACCATGGTCGGAGATGACAGTAGTAACGGATGCCTCTCACGGGTGGGGAGCTCACACCAACAATCTGACAATCAACGGACGTTGGTCTCCATTGGAGTCCAAACTACACATCAACCTTTTGGAGCTGAGGGCAATCAGACTGGCGCTGAAGGCCTTCCTGCCTCTGTACAAGGAAAGAATGTCCTCATAATGACGGACAACACAGTGGCCATGTACTACCTCAACAAAAGAGGAGGCGTAGGATCACTACCTCTGTGCAGAGAGGCAATGCAGCTCTGGTTCTGGGCAATACGAGAAGGAATCTCTCTGCAGTTCACCTAGCCGTAGAGCAGAACACGGCGGCAGACGCTCTGAGCAGGCAGAGCAGTCTCCCACAAGTGGGAGTTAGCTCAGGAAATCCTTCTGGAGATCTTCGCCCTTTGTGGAACCCTTCAAGTGGATCTGTTCGCGACCACGGTAAACCGGAAGTGCGATCAGTATTGCTCAAGAGAATTTCCCCCGAGAGGAGCTCTGGGAGACGTGTTCGTGGTGGACTGGGATTTCCCCCTACTGTATGCATTTCCTCCAGTCCCCATTTCCTCCAGTCCCCGTGATTACTCAAGTAATCAGGAGGTTGAGAAAGTTCAGGAAAGCCATGTTCCTAATTGCCCCGGACTGGGCCAGGAGGACGTGGTACCTGGACCTTCTAGACATGTCCATCTGCCATCCAATACATTTTCCGCAAGGAGAGGATCTTCTCTCGCAAGAGGAAGGTCTGGTTCTCCATCCAGAGGTCAAGACACTCCCATCTACATGCATGGTTTCTGAGAGGTTGCGATAAAAGGATTGGGATCTTCCGGATGATGTAATGGAGGTTTTGCTTTCGGCCAGACGGCCAGCAATGAAATCCTTGTACCGGTGTCGTTGGAACAAGTTCAGTAACTGGTGCAAATATAGGGATGTGGACCCTTTTCAATGTGGCACCCCAATGGTGCTTTCTTTCCTGTTACATCTAGCCAATCTGGGGCTCCAGATCGGAACAATTAAAGCATATCTTGCTGCGCTGTCTATTTTTAAGCACTCTTCGGAAGAGGTTTCTTTAAAATTCCATTAATCATTCAGTTCTTGAAAGGACTTACCAATGTATATCCACCAATACCGTTTCATGTCCCAAGTTGGTATTTAAACTTAGTTTTTAAATTCCTAACTTGTATACCATTTGAACCTCTGCACTCCTGTCCATTGAGGCTTCTAACACTAAAAACTATCCTCCTTGTGGCATTAACATCAGCCCGCAGGGTTAGTGAACTACAGGCTCTCTCATGTAAACCTCCATATACCATCTTTTACAAGGACAAGGTAGTTCTTAAAGTTAAACCATCTTTTTTACCGAAAGTAGTTTGACTTCCATTTGTCACAAAAAATTATTTTACCAACATTCTATCCTCCTCCTCATTTGGGTAAAGAAGAGGAGAGATTGCATAGACTGGACCCCAGGAGGGCCCTCAGTTTTTACATTTCAAGAATGGCAAAATTACGTCAAGGTGACCAACTCTTTGTGGGTTACACAGGTCGTAAATTGGGGTTAGCAGTGACAAAACAAACTATATCCCGCTGGATCATTCTGGCTATATTGGAATGCTACAGATTAGCAGGAAAAGACCCACCGGATGGGCTACGTGCTCACTCCACTAGGGGAATAGCTACTTTTTCAGGGACTCCCCTCTTCAAAGCCGCAGAAGACATTTGCTCTGCGGCAACATGGGCATCAATGCATACCTTTATCAAGCATTACTGCTTAGATGCCACCTCCAAATTGATTGAACGTTCTTTCGACTGGATGTTTCTCCCACGTATTCCTCATCGACCCTCCAGCGCAGTACAGTTTGCGTTTTTTTACACTTTCCTCTCATGATGGGCCTATCAGTCACAGCATACGCCTGGATGTTCCACGAGTATTTCCTCAAAAGGCGCGGCTCAAGCTATTTATACCAGCAGTGACGTCGACACGGAACAGAGCCCGTTGAGGGACAGTCGATGCCACGACCTCAAGCACAGCACCCTCTGGCGAATTTTTTTTTTCCGAAGCAGCGAATATCACAAGATGAGGAATACGTGGGAGGAACATCCAGTCGAAAGAACGTTACAGTTGGTAAGTAAATTGGTCTTCTTGCTCATTAAGCAATTTAATGCACTGATGTCAGTTTAGACGTGACAGTGTGTCATAATGATACTTCAACTGGAGCCGAACCTAAAAAACAGGATGACTAGATCTGTGGCTTTTTTGCTCATTTCATCCCATCACACATGGGGGTTGGCTTGGTTGACCGATTTGAGACATCTCAGAACACACCGTGCCAATTGTATGTATAGTGGCAGGAAGTGGGCATAATTCCCCGGGAACGTACCTGCAGTAACTTGCAAGGACTAGAAAACTGTGTTCCCTCCTATTCCTCTAATTCGCAAGGTTCTGACAAAGTGACTGCATTCCAAAAGGGCTTAAATGATCCTAGTGACGCCTCACTAGCTGGAGATGTTCTGGATCTCAGAGCTCTTTCATTGGAGCCCCCCCGTCTCCAGATCCCCCCGCCCCCTTTTCAGGATTTCTGTGATGAATGACTTCCTGAAACATCGGGGAGAGAAGATTCTTCACCCCTCCCCAGTCACTGAATATATCAGCCTGGTACCTGAGCAAGGTGGACATCTGGGGCAGTCTGGCCAGAACATAAAGGTTCTCATTGCTGCAAGAATGTAAAGCATTAGGGCGCAATATAAAGCCAAACTGACCCATGTCTGTCACTGGTGCACGGCCAGGCCTCGCAAACCATTGTCATGTGGGCTGGACCATGTGTTCCCCTTTTGTGGATCTCGCATCAATAAGGCCTCCTCGACACTTTCTGATTCACCTTTTGGGAGTTCTGGGCCTACAAGAGAGCTTGGATGACAAATTTGTTTACGCAACCCTCTGGTCGAGAGACTCTTTGAAAGTCCTACTAGGTTGTAGCTTCCTACTTTGGACCTTAATATTGTTCTCACAGCCCGGCCAGAAACACTTTACACCAACAGTTTCAGGTTTCATGGATGACTGCTGTTAAGGAAAATTCTCATTTCGAATGGATTGTCCTCCAAGTATTCCTTACCTTATGATATTTCCAATATCCAGCTTAGCTGCTTCAGCAAATTTATTTCAGCAGAGGCCGCTGCACGTCGATATCCCTCGGAGTCCTCCGTCTTGACGTCACCAAAAGCATATATAATGTGCAGTGCGTCCGTGGCTTCAGTTCCGTTTTTCCTCGCTAACGTTTCGGATACGGTGCACTTCGTTCCTTTGTGAAGAAATCTGTGAGAAATCTTCGAAAATAGCTTTGTCATTTGCGTTTTTACTCCGAAATCGGGATTTTAAAAAATGCTGTGACAGCGGGTCGAAGATGTCCCTTACGGACCCCCACACAATATGCTTGTGGTGTCTGGGATCCGCTCATCCTTCATCGGGGTGTGAGGACTGCCTGTCGATGACGTCGAAAGCCCTGAGAACTTGCAGAGGAAAGTTTGCAGCATGTAGGACCTATAAGTCCCCATCGACTCAAATTGTTTCTCCTTGCCGTAAAAAATAAAATGAACTATCCCGATCACCAAGTGGTCCCCACCATTCGTCAAGACACTTGAAGAAACAACGCCATAGGTCGCTGTCTTAGAGTTCCTCTCCGGAACAGGTCGTATGTCCAACCAACAAAAACAGCCTCCCTAGCTGAGTGGAAAGAGTTCACACTCAAAATGATATTTGAGAATGCAGCCTTGACCCTCCTCAAGTACTGTCAAAAGCCATGCTCTGGTTGAAAGACCTGATAAGTATAAAATCTGTGCGCCTTCGGGTCCGGCAGGCAAAACTCCTCAAGAGCGTTCAAAGGATACATCGAGTCGAGAAAGTCCCTTCGAGGACCGAGTCGTTGGTGCCGAAAGCTCATCAAGTCATCGACGCATCGGGCTTCGAGCCACTAGATGCTACAGGTGTCGAAGTTGTCGACGCAGGCATCAAAGCAGTCGACAGTATTGTCAATTTCTGAATATTTGTTGAATAGCGTGACACTGTCGGGTATCATTGAAAAAATATTTCTGATGTTTGTTAATCTGCTTAGAATCACATGCTGTGCATAGGTCCGACATCCAGTGGTCACTGCGGAGTATTGCATTTTGTTTTTCGTAGTCGAAAAAGGGACGTCGACAAGGCGTGTCTGAAACACTATCCCTATGACGACGTGCGTTGTACCCACAATCCCTCACGCGTCGAGGTCCCTCAGATTGTTTTTTTCCGCCCAGCTTCTGGTCGCCTTCACGCGGAGCTCCTCGAGAGACATTGCAACTCCTAGACCTTTGGTCGTTTCTCATTAATATTAAATAATCCCCCCCTCGACGCAGTTGTGAAGCTGTTCTCCGCCGAGCAAGATCTTCGACGGAGGGTCGAGCGGAGGAAATCCTTCGGCGTTGCCGAACACGTGGCCTGGCCTCGCAGGCCATATGCAGTAGGGAGAGTGGGGTCGTGGGACATCTCTGGGTCTTTTCTGAGAATGCCGTTCCCTTTCCCCTTCCTTTCCCTTGGGGTGGTTATCGCGATTTATTGCCTCGGCTATGGAGAGGACACCCTTTAGGTTTTGCCCGCTTTGCAAGGGCAAATTTACTTGGAAGGACAAGCATTCACGGTGTAACCGCTGCTTGCCCCTCGATCACAAGGAGGAAGGTTGCGCGGCTTGTCGGCTTCTTAAGCCTAAAACTCTAAAAGACCGTACGGTTAAAAGGTGGGCGGCCTACGCGATGTCGAAGGCCGAAGGTTCACCCGCCGCTGCTACCACCGACAGTGACGAGGAACGCGATAACACGACCTCCGCTACGGAAGTCGAAAACCCCTCTAAGGAGCGCTTGCGCGCTTAGTCGTCTGTCCCCGGCCCCGACGGGCTCGGCTCACGCCCTGCTTATGGGGATGAACACCCCGGCGACATTGACGCACACAAAAACTCACTTGAGCACACAACCCACGGCTCTTCTTCGTCTAAGACGAAAACAGCTTCAGCGCCCAAGGAGACGCAGGTTCCACCTGCGGCCTCCCCGGACCGTTCGGGTTCGAAGCCCCTCTCGCAACCGCAGCCGCGACCAGCGACTGGGCTTTCGGCTAATAAGGGCGCCGCCCCCAAACCATCGGCCGGCGCGCATCAACAAAAGGCGCATACCGCCGTAGAACGATCGACACCCGTTGCGTCAAAAACACAAGCTTCCGCCGACAAACGAGTCGCCGAGAGCTTGGCGAGGATCGCTGTAGCCGACGCCCAAAAGCGTACGCCGAAGGACACGTCGAGCGCTACGCACAAGTCGAAAGACACGCCGAAAAAGCCCGAAGGAAGGCAGGGACTAACCCCTTCAGTCGGGGGGGTCACCCAGCACACCTGAAGGTTTTTCGGAGGGCGACGGGACACTTTCCTCGACGCTTTGGGAGAGGTCGAGCCGTTTCCAGCTAGATGACTCTATTTTTCCCCCGCCAGACCGCTCTGGGGTACCCCATGAAACCATGGAAAGACTCCACCTCTGTATGGAGAGGATGGAAAGGTTTATTAATACCCAGACCTCTCAAACTCCCAAAAGGACTAGAGAAGGGCCTCAGGAGGACCCCAGGGCCAAAAATCCAAGGCTAGTCGATCCCCAGCAGGACACAGCCTCAGACTTCCATAACGTATACGACCTCACTGGGGAGGAACAATACTTGGAGGTAGAGGATGATTTCATGGACGATGAAGGACAGAACCAGGAGGAATGTCTGGAAGACAGGACAGACATTATAGAGGAAGGCTTCGGAGAAAATCCAGAAGAAGGACCTTCGCACCCCTGGCAATCCCCATCAGTATATTCCGACACTGATGTCCTAAACCTAAATCCTCCAGACAATTCACCGGTTAGGAATACGTCTCCAATTGACGATCAGCCCACTTTCAATGCACTGTTGCGCAAAGCAGCAGCGCATTTCGAACTGGACACTGGGGAGCTCTCTCCAGAATTAGACTTTGTAGAAAGAGTAATTAAAGAGAAACCCCCGGTCAGCCAGACCATACCCCTCCTAGCTTCAGTGAAGAGAAGAATCATCCCTTCGCTGGCCACTCCCGCATTGATCAGAGGGGTCAATCCGAGAATTGAAAAACTTTTCACTCCTTCACCCTCAGACCCGCTCTACATTAGGGGACATTCCATTCCGGATTCTCTAGTAGTATCTAATACTAGAAAGAGGGCAGGGGTAACACTTTCCACCAGTGAGGCAGCCCCTGACAAGGAGGGCAAAAGGCTATATGCCCTTGCAAAAAGAGTAACTTCCTCGGCTGCCTTCTCAGCAAGAATTGCGAACAACAATTCTTTGCTTGCTAGCTATGCAGACGCGCAGTGGGCCAAACTGCGCAAGGACGCCGAGGAAGCACCGGAGCCTTTACGTACACGCCTACTTTCAACTATTGGCGAAGGAACCCAGGTGAACCAGAGCATTGTAAAAAAAACTCTCTGGACGCGGCAGAAACAGCGGGACGTTCCCTGGTGCAGGGAATACTCCTAAAACGCCATGTATGGCTGCGCAACTCAGGGTTTAAACCAGAGACACAGGCGTCTTTAATAAATAAACCTGTGGAAGACTCTAACCTCTTCGGAAAAGCGGTGGATGAAGCTCTAGAGATGGCTAAAAAAGAGTTCGTTACGATCAAGACTCTTGACCAAATCTCTAAGCCCACTACCAGACGCGGCTATGGCAACAAACGCTTTTTTCGTGGCCAACGCCAACAACGTTAGCATCAACAATACCCTGCCACCAATTACCAGACCAATAGTGGGCAGTACAGCCAAAGAGGCCAACGCCGGGGTAAAGGGAGAGGTCGGGGATCCACCCCCAGAGGCTCCCAAGCCCCCAACAACTCCAAGTGACGCGAAGATTCGCGTCCCCTCCCATGCAACACCGGTCGGGGGCCGGATAACATCCTTTCTTCCTGCATGGGAGGAGATAACGTCAGACCGTTGGGTACTTTCCACCGTAGCCCACGGATACTGTATAGAGTTCAACAGTTCCCCATCCTACAGACCCCCGAGGGGACGTCGCATGACACCGGAACATCTTGCCATCCTTCTCCAAGAAGTACAACAACTGCTGGAAAAAGGAGCCATAGAGGTCGTGCCTCTATCTCAGGTAACGGAAGGTATTTATTCAGTGTACTTCCTTGTACCCAAAAAGGACCTAACCATGCGCCCTGTATTAGATCTGCGCCCAGCGAACAAGTTTATCAAACCCCAAAAGTTTCGTATGGTAACCTTACAGGAAGTGATCCCACTGCTTTCTCAGGGAGATTACATGACAACATTGGACATGAAAGATGCATACTTTCATATTTTAATGTTGCCAGCGCACAGAAGATACCTCAGGTTCATGATAGAGGGCAAACACTACCAGTTCAAAGTGCTACCCTTCGGCATAGCATCGGCACCAAGGGTATTCACGAAAGTGCTGGCAGTGGCAGCGGCCCACCTGCGCAGGTTGTCCATCCCAGTTTACTCTTACCTCGACGACTGGCTCATAACAGGGGATTCTTACGAAACATGCTTCTCCAATACCCAAAAGACGGTAGACCTTTTGTTCCAGTTGGGCTTCTCCATCAACGAAAAGAAGTCCAGTTTAGACCCCAGTCAAATCAAGCAATTCCTAGGGGCTCTAATTCAAACAAAGGACGGGCTCGTCTTCCCCTCCAAAGAGAGAGTCCAAAACATGCTGTTTCAGATCCCTCAATATGTGACCGGTCGAGAGGTGACGGTACGCAAAGCAATGCGCTTGCTAGGCATGATGGCGTTGTGTATTTATTTGGTACCTCACGCGCGCCTGCGCATGCGCCCAATGCAAGAGTGGCTCAACAGCCAGTGGTGTCAGGCCAGCGGACTATGGGAGGATCTAGTAGTGGTCTCGCAAGCCTTGGTTCTCTCGCTACGGTGGTGGACAAAGGAAAACATGGAAAAAGGGAAACCCTTTGCCACACCCGCGGCGGAAGCCACTCTAACCACAGACTCATCCCTCACAGGATGGGGGGCGCACCTATCCCATCAGACTGCTCACGGAGTGTGGACTCCGAACGTAGCATCCAAACACATAAATCTACTGGAGCTACTAGCTGTGTTCAAGGCGCTAAAAGCCTTCCAGGAACACCTACAAGGCAAGACAGTAATGGTCCTGACAGACAGCACTACAGCCATGTACTACATCAACAAGCAGGGGGGCACCCACTCTCCAGGCCTGTCCAAACTGGCCCAGAATATATGGAAGTGGGCTCTCAAACAGGACATGTTCCTACTGTCACTACATGTACCCGGGGAACTCAATCTGCTGGCAGACGGACTCAGCAGAGATTTCCCCCTGCCCGAAGAGTACGAATGGCGCCTGCACGAAGACATCGTCTTCGACGTCTTCACACAATGGGGATTCCCAGAGATAGACCTGTTCGCAACCCTGGAGAACTCACAATGCCTAAGTTACGCCTCCAGGTACCCCCAGAACCAATCCAAGGGGAACGGTCTGTCGATGCAATGGTCAGGGAAATTTGTTTACGCTTTTCCCCCCGACTCCCCTTCTCAACAGAGTGGTGCACAAGATGCACCAGGAACAAGTAACCATGATACTAGTGGCCCCAATGTAGGCCCGACAACCATGGTTCGCTCACTTGATGGAGATGTCTCTATCTCCCCCAGTAAAACTCCCCTGCCCGTACAACATGCTGTCTCAGGACAAGGGCAGGACTCTGCATCCATGCCCCCAGAACATGAACTTAGCAGCTTGGCTCCTGAAATCATAGAGTTCGGACATCTACAACTCCCGCAAAGATGCATGGACATCCTCAGGGAAGCCAGAAAACCTAACACTCGCCACTGCTATTCTAGCAAGTGGAAAAGATTTGTCATCTGGTGCAGGAGTAAAAGCATCAACCCTATTGACTGCTCTCCCACACATGTTGTCCTATACCTGACCCACCTACTGGATTCAGGTCTAGTGTTTAACTCCATTAAAGTCCACCTAGCGGCACTTTCTGCATACACCACTTCCCAACTCCAAGTGTCGTGGTGGAGGATACCTGTTATAAAGGCCTTCATGGAGGGAGTAAAGAGAATACACCCCCCGATAGCTGACCCAGCTCCCGGATGGGACCTTAATGTGGTACTTACCAGACTCATGGGCTCTCCATTCGAACCCATGCACAAAGCATCTCTTAAACACCTCACTCTTAAGACTGCTTTTTTAATAGCTATCACCTCCATCAGGAGAGTAAGTGAACTTCAGGCTCTTTCTATTCTAGACCCCTTCGTTACAGTTCACAGAGATAAGGTGGTTCTACGCACTCACCCTAGGTTTGCTCCGAAATTTATTTCTAAATTCCACGTAAACCAATCTATAGAACTACCAACGTTCTTTCAAAATCCTTCCAACTTGGGAGAAAGGACTCTGCACACACTAGATGTACGCAGAGCGGTCATGTTCTACATGGAAAGAACCAGACCACTGAGGAAGACTAATCAGTTCTTCGTCTCGGTGGCAGCAGGAAGAGAAGGAGATGCGGTTTCAAAATCCACTATTTCTAGATGGATTGTTCAATGCATCACTCTCTGCTATACTCTTGCTAAGAGAGAACTGCCCTTTAGGCCAAGAGCACACTCTACTCGAGGCACGGGGGCATCCATAGCATTCATTGCAAATGTTCCCCTTGAGTCCATCTGCAAAGCGGCTACCTGGAGTTCTGTGCGCACCTTTACAAAACACTACTGTCTAGATGCACACTCTAGATCTGACTCCCAGGTGGGACAGGCAGTATTACGACACCTTTTCTCTACTGTTCCTTCTCATAACCCACCGCCAACTCCGGGTACTGCTCGCTAGTCTATGCACAGCATGTGATTCTAAGCAGATTAACAAACATCAGAAGAGAATGCATTACTTACCGTAAAAGCATTTCTGATGGTTGTATCTGCTTAGATTCACATGCACCCCCCCTTCCTCCCCGCTCGGATGGAAGGAACATAGACTTCCTTTATATCTCTCTCTTTTCTGTACTCGCTCACGTCTAGAAGGCTCCCTCAGGGCAGAAAAATACAAACAGAGGGAACTCGACGCGTGAGGGATTGTGGGTACAACGCACGTCACTATAGGGATAGTGTTTCAGACACGCCTTGTCGACGTCCCTTTTTCGACTACGAAAAACAAAATGCAATACTCCGCAGTGACCACTGGATGTCGGACCTATGCACAGCATGTGAATCTAAGCAGATACAACCATCAGAAATGCTTTTACGGTAAGTAATGCATTCTCATACCCCTTTACCTAGGGCTGACTTTTTCAAATCTTTCCTCGATTTATGAGGGCAGCGAGCCATCCTCAGATGAATCAAGACCTTTTGGCCTCCAATATGGTACGCCATCAGTCCCTGAGGCCCTAATTTCTGAAGAATCCAGAATAAAAGACCCTTCAGTGCCTACATGATGCCAGTGGTTTGGACACTTCCCCAGAGCTAGTTTGGCAGATCCGATCCATCTGATCCTGCAGAAGTAACCTATAGGCAGTTAATGTCTAGAGTAGTTTAGCGCATGGGATGGGCTAGACCAAGGTTGTCCAACATATGGCCCGCGGGCCACAATGCGGCCCTCCAAGTCATTTGATGTGGCCCGCGGGGCTCAAGATAGTCTCTGGACCGGATTTATTTATTTATTTCTGCAATGTTGGTCGAGTACCCGACCAACATTGCAGAAATAAATAAACCGGGCCTTGGCAGAGGAACAGGACGTGGGGACGACTGTTACTGCCTCTGGGGACCCATGCAAGGGGGCACCAGAGGCAGTTGCAGGCCTCAGCCATGGCCCCATTTCTTTATTTGGGCAATGTTTGTCTTTGTCTCTGCAGCAATGAATTTGCCCAGATTATCAGAGCTCAAGTCGAGGGTACATGGGTGGACTGAGTCCACCCACATTTTTAAGAGGGTGGACTCAGTCCCATTGAACCACAGCCATCAAGTATACAGGCTGGACAGCTCGCCACTGCACTAAATAACCTGATGAAAAACGACTAAGGTGAAATGCCCAATTTCGGTACTGCAAAATTCAGGGAAAACCTTTTGTATTGGTTCTTCGAGTTTTGGAGTTTACATGTGCACATTTTAACTTGTTGATTTTATGGAAAGTGAATGCCTTTAGTCCTATGCAATTTGGTGGTTGTGAAAAGCCAATTTAGTGAAATATGCATATTTTAATTTGAACTTCAAATATCTGCCACATCACATTTCAACAGAGTTTACCTTTTTGATATGTGGGCGGAACCATGTGCAAATGGGCAGACTCTTCTGTGACTGTGGGCGGGGTACATCTCAGGGTTTTTGATTTTCAAATGTAGGCCGGTATGCCTTGAAGGGGGCACCAGAGGCCTCAGCCACGGCCTGGTTTATTTATTTGGGCACTGTTTGTCGGATCCGTGGACCCGATTAATTGATTTATTTCTGCAATGTTGGATACAGGTACCCGACCAACATTGCAGAAATAAATAAACTGGGTTGTGGCAGAGGAGCGGGACGTGGGGAGGGCTGTTACTGCCTCTGGTGACTCCCGCAAGGGGGCACCAGAGGCCTCAGCCACGGCCTGGTTTATTTATTTGGGCACTGCTTGTCGGATCCGTGGACCCGATTAATTGATTTATTTCTGCAATGTTGGATACAGGTACCCGACCAACATTGCAGAAATAAATAAACTGGGTTGTGGCAGAGGAGCGGGACGTGGGGAGGACTGTTACTGCCTCTGGTGACTCCCGCAAGGGGGCACCAGAGGCAGTTACAGAGCTCAGCACCGCCCATTTTATTTATTTATTTTGGTAATGTTTGTCAGGCGCGTGTCTTATGCCTGACTCCCACGTGTCGGCTGCGAGGAGCCATCGTGAACCACACTGTGCCCGGTTTGCCACTCCATGTTACATGGGTAGAGGAGAGGGCCTGTTGTGGTTTGGCCGACTGGAAGTCTGACTGCAGGTAAAGACCCCAAGAGGGAACATTGCAAACATGGTTTGCTGCAAACTTACCCATGCCCTTTCCTGGCCACGTGGAGGCTGGGCATGGGGACGCTGGCCCTAAATGCTGTCGGGTAAGCAGAGGCTGGCCGTACCTCTTACAGGGCATGTGACCATAGGCCAGCCATGAGGACTCTTGCGTTACCGGGTGCTGGCCACATATTCTAGAGTTGGGAAATGTGGAGGATCCACAGTTGCCTCTGCCAGGTTTTACCTTCAGACCTTTTTGCCCTTTCACCAGCACTACAGGCCCAGAGTGCCACGAAAGGGCAGGCTTCAGCAATTCTGTTCAGCCCAGGTTCCTGTGGGGAGACCGGACCGATTAATTTATTTCTGCAATGTTGGTCGGATACAGGTACCCAACCGACATTGCAGAAATAAATGCATTAACCGGGTCGTGGCAGCAGTGGCGTCACCATTAACACAGAAGTAATGAATGTGTATTACAGAGGTAAGCTGGCATATGTATTGGGCACACTGCACATGCTCAGGCAGCATCAATCATGCTTTGTACAGGACAATACTGACCTAAATTGGGAACAGCCAGCATAGACATGTTGGTAAAGAGGCATATTTTGGGCACAACCAGCATGCCAATGTGTTACATCAGTGACAGTGCTGTCTTACACTGGACACAGTGATCATTAAAATGTGGTGTGTTCTAAAATGTTCTTGTCTGCTGTTGGTGACATGGAATGTACATGTTCCCCTTTATAACTGATTGTAAACTTATGGCTTTTTGGTCCTTTTCCTGCTGTAAAATGCACCATTTCAACCCCATATTTGGAAAATAAATCTTGGAGGCTCTGGGGGGGGGACCCCCCCAAACCATCCCTAGATCCTTATAGCTCCCACCCTACGCTCGGTCACCCCCACATTTTCAGAAACATATCACATACACCCGAAGAAATCACAAGCTAACCTTTGATAACTGCCCCTGACACCAAGGGCTATCTTTGGGACTGCATGGCTATCACTGCCTGTGATGCTCTTCTGTCAAAGGTCACACACCATCGCTTTTTAATATACAGCTTTGGGTGAGGTTGTTGACTTTTGGCTCGCCGGCCCACCGGCTGACAAAAAGTTAATGCTTCGGCCCCTCATTCCGAAAGGTTGGACAAGCCTGGGCTAGACCAAGCCCAGTTTTAGAACAGGATGACCTGACCAATATTCTGGACAGGGGACCTTGGGAAGACCCAATTGTGCCTTTTTCATGCAGCTTTACAAAAGCATGTAAATACCAATTGGGGGGTGCCTGAATTGAATCCGGCGGTCAACAAGAAACTGACTTCTAAATACAGGGTGTCGAGCAGTGATCCCTATTTGTCAAAACACCCAACTCCGGAGAGTCTGGTGGTACAGGCTGCCACCTGAACTACAAGACAAAATGCCTACCCTACTATCCCTCCTGATAGGAATGAGCGTTATGACGCTCTACACAAGGTTTTTCCGGCTGCCAGTATAGCCCTGAAGTCAGCAAATGCCACGTGCACGTTGGCTAGGTTGACTCGTACCCTTTGGGAGTGTATATGCATGGCAGCTGACCATATCCCTAAGGGGAAGAACGAGACTTGGTTTTCAACATAGTCAAGGATAGAAAGGACGCTATGTGTGAATTCCTCCAGATTGGTCTCGACTCTGCTGAAAGTATCAGCAGAGCAATGGCGGCTAGTAGTTATGTGCAGGTTTGCCCGGTTAAGGAAGTCAGGGTTTGCTCCAGATGTACAATCCAGTCTGCTTTACATGCCCTTTGATGACGGCACACATTTGTTCTGTAGCAAGGCTAATGAAAGTCTAGAGAAAATGCAAGCTTCAAAGGCCGCAGCCAAATCCCTTGGTGCTGTGATTAGGCAACCTGCAATTTGCCCCACGGGTACGCCCTGGAGGGGTAGGTCCTTTCGTCACTACTCCACAGTTGGAAGAGGCAGAGGACAGTCTGTTCAAAGAGGCCAAAAATAATTCCCCCGTGGTGGGGCGGGCAAGAGGTACTAAGACCGCCTCAGCAGCGGCTACTTTGCCATCAGCCACTGCGTCAGCGGCCCCAAAACCTCTCTGAGGACTTAGTTCACAAGACTGCAGTGGGAGGCAGACTCACAGCATCTGAAAGAATGGCAGGCTAGTACTTCAGATGCATAAACATTGCAAACAGTTGCCATGGGTTACTGCCTTCCCTTTGTAAAAAAAAGCCTGGGTCATCGACCGGAGAACAGCTCTTTCAAAGTTCCAGATCCGTTCCTTAAGCAGGAAATAACTCTGCTAGAGAAAGGTGCTATAGAACCAGTACCTGTAGCAGAGAGGAACAAGGGTTGGTACTCCCTGCGCTTTCTAATTTCAAAAAAGGACGGAGGATTGAGACCCATCTTGGACTTAAGTCTTGAACAAGTTCCTCAGGTAGGAAACGTTCAAGATGGTTGCCTTTCATGCATCCTTCAGGCCCTCCAGCTTCAGGACTGGATGGTATCATTGGACCATGAGGATGCTTACTTTCATGTGCCATCACAAGCACAGAAGGTACCTGAGGTTTGCCGTTGGCAGGTTATCTTTGTCAGTATTGAGTTCTGCCATTTGGGCTGACCTCCGCCTGAGGGTTGTCACCAAGTTAATGGCAGTAGCGGCAGAGAGTCTCAGGAGAGGGGGGGGACTCACATCTACAGCCTACCTGGATGATTGGCTGATCAAGGCCAGTTTCCCAGAACAGGCCCTGGAACATCTCAGCTGGGCGTCTCCCCCCCCCCCCCCCCAACTTCAAGAAGTCTCAAATGATACCATTGCAAAGGCTCCAATTCACTGGAGCAGTCGTGGATGCATCCCTGGGAAAAGCCTCACCACCAGAGGTGAGGGCTCAATACATTCTGCCGATGGCCACCAAATTCCAGAGTGCCCAGCATCTCACAGCCTCTGATTTTCTGTGGTTGCTTGGCCTCATGGCATCCTGCATTTTTCTGGTGCCAGAGACGCGCCTGAGAATGAGATCTCTCCAATGGGCTCTCAGAACAGTGGTCACAATTCTCAGGAAGGTTGTCAGACCTCCTACAGATCCCGAGGAGAGTCTCACAGGACCTTCGATGGTGGGCCTAAAAGGAGAACCTTTTTGGCAGTCCTGGCCAGAGATAATAGTAGTGACGGACGCCTCACTAGCAGGGTGGGGAGCCAACGATCTGACAATCAGTGGTCGTTGGTCTTCATCGGAGTCCAAACTACACATCTAGCTTTTGGAGCTGAGGGCAATCAGACTAGCGCTGAAGGACTTTCTGCCCTCTGTACGGGAAAAGAATGTCCTGATAATAACAGACAATACAGTGACCATGTACTATCAACAAAAGGGGATGTGTAGGGTCACTACCACATGCAGAGAGGCAATGAAGCTCTGGTAATGGGTAATCTGGAAGGGATCTCCCCATCGACAGTTCACCTAGCCGGAGTCAAATACTGCGGCGGACGCTCTGAGTAGGCAGAGCATTCTCCCACGAGTGGGAACTAGCTCAGGAAGTCAAAGATATCTTCACCCTTTGGGGAACCCTTCAAGTGAATTTGTTCGCGACCAGTGTCCACTGGAAGTGCAAACTGTTCTGCTCCAGGGAATGTCCCCCAACAGGAGCTCTAGGAGACAAGTTAATGGTGGATTGGGAATTTCCACTCCTGTACAAGTTTCCTCCATTCCCCGTCATTCCTCACGTGATCAAGAGGTTGAGAAAGTTTGGGAAATCCATTATCCTTATTGCACCGGATTGGGCCAGGAGGACATGGTACTCGGACCTTCTGGACATGTCCATCTGCCCTCGAATAAGTCTCCCACAAAGAGCATATTCTCTCATAAGGGGAGGTCGGGGTCTCCATCCAGAGGGTCAAGAAACCGTCTTCACAAATGGTTTCTGAGAGGCTGAGATACAAGGATTGGGACCTCCTGGATGACTTAATGGAGAGTTTGCTTTCGGCCAGAAGGCCAGCAACTAAGTCTTTCCAACCGCTGCCGTTGGAACAAATTCTGCAGCTGGTGTAGAGATAAGAATGTTGATCCATTTACATGTAATACACCTATGGTGTTAACCTTTTTGTTACACTTAGCAAATCTGGGGCTCCAGATTGGTACTATTAAATATAGATGGCGCCGCAAGATCTCCTTTAAGTGCACTGCGGAGAAGGTAACTGATTTCAAAATTCCTCTAATACAATTCCTAAAAGGATTGACCCCCCCTCCGAGCCCTTTTCCAGTCCCTGTTTGGGATCTCAACTTGGTGTTGAAATGTATGTGTGCTCCTTTCGAGCCTATACACTCCCGTTCCTTGAGGCTGCTAACCTTAAAAACCATCTTCCTAGTAGCCATTACATCTGCCCAAAGGGTGAGTGAGCTTCAGGCTTTATCCTACAAGCCCCCATACACTATTTTCTATAAGGACAAGGTGTTCCTGAAGGTGAAACCCACCTTTTTATCCAAGATTGTATCTGAATTCCATCTGATTCAGAAAATAACATTACCATCATTTTACCCTCCTCTGCACCCTGGGAAGGAAGAGGAGAGACTGCACAGGCTTGATCCTAAAAGTGCACTGTTTCTATATCACCAGAATGGCAAAACTAAGACCTGATGACCAACTGTTTGTTGGCTACTCGGGCCACAAGTTGGGTATGACAATCACTAAATAGACTTTATCCAGATGGATAATACTGGCAATATCTGAATGCTACAGACTGGCGGGAAAAGTTCCTTGAAGGTTTCAGCCAAAAAGACTGAATCCAAATGCCCTAAGCAAACAAAGGTCTGAATGAAGGTACCGCCAAATGTTCAACCCTGGGAGAAGGACCCCATGGCGCAAGTTCCTGATCACGTAAGTGAAAGGGAACTGGCGTCGCAGGGACAGAGCGAGACGGAATGCAAGTTAAGCAGGGGGTGTGGGTAGGGGTTTGGGCAAGTCGATAATGTTCAGGGGAGAAAAGACCGAAGATTATCTCAAAAAAATAATATTCGGTCTTTTCCCCCCTCGAACATTTCTGCCTCAGTAAAACAACCCCAAATCCTCCAGAAAGCCTTTGGGATCATTCGATTTGGGGGCATGGCGACTTCGTCTGCATTAGAGGGTAGTACAAGTTAAAGAAATGTGCGGCTGCCACATGGTCGTCCGTGCATACTTTCACCCAACATTACAGTGTGGATTCATCAGGCCAGGAAGGCGCATTTGGTAAGGCAGTGTTGCATTCTGTGCACACAGACCCATGAGAGCTACTAAATTGTCACAACAAATTCTGACTCCCTCCTCTGGAAATACTAGAAACTGCTTTGGGAGTCTATCATAAGATAAGGAATACGTGTGAGGACACAATCCATTTGAAGAAATTTTTTCTGGGGTTTTCACACTGATTGCGCCACACTTGTTTTGAGTTACCCTGGGTTCGAATCCAAGAGACCCCTTCACTCGCATCGGCTTGGCAATCTGGAAACCAGACCATGAGATACGCCCTGTTTTGAAAAAGGCTCAGAGGCTCAGCATGAGCCGAAACACGTGTCAATAAAAAGGGCTCTCTCCAGGAGATTTGTGATTTAAATCTATACTTAAATGTTTAATTTTTTCAAAAATTGATTTCCATAACTCCAAACATGTGTGGCGCAGTCAGTGTGAACCCCAGAACATTCTTCTAAAACCTTAGAGGTGGGATAGTCCTCCGAAACCATTTTCACACCGACACGACGCCTGCAAATTGCATAATTTAAATGGGCGCAAAGCCAAAGAGGTTGACCCCCCCCCCCCCCCCCCCCCAACAACTACCCAATTACTTTCATTTGAAGAACGAGTTACTTACCCGTGATGACGTTCTTTTGACTGGATGTTCCTCCAATGTATTCCTTATCGCACCTCCCAACCTACCCTGCAGTAAAATTTCCTTTGCTATTGCCGTCTGCGCTCTCTCGGGAGGAGTAACTGTCAGGTATGGAATAAATCCTACGTTCGTAAAAACGGAACTGAAGCCAATGGATGCTGTGCGTGCTATATATGCCCTTGGTGACGTAAACGTCGAGACCGAGGCCTCCGAGGGACATCGTGTCGACAGGCATCAACGCACAGCACCCTCTGCTGAAAAATAAATTCTGAAGCAGCTAAGCTGGATATTGGAACTATCATAACATAAGGAATATGTGGGAGTAACATCCAGTCGAAAGAACGTTACCAGGTAAGAAAGTAACTTGTTCTTCTGTGCTCATTACCTTCAACCTTGGAGACCCCCCAGCTCCTTTGCTGGACTTTAGGACTTGTTAATTTTAACCCTGAAGTGAGTGAGACCTTTTTCCTCACTCATGTGTTGATTTGGATTATGTGTTTCTTCTGTTTTTGGAGTCTGACAAACTCCGTAGGCATCTACTTTTTGTATGGTGACACGCAGCACCTTCAGTGCAGTGTCAGAGATCCTTTAGATTTCTCAAGGGTGTAAATACCTTTTCTTGTGAAAACTACTGTTCCCAAGAATAGTAAAGTGAAATTTACTTGAATGAACTTTCCTCTTTGTAGGTCCAGCACACACCATTTTATGTGGAGTGCAGGGTGGTGTAAGGGGGGGGGAGGTCCAGGGGAAGGTTAACCTAGGAGCCCCCTGTCCTACATTTCTAATGTAAAAAATGTTATGTTACCCTCACTATTTTAAATGGCTGGCGGCAGTGGGTTAATGTTCCTACCATTGTGCGTTTCTACAGTAGGCTGAATCCTCAGCTGCAGTATAGCACCAATGGGTGACCATTTTGTCAAAATGGCCCTGCTTGTCTTTCTTTGCCATTTTCTGTTTGTGAGGTCTTCCTTGGGTTTTACTCTTCATGTTGAGCCAGGTTTGAGCCCTTTGGTCGTTTTGCCTTTAGCAGGCTTCAGCCCTGAAGCCCGCCTCTGGCTCCAGTTTGTCTAGAAAGGCAGGATGTGAGGGAGGTTCCCGAAACTCCCCTGGCCTTTGCCTCTAGGAATGCCTGAATGCAACCACTCCTGATTGGATGGCTGTCCTTTGAGGACAGCCACTCTGCTGTGTGATTGCACTAGAGGCAGTCGACCACTGGGAGAAACGCGACGAAGAAACCGTGAACGAAGCTTGCTGCATCCTCCTGGACCTTTGAATTGTCTAGTGAAGCCCTGCTGCTGTGCTGAAACTCCTTTTTCAATTCGACTGAGAAGCTCCGGAAGGGATGAGATCTTCCCTTGGGTTAGTGGGACCAACTAACCCCAAGACAAACTCCACTGGACAGTCTTCCCCCACTGGCTGTACTTTGCTGCTGCAGGAGCCAAGTGCCATGGGTCGAAAAATCCGTAGTCTAGTGCAACATCTGAAATCTGGCCAGAAGCTCCAGGAGTCTCAGACTCTCCAGAAGCAAGACGACCGGAGCTTGAGTCGCCTCACCAGAGTTCAGGACCCAAGGACTGAAGGAATCCCAACCGGTATGAGATCCGCAATGGTGTTATCGAGCGCCCGAAACAGCAAAGTGACATTGAACCCAAAAATAGGCCGTAGTTGCCGACTACCTCCAACTGCCGCCACAAGAGCCATCCAGACGTCCTGCCTCTTGTACCCACGACTGAGGCTCGGGAACCCATGGTTTGCATCGCTGCAACAGGACAGAATCCAGCTGCACCACTCTTCAAACCGGAGGTGCTGTTTAGACTTGGGGTACTTACCTCAGTGTATTTGAGCTGTGCTTTTCTCAGTTGAGACTTGCAGTGGCTTACCTTTAGAGTTGATTCCAACTCTGTTTTTCAGAGGCTTGTGACCCCACAAGTGATTTTTCTACAAACGTTCTAACACTTTGTGCAATATTTCATCTAAGAAGTGTCTCAAAACTAGACTGCTCCAATTGACTTTGGCTGTCCTGGCTACCTGCAGACTCTTCTAGCCCATGGACTTTGATATTGTTTGTCCCTGATAGGTGGTAACTTGTTTTAAACTGTTATTGCTGGGAAAGGCTTGTTTAGATTTCATTGGAAGATTTAGTTCTCCAGCATGGGGTCTGGCATGGATTCACATGCTCATGAATATTCCCCGTCGTCAGGCTGGGAATCCTCGGTAAAGAAAAATCAGTACCAGTTTCGTTTCTGATCTGTCTTTCGTAGTAGTAACCAATCACTGATCTCTGCGTCATACTGACCACAGCCAATGACTGCCATCTCCCTAAGCCCCGCCTCTGGCAGCCATCTTCGGATTTTTACCGCACGTTCAAGTGTTGGGAGTCCTCGTGCTTAGCTCTCGAGCTTTTGCTGCGTGTTTCGCGTTTTTTCAGGTGAATTTTCACATTTTTTCGGTTAATCGAGCCTCAAGCTCCACCGTTTCTACTTCCGTTAACGGGTACCCGTTGCGGGATTTGCATACGCCCCTCAAGGGTGAAGATTTCGTCGAATCAACCTCTTGGAGGATTCCAGAAGATTTGCGGCCTACTTCGAGATGGCCCAGGACGCGAGTTCGTCACCCGGACCCAAGCTGTTTTGCAGCTGCCCTGGATGCGGGCTGCAGAATGTGTTTAAGGAGGACGAACATTTGCGATGCCTCTACTGTCTTCATGGGGACAAGACTCATGTAGAGAAGGACTGCCAGTTCTGCAAGAACTTGTCGGAGCGGACCATGAGGGACCGTCGATCCCGTCTCGCCAGCTGGTTGGGGGAAGGGCTCAACGGGTGAGAAGAAGAAAGGGTCCGAGCTTCTAAGTCCTGTGCGGGCGCCCCGGCGACGGGGGCCCATCACCAGGCCAAGCGCTGCGAGTCCGCTGGCTCCGAGAGCGCCGAAAGGTCGGGCTCTTCAGTCGCCAGGCAGGCGCACCTTCCCCGGCACCGTCAACCACGAGCCAGCGCTCTGGTTCGGGGAAGAGGAAGTCCGAGTCCCCGGGTAAGCTTCGGGAGAAGCCCCGTCCGATCTCGGGAGAGGGGGAGCGAGGCGTCGCCCCTCCCCCGAAGGAGAAGGCCCAGGACGCACCTAAGGTGGTGAAGGCCCCTACCCAGCAGGCAAAGGCCTCTATCGAGGCAATCGCGGCGACTCTGGCCAAGCCGGCAGAGACCCCGCCAGCGGAGACTGCCTCCGGGACTAGAGTTTCCCTGCCGCCAAGGAGGGAATCCTCTTTTCAGCCCATAGTCATGGCCCCCGTGATGGAAAAAGGGGGGGGGCACGGTAGCCTCCTCAAGCTCGGAGTCAGCCTCGGAGGGGGAACTGACCGAGGTCGTGAGGAATCTCTAAGTCCAATTCGAGAAGGTTCGATCCCGCAAGGAAGATCCTCGGGAGATAACAGAGGAAGACGACGATGGCGAGGAAGAGCAGCCTTCCCTTCCGGCGCAGCCGGAACCTAGGCCTCAGGATAGCTCGGCGGCCATTTTGTTTGCGATCCAGTCCTTATGCTCTGAGATAAGGACCAGATTACCACGGCCCAGGCCGGAGGACCCGCAACCTGGCCCGTCGGGAAGTCCTCGGAACAAACGACGGAGGACCCAACCCTCTCCTCCACTCGCCCCCGTAAGGCCTGCAGTTCCCTCCTCATCCTCCCTCAGTCGGGAGATGACGGTGCGGTGGGCTCGATGACGGGTTCTGAGGGCGACGACGACGGAACGGGTCTCCCGTCGCACGGGCCTCTCCGCCCGACGAGATTGACTCATTCCACGCCATGATCGCCAGGGCGTCCGAATTGTTCCAGCTCTGCCCGGAGGAGCAGAAAAAGGAAGGTTTCCTCTATCAGCGCCGGGAGGCCAAGAGGAAGACTGTCATCGAGGTACCTCTAATCGATGACATCTGGGAGGAGGGCCTGTCGGTACTCAAGAACCCCTCCATGGCACCAGCCAAACGGGACCGGTACGAGAAGAAGTACCGGGTCCCCGAGACCGCTCCCCTGTGCCTCAGGGCCCAGCCAACGCCAGACTCGGTCGTCTCGGCGGCGGCGAAGAAGAAAGCGGCGGGGTCAGGAGCCTCAACGTCGAATTCCCCTCCGGACGGCGAGGGAAGGAAGTTGGACGCCATGGGGCGACGGGTCATTTCGTCGGCGGCGACGACGATCAAAGCGGCCAACGCCCTGGCGATCGTGGCCCGTTACGACAGGGAGCTCTGGTTTAAGCTGGCCCCCATATTGGACTTCCTACTGGACGACAAGAGGTCCGAGGCCCTGGAAATACTTCAAGAAGGCGAGGTGGCGTCGGACCACGCCATAAAGGTGGCAACTGATATTGCCGATACCGGGTTCCGCCAGCTGGGCAACAGAGTTTGCCTACGACGACGGGGTTGGCTCCGGGCGACCGACTTCCGTCAGGACGTCCAGACCAGGGTGTTGGACATGCCGTTCGACGGCAGCAACCGGGAAGGCGGTGGACGAATCCCTCCAAGCCATAAAGACGGACACGGAGACGGCCCGCGCCCTAGGAGCCCTTCAGCAATGACGGCCCTTTCGGAGCTCCGGAGGCAGACAGGGGGCCTCCAAGGGATCCAGCGGTGGCTCGTCCTACTGCCAGGCGGCACGCTCCTCGTCTCAGGAGGCCTACAGGGGTCGCGGCAAGCAGGGAGCGCCTCGCCACCGTCGGCAAGGTGGCCAGGGCGGCAATGCCACCACCTCCAAGCAGGACTGAACCGGCCGTGACCTCGGGCCCCCACCGACGCACCCCGGTGGGAGGCCGGCTGACGAAGTTCGTCGGCGTGTGGAAGTCCATCTCCACTGCTACGTGGAGGACCGTTGGGTGCTGGATACCCTGGCAAGAGGACACTCTATCGAATTCCTGAAGAAGTGCCCTCACGTTCCACCTGTGGCCAGGAAGGAAAATCACGTCCCGCAACTGCTGTCGGAAGTACGGGCGATGCTCGGGAAAGGCGCCATCGAGCTCGTCCCGAAGAGGCTCCGGGGTGTACTCGAGGTACTTCCTCGTCGGGAAGAAGACGGACGGCTGGCGCCCCATCCTGGACCTTCGTCGTTTGAACAAATACATCAGGTCACAAAAGTTCAGGATGGTCACCCTCCAGCACGTGCTGGGACAGCTGGAGGAAGGCAACTTTCTATCGTCGTTGGACCTGGAGGATGCATACTTGCACGTTCCCATCCTCAAAAGCCACCGAAAGTTCCTCAGGTTCGTCGTCCAGGGACGCCACTACCAATTCAGAGCAGTGCCGTTCGGATTGAAGTCGGCCCCCAGGGTCTTTACCAAGTGCCTAGCACCTGTGGCTGCGCCTGCAGGGGATTCACGTCTACCCATACCTGGACGACTGGCTCATCCGCTCAAGGACGAGGGAACTCGCCGTCGAACACACTGCGAGGACCGTCCAGCTACTCACAGACCTGGGATTCGCAATAAATTACCCAAAGTCCCACCTGGTGCCGTCGCAGGCGGCCCTGTTTCTGGGAGCGAAGCTCGATACAGTGAGGCGCCTGGCGGCACCGTCGGAAGAACGGACGAAGACCATTCTGGGCAAAGTGCAGTGCCTGCTAGCCACGGACGTGGCCAGGGTGAGGTCCATCAAGTCCCTCCTGGGGATGATGTCCTCTTGCATCTACCTGGTGCGCCTCTGCAGACTACGGATGCGCCCTCTTCAAGAATTTCTGGACGCCCGTTGGATGCAGGCGACGGGCACCTTCGAAGACAGGGTCCCCCTCAACTAGGTGTTCCGGCGGGCGATTCAGTGGTGGGGCGTTCGAGCGCACCTCACGGCGGGCAAGGACTTTCAGACTCCGGCGTACCAGGAGACTGTGACGACGGACGCTTCCCTGGAGGGTTGGGGCGCCCACACCGGAGATCTCCACGCAAGAGGCCTCTGGCTCCCGGAGGAGAAGCTCCTGCACATCAACATCCTGGTACTCCGAGCCGTGTTCTGGGCTCTCAAATCGTTCCTCCCGTCGCTCAAGGGCAAGGTGGTGCGGATCTTCCCGGACAACACCACGACAATGTTTTACATACGGAAGCAGGGAGGCACCAGATCCCCAGTCCTATCCAAGGAGGCACAAGATCTGTGGCACTGGGCGGTCGCCCAGGGGATGTTCCTGGTTCCCTTTCACCTGGCAGGAGAAAGAAACGCCATCGCCGACTCGCTCAGCAGGGAGCTGCGCACGTGTCACGAGTGGGAGCTGCGCCAGGATCAGGTGGATCAACTCTTCCGACGATGGGGCAAACCCCAAATCGACCTATTCGCAACAGCGACGAACTCCAAGTGCCAGAGGTTCGCCAGCAGGTTTCCCCAGCCGAGAAGCATGGGCGATGCGTTCTCGTTCCCCTGGGACGGCCTATACCTGTATGCGTTCCCTCCGTTGCCGTTGCTGCTTCGACTCATCAACCAGCTCAAGAGGTCCCGGTGCAGGATGATCCTCTTCGCACCGGCGTGGCTGAGGCAGATCTGGTTCCCGGACCTTCTGGACTTGTCAACGTCCCCACCCATCAAGCTGTCGGCGGACGCGGATCTTCTCTCCAGAGAAGGAGGCGCCATCTTCCACCACGACCCGGTGTCGCTGAACCTGCAGGCTTGGCTCCTACAGCGCTAGAGTTTGGAGGTTACGATATACCGGCCGACTGCAGAGAGGTTCTTGCAAAGGCCAGGGCGTCCTCGACTCTCAAATGCTACGGTCACAAGTGGAAGAGGTTCTCTATCTGGTGCCGAGCACAGAAGATCAACCCCCTACGGATTACGGCCCCTCAAGTGCTGCCGTACCTGCTATTGCTGGCAAAGGCTGGGCTAGCCCATGCCTCCATTAAGATTCATCTGGCGGCGATCTCCAGATATGACGTCCCTGTGGTCCCATCGACTGGTAAAAGAGTTTATGAAAGGACTGTTCCGGTCGTTCCCGCCGGTGAAGGCCCCGGCGTGGGAACTTAACGTGGTGCTGACCAGGCTCATGTGGGCCCCCATTCGAGCCGATGCACTCCGCACCGATGAAGTATTGTGGAAGACTGCATTCCTGGTGGCCATTACCTCCGCACGACAAGTGGGAGAGATCCAGGCCCTATCCTGCAAAGCACCGTACTTGACTTTCCATGCCTCGAGGGTGGTGCTTAGGACGCACCCCTCCTTCATGCCCAAGGTGCCGTCGGACTTCCATCTTAACGAGCCCCTGGTGTTACCTGTTTTCTTCCCGTCTCCTTCGTCGCCGGCCGAGAGGACTTTGCACTCGCTGGATGTGGCTAGAGGGCTGAAGTTCTACGTGGACCGCACAAAGAGTTTTCGGAGGACATCACAGTTGTTTGTGAACTTTGGACCTGTGAATCAAGGGAAGGCTCTCTCGAAGTCTTCTATTTCCAGATGGCTCTCCGGCTGCATCATGCACTGCCACCGGTTGGCTAACCGACCACTGCCAGGCAGTCCGAGAGCCCATTCGGCCAGAGCGATCGCTGCTACTACGGCGTTCCTATCTGGTGTGCCCCTGCTGGACATCTACAGGGCTGCTACGTGGAGGTCGACGCACACCTTCACGAGATCCTACTGCGTCGATCGGGATTCCAGGGAGGAGTCCAGGGTCGGCCAAGCAGTGCTGCGCAACCTGTTCGCTTAAGGTGAGCCTGGTGAGGAGGTAAGAGATGCTTAATGTTGAGTTGTTGTATTGCTTAATGTTGAGCCTTTTGCCACCTCCCGTGGTTGTGCATGTGTACTGCTATGTATTCTTATATTCATGAGCATGTGAATCCATGCCAGACCCCATGCTGGAGAAGGAACAAGTTACTTACCTGTAACTGTTGTTCTCCAGCATGGGTCTGGCATGGATTCACATGCGAACCCTCCCGCCTACCCCTCTGCGGCTCTTCACTTGGTTATACTGCCAATTCACGTGCTACCAAATCTGAAGATGGCTGCCAGAGGCGGGGCTTAGGGAGATGGCAGTCATTGGCTGTGGTCAGTATGACGCAGAGATCAGTGATTGGTTACTACTACGAAAGACAGATCAGAAACGAAACTGATACTGATTTTTCTTTACCGAGGATTCCCAGCCTGACGACGGGGAATATTCATGAGCATGTGAATCCATGCCAGACCCATGCTGGAGAACAACAGTTACAGGTAAGTCCTCACGTATACTGAGAACCTGTTCAACCTATTTCCTTCCTTAAACCTTTCCTTCCTGCAACCTCAGAATCTGCAAAGTATAACTAGCGATATATAAATGCCATTGCTGTCCTTGTGAATAAATGCCATTAATGTCCTTGTGAATGAAATCACCTCGGGTGTAGGAAGTGTGTAAGAAGCATATCCAAAGAGTATGCACTAACTTGTTTGATTCTGAAAAGTATTATAAAGTATATTTGCATTGTTAAAATATCTTGCCTTTTTAAAGAACGCTTATTTAATAATTGATAAATAACTGAAACCTTGAGTGTAAGTATTAGTTGGTTACTTGTATTTGCGAATTTCATTACTACAGCTCTACAGCTCACATTTACCCTTCTTGAGATAGGCCTGACTGCTCAGTCACACTACTAACCTGTGTCATACAGAGCTATACCAAAAGGTGGGTTACCTAATACCAGGTAGACATTGTTGTGAAATTTCAGTGTTAATACATAGTCTTGCCGAACTGCCTTCCTGGTAGCGGTCACCTCAGCACAGCTGCTAAGAGAGCTTCCTACCTTGCCCTTCTGAGCCATACACCACCTTCCATAAGGACATGGTGGTCCTGTGGACACACCCCTCCTTCTGAAGTTTGTTACTTCCACTGAAATGATGTCTCCAATCGTCCCCAACGCCGCTTCTGAGGCAGAAAACGCTCTGCATTGCTTAGATTTGAGGCATGCTCTGTTTTTATCTGGATCGGACTAGAGGCTTCTGTGCTTCAGAGTGCCATTTTGTTTTGTACGCCAGCAGCTTGCGCAAGCAGTTGGTGTCCAAGGACACTATTGCTCACTGAATAGTTCCCTGCATCTCTGAGAGCTACAAACTCCAGAAGCAGTCTCCTCTCAATGGCTTGTATGCTCATTTCGTGAAAGTAAAGATCGCTTCTGTGGCCCTATTTAAAGGTGCATTCCATGGGATGTCATTGCCCAGGAGGCTACATGGTCCTTGCCCATGCCTCTCTACATGCTTAACTCTCTGGCTAATGGCTAACTTAGCCAGATAGTGCTTCGTAAATTGTTTGGGTGGATCAGGCTAGGTCCTCCCACATTTTCAGTGTTATTTGCTTGGTAGTCTCCCAAGAATATGATGGAAGGGGACCATTGACCATGAGCAACGCAGTTGCTCAGATGAGTAACTTTTACTATGCTTTGTGACTTACAGTCCATTTGTAATGTGAAGAAGCCAATGCATTAGAAGAACCAGAGGTACTGCAGAAAGGTATTGTCCCACATATGTAATGGTTCGTTCAAATATTTGCCAGATCAGTACCATTGCAGTTCCTTCTACCTGCATAAATGTGTTTGAATGTACATATCATTTTATCTTTAGGATATTACGTTGCATTGTGATTATTTTTCAGTGTTGTTAAGTGATTGTTCTTAAAATGATTCTATTTCTGTAGGTTACTTTTCGCACCAGAATTTATCACTGTAATATTAACAGTCAGGGAGTCATCTGTTTGGATATCTTGAAAGACAATTGGAGTCCAGCTTTGACTATTTCAAAGGTTTTGCTGTCGATTTGCTCCCTTTTGACCGACTGCAACCCTGGTAAGATAAGACTTTTGTGAACGTAAACTCATCTGTTGCCTTTCTTTTAAATTTGTGCTTGTATAATGGGCATTTTATGTCGTCCTTCATAGGTTATTGTTGCAAAGTCCCAGAAATAAGAACAATAAAGCAAATTCTCTTCACTCCTTAGCTTCCTCTTATGTTTTTTTGCCAAATGGAAACTCTCCTGCAATTTGAAAGGAAAGATGCTTCCAGCAGCACCAGCAATCATCCCAACATTAGAGAAGGAAAAAATAGACTGACCAGCACGCCCCAAGATTCTATTTGTTGTCATTTACATTAACTTGCAACAAAAAAGGGCTCCAGTTAGGTGGTACTTTGAAATTCGTTTACATTGTGAATGTTGGTTGATTTTAAATAGTGGTGCCCCGAGTAATCACACCATCCACCAGTCTAGTAAGGAGAAGTCGAAGAATATTTCCTTATACAAGAAGACATAAATTTGTATTCAGACTAAATACTTAGTCTTAAATCATCATCACATAAATGGAAAACCTTAGTGAAGTAGTAAAGGAATTAATGAAAGAAAACACATCCTTTTATAAATCATTAATAATTAAATTTAAGGGGGAAAACATTGAAAATACAGATCTTAAGCATACTACACACATTTCTTAGACCAGCTTAAAAGTTTTGTTGAAAAAGCATCGTACAAAGTACAATTATAAATGATAACCGAGAGGAAGAGAAAGTAAAACTCCAAAACGAGCCCAGAGGACTAGGGCTTTTCTCACACCCTAGTCAAACACGTTTCTTAAGGATGATTGTCTGACCGGACGCCTGCTTTTAAATCGATAAAAATCAAAGCGAATATCTGGCTGTGTGCCCAGACTTTTTTTAATTGGAATATTTCCCAGAGCATCAGTGGCTGCTTCACCCTTAGTGGAATAAGCTCAGTCTTCGTGGAAGGGGCTTACTGACTTTCTGATAATTGTATTAGATGAGACTGTCCATTAGGTAATGTATTGTTTAGAAGTTGGAAGATTATTGTGGTTGGCCCCATAGTTTACAAAATGTGTGGATTTCTAGTCTCTTTGGGGTTGCCTGAATAATAACCAAAGGTTCTCTTCACATGCAATGCGTGTAAGGACTCCACTGGAACTGAAGAGTTCATGAATAATTAAGGTTACGAAATGGTTTGATTTTCTTGTGCAATTAGCACCCGTATAGTTATCGACACAGGTGCTAATTATGCTGGGTTTTTTCTTAATTTTTTTTTATGAACAGGAACTGCCTGGATGCTGGCACTGTGCAGTGCCGAAAAGGTAAGTTTCTTTTTTTGGGGGCAGCTCCCTCTTGGAACCATTGTAGGAAACTAAACAGGTGCTAAGAGGTGAGGGGTTTGGGGTTGCGGGGAAGTGAGTAGGGCACTGGCTGTCCAGGCAGCTCAGAACACAAGGCATGTACAATACAGTAAACCCTGCTATCCTAGCCCTCTGATTGGCTAGTGCCTCCTCCCAGGGTGCTAATGAGGAATCATGGGTGTTTCCATCACACTACTTTGTGCTTGTGAAAATAGTTTACGGGTCATCACTGCAGAAAGACTTGATTTCATAAACTATGCTAGCTTAACTCCACCTTCCAGGATAAATGTCAGAGGTCTGACTAATTGAGAGACCATTCATATCTACAGAACAATATTAAGCTTTTCAGAATATTATCGTGGCCTCTTAGCACTTCCGTTTTATTTGTAAAGACCTTAGCCAATGCTTTGACAGATTGATCATTACAAAATTCGTTTTTGATTATACTAGGAGATTTTGATCAGCAGTGTCTACACCTCACTAAATTGATCTATACAAAACACTTGGCGACTTAGGACTGTCAGCCTTGATGAATTTTCCAAAGCAACAAAGACATATGTTCGATTAAATATTTGCAATGCCTCCATGTTTCCTTTGCTGTCCCGGATGTTGCAATTTCTTTTCTTTTTTTTTAAATTACTGATTCATTTTCTAAACACAAAGAAGCTGCTTAGAATAACAAATGTTCACTGTTCCTTACTTTTGTTACTGGAATTCTCTCACTAAAGAATCTGTCCAAAAAGCCTCCAATTTTGATTTTGGACACCATACTGAAAATTCAAATGCAGTTTTGGCCACCATACTGTATGTCTTTGGAATGCTGTTAGCTCTGTTTCAAATGAACAGTGTCTTTGTAAGAGCTCGTATACAGAAAAGTAGAAAAATTGGTTGATCGTACAGGTGAATCTCTTCAGATGTTCTATATAGAATTTGAAAGGAGTTGGAAACATTCTAATCTTCGACAACTAAGAAATCTGCTCTGTACAAAGAAGTACTTATATTAAAAAGCCATATGCCAGTAATTCCTTTTACATTGGTATATCGTCATATATGTATCAGATAATCTAACCCATTGGCAGAGGGTCCATAACTCATAAGCTAGGATGTTGCTTTTCTAAGCAACATCCTGGATGCTTATGTTTTTTGCAAAATAGAATCTTTCCTACAATGAAAGATGCTTCAGCAATCATCCAAACATTGGAGATTAGAGATTTAGAGGTATGATCGCTTCCCTCATGCCCTGGCTTCTCTTAATTGGTTTGCATTGAGAAAATGTATTCTTTTAAATCCACGTGTCTGATTCAGAAGTAATATAAAAATACTATCAGATTTGAAAATGTGTCTCTATATGCCTTATCGCCAGCTTCACTTCAAAACAGCACTGCTTAGAATGATTGTATCTTATAAAATAAATACTAAGAGTTTGTATGTTCACTGTATTAGCCTTAAAAGCATTGAACAACCTTCCTTTTGAACTCTGAACCGAACCCAGATTATTGGCGTTTAGAAAAAACCTAAACACTATTCAACAGCTAATATTGAATGTGGCTTGCAGTTCTGTGGTTCAAGCTCTTTGGCTTAAGTTATGGTTAACTATTGCGTAGAACTGATGTTCTTTGGTGATTGTGCTTTATGAAACGTACCATAGAACATTATCACTATATTGTGTTGTATCAATATTCTAATTCCAATGACAAGGCAAACTGAAGGATCAACCAAATAATACTACATATTGACACCACGTGTCAAACCAATCACTCAAGCTTTATAGCTGTATGTGATTCAACATATGGCAGCAAGTGGAAAATGAACTACACAGTATGCTGGATCAGGACATCATTGAACATGCTATGGGACCAACGCACTGGGTATCGCTGATTTAACGACCACACTCGCATATGTGTAGTGATTGCAATATTGAACCAGGCAATACTGTCCTCTTGTTCTAGTTTGGAGGTCTTTGGAAGCAGGAATGTGTGTTGGAGGAGGGGTGTTAAAGGGTGAAGTGGCAAATAACCGCTTGGGAATTGGCTTTGCATCTGTAGGAATGTATCCTTCGCTGTATTCTCCACCCGCCCCAAGGCGACTAGACTGCTTCAAACCCAAGATAGGGAGAGTGAAGCTGATATTTCATTGGTTCAGGGTTGTTACGTTGCTGCCTGGAACACCGGTATGGATTTTATCCTGCCTTGCATCTGTGTAGCAATTGAACCAGTTCCCTATTTGAAGTTCTGATGTAATAAGTAGGGTTAATGCAAGCGTTTAGAGGTGAAGAAAACCGAAAAGATTCAGAAACCTTAAAGGAATATTCTTGGGGCATGTTCGAGTTTTCCGGTGAGGCGCATAGCAGTTTAGACTATGGGCCTCTTTACAAGTTAGGCAGTTTGGGGTGGGGGGGGTTTGAGTGGTGCCAATTCTGTTACCGCAATTTTTTTTCAGGCACTGCCAAATCAGCATTTTTGGCCAATTTACCACTGGTGAAATTACCATGTGGTAAATACACTGATTTTGGTTGTTGCTGCAGCTAAATCCCCCATTTAATCTGCAAAATTCAGCAGTTTTACCACACAGTAATTCTTCTGGCGGTAAATCTGCCAAACATCCCTATGGAGTCCTGTGGACACAAAAAATGGGGGATTACCACCACTAGTAATCCTGTGGCAACTCCACAGGACCAAGTGGTGTTAACAGTAATGGAGTTTGACAGTATTTTGGTGGATTTATTACAGTAATACTGCCAAGCTCGTAATGAGGCCCTATGCACTTACTCAATATCAAAGTAACTCGTCAGACGCTGCGCTAAGAATCCAATCAAATCATTTAAATAGCCATACAAGATTACAGTAGCTACCTTAAACAGTAGTTTGATGCTGTGTAAAAGAGCAGGGCAGTGCTTTGTCAGAAAAGTAACAATATTTCGAAGGGATTGTGTCCTCCGACGTATTCCTTATCTTTGATAATTCGTCTCCAGCTTGCTGGCCTCTGAAATGTTTTTCTCAGCAGAGGGCGCTGCGCATCGACATCCGTCAAGTTGGTGTCCCTCGACAGCCACCGTATCGGCGCTAACGTCACCAGGCCCATAAATAGCCACGCGCAGCATCCGTTGCTCAGTTCCGTTTTTCCACGCTTCGTTGTGCCTCGGAATATCGTTGCTCAGTTCTTCTGTCAAATATACTTCATTATTCCTCAAATACCGACTCGTACTCGATGGCTTCCTCATCCGAACCGACGACTCCACGGTCCGGCTTCAAAAAATGTCGAGACTGGAAAGAAAATGTCGTTGACGGATCCTCACAGGATCTGTTAGTGGTGCCTGGGAGTCGAGCGCCATTGTTCGGAGTGCGAGGACTGCATGTCCATGACGGCGAAAGCCTTGAAAGAGCGTAAGGGGAAGCTCGAGAGAGGTAAGGCAGTTTAAAACGTCTTCGAAAGTTTCCTCGGCGGAGTCAAGACATTCGTCACCTCTCCATCACAAGACATTCTCGTTCTAGGTCTCGAAGCAGTTCCCATCACTCTTCGAGATCTAAGCATTCAAAAAAGACGTCAAAGATCCTCTTCCTCGTCTTCCGTTTCCCCAAAAAGGGTCTCCTTCCCCACAAAACATAGCTCTCAGGCTGAGTGGGAGGAATTCAGGAAAAAGATGCTTAGCGTCTTCGAGAAAGCGGCCTCGACCCCCTCGAAGACTACTGAGGGTGATACCCTGGGTGAAAGACGCGAAAAATCAAAATGCTGCGAGTCGCAGCACCCGTCGAAAGAAGCTATTCGAGAGCGCCACGAACCCTCGAGCAAAGACAAGGTTGCGTCTTCGACGCCATCGTCGAAAATCCCTTCGCATAGATCTGCGTCTTCGACGCCATTATCGAAGGGTTCTTCAGCGCACAGGGCAGTCGAGTCGACACCGTCTTCGATGCCGAGAAAGGACAAACCCACGGCCACCTCACAGCCAGTGGCCATACCCAGAGCCTCGATCACGAGAATGTCGTCGACCACCTCAAGTAGAATTCCGATACTCTTAAGTTCCTTGAGGCCTCTACCAACTTTCTCGACGCCTTTTTCGATGGCTTCGAAGCCTTTAATGTCCGCGTCGTCGAGGTTTTCTCAGCCAATTATGACAAATTTGGCCCCTTCTGCTCTGGAAATGGGATTTATACCATTTCCAAGATCTGATCAGGAAAGACCTTTTGAGTTGCAGGGATCTGCAACTCCTGTACTAGAGGAATTTACCTCTGAGGAAGGTAGGTTAAAAGACCTCCAAGAATCCTTATATGAAGCAAGTGGGTTGGACACTTCCCCAGAAGTGAAATTTGCCAAACCAGACCCAGGGGAACATGCTGAAACCCCTTCTAGAACCTTGATGGCAAGTATAATGGAGTTTATGGGGTGGTCTACACCCTCACCTGCTTTTCAGCAAGACGACCTCACAGACATTTTGGTTAAAGGTCCACAGGAGGATCCTGTGGTGCCATTTCATGCGGCATTACAAAGGAAAATATTGGCAAACTGGGAAACCCCTGAGGTTATCCCGGCGGTTAACAAAAAATTATCAGCCAAATATAGGGTGTCTACTGCTGACCCTGAATATTTATCCAGACGCCCAACTCCGGAGAGTCTGGTTGTTAAGGCAGCAACTTCATCAGGTAGTAAATCGGCTTACCCTACTGTTCCACAGGACAGGGATGACAAGAGATATGACTCTATGGCCAAAAAAGTATTTTCTGCATGTAGCATGGCGTTGAAATCCATCAATGCTACTTGTACGCTCGCAAGGTTCAGCCACACACTTTGGGAGTGTGCTTCATCAGCGGCTGACTGCCTCCCGGAGAAAGAAGAAAGGGAAGCGTTTCTAAACATCATTAAGGATGGTAAAGACGCAATGTGCGAATCCCTTCAAACTGGCATCGATTCTGCTGACAGCATCAGCAGGACCATGGCGGCAAGTACAACAACCCGGAGATTTGCTTGGTTGCGAAAGTCTGGTTTTGCTCCAGATATGCAAAGCAGACTCTTGAATATGCCCTTTGATGGCTCTTCTTTGTTTGGTAAGAACGCGGATGACAGTTTAGAAAAGCTACAAACATCAGAGGCAACAGCAAAATCCCTGGGAGCTGCAATCCGTCAGACACCATATCGCCCCTCAGGAACCTCTTGGAGAGGTAAGTCCTTTCACTTCTATTCCGCATTCGGAAGAGGCAGAGGACAGCCGGTTCAAAGGGGTCAGAAAAGATTCATCCGAGGTGGACGGGTTAAAAATACAAAAGCCGCAGCAGCAGATGCCTCTTTACCCTCGGCATCTGCATCAGCCGCCTCCAAACCGCTCTGAGGGCTCTCCTCACAAGACACCGGTAGGGGGCAGGTTAACTCAACATCTGACTGAATGGCAGGCTATTACGTCAGATGCTTGGGCATTGGAGACAGTTGCCCAAGGTTACTGCCTACCTTTTTCTACGCATCCCTCAGTCATCCACCGGGGAACAGCTCTCTGAAAGTTCCAGATCCGCTCCTCTTGCAGGAAATTGTAGACCTGCTAGAGAAAGGTGCCATAGAACCGGTACCTGTAGCGGAGAGGAACAAGGGCTGGTACTCCCCCCCCACAACCCCGTACTTTCACATACCGAAGAAAGACCGAGGACTGAGACCTATCTTGGACTTACGAGAATTGAACAAGTTCCTCAGGAAGGACAAGTTCAAGATAGTAGCTCTCTCTCGGATCCTTCAGGCCCTCCAGCTCCAGGACTGGCTGGTATCTCTGGACCTCCAGGATGCTTATTTCCATGTGCCAATCCATCTCAAACACAGGAAATACCTGAGGTTCGCAATTGGCGGCTCTCATTATCAATTTCGAGTTCTGCCATTTGGGCTGACCTCCGCCCCGAGGGTCTTCACCAAGTTAATGTCGGTAGTGGCTGCAAGTCTAAGGAGGGGAGGGATTCATGTCTACCCCTACCTGGACGATTGGTTGATCAGGGCTGTATCTTAGGAACAAGCTCAGATCCAGCTAGATTATGTCTGCCACTTCCTTCACAAACTGGGCTTCTCCCTCAATTTAAAGAAGTCACAGATGATACCATCACAGACTCCAGTTCATCGGAGTGGTCCTGGACAATTCTCTGGGAAAAGCCTCGCCACCAGAGGTGAGGGCTCAAGATATTCTGCAGCTGGTCACCAAGTTTCAAAATGCCCAACATCTCCCAGCCTTCGACTTTTTGAGGTTGCTAGGCCTCATGGCATCCTACATCTTCCTTGTGCCAGAGGCTCGCCTGAGAATGAGATCTCTCCAGTGGGCACGAAGAACCCAGTGGTCGCAGTTCTCAGGACAAATGACAGATCTCCTTCGGATTCCGGACAAGGTAGCCCTAGACCTTCAATGATGGGCTTATCGAGAGAACATTTTGAAAGGCGAACTGTTTTTGCAACCATGGCCGGAGATAACAGTAGTCACGGACGCCTCACTCATGGGGTGGAGAGCCCATGCCAACGACTTGACCATCAGCGGTCGTTGGTCTCCATCGGAGTCCAGACTACACATCAACCTATTGGAGCTGAGAGCGATCAGACTAGCGCTGAAAGCTTTCCTGCCATCAGTACAGGGAAAACATTTCCTGATAATGACGGACAACACAGTGGCCATGCACTACCTCAACAAAAGAGGAGGCGTGGGATCACTGCCACTGTGCAGAGAGGCAATGCAGCTCTGGTTTTGGGCAATTCAAGAAGGAATCTCTCTATCGGCAGTTCACCTAGCCGGAGAGAAGAACTTGACGGCGGACGCTCTGAGCAGGCAGGGCACAGTCTCCCACGAGTGTGTACTAGCTCAGGAAGTCCTTCAGGAGATCTTTGCCCTTTGGGGAACCCCTCAAGTGGATCTGTCGCCACCAGTACCAACAGGAAGTGCGATCTGTTTTGTTCAAGGGAATTTCCCCCGAGACGAGCTATAGGAGACACGTTCGTAGTGGACTAGGAGTTTCCACTCCTGTACTCGTTTCCACCAGTCCCTGTCATTCCTCAAATGATCAGGAGGTTGAGAAGATTCCGCAGGACCATGATCCCAATTGCCCCAGACTGGGCCAGGAGAACGTGGTACCCGGACCTTCTCGACATGTCCATCTGCCCTCCAATTCGCCTTCCACTCAAGGAGAATCTTCTCTCACGGAAGGGAAGTCAGGTTCTCCATCTAGACATCAGAACCCTCAACCTTCACGCTTGGCTTCTGAAAGGTTCCAATACAAGGATTGAGACCTCCCTGATGACGTCATGGAGGTGTTGCTTTCGGCCAGAAGGCCAGCAACAAAGTCTTTTATACTGCTGCCGTTGGAACAAATTTTGCAGCTGGTGTAGAGAAGAGAATATTGACCCCCTTTTATGTGGTACACCAACGGTGTTATCCTTTCTACTCTATTTGGCAAATTCAGGCCTTCAAGTTGGCACTATCAAGGGCTATCTCGCAGCGCTATCGATCTTCAAGCGCACTGCAGAGGCGCCATCGTATTTCAAATTCTCCAGCATGGGGTCTGGCATGGATTCACATGCTCATGAATATTCCCCGTCGTCAGGCTGGGAATCCTCGGTAAAGAAAAAACCAGTATCAGTTTCGTTTCTGATCTGACTTTCGTAGTAATAACCAATCACTGGTCTCTGCGTCATACTGACCACAGCCAATGACTGCCCTCTACCTAAGCCCCACCTCTGGCAGCCATCTTCAGATTTTTACCGCACGTTCATGTGTTGGGATCCTCGTGCTATTGCTCTCGAGCGTTAGTGCTATTTTTTCACGTTTTTTCTCAAAAACTTCGTTTTTTCGGTCAAAAGAGCCTCAAGCTCCACCGACTCTCTATCCGATCAACGGGGACCCGTGTCGGATTCGTCTGCGCCCCTCAAGGGTGAAGATTTCGTCGAGCTACGCTTTTGGAGGACTCCAGAAGTTTCTCAGGCCCGGTCATGGCCCAGGAGAAGGGAAGCTCGACGCCCGGAAAGCTGTTCAGGGTCTGCCCTGGATGCCAGCTGCAGAACGTCTTCAAGGAGGACGAACACTTTTTGTCTCTACTGCCTACATGAGGACAAGACGCACGTGGAGAAGGACTGTGCGTTTTGCGGCAACATGTCGGAGCGGACCATGAAGGACCGCCATCAACGTCTCGCCAACTGGCTAGAAGGGAAGAGCCCGTCCGGCGAGAAGAAGAAGAAATCTGAACGGTCTTCTAAGACCTTTGAGGACGCACCGGCGACGGGGGTCCAACATAAGGCCAAGCACCGCGAGTCCGCTGGCACCGGGAGCGCCGAACGGTCGGGCTCTACGGGCGCCAGGCAGGGCGCACCCTCCCCGGCACCATCAACCACGAGCCAACGCTCTGGGTCGGGTAAGAGGAAGGCCGAGCACCCGGCGAAGCTCCTGGAGAGGCCCCGGTCGAGCTCGAAGGCGGAGGGGGAGCGAGGCGGTGTCCCCCCCCCCTCAAGGATAAGGCGGTGAGCGCACCTAAGGTGGTGAAGGCCTTAATCCATCCGGCCAAGCCCTCTATCGAAACTGTCGCGGCGGCCCTGGCTCAGCCTGTGCAGGCTACACCAGTGGTGGCGACCTCGGGGCTCAGAGTCTCCCTGCCACCTCGGAGGGAGTCCTCTTTTGTGCCCATCGATAGGACCCCCGTGAAATCCCCCGAGGAGAAGAGAAAGGGGGGGCAGGGCGTCGTCGTAGATTCGGCTTCAACCTCCGAGGAGGAACTGGTCGAGGTCTTAAGCCACGGCCTCGGCGTGGAAGAAGACCGGCCCGTCGGGATGGATCCCGACGCAGGTGACGTCGAGGGTACCGACGGGGCCCCTGATCGCCCGTCGGATTCCCCTCTGCCAGCACCGCAAGACAACTCGGCGGCCATTTTGTTGGCTATACAGTCCTTATGCTCAGAGATAAGGACGAGACTACCGTTGCCGACGGAGGAGCCTCTCCCGTCGGGGGACCCAGAACCGGGACCTTCTGGTGTTCCCTCTACTAAGAAAAGAAGGATCCACCCTCCACCTCCTTTTCAGCCGTCGCGCCCCGTCCAGCCCTCCTCCCCGTCCACCCGAGGGGATGATACGGGGACTGACACGGCAGCGACGGGTACGGACGACTAGGTATACGACGAGGATGTACCGTCGTCGCCTTCACCAGGGCATCCGAGCTTTTTCAACTCTGCCCTGAGGAGAAGAAGAAGGAAGGTTTCCTTTATCAGCGGCGCGAGGCCAAGAGGAAGACAGTCCTCTCAGTGCCTCTATTGGACGACATTTGGGATGAGGGCCTCACCCTCCTCAAGAACCCTTCCACGACGCCAGCTAGAAGAGACCGGTACGAGAAGAAGTACCGGGTCCCGGACACGGCCCCCCTGTGCCTCCGGGCGCAGCCTACCCCGGACTCCGTCGTCTCCGCGGCGGCCAGGAAGAAAGCGGGGGGGGGTGCGGCCTCCTCAACGACTTCCCCACCGTACGGTGAGGGAAAGAAATTGGACGCTATGGGACGCAGAGTCATCTCGTCGGCAGCGACGACGATTAAAGCGGCCAACGCCTTGGCTATCGTGGCCCGCTACGACAGGGAGCTCTGGTACAAACTGGCTCCCCTGCTGGACTTACTGCCGGACGACAAGAGGACAGAGGCCCTGGAGATCCTGCAGGAAGGTGAGGTGGCTTCGGACCACGCCATTACCGTTGCGACGGACATCGCCGACACTGGGTTCCGCCAGTTGGGCAACGGCGTTTGCCTTAGGCGGCGTGGATGGCTCAAGGCTACGGACTTCCGTCAAGACGTTCAGACCAGAGTCCTGGACATGCCCTTCGATGGGAACAACCTGTTTGGGAAAACAGTGGACGATTCCCTTCAGGCCATTAAAGCGGACACTGAGACGGCCCGGGCCCTGGGAGTTCTGCAACGACGACGGACGCCCTTTCGGAGCAGCGGAGGCAAGGGCGCCTCCAAAGGTTCCGGCGGCGGTTTCTCCACCTACCGTCAAGCGGCCCGCTCGTCGTCTCAGGAGGCCTACAGAGGACGAGGCAAGTCTGGCGGACCCCGCCGTCGTCGCCAAGGAGGTCAAGGCGGCAAAGCCTCGTCGAAGCAGGATTGAACCGGCGTGGGGTCGGGCCCCCACCGAAGCACCCCGGTGGGAGGCCGGCTGGCGAGCTTCGTCAGCGTGTGGGAGTCCATCTCCACCGACCGTTGGGTGCTGGACGCCTTGGCCCGGGGCCACGCGCTCGAGTTCCAGAGAAGGTGCCCGCGCGTCCCCCCCCCCCCCCCCCCCCCCGTGGCCAGGAAAGAACTTCACGTCCCTCAACTTCTCCTGGAGGTAAAAGCGATGCTCAGGAAGGGCGCCATCGAACTCGTCCCAAAGAGGCTTCGGGGCTCCGGAGTCTACTCGAGATACTTCCTCGTGAAGAAGACGGGGGGATGGCGCCCCATCCTGGACCTGCGACGTCTGAACAAGTTCATCAAGGCGCAGAAGTTCCGGATGGTCACCCTCCAGCACGTCCTGGGTCAGCTGGAGGAAGGAGACTTCCTGTCGTCGTTGGATTTGGAGGATGCCTACTTCCATATTCCCATCCTAAAGGGGCACCGAAAATTCCTCAGGTTTGTGGTCCAAGGGCGTCATTACCAGTTCAAAGCCCTCCCCTTCGGACCACGGTCGGCACCCAGGGTATTCACCAAGTGCCTCGCACCGGTGGCGGCGCAGCTGCACCGCGAGGGGGTCCACGTCTACCCCTACCTGGACGACTGGCTCATCCGAGCCAAGACGAGGGAGCTCGCCGTGGTTCACACGGCAAGGACCGTCCAACTTCTCACGGACCTGGGATTCTCCGTGAACTACGCCAAATCCCACCTGGTACCCGCGCAAGACGCTCTGTTTCTGGGAGCGAGGCTCAACACAGTGTCCCTTCTGGCCTCCCCGTCGGAGGAGAGGACCAGGACCATCCTGGGCAAGGTGCAGCGGATGTTGGTGGCCGACGCGGCCAAGGTGAGGTCCATCAAGTCCCTCCTCGGAATGATGTCTTCCTGCATCTACCTCATTCCCATGTGCAGGCTCCGGATGCGCCCATTACAGGAGTTCCTGGACGCGCGCTGGATCCAAACGACGGGCAGCTTCGAGGAAAGGATCACACTCGACGAGAGTTTCCGACGAGCGATCCGGTGGTGGGGCACCCGCGCGCATCTGACGGCGGGCTTGGACTTCCAGACCCCAGCCCACCAGGAGACAGTGACCACGGATGCCTCCCTGGAAGGGTGGGGAGCGCACACCGAAAATCTGCACGCAAGAGGCCTTTGGCTCCCGACGGAGAAATCCCTACATATCAACGTCCTGGAGCTCCGTGCAGTGTTTTGGGCCCTCAGGTCCTTCCTTCCGTCCCTCAAGGGCAAGGTGGTGAGGATCTTCACCGACAACACCACCACCATGTTTTACATCAGGAAACAGGGCGGAACCAGGTCCCCAGCACTGTCCAAGGAGGCGCAGGACCTGTGGCATTGGGCCATCGCCCAAAGGATATTTCTGGTACCGTTTCATCTGGCAGGGATAAAAAACACCATCGCCGACTCACTTAGCAGGGAGCTGCGCTCGTGCCACGAGTGGGAGCTACGGCAGGATCTAGTGGATCGCCTCTTCCGACGGTGGGGCACACCCCAGATCGACCTGTTCGCGACGGCGACGAACTCCAAGTGCCGGAGGTTCGCCAGCAGGTTTCCCCAGGCGAGGAGCATGGGCGATGCTTTCTCGTTCCCCTGGGAGGGCCTGTTCCTCTACGCGTTCCCTCCTTTGCCACTGCTAATCCGGCTAGTCAACCAGCTCAAGAAGTCACGGTGCAGGATGATCCTCGTCGCACCTGCGTGGCCGAGGCAGATATGGTTCCCGGACCTTCTGGACTTGTCGGCGTCCCCGCCAATCAAGCTGCCGGTGGACGCGGATCTACTCTCCAGAGAAGGAGGCGCCATCCTCCACCACGACCCGAAATCGCTGAACCTGCAGGCTTGGCTCCTGCAGCGCTAGAGTTTGGAGGATACGACATACCGGCCGACTGCAGAGAGGTTCTTGCAAAGGCCAGGGCGTCCTCGACTCTTAAATGCTACGGACACAAATGGAAGAGGTTCTCTGTCTGGTGCCACGCACAGAAGATTAACCCTCTACGGATTACGGCCCCCCAAGTACTGCCGTACCTGCTGACGCTGGCCAAAGCTGGACTGGCACACGCGTCCATCAAGATTCATCTTGCTGCGATCTCCCGATACACCAGAACCACGGGGCGGACGTCCTTGTGGTCTCATCGTCTGGTGAAAGAGTTCATGAAGGGACTGTTCAGATCGTTCCCGCCGGTGAAGGCTCCGGCCCCGGCGTGGGAGCTCAACGTGGTGCTGACCAAGCTCATGGGACCTCCGTTCGAGCCTCTGCACTCAGCTCCGTTGAAATTTCTGTCGTGGAAAACAGCGTTTCTTGTGGCCATCACCTCCGCACGACGAGTGGGAGAGATCCAGGCCCTTTCCTGCAAGGCCCCGTACTTGACTTTTCACGACACGAGGGTAGTGCTCAGGACGCACCCCTCCTTCATGCCCAAGGTACCGTCGGACTTCCATCTCAACGAACCCTTGGTGTTGCCTGTGTTCTTCCCGTCGCCTTCGTCGCCGGCTGAGAGGACTTTGCACTCGCTGGATGTGGCTAGAGCGCTGAAGTTCTAAGTGGACCGCACGAAGTGTTTTCGGAAGACGTCACAACTCTTTGTGAACTTTGGACCTGTCAATCAGGGGAAGGCTCTCTCGAAGGCTTCCATTTCCAGATGGCTCTCCGGCTGTATCATGTACGGTCACCGGTTGGCAAACCGACCGCTGCCTGGCCGTCCGAGGGCCCATTCCACCAGAGCGATCGCAGCTACCACGGCGTTCCTATCTGGTGTGCCCCTGCTGGACATATGCAGGGCTGCTACGTGGAGGTCGACGCACACCTTCACGAAATTCTACTGCGTCGACCGGGATTCCAGGGAGGAGTCCAGGGTCGGCCAAGCAGTGCTGCGCAACCTGTTCGCCTGAGGTGAGCCTGGTGAGGAGGTAAGGTGCTTAATGTTGAGTTTGATGTGATGCTTAATATTGAGCCTTTGCCACCTCCCGTGGTTGTGCATGTGTGTACTGCTATGTATTCTTTATTCATGAGCATGTGAATCCATGCCAGACCCCATGCTGGAGAAGGAACAAGTTACTTACCTGTAACTGTTGTTCTCCAGCATGGGTCTGGCATGGATTCACATGCGAACCCTCCCGCCTACCCCTCTGCGGCTCTTCACTTGGTCATACTGCCACTTCACGTGCTTCCAAATCTGAAGATGGCTGCCAGAGGTGGGGCTTAGGTAGAGGGCAGTCATTGGCTGTGGTCAGTATGACGCAGAGACCAGTGATTGGTTATTACTACGAAAGTCAGATCAGAAACGAAACTGATACTGGTTTTTTCTTTACCGAGGATTCCCAGCCTGACGACGGGGAATATTCATGAGCATGTGAATCCATGCCAGACCCATGCTGGAGAACAACAGTTACAGGTAAGTAACTTGTTCCTTACCCCTAGTAATACCATTTCTAAAGGGATTAACTAATGTCTATCCTCCAAGACCATTCCAAGTTCCCTTATGGGACTTAAATTTAGTCTTAAATTTCCTGATGGGTACTCCTTTCGAACTACTCCACTCTTGTTCGCTAAGATTTCTCAACCTTAAAACTGTCTTATTAGTGGCACTAACATTTGCTAGAAGGGTGAGCGAATTACAAGCTCTATCTTGTAAACCCCTCATACAATTTTTCATAAAGACAAAGTTGTCCTACAGGTGGAGCCTAATTTCCTCCCAAAGGTGGTTTCTGAATTCAACATCACTCAGAAAATTACCTTACCTTCATTCTATCCTCCTCCCCATCCGGGGAAAGAGGAAGAAAGGCTACATAGGTTGGACCCAAGGCGGGCTTTAAGCTTTTACATCAGCAGACTTGCTAGGATTAGGCAAGCAGACCAACTGTTCGTAGGTTACTCGGGGCACAAATTGGGACTACCGATAACAAAACAGACCATTTCCAGATGGATTATTTTGGCCATTCTGGAATGTTACAAACTAGCAGGGAAAGAGCCTCCTCAAAATCTTAGGGCTCATTCAACCAGGGGTATCGCAGTCTCTTCGGCCCTGCAAAGAGGGGTTCCGGTTCGGGACATATGTGCGGCTGCCACATGGTCGTCCGCACATACCTTCACAAGATTTTACAACCTGGATTCCTCCTCTAGTCAAGAGACTAGGTTTGGCAAAGCTGTATTACATTCTGTTCATTCCTAAAGGGAAACGTGGTGTTTTTACTCCCACCTCCAATTACACACCACTGCTATGGGAGTCTATCAAAGATGAGGAATACGTCGGAGGACACAATCCCTTCTAAGAACAAGTTACTTTTTACCTGGTAACGTTCTTTCGATGGGATGTTCCTCTGACGTATTCCTTATCGCCCCTCCCATCCATCCTCGCAGTAATACTTCCCTTGTGGGTACAGCTTACGCTCTTTCAAGGTCAATAACCAATTCATGCAGGACTTATCTTATGCTACAAAACGGAACTGAGCAACGGACGCTGCGCGTGCCTATTTATGGGCATGGTGACGTCGGTGCCAATACGGTGGCTGTCGAGGGACACCAACTCGACGGACATCGATGCGCAGCGCCCTCTACTGAGAACATTTTTCCAAGGCCAGCAAGCTGGAGACGAATTATCAAAGATGAGGAATACGTCGGAGGAACATCCCATCGAAAGAACGTTACCAGGTAAGAAGTAACTTGTTCTTCAGAATGGGGTCAGGCATGGATTCATGAATATTCCCTGTTGTCAGGCTGGGAATCCTTGGTAAAAAAAAATCAGTTTCGTTTCTGAACTGTCATTCTAATAACCAATCACTGGTCTCTGGGTCATACTACCCTCAGCCATTGACTGCCCTCTACCTAAGCCCTGCCTATGGCAGCCATCTTCAGATTTTTACTGCACGTTCAAGTGTTGGGAGTCCTCGTGCTTAGCGCTCACGCTTTTACTGCATATTGTGTTTTTGCAAAGAGTTAACTCTTATTTGTATCGGTCAAATTGAGCCTCAAGCTCCACCGATTCATCTTCCGATTAACAGGGACCCGTTTCAGATATCTCTGCCCCTCAAGGGCGAATTTACGTCGAATTTAACTTTTTAGAGGATTCTAGAAGATCTTTGAGGCCTACCCCTCGTGGACATGGCCGAAGACAAAAGAAGACTCGACGCCTGTGTTTTGGATCTGCCCAGGATGTAGACTACAGAACGTCTTAACGGAGGATGGGCACTCCCGGTACCTCTACTGCCAGCACTCGGACAAATCCCACGTGGAGGCGGCCTGTGCGTTCTGCAAGGACATGTCCTCCTGTACCAGGAAGGACCGTCCCAAGCGACTCGCTGGAGACGAAGAGCCCAGCGGCAGGTGAGCCATGTACTTCTCCCAAGAGAAAATCTGAGTGGTAATCTAAGACCTTTGAGGGCGCTCTGGCGATGGGGGCCCAACATAAGGCAAAGCACCGCGGGCACTGGGAGCGCTGTTGATACGGGCTCCGCGGCTGCCAGGCCGGGTGCAGCATCGCTGACGCAGTCAACCACAAGCCAACGCTCCGGCTCGACGAAAAAGGAAGTCGGACCACCCGGGAAAGCTTCTGGAGAAGGCCCGGTTGGCTCCGACGGAGAAAGCCAAGGGGAGAGAGGTGTTGACCCTCCCCCCACGGCGAAGGCCTCAGACAATGCCTAAGGTCGTGAAGGCCCAGATTCACCAGGCTAAGGCTTCTATTGAGGGAGTGGTAGCGTCCCTGGCAAAAACCGCTGAGGTGGCCCCAGTGGCGACAGCCCCCAAGCCAAGAGTTTCCCTGCCCACCCGAAGGGAATCTTCTTTCCTGACATCGATAAGACCCCCGTGAAGCCCTGGGCCGAGAAAAGGGGGGGGGGGGCACGATATTTTCTCAGGACGAGCTTTCGGGCCTCAAGACAGTTCTTGACAAAAGGTTCGTCGGTCGGGTCCTACGGGAAGGACCCAGACGAGGCGGACACGCAGAGCAGCGAGGGAGCTGACGAGGAACGGCAGGTCAACTAGGAACCAAAGGACACCACGCCGCTGCCGACACTCCCATCGCAGCCGCTGCCACCAACGGACTAGCCCTGAACACCCTGTGATCAGAAATAAGGACAAGGATGTCCTTGCCTCCGGCGGGCGATCAAGCTGCGTCGGGGAGCCCTCCATCCAAGCAGAGGCGAGTCGGCCCACCCCCTCCCTGCCATCCTTCACCTCCTTCGCCTCCGCCGAGGGACGAGACGGAGACAACGGGGATGGACCGCAATGGCGACGACAGTACAGATCTCCCGTCGCCCCTACCCCGGGCTTCATCTCCCGATGAAATTGGCTCGTTTCACGCCATGATCGCTAGGGCCTCAGAGCTTTTTCAGCTACGCCCTGAAGAGCAGAAGGAGGGATTCCTTTATCAGCGACGAGAGGCCAAGAGGAAGACCGTGCTCTTGGTCCTGCTGTTGGACGACCTCTGGGACGAAGGGCTGTCCCTCCTGAAGAACTGTCACAACCCTTACCCCAGACCCCCACTGGCAAGTCCACTTGCCAGGTAAGGTCAGGGTTTGCGGTTCCATTTAGGCCTTGCATCCACTCCCAAGACTCTTGGAGTCAGTCCTGGCGCCTCTGGCACAAGGCTCATATTCATTGTGGAGAACATGTTTGAAGGGGTCCTACTTTTCATTGGGCCTGCAGTTAACATGGAGGCATTCACATAGCTTGGTTCCTAAGAACTAAGCTATGCGGTATAGTGTTGTGTGTGGTGGCCTGGGACTACTTTACCTGGACTACTTTGTCTTGTGATACCCGCGAGCCTCAGAGCAACGAGCCTGCAGAGGAGACAAAAGGAACATCATTAATAGAATCTTACCTGCAATCTCCATCCTGTCATCCGCTCTCCAGTGAACAGCTTCTGCTGGCCACCGCATACGTACCGGAACGAAGCAACCTGAAAAGGAGACATTAGAAAAGGCATACTCTGGCATTGCTTAAGCCACGAACATCACAAGGAGCTTAACTGGCTTGTCACCTCCCGGCCAGCATCGTTCCAGAGTTCCACACCCGCTGGAGAAGGACAGCGCCACCTGTAAGGAAGAGAGGAGACTGGTTAGCAAAGGCAAGACAGCACAGCGCATTACTTACCGCATTGCAGCGCACATCTCGCGCCATCATTTGCCGGCGGTTCTCAAACCAACCAGCACGCACCGCCGAATCTCCTGCACGCTTAGGGAGAAGGAAAGGACATTATTAATCACAAAAGAAAGGCCGGCAATAACAAACGCACCAGTGAAGTAACTCGGTCGCCGACGCCCACTGAAGATTACGCACCCCTGCTAAGAAAGCAGGATGGAGAGCACGCTTAATACCACAACAAAGTGAGGAGAGGGCCTGAGGGCTGAAACCAAAGGGGTGGTGGGAGGATACTTTACCTGAGTCGGCCAGTCTTGAACCCAGCTCTCCTGTTTTCAGGCTAGACTTCCTCCGAAGACACCATCGGGAAGAAGGTTCCGGCAACCAACCAGGGCTGAGTGGCATCCCCGGGGCCAAGAAATCGGCAGGGGCAACGGCATCAACTTCCACTTCCCCCGGCGTACGGCGAGGGGAAGAAGGTGGCGACGACCATTAAGGCGGCCAACGCTCTTGCGGGCCGCTACGATAGGGAGCTGTGGTTTAAAATCGCCCCCTTCTGGACTTCCTCCCAGACAAGAGGGTGGAAGCCCTTGAAATCTTGCAAGAAGGCCAGATGGGCAACAGCATTTGCCTTCACCGGCGTGGTTGGCTCAGGGCCACCGACTTACGTCAAGACGTACAGGCGAGGGTACTGGACATGCCCTTCTTCGGTGACAACCTGTTCGGCAAGGCAGTGGACGAGTCACTGCAGACCATCAGGGTAGACACCTAGACTGCCCGTGCCTTGGGCACGCTCCGACGGCGGTCCTTTCGGTCCCCCGGAGGCAAGTCACAGGGTGCCTCCAAAGGATTCGGTGGCAGCTCTTCATACCATCAAGCGGGCCGTTCTTTGTCCCAGGAAGCCTACAGAGGCCGTAGCAAGGCCGGAGGACATAGCGTTGCCAGGGGGCCCAAGGTGGTAAGGCCTCGGCAAAGCAGGACTGAAACAACCGTGACGTCGAGCCCCCACCTGAGCACCCCGGTGGGAGGCCAGCTGGCGAACTTTATCGGTGCGTGGAAGTCCATCTCCTCCGACCGGTGGGTGCTGGATGCCCTGGCCCACAGACGCACTCTGGCGTTCCAAAAGCGTTCCAAAAGAAGTGTCCACATTTCCCACCTGTGGCCAGGAAAGAAAACCAAATTCCGCAGCTGCTGCTGGAGGTGGGAGCAATGCTGAGAAAGGGCTCAATAGAACTCATCCCAAAGAGGCTCGGGGAGTATACTCCCGGTACTTCCTCGTCCGAACGAAGACCGGAGGTTGTCGGCCCATTCTAGCTCTTTGCCGCCTCAACAAATACATAAAATCCCAGAAGTTCCGGATGGTCATCCTTCAGCACGTGCTGGGGCAGCTGGAGGAGGGTAACTTCCTGTCGTCACTGGATTTGGGGGATGCCTAATTCCACATCCCCATTCTCAAGGGGCATCGGTTCTACGCTTTGTGGTCCTAGGGCGGCACTAACAATTCAAGGCCCTTCCCTTCGGTTTGAAGTAGGCCCCAAGGGTCTTCACCAAGTGCCTGGCACGAGTGGTGGCGCGGCTGCACCTGCAGGGGATCCACGCCTACCCCCATCTCTGGACGATTGGCTCATCTGAGCAAAGTCAAAGGAACTCTCCGTCGAACACACATCGAGGACTGTCTGCCTGCTCACGAAACTGGGATTCTTGATAAACTATGCGAAGTCCTGCTTGGAGCCATCACAGGACGCTCAGTTCCTGGGAGCCAGACTGAACGTGGTGGTGTGCCTAGCTTCGCTGTCGGATGACAGGATAAAGGCCATCCTGGGCAAGGTACAACAGCTGTTGACCATGAAGGCTGCCAGGGTGAGGTCCATTAAGTCCCTGCTCGGCATGTTGTCATGCATATACCTCGTTGGGCTGTGCAGGCTGCGGATGCGGCTGCTGCAGGAGTTCCTTGACGCCTGTTGGATGCAAGCGGCGGGAAGCTTCGAGGACAAGATCGCCCTCAACGATACATTCCGTCGAGCAATTTGGTGGTGGGGTGTCCGCATCTCGCGGCGGGCACGGACTTTCAAACCCCAGCGCAACGGTGACTGATGCCTCCCTGGAGGGATGAGGCGCACATACCAGTAATCTCCACCCAAGAGGCCTGTGGCTCCTGGAGGAGAGAACATAGCACATCAATGTTCTGGAACTCCGAGCCGTATTTTTGGCCCGTCTTCACAGACGACAACACCAGGATGTTCTACATTCGGAAGCAGGGGGGACCAGGTCCCCAGCTCTCTCCAAGGAAGCACATGACCTATGGCACTGGGCCGTCGCCCAAAGGATGTTCCTGGTGCCCTTTCCTCTGGCAGGAGTGAAGAACACTGTCGCTGACTCACTCAGCAGGGAACTGCGCTCTTGCCACGAGTGGGAACTTCGGCGGGATCAGGTGGATCTACTGTTTCGACGATGGGGCAATCCCCAGATCGATCTGTTTGCGACGACGAACAAGTGCTGGAGCTTTGCCAGCCGGGGAGCATGGGGGATGCGTTCTCATTCCCCTGGGACGGCCTTTTTCTCTATGCATTGCGCCTATGAATCATCAGTCAACTCGGATGGTCCGGTGCAAGATGATCCTCGTTGCACCGGCGTGGCCGAGGCAGATATGGTACCCAGGGTTTATAGTCAAAATCTCAAAGTAAAATCTCGAGGAAAAAAAAAGCACAAATTTAAAATCTCGGAAAAAAAAAATCTTTTTTTTTCAATGCGTTTTTTTTTTCAAAATGGGGGGGTTCCCCCCAAACTCCCTTTTTTCATATTTCTTTTTACTTACCTGACCCCAAAAACACATATAAATAAATAAAAATTCGAGATTTTTATTTCGTGCTTTTTGTAATTCGAGATTTTATTTTCGGTATTTTGACCGACCACCGACATCCAGACCTTCTGGACATGTCGGTGTCCCCTCCAGTCAAGCTTCCGGCAGATGCAGATCTTCTCGCCAGGGAAGGAGACGTGATTCTGCACCATGTCCCGGGGTCGCTGAACCTGCAGGCCTGGCTTCTGCAGCGCTAGTGTTTGGAGGATACGAGATTCTGGTGGACTGCAAGGAGGTACTTGGCAATGCCATGGCTTCTTTAACTCTTCAGTGCTACGGACATAAATGGAAGATGTTCACTGTCTGGTGCCGTGCACAGAAGATAAACCCTCTGCGGATTACGGCCCCTCAAGTGCTGCCGTACTTGCTGTCGCTGGCCAAGGCGCGGCTGGCGCACGACATCTGGTTGCTGTCTCCTGCTACACCAGAACTCCGGGGCGATTGTCGCTGTGGTCGCATCGCCTGGGTAAGGAGTTCATGAAAGCACTTTTACGCTCGTTCCCGCCGGTGAAGGCTTCGGCCCCAGCGTGGGAGCTCAATGTGGTGCTGACTAGGCTCATGGGTCCCCCGTTTGAGCTTCTACATTCGGCATTCTGAAATTCCTATCGTGGAAGACTATGTTCCTGGTGGCCATCACCTCCGCATGACGAGTGGGAGATCCAGGCCTTCTCCTGTAAGCCTGTAAGCCTCTGTACTTGACTTTCCATGCAACGCTGAGGACGCACCCCTCTTTCATGCCCAAGGTGCCATCAGACTTCCATCTCGAGCCTTTGCTGTTACCTATTTTCTTCCTGTCGCCTTCGTCGCCGGCTGAGAGGACTTTGCACTCGCTGGATGTGGCTAGAGCGCTGAAGTTCTACGTGGACCGCACAAAATGTTTTCGGAAGATGTCACAGCTGTTTGTGAACTTTGGCCCTGTGAACCAAGGGAAGGCCCTCTCCAAGCCGCCATTTCCAGGTGGCTCTCTGGCTGCATCACGCACTGTCACCGGTTGGCAAACCGACAGTTGCCTGGCCTGTCCGAGAGCCCACCCGACCAAAGGGATCGCTGCAACTACGGAGTTCCTGTCTGGTGTGCCCCTGCTGGACATCTGCGTGGATATCAACGCACACCTTCATGAAATTCTACTGCGTCGACCGGGATTCCAGGGAGGAGTCCAGAGTCGGCCAAGCAGTGCTGGGCAACCTGTTCGCTTGAAGGTGAGCCTGGTGAGGAGGTAAGAGATGCTTAATGTTGAGTTGTTGAAATGCTTAATGTTGAGCCTTGCCACCACCTGTTGTGCATGTGTGTACTGCTTTGTATTCTTTTATTCATGAGCATGTGAATCCATGCTGGAGAAGGAACAAGTTACTTACCTGTAACTGTTCTCCAGCATGGGTCTGGCATGGAATCGCATGCGAACTCTCCCGCCTACCCCTTTGTGCTCTTCTCTTGGTCCTACTGCCACTTTACATGCTACCAAATCGGAGGATGGCTGCCAGAGGAGGGTCTTGGGTAGAGGGCAGTCATTGGCTGGGGCAGTATGACCCAGAGACTGGTTATTGGGAGAAAGACAGTTCAGAAACATAACTGATTTTTTTTAATTTTTTTTTTTACCGAGGATTCCCAGCCTGACGGAGAATATTCATGAGCATGTGAATCCATGCCAGACCCATGCTCGAACAGTTACAGGTAAGTAACTTGCGCCTTACTCTACAGAGCACATGGTTTCAGTACATGCTCCTAACTGAGACAAATGCTAATAGGCGTAACAGCGCATGAACTTGTGAGAATGGTTTCTTTGACATTCCGGCCTGGGAAGCTGAGAGGCAGTTACAGCATAGGGGGAAAAGTATGAGTTTCCGCCATATGTGAAGAGTAAATGTTGCATATAAGAGCAACTACAGTGACAATGCTGAGGAAAGTGTTACTTGCTGAAGAGGGTGTGCGGAAATAGTGTTGCAATAAAGACAATAAAGACTGAAGCTGTCCAAGCCACCAATTCAGAATGCCCAGGAAGATATTTCACTGAGCTTAAAGGAAACCTCAAGAACACAATCTTTTCTGTTCACTTTTAGCAGGGTTTTTAATGATTAGCCAGACTGAATTTAATTTACAAAAGAGACGGAGGATTAGGAAATGCAACCTGAGACCACCTCTAAGAACTCATGAATTAAATTATAGTAGTTAGAAATAGGAAAGGGGATACTAGTAGTTGGAAAACAAAACTAGAATACTACAAAACCATCCATAATTGGACTCAGTGATCAAATATGGAAATGTCCATGAAACCTAAAAGCCTCTAGTATTCTTGATGAAGTGTCCCACATGATTATGGCTTTCACCCCTGCTGTGGGGGGCGGCTGTAGCCAAGGTAGGCATCAGTGAAGGAAGGGCCTCTGCGAGGGCTACAGGCCGCTACTGGCCATGCCCACCCCGGGGTTGAAAGCTATGTGCAACCTGGGGTTTAGTTGGGGTGTGACTTTACATTTTCTTTCTTCCTCTGGAGATTGGCGGTGCAAGCAACGCTAATCTCCAGGATAGGAAACAAAAAAGATGGCCAACGTCCCGTTTCCATTTCTATGGCGGCAGGAGTCGCACCGAGCATAACGATTCATTCCTGCAGGTAAGTGGGGGGCATTTGTATTTTTTATTTTTTGTATGGAGAGGCTCCCTGTTGCCTCTACATTGGAAAAGAAAATGGCACCACCCGGGCAGGACCTTAGGTGGCTGGAAACAGTGGGCAGAGTATGTATTTTCTTGCCTACTGTTCCAGCCGCCTAATTGGCTCCGTGCACTTCCCTGGATACAAATGGTAGATGCAGGATGAGAACCCAGTTGTTGAGATGCGTCTCATCAGTCTTTTATGCTCTACAGATCTGTCCATGAAACGATGTCTGATTTTATTTTGTAGCAATCCCCTTTAGGTTTCTATGTGTGTGTGTGTGGCATTATATACCGGTTGCTGCACTCTGGAAGGTCTGTAGGACCAGTTTTGGCTTCTTCAGGACTGAAAACAGTTGAGTCTTGTCAGTATGCCTGGTTGGGTATTCCTATGACTACACATGTGTTGATCAGGGACAGTCAGTGTGCCAGTCCCATAGCATGTTCAATGATGTCCACGTGAACTGGCATGGCCCCAAAGCCCTACTTTAGAGTTTATTTGAGGAACTACTTTGACAGATCGGAGAAGAATTGTCACCACGAAGGAAAATTAGGAGTTGACTTACAGCGTACAGACCCTTTGAAGGTTCAAGGGTACAATTAAAAGTGGAACCTCTCCCAGGTAAAAGCGAATTCCAGCTTGATCCCCATAATTCTAGAAAAGTTGTCGAAGGCTGGGATGGGAGGGTACTGGGGGAAGACTCTAGGGCCGGACTTGATTTCTTTAGGTAGAGGTAGGCTGGAACAGGGTTCCATTCCCATAGCCCCACCTGAGCGATTTGGAGGTGACCCAAGGATGTTTCGGGGTAATCCTCGCTTAGTGGGAGTTGCATTTTTTCTTGTGTCGTCCCAAGGCTTTACCTTCTGATATCTGATCCCAGGTGCTGTTTTGTGGTCAATCCTTTCAGTTAGCGAGAGTCCCTTACTACGTAACCGGGCTGTTCAAGACCGAGTTAAAAAGGATGTTTGATAGACATCTGGTATCCTAGGCAGTGGATGCAGAACTCCTTGCATGTAAGCCGGGCAGTAGGGATCTCCCATTTTAGACAGTTTTAGAAAAGTGGTGGGCTGGAGAAGAGGGCCTTGCTGTGTTATCGGCAGATGCCTTGGAAGTGGAAGTTAAGACAGAATTAATCAATATTGTCATGCACTTAGATTTCATATTGGGAGAGAGGAGAGTGGAACGTAGGTTTTCTTCAGAGAGTAGACCATAGCGGCGACCTGAACATCCTTGTGAGGGGACTGGTAACCAGGACCTCCTGTCTCTGGTTAGTTCAGGATGAGCTCCCAATTCAGGATCACCCCCTTCTTTCTAGTGAGGAAAAAGAAAAGCACAGAGGGAATATGCTCTGGTTACACTGTGGAAAGGAGAGACCTTTTGTTTGAATGTTAGGTTATGTTGACAAATTTTGTAGAGCGCAAGAGTATTTTGGCGCTAGGACAATACACTGATAAACCACTAGGCCAGATTAAATAAGATACGTTTTTAGAGTGCATCTAAACTCAAGGTGATTAGACACAGACTTCAAAGGAAATGGTAATGCATTCCAAAGCTTGACCGCGGCCACTGAAAAAGCCTGATTGCCGACCCTGGCGAGTCAGGTGGTGGGGGCAACGACTAGGCACACCGACCATGAGCGAAGATCAAGGCGGGGAAGAGACCAGACACATTTTCTCTGAAGATGGCTAGCTTCTTCACCATGAAGAGCACAGTGAGCCAAAATTGAGTCGATACGTCTGGCCACTGGGAGCCAATGCAAGGAACGAAGAATAGGAGAAGTACGGACTTCATATGGAGAATTCATAGTGTAAGGAAGGCATGGTATCAACAGCAGACAGACACAATAGATGCGAGTTTCAAAAACCTGTGTTTTGGTAAGGTCGGGAGAATTCCTAACTGGCCCGAACTCTAGAATGGAAGTAGTCTCTACCATTAAACAAATAAAACAAGTCCAAGTCAGTCTAATCAAAATAAAAAGGCCTATATAAAATGGAAAGTGTCTTAAAAGAAATGTCAGAATGGCTTGGGTAACCACTCCCTTCCCTACGTTCAGAAGCACAGGGTCACGAGAGTTTCTTAAAAAGATGGGTGATTTGACACAGTTCTTTCGGTCTTGCACACTTTGCCTTGCTGGTAAAATTCAATAGTTCAGGCTTGGGCTTCATGCTTTTGACAGTTCAATAAGTTCTTTAGGCTTCGTCTGCCTTGCCATAAGTACATAGTTCTAGACCTCTGCATGATCACTTCGACCTCTCTTTAAACAATTTAACAATCAACAATGGTCATCACCTTGCGACACCAATGTTCTTGGTACTTGTAGTTTCTTGGAATTATTATTTCTTTACTTTGCCCTCTTGGCATCTTTCAATGTTCATATACTTTGCCATCTTGGTGTATTCAAAGTTCATATATTTCACTTTTCACTCAATCAACTCTCGTTCAAGATCGCTGTTACTTTCTTGCCTTAGTTTTCTGTTTTATCACAACTTTCACATGGCCTTTCGAATGTGTGATTCCGCCTCGCAGGACCACTGTTACTTTGTATACTTTGATCAGGTTTAGTTTTAACACAAACTGGGCTTTTGTTGCCTTTTGATAACTCACTGGTTGTGTTATTTGGGTTTCTTTCTTCAACAACTTTCCATGTAGCAGGCAGGGCTGTTACCAATGCCGCCTCCTGCTTCTCCCCAAATCTGTCGTTCACCAGCGAAGGTAGCAGGCCGCTTTGAAGTACTCCGACGGTATATCCTTTCTTGTCATTCAGTTTCAGTCTTGGAATGCTTACGGCTTCCTGAGGTGTGGAATTCTCGCCTGGCTCTCGCTCTCATTCTCTGCAACTGCCGATCAGCCCCTTGGCCTTAGCCTGGTTCACATCAGCCCTGGAAAAGCTGCTCCTTGTACTCAGCCTTGCTCACAGTGCCTGTGCGCGCCACCTTTTTTTATCCTGACGGGGAGTGTTACCCAGTGGCAGGTGTATGTAGTTAGGATTACGTGCCTGACTCTGCCTGGTCTCATTAAAGGGACAGAGCCATTACAAGTCAGTAGTGGTAATCCTCGTGGCCTCATTCCTCATCTTCCTCGAGTCATTAGTGTGGTTGGTGTGACGTGGGGAGGAATTATGGGAGTTGTATTTTCCCATTAAAATAGGTAGGGATAGGGGTTAGATGGGTTGTAGAAAAAGGATAGCATGTCTCCCCATTATGTGCTTCTTTCACACTCCCCGAGGACCCCCTCCCCAGGTGATCCTTCCCTGCTTGTCCACCCCCAGGGTTGGGATCCAAAAGCGATGGCCTTTTCCCTGGCCACCTAAGTACGGTATCCCCGGGGACCAGGTTGACAAACACCCTCTGGTTTTACACAGTAGCGACTCCAGCCGCAAGGTTCTGCAGAAGCTGCAATCGATGGATTAGGCCCTTAGGCTCTGCCAGATGGAGGGCGTTACAATCAGACCCGGCTAAGGACCTGTGCGGCCACAACTGGAGGACGAAGATGAAGAGTTATCAGGGAGAGCACTTTCCATAGATGGGAGGTGCCCAGCTTTACAAACAGCGGCAACCTGAAGCTACGGAGCGGGAGGAAGAAAGAACCACCCTAAGAGTTTTTAGCATGGTCGCTCGAGCTGGAAGATTCCCAAGTGACGATGGCCAGAAGGAAGAGACCCACAGTGAGGCGATAGAAGGGGCACCCACCACCAGGACCTCGGTCTTGTCCCCATTGAGCTTCAGCCAGTTGTGGTTCACCCACTTCCCCACGGTCGCCAGGCAGTCGCAAAGGTGCAACAAGGCCTCAGCCTGGTCAAGATCTAAACGGACCAGGATCTGGGTGTCGGCGGCATAAGAATAGCACCAGAGGCCGAAGGAGCAGACACACAAGCGGCTGAATGTAGACATTAAATAGCACTGTGGACAAGGCAGAGCCCTGGTGGGACACCACACAAAAGTGAACAGGTGGATGAGAGAAAGGGAGGGAGAGAAAGTGTTTGGCCCCTGTCAGCCAGAAAGGAGGCGAACCATGCCAGCACGGGGCCAGAGAGGCCGGCATAGGCCTGGCAGGGTGATCGACTGTATCAAATGCCCCTGAAAGATTGAACAGAATCTGGGCTCCCACTCCACCATTGTGAACCAACCTGGCCATGTCGCCCATGACTGATACTAGGACACTCTCGGTACCCCGACCTGGGGGAAAACCTGACTGAAAGGGGTCAAAGAAGCCAGAATGTTCCTAGAAGGAAGACGGAAGATAAGAAACCAGTGCTTCCAGATGCTTTATGAAAAAAGACAGACGACAGATGGGTCTGAAGCTAGCCGGAAGTGATTGTCCCTGTTGCCCCAAAAGAACAGCACAACCGGTTAACAAGACAGCCCAGTGCATAGCCAGTATCATTCTGGCTGTGGTGTTGCATTTGACTCTGAATGTATCTTTACTCTTAGTGGTGGGAGTTAAAATGGGCGAACCAGTGATGTTCTGTTCAAGAAATACTTGTAATTTTTTCCATTGTGGTGTAGCAAAGGTAATGGGGTGTCGCAAAGGCAATGGGATTTCCTTGGGTGAGTAAGGAGAGACGTGAACCGGTGCATTCTGTGGATCGAACATATTGTCTTCCAGGCTGATTTTTGTCATGAATGTTGATTTAGATATGGAGATGCAGGGGGACATTGGGAAGAGAGCATTTTCAAACTGGTTGATTTCCCCCTCTGCGTTCTCCCCCTGCCCCCCACTTAATACTGGGGGAAGGAGGACTTGAGTTCAGGTCCAAGCTCTGCAGGGCAGTGCACCTTTGGTGATGACCACGGGGAGATTCAGTACCTTTGGAAACCTTGATTGGGGCTTGCCTGTTCGCAGAAGTAGGGGAGTATCCTGTAATCGTGGCTGCAATTGGAGAACTTACTTTGTTATCAGCACTTTCTGTAGTTGCTTGACGAGATAGCGGCTGGTGAACTCCAACCACATTATTTGTATGATTGCAAGATTATGCTGGGAGTTTGCGCCCCAATTCCCTGTAGCCGTATGTATGCTCTTGCGGAGAAGGAAAATTAATTCTTGAAGAAATATCTGAGAAATTATGTAAGCGTTTTTTCAGGCATAAAGTCCCTGGTAGCCAACGTTCATTTCTTTTGCCTAAGGGGGCAGGACCTTAAGGAATGTGTATAGACTAATAAGATTACGATGAAGAACCATTACCCAGTTCCCTTGATCTGTGACGTTGGATCAAATCCAAGTAGCAAAGGGGTTTTCAATGATTGATCTTACTACAGGTTAGAGAAAGGGGCTTAGTGAAAGACCATATTTCGGATTTGAGCATCAGTGATGACCTTTGGACTGTGTAACACCCCAGCAGCCTTCCAATTCTTTATAAAGTACTGTGACATTATATGGATACTTTTGTTGTAGTAGATTTCCATGCTATTCTTATGCTCTCTTGGACGCTAGAACAACATCAAGAACATTTACGATTGGTATTGCAGATACTGAAAAAATCCTCTAGGTGCCAAGTTGAAAAATAAGTGTGGGAAAGTGTCGGAAACGCCCACTCATTACTAGTACACGGTTTCCTCTAAACCTTGGTTTGTCTCTGCTTGCTGCTGCAGCGAAGCGCCATTTCTCGTTGGTACCAGTAAAATCGATATCGCTGATACCGCTGTGACCCACACAGGGTTCGGGGGGAGACTGTGAGCAAGGCTGGGGAACGCGATATCGGATGACTTGGGCAAGTGCTCTGTTTGGAGCTTGGTGTCTGTGCAGAAGGCATGGATAGCTGACTCTGTTGGCAGGTAAGGACTGGATGTGTCTGTGTATTCCCTTCGCCTTTCAATCCAATCAGGTTTGAAGGTTTGGTGAGTACCATTGTGCGCATCAAGGATAGTCCGGGCAGCGTGGCTCTATTACGGATCTTCCACAGACAATGTATTGTGTGGTGATAAAGACCAGTTTCTTTTATTTTTCTTTTGTTTTTTTGCACAAGTAACAGTGTGGCTCGGATGAAGCGTGCCTGGATACAGTTGCTGCCTTTGGCGATCAGCTGGTGCCTAGCAGCTGTCTGTGTACTGAGCATTCATGGAGCATTGTATTGAGCCTTTTTGGTCGCGGCTTTGGATATATTTATATATATAATATACCATTCGTAGGTATGTCGATGCCCTGTTCTCATTTGCTAAGGAGCGCAAGTTCAAAAACCTTTTTGTGCTCAAAGAGGAGGGAACACTCGGGACATTGCGACTGAATTGAAGCTGGTAGGGCCCACCTGTGAGCAGACAACTGGCTTTAAGCTGGCTAGTTCATTAACTAATGACTGGTGAAGGTTGCGAGTCATACAATACCGTGAGTATTTTGAGAGTAAGACCTGACTGTCATTCTCAGGATCTTACCACCAGATTGCAAATTCCTTGAATAGTGAGCACATAATCCAACTGCTCTTTACCATGTTTCTCAGGCATCATTGTAAAGGTAGGCTCACTTGGTACTATCATTGACAAAGGTGTGGAGTCTACCAGAGTGAGGCCCTTTTGAATTCCTCTAAGCTTGTAACTAGTAGTGAACCCGTACCATCTACAGCCGATGTCCCTACATGCATCGAATTATCTCTTGATAATCCAAACTTAAATTCCTTTGGTGATCTGGCTAGTAATGCTAAACCTGTGCAAGAGAGGAAAAAAGGAAAATCGAAGGCAGTGCTCCAGATAAGATTTTGAGGTGGGAGTATTTTACGCATGATTTTTTAAATTAGAGCGTAAATGCAATTTCAAGAGTAAAAATTAGTTTTCTCCTCTGCAAGAGAGTAAAACTTATCCAACACATACGTTATGGGTATGAACACATTTTAAGAGGGTGCGTGCTTTATTGTGTTGCTCGCTTAGCTGTCACAGATTTGTTCTTTCAGTTGGAAATTCACCATCTATGCTGCTGACAAAAGAAATGCTACATTGCCATCTAGTGGTGGAAAGTATGTTTTTTTTTAATGAATAAATCAAAGCGTACACGGAACGCAGTACAAAATTAAATGGTCCGTATTTGCCATATTTACATGCGTATAAGGGCAAGACACGCACGTTAACTGGTAGGCTGATCGAAGGTAACATTTAAGGACGATTCCTTCCAAAGGTTTTGTGAAACCGACATCATACGGAGCCAACATTGCATAGTAATTATAATGCTCAGAATTTTGATAGATATGTAATGTTCACTTCACACCCACATTTTGGAATCTAAACGACTAAATGCGTTATTAGAGTGAAAACCGATGCAAAGCAACTAGTGTCATTTTACTCTCTACATGACAGTATACATTGAGAAACAGTAAAGGATGGTTCCTACCTTTTTTAAAAGTGCTTTACTGTTGGTACTAGTGTGCCCAATTTTGTATTTGTATAGCGCCTTATGTACCACCGTTCTGATCTCAAACCACTTTGGGTTGAATGCCCTCGGGGACTGTAGTCCGGGTCAGTGGAGAGAGTAGAGTAGTATGTAGTGCTTGGGTGCAATCCGTATGCGTGCAGCTAGTGCGGTGTGTAGCTGCATTCTAATATTTGGTGTGGTGCAGTGGCTCTCTGGGGTCAGTAGATTGTGTGCAGCTTATGATGTTGACCTTGGGGTCTGCATTCTGCAGGTGGTGGCACTTGTATATGAGATTGTGTGCAGCTTGGATGTGTTTTTTTTTTTGTTGTTTTTTTTTTCTTTTTTTGGGGGTATAGCTGCGTTCGAAAGACTACTGAGGTGTTCAAGGCAGTGAGTAAGTATGTGTGCATCTAGGCCGAGGGGTATAGCTGCATTGTATTGCTTGTTGTTGTAGAGGAGAGTGGGCATATTGGTATGTGTGAGTGTCTGTGTGGATTTTTTGGAGACCCCTGTTCCCGATTTCTTTCCAGTGCTCGCTGAGCTGACTGTATCTATTCTCGAGGAGCATTGGTTCTCCCGAGACAAATTGTCGGATCCTCGCATGTTTCAGAGCATCCTCCCATGAGGTGGCACATAGTCCATCTGTGGGCCCATTTTTCCTGGTCCCGGGTAGTTTGTGGCGGGCCTCTTTCTGTTCCCTCAGTCTTGGCTGTGTCGAATGTGGGGCATTATTGTCCCTTTGAAGAACTGAGTGCTAGAGAGCTCCTCGGATCGGTGGGCTTAATGCATATCTGCAGGAGACTAGATCATGTCTAACCAAGCGTAGTTGATACTGCGTCCCTGGTGAAGGAGTTCATTGCATCAATTCTTAAGCAGATCAGGGTAACCTTGCTTGATCAGAGACTACCTTGTATCCCCGGTGGATATGATATGATATGGCCCAATCTTAATGTTTGAACAGAAGTGCTGTTAGGTTCTGGGATTGTAGTTCTGCGCCTTTATTCTCAGATTAGTGGGATTGGCACAAATTACCAAGAGCACGCCCAATCCTATTGTTTAACATTAGTGCAATTACGCTCTGGGCTAGTAGTTCTGCGGATAGATTTGCACATAAGTAAGATTGACAAAGGTTGACATCTCCTGGACTGATACGCAGTGCATACTTGGAGCAAGATCACAATCAAGCTCAGTCCAGACAAAGAACAGAAATGCTGTTAGGGCTCTAGTTTGGAGATAGGATATTAGTTTCTAGATGGGTAGAGATAGACGTTTCCTGGTCTTGGAGCCGTGGCTTATCTATGGTTGAGGACACTGAGCTAGTCCAATCATAGTGTAAGAGTAAGTGTTATGTCTCGGGTTTGGAGTTGTGGGAACTAAGATTGTAGGGGTGGCACGGTCAGCATTATTGTAGTTTTGAAATAAACTGGGCATCTTCTGAGTCCCGACTGTTCTGTAGAGTTTTACCATGGGAGCTTAAGTACCCACAGTGTTCAAGACACAAGACTATATAGCAAGGTGGTCCAATGAATTAATCTCAACATATCAGATGTACCGGCATAAGTAACAGTTAAATCTGTGGAGATGGTTGAGAGCATACCTCCACGTTTCGAGGAATTGTTTAATGATGCTGCTTCTGTGATAGAGGTTTTGGAAACTGTCTGATCCTGGACAACAACATGAACCTATTGTTGAAACTTCAATTGTTCAGAAGCAGGGAGCGCTCCCTCCTAGACAAAAGGTTGGTAGGAAAATAAAGAAGCAGAAAACAAGAGGAGTAAAAAGGTTGGGCTCAACGTTTTTGAGGAGTTTGCATATTGAGCGAAATTACATTATGGCGACTCCAAGGGCATTTGAGGACAATTCTAAGCCACTGTCTTTAGCTGTACCGTCGGAACCTGATTTCGGTGTGAGGAAGAAGGTAAAGAGAAATGCAAGCAACTCAAAAAGTAATGCTGATAAAGATGCAGTACAATGTCTTACCGCCCATTAGGGAAAATTGCCAGCCAACACCTCTTCGGGGGTCTCCTTTTAAAAAATACTTCCATACCAGCAGGCTTACTAAGCCTGACTATTCTCTTCTATGGAGGGAAGAGGGTGTCGATGAGATGGACAAAGTGCATGTGAGGGACTTAGTTGTCAGGCCTCGCGTCAATCTGACCCGAAATAATGGTACCCCTGCTTCTTGTCTGACCAGCGCACAATTAAGGCAAGGCCTGATGCAGATTTGGGAGGTCAGTGTTGTGTCCGTCTGCAGCGGGTGTAATTGTACATCAGTAGAAAAGGATGGGGATAAATCTACACTATGGCAATTGGGGGTTGAAAATCTTTAAAGATGAAGACTGTGCGACGTGTAATCGTTGTATGATTTTTTTTTTTCCATCTGTTTTTTTTGCAATTCCAGCTTTGAGATTAATTGAATCGTGGGCCATAGAACAGGTTGAGTTTAGATTGGATTTTGTTATTCATATAAACTCCAAACTCATCTAAAACCTCATCCTTGGCCAGATCAAAAGTTTTTGTATGGATGGGGATTGAGGTCTTTCCGTGGCAGGTTGGATGATAATCTGAAAGGGTCTATTAGAATAAGGCCCTCAGTAACATTTGCCATTGGTGATATTCAATCACTCAAATGTACTGTTAATACAGGGATTAAGAACATTATCAGAGTGAATCAGTATGATAACCCCAATAGATCGTCCAATTCCACTGCAAACAATTGGTGGTGGCTCTGGTTATTCTGGGGAACAAATACGAATCGTGTCCAATGAATGTTTCTTTAATCAGAGTATGACTGTATTGTCTTGGAACATCCAAGGGTACAATAGTTTAGTTTAATACAGGGGAATAGTAATGGTTTAGATATGCTGGATTTTGTGGCGTTATTCTTACAAGAAGTAAGGCTGTTGATATATTTATCATAAAAGGGTACACCACTATTAAAAAAAAAAAAAAAAAAAAAAAAAAAAAGAAAATAGCTGTAAAGACCATAGGGCCTCCCTTCTGGGGGCCTTTTGATTGACCTAGATAATACTTTTTGAACGTATATTGTTGAAACGTTTGTTCAGTGTGTGTCTGTGATGGCTGCGAGGGCTCGATGTATGGACACGTGTGATCTTTGTAAATGTCCAGTGGAACACCAAGAAGATTACTTGGACACGGTTGTCTGATGTGCTTAATGATTTATTGGAGAAATGGTCTACCCTCTTCTGTCCTTGTGAAGTGATGGTTACTGGTGATTTTAACGGTAGCTGCATGAGTTTTTCCATAATGGGTTCGTGCAATTAACAAACAAGGAAGGGTGTTGTGGGTTGTGAGCTTGACAGAATGGGGTCTTAATAGGGTCAACGGGAATGTGCCTGGGGATAGTCAAAGTGCTCCAACTTGGTTCTCATGAACTACATCTAGTGCCATTGACTATATATTCATATCCAAGGACCTATTTATGGAAATTGACTATCTTGCAATAATGAAAAGCGACCCGAGTAACCATGCACAATTGGCGTTAATTGCTTCTTTACAGATGGCCACTTCTTGTCATGTGTATGCTCTGACTGATCTCGCATTCTCTGATATGTGAATTAAGTTCAGTTTATCATGCCATGTTCTTTCTAGAGAGGGGAGCCTGCTAACTTCTTTTGTATTTTGCAAGGAACTTTGGGTTGGTCACCCTAAGTTACCTAGGAGAACCCAGACGTGGACCCCTTGCTCACTGCTCAGAGAGGCACATCAACACCTCATTGATGAGGCCCAACCACGCTAAAACACGTGTCTGGGGTTGCTGTTGGTACTCTTGTTCAAAGGAGGTTTGCCTGGCATTTTGGTGCTGGACTGCCCTTGTGGGTGGGACAAAGACTGATATGCAAATGGTTATTCCTCCTTTGTGAAAGGCACAGTGAGCTAAACGCGATGGCTGCTGGCTGTTCTTTCTAGAGTGGGGTGCTTGCTACCCTTTTTTGTATGAGAATTAAGTTGTTTGATTACCACTATGAAGAATTCAACTGCAAATTGAGGACGTTTCTAAGAACTGGGCAAATACAGTTGAACCTAAGAAATTATAATGTAGTAATTGGAAGTAGTTTCTTCAGGCCTGGTATGGGGAAAAGTCCTCCAGTAAGGGATAAACTTAAAACGCAGGTAAAATATTCTTTGGTGATCCAAAGAAAAAAAGAGATGCTTTAATTTTCGGTCTTTGGCATGTTACCACAGGGTATAGGAAGGGTTAAACAAAAAGGAATTACACTAACAATATAGACATTTGATTCAATTTTATAAGATTACGAAGAATTGTACATCCAGTGGAACAATGGGACAAGTCTTAATAGCTCATAATATCAGACTTCTGGCATTTGATAAATAGGTTGGGACAATCACAGTACGAATGCCAATTGAACCCTACTTCGGAGGAAGTCTGATGTAGTTATGAGGTGAAATGTAATAGAGAATTTAGTATTTATTTTGAATTTGATGTGATCAAGGCTCTGTTGAGAAGCTTATTCATAAAGCAAAAAAAACTCTAGTTGCAGGTCCAGATGGCCATAGTACCTTATAGGCATTAGTCGTGTGTAAAATATTTGCGGAAATCAGCTTTTGGTGCATATTACCTAGAACATGGCACCAAAGTTTTACTGTCCCCATTTTTAAGAAGGGCTCAAAAATGGATCCCCAGAGTCCTCAACTTTTTGCCCTCAACTCCGGCAACAACAATTTTGCTAAACTGGTTCTGTAGGATCTCGAGAAGTGGGCTACTGAGGTGAATATTATACCAAAACACCAGGCTTCAGGCGAGGTTAGGGTTCTTTGAACGGTATGCTTGTCAACTTGTTGCAACTTGTTGCAACAATGTGCCTATATTGATCCTAGTTCGACTCTATACATGGCTTGTGTCGACCTTATGGCGGCATTTGACCCAGTTGATCGCTCCATAGTATGGAATACGTTTATAGGTGTGGTATACCAAGTGGTCTAGTAAACATCTTGATAACCTTGCATTGGGACACCTCCATCCAAGTACGTTTTAAATATGTTGGGCAACATTACCTGGGAGGTGTGTACCTCACTCGGATTAAGTCAAGGTTGCGTACTTGCACCTTACCTTTTCAAATTATGCACATCTGATGTATTTGGAGCCTTGAACGCTGTGAGGTTGGCACCCCCAGAAATGGTTAGTCTTAAAGTTGGTGTACTAGCTTTTGCTGACATAATGTTATTTGATAGGACCCCCATCAGAATAGCCAGATACCTCCTTGCACTTGTTAAATATGTAGCTGCTAATGGTTTGAAAATAAATGCATTGAAATCTGTTTTAGTATGCATTAGAGGGAAAAGGAAAACTAAATATAAATGGTATCCTGTTAGGTGGTGCCGGGGGTTCCTTTGAAAACTGAGCATGTTATTTATCTATGATTCCCATTCTATGCCACAAAGAGTCCAGGTAAAATCAGAGAGAGGCTATGTAGTAAGCTAACTCATTTGGCGGCACAAATGCACAAGATTTGCATCTAGTATTGTGCTTATATGGTGCAACCACTGTTGGATTATTTCAGGGTAGAAATTTTACCAACAGTGATTTATGGGCTGATAGTGTTGTGTGACGAAGTCCCCTTCTGGGACTTCAGTTTAGTAGCCATGAGCCAAGAATCTTAGGGAGCTGGCTTCTCAGATAAATTAATAGGGAAAATACGGCTCCCATGATTCCCTGGAGAAACAAAACCCGGCCTGGATCTGGAAAGCGGAATTAGGGGCTAGGAAAAAAACATCTGATTCCTTTATTTAAGACAGAAGTCACCAGAAAACCAGTCACTGACCACCAAATATCAACATTGCACTAACAAACCACCCTCGGAGGGACTACATCTCCCACAATACCCTTCTCTCCAATCGGAAAACCCAGAACTGATCAGGGAGCTTAAGTTTACCCTTCAAAGAACAGGAAGCTGTAACAAAACCTTTCATAATAGGGAGACCCTAGGAGAAAACCTAACGCCCCTAGAGAGCCCTTAACCCACGTGTCTGCCCAACAGCAGTATAGCATTCAGTCTGTCATACAAGCTGCATCCTCAGCTTCTGCCTACATACAGAATTTCAAAATGGCCACATGGGTTTTTATAGTCCACCCAACCCTCCTAGCTTCATGAATGCCAGGAAGTGAGAGACCTGCCAATTCCAACACTCACTCTTCAAGCTCACAGCTACAGACTATCAGCCCTAATTCCAATCAGGGGGAGTGTTGTATGGATGCCCTGCAGCCCACTCTAGTGAGGGAGTTGACCGGTGCAGGCGGCTCCCATTTGGAGAAGGGTAGAAAAGAGATTGCTGCAGAGGAGCAGCACTTCAAGAGATTTTGAAGACTGGAGACATGAGTTTGCCAAAGAAAGGAGCTGAGAGAGGAAAAAGTTATCCTCATAGTAGAGAAGAAAGTGGTGTGAGTTAAAGGTGAGAGAAAAGGGGTAAAGAGGGCTGAAACAAACCTAGGAGGGGCTTCTCAGCCACTACACAAAATAGAAGAAAGAAAGGCAGAGGCAAGCCCAGGAAGGGCTGCTGAGCTAAAATTTGAAGTGGAGGAAAAAGGGCTGAGACAAAGGAGGGGGCATGTGAGCTAATGTTTCAAGTAGAGGAAAAGAGGGCTGAGGCAAACACTGGAGGGGCTTGTAGGCCAGTACAAAACGTGGAGGAAAGAAGGGGTGTGGCAAACCTAGGAGGGGCTTCTAACCCAGTACTCAAAGTGGATGGCAGAAGGGTGGAAGGAAAACCCAGAGTGGATTCGAAGTCCATATTGCTAACGGAGGTAAGAAGTAAACACAGAGGATTGAAAATATGAAGTAGGAATAGAGGATAAAAAGGGGGATGTAAACCCAGGAGTTGGAGTTAAAGAGGGTAGTAGGACTAACGGAGAAAGGAAAAGGAAAACCGGGAATGGTGTAGATGGAAGTAGAACAATTAAGAGAAGGAAACAACTCGACCTGTAGTTGAAGGATGGAATAATATAGACGGTTGGTGGGAGAAGGTAATACCTGTAGTTGAGTGGGGGAAGGTACTGACAAAAGGCCAAAGTAGTAGTAAGAAGACATTGAGAAATCAGCATGAAGAGAGTGTAGGCGAAAATGAAGAAACTGAAGGATGCAACTTCAGTTGACACACAGTGAAGATAATTTTAAGGGTTGATGAGCTTTGGAAGAGAGTGTAGTAAAGTATGGAATGGAGAGGCTAGGAGCCAGTGACGAACTAGTCACTTAGAAGTAAGAGGTTTGAAAGGGCCAGGTCAGGCCTCGTGTAGGTTTACAAAGCGGGAGGAGGTTCCATCGGGGGTCAGGTAGCTTAGTGATAGCTGAGAGGTAGTGGAAAGAACTAAGTCCAGAACGAAGGCTAGTGCAGAGTAGTCATTTTGCCTCTCCTCGCTGATCCAAACAAGATCCCTAAACCGCCCCAAAGATCTGACAGAACATTAAGGACTGGTTTAGTCTTTGGGTAAAGGAGCCTGGAACTAGGCTTAGAGGATCAGAAGAAAGGTTTGCGGCATATTGGACTGGGGAGTGAGGTCACTTCCCCGAGAGATTTGTAAACAATAGCTGAGATCTGACGGTTTGAATTTGCATACTGGCATTGAAAAAGCCATTGCAAAGAGACATGAAGAAGACCATGTTATTTTGTTAATTTCACTTGAAAGGATCCTGTTTAAATTTAAGTTGGACCTCCCCTGTACACAATCCCTAATAATATTGGTTAACTTCGAGTACATGGTCTTGGCGTACTTCTCGCTCCCAAATGTCCAGTTTGTGATGGTGGTTTATTCCCAAAACCTATTCTCTTGATAGATTGGAGGGATTCGTTTGGAAGCAGAGTTTTCGGCTTTAGGTGTCACTACTGATGGCATTTCTGAGGGAAGCGCGTGAGTTATAGTCCTGGGACAAAATTGTCAGCTATTAAAAGCTGAAGTTGTTAAACACGATTTTGAGCCCTTTAAGGGTCTCGATTTGAAGATCTTGGAAGTGTCAAGCAGGAACATCATACCCCATTAATGTGTTCTACTCGGAGTGCTTATAGTTTTAGGAAATGTAGGCTCTACCGCCAATGAGTTGATGACAAATCCCCAAATGGGCAAGAGGAAAATCAGAAATTGGGACCGATGTTCAGATATAAGGCATATGAGCACTATAGGAAAGTTTCGATTACAATTTAATAGGCTACCAGGATGTCTGCTGTTCCCGGACAGTGGGGTACATGAGGTTCCGGTTCAATATTCTTCTACTTGGGATGTTGTGGGACCGATGAGAGATATACTGCGTGAGAAGCAGTGGTGTCGCCTAGGTCTGTGTGATATCAAGTCCTGGAAATTTGATAATGGAATATCATAAAGTTAGCTTGCTTAGGGATAGATTGTTATTGGTTATTTATAATGCGCTTAATACCCAGCGGTTTCTAAGCGCGGACCCGGGGACCGAATCTGTTGCTCCGTGTTGTCTTGCTTCCAAGGCTAGCGCGTTACCCCTGAGCTATCCTCCCGAGACCTCTTAAGGATTTGGTTTCACACATTAGTTGATTGGGCAGAAACAATGTGGCCACTGCCTTTCTTGGGGACAATAAGTATGTTATCATAGCACTGGTGCACTTTATTAGGGGAGTACTCCGGCGAAAGGCATGATTCATTGGTATGGGCCGGGAACAAAGTATTGTAAAAATACTGTAAATTGGTTTTCTGCTGAATTGTGTAGCCAGTAATTTTTAACCAGAAGTTATACGATGCAAATCATGAGTTTTTATACAAATTGTAATATGTGGAGTAAATGTAGGGACGGTTAATAACTATTTAGTGAATGAATTAGAATGAGCTTTTAGAGATGCTTACTTTTATTGAAAATTAGAATGACTTGTTTTTTTTTTGTGGCGGGGGAGATGTTTTTAATGTACGAATGTGAGGTTTATTATAAGCCAAATCTACAGTAAGAAAAGTCTGTTTCACACCGAAGTGGAGGAGTTTTGGGGTTTTATAATCTCTTTAGAGATGGATGGTCAAAGTTAGTCAGTAAATGTGTGGGCCCCTCCTTGGTGTGTAATGGATATCCAAAGTTTTTGTTGGGCTTTGCGTATTTGTATCCGATATTTAACAAGGACTTCTGCTGCCAAGTTACTCCAATTACCAGGTTTTTGAAGAATTTTGTGGGGGACGAGGCTTCCAATTTGGCAGTAGAAGCAGTTGTCTCAACGTCAACAGGAAAAAGGGCAACTTCATCCCATAGTCGTCTTCACCAAGAAGCTTTGTCCAGCAGAGAATGTCTTCCATATCAGATCAGGAGTTGTTGGCCTTTATGCTGACTTTTCAGGAATGGTGACAGTGCTTACGGATCATCGTAACTTGCTTTTGTTATGATCAGTGAAGACCCTCAGTCCGCAACAACTACGGTGGTATTTATTTTTTGCAGTACATGACTATCCTTGCTTCTCAGCCAGGAAGTTTGAATGGTAAAACTGATGCCCTTTCGTCTAAGTATCCTGGTAGCGAGATAAGAATCGAATTGTGAAACATTGATTCCAGACTAACATTTTGTTGTTGGGTGAACCAGCGATATCAGAAACTGGCACCAACTGGTTAGACAAAGCATAACAGAAGAACAAATGCAAGAACCTGCAGGATAGAATCCGGTGAGAAAGTTCAACGATGGTCGTCCCTATGTTTGTACATATCCACATTGTAGTTAAGGCAAAAAGTTTGAAAGGAATATCGGGCATCAAGGTTGGCTGGTCTTCTGCTTTCACAATACACTTGTGGAGAAGGGAGGTTTGTGTTGGGGTTTATCCTACCTTGAACCATGCACCCCTCCTGCCAGGCCGCTTATGGCAGCTTTGATAGTGCTATCTGGCAGCAATGGGACGAGTTGGCAGTTACGACTGATCCCACTCTAAGATGGCCCCATCCAAGATGGCCGCTGGACATTGCTGACAAGAGCAAGTCAGCTTGTGTATGCCACGAGAAGACAGAATCGCATCTGTTCGGATAAAAGTTGATATGGTCCTAGCCGCATCTTGCAAACAGTAGCCATCCAGGATACAGACCATGCCAGGATTCATTCTTAGTATTTAGTGATTATCTTCTTTGTTTAAATCCCTTAACTGTGTTCCAAAATCTGATTGCACTTGTAACTGGTTTAGGTATTCCAACCCTGATGACCAAGGCCACCTTGAGAAGGGGAACACTGTGAAGGAAACAAAGGGCACATCAGTAAATTACAGCTGGTGGGCTGGTCGCTCAAAGTAACGTTAAGGTGGGAAGACAGGCTCATTGGTGAAATACAGCAGTATATCCAAAGTTCTCATTATTCACCTATGTCCCTTTTGTGATTCCACCCCACAGCCCTCCTCTCAATATACAGCTCCCGACCTGTTACCAGGATTACCCCAAAGAGGCACATTATAGGTCTCCTCTGCCTGGGGAATATTGGGTGGGGAAGTAGCCTTTGCTTGTGGTACATCTCCCAACAGCAAAGTCTCCCCTTCCTGGGGGGGATTAAACCTGACGCGTGTTTCGGCAAATTCAATCCCTTTTTCGATCAGGGCCAGTCATGATTTCAATTTGAGTGGTTCTAGTAATGCTATTCACACATAATTTTACGGGTTTAATCCCACCTAAAATGATCTGCTGTCAGTGTCCTCGCGTCGGCCGACACAATTATGTGTGAATAGCATTACTAAAACCACTCAAATTGAAATGACTGGCCCTGATTGAAAAAGGCATTGAATTTGCCGAAACGCGTCTCATTAAGGACAATTTACCACACATCACCAAGCAATGTAACTTCTTACCTAATAAATATTAAGATGCACTAAGTACAACTGCAATCAGTATTTGAATGAACTATTGTGGAGCTGCGAAAAAAGTGAAGGCGGGCTTCCTCCCTTCTGAGATAGAAAAAGCCTGCCTGAGTTAGGGCAGAAGTTTATTCCAAGAGGACCGGGCCTGGACATCAAACGTGGTGCCTCCAAAGGTGAGCTTATACCTTGGTTGTACCAATTTAGAAGGGTCATAGGTGCGTAAACAACAACCAGGTGGGAGGGTGGTAAGGCGATCAGCCAGGTACTGTGGAGCTTTACCGTTGCAACACTTGAAAGTAAACCAAGTATTTTGTGTGTGTGATGCAGTGTTTAATCTGGAGCCAGTGAAGCTCTCTTCTGGCATCCGTAACATGGATAGACCAAAACAGCTCTGACTGCGCTAGTTCTATGCAGTTTGAAGAGCCTGAAGATGAGCCTTTGAAGTACCTGACAACAAGCTGTTGCAATAGTCAAGGCACGAGTTGATCAGGGCTGTTGCCAGTAAGTATATATGTATATTTTTTTATTTTTATTTTTTTATTAAAATGTATGGGCAAATGTAATTCAATAGTTTTGTAACGTGGCCACAGGAGACCCTGGCATGGGCGTCATGAGGTTGCATGGAAAGCTCGGCATCCAAAATAAAGCCCAATGTCTTCACCTCTTTGGACACTTTAATTTTGTTCCCTGCTGTAAGCAAACGTTCCTAATCTGAGGCCAGTTTTTTAATCGTTAGTCCTGAAGCTTTGATCAAGTGTTTCATTTTTTTAATTTTTTTTTTCCAGCATTCTGTGTCAGAGAATTGGTCCCATCCACTCTTGAGTGGATTTGTAGATTAAATTAATGGCATCTGGGTCTTTGCTGTAACAACCGCACAGTTCTAGACTGACCTGGGTGTCATCTGCATAATTAGTGTACTGGACACCTAGGTCATCTAGGAGGGCGAGAAGAGGCGTGGTGTAAATATTAAGCATTATGAGAGGAATGCATGATCCCTGTGGAACCCCACAGGTGATAGATGTGGTAACAGAGATGGTATTGTCAAGAGCAACTCTCTCTCTCTCCAGGGTCCGAGGAAAGAGGAGATCCACTGGGAAGCCATGTTAGAGCAATATGCCTGTTCTCTCAACCTGGCAACTAACTAGAGTGTGGTCCACTTAGTCAAACGCGGTGGATAGGTCAAGCAGCATGGGAAGAGCTGGCTTGCCTTTATCTACAATGGCTGGTGATGTTTGATTTAAGGTCCAGCAATGCAGTCTCCGTCCCATGCCTAGATTGTCTCAGGTTAAGTGAGTTGTTACTTTCTATGAACTCCTGAAGTTGAATAAAGGCAACATGATCCAAGATTTTGAGTAAAAATAGAAAGTTTGTGATTGGTTGATTAGTGTTTCGCTATGTTGGGGTTAAGATCACTCTTTTACAACAGCATAGTGATCCACGCCTCTTTAAGGACCAAGAGCTTCAGCAAAGGAAAGGTTGACCAGTTGGGCAAGGGTGTCCATGCAGGCCTTAAAAATACTGGAAGGGCAGCTGTACCTAGGCATAAGGTAGGTTTCATGCCTGCAACGATTTATAAAATGTGGGCTTCTCCAGCATGGGGTCTGGCATGGATTCACATGATCATGAATATTCTTGTCGGGCAGGGAATCCTCGGTAAACTAAAAAGGTTTCACTTTTGTTTACAAACTTTCTCCTATAAACCAATCATTGACATCTGGGTCATACTGCCCCCAGCCAATGACTACCCTCTCCCTTTGCCCCTTCTCTGGCAGCCATCTTCCGATTTTTACTGCACGTCAAAGTGTTGGGAGTCATCGTGTTTCACTCTAAGAGCTTTCTGCGTTTTTCTTTTTGCTAGGAAAATCCTATTTTTGTTCGAGCCTGTGTGCTCGATCGATTCTTCATCTGACTAACTGGGATCTGTTTTTTGGCATCTTTCATTGCCCCTTAAGGGTGGAATCGTCTAGTGTTTCCTCTTCGAAGTTTCCAGAAGGCCATCGGACCTACACCGCACTCCAGACCATGTCAGAGGAGAAGGATGGGTTTTCCCTCTTCAAGCTCTGCATCAGCTGCGGTTTGCAATCCAAACCGGCATCTGCATCCTCCACTGCAGGTGCCCAAATACACTCCAAGGAGGATAAACTTCTTGACGCCATTGGCAAGAAAGTCTTTTCCAATTCGGCGCTCCAACTTCATCAAGCTAACACGAGCTCATCCTGGCAGCAGCCAATCTCAGGCTGTGAAAGGAGCTAGCTGATTTCCAGGTGTGTACCCCTGCGGACAGACTAGACTAATTAAAAGCTGGGTTGTCGGATGCTAAAGTGTTGGCACAGGATCTACTGGAATCTGCGGCACACCACGTAGATACCTCGATATCTCCAGCCAAGCGTGGCTCCATGTGACGAAGTTTCAAAAGACGTGCAGGACAAAGTTCTAGACCTTCCTTTTGATGGCAAGGAGTTGTTTCATTCCTCCGCAGATGAGGAACTTACAAAGAGAAAGGCGAGTACTCAGATCGCCAAGTCTTTATCGGTACTGGTGAAAGCTCCAGCCTAAGGCCCCTTATACACAGAGGTCAGGGTCACAAACTCGTTCCTTCTCTGGGGTCAGGGGGTTTCAGGATCGCTGTGCACGCTGATCTGAATCTCCAGTTGCTTGCGGCGGGCCCCGCCAACAACCGCAAGCTGGTCAGTTTTTCTCTCGCCCATCAGCCTTCTTTCCAGGGACAGGTAGTCTCCCTGCCGACAAGTCATCCAAATGATCTTTTTTGTCGGTCGCACGAGACTCCGGTGGGAGGACGAATCTCGTCTCATCTGGAGGCGTGGCAGACAATCACCGAAGACCGGTGGGTTTTGTCCATCGCTCAGGCGGCCTTTTGCTTGCCCCTACCCCACCCTTCAACCCTCCCTCCCAGCAGACTGGGTTGCCCTCCCTCAGAGCCGAAGTACAGAAACTTCTAGACCTCAGAGCGGTGGAGCCTGTTCCCCTCCACAGGGATCAAGGGAGGGCTACTACTCGCATCTGTTCAGTGCCCAAACCCAACCAGGCTGGCCTGCGCACGATCCTCGATATCGAAGAGCGACTGGCTTATCATAGTGGACCTTCAGAACATATACATGCACATTCTGATATGGAGCCCGCATCGGAAATATCTGCGGTTCTCCCTGGGAGAAGCACACTTCCAGTAACGTGTGCTCCCTTTTTTTCCTCAGCGCGGCCCTGTGTGGCTTTACCAAGATGTCGTCATTGCAGCTTTCCTCAGACTGCAGTGGATACATGTATATCCATATCTCGACGATTGGCTCCTGTGCAGTCCTTGCCCACAGACGGCATTGGCCAATCTTCAGTCTCTCCTTCCGCTCCTGTTCCATCTTGAGCTGTTGAATTGGCAGAAATCGTCCACGACGGTCTCTAAAGACCTGATTTTCCTGGGTTTCTGTTGGAATACCGTCAGTACCAAGTTGTTCCTAACGGTGAACAGGATTTCAGACCGATTGACCACGTGGCAGCTCGTCCTCCAGTCCTCATACATGACGGCCTGGTGGTTCCAAAGACTTCTGGGTCTAATGGCCTCTTGTGTGCTAGCTGTACCTCTTGCACGTCTGAAGATGAGGCATACTCAGCTAGCTCTTCGGAGCTGCTGGTCTCAGGCACCAGATCTGAATTCCAAGATAATTCCAGTTCCATCCTGCATGAAAGCGGATCGGCAATGGTGGTCCTCGGCCAACAACCTTTCAGTGGGGGGCCTCCTTCCAGGAGCCCTTCCCACAAGTGACGGTTACTAGAGACTCCTCCCTTCTGGGATGGGGAGCGGCGCTGCGTCACCTCGAAGTTTTCGACCTGTGAACGCCTCGGGACAGGCAGTTTCATATCAATTACCTGGAACTTCTGGCTGTGTTCCTGGCGCTCAAAGCTTTTCAGCAGTATCACCAACAGGGTAGTCTGTACTCGAACGGACAATTCTGTAGCAATGTTTTACATTAACAAGCAGGGTGGCACCAAGTCACCTCTCCTTGTGGACCTGACCATACCAATTTGGGACTGGGCCATTCAGCTCAAGGTCTGCCTCCAGGCTGTACACAACCCGGGTCATATCAATGTAACTGCAGAGTCACTCAGTCGGCAGCCAGTTACGAGTGGGAAATGAACAGCAATGTCCTCCAACATTTTCCATCAATGGGGCACTCCAGAGGTGGACCTGTTTGCAACTTTACAAACTGGAAACTTCCTCTTTATGCATCCAGGGACGGGCTCGGAGACGGCCTCAGATTCCATAGAACAACATCCCTCCATTGCCCCTCATTCATCGGTCACTCCGCAAGCTCAGGAATGCATCGAACTGCACTCCTGTTCATAGCTCCTTGGTGGCCAGCCAGATTCTGGTTTTCAGAACTGTAGCATCTGTCGATTCTTCCCCCGATCAGATTGCCACTGATGCCCGACCTTCTTTAAGAGAGCGATCACCAGCTGTGGCACCCCCCCCCCTCATCATTCAGCTTGGTGGCCTGGTGCTTCAGTTCAGATCTTGAGCAACTTTAATCTGTTCGAGGACAACATGTGCATTAACCAAGCGTCCAGGAAGCCTTCTACAAGGGCCCAATATAGAAGAAAATTGCTTTTTTGCCACTGGTGCTTAGCTGAACAGCTCGACCCCAGATATGCTACGGTCGACACTGTTCTAACCTTTGTGTCTCACCTGGCAGATTCTAGTATTCATGTTTAATCTTGCAGAATTTATTAATCCGCCATTGAGGCCTACCTGTCCACGGACAGCTGTTCCTTTTCATTAACTAATAGTCGTCAAAAGGCATTTTGCGAGGACTCCATCTCTTCCTTCTGGTACGCACTCCTCATCCCAAGTGGGATTTAAATTTGGCCCTCACCGCTTTATGCCATAAGCCGTTTGAACCCATGGCCATTACTGATCTTAAGTACCTTTCTTGGAAGGTTGCTTTTCTGATTGCAATCAAATCCGCAAGGCGAGTAAGTGAACTCCAAGCGCTTTCTGTGGAACATCCGTTACTTTCCACAAGGATCAAGTTGTGCTTCACACTCATCCGTCCTTTCATTTGAGCCAGTCTGTCTCCTTATCAGTCTTCTTCCCGAACCCAGCATCTGATGCCGAGAGAGTTCTATGCAATTTGGACATCAGACAAGCCCTCAAATTTTACCTCGATAGAATGGGGGAACTCTGCTTCCAAAGCACCCATTTCTCACTGGATTGCCTCATGCATTTCAGAGGCCTATAAGATCCAAGGCTTTCAACCAACTAAGGGCATCCATGCTCATCTAGTCCGTGGCAAAGCGGCTGCTGTTGCCTTCCAAAAATATGTTCCTTGGGAGTCCATCTCCAAGGCAGCTACATGGGTCTCCCCATCAGCTTTCTGCAAGCATTACTGCTTGAGGAGCTCCAGGGCTGATGCCCAATTTGGCCAGGCTGTCCTCAAAAACTGGTTTCAGTGAAGGGATTTTCCATCCACCCTTACTACCTCTGGTTGTGCCTGGGAATCTCCCACAAGTATGGAGGAAAGGGGACGGGACGTAGGAGTAAAACAAAGTTACTCACCATAGCGCCATCTTACTCCTAGTCTATAGTGCCCTTTCCGCCATATGCCCGCCCGCCATCCCTTCTAAAAAGTATCCTCTATTATTGCTTAAATGGTCTCAGACCTGGTGATGGAAAGGGGTCAGAGCTCAGGATGGTGGGGTTACGCCCACGTGCTGTGGCCCTGCGTAAAAATAAAAGGACGAGACGAATTACATTTTTGATGCTTTTTGACAAAAGTGCCCCAGTCTCGTCCCGAAGGACGGAATGTCCCACAAGTATGGACGAAAGAGGACCATGGACTAGCAGTAAGATAGTCACTACTGTGAGTAACTTTGTTATACTTCTTGGAGTTCCCATGGGCCAACCATTGGTTTTATGGTTCTGGTGGACACTTATGTTGCAGATTAGACCTCTATAGCAATTTTCAAAGAAATGTATTCCTGCTTGTCAGCGCTCCAAGAAAGGTTTGTTCTGGTTTATCCTTGTAAATACTAACATTTTCTGCATAATGAAGCGGAGAATGACTTATCTCAATTTCTCGTCCAACTCTCCCTAGAGGATTTGGAGTAGTCCTTGGACCACAGCACCTAATATGCTGGTCCCCATCTGATAATGAGTAAGCGGGCCTAAACCGGTGTTAAGTCAAGACCGCCCCACAAATAGAAGCTTAATATAGTCTGGCAATTAATTTTCAGCGCATGAGGATGCCCGTTGGAGGTAGGCTGCTTTTCTTCCTTTGACCAGGCTTAATATTCCCAGTTTGCATCTAGAGGAGTAGCCATCGGGGCTCAGTATTGTGTGCTGTTCTGCCAATCTGAACGAGAAGGTTTCTTTTCTCATGTCCTCCACTTCCATTATAGACCTCAAGATGCAAAAGTGCTCCCAGATTCCATTTGCCTTAGCTTGGTCTTTCCTTTTACATAATTTAGTTCTGTATCACAGAAGAGGAATTTGGACCTTGCAGGGGGATCAGGATACCCTGACTTAATAGAAGAGCAAATTATTCACCATTCCCTGCCATAAAACACATTGAAACCGGACGTTTTTGTTTGGGTCTAGCCTTAAGCCTCTCCCCCTCCCTCCCCCCACCACGCTATGGGCCTCTTACAATTTGTCATGCTTGTGCATGTCTCTTCCAAAACGAACTTTGAAGATATAGTACAGATAAAAAGTGGTTTACGTTTTTATGTTGGGGGGGGGGGGGGGGAGGGTAAAACTTGTACAGTGAATAGTTTTCTCTTCTTATTTATCAGAAATTCTCTAATATGAACTTTTTGGGATATTGTGTAGTCACAAATTATATGTGATTAGAATAAACAGTGGGGTTGTTTTATTTGTGGCTGGTGATCTGATATTGCAGGCTGGATGTGTGATATTCTTATTTTGATGAGCTTTCAGTATGGGTGAAACCGGGCCCTGGGTTAAAGGGCCTGGAAAGTAAGATTGACCCCAATATGCCCAAGTCTAGCCATCAGTCTGTTTTTCAGACAAATACTAGAACAGCCCGACAACTCTGTAGATTGCTCCCTTTTATCCAGTGGTTGCACTCTGGCCTTCTGATTAGTTCTTGGGTATTGTGGCCTCAGCTACTTGGAGAAACCGGGAACTCTACAATAAGTAGGCTAATATTTTAGCCGACTGTCACCTGACCCACGACCTGTTGAAGGGACAGATTGTTCTGACTAGTTGTGGTGGATGGTGCTTCCCTATTCGTGCCCCGGGTATTGGTCATATTTTCGAAACACCATTATGTCAAACATTTTGGCAACATATATTTTTTTTTCTTGGGTTTTTTTTTTTTTTTTTTTTTTTTTCGAATATAATTTGTTATTGCTTTTTTGTTTGGTAAGCAAAAAAAGGGTTAAAAAACGGGTGTTTGGGAGAGGAACCCCCCATTTTAAACATAAATAAAAAAAAATGTGGGGAAAAAAAATCGACAAAATTGCATCGACATAATGGCATTCGAAAATATGCCATTAGAAAATCGCTATAAACCTGTTCCCCCATGATGTATTCAGCTAGTGCTGCTTTCCATTCGGAACACTGCCATCTGTCGCAGGGGCTGCTGTGCTCGCTTCCTCTGTGGCCCACAAGCAGTTTCTCTCTGGTTTCATCCCAGGAGGCTTGTTGGACTTGTCCCGGTGCTGCTGACGTTCGCAATGTCTGTTGGTAAACTCTGGCCTCACCTCAGGAGGTTGGTATGATCAGTGGCATCAACCGACCCTACCCCCTTCATCCCACCCACCCCCACAAGCCCCCGGTTTCTGTTCCTTGTCTCTGCTCCGGACAGACATTCATGAATGCGCTCAACAAGTCTTTCCCCTTGCTCACCAAAGTCCTGAAGCAGCATTTGTATATGATTTTGCACATATTTGTTGGAATGCTGCTTCATAATGCGATTGCAGTTTTTCTATCCATGCCTAACAAAAGGCTTTTTTCCCCCTGAGAGGTGAAAATCTATGATCTCAGCGACCATTACTTCAGCTTTCAATGATGATTTGTTCATTAATCACTTCTCTTTTAAAAACATATTAGCTTATTTATTGTGAACGCTATTTTAGCTTTCAAACTTAGAAGTTGGCTTTTCAAGAAATCCTTCTTGGACTCTTGGGTATCCTGAATCAAAGTGCTCTGTCCATTGAGGCTGCCCTCACCTTTTATAGTAATCTGTTATTTTATTTTGCGAGTTTGTAAGCAAAACATATAATGAGGCCATAAGGCATCTAACGAGATTATCTTGGGCGAGGATAAGGTGGTTAGTTGAATCTGTTGGTAACTGGGAATGTGTGATCTTGCATACTGTAAATGGGCACTGCTCCCCACTCCCTGTTGGACTCTTGCTTCTGCACCTCTACCATTTTCTGACTCTGGTCTTTGGAGCAGTTTGCGATATTTAAATTCCAACAAATTAATTAGAGGGGCGTCTTAATTTCAATATTACACAAAGATGTCCAAAGGCATCTGTTTGATTTGTGTAAATGACATCTACTCCTAAAGGGTTCATTCATGTTCCGCCACATGTAAGGCAGCATATCTAATGTTCCAGTGGCATGTGCCAATCAAGGATCTTTATATGGCAATGTTGGGGAAGTTTAAAAACGATCCTCTGGTGAGGGCTGTACAGCCATCTAACCTAAAGGTTAAACAGTAACTCTTACCAAAAGGGGAGGCCAGACTCTCTAAAGTGGTAGTTGTATCTGAGCACACATGCTAACTCGAGGCAGCGAAGAAGGCTGATGGTGAATTAATCCGCTCAGTTAACCAAAGGTTAAAGAAAACACAACACTGGTATGCAGAGAAGTATAGACTTTGTTTTAAAAGTACATATCGAATTTCGATAGGGGGGGGGGACTACTATAGGTTAAGCATAACACAATAAATTGTGCATGTACAAAAACAGTAATGATCAGTTAAGACCTAAGCCACTCCAAGCACTAAGATTCAAGTTGTGATGCACATAGGCTAAGGGGTGGGAAGCAAAGGAAAACCCTGAACAATAAAAATAGTCGAGTGATAATCGGGACCCCATATGCCAACCCTAAAAATAGTTGCATCAATGCCTGAACCTCTGGGAAATAGTATTATATAGTATGCACAAGCACACTTTAAAGTAAATGTAGGACCAGGGGTATAAGGGTGTGGGGGGGTGAGTAAAGTGGTTAATACTTTTAGAACACAAGCTAGGTGCAGGGTTGCCCGCCTCTAGGGCCGAGTTCCTGACAGGTTTTCAGGATTTCCCTCTTTAATATTCATGAGGAAACAAATGTGCATGTTTAGAATCAGTGTATGCAAGTTTCTCATTAATATAAATTAGGGGTATCCTGAAAATCCAGCATGGATCTGACCTACGAGACCTGGAGTTGGACATCCCTTTCTAGAGGCAACCAAAAATCTGAACTCCTTTCACGCCTAGAAAAATATATATATAAAATAGTAGTGTAGTCATCAGTGGTCGAAGTGGGCAGGAGCAGTGCTCCTAATTTTGAAAATGTTTTTAAAAGTATTACTGTTGCTATACTCCCGTTGGTGGTGTTGCTTCAGATTAGGACTCCAGCGGCGGCCAGGGCTCCGATCTTGAAGCCATAGACTTTTCGGCAGGACCTTCTGGTTCCCAGATGCCTGGCCCCGACAGGCCACTGGTACTATTATGGGGAATTCACACACCGGCAACAAGGGCACACACAACCCCTAAGGTCTCCTTGACGGGCATGTCGAAGTGCCAAATGCCAACAGGCCAGCCGAGAACTTCAGTTTCTGCCGAACCTCATGGTCCGGCACCCTCCCCGCAACAGTCTTCTTGGCATGCGACTGGGCTTTCTTCCCATAAGGGTGGTCCCTCAAAAAAGCACATGAGTGCCAACACGTTGTCCAAGGGCCGACACGTCGTCCAAGGGCGTGCTAGCACCCAAGGCTTCGACGCAGTCAGCAACCGCGACGACGCCTACAGGTATGTCGAAACCCAGCATTCAGCCGCTGAAATTACACGAGTCTTGCGGATATTTTGGCAGCGGAAGAGCACAGGGGTGCCCCCTCTCGTTTAGGAGTACTCTGAATACCCCAGCCACTCTCAAAGGCTCTAGCAGTTAAATATCCCCATTCTGAACGGCATGCTCCACCTCCAGACGCCTCTGCTTCATCCTTGTGGACTAGGCAAAGAGTTGAGAATTATATGGATAAGATGTCCGAATTCATAGACTTCGCTGAGAAATGCATTACTCCCAAGAAACCTAGGGAGGAGGGCTCCTGCCCCATTCCACCAAAGTTGCAGAAGCTTCCAATTCAGTCACAAATCCATAAAGCAGATGTTTTTTGAGTATTCTGAACAAGACGAAACATATGAGGACACTCCTTTTGATCAGGACCCAGCTGACTAGGACCCAGACTGGGAGCACGATCAGCCAACCGATCAGGGGCCTTGGCTCTCACCCACTCATACCCCCAGACCCAGATGTTATTTGTCTAGACCCACCTTCTTCACCTCAACAAAGGCAGGCATCGCCAATAGATGACAGATGGTATTTAATGCCATCCTAAAGAGCCGCAGATCACGTTCAGATCGCTACACAGGAGGCTGTCCAGGATTCTGAATTTGTTGAGGACATTTTCAAAGACCAACCTCCCACTAGTCAGGCTATTCCTCTGCTCAACTCAATAAACGCCTTGCTCTTTCTTTGTCTCCTTCCCTCACAAGGGCTGTCAACCCTCTGGTTGAGAAACTGTTTCGCTCCTCCATCTGACCCCATGTATATTCCAGGTCATGCCACACCGAACTCTCGGGTTGTTAAAAAGGACAGGGGTTCCACGCCGGAGGCTCCCCCCAGAGAAGGACTGCAAAAAACTATATGCCCTCGGCAAATGTATTACCACATCTGTGGCCTATTCAACCAGGATCACGAATAATACTACCCTCTCAGTAGTTACAACAACTGCTCTAAGAGGTCACTGAAACCACACAAACACACCTGCTGGCGGTCATCACTGAGGGTAGACCGGTGACCCATAATATTTTAAAGAGCACACTAGACGCTGCTGAAACCGCGGTACACACTCTGGCACAAGGGACTCTCCTAAAGAGACACGCATGGCTGAAAAATTCAGGCTTCAAACTGGAGACTCTGGCCTCCCTGAAAAATAAACCTGTAGCGGAGTCACTTATTTGCAAAGGCTGTTGATGACACCTTGAAGATGGCTAAAAAAGCACGAGACGCTGAACTCTCGACCAACTTAAGGCCAAGCCTTTTCAACAGCTAGGAGGTTCAAACGCTAGACGTTCCTTTCTAGGTCGGTCCTTCTCCCGGTCTCCCCATGGTCAATATGGCACTGGAGGTACCCCATGGTCCTCCGGACAAGGCTCATCTGGCAACAGCCAGTACCAGCAAAGGGGACAGCGCAGAGGCAATGGTAGAGGCAGAAACTCCACCCCAAGAGGATCCCCGGCCACCACATCAAAGTGACTAGTCAGTCCGGGTCCCCTCCCATGTTTCCCTGGTCGGGTGATGTTTGTCATCATTCATTCACACAGAGGGGAATCTCATCAGACCATTGGGTGCTGAAGACAGTCGCCCACGGTTATTGCATCGAGTTTCACCGGCCACCTCCATCACCTGCCAAAGAGCACACCTATCACTAGCACACCTACACATCCTGCTGAAAGAGGGCGCCAAAGTCATCCCCACTCACCAGGTAAACAAGGGTATTTATTCAGTGTACTTCCTTGTACCCAATAAGGATATCACCATGCACCCTGTGCTAGATCTTTTCGATGGAGGAAGCTGCTTTGTATTGAACAAACATTCGCTGACATCGGCACTGCGAGTCTTGGAAGACTCTTGCCAGGAGAATCTGCGCTCGCTTCCTGGAGGAGGCGGAGCGCATCCGCGCTCACGTGTGCAGTCACATGACCTCTTCTGAAGGCACAGCCTCAACCACCCTTGCGGCGTTAAGCCCGTCCGCGGAGTAAAGGGCGGCGCATTCATCGGCGGCACAAACTGTTTTGCTGCTGTTTGGCGCTGGGTCCTGGTCCTGTTTTGGCACCTACTGGATCTGCTGTTAAGCTTAGATCTCGGCCTCTGGTCACTTTCAATTGCAGTTTGTGCGCAGAGTAGTGCGGCATCACAAATGGCATGACCGCACAATCAGGATCAGGGGGCCAGGTTGGGCCACAAACAAGACGAAAGACCATACAACAACGGCGGATGCAGAATCCATGGACAGCTTTAAAAGCAGACTCTGGCCTAGAGACATCCAAGGTAAGCTCAAAATCAAGAAAAAGTGTATCTAAGCAATTAGTGGATCCTTGTCTACAATCTGAACCCATTGAGCACACTGTTCTATCAGTAGACTGTACAACCCCTTTGATAATCACTAAAGACTTGGAATATTTACCCAAAGCGTCTGTACATTTATCTACTGTTGAAGCTGGGGCAGAAGTTGGGGGCAGAGATGAAACTATGTCAACTAGCTTTCTTGCTTCGTCTGATGAAATGGAAACCTTAAATAGTCACCCGACGCAAGTATCGGCTGATTTAAACGTCGCCGATAACATTTTTTTTTTTTTTTTAACTTTGGTTTTATTAGCATTTTTCATAATATAACAAACCGGCTCAAAGCTCGATTAGAGGCACATAAACATTCCGTACCGCCTGTGACCCCGACCCCCTCCTCCCCCCCAAAATGAAAAGAACGAAAGAAAAAAGGAAGAAAAAGTGGGAGATAGCAACAAAAGTTCCTTTCTACTCATTTGAAACGACTGGGAGACGCATTGAGTATCAATTTATAACCGGGGGTTTAGAAGTGACTGTGGCCGCTGAAGTTTTCCATGGCTGTAGTTCGAATACCGTACCCCCGGGCGGTGGGGATCCGCCCTCCCTCAAGCTCCTTGTTGCTCCCCTCACCCACCACCCCCCGCCGGGTTTCAGTGAACATCCCATCCACAGAACTCCTGCACCCCATACCAGTTCGCTTGGAATGAGCTAGAGTCATTGTTTACCATTGCTGTCAATTTGTCCATCAGGAACATTTGTTTCACCTTCTTTAGCCAGTCCTCCTTCGAGGGGGGTCTCCGGGCTCTTCCATTTCTGGGCCAAGGCTACCCTCCCTGCTCTCAGCATTGTTTCCCACATTCGGGGGTATCTATACTTGTCTGTGTCCTCAGGGGGGAGACCCAGCAGCACCGTCAGGGGATTCTGGGGGAGCAGTTCCTCTGAGACTTCCGCGATCCAACCCCTCACCCTCTCCCAGTAGGCTTGTACCTTCGGGCAATGCCACCACATATGGCCCCTGAGATCCTCGCTGACCACAGCCTCTTGGGCAATCGGGTGACACCCCTGGGAACATCTTGGACAACTTCACCGGGTCTCTGTGCCACCCCTGTAAGATTTTAAAGTTATGTTCCATATCTGCCGTGAATCGGTTACCGTGGAATGCTATTTTAAATCTTCTCGACCAGGCATCCTCCGAGATCTCTTCCCCTGCCAGGTCGTTCCAGAATGTACGGAACCCCCTCCTCTCTGCCAAATTGATGGTGTTAAGAATCTTGTATATACCAGATACCGCCCCCTTCCTTGAGGTCGCAGAATCAAGAAATTTTTCAAAAGGGGTCAGCTGCCTTTTCAAGTCCAGAACCCATGACTGATCAGAGGATACCTTTCAGGCGGAGATATTCAAATATGGAGAGAGACCCGTGCCCCAGAGCATCCCTTAACTCCTCGTATGATAGGAAATCCCCATCCTTAAACAGTTGACCCGCCCATTCCATTCCCAAGTCGGACCAAGTCTGAGCTTTTTGGAACCCCCTGCTCCCCAATCTGAGGGGGTGACCCCAGAGTGAGGTCATCGGGATGGCGATGACGTCAAATGTGCAGTTTGGGGGCCCTCTTTCCAGATTGCCCAGAGCACCGCCAGTGTAGGGTGGGATTTCAGTCTACTCTGTATCAGCCTACGGGGGGGCCCACAGAAGGTCCCGTACTTTTAGGGGGTGCGCATCCATGTCTTCCAGGTAAGACCAATAAGTTCCCATCCCCTCTTTCATGTGCTCCAGGAGGACGTGCAATTGGGCTGCGCGGAAGTACAACTGGAAGTCTGGGAACCCAAACCCTCCCTCCTCTCTCGGTAAGGTCAGGACCGCCTTCGCGGTCCTCGGGATCTTGCCCTGCCATACAAACTCTCTTACCGCATTCTGCAACGCTCTGAAGGTGTGGTCTGGGACATTAGTAGGGAGAGCAGTGAAGAGATACAGTAAGCGCAACAATATATTCATTTTTACCGCCGTCATGCGGCCGTACCAGGACAGAACCATCGAGCCCCATCTCCTGAGGTCAGCAGTGATTCCCGCCATAACGGGATAGTAATTGGCGGGGCTAGATTGGTTAGGTCCCTGGTAAGGAGGACGCCCAGGTACCGGATAGAGGCCTTCCCCACTGTTATACCATTGAGCCTGTCCAAGGGATCTAGCCCCGGGTCACGTACCCGCATGGGGAGCAGGACTGATTTGGATGTATTGATCTTCAATCCTGAAAAACGCCCAAAAGTGGTCATCAGAGACAGGAGAAGGGGAAGCGATGTGACGGGGTCCACCAAATAGGCCAGTATATCGTCCGCATACAGGGACAGTTTGAATTCAACTTCTCTCCTGATCCCCCTGATGTCCGGGTGTGCTCTAACTGCTATGGCCAGAGGCTCCATCGTTAGGACGTATATTAGGGGAGAAAGCGGGCATCCTTGTCTCGTTCCCCGGGAGAGGGTGGTGGATTCCGACAGCCTGCCATTCACTTGGACTCTTGCCCGCGGGGCTCTATACAGTGCTGCCACCCATTCCCTGATATGTACCCCAAAGCCCATTTTCTGGAGGAGGAGGAGTTGCATGTACCTCCACTCGACCCTGTCGAAAGCTTTTTCCAAATCTAGTGAGAGGACACTTGCATCGAGATCGGACCTCTGGGCATAGTGAAACAGATTTATGGTTTTCCGGATGTTGTCCGAGTCCTGTCTGCCTCTGATGAACCCTACCTGATCTCCGTGAACCAGTTTCGGCAGTATCCCCTCCGTCCGCCTCCCGATTTACCTTAGCTAGGATCTTAACATCGATATTTAATAGGGATATTGGGCGGTAGGAGGAGTACTCCGTGGGGTCCTTGCCTTCCTTTGGTAGTACTACAATTATGGCTTCCATCATGGAGTCCGGGAGAGCACCACCCTCCAGGACTGCGTTGAAAACCTTCACTAAATGCGGGGCCAGGGTTGAGCGAAACCTTTTATAGAAGTATACTGAGAAGCCATCCTCCCCCGGGGAAGTACCCGCCTTCATCTCGCTAATCACTTTTTCAACCTCGTCTTCCCGCACTGGACTCTTCAGCCCGTCTGACATCACGCTAGTCAGGGCCGGGACTTGTATAGAATTCAAAAACCTTTCTATCTCGGTCTCGCCCCCAGTGTATTCCGATGAGTACAATTTCTCATAGTATTGGCGGAAGGCCTCTCCAATGTGGGCCGCTTCTTGCCCTATTGACCCCACTTCATTCTTTACGGCTCTCACCATTCTGCTTCTCTGCACCTCCCTCAATTTCCAGGCTATGATCCTATCTGCTCTGTCCCCCTTTTCGTAGTATTTCTACTTGACCAGCTGGAGGCTCCTTTCTGTTTTGTGAAGGAGGAGGTCCTTCAGCTAGAATCTGTAGTCTTCTAGGGCATTGATTTGTTTGCGATCTAAGGGCTCCGTTGGGAGGCCCCCCGGCTGAAGGTGGGATATTTTTGCCCTCAGGGACTTCTCTTGAGCTTCCCTCATTCTTTTATTCTGGGCTCCCTTCTTAATGAGAACACCCCTTAGGGTAGCCTTGAATGCATCCCACGGGGTGTGTGGGCCCACCTCCCCATTGTCGTTGAGATCGAAGAATTCCGTTATAGCGTCTAATACCTCCTGCGCTTGGACTTCATCCTTCAGCAAGGAGTCATTGCATTTCCATCTACCCCTGCGGTCGCCGGACCATCCCCCTGCTTCGGTGACTCGAACCAGGTCATGGTCTGACCAGGGGATAGGGTCCACCCTATGGCCGGTGATAAATGGGTATAGGGTTTCATCCACTAAGATGTAATCTATTCTGGAGAAGGAAGTATGGATGGCCGAGTAGTACGTGAAGGAGGGGGCGCCCGACCCGGGGGGCGGGGGGGGAACGGGGGGGTAATTTCGTGTCCACCAGATCTAGTTCTGAGTTGACCCTCTGGAAATTTCTTGCCATGGTCTCGTCTACCACCCTGGAAATCTGGGGGCCCACGCGTTTCCTGTCTCTGGACGGGTCCAGAACCATATTGAAATCCCCCCCTACCACCATCGGGCCCTGGACAAAGAGCTTAAGTTTATTCCTCACCGCTTCCCAGAATTGAGTTTGACCTTCATTTGGACCGTATACTACAGCTAAAGTTAGTGGGGCACCCTGCAGGGACCCCCGAACCAACAGGTAACGGCCTTCTGGATCTTTCAGTATGGCCTCTTTCTCGAAACCCACGTTCCTTGACATTAATATGGCCACTCCTCTTTTCTTGCCCTTGTGGGATGCACAGAAAACCTCCCCTATTCCTCAACCCCGCATTTTGGGTTCCTTCCCCTGGGCCCAGTGAGTCTCTTGCACGAAGAGGTCGAGGCCTGACCTTCTAAATTCCCTGCAGACCAGGGACCTCTTTGTGGGAGTGTTCAGACCACGAACGTTGAGGGACCCCACACCCAGGGACGGCAGGCTTTCAGCCATTATCCAAAAGTTCTACAATCTCAGACCACCGCGTAACCTCACCCCTCCTCACTCTCTCCCTTAGTATTATATTGTCCCCCCCCTTTCTCCTCACCCCCCCCCGGTGGGCTTAAAACATTTCCCCAACTGCCCCCCAGACCCGACCCCCACCTGAACAACCCCAACAGTCCCGTATCCCCCCTCCCCGGCGTCCAGCCAGTTAGTTCTGCCATCGCTGGCTATTGGCCGAACCACCAGCCTGCCCGCTTCGGCCAGGCGATCCATATACTGCTCGTCCTTATGAGCCCCCCCTTCCGCCCTGTGGCGACATCCCCCTCATGATACCCCCTTAATTTCTGTCCATGGGGACGCTGATACTGGTAAGTCCACTGTTTTGTTTTTTTTTTTTTTTTTTTTTTTTTTTGCTTCCCGTTACAAGACTCGGCGGGTTTCCACAGCCTTCAGTCCTCAGGAGCGTTCCGCTCTCCCTCCTTAACTGGCGACGGAGTGTTCATTTTCCTATATTTTCTCGCACCCGTTTTCCTTCTCCTATCATTCGATGGGCCTGGGCCTCTGAGTGTCCCTCACCTGCCCCGATGGGCCCCTCCGGGGATTCGAGTCCTCTACGTAATCCTGGATGGCTCCTCGTATGTCGTCTTCCGTGATAAGAGTCGACCTCTGGCCCATATACTCAAAGGTCAGGGAGAAAGGATAGCCCCAACGGTAGCAGATCCACAAAAGCGTTAGGGGGCGACACATCCTGCGTTTGGCCAGAGTGTAGGCAGAGAGATCCTGGTAGATCGTGATCTGAGCATTGTTGTAAGTGATCTCCCGAGCCTTCCTGGCCTCCTCCAGCACCTTTGTTTTTTCAGAATAGTAATGGAACCGGACCAGAATAGATCGAGGGCCCCCCGCCCTGCCCCCGGCTCTGTGCACCCTGTCAAATGTGTGTTCGGGGGGATTCCAAGATGGCCGCCGGGATAGGGAGACGCACATAGGTCGCGCTCCGCCCGGGCCACCGCTGAATTGAAAATAAAGCACCTCGGAATCGTGGAATCTACCACGACAACATTCCCGGGAAGTGCAGGGCAGCACTCGGCAGCGGGAGACGACCTCGCATCGGCGGGGGACACCCTGACGTGGCACGCGGGAACCGAGCGGAGCGGCCGCCCCTCCCCCTCCGGAGCCGCTCACGAGCTCCCGCAGACGAGGGGAACCATCAGGGAGACTCGGGCGGCCGCTGCGCCACCCAGCCCACGGCGCGGCACCCGGATAGAGCGGACGAGGGAGAGGGAGGGTGCCGGCGCGCCCCCCGCCCCCCCCCCAAGGAGGAGACGAACAGTGGCTGGGGTGAGGGTCGGCGGAGCGCCGTGCGGCCCGCCCGGAAGAAGGAAGGCCAGGCACCTCGAAACTCGTCTTCGGTCGCCCGGAGGCGCACAAGGTGAGCGCACCCCCCCCCCACCCCCCCCCCCCCCTCCACAACACCAATAAACTCGGGGGGCACCCCCCAAACATCATACCAGCCCAACTCCGGGGCCGGGGGGAGAGGGGGAGCGCCGAAGAAGGGGGGAAAACGAGGACAAACAAATTAGGCTCGGCCGCCCCTCCCCCCCCCCCCCCCCCCCGGAGCCGCTCACGAGCTCCTGCAGAAGAGGGGGACCAACAGGGAGACGCGGGCGGCCGCTGCGGCGCCCGGCCTACGGCCCGGCACCCGGACAGCACACGAATGAGAGGGGGAGCGCCGAAGGGGGAAAAAAGGACAATTCAGGCTTGACCACAGACGAAGCCCTCTCGAGGGCACCTGCCTCCCGCAGGAAGCCCCTCAACCCCACCAACAACCCCACATAACAGGGGGGAAGCCAGCGAGGACTACAAGCAAGACCCCCCCCCCCCCCGAGGCCTCTCAAAAGCACACCGCCATTCCCCATACCTGGAGGAGAAGAGGATCCCCCAAGGAAGGCATGTCTAAATCAAAGGGGAAGGGGAACACGGTACTCCCGAATTCGCAGTCCTCTAAACAAGATGCGAACCTTGTCCAAATGTGGTCGGCTGAACCACAGATCCACACCAGGGAGAGACCCCGGGAAGACTCCCCAGAGGACCGCAACCACACCAATGCAACTCCAGCCCTTCCATCAAGGGAAGACATGCACTCCTGGTTCGCGGAGCTACAGGAAAGGTTTATGACCACGGTCCAAGACCAGTTCACCTCAATGAGAAACAAAATGAAACAGGTAGTCCAAGAAGTGAAGAGAGACATCGCCCAACTGGAAGAGAGAACCGACACGGTGGAAAAAATAATCCAAAACCTAGAAGAAGAGACAACCCAAAACAGTGAGACCCAGGAACACCTAGCACGCCTAACCCACAACCTAGAGATCCAGTGCGAGGACTTAGAAAACCGATCACACAGATCTAACATACGGATCAAGAACATCACGGAGGCAGTACTCGACAAGGACCTCAAGAATGCAGTACAGGAAGTCTTTAGAGACATTCTGGGGGCACAGGAAACGGTCACCATAGGGATAGACAGAATCCACAGAGTGGGCCCAAAAAGAACAGGGGCACCCGGAGAAAGACCCAGAGATGTTCTAGTAGCCCTATCTTCATACCCACAAAAAGAACTTATTTTAAGAAAGGCGCGACAACTGGACCACATCAGGATGAACGGGACGGACATACAACTGTACCAAGATCTAGCCTCGATCACACTACAAAAAAGGAGAGATATGGCACCGCTAATCAAGGTACTGGTGTCAAAGGAAATTAGATACAAATGGACATTCCCTTTCGGCCTACTGTTCAGCTGGGAAGGCAAACAACGAAGAGTGACAACATGCGATGAGGGACTGCAAATAATGGACATACAAACAGAGGAAACGGCGGAATCGCACGACAGAACAAGGGGCGGCTTGCAGAAAAGGCCGAGAGGATGGGAAGAGATACGGAAAAGAAAGAAGCAACATGGGTAACCATTCAACTCAACATTAGCCCACGGAAAACACTAATTGGCGGCCCGGGAAGGGCCCTCTTGGGATCGCAACTCAGGAAAGTCTGAGATCATGCTGGGTTTAGGACCCCCCGCGAAACTGTTACCGAGCATTTTGAGGGCCGGGAGCGATAGGCGCAACGCCCTAGCAACCATAGGTACCCGGGCCCTCCTCGGGAAGTTATACGTTCAAAAGTTGGAAGTTGGGGGGTTGGTGAGGGAGGGGGGGGGGAAAGATTCCGGAAGACGCACAGTTCTCACATCGTAAGGAAATGGGACTCTCCCAATCTCACAGTACGAAATGGGAAAACTTAGAATCCTAACATACAACGTACGAGGATTGAACTCCCCGATAAAGAGAGAGAAACTGGAGTCCCTGCTGAGGAGAGAAAAGGCGAACATCCTCCTGCTACAAGAAACGCACATCAAAGCACAGGACAAGCAGAATATACGCCTCAGGGGATATCGGATATGGGCACAGTCGAATGCCACGGACAAAAAAGCGGGAGTCCTCATAGCCATTAAAGAAGGAGCTAAGGTCACTCTAACGGACAGGCACACGGATAAAGAAGGGAGACTAGCAATGGTCAACGTCCACCTGGACGGGTCCCATCTAACTCTGGCCACAATCTACGCACCAAACACGGGACAAGACGGATTCATTCGAGAGGCTCTGGAGAAGCTAGAGGGCTTCGCAAAGGGAGAGGTGATCTTGGGAGGAGACCTAAACCTGGCATGGCAGCCACAAATTGACAGAAGCACAGCGGGCCCCTCCACACAGGGTGCCCCCTCCAAACGACTCAAACAAAAAATGGACCAACTCGCACTCTGCGATGTGTGGAGACTGCAAAAGGGCCAGCAGAGAGGCTACACCTATTTCTCTCACGTCTACAACACAATGTCAAGAATAGACTATTTTTGGGTTTCGGTGGGCCTTATGGGGAAAATCCAAGATATTGAAACAGGGTCGATATCCCTGTCGGACCACGCCCCACTGTGGCTGGAGCTAACAACCCCAGAAAAAGGAGGAGGGCTGTGGCGCTGGAGGCTACCACAGGATATCATACAGGATCCAGTAATGGGAGAATCAATTAGGGACAAGATATCGGAATACTTTTCACAAAACGACACAGGCGAGGCCCCACTAAGCACGGTCTGGGAGGCATTCAAAGCAGTGACCAGAGGCAACTTCATAGCCCTGAAAGCCTCCAAAGACAAGCAAAGACATCGCTGGGAAAAAGAACTCGAAAAGAAAATTTCGGACATACAGGAAGAAATTATATCCCACCCTACTAGAGCCTTAAAAAAGGCCCTAAAACACACAGGGGCAATTGGAAATGCTTCGAACAAAAGTAGCAGAAAGATCCCTCCAATTTCTAAAACAACGGCTATACATAAAAGCCAACAAGGCGGACAGACTCTTAGCAAGACAGCTGCGAGAGAAACAAAAGTCAATAAACATAATGAGCATGCAGGACAAGCAGGGAGAACTACATACACAAACCACAAACATAGGGAGAATCTTCATGGATTTTTACCAAAATCTCTACACCTCGGAACAACCGAACGAAGCAGACCAAGACGCTTATTTGCAATCCCTCCCCTTAAAGAGAATCCCAGAGGAAGACAAAATAGCACTAGAGAACCCGATCACGGAGGAGGAAGTAAAAAAGGCAATTGTGGCACTCCCAACAGAGAAGGCACCCGGACCAGACGGTTTCACCGCCCCATTCTATAAAAAATATGCAGATTTGCTTATCCCCGTCCTCACGAGACTTTTAAACACCTTTAAAGAACAGGGCAACGTGACTCAATCAATGAATGAAGCAAAGGTCCTGGTATTCCACAAAAAAGGGAAAGACCCATCCCTCCCCAGTTCATACCGCCCCATAGCACTGATTAACATTGATGCAAAAATATACACTAAAATTCTGGCAAACAGGTTATCCCCTCTTCTCCCGTCTCTAATAAACCCAGACCAATCAGGATTTATCCCAGGGAGACTCACGCATGACAACTTGAGAAGAATAATACACCTGGTTGAGAAGTCCGAGATCACCCAAACACAAGCAGCCCTGCTCTCATTAGATGCCGAGAAGGCTTTCGATCGGGTGGAATGGTCAATACTATTTAAAACACTAAAACATATGGGTTTCGGAGACCAGTACATAAAAATGGTGAAAGCCAACTATACCTCCCCGTCCATCAGGATAGCCATTAACGGGGCGGTCACGGACAAAATAGAAATAACACGAGGCACAAAACAGGGATGCCCAATGTCCCCTCTCCTATACGCCATTTTCCTGGAACCACTTCTAACTAGAATAAGGGAGACTGAAGCCATTACGGGAATAGAAATGGGAGGCTCACAACACAAAGTAATTGCATACGCAGATGACATGCTGCTAGCCCTTAAGAACCCGGGAACAGCACTTCCTCAAGCTATTAGAGAGCTAGAAACCTTCGGGGCGATATCGGGCCTCAAAATTAACAAGAACAAATCAGAACTCTTGCTCTTGTCCGGAGGGGGGCAGGAAACGGAAAGAATAGCAATCTCGCAAAACCTGAAAATAGCAGATAAAGGAATTAAATACTTAGGGGTCACACTAACTAGCAAGATAGAAACATTATACAATGAGAACTACCCCCCCCTACTGGGAAGGGTAAAGAGAGACCTGGAGCGCTGTAACCCCCTAATGGTTTCATGGTGGGGTAGAATTCAAGCCATAAAAATGGTCATCCTTCCCAAAATGCTTTACTACTTTCAGGCTCTCCCAATCAAGGTCCCCAAATCATTCTTTAGAGCACTGACCAAAGCCATCTCATCCTATATATGGAACAAAAAACCCCCTAGGATTGCCAGAGCGACCCTCACTGCCCCAACAAAGGAGGGGGGAATGGCCCTTCCACACTTTCGCAAATACTACATGGCCGCGCAACTATGGGTCCTGAGAGAATGGCTGGGGGACAATCAACAAAAAATATGGGCGTCTCAGGACAGAGCGGTAGCCAGAGCCCCTTTCGAGGAAACGCTATGGAAAGCAAAACAACATAGGCACCCCAACCTTCGCATAAGCAAAATCATGACGACCTCCCTCGAGGCCTGGGACGAGCAGACAAGGAAGGGCATCATGACCACAGTGGAGGGGCCTTTCACACCCATCTGTCGGAACCCACTGTCCCCACCGGGAATGGAACAGGAAGCCTACGAGAAATGGGAAGCAGCAGGAGTCACAAAGATAGGCGAAATGTTCCAAGACAAAGAAATAAGGTCTTTCGAAGACTGCAGAGAACTAATAAATCTAACGGAAGCAGACAAATACAAATACGGACAGCTAAGACACTGGCTCACAACCACAGACATCAAAATAGCTGCCACAAGGGATCTCAAGCCATTCGAGAAGTTTCTAATCACCAACTCAGGAACAAGAAAATTGATCTCCTCGCTCTACACATTCATTAACACCACTGGGGAGGAACTCAAATGGTCATACATGGTCAAGTGGATGAAAACATTGGGGGAGGAAATCCACAAACGCCAGTGGGAAGACCTATGGAACTCCATACCGAAAATGACCCGATCAGTCCAAAAAAGAGAAATGTGGATAAAAATAGTAACCCAATGGCACTACACTCCAGAGAGACTACACGCCATGTACCCACAAACAACAAACACGTGTTGGAGAGGCTGCCCGGAGGTGGGCACATGGAGACACATCTGGTGGGACTGCCGGGAAATCAAAACCTTCTGGTCTGAACTGAAGGTGGAAATTGTAAAAATATTTCCAGAGGCCGAATTCCTAGGCGAAAAAGTATGGCTTTGCGGATTCAAAGATCAGGCAGCTAGGAAATTCAGGAAATCACAATGGCGGGGCTTCATGGGTCTACTAATACCCGCCTGGGCGTCAATAGCCCAAAACTGGAAAAAACGAGAGCCCCCACTTATGTTCACATGGCTCCAGAAAGTATGGACACAACTGACCATGGAGAAGCTAACACATACATTACAAGGAACGAAAGAGACCTTTACAAAGGAATGGGGAGAAATACTAGAATATCTGCAATCAGATTACATGGAGCAATGGTGCCCTCATAATATAAGAATATCGGACTTAATGAGAACATAAACCTGCACAGAAATGAAGAACAAACGAGAACCTTCCGGGGTGGGAGGGGGGGTGGGAGTTGGGGGGGGGAGTTGGGGAATGGGCTGGGGTTCACATTGTTGTAAGAGAAAATGTTAAATAAATCTTATTTAAAAAAAAATGTGGGTTCGGTAGTCATTTCTTTGGCGAATAGGAGGGTGATGATGTATCTCACCGTTCGGATGATGTCTCTCTCCGTTTCCCCTTCCACTTCGGGTACCCCAAAAATTCTGAGATTGTTCCTCCTTTCCCTATTTTCAAAGTCATCCATCTGCCTGGACCTTTCCTCATCCTTTTTCTCCAAGGCCGCCAGCCTCAGCTCTACCTCCATTTCCTGGGTTGCTGATGTTTGGTAGGTTTCCACCTGCAGGAGCCTATCCTCGACCTTGTCCACCCTTTGATCAATTTTTTCAAATTTCTGGGCGATGTCGGATCGCATGTCCCTAATTTCCTGCAATGTGGAGGCGATGCCTCTTTCCATGGCCGTCATGGAAGGTGCCTGGGCCTCCGACTGGGCCATACCTCTGGTGGGGCTTGAGCTCCTCTTGCTGCTCGCCATCTCTTGAAAGCGAAATTCCTGCAAGGTTTTCCGCCAGTTCATCTGGTCACCCCCTTCTGGGACAGCCAGTGGTTATTTCCTAGGGCACTCAGATAGGGGCCGTGGGGAATTTGGGGGGGGACCCAGGGCAAGGCTCGCCCCCACCTTGTTATGGTATGACTTTGCCGAGGGAGTCTTTATTGGGCGGGCACACGCCCCACCATGTTCCAGTGGGGGCCTCACACCCCGATCCGTGTCGCCGCGGTCCGCTGGTCTGTTCGCTCTGTGCCCCGTGTGGGCAGCTGGTTCCGTGGTCCTTGCCCCCCAGTCTCCAGAGGCACGTGCCCCGCCGAGACCCGGCAGGGGCCTCGCTGGCCTGTTGGTGCTTGCCCCGTGAGGGGGGGAGAGCTCCCCTTGGCGCTTGGGCCTGCTTGTTGTCCCCCACCTGGGTCCCTCCGCCTCCACGGCCGACAGGAGACTGGATTCTGGCCGTGATGCGGGTCCTGCTGTCTCCCTCTGCGTGATTCCTTCTCCCGCCTGGCCAGGCCCGCTGCACTGCGCGCCTCGGAGGCCGGGGGGAGGGGCGAGGCTCCGATTCACAAAGCGGGGAGAACCCCCACGTCCCGCTGTGGCCCCCGCTCCCGGGGCCGAGTGTGCTGGAGGATCGGAGATTGGCCGGGTGAGGTGGAGGTGGAGGGGGAGGGGGACTCCTCATCGTGTCGGCGCGGCTCCCACGGGGCTCCTCTCCGTTATCTTGCACCGCGGCTGCGGAGGCCCTGCACAGGATCGTCCCCGGCTGCTGTCGCAGGTCTCGTTCTCGTGCCTCCCGGGGTCCTCGAGCGTCGCGGTTTCGCTCTATAGGTGCCCGGGGGTGTCTCCTCACAGCGCCGACGTGCTGGATCCGCCTGGAGGGTTTGGGGGGGCTCAATCCCCTTAATGTGCCCAGTCGAGGCGGGAGCAGTACGATCAGGCACCCATTGCCTGCGCGCCCCCTGGTGGCCTCCGCCGATAACTCTTTTGTTGCTCCTGTAGTTTTTGATGTTGCACAAAAATATTCAAATAACTCTGGAGATCCTAGTAGATCCAATAGTGCACCAGATAATGTCGGTGAAGTTGAAGTGACGACTACTTCTGACGCTACGGATGTTGTGGCCGTCACCTTTGTCACTCCACTACAAAAAACACTATTAACTCTGCTCAACTTACCTTTACTCAACCGGAGTGCTCTAGGAATAGTTTCACCACTTCCAATTCACTCTGAAATAGTAGATGTTTTTTTTACTGCCCACGAATTAACGGATGCAGAATTAATGGAAGCTTCCCAAGATGAGGATATAAATGAAGTAACAAAATGTACAGTAGCACCAGAAACGATTACTCATTCAGTTGATAATGACACAATTTTGGCTGGCTCCTCGTCAGTGATCAACATGACTAAAAAAAACCTTCTACATTTGAATACGAAAGATCAGTTTCAAATACCTACACGAGTGGTCAATGCAAAAACAACTACACAAATATCACCACAAAGCATTTCTAGGCACTCACGGTTTCGATTTGATGAAGCTGATGTAATGCAATGATCGAGCCGTTTCTCATTAGGACGAGAAAATCAAAGTTCTCAAGCGAATTCATCTTGCAACGTCCATAACCTTGATGTAGAAACATCAAAAATATCTCGAGAGAAACACAATGTTGCTCTGATGGGGAAAAGCCATATTACTGGCCCACTCTTACAAGAAAATTGCTATTTACATGATGAAGTGGAGCGAGATAAGAGTACATCTACAATCAAATTAAGAACCCTCATGAGAACTTCAAAGAGCTCACCAAGAAAGAGTGGATCGCGAATTAATCAATTGCAATCTTTACAAGTTCCTGTGACGAACGAATTTGGGAACTTGTCAACAACAAATAATTCCAATTCAGAATCAATAAACAATCTACACACATGTTCAGCAGATAAAGTTGGTACTGAGTCGAAACCAAGTCTTTCCTCGGCAGCAGCTATGCAGATATATAACAATGTATTCGCGGCCTCGTCTGCAGCTCTTCTGCCATTTTTGAAGATGTATGAGTCTCTTCATGAAGCCTACAAAGATCAGACCTTACTCATAATATCATTAAAGGAAAAGATGGATAGTTTTGACTCGGCCACAAATTTTCTGCAAGCTCAGTTGACTCAGGAAGCTGAACGTACACTGCGTTGGCAAGAGCGGCTAAGCGATCTTGCCGCACGCCATCATTGTCAGAATGATTCTTTATCTGATGGCTTGCTTGATGCCGTGAAATGGATGCGCCACTCTTCCACATTGATGAACTCTAAAATCGAGTCACATAAAAACGCATTAACCATTGCAGGAAAACGTGATGCAGTATCGAAAAAACATCAAAAAACTCAACTGAAGGTGTGAATAAATCATATGAGCAGTCTTCAAATGGAACGGACGTGGAAATGACGTCTATGACGACTCCTCAAACTATACTGTGCCCTGATGCGGACTTATCAGCAAATAATATAAATCTTGATTATTTGCTGCACTGTTCCCGCTCCAGCACAAATAATGAGCCAACAAATGGAAGATAAAACCAAAAGTGCAGTCTCCCTGATGCCCTCGATATCTTTTGGAATTTTCCAAGGATCAGCCAAGTCAATCGAGACTACAACAAAGAAGGGGCGACTGCACACGAAATCGGCAAATCAGCGCAAGGAAAAAGGACGCCTGTCACTAACAAGGATGTACAGTCTCGGAAATCACAATTTTATTCGAAATGTACCCGCAGATGCCAGGTTGGGCTTGTTCAATCGCTCCGAGCCATCTAAATCAAGTGTTCCTAATACTATACATGCTGAAATAAATCCTAATAAGGACCCTGTGCGATTTGTAGCTCCCTCTAGCAAGCGTCAAAGAGTGGACTCAGGACCGGAAAGTATCAGAAGTCACTCTTCAGGATCCTCGATCAACATTTGTGATCTGTCTACATACTTGGATGACACATTAAGTGATCGACCAACTTTAAATCCATGTATGGCTCCTGAAACCCCACGTGTTCCACAACCACAAATTCTAACATCCGAGTTGCAAAAAGATAGGAGTTCTGAATACAGATCAACGGTGACTGAGGTTCGAAAAATATACCATCACTTTTGAACCCTAAACAAACAAGAACTCAAAACAATAAACAAGTTCATTACCTCTCTCGTGCTTCCACATCCTTGAAATCAGACAACAAATCCTCAAACTATAAATTAAGGCTGCAAAATCTCCAAGAGGATGATGATTTGAATTTAAACCGCAATAATGTGATGAAATTATTTTCTTGCATTCCATCATTTCGAACAATCACATCTGACGATATGAAAATTGTGGAGTACGTAACTGAGCGGTGTTGTGACCAAGTGCTCTTGCACATTTCCTCAGCTTCTGTTCGTAATACTATCCTTAATGCCTCCGACGAACTGTTGATGTTTGGATTTGATATATCGGTTGAACCAATTAGTTCTGGTTCAGAGACTCCTATGACCAGTTTGAAGAGAACCTCTCATAAAAATTCAGAACAAAGATGTGCTAATCTACATCGAGCAATGCAAATTCCAGGCTCCCAAAGATCATGCACAAAGAAGATCATCGAATACAAAACACAAAACAACAAAAATGCTTGGCATTAGCCACCAGCAATTGAAAATGAAAGTATTCGGGAATTTCTGTCCTGGAATACGAGAGGATTTACTCATTTGTTCAACCGATTTGATGTCGAGATAAAAAAGGTTTTTGCCATCTGCCTGCAAGAGACATGGTTAAGCGATCCACCAGCTAGAGACGGTTTTGTGATTCTCTTAAACCCCGCTATTAAAAACGCAAAGGGGCGTCCTTCTTCTGGATTGTTGATGATTAGGATAAACACGTGGTGGCGGCTCATCGACTCATTTAGTCCTAATCCTTTTGTGCAAGGAGCCTTACTTCAAACAAATAACAAAAATATGAATATAAGGAAGCACCTGCTTATCCTAAATGGATATTGGAACCCGAAAAAAATCAGCACAAAATCGTTTCTGGATTCAATAAAACATCTTATTGACAAAGCAATATTGAATTATAAGAACGTTTCAATAATCTGCGCTGGAGACTTAAATTGTACGTGGTTCAAATATGACCAAATTAACCAGGTGTTTAAACTATCACTAAACAATGAAGTAAGTAGTCGAGCGCACTGTTGGAGCCACGTATTAGGAAATCGCAACTGTAAAATGGTAAACGGTCATGTGCCAGGTGATCAACCGCCAAAGCAAACGTGGTCGGATCATAACGCACAATCGATCATTGACTTTTTTTGGGTTTCCCAAAATCTATTTGAAAAGGATTTGTCACTGTTAATATCTCCTATGTCAAGTAGTGACCATAACTTGTTGTGGTTGGCCTGTCCAGTGGAATGGACAAATGAAACAAGAATACATGATATACCACTTTCTGTGAATGCTGGCGGAAATCGCCTTAGGATAAATGGTTCCAAAATACAAAAACTAAATCAGAAGCTTCTTTATGACAAATCAATGTCGGTTGATTATGTTCCCTTGCTTTCGGATTTCGTCATTGAAAGAGCCTCTAATTCGGTTATGGGACAAACACATAAACATCTCATCAACATTATTGACGCTAGCAAAAAAGGCCATGCGACGTGATGTGAGGAAATTGAAAAAATCATGTATTGCAATAGAATCCATCAAAATTGCAATTAAAAAGCGTCGACAATTGTATCAGAATTGGTTAAAATCCCAAAAAATGATTATTGAGCAAGACAAAGCAGAGCTATTAATGAAACAGTTAGTCCAGAAAAATTATCCAGAAATCTGGGCAATCCTGAACACAGGAAACTCAAAACATCACTCTGCTTTGTCAAATGGGATCGATGCGTTACAATGGGAACTTCATTTTGCTAAAATCTTCAGAAATTCACAGCATGAAGAAATAAGACCTGCTGAACATAATTTGTCATCATGGGATATGCAAATCTCAGCCGAAGATATAAAAGCAGTAATACGGACCCTGAAAAATTCACATGCCGCTGGTCCAGATTTAATAACCAATGTAATGTTGAAAAAACATGAAGATGAATGGGCAATGTTCATGGAATTATTGTTCCTACGATTATCAGTAACAATGACGATTCCGGTCTCTTGGCGCGAAGCAATAATAGTTCCCATTTATAAAAAGGGAAATCGGGCAGAACCGACTATCGCCCGATTGCCCTATCAGATAATATTGGGAAAATATTTGCTTCCTTTTTACGCCAGAAGCTGGTACAATGGTCTGTAATGGAACAAATTCCGGACATACGGCAAACAGGTTTTACCAAAGGAGTTGGTGTCGAGGTGAATCTCCTATTAATGACTATTCTGAAAGTTTAAGAACAAAATCACGATTGTATGTAGCTTTCATTGATCTACGGGGTGCTTTTGATAGCATCAATCGATCAAAATTGTGGCAAAAATTGGAAAATTGGAAATGTCCCAGTAACTTAATTGAACCTATAAGAGCGTTATATTCAAATACCGTCATCAGCATAAGATTGAATAACCAAGGCACCTTATCTAATCAGATATCTACAAATATGGGCGTGAAACAAGGCTGCCCATTGGCTGCCGGGTTATTCAAACTGTTTATTGCTGATATTCCAGCACATCGTAAAAATTTAAGATGTTTTCCGCCTATCTTAAATAATACAGAAATTGGATGCATCATTACGCTGATGACGTGGTTCTCTTAGATAAGATTCCGATAGGTTTACAAAGGCAAATAACAAATCTACATGACTATCTAAATAAAAAATGATTTGGTATTAAATACTGAAAAAACCAAGATAATCATCATTGGTAGGACAAATACCAAAAATAAAAATCAATTTAGATGGAAAATTGATAATAAACATCTGGATGTGGTAGACTCAATAAGATACCTGGGAATCTCATTTAACAATTCATTGTGTGAAACAGCATTGGAAAAGTGACATGACAAATCGAATGATTCAGTTTAGTATTCAAGCTCAGTTGCTGTATAAAATTTACGGAAAATTTACCTTAACCCCCGTACTTACATTTTATAACTAAAAAGTACCTCCAGCAATAACTTTTGGGTCTGAAGTGGGATGGAACATTGACATCACCTTTTGGAATAAATTAGAAGGCATTTTTTGGCGGCGAGTTCTGAAGCTACCGGCGGATAGCTCAATGAAGCAGCTAAGATATGAACTTTATTTGAATTCTCTTCATGCATGTGTCATGTGGAAATCTTTGATGGCTCTGCGGAAAATGATTTCGACGCCAATTCCACCAGCTTATCAAGTTTTCTCCTCCAGACCAGGCACAGGAAAATCAAATCTCCTGGAAGAGTGGAAACAATGTATGGAACAGATCCTAATACATGCCGATCTAACAGTAGAAGCTTTGGTAAGGAGACCACAAGCTGTGAAAAAAAAATGTGAACTTTCATGTTGGATTCAAAATAATGACGAGCGTCTAAGGATGCCAACGACTTTAGACTCCGGGTTGGGAGCACATAAGTTAGGTGTACCATGCCGTTACCTAACAAATTGTCCTTCCCGACATCATTGTGAGCAATTTCTACGTATTCGTCTAAATTCAATAAAAACCAAGGCGATGATGTGGCTTCGTCATTCAAAAGAAGTAAATGACAATAAGTGTCGCTTCTGCCTGAAAGAAACTGAATCTTTGGAACATTTACTTACAAAATGTACTCAGATCATACAAAAACGGACTCTGCACTTGGGAAGCTTCAGTCCAGTGAACTTTGAATCTCGGGACTGGTGGTCATATGCAATGGCTGGCAATTCAGTGAAATTAAGCTGCGCTGTGGTGGACTTTATGGACTCTTTAGAGCTGGAGGCTTTTATATGATCATTGATCGAAAATTTGTTGTCTTCCTTGTTTTCTTTTAGACAAGATGCTGAAGTGTCATTGATAATACTAAATTGTATGTTTAGTGAGGAAACCAACAAAACTTTTATGTTGTAACAAAAGTCTGATGCCACAGTGTGAGCACTGAGGCAATCAAGTCTGAAGTTTCAAATTAAAAAAAAATAAAAAAAGAAAATTCCAAATGACAACATTGCAGGAAGCAATCCCACTGCTGGTGCAGGGGATTACATGGCCACATTGAATAGGAAAGATGCATACTTACATATTTCCATGTTGTCAGCACACAGAGTAACTAAGGTCCATGAGAGAGGACACCCACTATCAGTTCAACGTCCTTCCCTTCGGCCTTGCCCTAGCTCCACGGGTGTTCACGAAGGTACTGGCGTTAGTAGCTACTCACCTGCGCAGGCAGTCCATTCAAGTCTATCCTTACCTGGACGACTGGCTCATAACAGGATTCGTACAGAACATGCCTACTAAACACCCAGAAGACTGTAGATCTTCTCTTCAGCCTAGGCTTCTCGGTCAACGAGAATGTCCAGTCTAGACACCAGCCAAGTAAAACACTTTTTGGGGGGCTCTAATTTGGACCAAAGATAGCCTTGTCTTTCCGTCAAAGGAGAGGGTTCAAAACATGTTCCAGATTGCTCACAATGTAGCCAATCAAAAGGTGACTGTATGCAAAGCCATGCGACTGTTAGGAATTATGGCCTGCATTTACCTAGTTCCTCGTGCTAGTTTGCGCGTGCACCCCATGCATGAGTGGCTCTCTTCTCAGGCCAGCGGACAATGGGACGATCTAGTGGTTGTCTCGGCAGCCCTCTTTCCGTCTCTGCAGTAGTGGTCAAGGGAGAACCTAGCGCAGGGGAAAACCTTCACCACTCCTGCAGTAGAAGCCACTGTTACCACAGATGCAGCTCTGACTGGGTGGGGGTTTGAGGGAGGGGGCTCACCTCTCATGATCACAGCCAGAGTCCATTGTCTAAATTAAAGTGTTCAGGCCAGGCGGGATACATTGCATAGATCAGTGGGTCTAACGTGGGTGTTAGCTTGGCACAAATGGCATTTACACCACTCGCAGCATTGAAATACCATAGACTCCCATAGAACATCAAAGTGGTTCAATACTCCTAAAATGGCAGCATAGAGTGTCATGAATAAACTGCAGCATCGAGCCAGTCGTTTGTCATAGAGCTACTTAAGCTGCGCCCCTGCTGCAACATGCACTTCTCGTTTAACCCGCTGACGGCGGTGCAACGCTACCGGCATTTCAGCTTGCAGAATCTGAGTAAATAAAAGAAAATAAATATTAATCCTGGGAATTGCTCACAGACCATCCACAGACCACAGATGAGACTCACCTGACAGAAAATTCCTTTGCCGCAGTCCTTCAGTTAAAGAATATTCTTTTATCACAGAATCTCCTCAGACTGTAGTCGTCGCTCGCAGCCGCAGCACCTCCCAAAGGTTTTTCTCAGCATTCCGACAACCTGCAGAAAACAAAGGTATTTGGTTAAAATGAACATTACTTTTAAGCGAAGATAATTTCTATGCGCATACGTACCTGAAGCTCCTCAGAGTTTTTCCTCTCAGTAGATAACTGCGCTTCAAATCAGAAGGTTGCAGCCTTTTCAGATAAGACGAACTTACGCTGTTACGTATTCTCTTCCTGATTACATGTGCAACCATTCCGCTACCAAAGATGCTTCCTTGAAAACGATATCCCTTTCTTAGATAGGCGCTTCAGCAACAGCACTCGCGCCAACTTCCCATAAAAAGTAAGGTGGCCATACTTTTCTCCTTATGCCTTGAAATTTCAGCAAGCTCTTCTTCCTCCAAGAACCTGTAAAGAGAAGAGAAGAATACAATGGTTTGAATAAGAGATCTCTCCAACATACAAAACTTTTAAATCGGAAAGACAACAGTTATCTTCATTTGTTTTTTGTTCAGACTCATTATTTCAAGACACTTGCCTTCAAAGTCTTCCAGAGTTCTACAGCACTCCAATCTTCAGAACCACAATTTCAACGCACCCCTGTTAGACAGCAGGATGGAGCGCTCCATAAAAATAAAACGGGTGAGGAGGGTGTGTGGTCCCAGATACAGAAGGGAGTTAATTTCTGGGTGAAGTCAGTCAAAAACTCTCATTAGTTATCAACACACTTTACACTAAAGTACCTCCTATTCTATTTATCTATGTCTTAACAGGAAGAGAGTCTAAAGGCTGCAGTGTAGCAGGTCAACAAGCCCAAGATTGTTACGCTCCCAAGTAGTTCCAGGTAAGCATTACACCTCCTTCAACAGAGGGCACATGGCGCGTGGTCCCCAGCGGTAGCATCCAATCACATAAACTTGTTGGAATTGCTAGCAGTGTTCAAGTCCCTGAAGGCTTTTCAAACACACCTCCAGGGGAAGACTGTTCTAGTCCTCCCGGACAGTACTACGGCCATGTATTAAAAAACAAGGGGGCACTCCCTCTCCAGGGCTGTCCAAACGGTACCAGAACATACAGAAATGGGCTCAAACACAAGATGTTCCACCTCTCACAACCTGTTCCAGGGGAACTCAATCTTCTGGCGGACATACTCCGCAGAGACTTCCCACTACCTGTAGAGGAAAAGTAGGGATTGCACGAGGACATTGTTCTCAACGTCTTTGCAGACTGGGGCTTACCAGAGATCGACTTGTCTGGAGAACGCACAATGCCCAGATTAAGCCTCTAGTTACCCTTGGAACCGCTCCAAGGGGAACGGTTACTGGATAACATGGTCAGGGAAATGGGTCTACGCTTTACCCTGCGCAACAGGATAGTGCACAAGATGCACCAAGAACCAGTCAGGATGATTCTAGTGGGCCCCCCAACCCCCCTACCTGATTCTCCCATCTCATGGCAATGTCATTATCCCCTCCCAGGAAGCTGCCATGCCCTTACAACATACTGTCACAAGACATGGGGGAGACACTACATCCATGCCCTCAAACTCTCAATTTAGCAGCCTGGCTCCTGAGGTCAAAGAGTTCACACACCTCCAACTCCTTCAAAGGTGTGTGGGCATACTCAAGGAAGCACGAAAACCAAAGAGCAGACATTGCTACTCCAGCAAATGGAAACACTTTGTCATCTGGTGTAATGGCAAAAGCATCAATCCTATTGAATGCACACCAACACATATTGTCCTGCCCCTAACCCACCTGTTAGATTCAGGCCTGGTTTTCAATTCCCTAAAAGTCCACTTAGCTGCGCTTTCAGCATACACCACTTCCCAGAAAAAGGTTGGTGGACAATTCCAGTAATTAAAGCATTTATGGAAGGGATAAAAGACCTCATCCCCCTATTTCCAACCCAGCTCCGGGGCGGGACCTGAATGTTGTACTTACCAGACTAATGGGGCCTCCCTTTGAACCAATGCACAAGGCTAGCCTTAAAGCACTCTCCTACAAGACCACCTTCTTGGTGGCGATCACATCAATAAGGAGAGTTAAACTACAAGCCCTTTCAGTTAAACACCCATTCGTCAGGATTCACAAGGATAAGGTGTTCTTGCGCGCTCACCCACGATTTGCGCCTACATTGATTTCAGAGTTCCATGTGAACCTGTCCATAGAACTACCCACCTTTTTCCAGAACACCACTAATGTGGCAGAAAGAAGCATCCACACACTAGATGTGAGGAGAGCAGTGATCTATTACCTGGAAAAGACAAGACCACTAAGAAAGACAAACCAGATATTCGTTTCGGTGGCAGCTGGTAGAGAAGGGGACCCGGTCTCTAAATCAGGTATTTCAAAGTGGATCGTAAACTGCATCACACGGCTACACTCTTGCCAATAGAGATCTGCCCTTCACGCCTAGAGCACACTCTACTTGGGGCACATGGGCTACCATAGCTTTGTTGCAAATGTTCCTCTTATTTGTAAAGCAGCAACCTGGAGTTCTGTATACAGCTTTACACAACAGTACTGCCTAGACACACACTCTGTCGGATTCTTAGGTGGGAAAAGCAGTGCTAAGACATCTTTTCTACTGTTCCTTCTCACATCCCACCACCATCTGTGTACTGCTCGCTAGTCTATGCACAGCATGTAATTCTAAGATTAACAAGCATCAGAAGACATGCATTACTCACCATAATAGCATTTCTGTTGATTGGATCTGCTTAGATTCAAATGCGCCCACCCTTCCTCCCCTCATGGAGTAGAATGAACATGGACATCTTGCACCTTCTCTCTTCTGTACTCACGCTTACTATAAGGCTCCCTCAAAGCAGAAAAAAACACAATTGGAGGGACCTCGATACATGAGTGATTTTGGGTACACTACACGTCTCGTTGGGGATAGTGTTAGTCACGCCCATATCGCTGTCCCCTTTCAATCTTAGAAAGAAAGATGCAATAATCCGCGATTACCACTAGATGTCGGACTTTATGCACAGCATGTGAATCTAAGCGGATACAATCATCAGAAATGCTATTACGGTGAGTAATGCATGTCATTCTAAATGGGCGGAAGTCTAACATAATACAAAGTCACTGCTACTTGCTACAATTCTAGTTTTTGGCCTACACTCCATGGAGCTAAAATTACATGGACCTAAGAAGGGATCCAGAAAAAGTCTATAGGCAGGTAAGTACCTCCAAAGTCACTTTAGATGAGTTCAAGGTGAGTTCAAAATTGCCCATAGGAAATAATGGGACGAAGTCGGGCACAGTTGCGGGTATGGAGAAAAGGAAGGTAAGTACCAGACTGATTTCATTTTACAAAATTTATAACGCCTGGCTGGGCCGAACTAGCTGGATTTAGGTACAGATTTTACAGACTGGTAAAGGACAAGAAATGACATACTCTAAAAAGGTGAGTTAAGCGAGAGTGGCAAGGCGTTCTATAACCCATGTCCCAATACATAAAAGCATCCATGTCCTCTGGACACGCCAGTAAGGGACTAAAAGCAGTAAACCTCTCTCTGCATATCAAAGGGGGCGAGCAAGATATTAAGAGATCTTATCGGACCAGTAAGGGGGGTGCTAGTCTGTGGATACACTTAAAAACCAAGCAGGGTATTTCAAGAATTCAATTCGCTGCTCGACAGGCAACCAGTGCTGTGAGATTTGAAGAGAGGAAACTGAAGAAGCATTTGGTAATTGAAAAAGGAGTGAAAGCATTTTGGGCAGACAGCATAGGTGGTGAGAGGACAGCAACAGAGGACAGCAATCGACCCAGTAGGAGACCATCTCAAAGAGCACAAGTGCCAGGTTCGAGACCCAGAAGCCCCAGGACGAGATGCAGTCTCGAGCAGTATTCTGACGAAAAGAGGTCTACCACAACATACAGTTGAAGAGGGACCTACAACCCAGGACCATGGGGGCAACTTGCACTGCTCCTGGAGAAATCAAGCTGAACTGAGGCAGGTTGAGGGTCTCTCCTAGACAAACCCATGCAGCCCTCTGTTCTCGCACCAGGGTACCTAAAAAAAAAAAAAAAAAAAAAACATTTCTGCCAGCCAGATAGGTTGGCCCCAAAAACTGCCAAATATGAAGGTCCAGCCACAAAGCATCTGTAATGGCCGGTCTAGGGACTAGTCTATACCAGTCCAAACCACAAGAGAGGGTACAAGGCCAATGGTCATTTTAAGCCTGACTCGTGGTGTCCCATGACAAAGGGATGTCTCGAAAGCAAAATGGAAGAGCAGGACTTAATGCATTAGTACCATTGTGTTCACCAATAAGTTACTTTGGGGCTACTAATGTGATAAATTTGCTTGCACCCTTGGTGAAAACAAAACTAAATTACAACTGTCACCAGCCTACTCGTAAAATCCCATGTAGGGTCATATAATCACTATAGGGCCAAAATGTGGTGCTTAAAAGGAACCGTGTCCTAGGAGCCAGATAGACTATTTTAGAACCTAAAGCAAATGCTTTAGGGATCCCCTCCCATAAATTAAGTTTTGCCCTATTAGGCAGATGTTATGTTACCTAGCATTTGTATACTGCCTTCCTACCATAGTTTATGGCTTCGAAACGCTTGGCCTGACAAAGGAGTAGTATGATGGAACATTCATTAGTGGTAGGGAGAAGCAAAGTCAGGTAGATAGTTCGGACAGGGGTAAGGGATAGATAATATGGACAGGAAGTCAGGAGAAGGAAAAGAGAGAAGCGATGTGTACCACTGCATCATAATTATCGTGGGACTCAACTATATACTGAGTGCCGAACCAAAAGGAGGGAAGAAAGCTGAAGTTATTCTCTGCGCATGGGGGTAGGCCTGCATGGTGGAGCCTAGTCGTGGCCAAGAAAAAACGTGTCAAAGCCCTTACTTCCCTTGACACCCCAACAAAATCTTTGAGTTTGGAAGTCAGAAATCTGTATGTGCAAGTCTGCAAAAGTTCTTTGAAAAGCAACCCAAAAAACTTGAAATGTTTTGGTTTCCTCATTTATGTAACTGTTCCCAAAACATAGGTCTGTGCACAAAGTGCTTATGGGCAGACTTTGAGTCTTCCACCGTGTCATGGTGCACCAAGGCGTGTAGAAAACCCTGCCCAAGAAAACCCAGCGTGGAAAGCCCCTCTGCTTAGTGCTTAAGCCTGAACAGCTAGGTTAATATGGGCACACTTAACTGAGGGACGGGAATTTGACCACGGCTTCATTGGAGGCAGAATCCAAGTTTGGAGTTTCTTAAGGTTCAGGGTCCTGCTAAGGCCTTTTAGGTAATGGTTATATTAGAGCAAGAGGCAGGAATCGGAACGTCTCTTCAAAGATCTTCTAGTTGAAAAGCCTAATTGAACCAGATTGTTCCCCACAACATGTTTAGGTTGCACTTATGCATTGTTGGATTTTAAAAGCTTCTGTGCTCAGTATTCTGTTCCTTGATGTCTTGAACCACTGTGAACCAGATGCTGCAGTAAGGAACGGAAAAGAGATTGCTTTTGTGGTGACTCGTACTGTGTTGCCAGACCTACACACCCATTCTCCAGTGTACACCATGTTTCAGCAAACCGTACAGTACTGTATCAGTTCATCATTGCCTCAACAGTGGGACAAACGGCTGGGTTCTCGTTTGGATTTGCTGCTTTCAAACAGAGTGCAGGGCAACAGTGTTGAGCGATGCAGCCATGCTGCCATTTGTGCTGGGTTTTGTTCTTTACTGTATTAAAGTGTTATCCCACCACATGGTTTGCCATTTCTCAATTTGACATTAAATTGGCACAGAAGGACTACAGGTCCCAAAGACGGGAATAAAGGCATACTTTGGTATGTGCACTGCTTAACTATAAAGCACATTTATATTTAGGTTTATTTGATGTAAAAATGTCATATGTATGTTTCAGTGTTTTATTTCTGCAATTGGTGGTCTCATATTCTCCCCTAAATGGTGTTATCATTTTCAGTCCCTTATTGTTTGCATTTTTTTATATTTTCCTAGCTGATCCTCTTGTTGGAAGCATAGCCACTCAGTATTTGACAAACAGAGCGGAACATGACAGGATAGCAAGACAGTGGACCAAGAGATATGCTACATAAATTGGACAACACCTTGTGCAGTGTGAAGGAGCAGGAGGCACCTTTACAGTGTGCAACAGATCTTTATAGCCTATAAATATGGACTTGTGTACATGTTATACTGATTCTACTCTGCTATTCTCCTGTGAAGACTGGGATACTGCCCACAAGGTAAATGCTATGTGGAGTAGAATTTTGTAGATGTAGAATAGTTATGTTAAAATGCCTACTTGCAAGTCTTGCTTCTTTGGGATATCAAAATGTATTTTGTGATGTACTGAGGATACTGTCCCTGAAGTCAACCAAATATAATGGTGCATTTTAGCCTAATTCATTATCTGTATGAAGTTATACAATGTAGATTAGGAATTGTCATTTGTATTAAACCCCAATCTCGTTCAAATTATGTGATACATGCTGTTGCGAAAACTGTTTTATCTTTGTTGGTTTGTACTGAAAAAGATTTAATTTCCCTTTGTAGCTCAAAGAGCACCCCATGTATCATCCCAAACAAAATAAACATGTTGCCTAACTTGTTTATATTCTTCTCTCATTCAAATAACGTCCAGTTTAAATGGTTTTACATTTTCCTAGGAACATAAACATATATTTGTGTAATAACGGTTCATAGTCCCATTTGATTTGTTTTCAAAGCACCAAACCTCTTCATTCATTTAACTTTGAGACTTGTGGTGTAAGCAGTCAGACGCAACAACATTACCAGAGGAGAGTTTCTTTGCTACATCCTTGAATTTTCTACACAGTTCGAATGCACACTCCCCGGTCAGGACTGGGAGAATGATCCTTTCAGTTTGACGCTTTTTCTGTGGTGTTTGTGGACATCCAAACTTCACGCTATGAAGCTGTGTATTAAGAGTAAACCCCAAACTGTCTGGGGTCTGATCAGGGCCCTCTGGAGTTGGGAGTCTTTTAGTTCTGTGTGCATTTTCTGGCCTTGTCTGATTTGGAAAACTAGCAGCATGGTGGCCTTGGATTCCTTGCGTCAAGGTATCCTCTTGGACAGGAGCAGCATGTTCTATCACCCTTGAAAACATTGCCTGGCAACTCGTTTGTTAAGACAGCGCCTTGACAAACCCTGAAAGAGAAGGATGGAATAAAGAGCATTAGTGGTTGTGTAAGGTGAGATGGGATAACCAGGAAGAGGGTACGTAGTACATATTAGACATGTATGGTATACATCATAAAGGTGTAGTTACTGGAAGCAATGTAGCCCCCCGTTATGCATAATTATCCCACTCTGCCATTGATATCGCAGCCGCTCAATTTAAAAGCTTCAGTGCTCTTAATTCCTCAGGCATTTGAATGAGATTTGATTTCAGGACCTGCATTCACACATCTGAGGTAGTTATAAATGTATAATAGTGCAGGTTTGGTAATATTCTTATTTCACAAAAGTGCACTGTATTGTTTTGAAGGTTCAATTCAGTACACATTCAGAGGTTTTTACTCATGTATTCAGTTTCTGATACTGTGTGCTGTGTTCTGTGGAATCCTGAATGCCATCATAGAATGATGAATTTACTCACCCATTCCATGTAAAACAAACCATTATGGCATTGTCTTCAAGTTGTTTATGCATACAAAAATCATCTAGGTAGTGCTCAGCGTCTACAGGCACATTTTTGGGCTTCCATTAAAACAAAGGTGCTGCTTGCACGGTTTGTGTGCGGACCTCCGTTTAAACTTTCATCTAAGCCATTCTGAAGATAAAGTGCTGCTCAGGGAACTCGGTTGTGGAGCATTGGGGACCATTGTCCAGCTGAATCAAGCTGCCCCTTCAGTGTTCTGTGAATGCTGTCAGGTTGAGCTTGCTGTTAGTTTCAGGAGCACGCTACTGCTAGCCCTGATTTCCGGAATCTTGAGCATGAGCCAGAAGTCCGCACCCCATCAAATAGAATAGTGTCACACAAGATGTCTGACCAAGGATTCTGAGATCTCTAGCTTCTAACCGGAAGTATTATGGATCAGACCTAATCCTACTGCATGTTCGTTCCCATGCCAGACTGTTCAGGTACATGCTTTAGAGCACAGACCTCTATCTCCAAACCACACCAGGGGAATGAGAAAATACTCCTTCATTCCACAGGACTTCCTGGCATGGCTTTAGCGACTGTTCTGTGAAACCGGTCGACCAACCAAGATGAACGATATCCCTGAGAAGATACGAAATAAAGAATTGTCATCACTGGAGTGGAGAACCGTCGCTCTCCTGTCCCTTAATTTGTTTGGAAATTGAAAACAATCACTTGTGTAACCCCCAGCGGATTGCCAGAAGACTAGCTTTACGATCGAATTGATCAATTTAATCCAGTTTTAGACCTGATTTTAGATAAGTTGGACTAGCCAATATATCCACCACTAGATCTATAGAAATACTGTTTACACACTTCCTGTAAGTTCAATAAATGAAACACCGGGCCTTACTCTGAGGAAATAGTTCCTCCACAAAATGTTTTAGGAATGTAAATGGACATGGTTGAGCCATTTTTACTATTTTACCATGGCAGGTTTGTCCATTAAGAAACCTACTTGCGGAGCGTACATTGTAGATGTAGGGACCGCTCTCTCCTTTCCATGTTAGATAGGCGGTCCATCACCTCCTTCCTACCTAGGGACAGGCACCCCCACACATAGGGAAAGGGTGTTCTTCTGTTTAGGGATTCCAATAGGTTACACATTCATTGTATAAAGAAATAAGATTTGAAGACACGTTTGTTCCTAAAAGTGTTGCTGTGTGCTAAAGAGGGTGCCATAGGCCAGTGCCCTGCGTGGTACAAGAAAGGGTTACTATTCACCCATTTTATGGTGCTGAAGAAAGACTAGGGACTTATGTTCCATACTGGATCTGCAGCTTCTGAACCCTGTACCTGCGCAAGGGCAGTTTCAGGATGGTTACTCTGACTCTGATCCTTCAAGCTATGGATTTGCAAGACTACTTGCTGGATATGCAGGATGCCTACTTCCATGTGACCATCAACCAAATGCACAGGAAGTACCAGAGATTCACAGTGAGGTATTGCCACTACCAATTCAAGGTCCTACTCTTTGGTCTATTTTCAGCACCCATGGTTTTCACCAAGCTGCTGGCAGTGGATGAGGCTCTGCTCAGAATGAAGGGAAGGCATTGGTCTTTCCCTTTATGGACGAGTGGCTTGTCTGGGCTTGCTCCCCAGACAAGGAGTCATCAATTTGTACTGAATATGCAGCTTGTTGCACAAGTTGGCCTTCTCCCTGAACTCCAAGAAGCCTCTGGATTTGCCACCCCAGTCCCTTTGTTTATCAGAGCAGTCTTCGACAACCACCTGGGCCTAGCCTTCCCACCCAAGGATCAAGTGGCGAATATCTTCAAGTTCGTACATGTCCTCCAAACACAGGAGAAAGTTTCAGCATCAGCGTTTCTGTGGTAGCTGGGTCTTATGCAGGGCTATCTTTATAGATTTTGGGGCTCGGGTGCAGACAGCCTTGCGGCCCCCTCCAAACAAAACAAAAAAGCAAGGGCCGCTTCCAGATAAAATAAAAACTAGATCCAATATTCTCTGGTCACCTGTCCCATCACCTCCTGCCCTGTTCGCAGCCTATAGCTTGATATATTGCCCTGGCAATGATTTTGAAGCATGGGAACTCCCTTGTAGCCCCATAAACCTCTTCATCCGTGCTGGAATGAGAATAATACAACACTCATTTCAAGGACAACATTAGCTGTTCGATGTGAGTATTTGTTGGTCCATGGTAGCTACTGAACCAGTTTTAGCATTGCCAGGCATAATTAAGGTACACCCACTTAATCCTACGTCCGTCCCCTTTCCTCCATCCTTGTGGGACATTCCGTCCTTCGGGAGGGGACCGGAGCACTTTTGTAAAACGAGCTTCAAAACTTCTTTTGTCCTTTTATTCTAATGCGGGGCACTGCATGCAGCCGTGACCCCGCCCTCCTTAGCTCCACTACGCGCATCGCCCTTAAGTCCTTATCTTTGCATGGTCGAGACTGATGCACTTGCATCGCTGGGAGTTTTGTTTTGACTCCAGTTGTCCTTCATTCTTGCTCCGGTACCATGGCCGTCTAGTCCTCCGTCTATGCCGCAGCATTTGGGATTAGTGTCCTGTTCTTCATGCAAATGTTTCGCAGGGGCGGATCCTCATCCTATTTGTCCGGAGTGTCTAGGCCCGGAACATCGCAGGGACTCGTGTCTTTATTGCGACTCTCTGTCTGGGAACTCCAGTGTCTTCTTCGGTGGGAGGTGGTTTTCCAACTCGTTCCTCCACCGCATTTACAGCTCTTCATCGACCAGAAGAAACGCCTGGTAAATTCCTTACTTTTTAGGGCTCCCAGGCCTGGGGACCCCTTTCCCTCCCGGTCCCAGAAGACCCCGGAATCGTGTAGCTCTTCTACCAGGGACAACCCTGAGGTGTCCCGCAAGGGGCCTAATGGGCACACCATGGCGTCCACCAAGGGTTCCTGTAGTGGGCCTGCCTAAGCCGGATATTCTTCAGAGGTTCCCCTTTTGGGGGCTAAAGTTCAGCCCAGTTCTGTGGCTCTGGAGACCGGGGTTCGCCCTGAGGTCTCAATTTCTGGAGCTTTCCATACCGAGTCGCAACTTGAGGACCCTATTAAGGGAGCTTTACGTCCCTGGTCAAAAACAGGTTCCTCTCCTTGGGGCTAAATCCAGTACCAGCTGAATCGAGGGACCTCCTTTGAAGGTCTTGTCGGTGAGGTTTATTCCTCACCCTTTCCACGCTCTGCGTGCAGGTACCGATTCTGTCAAGGAGGCAAGGAAGGTGGTCCTGCACCATAGGCCTTCGTGTACCAACTCTGCCGAGGTTCCTCCACTGGAGGCTAATTCTGGGACAGTATCGAAGATGTCCAGTAAACATCCTAGATCTGACAGCACCGGCTCAGTCGAGGATCCTTGTTTCAAGGCTAAAATGCTGCAAGACAACTGTTTCCCCTGAGGAGACAGATGCCTCACTTTCTCCTGTGACGCAGTTCTCCTCCGGTGTTGACAAAATGATGGCTGAACCTCGTGGTTCACGGCAGCCATTTTGGATACCTCTTACCAACGTTCAGGCGGCAGGTGCTGGGAGCATTCCTTTTGGGGCTGAGCAGTTTTTTGCATGCCATGTGGTCTGTCCTTATACGGATTGGCATGCTTGGGCACCGCTGCCTCATACAGTATTGCTTCCGCACCACTTATTTACGTGGACCCAGCCTGCAGTGGGCCGTACCGGCAACCATCCTGGTTGCACTCATGGGGGTATGCCCCTCACGAGCGGTCTCTGCCTACTCCAGCGCCTAGACCTTCATCAGAGGAAGTGTTCTTTGGGAAATTTCAGACGCTCATGCACTCTGATACCATGAGGGCATACTTTAAGGGCCTTTTTAAGAGACTTACCCCATCCCTCCTGTACCACCTTCAGCCTTGGTTGCTCCTACGCAGGTCCCGGTGGTGCCACCTCCACCTCTACCTGTCGGACCGCCTCCAGCGCTTCCTCTGCCTTCGCGATCCCCGATGGAGAAAACATCGGGTGCGCTGCTAGACAACACTTCAAAGCCTGAGGCACCACGTGCAGCGGATCAGCCTCCTGTTCCCGCTTCAGCGGACAAGGACCAGGACAGCGATGAACAGCCCCGATCTATCAGAGTATTTGATGACTGGGTGCTGGATATGATGAATTTGATTGATTTGCAAGAGCGCACCGGCCTGTTCCTCCAGAAGGACGTCTTGGCTGAAGCCTGTAAAGTCTGGGATAAACCCCCGTACTCGGCTGCATCTCAACAAGAGGATTGACGCTTGATACAAACTTCACGCCTCATAAGATCTAGCCTGGTCAGCCTGTCCGCTCCCATCGTCCACAGTAGTGGCAGCTGCCACTCTCCAATCCAAGCTGGCATCTGCATTCTCCACTGCAGCGGCCCAAATACTCTCCAAAGAGGATAAACTTCTTGACGCCATTGGCAAGAAAGTATTTTCCAATTCAGCGCTCCAACTCCGTCAAGCTAACACCGAGCTCATCCTGGCAACAGCCAATCTCAGGCTGTGAAAGGAGCTAGCTGATTTCCATGAGTGTACACCTACGGACAGACTAGACGACTTTAGAGCCGGGTTGTTGGATGCTAACTTGTTGGCACAGGATGTACTGGAGTCTGCGGCACACCACATAGATGCCTCGACATCTCCCACCAAGTGTGGCTCCATGTGACAAAGTTTTCAAAAGAAGTGCAGGACAAAGTTCTGACCTTCCTTTTGATGGCAAGGAGTTGTTTCCTTCCTCCACAGATGAGGAACTTACAAAGACAAAGGCGAGTACTGAGACCGCCAAGTCTTTCAGTACTGACGAAAGCTCCAGCTAAATCCCCTTATACACAGAGGTCAGGGTCCCAAACTCTGTCCTTCTCTGGGTTCAGGGGGTTTTTGGATCGCTGTGCACGCTGATCTGAAGCTCTGGTTGGTGGGCCCCGCCGTAAGCAACAACGGCAAGGTGGTCGGTTTGTCTCTCGCCCATAAGCCTCCTCTCCATGGGCAGGTAGTCTCCCTGCCGCCTCCTCTCCATGGGCAGGTAGTCTCCCTGCCGACAAGTCATCCAAATGATCTTTTTTGTCGTTCACACAAGACTCCAGTGGGAGGACGAATCTCGTCTCATCTGGAGGCGTGGCAGACCATCACCGAAGACCGGTGGGTTTTGTCCAATGCTCAGTCGGGCTTTTGCTTGTCCCTACCCCACCCTTTAAGCCTCCCTTCTAGCAGACTGGGTTGCCCTCCCTCAGAACCGAGTTACAGAAACTTCTAGACCTCAGAGCGGTGGAGCCTGTTCCCCTCCCCAGGGAGCAAGGGGAGGGCTACTACTCCCATCTGTTCAGTGCCCAAACCCAACTAGGCTGACCTGCGCACTATTCTTGATCTTTCCCAGTTCAATCTTTCTCTTCCCCAAGAGAAATTCAAGATGATCACGCATTAGCAAATAAAGTCCTCTCCAGAAGAGCTACTGGCTCATCGTAGTGAACCTTCAGAACACATACATGCACATTCTGATGGGAGCCTGCATCGGAAATATCTGCGGTTCTCCCTGGGAGAAGAACACTTCCAGATCCGTGTGCTCCCTTTTGGCCTCAGCGCGGCACAGCGTGTCTTTACGAAGAAGTTGGTCATTTCTGCTTTCCTCAGACTGCAGGGGATTCATGTATATCCATATCTCGACGATTGGCTCCTGTGCAGTCCTTGCCCACAGACGGCCTTGGCCAGTCTTCAGTCTCTCCTTCAGCTCCTGTTCTTCTTGAGCTGTCGGTGAATTGGTGGAAATCGTCCATGACGGTCTCTCAAGACCCGATTTTCCTGGGTTTCCGTTGGAATACAGTCAGTACCAAGGTGTTCTAACGGCGCACAGGATTGCAGACCTATTGACCACGTGGCAGCTCTTTCTCCAGTCCTCATGCATGATGGCCTGGGGGTTCCAAAGACTTCTGGGTCTCATGGCCTCTTGCGTGCTGGCTCTACCCCTTGCACGTCTAAAGATGAGGTGCACTCAGCTAGCTCTTCATGGTCTGTTTTCGGACCCGGATTCCAAGATGATCCTAGTTCCTTCCTGCATGACGTCGGATCTGCAATGGTGGTCTTCGACCAACAACCTTTCAGTTGGGGCCTCCTTTTAGGAGCCCTACCCACAAGTGACGGTTACCACAGACTCCTCCCTTCTGGGGTGGGGAGAGACTCTGGGTCACCTCGAAGTATTTGACCCATGGACGCCTCTGGACCAGCAGTTCCACTTCAATTTATATGGCGCTCCTGGCTATTTTTCTGGCGCTCGGGGCCTTTCAACCGTCGATTGCCAGCAAGGTATATTCGCACAGACCATTCTGTTGCAATGTCTTACATAAACAAGCAGGTTGGCACCAAGTCATCTCTCCTGGTGGACCTAGCCATACAGGTTTGGGGTTGGGCCATTCAACACAATGTTTGGCTCCAGGATGTACACATTGCGGGTCACATCAATGTAACTGCGGACTCAGTCGGCTGCCAGTTAGGAATGGGAATTGGACAGCGATGTTCTATCAAACATTTTTTTGCCAATGGGGCACTCCAGATGTGGACCTGCTTTGCAACTCTTACAAAGAGGAAACCTCCTCTTTATGCATCCAGAGACTGCCTGGGGCCGGGGGGGGGCGTCCTTGGGAGATGTGCTCAAGATCCCGTGGCTAAACATGAGAGCATATGCTTTTCCTCCATTGCCTCTGATTCATTGGTCACTCTTCAAGCTCAGGAGCACATCGAATTGCGCTCTCCTCTGCAAAGCTCCTTGGTGGCCAGCCAGATTCTGGTTCTCGGAACGTAAGCATCTGTCGATTCTTCCTCCGATCAGATTGCCGCTGATTCCCAACCTTCACCAGAACGATCACCAGCTGTGGCACCCTTCCCCACAATCATTCAACTTGGCGGCCTGGTGCCTGAATTAAAATCTTTAGCACAGATCAATCTGTCTGAGGACAATAGGCCTGTTATCCAAGCGGCCAGAAAACCTTCCACGAGGGCTCAATATAGGAGCAAATGGCTCAATTTTTGCCATTAATGCTTAGCTAAACAGCTTTACCCCAGGCATGCTATGGTTGACACTGTTGTATCTTTCGTGTCTCACTTCGGAGCTACAGGCATTCATGTTCTGTCTTGCAGAACTTACTTATCGGACATTGCGGCCTACCTGTCAACGGGCAGCTGTTCTTTTTCACTGACTAACCCGACTTTTTGTGGGTCTTCACCACTTCCTGCCGGTGGGCACCCCTTCTCCCAAATGGGATTTGAATGTGGTCCTCTCCGCGTTATGCCATAAAACGTTTGAACCCATGGCTACTACTGATCTGAAATTCCTTTCTTGAAAAGTCGCCTTTATGATCGCAGTGACATCGAGGAGAGTAAGTGAGCTTCAGGCTCTTTCTGTGGAGCACCCATTCCTCACTTTCCACAAGGACAAGGTTGTGCTTCGCACTCATCCTTTCTTCCTGCCTAAGGTGGTTAGTGATTTTTATCCGCATCAATCAATCTCCTTACCTCTCTTTTTTTTTTAACCCGGCATCTGATGCCGAGAGTTTTACAGAACTTGCACTTCAGGCGAGCCTTGAAGTTTTACCTCAATGGAACAAATGAACTCCGGGTCTCCTCACAACTCTGTCACATTAGGAGACCCAAAGGGGAAACTGGCTTCCAAAGCAACTATCTCCCGATGGATTGCCTCCTGTATTTCAGAAACCTATAGCATTCAAGGCCTTCAACCTCTGAAAGGCATCCATGCTCTTCTTGTACGTGGCAAAGCAGAAGCTGTTGCCTTCCAAAAGTATGTCCCTTGGGAAACTATTGCCAAGGCAGCTACGTGGGCTTCCCCATCAGCTTTTTGTAAGCATTATGCCGATGCCCAATTCAGCCAGGCTGTTTTTAAGAACCTATTCCAGTAAAGGGTTTTTCCATCCACCCGTATTACCTGTGAGGTGTGCTTGGGAATCTGCCACAAGTATGGAGGAAAGAGGACGGGACGTAGGAGTAATAACAGTTACTCATCGTAGTGACTACCTTACTCCTAGTCCATAGTCCCCTTTCCTCCATATGCCCGCCCGCCATCCCCTCTAATAAAGTATCCTCTATTATTGCTTAAATGCTCTCTGACCTGGCGATAGAAAAGGACTGAAGGGTGATGCGTGGGGCGGAGCTCAGGAGGGCAGGGTCACGGCTGCGTGCGCTGCCCTGCGTAGAAATAAAAGAACAAAGCAAGTTTTGATGCCTTTTTTTTTTTTTACAGAAGTGCTCTGATCCCGTCCTGAAGGACACAATGTCCCACAAGTATGGAGGAAAGGGGACTGTGGACTAGGAGTAAGGTAGTAACTTTGTTTATAGTACAGATGCAGGGCACAGAGTAGTCGCCATATGAAAAGGTATACATACCCCATCTTAGACACTGAACTCAGATTAGCTGCCTCACAGAATGTACGAGTGCTCAAATATGGATATAGAGGACAGGTTTGAAACATCAAGGAAGGTCCACATGCTGAAACAAAAATGGAGGATGCAGATTAAAAGTTACCTTAAGGGTGCGCATATCTGAACATATAAACTGAGATTAGAAGAGGGCCATGGTTATCAAGTGGTATTGACATGAGTGAGCTAATAAACTTCTGATGTTGTGGTTTGCAAAATACCAATGGTCACTATAATTACAAATGAAGTAACACTGTAGTCGGTTATACCAGGAGTAAGGATGTCTTGAAGACCCTTTTAGGGGCTGACAATTTTAAAATGGAGTGGCAATTACGAAAGTTTAATACTGAGATTAAATAAATTGCACAGGATAAAAGGATTAGGTGAAGTGGTGAATCTGGGATTTGAGCCGTTCTGCAATTTCTGCATTTTATCACATTGCATTTTATCACATTGTCTCACAGTTGTCATACAAAAAGGTGCAATTACGTGTGAAGGTTGTCTTTTGTGAACTAAAAGGAATGTATTTTAAACTTTATTTGGAAAGTATACAAATTGCATCATAAACCAATTTAAAAGATTTTTTTTATAGAATAGTGTTATGCAAAACCAGAATAATAGATGTATTTTCACCATCCTAAATGGAAGTCTGCAAGTAATGGAGTACTAATTTAAGTGAACGTAAAAAATCTAATTAGGGTTTTACTAATGTATTTGAAAGATTTAAATGAACCCAACAAAAACTGTGTGGTCAGTTCACCTGCTTAGTTTTTGGCTCATGCTTGCAGATTATTAACGACATGCAGACCATTTGAAATGGTAGAAAAGTGCTATCTAGTTTTCGTGTCAAAAAAACCCACCTCACAATAAGCCTGCTGGTGGCCTATATGTGCTAATTTGTATACAACAGTTAGCTGTGACGCAAATGAGTACTGTACAAAGGCACACAGTAAGAGGATGGAATTAATATGGATACTCTTCGAACAGGGGTCTGGAACCTGCAGCACCCAAGACATTTTTAACTGCACACTACAACACCAGTGTTCCCTCATCATTGACTATGCATGCTAGGGATTATGGGGAATAGTAGGCCAAAACATCTGTAAAGCCAAAAGTTGCAGAATCCTGACTTACAAGTATTGACTGTTAATGGTACAATTGGAAGGACATGGAGAGAAGAGTTGGAGGGTTACAGGCAGTGGATACGATTTTGGGGCAAACGCCTGTGACAGTCTGCTCACAGCAGTCTAGTACCCCCTTCCATACAAGAAACGGCCAGCAATGGGCAGAAAATGCCACCATAGTGAGGCGGCAAACCTTTTCACTGGAGACAGGGCAGTACTATACAGTAAGTTAAGATGACCTGTCCATTATCACAGTATCGTCCGCTGGCGAGGCTTAAACACTTGGGCTCCATTGTCTTCCATTTGGCTTCCTAACCACCTCTCCACATTAACACAGTGGAAGTAATTTTAAATAAAATGGTAATTGCATGTAGGGGACCGCTTGCGTTTGAATTTGTGCTCTTTGGGCCACTGCATGCAATTTTTTTTTTTTTTTTATCGCCCTCAAACCAGAGTGTAAAAGTGAAGAGTAAAGAGAGGCAGAATCACCCCAATTCTTCACTTTTACTCAACTTGGCGATAATTAAAAACCTGCTTGCAAATTACACTTTGCAGGCACCATTTTATAATGGATTCCAATGGCATCCCCTGCTGTTTAGCAGTTGTAAATGTAAGGCATATTCTATTGGAAGCCTTTGGTTTTACGCCTGCTTGAAAATCTGTTGCAGGCATAAAAACGGGTGCTGCTTCGAGATGGGCAGGAGAAAAGCAAAGCGGAGATGCAAACTGCTTTGCTGCCATCACCGCTTTGAACAAGCTAGAAAAAATGGAGGCGTAAAAGCAATACACTTTGCATTTACGCCTGCCATTAGTGGAGAAATGATGCCCTTTATGTGGGAATAGCTGCTCGGTTTTTACAATGCTCATTTGGGGGGTCAGAAATGTAGTTCGAAGGGATTGTGTCCTCCGACGTAATCCTTATCTATGATATTTGTATCTCCAGCTTGCTGGTCTCGAATATTTTTTTGGCCAGTAGAGGGCGCTGTGCGTCGATGTTTTCTTGTCGGTGTTCCTCGACAGCCACCGTATCGACACCATCATGCCTATAAATGGCCACGTGCAGCGTCCGTTGCTCAGTTCCGTTTTTCCGCGCTTCGTGTGCCTCAGAATACCGTTGCTCAGTTCGTCAGTCGAAATATATTCCTATTTCCTCGAGAAAACCGACTCTTACTCGATGGCTTCCTACTCCGACCCGACGACTGCTCGGTCCGGTTTCAAAAAATGCCGAGACTGGGAAGAAAATGTCATTGACGGATCCTCACAGGATCTGTTTGTGGTGTCTGGGAGTCGAACACCAGTGTTCGGAGTGTGAGGAATGCCATGACGGCGAAAGCCTTGAAGGAGCGTAAGGGGAAGCTCGAGAGAAGTAAGTCAGTTTCAACTTCCTCGAAAGTTTCCGCGGTAGAGTCGAGACATTCGTCTCCTCACCGTCGAAAGCATTCTCAGTCTAGGTCTCGCAGTGGCTCCCACCACTCGTCGAGGTCTAGACACTCTAAAAAGAGACGTAGAAGATCTCTGTCGTCGTCTTCTAGTTCCCCTGAAAGAGTACATTGCCCCACAAAACACAGCTCTCAGGCTGAGTGGGAGGAATTCAGAAAAAAGATGCTAAGCGTCTTCGAGAAAAAGAACCCCCTCGAAGTCATCTGAGGGTGATACCCCGGGTGAAAAGCCTAAAAAATCTAAACACTGCGGGTCGAAGCACCCGGCGAAAGAGTCGACCCGAAAGCGCCATGAGCCATTGGAAAGTAAAGCATCTTCGACGCCATCGTCGAAAGCCCCTTCGAAGCATAGATCGGCGCCATTGACGCCGTTATCGAAGGGTTCTTCGACGCATCCGTCGATTGAGTCGGTGCCGACGCCGATAAAAGAAAAAAACCACGGCTACTCCACAGCCAACGGTTAGGCCAAGAGCCTCCGACACGACGCCGAGAGCGACGTCTACATCCTCGAGCAGGGTTCCAATCCTTTCGAGTTCTACGGGGACTCTTCCAGTTTTCTCGACACCTTTGACAGCGCCTTTGAGGATTTTTACATCGGTGTCGACGACATCGACCTTTTCAAGGCCAGTGATGATGGCTCCTTCTGCTTTAGAAATGAGTTTTGCCCCTTTAACCTCAATTTATGAGGAAAGGGAAGACTCAGATCAAGAAAGGCCTTTTGACCTGCAGAGGACCACATCACCTGAACCCGAGACTTTTGACCCTGAGGAAAGAAGGTTGAAAGACCTTCAGGATGTATTAAAGGAAGCAAGTGGTTTAGACACTTCCCCTGAAGTGGAATTTGTCAAATTAGACCCAGAGGAACATGCTGAAACCCCTTATAGAACCCTAATGTCAAGAATCATAGAATTCATGGGTTGGTCTGCACCTTCACCTGTTTTTCAGCAGGATGACCTCACTGACATTTTGGATAAAGGTCCACAGGAGGATCCTGTGGTTCCATTTCACTCTGCCTTACAGAGAAAGATTTTAACTAACTGGGAAACTCCTGAAGTTATCCCTGCGGGTAACAAGAAGTTGTCAGCAAAATATAGGGTATCTGCTTCTGACCCTGAATACCTATCTAAACACCCTACTCCAGAGAGTCTGGTGGTCCAGGCTGCAACTTCATCAGGCAGTACATCTGCATACCCCACTGCTCCACAGGATAGGGATGATAAAAAATATGATGCCATGGCTAAGAAAGTCTTCTCGGCCTGTAGCATGGCTTTAAAATCTATTAATGCAACTTGTATGCTCACTAGGTTCAGCCACACTCTTTGGGAGCGTGCTTCATCAGCGGCTGACTGCCTCCAGGAAGGAGAAGAAAAAGACACATTTTTAAATATCAGAGATGGTAAAGATGCAATGTGAGTCCCTTCAAACTGGCATTGATTCTGCTGACAGTATCAGCAGGGCCATGGCGGCAAGTACCACAATCCGCAGGCATGCGTGGTTGAGAAAGTCCGGCTTTGCTTCTGACGTACAGGCCAGACTTTTAAATATGCCCTTTGACGGTTCTTCCCTGTTTGGTAAAAAGGCAGATGACAGTTTGGAAAAACTGCAAACAGCTAAAGCAGCAGCCAAGTCACTAGGAGCTGCAATCCGCCAAACTAATTTTCGTCCCTCAGGATCCTCTTGGAGAGGAAGGTCCTTTCGCTATTATTCCTCATATGGAAGAGGCAGAGGACGGCCGGCTCAAAGAGGCCAAGGAAAATGTACCTGTGGTGGACGGGCTAGAGGAAAGAAAGCCGCATCAGCAGGAGCCGCTTTACCTTCGGCAACTGCATCAGCCGCTCCCAAACCACTCTGAGGTCTCCCATCACAAGACACCTGTAGGGGGCAGGTTAACTCACCATCTGACGGAATGGCAGGCTATTACGTCAGATGCTTGGGCATTGGAGACAGTTGCCCAAGGTTACTGCCTGCCTTTTCTACGCATCCCTCAGAGCCATCCACCGGGGAACAGCTCTCTGAAAGTGCCGGATCCGCTCCTCTTGCAGGAAATTGTAGACCTGCTAGAGAAAGGTGCCATAGAACCGGTACCTGTAGCGGACAGGAACAAGGGCTGGTACTCCCCCTACTTTCTCATACCAAAGAAAGACGGAGGACTGAGACCCATCCTGGACTTACGAGAATTGAACAAGTTCCTCACGAAGGACCAGTTCAAGATGGTAACTCTCTGATCCTTCAGGCCCCTCCACCTTCAGGACTGGTTGGTATCTCTGGACCTTCAGGATGCTTATTTCCATGTGCCAATCCATCCCAAGCACAGGAAGTACCTGAGGTTCGCTATTGGCAACTCATTATCAATTTCGAGTTCTGCCATTTGGGCTGACCTCCGCCCCGAGGGTCTTCACCAAGCTAATGTCGGTTGTGGCTGTAAATCTAAGGAGGGAAGGGATTCACGTCTACCCCTACCGGGACGATTGTTTGATCAGAGCAGTTTCTTCGGAACAAGCTCGGATCCAACTAGATTATGTTTGCCACTTACTTCACAAGCTGGGCTTCTCCCTCAATTTAAAGAAGTCACAGATGATACCATCAGAGACTCCAGTTCATTGGAGCAGTCCTGGACACGTCCCTGGGAAAAGTCTCGCCACCAGAGGTGAGGGCTCAAGATATTCTGCAGATGGTCACCAGGTTTCAAAATGCCTAACGTCTCCCTGCCTATGACTTTTTGAGGTTGCTAGGCCTCATGGCATCCTGCATATCCCTTGTGCCAGAGGCTCGCCTGAGAATGAGATCCCTTTAGCGGGCACGGAGGACTCAATTCTCAGGGAGGATGACAGATCTCCTCCGGATTCCGGACAAGGTAGTCCATGACCTTCAATGGTGGGCCTATCCAGAGAACATCTTGAAAGGAGAACTGTTTTGGCAACCATGGCCGGAGATAACAGTAGTCACAGACGCCACACTCACGGGGTGGGGGAGCCCATGCCAACGACTTGACCATCAGCGGTCGTTGGTCTCCATTGGAGTCCAGACTACACATCGACCTGTTGGAGCTGAGAGCCATCAGACTGGCACTGAAGGCTTTTCTGCCGTCTGTACGGGGGAGAAACGTCCTGATAATGACGGACAATACAGTGTCCATGCACTACCTCAACAAAAGAGGCGTAGGGTCACTGCCACTGTGCAGAGAGGCGATGCAGCTCTGGTTTTGGGCAATTCAGGAAGGAATCTCTCTATCAGCAATTCACCTAGCCGGAGAGAAGAACTTGGCAGCGGACGCTCTGAGCAGGCAGAACAGTCTCCCACGAGTGGGAGATAGCTCAGGAAGTCCTTCAAGAGATCTTCGCCCTTTGGGGAACCCCTCAAGTGGATCTGTTCGCCACCAGTATCAACAAGAAGTGCGACAGATTTTGCTCAAGGGAATTTCCCCTGAGAGGAGCACTAGGAGATGCGTTCGTAGTGGACTGGGAGTTCCCACTTCTGTACGCGTTTCCTCCGGTCCCTGTCATTCCTCAAATGATCAGGAGGTTGAGAAGGTTTCGGAAGACCATGATCCTAATTGCCCCGGATTGGGCCAGGAGAACGTGGTACCCGGACCTTCTGGACATGTCCATCCACCCTCCAATTCGTCTACCGTACAGAGAGGATCTTCTCTCGCAGAAGGGAGGTCAGGTTCTCCATCCAGCCATCAAGACCCTCAACCTTCACGCTTGGTATCTAAAAGGTTGAGGTACAAGGATTGGGACCTTCCAGATGACGTCATGGAGGTGTTACTTTCGGCCAGAAGGCCAGCAACTAAAACTCTATACTGCTGCTGTTGGAATAAACTTTGCAGCTGGTGCAGAGAAAAGAATATCGAACCCTTGTCATGTGGTACACCTACGGTGTTATCCTTCTTACTTTATTTGGCAAATTCAGGCCTTCAAGTTGGCACTATTAAGGGCGATCTGGCAGCGCTATTGATCTTTAAGCGCACTGCAGAGGAGCCTTCATATTTCAAAATTCCATTGGTAATACAATACCTGAAAGGTCTAACTAATGTTTACCCTCCAAGACCATTCCAAGTTCCCTTATGGGACTGAAATCTAGTTATAAACTTCCTAAAGGGTGCTCCATTTGAACCACTCCACTCTTGTTCATTGAAGTTTCTCACCCTCAAAACTGTTTTATTGGTAGCATTAACATCTGCTAGAAGGGTTAGCGAGATACAAGCCCTATCTTGTAAACCTCCTCATACAATTTATCACAAGGACAAAGTCGTTCTACAGGTGAAGCCTAACTTCCTCCCAAAGGTAGTTTCTGAATTTCACATTACTCAGAAGATTGCTTTACCTTCATTCTATCCTCCTTCCCATCGGGGAAAGAGGAAGAGAGACTACACAGGCTGGACCCTAAGCGAGCCTTGAGTTTTTATATCAGTATACTTGCTAAAATTAGACAAGCAGACCAACTCTTTGTAGGTTACGCAGGACATAAGTTGGGATTACCAATAACCAAACAAACCATCTCCAGATGGATTATTTTAGCCATTCTGGAATGCTACAAACTGGCACGGAAAGAGCCCCCTCAAAATCTAAGGGCTCATTCGACCAGGGGTATCGCAGCCTCCTCAGCTCTTCACAGAGGGGTACCAATTCGAGACATATGTGCGGCTGCCACATGGTCGTCTGCACATACCTTTACCAAATTTTATAGCCTGGATTCCTCCTCTAGTCAAGAGACTAGATTTGGCAGAGCTGTGTTACACTCGGTTCATTCTTAAAGAGTAATATGGCATCTCTTACTCCCGCCTCCAATCACATACCACTGCTATGGGAGTCTATCATAGATAAGGAATACGTCGGAGGACACAATCCCTTCGAAGAACAAGTTACTCCTTACCTGGTAACGTTCTTTCGATGGGATGATCCTCCAACGTATTCCTTATCGCCCCTCCCATCCATCCCTGCAGTAACATTTCCCTTGTGGTTGCAGTTTACGCTCCTTCAAGGGTAGTAACCATTCATGCAATAACTACCTTACTCTACAAAACGGAACTGAGCAACGGACGCTGCGCGTGGCCATTTATAGGCATGATGGCGTCGATACGGTGGCTGTCGAGGAACACCTACTCGACGGACGTTGACACACAGCTTGCTCTACTGGGGAAAAAAAATTCCGAGGCCAGCAAGCTGGAGATACAAATATCACAGATAAGGAATACGTCGGAGGAACATCCCATCGAAAGAACGTTACCAGGTAAGGAGTAACTTGTTCACCTGCACCATACTTAAGCTATATTCATTTTTGTAACTTGAACTTCTGTTTTAAAGTAAATTGTTTTGAAGAACAGTAGTTATGATCACAAAGTTTTTACCCTCCAAGTTTATTAACCTCAGGGAGAGTATAGATGAAATTTGCCTTCCCAGGATGAGGCATAAGAACAAAGTCTCTGCAACATGTGCTGTGCTATCATATGAACCACCACCGCACTCAAGGTTATAATTATGCATTTCAACTCTGGTTATTGCATCTGATCAATGCATTTCGCAACGAAAGGTTAAAAAGGCTATACAAGTTGTGATACAGTAAACGCACAACTGTAAGTACTAGAGTAAACGGGGAATGCATTGGAGGATTAATGGGTGAAGTCAGACAATTGCCAGGCAACAGGCACATAGACTCAGCAGTACACTTGTTAAGAAGTTATTTATATTTTGTATAATACGTGCACTACTTTCTTTGTCCAGGGCAGACAGGTGGGGGCCCGTGGCATATGCCCCTTTTGCTCTCCCATAAAGATGTCTCTGGTCTTATGGCCTCCTGCATTCTTGTAGTGGCAAGGCCCAGATACGCATGAGGTTGCTACAGTGGCTTTTCAGTTGTCTACGTTTCAGGGACACACCTCAGATCTTCTTCAGGTCTCTGAAAGTACGCAGAGAGACCATCTGCTAAAAGGGGACTAGTTTTGACAACCCTGGCCCCAAATGACTGCAGTCACACTAGTCCCTGAAAGGTTGCTGTACTCACCTACAAGGCCTGATGGTGAAAGATCTGTGCTATGCATCCAAATGCCGGGATAATTTTCCTCCCTTCGTTACAGGGAAAGACTACTAGTACTGACAGACAACACAGGGGCCAGGCACTACCGCAAGACACTGGGTGTTGTGGGCTCCTCGCCTCTGTGCAGAGAAGCAATGCGACTGCAGTTCTGGGCACTGGTGAACATGTCTCTGACGGCAGGAGAACTTCATTGCGGATTTTGGCCTCTGAGTGGGAGCTCTGTCAGGAAGTTCTGTAGGGAACTGCTCTTCCATTGGGGAACTCCTCAAGTAGCCATTTGCTTCCATTGTGGAAGTGAAAGTTGTTCTTCAGGGAATTTCCAAAACCGGGGGTTCTGTGGGATTTCAACCTACTCTATGCGTTCCCAATGATGCCCGCCATTACGTAGTTTCACACTATACCTGTTTGGATCCACAATGATCTTGGTCACTCCGGACTTGGCCAATAGAACGTGGTGTCCAGAGTTGCTGAACATGTCCACCTGCCCTCCCTGGCACTTTCTGCGGAGAGTGGATCTTCCTTCCCAATCCTCCATCCTAACCTCACTAGCCTGAATCCTTCATGCCCGACTACTGGAAGGTTGTGGTTTAAGGGGTGGGATTTATCAGAGGACGTAGTGGAGGCGCTCTTCTAGGAGACCTGCTACCAAATCCATCAATGCATGCATGTGGCATATGTTTTTTTGGCTTACTGCTGGGATAGGTATCTGGACCCTTTTGCCTGTTCCACATCCTCTGTTCTAGCTTTCTTTAGCACAGATGGGCCTGCAGATTGGCACTGTGAAGGAATATGTTGCGCATATTTTGGTTTTCCAAGAGAACCCCGGCACAAGGCTTGTTCATAATCCCCATGTTAATGCAATTTTTGCAGGGGATGGTGTAATCTGTTGGCACCATGCCAGTTTGTTGTTCTGGCTTGGGATTTGAATTCAATGTTAGCATTTCTTATGGGCGCTCCATTTGAGCCACTCCACTCTTGTTTTTTTTTTTTTTAGATAACTCGCCCTTAAGGTGATTTTCCTGGCCACCATCACTTCTTCTAGACTGGTTGTGAGCACCGGGCATTATCAGTTAAACATCCCTGTGGTGTTTTCTGCACAGAGACAGTGATGTTGGGTTAGGCCGTCCTTCCTCCTGAAGGTAGTCCCTGATTTCCATCTCTCAAGCTATCCATCGTCCAGTCTTTTTTCTTCTTTATTCTGCACTATCCTTCAAAGGCGGAGGAACGATTCCATTTGCTGAACCCTGTGCGGGCCCTCAGCTACTATGTCGCATGGGTCCAGGAAAGATTATCAGCTTTTTGTTGGTTAGGCTGGTAGGTCTGTGACCAAACCGACCCCTGTTAAGGTGGATCATCCTCTACATCTCCGAATGCTTTGATCTGGCAGGTAAGGATGGGCCTGAAGGTCTCGAGACTCAATCCACTATATGATTGGCCGACACCTCCACTTTGCAACATGAAGTCCCTGTTCTAGACATTTGCCAGTTGGCTATGTGGGCACCTCTGTACACATTTGCTAAACTTTACTGCTTGGATTCTCAGTAGGACAGGATGTTCGTTTTGGTAGAGCAGTCCTTCAGAGCTTTAGGTGGTGTCCTTGCTCTCCTCCAGATCAATGTACTGCTATGCAAGTCTCGGATGAGGAATCTGGGGGGTGGGGTGGAGAAATCCATTAGAAGAGCAAATTACTTGTCTCTAGGTAATTCTTTCTGTTGGTTGTTTCTTCCATGGATTCCAGTGACCCTAAGATTAGTAAGGAAAACCTGACTCGGTATGTATTGAGGTTGAACCAAGGAATGTATGGACATAAATGAGAGCCATTTACATTGTGAAGATGAGGCGATCTAATTTGAAAAACATGGCCCAGAAAACTCTTGTTGGCCTAATTATCTCTACAATTCTAACCAGAGGGATAGAATCTATCCTGCTAGAGGTGTAACAAATTGTAAGATTATTTGTAACAGATATGGTTTTGAATGTTTATGGTCATCTACGAAAAGTGCACATAGTGTGCCCGTGTTAATTTTCTTTTAAATCTATGAAACCAACTATGCTTTAAAAGAGTAACAAGATGGTTCAATAAGAAGACTTTGCAAGATTCTGGAATACTGATGTGGAGCAGTGGGAAAATGACATATCAATATGATAAATTCTTAACATGGATGTCGGGCCGCAATTGAAAGAAATAGGAAAATATTCTAAGACAACCAAATAGCAGATACCAAGAAAAAACATTTTTGAAAATGTTCAAAGAACTTCACAATCTCTTTGTAATCACCAATTAAACCACCACTAGCCAAGAGAATTTGTAGACAACCTGGCTGGTTTGCCAGGAAAAAATAGATTCAGGAAGCTATTTACCCCTGCCATGCCATGGGTATATCTCGGCCAAATTTGGCTCCTTTTTTTCCCCCCACATGTAGGCGGTTGTAATGCCACCCAGGAATCCTAGGTTGCTGTAGGGGGGGTGAGAGAAAATAAGCAAAAAGGGGGGACAATTTGGGTTTTTTCAAAAAATGCCAATAAAATGATGTACAAAGAAGCCTGTGGTTTTTTTCCTTGTAAGAGCTGGGAACGAATGGTTTGCTGTGCTGAATTCCCCAATTTTCCTGGCTTTCAAGAACAGGTTGAGTGGAAACAAAAAAATATTATTTTGATGTGGTTATCGACTGTTTTGTGAGAGGTAGGCGATTCTGGCCATTTTTGCCAATTGGACATGCATGGACGGAATGGGAGAAAAGGGTAGGAAAGCCGAATTGGAGGACCGAATTGGAGGACCGAGGCATATATTTCTGAAAAGTAGACAGAATTCCAAGTTTAGGAAGGGGTGATTTGCGTAGGTCAGGCAAACACTAGGTAGGGGAAAATGCCATAGATTGGGGGAAAAGCGGGGGAAAATGACCAAAAAAGAGGTATGTGTTGGACATGGTTGGCTTGGTACGGCAATGGCTTCTATGAATTTTGAGAAAAGCAATGCTCCGCTACATTCCCCCGACTCTTGGAGTTAGGAAAGCACACATTTTTTGCAGTGTTTTACAAAACAAGCAATACCACATGCCAAACACTGAGCCATGGTACACAAGAGTTTTACGCTCACGGCCTGAACAGACGCACTTAGCATGTGTAAATCGGGGAAAACCAATGTGGTGTGGAACAGCAAGCACACCACAGAAATGCATGCGGTTCCCAGTTTTCCTTGGTGGCTTGGACACCCTATGACCAAATCTGTAGGTTATCTCCCCAAACCCTTTTGTGGTTACCAGTGGGTTAGCCATTTCCCTTTGCGGCTAGATTGGTGAACCCACACGTGAGGTACCGTTTTCGTTGCGCCCCCGGTAGGTGCACCCACACATGTGAAGTACCTTTTTCGTCGGGACACCTGTGGGAACGCGAGAAGGTATGACCTCTGTTGTTGGCGACATGTTTCGGTGAGTGGACACAGGGAAATGTCTCTGAAATTGGCTGGAAATGAAGACAATTCTCGGACATTTCGCTCTGGCAACCCACCGAAACACACTGCCAACAACACATGGCCTACCTTCCCGCGTCCCACACGTGTCTCGATGAAAACGGTACCTCACATGTGTGGGTGCACCTACCGGGGCGCAAAAGGAAACGGGTAACCCACTGGTAACCCCAAGCCTTTCGCCACTGCCCATTTTGTTCATGTGGGCAACCTACAGATTTGGACCTAGGGTTTCGAAGCCAGCCAGGAAAACGGGGAACCCCATGGATTTCCCAAAAGAGGACACCCGTGGGAATCCACACATGGCCAAATTGGAGGGGCGGCCCATCTCATGTAGCCCTCCGCAGGGGCAGATAAGGGGGGGGGGCTGTCCTGCACTCCTCCCTGGTCTCAGGCGTCAGTTCCTAGGCGCAGATATCTGGTCTCAGGGAGGGCTGCATGACATGGCACCCACTCCATTACGGCTGGGGGTTGGGGAGGGGTTAACGCCCCATCCAATTAGAAAATTCCCAGACCCTTTGGGCTGGACCCTAAGCGAGCCTTGAGTTTTTATATCAGTATACTTGCTAAAATTAGACAAGCAGACCAACTCTTTGTAGGTTACGCAGGACATAAGTTGGGATTACCAATAACCAAACAAACCATCTCCAGATGGATTATTTTAGCCATTCTGGAATGCTACAAACTGGCACGGAAAGAGCCCCCTCAAAATCTAAGGGCTCATTCGACCAGGGGTATCGCAGCCTCCTCAGCTCTTCACAGAGGGGTACCAATTCGAGACATATGTGCGGCTGCCACATGGTCGTCTGCACATACCTTTACCAAATTTTATAGCCTGGATTCCTCCTCTAGTCAAGAGACTAGATTTGGCAGAGCTGTGTTACACTCGGTTCATTCTTAAAGAGTAATATGGCATCTCTTACTCCCGCCTCCAATCACATACCACTGCTATGGGAGTCTATCATAGATAAGGAATACGTCGGAGGACACAATCCCTTCGAAGAACAAGTTACTCCTTACCTGGTAACGTTCTTTCGATGGGATGATCCTCCAACGTATTCCTTATCGCCCCTCCCATCCATCCCTGCAGTAACATTTCCCTTGTGGTTGCAGTTTACGCTCCTTCAAGGGTAGTAACCATTCATGCAATAACTACCTTACTCTACAAAACGGAACTGAGCAACGGACGCTGCGCGTGGCCATTTATAGGCATGATGGCGTCGATACGGTGGCTGTCGAGGAACACCTACTCGACGGACGTTGACACACAGCTTGCTCTACTGGGGAAAAAAAATTCCGAGGCCAGCAAGCTGGAGATACAAATATCACAGATAAGGAATACGTCGGAGGAACATCCCATCGAAAGAACGTTACCAGGTAAGGAGTAACTTGTTCACCTGCACCATACTTAAGCTATATTCATTTTTGTAACTTGAACTTCTGTTTTAAAGTAAATTGTTTTGAAGAACAGTAGTTATGATCACAAAGTTTTTACCCTCCAAGTTTATTAACCTCAGGGAGAGTATAGATGAAATTTGCCTTCCCAGGATGAGGCATAAGAACAAAGTCTCTGCAACATGTGCTGTGCTATCATATGAACCACCACCGCACTCAAGGTTATAATTATGCATTTCAACTCTGGTTATTGCATCTGATCAATGCATTTCGCAACGAAAGGTTAAAAAGGCTATACAAGTTGTGATACAGTAAACGCACAACTGTAAGTACTAGAGTAAACGGGGAATGCATTGGAGGATTAATGGGTGAAGTCAGACAATTGCCAGGCAACAGGCACATAGACTCAGCAGTACACTTGTTAAGAAGTTATTTATATTTTGTATAATACGTGCACTACTTTCTTTGTCCAGGGCAGACAGGTGGGGGCCCGTGGCATATGCCCCTTTTGCTCTCCCATAAAGATGTCTCTGGTCTTATGGCCTCCTGCATTCTTGTAGTGGCAAGGCCCAGATACGCATGAGGTTGCTACAGTGGCTTTTCAGTTGTCTACGTTTCAGGGACACACCTCAGATCTTCTTCAGGTCTCTGAAAGTACGCAGAGAGACCATCTGCTAAAAGGGGACTAGTTTTGACAACCCTGGCCCCAAATGACTGCAGTCACACTAGTCCCTGAAAGGTTGCTGTACTCACCTACAAGGCCTGATGGTGAAAGATCTGTGCTATGCATCCAAATGCCGGGATAATTTTCCTCCCTTCGTTACAGGGAAAGACTACTAGTACTGACAGACAACACAGGGGCCAGGCACTACCGCAAGACACTGGGTGTTGTGGGCTCCTCGCCTCTGTGCAGAGAAGCAATGCGACTGCAGTTCTGGGCACTGGTGAACATGTCTCTGACGGCAGGAGAACTTCATTGCGGATTTTGGCCTCTGAGTGGGAGCTCTGTCAGGAAGTTCTGTAGGGAACTGCTCTTCCATTGGGGAACTCCTCAAGTAGCCATTTGCTTCCATTGTGGAAGTGAAAGTTGTTCTTCAGGGAATTTCCAAAACCGGGGGTTCTGTGGGATTTCAACCTACTCTATGCGTTCCCAATGATGCCCGCCATTACGTAGTTTCACACTATACCTGTTTGGATCCACAATGATCTTGGTCACTCCGGACTTGGCCAATAGAACGTGGTGTCCAGAGTTGCTGAACATGTCCACCTGCCCTCCCTGGCACTTTCTGCGGAGAGTGGATCTTCCTTCCCAATCCTCCATCCTAACCTCACTAGCCTGAATCCTTCATGCCCGACTACTGGAAGGTTGTGGTTTAAGGGGTGGGATTTATCAGAGGACGTAGTGGAGGCGCTCTTCTAGGAGACCTGCTACCAAATCCATCAATGCATGCATGTGGCATATGTTTTTTTGGCTTACTGCTGGGATAGGTATCTGGACCCTTTTGCCTGTTCCACATCCTCTGTTCTAGCTTTCTTTAGCACAGATGGGCCTGCAGATTGGCACTGTGAAGGAATATGTTGCGCATATTTTGGTTTTCCAAGAGAACCCCGGCACAAGGCTTGTTCATAATCCCCATGTTAATGCAATTTTTGCAGGGGATGGTGTAATCTGTTGGCACCATGCCAGTTTGTTGTTCTGGCTTGGGATTTGAATTCAATGTTAGCATTTCTTATGGGCGCTCCATTTGAGCCACTCCACTCTTGTTTTTTTTTTTTTTAGATAACTCGCCCTTAAGGTGATTTTCCTGGCCACCATCACTTCTTCTAGACTGGTTGTGAGCACCGGGCATTATCAGTTAAACATCCCTGTGGTGTTTTCTGCACAGAGACAGTGATGTTGGGTTAGGCCGTCCTTCCTCCTGAAGGTAGTCCCTGATTTCCATCTCTCAAGCTATCCATCGTCCAGTCTTTTTTCTTCTTTATTCTGCACTATCCTTCAAAGGCGGAGGAACGATTCCATTTGCTGAACCCTGTGCGGGCCCTCAGCTACTATGTCGCATGGGTCCAGGAAAGATTATCAGCTTTTTGTTGGTTAGGCTGGTAGGTCTGTGACCAAACCGACCCCTGTTAAGGTGGATCATCCTCTACATCTCCGAATGCTTTGATCTGGCAGGTAAGGATGGGCCTGAAGGTCTCGAGACTCAATCCACTATATGATTGGCCGACACCTCCACTTTGCAACATGAAGTCCCTGTTCTAGACATTTGCCAGTTGGCTATGTGGGCACCTCTGTACACATTTGCTAAACTTTACTGCTTGGATTCTCAGTAGGACAGGATGTTCGTTTTGGTAGAGCAGTCCTTCAGAGCTTTAGGTGGTGTCCTTGCTCTCCTCCAGATCAATGTACTGCTATGCAAGTCTCGGATGAGGAATCTGGGGGGTGGGGTGGAGAAATCCATTAGAAGAGCAAATTACTTGTCTCTAGGTAATTCTTTCTGTTGGTTGTTTCTTCCATGGATTCCAGTGACCCTAAGATTAGTAAGGAAAACCTGACTCGGTATGTATTGAGGTTGAACCAAGGAATGTATGGACATAAATGAGAGCCATTTACATTGTGAAGATGAGGCGATCTAATTTGAAAAACATGGCCCAGAAAACTCTTGTTGGCCTAATTATCTCTACAATTCTAACCAGAGGGATAGAATCTATCCTGCTAGAGGTGTAACAAATTGTAAGATTATTTGTAACAGATATGGTTTTGAATGTTTATGGTCATCTACGAAAAGTGCACATAGTGTGCCCGTGTTAATTTTCTTTTAAATCTATGAAACCAACTATGCTTTAAAAGAGTAACAAGATGGTTCAATAAGAAGACTTTGCAAGATTCTGGAATACTGATGTGGAGCAGTGGGAAAATGACATATCAATATGATAAATTCTTAACATGGATGTCGGGCCGCAATTGAAAGAAATAGGAAAATATTCTAAGACAACCAAATAGCAGATACCAAGAAAAAACATTTTTGAAAATGTTCAAAGAACTTCACAATCTCTTTGTAATCACCAATTAAACCACCACTAGCCAAGAGAATTTGTAGACAACCTGGCTGGTTTGCCAGGAAAAAATAGATTCAGGAAGCTATTTACCCCTGCCATGCCATGGGTATATCTCGGCCAAATTTGGCTCCTTTTTTTCCCCCCACATGTAGGCGGTTGTAATGCCACCCAGGAATCCTAGGTTGCTGTAGGGGGGGTGAGAGAAAATAAGCAAAAAGGGGGGACAATTTGGGTTTTTTCAAAAAATGCCAATAAAATGATGTACAAAGAAGCCTGTGGTTTTTTTCCTTGTAAGAGCTGGGAACGAATGGTTTGCTGTGCTGAATTCCCCAATTTTCCTGGCTTTCAAGAACAGGTTGAGTGGAAACAAAAAAATATTATTTTGATGTGGTTATCGACTGTTTTGTGAGAGGTAGGCGATTCTGGCCATTTTTGCCAATTGGACATGCATGGACGGAATGGGAGAAAAGGGTAGGAAAGCCGAATTGGAGGACCGAATTGGAGGACCGAGGCATATATTTCTGAAAAGTAGACAGAATTCCAAGTTTAGGAAGGGGTGATTTGCGTAGGTCAGGCAAACACTAGGTAGGGGAAAATGCCATAGATTGGGGGAAAAGCGGGGGAAAATGACCAAAAAAGAGGTATGTGTTGGACATGGTTGGCTTGGTACGGCAATGGCTTCTATGAATTTTGAGAAAAGCAATGCTCCGCTACATTCCCCCGACTCTTGGAGTTAGGAAAGCACACATTTTTTGCAGTGTTTTACAAAACAAGCAATACCACATGCCAAACACTGAGCCATGGTACACAAGAGTTTTACGCTCACGGCCTGAACAGACGCACTTAGCATGTGTAAATCGGGGAAAACCAATGTGGTGTGGAACAGCAAGCACACCACAGAAATGCATGCGGTTCCCAGTTTTCCTTGGTGGCTTGGACACCCTATGACCAAATCTGTAGGTTATCTCCCCAAACCCTTTTGTGGTTACCAGTGGGTTAGCCATTTCCCTTTGCGGCTAGATTGGTGAACCCACACGTGAGGTACCGTTTTCGTTGCGCCCCCGGTAGGTGCACCCACACATGTGAAGTACCTTTTTCGTCGGGACACCTGTGGGAACGCGAGAAGGTATGACCTCTGTTGTTGGCGACATGTTTCGGTGAGTGGACACAGGGAAATGTCTCTGAAATTGGCTGGAAATGAAGACAATTCTCGGACATTTCGCTCTGGCAACCCACCGAAACACACTGCCAACAACACATGGCCTACCTTCCCGCGTCCCACACGTGTCTCGATGAAAACGGTACCTCACATGTGTGGGTGCACCTACCGGGGCGCAAAAGGAAACGGGTAACCCACTGGTAACCCCAAGCCTTTCGCCACTGCCCATTTTGTTCATGTGGGCAACCTACAGATTTGGACCTAGGGTTTCGAAGCCAGCCAGGAAAACGGGGAACCCCATGGATTTCCCAAAAGAGGACACCCGTGGGAATCCACACATGGCCAAATTGGAGGGGCGGCCCATCTCATGTAGCCCTCCGCAGGGGCAGATAAGGGGGGGGGGGCTGTCCTGCACTCCTCCCTGGTCTCAGGCGTCAGTTCCTAGGCGCAGATATCTGGTCTCAGGGAGGGCTGCATGACATGGCACCCACTCCATTACGGCTGGGGGTTGGGGAGGGGTTAACGCCCCATCCAATTAGAAAATTCCCAGACCCTTTGGGCTGCCCCACAGCCCCCCCCCCCCCCCCCCCCAAAAGCGTTCCACCATTTTCACTTTTTTCCTTTGGTAACCCAACTCCCTTTGGTGTAGAGAGGCACATTGATGTGCCAATCTGGCCCCGGGGTGCCCGAACCTTACTGCCACACCCACGGGGGGGGGGGCTATCCTATTTTTGGGGGCCCTCACCCCAAATGGGTGGCAGGGGCACCTCATGCAGGCCTCCTACAAACAGCTGCGTGAGGTACACCCCCCCTCCATTTGGGTTGGGGGGAGGAGGGCCCCCACAAAAAGGGTGGGACAGGCCCCCCAGTGGGTGGGACAGTAAGGTTTGGGCACCCCGGCACCATATTGGCACACCAATGTGCCCCTCTGCACCAAGGCAGGTATAGTAAACAAAGAAAATAATTAAAAATGGCAGGCTGCCCTTTAGTGGGGGCTGAGCGGCCCCCTACAGCGCTGTATAATTATTTATTTTTATTAAACTTTTTATTCGTGGTCACAAAGAGAACTGCATTGCCATTCCAAATCGCAAGTCAATTATTCGACAAGTATGCATTGTATGTTTCATATGTACATTCAACATTAGTGATTCATCGTCCTCAGAAAGCATGTTACACAAATATCCCCTGAAGGGGCCCTATATGTCTTTTGGCCTACACACCGCTGGTCGTGTCGATACATATTGTTCTTCTGTTTCGTTAACATATGTTAATTCTCGAAGAAATTGTTCCATGCTGGGTGGACCCTCGTTTTTCCATTTCAGTAGTATGCACTTTTTAGCCACTGCACATGAGACATTAAATAATTTTCTAGCTTTCTGTGAGCATTTGCCAATGTTGCCAAACGGGTATTTCTGAGGGGTCAACTCAGGGGGTTGGGAGTTGGAGGGGGGGGGGGCTCTGCGCCATCTCTTCCAGCACTTTTTGGCCACTTCACATGAGATATTTGACAAACTTCTGGCTTTCTGTGAGCATTTGCCAATATCGCCAAACAGGTATTTCTGAGGGGTCATCTCGCGGGGGATCTGCGCTATCTCTTCCAGCGTTACGGCCACACTACTCCAAAATGATGCCACCACCGGACAATCCCAGTACAAAAGCCAGGCTCGGGGTGCATTGCACTTAGAGCAGGCATCCAAGCTTTCTGCTATGAATTTTGCTATTTTTGCCGGTGTGTAATGTAGCCTATTAAGGATTTTAAATTGGATTAGCCGTAGCCCAGCGTTGAGTGGAATATTCTTAGTGAGTGAACAGTACTTGGCCCATTTCCTGTCTTTTATGCGCCTCTGTAGGTCTCTTTCCCATTTTTCTTTAATACGATTTACCGTGGGTGTGTGAGCCTCCTTCGGAAGTTGATCAACTGTGTACATGGGTGTGGAGGGGGTTTGTCTGGGAAGAGCGGCCATCTCTTCTGAAATGCAGCTCTCATGCGGTAGTATTGCAATGTTTTTAGCGGCCCACCTCCCAGTGCCCTCAGCAGCTCCCCCGGGGTTGCAAACTTCCCATTAATGAACATATCGCCCACTCTCATCTCGTGATGTGGGTCACAGGATTCCTCTATACTGCTGTCATGAGTGGGTGGAATGCCCAGGAAATTCCAAAGGGATATTTCCGAGTTATAGGGTGTCTCCAGCTTATGTTTCTTGTAGATGGCCTCCCATGCCCTTACCGTGCAGCTCACCGGGTTGTATTCGCAGGTGTCCCTGTATCGTGGGTCGAAAACAACTGATTGTATGTTTGTGGGGTGTGTGATGTATTCCTCTATCCATGTATGCGGTGTTCTGAATGAGACATTGTACCAGTATTTTGTGAATTGAGCCTGGGAAACATAGTAATAGAGCTCAAAGTCAGGGGCGGCCAACCCACCCGAGGAGTATGGCTCCATCATTTTTTCCCACCCTATCCTTGCTGTCTTCCCATTCCAAAGGAATGTCCCCACCATGGATCGAAGTCTGGTGAAAAAGGCCCTAGCAGGCCATATAGGAATGTTAACAAAAAGGTAGAACAGCTTGTGCAGGATGACCATCTTAAGGACGGCCACTCTGCCGTAAAGTGAGCTTGGGAGGCGTCCCCACATCTGTAATTTTGTATGCATCATTTGCAATGCGCTTTCATGATTGTCTGCATATAATGTGAGTTTTCCCTTAGATACGAGGACTCCTAAATATCGAATGTGTTGTTCTGACCACTTAAGCCTGTGTGTTGTGTCGGGGCATTTAGTGGTTGGTGTGAGTGGGAATATTTCTGATTTGGCCATATTGACAGTGTACCCTGAATAAGTTGCAAACTCCTGTATTTCTACTATGATAGGTGCTAGGTTTACTTCTGGTTGCCGGACATATAATAGCGTATCATCAGCGTATAGTGATATCAGCTGAGTGAATTCTTTCATGTTAATCCCACTGTCTGAATGTCGTAACCGCACCGCTGCCGCCATAGGTTCTATAGTTAATGCAAATAGGGGCAAGAATGGGCAGCCCTGTCTGGTGCCTCTACCCAGCAGGAAAAATTTGGAGATGGATCTGTTGGTTAAAACCCGTGCCCCTGGGTCTGTGTAATAATTTAACGTATCTGATAAAATTGGGGCCCACCCCGAATGCCTTCAGTACAGCAAGGAGATATACCCATAACACTGAATCGAAGGCCTTTTCGGCATCTATGGATATGGCCACCGCATTCCTACCAGGGTCCATTTGTGCCATTATGCCGAAGCGCCTGTGAAGATTTAGGGCTGTGGATCTTGCGGGAATGAACCCGTTCTGATCGGGGTGTACCAGTGTGGGCACCGCTGGTAAAAGACGATGGGCCAGTACTTTCGCAAATATTTTGGCGTCGGTATTTATAAGGGAAAGGGGCCTATAGGAGGTGACGTCCTGTGGTGGTCAACGTGGCTTAGGGAGCACCGTAATTACAGCTTCTCTCATAGTTGGGGGCAGTGTGCTGCTCTCTAGGGATTGTTCCCATACCTGCATTAATATCGGGATGAGTTCCTTGCGGAACTCTTTATAAAAACTTGGACCCCAACCCATCTGAGCCTGGTGCTTTGCCTGATGAGTGCCTTTATTGCTTCCGTTATTTCTTCAGCCGTTACTGGCCGATCCATTGCCAAGCGATCCTCATCAGGGAGTTTTGGAAGGGAGAGCGCCTCAAGATATGATTCAATCTCTGCATGTGATTTTTTATCCTTGTTTGTGTACAGATTTTTATAGAACTTAGCAAATTCCCCATTTATGTCCCTGTCCTTCAGGAGTATTTCCCCTTGTGTGGTTTGTATACTGGTGATCTGATGGGGTTGTTTATCGTGTTTGAGTAAATTAGAGAGTGTTCTCCCCGCCTTATTGCCCTCCCCGTATCTGCGTGCCCGCATGGGAGTTGCCATGTAGCTTACTTCTCTAATGGCCAGTTTATCAAATTCCTGAAGATACGTGTGTATGTCGGCCAGTGTTTCGCTATTCTGTGTGCGGGTGTATTTTTTTTTCCAGTGTATCTAGTTTGTTTTCTATGTCCGTTAATTCGGCCCGGACACCCCTCAGCATACCAACTGACTTGGACATCAAGACTCCTCTGACCCACACCTTGAAGGATTCCCACACTGTAGAGCATCTATCAACTGATCCCATATTGTTAGTAAAGAATTCCGCTATGTCAACATGCAGAGGTTCCGCCACCCCAGGGTCCCCAAGGATCTCACTCAGCATTCTCCACCTCCTTGAAGGGCTGGGACCATCCTGGAGCGCTAGTTCCAATGACACTGGGGAATGGTCAGACAATGCACGGGGAAGAATTTCACATGTTTTCATTGCTGTGGTCATTGCCATGGATATCAGCCAATAGTCAATTCTGGACTCAGAGTCATGGACCGAAGATTAAAATGTGTATTCCCTGCTGTCTGGGTGTATTTCCCGCCAGGCGTCAACCAATGAAAGCTGCGGGAGAATATGTTTCAATGTTAGAACTGTTTTGCTCGGGGGTCTGATAGTTTTCGAGGACCTATCAAGTGCAGGATCTAAAGCAACATTAAAGTCCCCTCCCCAGATCACATTGGAAATATTGAGTAAGGTGATCATCTGTTATACATCCATATAAAAAGTGGGTTCATCTATGTTGGGCCCATATGTGTTGACCAAAAGCAGTTGCTGGTGCGCCACCTTCCCCCATACCATAACATATCTACCCGTTTGATCAACTTTGTGGTCCTCCAACCCGAATCCCAGACTAGGGTGATTTATAGTAATAACCCCTCTGGATTGCGAGGAGTATTCAGTATGGAACCTTAAGGTCCCCCATTTGGGAAGTATATGCAAATTGATCGCTCCAATTGCATGAGTTTCTTGTAGCATTAGGATGTTGGGGCCATGCCTAGTGACATAATTACCAATTTTCTTGACCTTCATCTGGTTGTTTAATCCCCTCACATTCCACGTCAACAGTTTCAACCTCAGCCCGTCACCCATGCATTGTATAAAGGAATTGTGACATTATTTTGTCTATCAGAGCCATAGTATCCGTGCGACTCGGCCAGCATCAGTCCCTGTGTGACCACGTTTTCAACATTAAACCAACAGTCAACTTTCATGAACCGTTCAACTGGAAATAATACCCTCGGTGACAACCGTCCACTCCATTGTCCCATAGTCGGTTAAGACCACAACAAAGTAACCAGCATCCGCTCCCTCTTCCCTCCCACCCTCATTATCACCCCCAACTTGACAATGTACCCAAATTAACTCATGGAGTATTCCAGGGGTGGACATGTTGCTCCACATGACCGCCAGTTTGGCTCTGACACTCCAGTGATTGCTTTGAATGGAGACGCCTAGATCATCAAATTATTAGGACTGCATTCTTGATGGCACATTAGTTTAACAGGTGTTCAGACCTCGGCACATCCTAGTCCTCCGGCCTCGGCCTGTTATTTTGTGCCGGTCTGCCCCCTCTGGGAGGGAGAGGTATGGAAGTCTCAATGTACTGCGTTGCCTCAGCCGGGGACTCAAAAAAGTGAGCCCTTCCTGCGTGTTGAATCCTCATCTTGGCCGGGAACATCAAGGCGTATGGAATCTGCCGTTCTCTGAGGAGTCTTTTGACTGGTTTGTAGGATCTTCTACTAGCTTGAACCCCGGCAGAGAAGTCCGGGTATATATGTATTCGGTTCCCTTCATATTGGAGTGTTCCAGCCTTTTGCCAGTCGTAGGATTCAATCTCTATCCCTGTAATTGAGGAGTCTTGCAATAATCGTGCGTGGCGGTGCACCTGGCTTGGGAGCCGGGGCCAGTGTGCGATGTGCTCTCAACCAGGAAATGCTCGGAGAACGCCTCCGTTCCAAATACGGATTTAAGCAGTACTTCAAGTTGTTTTTCCATTTGGCCCTTTCCGAATGATTCTGCCACTTCTACTACACGGATGTTGTTCCGCCTTGAACGAGATTCAAGGTCCTCGCAATTATTCTGCATTTTGGACATGGCTTCCTTGAGCTGGGTGATGTCACAGCTATGGTGTGCAATGGTGTCTTCGTTAGTGCTTATTCTGTTCTCTGTTTCCGTGACACGTGCACTCTCTTTTTCAACCCTTGCCTTGAGGGAGCCTATCGTGGACACTATGTCGGCCAACTTCATGTTCACTGCACGGAATCCGTTTTGCACTATTGTGGTCAGCCTGTCCTCCTGATCTTCACTCTCTGCATTCAGGGCCTCCTTAGCGTTGGTGTGCATATCTGCAGTAGTAGTTTGCATTTGGCTACCAGCGTAAGCATCCATTGGGCCTTTCTTCTTGTTACTGGGAGTCTTGCCTCCTTCCCTGTTTTTTGTGGTTCACCCATGTTGTTGTCGGGTAATGTACCAGTTGTTGGGTGCTCCACACTCGCGTGGAGGGCGCTGGACCAAGGCTTCAGGAGCTTGGGGCCGCCCACCCCGATGGACTGTGTTCTCCCACGTACTATAAAGTGGGTTTATGGTGTTACAATCCTCCATGAGTTTCCAGGGAGTTTTGAGCGCATAGATCCCGCAGGATGATCAATGTAGGTCCTTCACAGGCTTGGCCCCTGGAATGGCGTGCCTGCAATCTATCTTTCCTCCAGTGGCCAGTTCATCTAGGATAGGGTCGAAGAGGCCCGGGCCGCGTGTGCAGAGAAGGGCGGCCAGGCCCGGAATGTGTGCCGGCGGCAGTTGGAGCGGCAGGGGGTGGGGACTGCGCCGGCCTCACCGGACAGATCAGTCTTAGATGGCCCCTTCCTTTACCCAGCCGAACCTCCAGCTCTTATGCAGTTTCAGGCGGATTTTGCTGTTCAGCTTGTCGCAGCAACGTGGCGCCACTACACGCTCTGTGGGGGTGGCCTTGGGGTTCGGCGATGGGGAGCACCGGTTCTGTTCCGCTCCTCACCACCTCTAACTCCCCGAGCCTCGACTTTGTGTTATTGCAGGTCAAGTATTTCATGCAGAGTCTATGAGAGCTAGGCCTCGATGACGACGTTCAAGTGAAAGTACAGGGCGGATGTCAACAGTATACAGTTTTTAATATTGTTCAAAATCAGGACCAGTGCAGTTATTCAAGAGCAGGGCAGGCCTGTGTTGTGTGTCGTGAATAGCTGGGTTGTTGGCCCGTATCAGGACGGCCGTTTGACAGCGGGGGGCCACATCAGTTTTGATGGTCCGAATCTAATTCCGATGTTCTCCTTCCCCCTCCCCAGACATCCTTACTTGATGTAGGGCGGATTTCACTGTCGCCTGCTCGGGCCCCCAGCGTGCTGCGATGATGTAGTGGTGGCGCACAATCTTCCCGCCGGGGCATCGTAGTATACAGGGCAGCCACAGGGTCCAGCAGCAGGCAGGCACCAGAACACGGAGCGTCTTCGGATCATTCGGATCTCCGGTCACGGACTAAGGGCGAGGTCCTGGCGCGGATTGCAGGCCTAGGCTCTGCCCATCTGCGGCCTCACGCCCCCCTGGGTCCACGGCCTCAAGTTGTTTCTACGCGGTACTCTCGGGCGGATTGCGCCTGCAGCATGGGCCGGTTCAGGCTCGGACCAGCATAACTTCGGCACTCTTGAGCGTAGCCCTCCAGGATTTTCACGAGCTGAGGACAGGTACTCGGGTTGTCTGTACCATAGTTTGTGGCACTTCAGGCGTCTCCGAAAAGGATGTTTGGTCGCAGGATTTTCGGATGGCACGGGAGCTCGCAAACTAGGTGGCCATCACTGTAGTGCACAACAGCGCCCCCGCTGTAGAATTTTCTAATGTGAAGGGGGGTGCACTTCTTCACCCCCACCCCAATTGGAGGGGCGGCGCATCTCATGTAGCCCTCCCCAGGGGCAGATAAGTTGGGGGGCTGTCCTGCACTCCTCCCTGGGCTCAGGCGTCCCTTCCTAGTAGCAGATATCTGGTCCCAGGGAGGGCTGCATAACATGGTGCCCACTCCATTGCGGGTGGGGGAGATGGGGTCACGACCCCGACCCATTAGAAAATTCCCCGTCCCTTTGGGGTTCCCCACAGCCCCCACTAAAATGCGTTCCACCATTTTCCATTTTTTTCTTTGTTTACGAAACTTTCCTTGGTGCAGAGGGGCAAGTTTCGTAAACAAAAAAAAAAATGGAAAAGGTACACTACACTTTAGGGCGGGCTGAGGGGCACCCTAAACCGCAAGATAATTTTCTAATGTACTGGGGGGTGACCCTGTACCGCCCCCCCACAACAAATGCAGAGGGGGCATCTCATGCAGCCCTCCCTTGAGTCAGATGCCCCATCCTAGGAGCAGATGTCTGCCCCAGGGAGGGCTATAAGGGGTGCCCCCATTTCCCTTTGGGGTGAGGGGGAGAGGGCCAACCCCCATTTCTGTAAAATATATCCCTGGTGGCTAGTGCCCCTCCCCCCATCCCACCCAAAATTCCCTTTTCTTATTTTAATTTTTTTTGCCCCCTTCCCTGGGGGCAGCTGATCAGCCATCTGTCCCGGGGGGTGCCTAACCTGCAGGCCCCATCCTTTGGGGGGCCTGCACACTAATTCCTGGTAGCCCTCCCTCCAATTGGATGGGGGGGGCACCTTATGTACTCCTGTCTGGGGCCATAAATCTGCCCCCAGGGAGCGCTACAAGGGGTGGCCCCCCTTTCCACTTGGTGTGGGAGGGCCACCACCATTTCATGGGGGCAAAAAAATCCCAGGCGCCCCACATCCCCGTTCTATTATTTTTTTATTTTTTTTTGCCCCCCTTCCCTGGGGGCAGATCAGCCATCTGCCCCCAGGGTTGTGCACATATGTTCCCCCATGCTTTGGGGGCAAGGGTGGGGGAGAGGGCTGCTTACTTGAAGCAGCCCCCCTCCCCCCCACGTCACAAACGATGATATGATATGGCATTTGTAACGCGCCTATACACGTTTCCATGGTTAATCCTAACCAGCCTTGAGAATGGTGTCCAGATGTCTTATGAGTTGATTGGTCCTACCAACTCAAAGGAAGAAGCCGTCCTTGAAGGAGCTTCTGTCGAATGGAGTTTGGCAATTCGGACCTGCAGCAGGGCTTCACCGGACAAACCAACGGTCCAGGAGTTGCAGCAGCCGTCCTCTTCCAGCTTGGCTTCTGTTCTTTCGTTCCAGTGGTCGACTCTGCCTTCCAGTCCACGAGACTCGCCTTTTAAACAGTTCTCTCCCTTTCATTCCAGCCTAGCTGTCACTCACCCAGCAGAGTCGCTATCCTTGCCGGACAGCCAGCCAGCCAATCACGCCAGAGTGCATTTAGGTCTCCTAGAAGACTAAGCACAGAGTTTCGGGCACCTCCCTCACTTCCTGCCCACCCCAGACAGACGCCAAGGGCGGACTTCAGTCTTGAAGCCCGCCAAAGGCACACAAACAAAGGGACCAAACCTGGTTTGGCACGCAGAGACAAACACTAGGAGGACCTTTCCAAAAAGAAATGGTGAAAAAAGAAGGCCGGGACCTGTTTAAACAAAGGGGCTTAAGGCGCCATCTTGAAAAACCGTCCACGTCCCAGTCTCCTAGCCTCAGTCTACTGTATTGGGACTTCTGCCGCTGTTCCTCCGGGGAGGGATTAACAACATGGTTCGTCCCGCTTCCATTTTTATTCCCATCTCATAGAGGAACTAGACCGTTCAATAAGGTTGTTTAGAGAGTTCTTCATGGTTCCAAGCTTCATCCTCATCCCAGTATGTCGATGACCATTCAGTGGAGTCAACCCTATTCTTCCTCATCCCAGTAGTACAAGTACTATTAATTTGGCATAAGTACATGGGGGAACTGATGGGATAGGAGGTGGGTGAAGAAGGCTAGGGGTAAAAAGGTGGGTGAGGTGGATTATACTGTGTTGGCCAATGATGTCCTCCCTGTATCCCAGAGGAGGAATCCATCCCTGTGTGATCTTTCGTCTGGGCACCACCGCCAGGGGACTGTCGGGTAGCAGCCTCACCTCCCTGGCCTCATGGAAAGGGTCTCTTTCCTCCCCACCCCCTCTTCAGGGAGAAGGGACAACGTCATAGGATTCGTCAGACACCTGTGTTGTCAAAGCCTTCCTTTTGGAAGACAAATTATCAGCTATTGACCAGCTCTGTGTATGTTCTGGTCAAAATCTGCTCTTGCTCCGCATATTGTGGTGTGTTCCAGTGGTATCTTGAACATAAAGTCCCCTACCTGTTCTTGAGCGTAATAGGTGGGTGAATAGCTACCTGCCCAAGCTATAGATGAGCCTTGGCACGATATTAAGAGTCCCCCTTTGTCATCCTCCTCCACCATTCCAAGGCAGGGGACAGTCGCAGAGAAATGGGCTATGGTCACCCTCCCAAGTTGTGAGAACCGGAAGCTCCCTAGGCAAACGCAAGGTCCCAAGGAAGAAAAAGAAACTTCCCCTTTAAACAGTCAATTACACACACAGCAGATACTGATACTGTGCAAATCATCCTGCAGTAGATAGGTAGTCATTTCAAACCCTGTGAGTTGCGCTGAGCCTTGAATGCCAGAGTCTTAAAGTTTCATATTTGCAGCTTTCTGACCACTGGTTTAACTGCAGGTGATTTAAAAGGTTGCAGTGAAAGCTAGACTGTAAAGAGAAGCCGTGCAAGTAGTGCTTTAAGCCGAGTACAGGACATGGTGGAAGAGCACTATGAAATTTAGAGTCCCAATCATCGAGGATGTTTGGGTGAGGAAGAAGTTTGCAGGGTAGACATTGGAGTAGTGAAGAGGTGTTGGCGCTGGATAAAAGGCTTTGGAGGAGAGTGGCCAGCCCGGAGAGTGCACAGAAGAGGGTGGAGCAGAGGGCCAGAAACTGTGACCAGGCAAGGGAGAACTGGGTGTTATTTGGAGGTTTAGAGGGCAGAGTGAGGCCACAGCAGTAGCGGCCCACCTTCGATAGATCCTCAGAAAGATATGAAAGATATCCAGAGGCTGATGACAACCTAGCGGCAGTTGGGGACCAACAGGAGTCTTTCGTTGCTTTTGAAGAGGAGAATGGTGACAGTTGAGGAAGGTAAAGGTCGTGATTCCAAAAGGTGTCCAAATCTCACACGAGGTTGGTGGAGGGGATTCAGATCAGAGACCCGTGTCAATGAGGAGGAGGTTTGTGACTGCAACACAAAGGTTGGTAAAGATCTGGAAGAACCAGAGCTCAGAGGGGTTGAGAAGGAGGTTTGTGAAGAATATTGGGAAACTAATGATGGCAAGTGTAAGGATGTTGTTGGAAGGGCTCAGAAGGTTGGAATATATAAGAAGGTGGAAGGAGATCATCCTGGAGCAGGAAGTTATCAGTTGGTGGAAGTCTGTCCTTGGCAAAGAAGTTTTGAGAGTAAGCTGGAACAAGTGAGAGATGGAGGGGGTAAAAAGAAGAAATCCAGAAAGCAAAGAAAGGCATCGGTAGGAGAATAATCAGATCAGGTGTTCCGCTAGGCCCTGTTGGATCTAGGCAGGTGATAGAAATGCACCGACGAGTGCCTCAAAGAGGTGGAGCAGGGAACCAAGAGCAAGCGCCTGGAACAAAGGGACAAAGGGTTTCGTTGAAAATCTGCCTTCCAGGAAGAGCACATGTTTATCCTCTAGATTGGCTGACCTCCAGAGGACCAGGTCCTTGTAGAGGCTGGAATATTGGAGCAGGAGTGGAACACCCTCCGTATGGTTGCACAGCAAGATCTATAAAGAGTGCAGACAACTGGAAAATTTGAGACTTTGGGACATTTCTTATTGCGTTGTATTCACCCAGGGTACAGGAATTCCTGGAAAACCTGCAAGTGCTGGATAATGGCAGAGACTTTGTTTTGATTGAAACGTTATTATAGTGCTCAGTTTTGACATCTGGTAAGAAAATCCCCAAATCAGCACTCTGAAAGACATTACGACCCTTGTTTCCTTATATTTCAGTGAGAGATCACGAGAGGATCCTGTCTGCCCCCCACCCCCTCTGTTATTTGGCCTTGCGCTGTTCTCCCAGTCACCTTCTTGACACACTTTATACCAGGCTGCAAATGAGGCGGACAAGTTATGCCTAGTTGGTCATTGAAAAATGTACTCTTAGCCACAGTCTTAGACTAATAGTGCCGATTTCTGCTTCAGTACTACTGCACCTTCGGTGGTGGTCAGTCTCTGCTATGAGCTTCATCTGTTTTCCCCAGATCTGTGTAGGACTCGGAGAGCCCTCCAAAATCTGGATGCAACAATAGCACTCCAATTCTGTCTCAACTGCTTCAAACAACTCTGATCTTCAAGCCCCTTTATCAAATGCAAGGATTCCTCTCTCAGGACTGCAAATGACACTGTAGCCAGGTGAGTGGTCTCTTGAATCTTGGAATGCTACAAACTTCATATTCCTCCACCAAAAGGATTACATGTTCATCTTGTACAAGCTAATGCTTCCTCTGTAGCTTTGCAGTGACACGTCCAGAGTGTTGGCATATGCAAAGCAGCTACTTGTGCTATGACCCATCCTTTTGGCAAGGAACTTTCTCTGGATGAAAGCTCTAGAGCTGGTGCAAGCTTCGACTGAGCTTCATTCATAAAATGTTTGACTAAGTAGGGCTGCCTTTTTTCTATTCTCTTGGTTTCTGCAGAGAAGTCTCCTACAAATATGGAGGTTAACAGATCGGACAAATTAGTAAATTAAAGTTACTGTAATGACTAGTGCACTCTTAGTCTGTAGTCCCCATTCATCCAGACTGCACACCCTCCATCCCCATTAGTAAGTGCTCCTCTAGTAAAGCCTTCTGAAAAAGGGGCAGGTGGTTGGGAGCTGATGAGCCCATGAGGGGATGATTGAGCCTCTGGGTGATCACACATATGCCTGCTGCTTTGTTTTAAATACTGCGGCACGCACTGTTTCGATCATATACTTGTTGGGACAATGTCCTGCAAGTATGGTGAAAAGGGAACTGTAGTCTAGGAGTACAATAATCCGTACATTGAATAACTAATGTTCCCAGATGCAAGAAGGGATGATGGATTATAGCCTACGTTTAAACAGTGCTCAAACACAAATAACACTCCAGGGCTCACCCACACAATCTCGGCTATCTTTTAAATGGCATCACATCCTGGGCAACCCACCACCATGGTGGTGAAACTACTCAGAATCCTGTGGGTATTTGTTTGACACCGAACTATTATTGAAGGCCACGATTAGCTAGGTGTCCTTAAAACTACATTACCAACTCAATATCTTCAGATAAATCATCCCACTGCTGGATATGGCTCAAAGTGTATCCCTCATTGATTGTGGCATCTTGTACATGTACTATGAAAAATGACTAATTGAAAATTGTAATGAACAAGGCTGCCATGCCAATACTGAGCTAAATGCTAGCTTCCCCATAATGCAAGGCCGGAAAGACACCCACTCTACTTAGTATCCAAACAATTCCCTTCCAAATTATACATAACACATCAAGCCATTTGGAGATCTGGTCGGAAATATATCCAATAAAAGATGAAACCCCACTGGAAACTTCTTTAGAGCTGCAACGGGTAACACTGGAAGGGAAACTACACACAACTGCAACACTGAGTAAGATCTGTATCATATTTGACCCATACTACTGACTAATCTACTGCTTCCCCTAAGAACTGTGAGAAGTCACAAAAAATTCAGAAAGCTACCCGCAATCATCAACTAAGTGTGTCAAAGTTCTCTATTTTTATTTTATTTATTGTTTATATAGTGCTTATACACAGGTGAAGTGCTTCAAGGCAGGAAGGTAACCAGGGAATACAGTAATCCTTCTTGGGCTTGAAGATTCAGAATGAGCTAAACCGAGAAACTAACATACTAGGCCCGACAACATTTCTCCTATTGCAAGTGCATGAAGTGGTACAGTTGAGAACAAGCTCGGGAGGGAGAGATGGAAAACGGTGGGGGCATGGGGGAAACAGAACAGACTAACTGGTCCTAGTACATTTAGGTCATGCATGCCTACAGGCGGAGGAGCAGAGATGGGGGTAGGGGGGAACAAAGAGTCAGATCCAGTTGGGCCCTGGGTTAAGTGCAGAGAGGTTCCCCGCTCAAGACGCATAAGCAAAAAGTGCTGTAATGTTGACCAAAGTGCAGAGGCCCGGAGGCAAGTGCAAAAGACTGGCGGGGGAGCCTGGGACGTGTAGGCTCTGGAGGTGAGCCAGGCAACCAGTCAGCAAAACTGAACAGAGTTAGGGAGGAGAAGGAGGGTGGAGAGAAAAGGGAGATTAGCAGGATAGCGGGAGAGAGGAAGAGGAAGAGAAAAGGAAGGTCTTGAGGAGTTTCCTGAACTTAAGGTGCTCCGCCTCATGATGGAGAGAGGCGGTGAGGCTGCTGCAGAGGATAAAGATCTACCCCCTAATCTCCGTTTGTGAAAGCGGCTCACCCACAGAGAGTTAGAGGATGAGCGGAGGACTCTAGGGGGTGAGTATTTAGAAAGAGCGTTGTAGATGGTGTGGGCATTGGCCCCAGAAAACCTGTGGATTATGCAAAGGGTCTTGAACTTGATCCTTGCAGCCACAGGGAGCCAGTGGAGGGATTCCAGCGCCAGAGAGATGCAACCCAGGACTTGAGGCCAAGGATAAGTCTTGCGGTTTTGTTGTGGATGAGTTGTAGACGACCGAGAGTAGAAGTAGGAAGATTGCAAAAGAGGCTGTTGCAATAGTTCAGCCTAGAGAGAACCAGGGCTCTCGAGGTGATGATCCTCTTGGGGAAAGTGAGAAAAGGTAGAATACCTGTGAGGAGGTGCAGTTGGTGTGGACTTTTTGGAGAGGTCTGAGATGTGAGAAGAGAAGGAGAGAGTGGAGTCGAAGATGACCCAAGGTTTTTTGCCTCAATGGTAGGTGAGGTTGCAGGGCCAAGGGACTCAGGCCAGTGATAAAGTGGGAGCAGGGGTCCCAATGGGGACGATCTGTATAACTGGCATTCAGGTGAGCTAGGGGCCCTTGGCGGGTAGCACATCATGCAGTAGATGGGACATCAATGGACATTGCACAGTGTTCTCTTGCAGCATTTCATGAAAAAACACTTTTATAGTAGAAATTCGTACTACATGGCAAATAAGAAAAACCGGGGCTTGTGGTTGGCTCAAGAAGAACATCTAAGCATACTTTCTATAAGGGGTCAGGTTGTGAGTGGGTCTCTACAGTCGGGTGGACAACTCATGTTCACCCCTAGTGCAAGTCCTCTTCAATAGTTATTAGAAACACATCACAATGACCCTTCAGTCTTGACACCAGGCCAGCCAGCCCTTCTCGATTCTTCCATGCTCCCAGCTAATTCTCTGCTGCGACACAGCTTTCAGCCCTTCTCTTCATGGGTTTGAAATTAGTAAAATTGTGACACTGATGTCCAGCTTCTATATAATGGCGGCTCTGCCTGCAATCTATTCACTACGTATAGCCAGCTTCTAAGATTACTTTATCTACTTGCGTTGCTGCATCTGTACAGTTATTGAACGGCTTGCATTTTCTGCAGTGCTCTTCACACATGCAATCTTCGTTTCACACATGAACGTTTACTTGATTTACTTAGTCATCAGTTTCTATAAGGTGCATACATTCTCTTCTTCAACCAGTCTTTTCTGTACATCATGCTCGTTTATGGTTTGCTGGGATGTACGGGCTGGACGAGGGTTTTTTTGAGCAGAGGATGCACAAGAGTGTTTTTAAGAGGAGAGGGGAAAACTCCAGTGCCGAATGAGAAGTTGCAGAGGTCAGCCAAGGCTGGAGCAAGAGTGTCAATATTGTCCTTCATGGTTTTGGAGGGGCAGAGGTCCACATGTTTGGAGCAGGCTTTCATGGACAAGACTTGTCGAGAGAGTCATCAGGTGTGACTGGGGAGAGGGAGGAGAGAATAGGGGGAGGGGTGATGGTGGCCAAGGGGGGCCCAAGAGATGTTGGTGCACGGGGGAGCCTAAGAGAGAGAGTACAGGATATCCTGTGTTTTGGTGGTGAAGTGGGCGGCCAGGGCCGAGCAAAAGGCCTCGGTAGGTGTATTAGAAGATGCTGCTGTGGTAGGGTTGGCCAGTTCCTTACAGACTTTGAAGAGTTTGGCCGTGTTAGATGCTGCAGAAATGCGGGCTTGAAAGTAGACTCTTTTCTTAGAGTGGATACAGGGTCTATATTGCCTTTGAAGAAGGCGGCAGGCCAGTTTGTACCTGAAGATCCCCATTTCCATTCTGCTGCTCTTCACTTGTGTTTAAGGGCAGCCAGATCGGAGTCATACCAAGAATTGCACTTTTTGGCAGGCTTCAGTCGGAGCCTCATGACAGGGGCAAGAATGTCAAGAGTGTTGGAGATGAACCGATGAAAGTTGGTGAGGGCTCTATCAGGGTGGGAGTCAGCCGGAGGAGTAGAACAAGGACAGTAGGTGGAGGGAAAAGTAGCCGCCGACACACTTTTCATGGGTCGGATGACCTTGAAGGCAGGAGGTGGTGTAGGGTGTGTTGAGTTAATTACTTAATTGTATTCCATGACACTGAACTGAAATGGTTTGATGAAGAATGACTTAAATGAAGAAATTATCACTTCACCATAACTGTTTGTTTCATGCTGCACTTGGCCAACTTGGAATGTAAGATTATTACTATGACTGTTGGGCCTTCAAATGTTCTCCCGAAACCCTACTTACTGGAACTTGACCATACTCCATTTTGTTAACATTTCTTTCTTGTACTGAGCAAAGACTTTCTACCTCCCTACTGCCCTTTCCTTCCTCTCCAGTGCCATGAATCGGCTCTGCTTCACACAATATGTATGTCAATTAAATTAAGGGCATAACTTGATATTAAAACAGCCAAACTTTGTTTAAAAGATCGTATTAGCATATACCCTCACCAATGCCTTCTCACAGTTCTCCAGCTTTGGATCTTTCATAGATTCACATGGTGTATGAATATTCCCTGTTGTCAGGCTGGGAATCCTCAGTAACATTAAAGCAGTTTACCTCTATATTTTTAAACTGCTTGTCACTTTAGTGCTTTTAGTCATTTGGGTCATACTGCCCACAGCCAATTAGACTGGTCCCCTTAGTTCCACTCCTAGTGGGCATTTTCAGACTTAATTTACATCAAGTGTTGGGCGTCCTCGAGAAATCTCTTCCGATGTTCAATGATTTTCTTCTATTTTGATTCATTTTTTTCCATAATAATCATCTGGTTTGGTGTTGTATCTCACGGGCTGGTGTGAATGTTTGGCCCATTCTGTCACCTCCAGGTTTGCTGTACTTCTTCCGTCCCATTGAGGCCTTAGAAGTCTGTGTACATCATGACAGACACGAGGAAGATAAGCCAGTTTAAGGCCTGCTCGGCTTGTCACCTTAAGAACATGTACATTGCTGTTCTTAATGAGCAATGTCTTTATTGTCTGTACCTGGATAACGATGTTTACAACTGTACCATCTGCTAAGTCCAAGACCTGCAAGGAACTCCACAGAAGGTTAGTGGCTTTGTTGGATGAAGGTGCCAGGGCCTCTGACTCAGCCTCTGTCTGCAGTTAAGCCTCTGAAAGACACAACGGACACCTGGCGTGCACTCCCTCATCAGAGGTCTAAGTCCCATGAAGAATCTACTTGTGGGAAGAGAGCAAAAAAGAGACATGGATCACATGCTCAAGCTGCTCCTTCCTCAACTGGTTAGTTGACTTTGTCTATGCTTACGGTCGCCTGGTTGATTACTACGGTACCAAGAATGCCTGTGTCAGTCTTATTCATCTAAGCACTCTTCGGAGAAGTGCCACTCGCCAATGACTATGGCCACTCTGTCTACACCATCCTCGTCCATGACCCTGTCGGCGGCCCATGGACAGCCCAAGTCCTCTTCGACAACTATCATCCCTTCGATGTCTCCATCGATCCCGTCGTCCACGAGCAGATCAGCTATTCAGCGACCAAATCAATTACGTCTGTACCGTTGGCCACCTTGTCGACTACCAAATCAACTTCTACATTGAAGTCCACTACCACGTTGTCTGCTAGACCCACTCATCAACAAGCACGTCCTCCTGGTCGACGGTACCTGCTCAAAGGGCCTTAGTTTCATCCTTTCCAATGTTTGTTGCTTTGGTCCGAGAGGTCCCGTTACCATTGTCTTACCCCCCCAAGCCAGTTCGTGCTCACCCATTGGTCTCACCAGCGCCATTTGCACCCCCTGCGGCCCCTGTCTGACTTCGACCCTCTTTGCCAACAACAGGGTGCCAATTTTGACATGGAACTGAACAAGGTCCTGCTCAACCTTCTCCAGTTACAGATTCTGCACCTGTCCCAGTTTACATGCCTTCCAGACCTCACCAGGCCCCTTCGCCTTCAGGCTCATGGGACGGGACGATGGTCATCTTGTCCATGCAACTGACTCTGGTTTCGGAACTCCAGCTATGGCTCCCAGCTCCACCATTGCCCTCTCCAGCTCAGCCCTGTGCTTTCCCTGTGAAGGAATGGTTGGTGCTTCCACACCCGGTCTACCCCCCTCTACAGCAACCCCCCGCCCGCCTCCCCTGAGGCCCCACCTTTGTCACCAGTTGCCCTCACAGATATGGACACCAACGCTGATGACTATCCGACGGATGGTTCTCCACACACTAACTCTATGGAGGAGTTTTATATCTGGTGTCAGGTGACGGCGATCCAGCCGATCTACTTCAGGGATTCACCTGCATACAAAATTGGCTCCTTTCATGGTCTCATGTTGTGAGCAGTGAAGCTATTTGATCTTCTCCCAGAGGAACAGAAAAGGGGAATCTACCAAAAAGTCAGTACTAGCCATTCCAGTGCTGGAAGATATTTGGGTTCCGGCCTTCTAGTCATGAGTAATCCATTCTCAGCGCCCCCAAGAAGGATAGCTACGAGAAGTACAAGGTCCCAGAATCCGCACCCAAATGCCTCCGCACACAACCATGTCTGTACTCGGTCATCTCTGCAGCTGCCCGTAAACTCTCTGCCAATCCTTCCTCCCCTTGTATGTTACCTCCCCCCCCCCCCCACCCTGACAAAAAAGACAAACAACTGAACGCTGTTGGCAAGCGGGTTAGCTCTACAGCCGCTACAACCATCAAAGCGGCTAACTCATTGGCAATCCTCGCCTGCTATGACCAGAAATCCTGAATTTCTTCCTGACAAGCGGGATAAAGCACTTGTCTGCTATATGAGCGAGACGCATTAATGAACACAAATCACAGATTCACAATAAAGTCATGACTGCACCATAGTTTCCACATTTTTGCGAAAACAATACATGCCAGATGACTTCAACTGGCTGATTGTTGATTATATTTGTGCTGCAAATAAAGGGGGGGTCTTTGCATGCCCTATTAGCCAGACGTGAACAACATTGGATTTAGCAGTTAAAATCACATATTGGGGGTCTAAACTACCAGATGGATTGGTCTGCTCTGCTTTGATATATTGTTGAAATGAAGGATCTTCCAGACATTAGGTAGGTTGGTACAAGTTCCTTCTATTAAGATGTAACAAGGTAGGAGCTTACACAAACATGCAACCCCTTCACTCTGCTCCAAACAGTAAACGGGTATGCATACAACAGCAGTATGTGTGTTATTAGCATTTAGTGGCACACTCTAGCATATAAAAATTAGGTGACAACTTTCTCCCAGAACACTTCACTGTGCGCGTAACTATGTTAAATGTAGTAAACTGGCATGCATGCTACTACAGTTAAGCAACACACTACTTTTATAACCCTTGGTTGCACAATACATATGTTGTACATCGCTTTTAGAAACGATCACATCTATGTAATAAATTAAAGTTCCTAAAAGTCCTTGTAGTTGTATACTACATAAACCTGAAGACCCTCAAAGTATACAAGCAACGTGCTAACATATAACACCAACAAGATGTCCTTGTCGTGCTTCATGACTTATGCTGAAAGTCCTCCAAATGTTAGAATCTAACAGTGTAATCTGAACACTTTAATGCACCCATTCATACATTAGCACTAACATGTAAGCAAACACATTCATATGAACATGTCTTCAATATTGTTAGAATCCACTTGACAATTGAAGCACACTAAACATCCTGTACTGTTACTATGCGCACTGAAAAAAACAAGCCATCTCACATGAGATGCTACTAATACCTGTTAATACCTGTTAAAGCAATGGCATTTGTCTTATGAACCGCACAAACATATTTTAGAAAGTGTACTCTGCTGCACACTCACATTGTGAATACAATAACAGACAATAGCAACTTTTAAAGCAGGTTATTGGGTAAACTTCAGGTCACAAAAGACCTGTAATCATTTGCGGCCCTACAGATGACAAAGAACACAACACTCCAAGGATACATTTTACCATGTTATCCAGTCACCACTTTTCCGCCACCCTGCAGAAGCTACCCGCTGCACGATCAACCAGAATATCCGATGCTGCTGCACTTGACAATCAAAAACAGACACTGGTTGTAACTGTCTAGCAATGTTTTCCGATTCCCCAGAACATTCCCCTGCTGCATAAACGTAGTGTGGAACGTGCAAGGTCTGGACGCACGTTGACAAGTCCACTTCTCTAAACCTTGAACTCCTTCGAATGTGATACAAGATCCTTTCCAGAAACATCACTGCACTGAACACCGAGTATTCAATGTTCGCCATACTCCACAGAAGCAGAGACAATGTCATCACTTCGGACTCAAGAGAGGGAGCCTAGCAGATCCGATCCAGCAAGGGCTCCAATGGACACCTCCAGGTCCGGGTGTTGGCTAAGGGTGCCCTTACTCCAGTAAGTGCTGCCTTTTCCACAGTGAAACAGTAAGGGCACTCGCCTGGCAGACTCGTTGGGATCTCAGTTCCTCATGCCCCACTGCATAACTTACTCTTCTGGGTGCATGTGAAGGATCCATCTTGAAAGAGGGCTCTAACAATAACAGGCTATACAGCAATGGGAAAGGTTGACATTATATGGGTGGTGCTTGGGGAAGTGATGGAAAGTTTCCTCTGCCAATAAAATACAGATCTAAAGAGATAGGGTTCTTTTCTTTAATCTGATCTGTATGTTTTGGTTGCCAGGAGACAGAAGGAGAGGAAGGTGAAAACATCCGTTATGAGTGGGTGTATTAGAAGTGATTTGTCGTACATGTAACCCTGAAATCATTACTTGTGTCCGGAGGAAGAGTTATGTAACAGCAGAGGAAAATGTTGCGCCTTCAAAAGTGTTGAGTTATGGAGAAATAATCAGTCTTTTGTTTATGAGGAAAACACAAAAAAGACATCAGCTTGAGCGGCCTTTCCGCGGCGGATCTGAAGAAGTGTGGCCAGCCTCCCTGTGTTGTCAGAGGGGAAGCTCTGTCAGCTGGCGACAAGCGAGCCGTACAGAGACCAATCGGGGCGTAGTCTATGTCCATAAGGGGAGGCGAAGCTTCGTCAGCTGGCAATAAGCAAGTCCTCTGGATACCAATCGGGGTGTAGTCGACGCCCATAAGGGGAGGAGTCTGTTATCGGAGACGCGGCCTCCTAGAACCATACGGCCCTAAGTGTTAAAGAAATGAAAGTGAATCCTACAAGCCATAACGTATAACCTCCAAAGGTACGTGCGTTACCTCTAGTTACCCCACGCTGTGTTGTCAGTCAAAGAAGAAGAGGTTGTAGACGAAAGTCTACGCTAAGGAAACAAACGTGGCATAGTTTTCATTCAGGAACTGACACGAAAGCTGCAGACGAAATAACGTTCGCTTGCAATAATAATCAACCAGCAAGTATGAAATTATTAACAAGCATAGTGGAGAGAATGCTGAAAAGCTAAGACTTGTGCAACAAACGTTCTGTTAAGGAAGTGACTGTTTAGAGAGCAACAGATGGTGAATAAAAGAGAGACCATGAGGAGAAAGAAGGAAATTGAGAGTATAAGCGTAATACTTAGCAGAACAGAGAAGAGTCTCCTACTGGGTCTGGAAGAGTCTTCAGTGGCACGTATCCTTTAACGAACAAAAGAAAGAGAAAACCAAAGTTAATAAAGTTATGATGATATCCTACTCCTGTGTCTGTGTTTTCTCTTATCCCCACAACTGAAGATTTGACATTTGGTGGCAGCGGTGGGATAAGAGTGGACACCATGGAGGCCTTAATTAAAACTCTAGGTGAAGGACAACATCTTTTACAACAAGCGTTACAATTGCAAAGCCAACAAGCACAGGCAGATCGTCAGGCTTTCCAGCAAGCTCTTCAGGTCCAGCTGGCAAATGTGCTGCTGGACCTGAAGATGTGCTGAGACATTCACAAGTACCAGCCACTGTTCTTCAAAAATATACAACCGGAGAAGACCCTGCCCATTTTTTCGTGAATTCTGAGCGAGTGGCCAGAAATGCACAGTGGCCCACAGATAGGTGGTGCCATTACATTGCTCCACTCATGACAGGAGAGATGCAAAGTGCATACCAGGCAGCGAACCCCACAGGAGATACAAATTATATGGATTTGAAACAAGTAGTACTTGAACGCCTCGGACATGATGAGGAGGCTTATAGAATAAAGTTCAGGGAGATCAAATTGCAATCTGACGAGACCCCCCGTCAGCTCTTCTACCGGGTGATGGAAGTCAGCGGCAAATGGTTGCAAACCGTCAAAACAATAAAATGGCTGAAAAGATTGTACTAGAACAGTTCATTGAAGCACTACCCTTTCCCATACAACGATGGGTCTGACAACATCACCGACCCAGTTTACTCGAAGCGGTCAATATTGCTTCAGCTTATCAGAAGGCAGGTCAAGGTCGACTGGTAACTTATACAGGAACCTCTAGACCTGTCATTGGTATCTCTCCTTCATCCGGCAGACCATCAAGTAACCAAAGGTGGCCAAACTCAATGATTCGAAGATCCGACTGGGAAAATAGTAGGCAACGACTGACTAGTGAAGCTCCTGCCGGTACTCGCCGGCTTGGTCCGGCTTCTAAAGGGCCCCAGTGCTTTGAGTGTGGAAAATGGGGACACTTAGCCAAATTGTGTCCTAAAAGGGGCAAGCCCGAACCAATGGACGTAGGATCAATTGAGGTTCCAAAGGATGGAGAGAACCAAGAATATATGCCTTCAGCCAAATCCCCTTATGTATATACCTGTGATGCTAAGGTCGATGGGAAACCAACCAGAGCCATAATTGATTCAGGGAGTCTGCAGACCGTAGTAAGTGCGGAACTGGTAGGTGAAACGGTTGATTCAACTAGAAAAATTCCTATTAGATGTGTACATGGGGATGTAAAAAGTTACCCTATAAAGGATAAAAGTAGCTGGTGAACAATTGGGAGTTAGGGCAGCTGTAATGCCTGTATTGCCAGAGCCTCTTTTAATCGGGTCAGATGTGCCCAATTTTCCCCAGTTAATAAAGAACTGAGAGAATAAGTGGTTAGAAAGTGCCCCTTTTTACAACCAAGAAATTCCTAGTCCTATCGGTAAAGAGAGGAAGAGCCGAGCCGATAGAAGAAAGAGTGGGGAGAAAGAAATGTTCTACCAATTTCTGTTGAGTGGGTGATAATTTTCGAATGGCTCAAGAATTAGACCCACTTTTGAAACATGCTAGAAGGGCTGCCCGAGAGAGTCCATCTGTGAAGGAATTTTATTTCGTTCAGGAGAAGAGTTGAGTTTATATTACCGTGTCACGGAGGGTGCAGGAGGGAAAACAGTTTGACAATTGTTGGTCCCCAGTAAATATTATAAAGCTGTGTTAGAGGTGGCACATTTGCAAGTTGGAGAAGGGTACTTGGGAACTGACAAAACGACTCAAAAGATTTTGGCGAGATTCTTTTGGCGGGGAGTATATGCTCAGGTGGCCAGATTCTGTCAGGCATGTGAAGAATGTCAGAAGAAAAATAGAGCAAACATCCCAAAAGCTCCTTTACAGCCGATGCCAATAATTCTTCAGCCATTTCACCGTATTGGCATAGATATTGTGGGGCCTTTGGATCCCTCATCTCGAGGACACAAGTATATCCTCGTAATTGTTGACTACGCCACAAGGTATCCTGAGACTTTTCCACTGAAGTCCACCAATGCACAACAAATTTGTGATGTATTAATTCCATTTATAAGTAGGGTAGGAATACCTAAAGAGATTGTAACTGATCTAGGAACCAATTGTATGTCTACTATTCTTAAACAATTTTGTGAGATTCTACAGATTGAACACTTGAAAACCGCAGTTTATCACCCTCAAACGGACTGCCTTGTTGAGAGGTATAATCAAACCATCAAATAGATGTTGAGGAAAACTACTGAACCAGGAGAGAGGAATTGAGACAGGCTGTTACCTTGGATATTGCTAACGCTTTGAAATACCCCACAGTCATCAACAGGGTTTTCCCCATTTGAACTTCTCTTCGTCAGACCAGTGAGAACTTTGTTAGACATATTAAAAGAAGCTTGGGAAAAACAACCTACGCAGGAGATCTCTCTTACAGGATATGCTTATCAACTGAGAGAAAGAGTAGAGAAATTAGTCCATAGCTCGAGAAAATGTAATACCGGTGCAGGGAAGACCAGAACAATACTACAACCAGAACTCTCAGTTACGAACCTTCCAAAAAGGTGACCAAGTGTCAGCCTTCTACCAACCTCTGAAAATAAAATGTTGGCAGCCTGGAGAGGTCCTTATGTGATAGAAGAAGTATTAGGATCGCTGACTTATAAGGTTTGACAATCAGATAAATGAGTACCATTACAAACTTATCATGTGAACTTACTGAAAAACTGGATAGAACCTGCTACAACCATAGCTATGATCAATACCAATGAGCTACAAGCAGAACACTTTCCAAAGGTGGTAAAGAAAATGGGAAAAGGAGTTTTGAATATAAATCAAGATTTATCTTCAACTCCAAGGCTGGAGTTATCAAAAGTATTGGATAAATATACAGAAATATGTTTGTCTCTTCCGGGAAGGACTACTCTAGCTTACCATCACATAAACACACTACCTGACACTACAGTTAGGCTACATCCTTATAGAATACCTGAAGCCAAAATTCAGACAATCAATCAAGAAGTACAAGAGATGTTAGAGGTCGGCGTGATTGAACCTTCCTACAGTGACTGGTCTTCTCCAGTGGTTCTGGTGCCTAAACCTGATGGAAGTTCACGCTTTTGTGTGGATTTTGGAAAATTGAACGAAGTCTCAAAATTCGATGCGTATCCCATGCCCAGGATAGAAGACCTGTTAGCTAAACTGGTTAAAGCCAAGTTTTTAACCACTATCGATCTCACAAAAGGCTATTGGCAGATACCATTGCATCTGCCTGATAGAGAGAAAACAGCCTTTGCCACACCTGCAGGGCTTTATCAATTTACTGTCCTTCCCTTTGGTTTACATAGAGCACCTGCAACTGTCCAGAGACTGATGAATTCACTCGTTAAGGGCCATGAGCGGTATGTAGGTGCTTATTTGGACGATATTGTTGTGTTCAGCCAATCCTGGGACAAACACTTATCTCATTTAGAAGCCATTCTCCAAGCATTACAACAGGCAGGCCTTCATGTGAATCCTAAGAAGACTTATATCGCCAATTTTCATACAAAATACCTGGGGTATTTTGTTGGTCAAGGGGTTACCAGACCGCAAGAAGAAAAGTTAGCTGCAATTCAACTGCTGCAATTCCCTTTGTATGCCAGACAGGTCTGAGTGTTCCTCGAATTTGTGGGTTATTATCGGAGATTCATTCCCCATTTTTCAACTATCGCAGCCCCTTTGACTAATCTTTTGAAGGCATCAGCTTCCCCTAAAAAGGTGTGGCGGAAGGAAAAAACGGAGAGAGCTTTTAACTCTCTTAAAAATGCTTTCACGGATAAAGCGGTTCTTCGCTGCCCAGATTATACAGCCATATTTTTTTTACATACTGATGCCTCTGGGACCGGCCTTGGGGCAGTTTTGTATCAGAAGCAAGGTGAAACTGAGAGACCTATACTGTTCATTAGCAGAAAACTTCTTACTCATGAGATGCACTACGCAACTATTGAAAAAGAATATCTGACCATCAAGTTGGACATCGAGGCACTTAGATATTACTTGTTGGGAAGAGAATTCTCCCTAGTGACGGATCATGCACCTTTGGTGTGGCTTGCACGAAATAAAGACACTAATCCAAGAATTTTACAATGGTTTCTTTCTCTTCAACCTTTCTCCTTCAAAAAGGTTCATCATCCGGGTCGATTGATGGCCCAGGCTGATTTTTTTGTCACATACTCATTCCCTTCCCAAATGTAAGGACCCAGAAGGGGGCGGGTGGGGGTGTATGTGAAGGATCCATCTTGAAAGAGGGCTTTAGTAATAACAGGCTATACAGCAATGGGAAAGGTTGACATTATATGGGCGGTGCTTGGGGAAGTGATGGACAGTTTCCTCTGCCAATAAAATACAGATCTGAAGAGGTAGGGTTCTTTTCTTGAATCTGATCTGTATGTTTTGGTTGCCAGGAGACAGAAGGAGAGGAAGGTGAAAACGTCCGTTATGAGTGGGCATATTAGAAGTGATTCATCGTACATGTAACCCTGAAATCATTACTTGTATCAGGAGGAAGAGTTATGTAATAGCAGAGGAAAACATTGCGCCTAAAAAAGTGTTATGGAGAACTAATCTGTGTTTTGTTTGAGGAAAAAACGAAAAAGACATCAGCCGGAGCGGCCTGTCCGCTGTGGCTCTAAAGAGGTGTGGCCAGCCTCCCTGTGTTGTCAGAGGGGAAGCTCTGTCAGCTGGCGACATCCGAGCTGTACGGAGACCAAACGGGGTGTAGTCGATGCCCATAAGGGGAGGCGAAGCTCCGTCAGCTGGCAATAAGTGAGTCCTGTGGCGACCAATCAGGGCGTAGTTGATGCCCATAAGGGGAGGAGTCTGTTATCAGAGACGCGGCCTCCTATAAGGTACGGCCCTAAGTGTTAAAGAAATGACAGAGAATCCTACGAGCCACAACGTATAACCTTCTAAGGTACGTGTGTTACCTCTAGTTACCACACGCCGTGTTGTCAGTCAAAGAAGAAGAGGTTGTAGATAAAAGTCTACGCTAAGGAAACAAACGTGGCATAATTTTCATTCAGGAACTGACACGAAGGCTCCAGACGAAATAACGTTTGCTTGCAATAATAAAAGGTTCATGTGGGAGACTCTTGAGAACGAATCAACCAGCAAGTGTGAAATTATTAACAAGCATAGTGGAGAGAATGCTGAAAAGCTAAGACTTCTGCAACAAACGTTCTGTTAAGGAAGTGACTGTTTAGAGAGCAACAGATAGTGAATAAAAGAAAGAATAAGAGGAGAAAGAAGGAAATTGAGAGTATAAGCGTCCTGTAATACCAGAGCACAGATAGGTGGCGCCTGACCCAGACCCAGTAGGGTCTCCTACTGGGTCTGGAAGAGTCTTCAGTGACACATATCCTTTAACAAACAAAAGAAAGAAAAAAACAAAGTTAATAAAGTTATTGTTGATATCCTACTCCTGTGTCTGTGTTTTCTCTTATCCCCACAACTGAAGATTTGACAGTGCACCAGTCTGGTTCAAACAACTATGGGTCAATTGGGCCGCCCTCTGTCTCCAGCCTTTTCATCAACTTTCATCTTCAGCATAGGTCATATCCACTGATGCAAGGTGAATACGGTAAGCTATCCTGCAGCCGCTTGCAATTACCTAATGATGCAATGTAGCAAAGGCGGGTCTCCAGTTCTGGGGGCAGGAGGTCCTCCCCCACAAACTCTGCCCCCCCCCCCAGCCCCCGCAGCAGGTAACACTTGCCTTTGTTGTTCTCTTCAGCTCAAGGTCGTCGCTACTGTTGAAATTATGGATCTTCCAGATTTCAGGTAGGTTGGTACGTTGGTACAACTTCCTTTTATTTAGATTTAAGAAGGAAGGAGTATAGATAAGGGCCAGAGCCCTGGAGGGGGCCCACTGGCACCCACCAGTCGGGTTTACATTCTGCAACTGCCTGCAGTGGAACCAGCTTCACAAGAATAAATTCTACCCACACACTCGCTATTCTCTCTGTGACTTCAGTCACTCATTCATACAGGGAAAGAGTGTATAACATTGTTGTGGTGTGCTTTGTTGTGATGTGGTCAGATCTGTAAGGAAGGGGGGGTGTTGTATAGTGCTTGGGATGGATGTGGAAGGGACATGTGTTGTATAGTGCTTGGGATGATTGTAGAAGCTGGCGACTCAAGAGAGAATGTTGGGTGTGACTGAGAGAATGTTTGTGTGAGTGAGAGAATGTGTGCTGATAGGGCTCTAGAGACCAGCAGTCAGAGAGCCCCTGCCTGGGGGATGGGAGCCAGTGGTTATCTGTGTAATATCTTTATGTAACTAACTGATGCTGTAATAAAGTAAATGTATTGGAAACTTACCTGAGTGACTGAGGATCCTACACAGTTTCACTGGCGACAAGTTAGTGTTCCTGGAAGATTGGAAACTGGCTTAGGTGTGAAGAGAAGCTTAAGGTGATAACTCTGCTGCTGGGGATGCAGAGAAGAGAGGAACCACTGCCCCCACAAGTAAGTCCCAGGGCAAAGGAAGAGGAGGGGGCTGCAGGAGGTCCCAAGGGTAAATGCAGAATCACTGGGTGTGAAGGACAAGGGGATTTGTAGCCCTGAGCAAAGAAAGAAGGGTGCTACAGGTCATTTCAAAAGCACAGGTGCCCAGTGACCCCAGGGCAAGAAGGGACTGTAAGACCCAGAACCAAAGAAGACGGGCCCCATAGGTTTTCCCTTAGCGAAGTGAAAGAAGGGCTGCAAAGGGCACCCAGTGTAGTCCATGGGTAAGCAAAGCGGTGCTCATCCGTGTTGAGAAGAACCCCAGCATGACAGGGCAATAATATGGCTTTCAGGAAGTGGCAGTGGGACAGTTACCAGCTCCTGTCACAGTATGTGATATAGGAGCGGTGAAGCGCTGCCTGAGGCATGCAGATAAAGTGCTGCTCATCGGTTCCCGAGTGGCCGTTGGAACCACGGTGCTCCGCAGGTCCTTATGTCCAACAATGAAGTGATGATGTATGAGTGCCGGTGCAGGGGATGGCGAACGGCTAGAACACTGATCGCAAACTCCACGAATACAGTTGTGGAGCGGTTCTTATGTAGAAGAGCCGAGGAAATGACCTTGCTGCGTGCCGCCTGCCATGTTGTCGCCACGCTAGGAAGCGGGGCAGTCATGAGTTAAAGGAGAGTTCCGGGACTTTTTTTTTATTGTCCCTACGGGTCGGCCATGTGTTTGTAAGCATAAATCGGTAGATCGTAGGAAACTTTCCTATGGACCTTACCCGACTTTTCGCCCATTATCGCACTCGAAATCAGCCTCCATTTTGTGATAATCCTATCATTTCGCCCCATCGACCTGGCTCACCTGCCTTTGCGGCACTAAATCAAATCCCCCGCCCCTGAAACAGACTTTATCAAAACATTCATATTCCCCGCCTCTATCCGTGACGTGACTGAGCTGCGTAGGCAAACGCGCCCAGGCGTCTTCTACGCGACTCCACACAGACCCCGGAAATCAACACAGATCAGCTCACAATACAGCGCGCCACAATTCTGAATATGAAACTGTACTTTGAAATCAAACCGCAAGATTGTAAATGTGGTAAAGTACATTTATTTGACATCAAATGTTTAGAGAATATTCAGCGATTTGCATTTTTATTTGCTCACGTTCCAAAAAGTTCGTATTGAGGAACGCGATGGTCCTTTGCTGTACACAGGGTCTTAGAGCATCTCAAAATACAGCGCCACAATTCGGAATGTGAAACCGTGGTTTAAAAGCAAACGGCAAGATTGTACATTTGGCAAAGTACGTTTATTGGACATCAAATGTTTAGAGAATATTCAGCGATTTGCATTTTTCTTTGCTCTCGATCCAAATTAGTTCGTCTTGAGGGAAGCGATGTTCGTGTGCAGTACACAGGGTGTTGGTTTACGATAAAAATAAGCTCTTCGGTCGCACTGATAATCGCATGGCTGTTCCAACAACGAGGCACTAGGCCACCACAACGGTAGGTATGTTGCATCTAACCGTTAGTACCGCGTAAGGGCATACTTGTACTTGGCGATCGTCCCATAAAATGGTCAGGGTGGTAACGTTGTTCACGCGGAGAAGCAACTGGCGGCTGTAGAAGCCGTCCGCCGGTGTCTGGTACTCGTGACACAGACAGTAGTGAATGATGTACCTAAAAACATAAAAAATGAAATTAGTCTCACCATCAGATCCTTATTAAAATTATTCATTTCATAGCGAGGACAGCGCTACTGGGTGTACACAAGTGTTTAAAGGCGTGGCGAGGCATGGAGGGGGGGGGGAGTGGAGTACAAGGTAAGTAGCATAAAATAATAAATAAATAGGGCCAGCTGGTGGCAAGTGCAAGGTAAGTGCAGAACAAGTGCTGGGAAGGGGGGGCTGTAGGATACTGAGACAGTCCCCCAGTGCAGGGGTTGACAGGGAGGCAGTGCAGGTGGAGAGTGGAAGGGCCCAGGACTGAGGTCGCAGACAGTGGACCAGTTGTAGCAGGGGAGAGGGAGAGAGAAAGCAGAAGCAAAGAGGAAGGTTTTGAGGTGCTTCAGTAAAAGCAGATGTTTCTCCTCAAGATAGTGCGCGGTAGAAAACAATATGCCACATAGAACGAACAAGTACAACTGAACCCGTCTTTAAAGCCACTGTATAGTAATGAAATTGCGGTATAAACTCATCAAAAGTTACTTACATTATATTTGCATTTTCCATTGTGTCTCTGTGTAGGGCAGACCCGAAACACCACTCCTTCTTTGCCGACGTTACTTCTTCTAATGAACGTGGCTCATCGTTTCGTTTCTGAAATTTTATTCATTATCTTTTCTTAGTCTTTCAGGATGGTCCCGGCCTGTCAAGGTCAAATCACAATAGAACCTTATATTGGGTCGTGGGCCGTTCCGCCACCCGAGCAAAACATCAAAGCAGCTGACCTTCACTTTGAGCGAGCACACATTTCTAGTTAGCTGCAGTTAGTTTTAGGGACATCTTGTCTGCGTGCCTTTTTTTTATTGTCCCTATGGGTCGGCCATGTGTTTGTAATACGGAAACATTCTATAATTTTTGTAAAAATGATTTATATTACTGTTTGGTTTAATTGCAATGGGCCTGCAACATGAGGAGACTCGAGAGAACAGACAATCAAATTACAATCATTTAAACCGTGATGTGTATTTCTCAATGAGCTCTGCTTTAGGTGGACATGGAACAGAGGCAATGTTGGGTGGCAATGCAGTTGTCCCCTGCATAGGTTCGTTCACCACTCCATGTATGTGCCTATCGAGGACATCTACGATAAGTCTCTCAATAAACTCATATTGCATATCCTCAAACACTGGTTTGATCACCCATTGTTTACTTCTTTTAGTGAAGGCCTTATTGTAGCGAAGCGTCCCTAAAGTTCCGGTCGTCCTACTTTGTTGACGGCCAACATTATGGTTATGTGCCAAGACCGCTAAAAGAGTCCGATTTATCATGCCTTCCATGCCAAAATGCAATCTTTTGGGCCTGTACTTGAGGCACATATTGTGGAACACCTCCAAATCTCCTGTGTGGCAGAATTCCGTGAGTCCCCTCAAAGCTTTTGTTATAGTTTTATCAAATACAATCTTTTCAATGGCTTTGTGAGTGGGTGATGAAGGAATCAACCACTTCTTCTTCCGTGCCTCCTCTGTGGACAAATGGCCATGTTCACATTTGTGGAAATGTTCATTTGTCGACCATCGATGTACGTTGCTACAGTGCAACATTACTGACCGCCATTTTTCCAGTAGAATTTCCAACGACCCTTCACATGTTTTTGAGCTCCACCAAAGATGGTTGCTGATTGACTTGGACCACTGTGAAATACCTTGCAATTCTTTTTTTTTACCTGCAGCCGACAATTTTTTATTGATTGATTTTGCAAGATGCCAAACGTCAAATTGGTGATTTATATTTTTGTACTCTTCTCTCATTGTCTTGGCAATTGAAACGTGTCTGTCCGTGGCTATCAGGTCGATCACCATTCCCCGCGATTGTAGTTCTTGCAATGATGCTACAAAGCCAACTTTCTCCATGGCCACTGAGGATGTACTTTGTGACACCTGCACGACCATCGAACTCACAATTTTCTTACTTTCCATGTCCTGAAAGTGGTAGGTGCAGTACTTGGCTGAAAATCCTGGGCTGTCGCACTGTCCATCACCGGCTAGCCTGAAGCGTTTGCCCGCGAATGTACTTTCCATTGACATTTTTTCAATTCTCCAAGCTTCGCTGATGGCTGGAAATAGATAATCGGTTTGGTATTTGTAGAACTGACTTTTCGCAATGAAATGGATTCCCACAAACTGAAAGAAATACTGTAACTTTTTAAAACTTGAACCACTAAAAAGTGCGGCCGCTGCACAAAGTAGATTGCCTGCTGGCAGTTGCCCCAGCATGGGTTGTGCAGACCATGCGAACGGATGATATTGTGTACAGGTGGCATGTATTTTAAGGTTAGTGCCTCGAATTGCACGAGTCACATTAATCAATGGCTCCCCACATACTTCCCCACCAACCCAATGCCCACATTTCATCATCATAATAATATCCATCAAACAGCTATCGAATACAATGAATTTGGCCTCTTTCCTTATACTGTCACTCTGCATCCCAGCTGGTTCGGCCTGTAACGTTGAGGACATGTCACTCGCATGAAAGGTACAATCTCTGATATCGTCTTCCGCTATGCTGAGTGATATTGATGGTGTTTCATTGTCGTCCACTTCATTCTCTTCCATTGCAACATCTGTTCCTTGTCCGGAGATGGGAGAAAAAAACAATGTCTTCAACTTTCGCGCGCTCTTATTTTTTGCGGGTGTGGATTCTGTGAATTGATCTCCGACTGCATCCAAACTACCAGGAGGACATTCACTATCAATGGCTGGTGGTGGTATAGCTCCGTTGTCAATCACTTCATATTCTTCCCATTGGCACGATGCATCTCCAGTCTCAAGTCCCTGCCAAAAGGTTTGACAAGCAACATCTCTCGTTCGCTTCACTGTCTGTGTAGATCTAGTTCTTACACCCACTCGCAACTAGAGGACAGATTAGAAAAGGGATGTTCAGTTTAAACACAACTTACAGTATTGAACTATTGACAGTGAAAGACAACATAATATAGTGAACAGGACACTAACCTTCTTTTGCTTTCTTTTCTTTGAAACTTTCTTTCCTCGAACTTCAACATCAGGACGCTGTTGCTCCGACTCGTGTGTGCATGTCTCCACTTCCTCTCGCGCTGCAACGACTATATTTTCATGATAAGCACATCCATCACTCACTGAGGCTCCATCGACTCCCTGAAACATAGAACTTTCATTAGTATGTATAATAATATTGAAAACACAAAATGTACTTGGGGACCAATACCCATACGTACATCTCAATAGCAAAACACGAATGAACGCATTGTGTAGAACATTCAAACGACAATAGTTCACGCATTGTTGATCTAGTTAGATTGAACTGTCAAGATCCATACCTCGGGCTCCGCATAGACTTCCATTGATGATATTATTGAAGATGACGCTTCAGCAACTCCCTGAAACACAGTAATTGCATTAGTATGGTTTTCTATTTTGTTTAAAAGAACATAAACTTTCTGCAGGCGTCAACGGCTCATCTAAATAGACCTGCACAAATGATCAGTTGTCTAAAATAAATAATGGATATCTAAATATGATTCGATTTGCTCCATCGTTGGAAGTGTCACCACCCAGAGATCTGCATCAACTACTAGGGGTGATGTTCTTGTTGAAGAAGCTCCGTCAGCTCCCTGAAACATAGTACTTGCGTTAATAAAGAAGGAAGTATAGCGGATGTAATCACGTCATTTGATCTCGCATGATTGATCTGTCAGTATCCATACCTCGAAATGCATAAGAACATCAAGGGACGCTGTAACTGCGGTGCACACTTCTGCAAGCTGTTGCGCCGACCCGTAACTGCATGCTCCCCCTTCTTCTTGGAATAATGCTCCATCGACTCCCTGAAACATAGGACTTTCATTAGTAATGAACACAATATTGAAAAAAGAAGACACATAGGAGGGCGACGACAGAAGGACATACCAATGACTAAAAACGAAAGAAACATTGTGTGTAACAATCACGCTACAAGAATGCAAGATCTGATGATCTCCATCGATGGAACTGTCCGGAAACGTACCTCGAGCATCTGAGTGACATCTACGGTTGTCGTCAATGCGTTGGACTCCTCAGCATCTCCCTGAAAGACAGTACTTGCATTATTTTGGATAACAATAATTATAACTGAAAACAAAGACTAGAGGACGAGTACTGTGGTGTACCATTAGGTAAAATAATTACACGATCAATTAAAACTATTGATTTACATGCCTAAAACAAGTCAGTGTCAGAGTAGCTAAGTAAGATTACCCGATAGGCGCTTGAAGTGGCTGATGACTGCAATAACGACACGGATGGAGAATCTTCCGCCTTCATATTGAGTGGATACATAAATGGGGAAATTATTGTTAGCTAATGCTACACACTACCGCAAGGCCGAGAGACAAATACGTAAACTTGACTCACCAGTGGAGGGATGTGGACGAATAGAGTGGGAATAGCGGTTGAGAGCAATTTTCGCCTCGCTCGCGGTGTTTTCTTCTTTATTAGCAATGATGTGGAGTACATGTCTGGGCTAAAGTGCCTGCTGCAGATGCGGTATCGATCACCCCTCTTGTCCGCAAAGACTTCTAGGACTCTACTTTCTAGCTCAGAGGCTGGATATCCGCAATATCGGACCCATTCTCTTATCTGATCTATTGTCTTAGGGAAAACATGCATTATAGTATCTTCAGATTTGTTATGGGTCTTCGAAGGGCAACCGCCAATGGAACAGGCAGGCATTATGGAAAGTTCTGAAAAGTAAAGATCAACAATTCTCTATGAATACCAATGTGTTAAAACATTAAATGACACATAAAAGGTTCAATGCAAGGTCCGTTTTGGTTCTTGGAACTATACACGTTATTCACATGCGGATAAGTATTTCAATAACTTTCAAAAAATAGAAAAAGTAATTTGACTAAACTCAGAACATGTGACTAGTTCCTTGCATGTACTGTCGTGAACGAAAAGAAAACATGGATGCAATTTGATGACTACTAGCAAATAGATATAAATTAAAAAATTGGACGCAAAATGATTATGGTACATGGACTTACCTTGACGAACAAACAGTTAGATGCAGGGATCAGAGTAGTTTCTTGTCGTAGAACAGGGAGCAGTTCACAGGTTGCAAACTGACGAGTTTGCTCAAAGTGGTCACGGAAGTTCACAGAGACGAAGAGCAGATAACCAGCACCTTCACGGGTTGACTAGCAAAGCGCAAAGAAGTTCTCATTAGAAATATGAAGTGGGTTATAAAGAATTCGAAACAGGGGTGTGTTTGTGAATGAATGACGTGTATATGTCGTGGCATTATGCGGATTGCAGGGGGGCGTCCAGCGTGAGGGGGGATGCTTGGCAGGAGACACGGGGTCTGGAGGTAGACATGGGAACAACAACCCATGCTCTATAGACCACTTTGAAGTGTACATGGTCTTTGGCACCTCTTGGCCTTTATCGCTCCACTTGCCAGCAGCGCAAGTACCCTGGTGCGAACTGCCTTTGATAGGGCGGGGGGTGGATCGGGGCGGTGGTCGTGCAGACAAGACACAGGAAGACTTGTGAATGGAGACACACTTATGTGGATTGCAGGGGGGCGTCCATCGTGAGGGGGATGCTTGGCAGGAGACACGGGGTCTGGAGGTAGACATGGGAACAACAACCCATGCTCTATAGACCACTTTGAAGTGTACATGGTCTTTGGCACCTCTTGGCCTTTATCGCTCCACTTGCCAGCAGCGCAAGTACCCTGGTGCGAACTGCCTTTGATAGGGCGGGGGGTGGATCGGGGCGGTGGTCGTGCAGACAAGACACAGGAAGACTTGTGAATGGAGACACACTTATGTGGATTGCAGGGGGGCGTCCATCGTGAGGGGGATGCTTGGCAGGAGACACGGGGTCTGGAGGTAGACATGGGAACAACAACCCATGCTCTATAGACCACTTTGAAGTGTACATGGTCTTTGGCACCTCTTGGCCTTTATCGCTCCACTTGCCAGCAGCGCAAGTACCCTGGTGCGAACTGCCTTTGATAGGGCGGGGGGTGGATCAGGGCGGTGGTCGTGCAGACAAGACCCGTTTGCCGCAGGGCCTCACCAAGGAGAGGCCATCTAACTGAATGTAAGAGGATGGCTGCAGGATCTAGGATGCTGGCCGGAGACATGTGGTGTGACAAGACAAGGCACTGGAAGGCTATTCAACGGAGACACACTAGATTCATTTAAAAAATCAAAACAACCATTGTTAAAATATATGTTGGGCTTTATTTTAGATTTTAATTAAACATAAATAATAAACATTACACATTGTAAAGTTGAGGTTGCAGCACATCGAGGGAAAATCCGCGGTATTGTCCACTGTCACTGGGGAAATGTTGTCTAATGGCAAGTACCGCACAGGCAGGTATTACTCTCCGAACGCGGTGTCCGAGCCTCCCGTGAAGCCACCAAGTGAAGCAACGATAGGCCACCAGCCTGTACCACCTGTGAAAAAAAAAGATGCAAACTGTGTTAAACTGACCAAACTTTCTTATCAATGTCGATTCAGGTAACACATGTCATTTTTCTTAGAAAAAAATTCTATCTAGAAAATGCACTATATGGAACCAATTTACATGCGTTCGAATGATATGTAAATGTAATTTTATATGTGGGAGACGACCATGAAATAGTGGTGGCATCACTGACATCACAAACAGAGTATACTTACTCGTTACTCGGATTACGCGGACGAACAGTGCCACGAAGTTCGTGCATAAGCACCATCATCATCCTCAACACTGTCCGTGAGAGGCAGGCTTCCCTGAACTCTGGCAGCTCGGTGATGCATTGCGGACTTTGCTCGCCTTCCTGCAGACTTTGCTCGCTTTCCGAAATGTAGGCCAAGCACCCGGAATTTTCACGGCAGCAGCAGTTCTCCTCCTCAGTTGGCATTAGCTCGCACCGATTGCACGTGCACCAGGTGGAGACGCCGTCCATGCGACATGGTCCAGGCTCTTCATCCGTTGACTGGTCCTCCCAACTGCCGTCCGAATCCCCATCGTTTTCGCGTGCTTGCCTTTCCAGTAGTTCCTCCTCGGTGTACTCGGGCTCGTACATATACGGCATTATTGTGGCCATTGTGCGGTAAAGATAGTAAAATAATTTACAGAGATGGTACAGGTGTTCACACGGGCTACAAGCGGCGAAGGTAGCTGACCAGAGCACAGAAACGAGTCACAGAATACTCAAAGTAACACAGAGAGAGGAATGGAATCGAAAATCTGCTGCTGTGTGTTGTGAAACGGTCTGTTTATACTTATTGGGGAAAGAGGCGTCCTGCCATTTCCATGGCAACACGTCAATAGCTGAGGCGCAGCGATTGTTGACACGAGACGTGCTTGAAATGGGCAGTACGCGTCTGCTGATGTCAGGCTCAGGGGCGGGGGATTTGATTTAGTGCCGCAAAGGCAGGTGAGCCAGGTCGATGGGGCGAAATGATAGGATTATCACAAAATGGAGGCTGATTTCGAGTGCGATAATGGGCGAAAAGTCGGGTAAGGTCCATAGGAAAGTTTCCTACGATCTACCGATTTATGCTTACAAACACATGGCCGACCCGTAGGGACAATAAAAAAAAAGTCCCGGAACTCTCCTTTAAGACAGGATGGAGAATTCCTCAGCCATGCACCCGAAGAGTGTTTTGAAGAGATGAGGGGCGTGGCGACGGCTAGTCGGCGGAATGGTCTCGAAGGGCGCGATGCTTGGAAGGAAGCAGAGCGATGTGAAAACAGGTCTGCATGCAGAGGAACAGTTAGAGGCTATCTTGGAAGTGTTATCCCGCAGAACGCGCTGTTAGGATGTTTGGTTTTTTTCCGGTGGTGGTGGCCCAAGAAGAAGGCAGACGTTCCAAGGTGAAGTGACTATGTAAGGTACTGAGGTAAACCGGCAAAGTGCTGAGTTCACAGAGCATCAGAGAACTAAGAGGCTGTAATGCCTAGTGTGTGTTAGGCCCTTGAGTGCCTGGTGGAGTATTGAAATGGCAGTGCCAGTCATTTACTTTACGCTTTGTTGAAAGTGAAGTGGGTTCTGATCCCAGTTATAAAGAAAAAAGTTTTTTTTTTTTTTTGTGAGGGATTTAGCACTGTGTTTCATTTCTGCAACTAGGACGGTTAGCAATGGTATAGGTTTAAGTGCTGACTAATGCAATGTCATGTACTAGGAGCTGTGATGAAATTGCAAGCTTATTCCAGGTTACAGTGCTGTGGACTGCTTTGGTCTTTAGGTCCAATGCTTAGGGAGAGCAATGGATCTTTAGTAGTTAAGACAAAATGTTCTTGCTGTTAGAGGTGCAAGATTTGCATTAGACCTTTAGGGTGTGGTAAGAATTCAAGTTCTAAAGGTAACGTGTGGTCTCAGAAGCTAAAATAAGCAGAGCCTCTAGTGTCATGTAAGAATTTGCCACTTGGCTAGAATGATTTTATGAGCGTGCATGCAGAGGATACAATGTGGTATGGTTGAACAAAGAGAGAATGCAGCTAGAATAACCCATTTGAGGAATTTCAGATTTAGTGCTACAAGCCAGCCATGCACTCAGCAAAATGTTTTGAAATGTTTAGAGCTGCATATGTTATAGTTTATCATACTGTAGAGCTGAGAGTTCTGGAAAGTGTTTTTTTTAATGAAATTCCAATGTGTTCTATTATTGACATGTTTGGGGAAAATGAGAGGGTATGTCTGCATCAGGAATCTGGGTGTGGCAGTGTGGTTAGATCACAATTGTAGTGTGGATCTGCGATGGAAAGTACTTTGGGATCCGTTGAGCAGCACTGCTCATTAAAAAGGTGCGTGTGCAGTTGAATTAGAGACGGGGGGGTGCGTCCTCCGCAGATTCGGGTGTGTCCTCTGCATTGTTAGGAGTTGCACCTCTCGTAAAAAAAAAAAAAGGTGCAAAATGAGAGATGAAAGGTGTGCAGTGTGGATTGTGATGTCTGGCTATTCATGTTGTAGTTCTCTAGGGAGGCGAGTTATTTGCTGAAAGGTGCTTACTTGCTTTGCAGGATGGTAAAGACATATGGCTTCCACTTGCCTTTGTGTTCTTGCATAGTAGTTGGCGCCGCCCCATATTATTTCACAAGTTTGATGTGCACCTAATGTGCGGCTGATAGCTGTACTGGTGAATGTGTGACGTGTATGTGTGATGGATCTTTGCTTTTTGTGAAGAAGGGAGATGTGCTGTGATGTGCTTTGTTGTGATGTGGTGGGATCTGGAAGAAAGGGAGATGTGTTGGATAGTGCTTGGGATTGATGTAGAAGCTGGTGATGCAAGACAGAATGTTGGGTGTGACGGAGAGAATGTGTGCTGATAGGGTTCTAGAGACAGCCAGTTGGAGAGCCCCTGCCTGGGTGATGGGAGCCAGTGGTTGTCGCTGTAATGTCTTTATGTAACTGACTGATGCTGTAATAAAGTAAACCTACTGGAACCTTGCCTGAGGAGCCTACATCAGTTCAAACATATAGTTAAGCAGTATATTTGTCCACGTCAGGTGATGCTTTTGTAAGCAGTAGAATATTAATTTACAACAACACATTCAGCGATGTACTTTCATTTCCTATGCTCACTATGCCTTTCTTCAAGATGTCTGCCATTTTTTCCCTTGTATTTCGAGTTCAGGTAGCACCTCATGTATTGCTGTGAGCCACATGGATGTTATGTTTCTGGGTAGTTACATATACATTACGTCTATTAGAATTACTTTAATATTCAATACCACTGGTCTCAAGGCCAGTTTGCTTTGAGCCGTGTAAGATACAACCAATATGTCGGGTTGACACATAAGGTTATTATCTTATAAGCAGCAGAATATTAATTTACATTTAACACGTTTGTGATCACTTAGTGAAGTACTTTAATTTCATTATGTTGACTACGCTCTTTTCCAAGATATCTTCCATCTTGGCCTTTGTGTTTCGAGTTCTGCTAGTCCCTCATTTATTGCTATGACCCACATGGATGGTGTTACGCTTCAGTGTATTTAAGTATCCATTACGTCTTTTAAAACAACCTGAATATTCGATGCCACAGGTATCAGAGTCAGTTCGCTTTGAGTTGTAGAAGCAACGTTGTATGATACTGGCTAAGTTATGCAGGTACAGACTCGGACAGAACAGATATGTCGGGTTTACATATACGCTGCTTTAATTCTAGAGCAGTTGCATTTCACCCTGTTTCTGATAGTGTATCTTTCTGTTATCGATTGTTACAATTTAAATTGAGCATCACGGCCCTTGTGGAGTAACTTCGCCTACCCTTTATGACACCACCACTATCGGGTAAACTTGTTTGTTGTTACTCCATATAAATTCTTTATTCTACTAAGAACCCTCATTCATAGTGGGAGCTAATGATTTGTTTCATTGTATCCTAGAATTATACAAATTACAAAGAAAAGTTACAGCTCCAGGCGTTTAATGAGGGGTGCTGTACAGGTATTGATTTCAGTTAAATAACATTCACCTGGTTTCTATTTAGTTCACATACACATGTTCTTTAGGTAATCATACGTTTTTTTGATTGTTTTAGTTCTGAATTTGGCAGTGAGGAAGACAAGGCTGTTCGTCGAAAGTATCCCACCACTTGAGCTTTGTGTGTAAAGTTACTGTATTGTTCGTCCATCAGTGTAGCAGGGTTTATTTGGCTGAAAACATCATCAGTCTGATGATTATCCATTAGCGGCTATTACTTTCATGACTATCTGTTACTAGTTGGCCTGATCATTACAGCACTACTATCCGACTAGCTGAGTGTGCTATCAATTTTAATTGCCCTTCCTGGCTAGCCATAAAATCAATATTTGTATTGCACTTTAGTAACTGGATACACAATTGCACTTTATATAGATGCCTGACATGATATTGTTGTCTTGTCTTTTTGTACACTTTTGTCACTGTCTAAATATTTACAAGCTACACTAAATGAAATTGTTTCTTTATGGGAACTACTGTCAATACCATTAATTCTTCAAGTGATCGTTCCATGGTTTTGACCAATAAAATGTTTTGATTATCATAGGTGAATCCAGAGTCGTGACATTAAAGGGCTCTGTCACCATGAAAGTGTAATGAATGTATAATTGACTCTTTTTGAAATTATTTGGGTGAGATTATGGAGACGTTGTGTTTCTTTATATGCATGAGGGAGAAGCGGCATCGGATCATGCCATCTCCATTGTGCTGGACGTCGCGGACACAGGATTCTGCCAGATGGGTAACGCAGCTGTGTTACACCGTCAAGGTTGGCTTAAGGCCACAAACTTCCAGGACTTTGAGGGATTATAGATATTACCACCTTCCGCAGATGTCCCTCACTGTCACCACCCAAGAGGGTTACAAGCAAAGATCACAAGCTTATGAAGTCAGGTGCCCAAGCAGGCCTGTCTAGTCTCTGATCTTGACCCCTCCCCCCTCACTTCGACACCCCAGTAGGAGGGCGCTTGCCAACTTAGTCACACAGTGCAAATCCATCACCACTGACAAATGGGTGTTATCTATCATTTAACAGGGCCATCCCGTGGAGTTCATTGGGGGCCCTCCGTCCTATCCTCCCATCCCAAAGAAAGAAAAACACCCCATCCCTGCTGCTACAAGAGGTATAGTTGCTCCCTGAAAGTCACTCAAGGTTGTACTAGCGCACCTGCGGGTACCCAAAGTATACTCCAGGCACTTTCTGGTGAAGGAAGTCAGGAGGTTGGAGACCCATACTAGACCTCAGAAGACTCAACAAATTCCTCAAATCTCAAACTTTTCGCATAATGACAATCCAGCATATCTGGGACCAGCTGAAAGAAGGGTGTTTCCTCTCCTTTTTAGACCTAGAGGATGTGTACTTCCTTATCTCCAGTCATTTCAAGGTCGCAGGCAAAAACTATCCATTCAAGGCCTTGCCCTTCGGACTAAAGTCAGCACCAAGGATGTTCACCAAATGTCTTGCTCCAGTAGTGACTTGTGGTGCGTGCTGTAAGGAGTCAGAAATGAGTCGGCAGAAGTTTGCCATGTTTTTGGTTAAAGACTTTTATTGGAAAATAAAAAGGTTTTGGAAAAGGCCTCTCTGACAATGCTCTAAGAGAAATGTACCTACCTGTACAAAAATTAAGCCTCTGTCCATGTCTGGATGTCAAAAACAAAACTCTCATGTGTCTAAAGTTGTATTCTGACCGTCACAACACAAACATAACTCTGAGGCGAACAAGGGAATTTTTCTTTAACCTTCAGTTGTTTGAAAAAGTGTTCATCAAGGAAGAATTACTTAAACAAACGTGTGTTCAAGGATAAAGGTCTTGGTTCCAAAGGGTGGTTCCCTTGCTCTGAATTCTTCTTTACTCCTTGAGTTTGTATTCACACCAGTTCTTTGGTTTTCTTTTGGCCAGGTACAACACTTGCACAACTGTTTGACTTCACAATTGTGGTTTCTTTCACGAATAGGTCTTTAGGCCTCTTCCCCAAGTGCAACATCTGCATACAATACTGTTTGACATCTTTCTTGTTTAACACAAGATTTTCAGTTGCCTGGTATACTCCCCTGCCAGGACTTATAATTCACACACTCAGGATTGCCTGGTATACTCTCCTGCCAGGACTTTTAATGTTCACTCTGGGTTTTTGCCCACTGCCAAACTTGTTTGCATATAATATTCAATGATGTATCTTCCCAAAGTATTATCTACTTTCTGCTTTCCTCGTATTGGCACTGTGTACATTTACACATTAGAAAATGGTTTATTCGTGACTTATGTTCCCTTCTTTCAATATGTCAATTTCTATTCTTTCTCCAGCATGGGGTCTGGCATGGATTCACATGCTCATGAATATGCCCCGTCGTCAGCCTGGGAATCCTTGGTAAAAGAAAAACAGGTTTGCTTTAGCCTGAAAACTGTATTTTATTCTATAACCAACCACTGTCCTTTGGGTCACACTGCCCCCATCCAGTGACAGTCGTATCCCTAGGCTCCACCCCTGGTAGCCATCTTCAGGTTAATACTGCATGCTGCAGTGTTAGGAGTCGTCTTCTTGGTCTCCGAGCTATTTTTAGTTCGTTTTTTATTTTATTTTACTGATTTTTGCTTCATCATGTGACAAAGGTCGATTACCAGCAGCGGGGACCCGCTGTCGGCAAAGTTCATCCTAAATTGCTGATCTTTTATCGAAGTTTCCAGAAGGCCTGGGCATACTTCGCACCTTCAAACATGTCCAAGGAGAAGAGGTGCTTAACTGTGTGCTAAGTGTGGATTGAGAAATGTGTATCAACACCATAAATGTTTATATTGTTTGCATCCGGACAATGATGTGGAGGGATACGAGGTCTACCGTGGGTTTTCAAAGAAAACTAAGAACGATTGCTACAGCAGGCTGGCCATGTGGCTCAAGTTGGGGAAGGCCTCTGACTCTGCTTCCGGGTGCATTCATGCCTCACCTAGATCCGGCTGGTCCCACAAGCAAACTCCCTCAGAAAACAGGTTGAGGTCCTTTGAGGACACCCCACAATCGGGGTTCCAAAAAAAGTCCAGGCTCCATGCCACTAATCACCCTGGGTTCGCCACTGCTGTGGGTCCCATCTAAGGGAGGACATGGTCGCTGCCACCGACTGCTTCTGCAGCAAGTCTACCTGTGAGGGGTGGCCCCTCTAAGAGGAAGTCTATGACTCCTTCAAAGCTTTGCTTACCATATGCGGACAAACCGACAAAGGAGAGTTCTATGGGGGGCCCTTCACTGTCCCCGTAGGTGACGCCATTTTCCAAGCCTGTGACTCTATCAGCTGCGCAGCCTACCAGGACAGCTATGTTAACGACCACTTCGTCGACGGGGCTGTAATCGTTGACGATGAAGTGGTCATTAACAAAGCTGTCCTAGGCTTCTGCGACCACCACATCAGCAACCATCACGTCTTTGTGGAAAGGGGGCCTGGCCACGAAGGTGGTGACTACTACCATGGCGACAGATAATTTGTGAGTGTCCTGCCACCACGCCGTAAAGCGGCTGCAGCGCCACTGACTAAGGTTGTTGGCACCCCAGGGATGGGGACAACTCCCCTCGCCACTCCGGAGAAGAGGATGGGTAGGATTCCTCCTACTTACCATAGGAAGGTGGCAGAGCCACAAGCTGCCCCAGAGAAACTGTGCAGATCTATACAAGCTCTGACGAAGGCGATGATAATCTGCACAAGTATTATTATTCGGACCACAAAGGAGGTCATGGAACTGTCTGTAGGGCGGTCGCCATGTGGTTAGCCTAGTTCTCCCCCATGCCTGAGGAGGCGCTTCAGCCCAGACCCTACGCCTCTTGCTGCTTTCACTCCTCAGCCAAGGGACATGTCATTGTATATACTGATGATGCTGCACACACTAGTGGTGGCGGTCCAGCAGAGGCTGCCCCCGCCCACACCCCACCAGGACCTGCACCATCTCGAAGCCCCCTAGGCCGCTGGCCGGGAGCGTAAGTCCAAGGACCCAGCTGGTTGAGGCATCAACAGACACCACCACCACCTCTGCATCACGGTTTGACTCCAGCTGATGAGATGGCACCGCACACAGGCACAGATACGGCTGCTACGTCGACGGACACCGACGAGGCCGATGACTTCATACCGGCGAACAGGGAACCTGTAATGCTCACCTGGTATCCACTGGGACGTCACTCAGCCTGTTCTGACCTCTTACGACTTTGAACCCTTCCCTGGAGGCTATTCGACTGGAGACTGGGCCTGAAACACCCCATTGTCTCTGTGTGCTTGAACCCCTTCTTCCCGGGGTCCAACCCTTCCCTTTGATCCACAGCTCACCTTGTTTTCTTGGATAGTGTGCTCTCTGTCCTGCTTTCAGCATAGGGGCGCGTTGATTGACGCGGGCTTCTTGCTGCCTAGTTACTTCACTGGCAAGAGTCCGGCAGGTAAGTATAATGAGTCTTTTGAACAGTTCTCTAACTTCGTTCCTTTCCTTCCTTAGATGATGGCCGGCATCCGGGGATTGCGGCGTGCTGCTGAAATGAGTAGCGCTGAAGGTGAGTGAGAGCGCGATGCACCCCTTTCATATTTGTATTGAACCGAGTTCTTTTTCTGTGTCTTTTAGGTGCCGCAACGTTTTCAGCGTGGATGCCGGTTATGAAGAACAAATGCGGTGGGTAAGCGCAGTATGCGGCGCCTCTGGATGTTTCCACGCTAACCTGGAGTGTCTTTTCCCTCTTGCAGATGAATGAGAAGTTCCGGAGACAGAGTTCCCCCAGAGCGGCTGGAATTCAGGTAAGCGTTTGAAGCTCGTACAGTATTTAAAAATAAGCAAAGATTTGCAGAATGCTTACTAATGCCTTTTTTTCTGTTCTTTTCCCTATTCCTTAGGAAGCAGCGTGCCGGGATGGGAATGACACCACCGAAGATGCCCGCAGCACACAAGGAGCGATGAATGATGGGCAGAAATGCCGCAAGGTAAGGCTGTTCCTAACGGTGTTCTTGTTCTTGCAGGAGCTGAGCGCAGAAGAAAGATGCAGGCCTACTGGAGACCGATCCGAACACGGTGAGTGTCACGCTGCAGGTGCAGAAAACGCAAAGCATGTTTCTCAGCCTGGGTGTGGCTTAAATAGTCTCTGGGTATCCCAGGTGTCTCTGGGCTGAAAGACCCAAAAGACTAGACCGCACAGCGCAGTTCTGGGAACCGAAATATGTGGGGGCATCCATCTTGTCCCCATCATTGCACTACAAGTCCAATCCCCAATGTTATCCTCTGGGAGTGAGTCTGGTGCCACAAGAGCCAAGTCTGACTCCAAGTGGGTCTTTGGAGGGATGGAGAGGCTCTTGAGGGCCATGTAGGTGATCGTGGCCTGGTTCCAGCCTGACATCTTAGAGGGCTGGGGACATGTGGGGCAGGAATCATGACAGCACTCCCCCCCCCAAGGCCCCTCTCAAGGTGGCTCTTCTGTCTGGTCCTGGTTTGGTTGGATGGTTTTGATGAAATCATCTAAGCAAGCGAGGTGCATGGATGTACTCACAAGGGTCCCATGTCATGTCTTGTGGACCATACTCCTTCCAGTCTACTAAGTAGTATAATTTGGATTTGACGTACTTTGAATCTAGGATGTCCTTGACTTCGAATTCTGGCTCACCGGCGACTACTACTGGCTGCGGTGATGTTGCTACCCAGGTCCCAGGTTGAACAGGTTTAAGGAGAGACGCGTGGAACACAGGATGAATCTGCATGTTAGACGGCAAAGTTAGTCTGACCGCCACAGTATTTATCACGGAGGTGACGGTGAATGGACCCAGGTATCTTGGACGGAAAGTTTGGGTTCCTTTAATGGACACGGGTTTAGACACCAGCCAGACTTGGTCTCCCACTTGGTAGTTGGGGGCCTTTGCTCGGTGTTGATCAGCAAACTTCTTTTGGCGATTCTTAGATTGAAGAAGGTTTTCAGCTGCCCTTTTAAAAGTTTGAGAAATGGTTGTGTGCAAGGTTTTGACTGCTGGCATTTCCAGGGTTGTAGGAACGTCCAACTCAGAAGTACGTGGGTGCCTGCCATACATGGTATAAAAGGGTGTCTGCCCAGTGCTGGTGTGTAGGGAATTATAAGCATATTCAGCTATCCATAATAGGTCGAACCAGCTTCCTTCAGCTTGGTGTAACATGCAATGCAGATACTGCCCGAGCGTCTGATTTGTCCTCTCAGTTTGACCATCCGTTTGGGGATGGTGACTGGTGGATAGCCGGATGTCTATCTGGGCCATAGAGCAGCTTTTTCTCCAGAAGTTAGATACGAATTGAGTACCTCGGTCTGAGACCAAAACTGAAGGAAACCCATGGAGCCGTACGATGCCTTCAAGAAATACCTTTGCCAGAGTGGAAGCATTTGGGAGCCCCTTAAGAGGAATGAAATGTGCCATTTTTGAAAATAGGTCCACGACCACAAGAATAGTGTTAAACCCTTGACTGGGTGGTAGGTCAGTAATAAAATCGAGGGACAACGTGTGCCAGGGTGCTGGTGGGATTTCCAATGGTTGTAATAGCCCAGCCGGTTTCTGCTTGGATTACTTGTTTTGAGCACACACTCCACAAGATAGGATGAATTGGATAATGTCTTTACGCCACGTGGGCCACCAATAATTTTGTTTTACCTTGGCTAGGGTTTTAGCGATTCCGGGGTGGCCCTCGATCAAGGAATCATGATAACCGGACATGACTTAATCTCGTAGTTCTTGGTTTGGTAAGAATAAACTATTCCTAGGGCAACTGATCTTTTATCATGTAATGTTCTCCTTGTGCACTCCACGCTTGTAATTGCTCCGGACTCATCAGATTTTGGATTTCTTCATGTAATTCTTTCTGAGTTATGGTTGCTGTGATTCCTAGGAGCTTGTCACTCGGGATGATTGCTATTGGGTCAGGGGTCTGATACCCTTGCTCTTCCACCCCTATATGGGAAAGGGCATCGGCCTTCCCGTTTTTCATCCCTGGTCGGAATGTAATCACATAGTCATATTCAGCAAAAAAAAGAGCCCAACATAGTTGTCGTGAGGATTGGGCCTTTGCCGTTTTTAGGTACTGGAGGTTCTGGTGGTCAGTTATTACGGTGATTGTGAGTCTGGCGCCCAAGAGGTAGTGCCGCCATGCCTTAAAGGCTTACTTAATGGCCAGGCGTTCTTTGTCTGTGATAGCGTAATTGAGTTCAGGGGGTGTGAATTTACGCGACCAGAAGGCAACAGGGTGTAACTAGCCCGTTTCGGGGTCCTTTTGTGAGAGGACGGCTCCCATAGCCATGCTTGAGGCGTCCGTTTCCACCAGGTATGGGACATCAGGGCGAGGGTGGCGTAAGATTGGGGCAGATGTGAATCTTGCTTTGAGTTCCTGGAAAGCCTCCTCGGCTTCTGTTGTCCACTGGAACTTTTTTTTGCTCTTCCTTAGTAATGACATGATGGGATGCATGATTTGCGAAAATCCTGGTATTAACCGGCGGTAGAAGTTTGCAAAACCCAGCATACTTTGAACCCCCTTTAATGAATTTGGGGATGGCCAATTCAGGATAGCATCTACCTTGTGTACATCCATTCGGATTCCATTCCGGCTGAGAATAAAGCCCAGGAATTCTACCTTGGAGATGTGGAATGAGCACTTTTTGAGCTTGGCGTAGAGCTGGTGTTGGCGGAGTTTCTCCAATACGGATCGGACGTGTGTTAACGTGGTCTTGCTTTGATGCGGAATATACTAGGATATCATCGATGTACACTAGAGCACAGACATCAATCAATTCCCGTAGGACATCGTTCATGAAGTATTGAAATGTAGTAGGCGCGTTGCAAAGGCCAAAGGGCATTACTTGATATTCGTACAAGCCGTATTTGGTGCAAATAGAGGTTTTCCATTCGTCCCCCTGTTTTACGCGAACAAGGTGATATGCCCCCCTCAGGTCTAGTTTTGTGTAGATTTGGGCATCTTTGACTTGATCAAGCAATTCAGGGATCAGTGGCAGGGGGTAGCGATTTTTTACGGTAATCTGCTTCAGTGCGCAATAGTCGATGCACGTTCTCAAGTCCCCCTCCTTTTTCGGTACGAAGAATAGAGGACTGGCTGCTGGAGACTTCGAGGGACGGATGAACCCGTTGGCCAGGTGTTGGTCAAGATAGGCATTCAGGTGCTGGTTTTCTAGTTCCGTCAGTGCATAAATTCGCCCACAAGGGATCTGTGCGCCGGGTATCAGGTCGATTTGGCAATCGTATGGTCTTTGCGGTGGCAGGGTATTAGCCTGTTCTTTCTGAAAGACATCTTGAAAGTCCTGGTATTCACTTGGTAGGGTGCCGATTGCCACAGTCGCAAGCGTGGAGGTTCTGGTATCTATTGGTTGTTTCTCTTGGCGATAACATGTGTGGGCGCAAGTCTCGGGAAAGGCCAATTCTTTTGCTCACCAATCGATTCGAGGATTGTGAGCTACCAACCATGGCATTCCCAAAATCAACCGGAACTGTGGTGCCTTAATGAGGTCGAAAACAATAGATTCTTGGTGTCCATCCTGGCACAGAAGGGTTAAAGCTGCAGTGCATTGGGATACTGGACCAGAAGCTATTTCCGTGCCGTCGACAGTGGTAAAAGTGTCAGTGGTTGATTTAGGGCGTAACGGAAGCCCTATCTTTACCGCAAGATCCTGGTCGATGTAATTCCCAACGGCTCCACTGTCTATGTATGCTCTTACTGCATGCATCCAAGATGGTTGTTGTTGATTGATTAAACCACCAGTGCAAAATGGGAGGTCTGTAGTTCACTTTCTTCGCTCGACAATTGGACCCCTACACTTGCCGGGCTGGGGAGTTTTCCGATTCCTTGATGGTATCTTCCTTGTCCGTGGCCCCTACCATCCTCCTCGGTGGCTTCACAGGGCACTCTTTAAGGAAATGATCTGACCTTCCACAGTACAGACATAACTGCTGCTGTCTCCTTTTATCCCTTTCCGCTTTAGTCAAGGGGGATCTGACCCCCCCGATTTGCATTGGTTCACCTGAACCTTCCGTTGTTCGGGCAGTATTGTCCTTTGAACGCACATACATAGGGCGAGGGTCCGGTCTGGTTCGATCTGCTCTTCGGTCCTGCAACCTATGATCCAGTTGAACAACAAGGTCAATGAATTCTGAGCAGTCTTTCGGGGGGTTCTCTACTTGTGCGAGAACATCCTTGAGCTCCCCCCGCAACCCTCAATGAAATAACTGGTCCTCTTCTCCACTGGCCATTCTGCTTCAACTTTGAGTCTATTGAACGTGGCTATGTATGTTAATAGGTCTTGATTCCCTTGGCGTAGGGACAGAAGTTTGTTGTCTAATGCCTGCCCATGAGAACGACAGGCAAACAGCTTTTTCCATCTCCTGCTGAAAGCCCCCTGAAGTCATGCAGCAAAGGATCGTCTTGGGCCACAAAGGGTACAGACCAGTCCGCGGCGCTACCACTCAGGTAGGATAGCACAAAAGTGACCTGTGATTGGTCATTCGGAAAGGCCCCTGGCCTACAAAGGAAGTGCAGGCGGCACTGGTTCATGAACGTTGCAAACCTCTTGGGATCCCCTGTAAATCGTTCGGGCGGGGCCGAGGGAACTGCCCCAGGAAGGGTTATCTGAACGGGATTGGCTGATGGCGCTGGCATTGAGGGCCCATTTCCCGGCAATGGTGCATGCCCTGCTTGTGACTGGAGAAGTTGCCGGCTTAAATCATCAGTGCGTTCTTTGGCTACTATCAGCTCTCTCCTCAGGGTGTTGGTCTCCTGCCTGGCTGCATGTACTTCGGAACGTAGCTGCCCCAACATGTGGGCTAACTGGTCGGCTTCTGACGTTACCATGACGCCCAGGTGGATTTTGATGTGTGGCTTTGCGTTCTGTAACGCTCACTTGGTATCCACGGGGATGTCACTCAGCCTGTTCTGACCTCTTACGACCTTGAACCCTTCCCTGGAGGCTATTCGACTGGAGACTGGGCCTGAAACACAGGATTGGTAGAGTTTAACTCCCTATTGTCTCTGTGTGCTTGAATCCCTTCTTCCAACCGTCCAACCCTTCCCTTTGATCCACAGCTCACCTTGTTTTCTTGGATAGTGTGCTCTCCGTCGTGCTTTCAGCGCAGGGGCGCATTGATTGATGCACGCTCATTGCTGCCTAGTTACTTCACTGGCAAGAGTCCGGCAGGTAAGTATAATGAGTCTTTTGAACATTTCTCCAACTTCATTCCTTTCCTTCCTTAGATGATGGCCGGCGTCCGCGGATAGCAGCGTGCTGCTGAGATGAGTAGCGCTGAAGGTGAGTGAGAGCGCGATGCGCGATGCACCCCTTTCGTATTTGTATTGAACTGAGTTCTTTTTCTGTGTCTTTTAGGTGCCGCAACGTTTTCAGCGTGGATGCCGGTTATGAAGAACAAATGCTGTGGGTAAGCGCGGTATGCGGCGCCTCTAGATGTTTCCACGCTAACCTGGAGTGTCTTTTCCCTCTTGCAGATGGATATGAAGTTCCGGAGACAGAGTTCCCCCAGAGCGGCTGGGATTCAGGTAAGCGTTTGACGCTCGTACAGTATTTAAAAATAAGCGAAGATTTGCAGAATGCTTACTAATGCCTTTTTTCTGTTCTTTTCCCTTTTCCTTAGGAATCGTCGTGCAGGGATGGGAATGACACTGCCTAAGATGCCCGCAGAACAGAAGGAGCGATGAATGATGGGCAGAAGCGCTGCAAGGTAAGGCTGTTCCTAACAGTGTTCTTGTTCTTGCAGGAGCTGAGCGCAGAAGAAAGATGCAGACCTACTGGAGACCAATCCGAACACGGTGAGTGTCCCGCTGCAGGTGCAGAAAACGCAAAGCATGTTTCTCAGCCTGGGCGTGGTTTAATTAGTCTCTGGGTATCCCAGGGGTCTCTGGGCTGAACCACACCCAAAAGACTATACCGACATGCAGTTCTGGGAACCAAAATATGTGGAGGCATCCATCTTGTCCCCATCAATGCACTACAAGTCCAATCCCCAATGTTATCCTATGGGAGTGAGTGAGTCTGGTGCCACAAGCGCCAAGTCTGACTCCAAGTGGGTCTTTGGAGGGATGGAGAAGCCTTTGAGGGCCATGTAGGTGATCGTGGCCTGGCTCCAGCCTGACATCTTGGAGGGCTGCGGACATGAGGGGCAGGAATCATGACAGAACCATTGGGCGCAGAGGAGCCTGCGAGGGCCTCTCCACCTGATGAGGTTGGTTCCGTTCATGCCATGATGTCCTGGGTCTCGGACCTAGTTAATCTGGTGCCAGAATAGACTAAGAAGGAGGGATTCCTCTTCCAGTGCTGCAAGTCCAGACCAAAGACCATCATGTCCGTTCCCTTGCTGGACGATGTTTGGGAGGAGGGTTGGCCCTGAGGAAGGCTTAGAGCACCGCTCCTCCCAAAAGGGATAGGCTAGAGAAGAAGTACAGTGTCCTGGGCTCGGCCCAAGTGCTTTAAGTCCCAGCTTTCTCCTGACTCTGTGGTCTCTGCCGCCGCTAGGAAGTGCTCGACGAACCCATTGTCTTCATCCTTGGTGCCCCCTGACCAGGAGGGGAAGATGCTCGATGCAATAGGCAAGAGAATCATTTATACCACAGCCTCCACCATTAAAGCTGCTAATACCCTGGCCATTCTGTCCCGCTATGGCCAGGAACTGTGGTTTAAAATGGGCCTATTCTGGACTTCCTGCCAGAGGACAGGCGGGAGAGGTGGCCTCGGCCCACGCCATCAGTGGCCTTTTTTGCTAAAAATATTGGATTGTGTTGCGTATGTACAAATTGTAGATCATCTTAATATTTCCCCATTCTTAACAATCGCCAATCGGGGTTTAGGCGGAGACTGCGTTACTCAAATTGAAGTCTAGGCTCTTGGAAGGCATGGATGAAAAAAGAAGCATTCTTGCTGATGCTGGTTGATTTGTCGACTACCTTCGACTTGGTGGACCACTCCATCATGGTCACCAGGTTAGGAGACGTGGCAAACTTCTTGCCAACAGCAGCTTGGTGGATTACTTCATTCCTAAGTAATAGGGATAGTAGAGTTTATCATGAGGAGGCAGTAGCTCTGCCTATAACCCTAAAATATGGTGTGACAGCAGGGATCTTGTATTTCGCCTTGTTTATGGAATATATTTATGGCACCCTTTTTTGCCCTTAGGAACAAGAGGGTGTAGTGTTCACAAACTATGCGGATGACACGCAGTGTGTCATCCCTATTTCTGGGACACATGTAATTGATGAAGCAGAGCTGCACAGGAGTTACGCCCTTATTGAGAGCTGGATGATTCATAGCAATCTGGTTTTGAACAGAGAAAAGACTGAGCTTTTCGATTGTTGGCTTCCATAGTACGTTACTAAAACTTGGCCCGATCTGAGAGCTTTCCGGAGATGTAAAGATAATTCCTCAAAAGAAGGTCAAGACATTGGGCGTTATATTTGACCAACACCTCAATATGACGGCACATGTTGGGAGCCTGGTGGCGGCATCCTACTACTATATTAAGCTTTTGGCCACCTCTGACCTTTCGTCACTCAAACTAATGTAGAAACCATTGCAAGAGCAATTGTAGGGGCCAAGACAGATTATTGTTGTAGCCTGCTTGCTGCCCTGAATAAGACAGACTGTAATAGGCTACAGGTGGTTCAGAATGGTGCAGTGGGTGTGGTTATGGGATTAGCCTGGAGAGACCACGTTTCAGTGGCGAAACGTGCATTGCACTTGCTCACAGTAGAGGCAAGGCTCTTGTTCCGCCTACTGGTTATCACACACAAATGTAGACAGGGCAAAATGCCTCTTTACCTTCAAGATCTTTTCACTTACCTCACAGGAGAACTCTCAGATCCAGTAAACTATGTGCAAGACTGTGAGGGCCGAAAAGGGGGCCTTTCATAACGTAGCCCCTAAGGCTTGGAACGACTTGCCTCTGGAGCTTAGATGCCAGAAGTCGATAGATCTCTTTTGAGAAGAAATTAAAAACGCTTCTGTTTGCTTGAATTTGCAAGTATGGCTCTCTAAGATCAGTTGGTTATTGATTAGCTATGGCTTGATGGTCTGTCTCTTTGTTTGTTTCGCCCTTATGCCTATGGGTCCATAGTTTGGGCATTATAAATATTAAAGTAAAGTTGGACATCCCAGCCGCAGGGTTCTGCCAGATGGGCAATGGAGTGTCTCTTTGTCGGCAGGGATGGCTAAGGGCCACCAACTTCCGATCGGAAGTCCAATCCAAAGTGGTAAACATGCCGTTTGATATGGAGAACTTTTTTGGCAAGGCTGCTGACGAGTCTCTACAAACTATCAAGACAGATACAGAGACGGCATGTTTGTTAGGGACCCTACAGCACCATCAGTTGTCCTTTCCTTCCTCGAGAGGGAAGTTCAGGTATTTCCTCCAAGGGGTATCCCACCCCTTGTCGACAACTTTCCCGCTCCATGACTCAAAAGGCATACAGAGGGGGCTCACAGGCATATGGCAGCAGAGGACAGCCATGTCACCGCCCATGGCGCAGGCGCCGGAATAGGCCTGAACCGGCCTTGGACTCGGGCCCCCACTTGTGCACTCAAGTGGGAGGCTGGCAGACAAGGTTTGCCAACGTGTGGAAGACTATCACCACGGACAGATGGATGCTAAACATGCTCAAGCAGGGGCACAACTTGGACTTCCAACGCAAGTGTCCTTGTATTCCTCCTGTGGATCAGCAAGAACAGCACGTGGCACATAGAGCCTATCCCCCAGTGCCTCCGGGCCTCTAGAGTGTGCTCCAGATACTTTCTGGTCTGAAAAGTCAGGGGGGTGGAGGTCGATCCTGGAATCAGCAAGTACTTGAAGTCCCAGAAGTTCAGGATGGTCACCTTGCAGCATGTGCTCAGCCAGCTGGAGGAAGGTGACTTCCTGGCATTGCTGGATCTGGAAGACACCTACTTTCATGTCCCCATCCACCAGAATCCCCGAAGTTCCTATGGTTAGTTGTCCAGGGGTGACCCTATCAGTCCAAGGCGCTCCCCTTCAGCCTTAAATCAAAGTGCTCGGCTCTGTTGGTGGTGTATCCTTGTCTCGATGGCATCCACATCTACCCTTACCTGGACGATTGGCTCGTCCCATCCCACTCCCTTGGGCTGGTGAGCCAACACACGTCGAGGACAGTGCGTCTGCTAACGGATCAGGGTTTTTCCATAAATTATCGAAAGTCCTGCTTGGAGCATCGCAGAACGCACTGTTTCTGGGCTCCCGACTCATCATGGTCACTTGTCTGGCGTCCCCTTGGAAGAGAGGGTGATGGCCATCCTGGTATGGTATTGTTTATTTATAAAGTGCTTATACACAGGCAGGTGTTTCAAAACGCTCAAGGAGGGTGGGAACAAGGGGAGAAAAACAGTTGCTCAGAGCCCTTGAAATTCGGAGACGATAATAGTCTGCACAGGCAGAGTAAGTGCATACAATACATTTAACAGTTTGAGATACTGCAAATAGGCCTGACAGCGATTCTGCAGATTATACCAGCGCAATTAAGGGGTGGAGATAAGGGAAGACAGACAGACAATCTTCGGCACGGAGCGTACAGATTGTGCAAGTGCACAGATGGAAACAGGGAGGGGAAGCTCCAAGTGCACCGGTCTGTGGAGAATGGGGTAAGTGCAGAGAGAGCCATTCTCAGGGTTATTTTTCAAGTGCAGTGAGTGCGGGTGGAGTGTAGGGCCCTGAGGCAAGTGTGAAAGAGGACTTGTGGGGTGTCAGAGCCCTGTGAGACTCTGAGGTACACCAGGCAGCCAGTCAGCAAGTTGTAAAGGATGAAGAGGGAGAGAGAAGAGAGATGGGTTAGCAGGGTAGAGGGAGAGAGAAGGAAGAGGAGAAGAGTAAAGTCTTGAGGAGTTTCCGGAAATTAAGGAGATCAGGCTCAAGACTGGGGGCGGCAGGGAGACTATTCCAGAGGGAGGCACCTGCTGAGGATAAGGATCTCCCTTCAAATCTCTGCTTGGAGAACCGGCTCACTCGCAGAAGGTTGGAGGTAGATGAGCGGAGGGCTCGAGAGGGACAGTATTTTGGTAGTCAGCGTTGCAGGTAGGTAGGTACCAGGCCCCAGTAAGCCTTGTGAATAATGCTGAGGGTCCTGAACTTCATCCTTGCAGCCACGGAAGGGATTTCAGCGCCAAAGAGATGCGGTCCCTGGGCTTGAGGCCAATGATAAGTCGTGCAGTTCTGTTCTGCATGAGTTGCAGAGATCGCAGGGCTGAAGACGGGAGGTTGAGGAAGAGGCTGTTGCAATAGTCCAGCCTAGAGAGAACCAGGGCTCTGGAGACAGTGAGCCACTGAGGGAAGGTGAGGAAAGGTAGAGTACCTCTGAGGAGTTGTAGCTAATAGTTAGACTTTTTAGAGATGTCTGAAATGTTGGAGGAGGAGAGAGTGGAGTCAAAAATGACCCTAGGTTTCTTGCCTCGCTGGTGGGTCTGGGGGCGCAAGGCCAAGGGAGGCTGGCCAGAGTGAAAGTATGAAAGTGGGAGCAGGGATCCTAATGTGAATGATCTCGGTCTTACTGGCGTTGAGACAGAGGTCATTTGCAGCACACCATGACTGAATAGCTGACAGTCATAAATGAGCGAGGAGGAGGCAGCTGAGGGTAGCCTGAAAGATAGTTGTGTATCATCTGTGGAACACTGGAAGTTAGAGGTGAAAGTGGCCACCACACATGCCAGGGCAGCCATGTAGATGTTGAAGAACCAGGGGGATAGGGTAGATCCCTGGGGAACACCACAGGTAGAGATAGCTATAGTCGAGAGAAAGTCTCCGAGTTCCACCTGGGATGGGCATTCGGAGAGAAAGGAGGTTAACCATGCCAGAGCCTGACCAGTGGGTGTGACAGAGGCGTGTGATCCGGATGTTGTGGTTAACCATGTCAAAGGCAGAGGAGAGGTCAAGGAGAATGAGGACAGAGGGAGTGTTAGTGTCAAGATTTGAAAGCAGGTCTTCACGGGTGTTTAGAAGAGCGGTTTCCATGCCCCTGGACGATCTAAAGCCTGTCTGATGGTCATGGAAGCAACCAATAGATTGCACAGGAAAGGAGTGATCAGATAGGGTGGTGGTTTGCTGGAAAGGAGGGTTCGGCAGGGTTTTTTAAATTTTTTTATCAGAGTGCTTAAGGGCAGTTGGAAAAACGCCAGTGGAAAAGGAGAGATTGCAGAGGCCAGCCAGGGCTAGGGCGAGGGAGTCAATATTGTCTTTGATGGTTTGTGTGGGGCAGGGGTCCACCTATTTGGATGAGGCCTTCATAGATCAGACTTGTCTGGAGACATCATCAGGTGTGACGGGTGAGAGAGAAGAGAGGGTAAGTGGAGGGGAGCAAGGGAGGCTCCGGTGTTGGTGTATGCTGTGGTGTGGTGGAGAGGGTGGAAAGGATATCTTGGGTTTTTGTGGTGAAGTGTACAGCCAGGGCCGAGCAAAGGTCCTGTGTGGGTGTGACAGAAGAAGAGGCTGCTGCAGGATTGGCAAGTTCCTTGCAGACTTTGAAATGTTTGACTGTGTTGTTATGATGCCACAGAGATCCAGGCTTGAATAAAGACTCTTTTCTTGGATTGGATGCAGAGTCAATATTTCCTTTGTAGGAGGCGGCAGGCCAGTTTGTGAGATGGTTTGCCCAACGTGTTCCATTTCCGCTCAGCTGCCGTACACTTGCGCTTAAGGGCAGCAAGGTCAGAGTCGTACCAAGAGTTGCACTTTTTGGAACGCTTCAGTTAGACTCTCATGACAGGGGCAAGAGTGCCATGAGTGTTGGAGATAGATTAAGGTTAGCGAGGGCTGTGTCAGGATGGGAGTCAGCTGAAGGAATGAGTGGAGGAGAGTAGGTGGAGGCAAAGGCAGCCACTGTCACTTTTTTCATGGCCTGTTGACTTTGAAGCTGATTGGCTGTGCCTTGTGTGATGCTGCAAGAAAAGAGGAGAGTTTCAAGTGTCTTGAGAGAAGATAGTGATCAGTCCAAGAGAGTGAGGTAGTGAGAGGTATAGAGAGAGGGATGTCAGTAGAGATGAGAGCATCCATGGTGTGGCCCGCGGTCTGCATGGAGCCAGAGGGTAGGATAGAGAGCAATAGAGGGTCACCAAGGTTGTGGAAAGGGCCTGAAGAGTCAGGATAGTCCAGATGGATGTTCAGATCACCCATCAGGAGGAGAGAAGGGAGGAGGCCAGGTCAGCCCATTCCGAGAGGAAGAGAGTGTACTGACCTGGTGGCCGATAGAAGGTTGCCAGGGTGAGAGAAGATTTAGGGAAGAGTGAGAGTCTGCAAGCTAGGCACTCGAAGGTGGAGTAGGCCTGAGTCTGGAAGATGGACACAGGTATCCATTCTGGGAAGATATGTGCCACTCCCCTACCTGTCCTCTTAGGCCTGGGCGCAGAGAGGATTTTGTAGCCTTCAGGGAGGAGTGGGTCAAAGCTCTTGACTGAGCTAGCCTTGAACCATGTCTCAGTGATGGCGAGCACATCAAGATCCATGAGTTTGAAGAGGTTGCAGATGTCAGACGCATGTTTGATGGCAGAGAGAGTGTTGAGAGTGGCAATGTGCAGCAGCTTGCCATCTTTGAAAGTCTTCCTCGGGGGGGGCACAGGGGACAGTGGTCCCCACCGAGGTTGGCAAGAGGGACGAAGGGATAGTGGAGGATGGTGAAGGAGCCAAGCCCGACAAGGGAGCCAGGACAGTACGGTAAGGCAGGGGGGTCTGTGCAGAGGAGGAGTAAGGCACAGAAGGCAAGGTTGTCTGGCCAGAGGGAGAGGGAAGGGAGGAGCCTCTCAAAGAGAAGAAGGTTGGGTTGAGGACCCTGAACCATGATGGTTCCATTGTTATAAACATTAATGATGACTCTGGAAATCGGGAAGAGGAAAAGGAGAACCTCCCAGCGAGTGCCACCATTAATGGGAGAAGAGGCGATGGGAGAGAGAAAGCCGACCATGTAGCTAGTCCATAGGTTGGGTGCGTTAACGAAGAAGAGGATTTCAGTGATAGTTTCTCTGGCGGAAGCCATGACATAGGTGACTTCAATAGGAAGGCCTGGGTTGGATCCAGTATGCCCTTCTTAAGTTTCATCCGGACAGATTTAGTGATAGGAGATGGATAGAAGATAGTGAAGCAGATGGAGAGGATAGGAGAGCTTGTTACGCTCAACTGGTTCCCACAGAGACGTCGATCGAACCCAGACGGACCCACCTAGTCTCGTGTGCTTGACTCGTAGGAATATTCTCCTGTAGATGGAGAAAGGGATTTAGTCCTGTGGATTTGAGTGCAGACCCCTCCCCACTGCTCCCGCTCTCCCCGCTGGCCACCTCCGATATTCCCACTTAGTGTTCTCACCTTATGTTTTTAATGGATGAGCTCTCCATCTTGCGTGGCTTGCAGGGGCGCGTAGATACCAGTTACTTCACTGGTTTGGGGTATTGGAGTTCTGGAAGATTATTGTCTCCGGAGTTTACCAAGTTTAAAGAGTTCAATATGTCCAGTGCTCACTCTTGCACCCCTTGGTGATTTTGCAGCAACAAATACTGTCTGGAGGTTGCTGGTGGCGTTCAGGTAAGAGTCTGTATTACCCAACACTATCCGGTAAAGTTGCGTGAGTTTAACTTGTTGTTTTTTCCTCCCTTCATAGATGCGGCATAAGAAGATGCAGCGTATTGAAGGATAATGCCTCCGGTGGTAAATCAGGTAAGCCTTGTGGTAAAATGATTGTCTTGGTAGTCTCTCTAGGCTCACCTCGCTATTCCTTTGTCTTTTTTCCCCAGGTGTTGAAGATTGCCAAAGAAAATGATGGAGGCAGCGCCGAGTCGAAGATGCTGTGGACTGGTGAGAATGGAGCGGCGATGCAGCTGCGAAGCGACGCGTGTCGAAGTAATGTCCTTTCATGCTCGGAATGGTGCAAGATCCGAATCAGGTAAGGAATTAGATTAATGTCTGTAACCTAACCTCTTCTCCTATTTACCCCTTTCTTCTAGGAGCTCCGGATGCGAGGCGGGCGTGGCAGAAGAACGGATGCAGGTTCGCAGGCACGGTGAGCGTTACGCTGCTGAATGCAGAATAACGCGAAGCGTGTGTTGTAGATCAGGCGTGGTTTAAATAGCCTCAAAAGTGGTCCCAGGTAAGAAGTCCCTAGAACCATACCCGAGTAAAAAAATAGTCCTTGCAGAAAAATAGTCCCTTCCAGGTCTCACGTGGGCCTGGATGCATGTGTAGCATGGTCTGCCTGAGGTAAGTGATGACTATGAGCCTGGCGCCTTAGGTGCCAGGACTGATTCCTACTATGAGCCTGGTGCCTAAGGCACCAGTGTTAGGCAGAAACCTGTGCAGTTCCCTCTGGGACCACTGCAAAAGATTTAGGACTACAGGTGTTTGGCAGTAAACCCACTTGGTAGCAGTCTGTACCACACAGATTCACTTGGTAGCTGTGGCTGATCAGTCAGACTTCCCTCAAGAAGAGTTAGGCAGTATACAGAGTATTCACAATAGGTCAAAAGAACACAATAGAAAAAGTAAACACTGACCAGAGCTTGGTGTAAAAGAGATATAATTATTTATTTAAAACCACATCTAGAAAAACACACAGGCACTAATAGTAAGCAATCCAAAAACATGGTCACTAAAAGATATACACTCCCTTAAAAGAATATTAGACAAGTCTTAAGTAATGCCCACTTATTTTCAGACAGCGGTGAGCGCTTAACGTAGATGGCACTCTAATAATTTGTTTTTTAAAAAGGGAGAGAAAAGCAGAGAATAAATTGAAACAGATCCCAACACTTTTTCACGAACACAACAAGAGAGGAAGGCAAAGTAACACCGTGAGTTTAGAGTCAGTAGGCCGGATCCATTTTAAGAGGATCAAAACGAAATGTGTCCAAGGTCACACGGTTGCAGTGCACAAAAGTCTTGAAAAGGTTCAAAAAGAGTTGGACCAAAGAAAGAGACCAGTTAGAGGGTCAAGACGGCCAGCCCAGTCCAGAAGGTTAAGGGATTATTATTACCTTGTAGCAATCTTTAGAAAGGGAGGCCTGGCGGACACAGTACCTTAAAGTGGTGAGAATACTCCAGCGGGGGCAGTTGTTCCTGGCAGCGGATGCAAGTCAGTGCTTCGTCCGGGGAAAGAGAAGATCTCGTCGGGGAGGAAGACAGGAGTCCGTTGCACTGCCAGGGAAGAAACCAGCCGCGGAGTTTCTCAGGTAAAAGGAGCGGTCCTGTAATTCGCGGTCCAGTGGTAAGTGGCTATCCGGTTGCCGGGGTGCTTGGCGCGGGCAATTCGACCACAAGCCGGTCTGGGGTGCGAAGAGAAGAAGGTAAACTGGTTGTGCCCACCAGTCAAGGGAAGAAGCCTCTCCAGCCGGGAGATCTTCTCTGTCGTTGGGAAGTGGTGAGTCGGTTCCGCAGGGCTCCACCGGTGGTGTCGTCGTGGTAGGTCGGCTCAGCTTCTCCCTCGTCGGATTCTCAGGTCCTGTGGCGACTTCTGAAGTTCCAGTCCCCAAAGCCCTGCTTTTATGCAGCATACCCCCATTCACTAAGCCTAGCTGTCAATCAAACATGCTAAGTGATGAGCCGGCCGGCTTACCACTTGGGCCAATCACAGAAGAGTGCTACTTGAGTTACCAAGGTAACTCAGTCCAGGGTGCCTAAACCCCCTCCCGCACCCCCTGTGGTACCCTGACAGAGTGGCACCACTTTTGGAGGCTTCTGTGGAGAAGCTCGCCAAAAAGTGGAACAAAGGGCTCGACTTGGGTTGGAGTCACAGAAGAGAACACAAACGCCATTTTAGAATCGAGTCCTGGCAAAAAATACCAACCGGCGAATTAATATTAATTAAATAAACCGGCGGTATGTTCGAGGCTATGAGAATTAAATAATTAAAGTTGGTAGCCTCGAACAATGGAAAAATCCCATAGGGATATATTCGCGGTCGAATATAAAAAGTAGTATCCACTGCCACCAGCCAAAACTCGATCAGGGGGGGACGGAGACGTGCCCCCTCGACTAACAGACCCCGGGGCAATCGAATTGCCCCGACCAGTACGTCCACAATATGATGGTTTGTACCGGTTTCTGTTAATAATTTGGTGACTTTACATGCCCTGGGAGACAGTAGTCAGTCCCAGGGTATGGAGTCTATGGTGGGGTGTCACTATGACACCCCTGTGTCACTGCACGGAGGGTGCTGTGTAACACACATAGTAAAAACACATGAGACCCTATGGAGTAAAGGACCCCATAGCCCATAAAACACATTAACAGTCAAAGGAACACCATAAATCATGTCCAAGAGTGGGAGAAAAAGAGTCTCACTCTTGGCAGGAGAAAAAAACAAACTCCAGAAATCCAGCAAAGCTGCTGGGGGACTCACTAGGTTAGGAAAGTCAGCCTAAAGAGAGAATTCTCCCTAACAGCCAGGACTGAACCCAAATAGCCCCTAGCCGGGGCTTCTGAGGTTTTACTAAATGTCTGGATGCCTGCTTCCGGGGCGGATGGGCTTGGTCCAGATGCCCGGGGGTAGGCATCATGACAGAGCTAGATAGCGACATGGTTGCTGCAGTGAAGGGAAGGGCAGACACTTACCAGTCTGAGGCACTGATGCACTCGGAGGAAGGGGGTGGGCTGTGGGGCGCAAGGGAGGAGGGCGGAGACAGAGGATAGTGAACCAGCTAATGAAGACACCAAGCAGCCATAAGTCAAAACTATATTCAATTACAGCAGGACAGGATACAAGCACAATACTGCAACTGAGCACTGCGCACAGCTAAATTAGAATTCAGATGGACTAAGTGAAAACACAATACTGCAACTGAGAACTGGGCACAGCTAAATTCGAATTCAGCTGGACAAGGTGAAAACACAATACTGCAACTGGGCACAGCTAAATTCAAATTCAGCAGGACAGGATAAAAACACAATACTGCAACTGGGCACAGCTAAACTCAAATTCAGCAGGACAGGGTAAAAACAATACTGCGACTGGGCACAACTAAATTCGAATTCAGTAGGGCAGGGTAAAGACACAATACTGCAACTGGGCACAGCTAAATATGAATTCAGCAGGACAGGGGAAAACACAATACTGCGACTTGGCACAGGAAAATGCAGTTATTGAGGGAACTGACCTTTAATGAAATGTTAGATGCTCCATTTGATTACAGTGTTTAAGTAAAGTAAGGGAGTTTTCCTCTGCCCCATGTGCACGTGGGCGGGGGTATAGGAGAGCACCCCCTCAGACGCAGCCAGGCAGCTGACAGGGAGCAGACAGGGCCTTAGAAAGTGGGCCTTTGGAAGGGGTGGGCCGGCTAAAGCACCTGGGTAAGATGCTGTGCCTGTCGGCATGGTCTACTACAGTGCGAGTCGTCAAGTCGCTGTTCGGCATGATATCCTCCTGCATCAACCTTGTCCCTCTTTGCAGACTCCAGATGAGGCCTCTGCATTAGTTTCTAAATGCAAGGTGGCTGCAGGTCTCTGGCTCTTGGATGGACAAGATCGCCCTTAACAAAGGCTTCCCACTGGCGATCCAGTGGTGGGGCGTGCGTCCTCACCTCATGCAACAAGCTCCATTTCAGGTCTCTCAGTACCAGGAGACGGTCACCACGGTTGCCTCCCTGGAAGGTTGGGGGGCCCACACTGGACAGTTGCACATCAGAGGACTCTGGCTACCAGAAGAAAAGACCCTTCACATCAACATCCTGGAACTTCAGGCTGTCTTCTGGGCCCTCAGGTTGTTCCTGCCATCACTGAAGGAGAAGGTGGTGAAGATATTCATGGACAACACCACCACCATGTTCTACATCCAGAAGCAGGGCGGGACACACTCTCCATCCATCTCCCGAGAGGCTCAGGCCCTGTGCCGCTAGGCCATTCTTCAGGACATGTTACTCGTCCCTTTTCACCTGGCTTCCACCAAGAACACTATTGCATACTCTTAGCAGGGAGCTGCGTTCTTGCCACGAATGAGAGCTTTGCCAGGATCAAGTGGGTCTTCTGTTCCGCGAGTGGGGCCAGCCCCATATCGACCTCTTTGCGACAGCGGCAAACTCCAACTGTCAGGGGTTCGCCAGCAGGTTCCCACAGCTAAGGAGCATGGGGGATACTTTCCCGTTCCCTTATGCCTTTCCCCCTCCTGCTACGAGTGATCTGTACACTCAGTGTCACTGCAGGAGGGAACTCATCGCTCAAGCGTGGCCGTGACAGATCTGGTATCCATCCAGCTGCCTCTACTTCCCAATCTTCTGGCCAGAGAAGGCAGGGCGATTTTACACCACGATCCACCGTCGCTGAGCCTCAGGGCCTGGCTCCTGCAGCCCTAGAGTTTGGACATTATTCCTTGCTGTTGGAATGTAAGGACATCCTGGCCAGGGCCACAGCTGCTTCGTTGTTGACTGGCTACGGCTAGTGGAAGCACTTCTCCATGTGGTGCCAGACTCAGAAGATTACTCCTCTGCGTGTCAAAGCCCTGAAACACCTGCCGTACCTGCTTTCCTTGGCCAAGGCTGGACTGGCTCACACCTCTATCAAGGTGCACCTGGCCGCCATATCCCGTTACACCAGGATGCCTGGGTAGGCCTTCCCTCTGGTCGCACAGGCCATCAAGGAATTCCTCAGAGGCTTCTTCAGGACTTTTCTGCTTGTGATGGCTCCGGCCCCAGCTTGGGAACTCAATGTGGTCTTGACTAAGCTCATGGGGGCCCCCTTCAAACCGATGCATCAGGCCCCACTGATGTTTCTCTCTTGGAAGACGGCTTTCATCGTGGCAATCACCTCAGCCAGGCAGGTCGGGGAGATCCAGGCCTTGTCTTGCAAACAGGCGTACTTGTCCTTCCATGCTACATGAGTGGTGCTGTGTACACACCCCACCTTTATGCCGAAGGTTCCATCAGAGTTTCACCTCAACAATCCTTTGGTGTTGCCTGTCATCTTCCAAAATCTGTCATCTTGAGTGGAGAGAGCCTTTCTTTCCCTGGACGTTGCTTGTGCCTTGAAGTTTTATGTGTCACGCACAAAGAGTTTTCGCAAGACTTCTCAATTGTTTGTCAGTTTTCAACCTGTGAATGACAGGAAACCCTTGTTGCAGGCTTCCATCTGCAGATGGCTCTCTGGCTGCATCATGCACTGTCATCGGACGGCTAACAGACCTATTCCAGGCTGGCCCAGAGCCCATTCCACCAGAGCGATCACAGCAACTACAGCCTTTCTCTCTGGTGTGCCACTTCTCGATATCTGCTGGGCTGCTACGTGGATGTCCATGCTCACCTTCACAAGGTTCTATTGCATTGACAGGGATTCCAGAGAGGAGTCCCGGGTCAGCCAAGCGGTGCTATGCAACCTGTTCACTTGAGGTGAATCTGTTCCAGGGGTGAGTGTGTTCACTTCTGTTGAGCCATGCCACCTCTCTAGTTTGTGTATATGTACTGCTGTGTAATCTCTATTCATGAGCATGTGAATCCATGCCAGACCTCATGCTGGAAAAGGTTTAAGATGCTTACCTGTAACTCCTGTTCTCCAGCATGGGTCTGGCATGGATTCACATGCAAACCCTCCTTCCTTCACCTCTGTGGCTCTTCTTGGTTCATACTGCCACTTTGCATGCTGTGCCAAATTTGAAGATGGCCACCAGGGGTGGAGCGTAGGGAGACCACTGTCAGTGGATGGGGGCAGCATGACCCAAAGGACAGTGATTGGTTATAGAGTAAAATAGAGTGTTCAGGCTAAAGCGAGACTGTTTTTCTTTTACCGAGGATTCCCAGCCTGATGATGGGGAATATTCATGAGCATGTGAATCCATGCCAGACCCATTTTGGATAACAGGAGTTACAGGTAAGTAACGTAAACCCTCTCTCTCAGTAAAGTAATTTTTTATTGTTTGCACTTGGCGTATTCTTCGATACAACCCGGTGTCCCTGTTCCTTTTGGGAGGACTCATCAGTTTCTGTAGGCGTTGGTATCTTCTCTCGTAGTTCTCTGGGGAAGGATTCAGGTCTTCTTCCTTCTCACAGCCTTCTTTCCTTTGTTCACCATTCCTGTGCGGCTTCCACTTGACACACCTGCTGTCCTCCTGGCTCTGGGAAGCGAAATGCTGTTTTTCTACATCTGTAAAATGCTTAGGAGTTCTTCACTGGCTCCTGGTGTTTCCGCAGCTCCTGTTGGTTCAGCAGTTCCTTCTTCCTCCAGTGGTGAGCTGCCTGGCTCCACCATGCAGGTCCTGGATTCTCAGCTCCCCACTCCTCGTGGAGAGGTGCCGCCCTCTCTCGCCAGTCGCCACAGAAGCGGTCACCATAAACTTCAACATTCCTCACCACAGCTGAGCAAGGAAATAAACTCCCTCTGAGTGAGGGAGTCTGCAGTTTATTTTGGACTTTGGCACTCTGCTGATGCCCAGGGGTTCCCCTTCTTTCGGAAGGGGGTAGACTGGTCTCCTTGGTTCTTCCCAGTTCCCCACAGGCAGTTTGAGTGCAAGGGTCCACCTTCCTTCTTCTGGCACAGCAGTTCAAAGCCCTTCTCTCTGTAACACAGCATTCCTGCAGACAGGTCCTCCAGGGTGGGCCTCTCTCACACTTCCTGAGTCTTCCCTTGCTTTTATATTGGCTCTGGCAGATAGGATTTGAGGAAAGACTAGACTGTTGATAGTGGTTCTCATTATTGTTCCTCGCATCCGTATTTGGAAAAAGACTAGACTGCTGACAGTACATTTTGATTAGAAGTGAACATCATTCCTCCCTACCCCTCTCTCGTCACAATACTGGGAAAGGGATCTTCATTGAGGTGACTTATTCTTCCTCATCGCAGTACTTTTTAGGGGATTGGTAAGAGGAATATAACTTATGAAACTATTAGGGAAAGGATTGGTCTTATGGTCATAGGAAGGTGGTTTGGGGTCCCTTGATAGGTGGGAATACCGCGTTCCATCTGGCAAGCCCACCTCACTCCCACGAGGATTGTCTCCCCCCCACATGATCCTCCCTTGGGCAGCCACCCCCAGGGTCGGGATTGGGTAGCAGCCGCTGTTCTCATGCCATTTTGGAAGAGAACCTCCTAGGGAAGGTAGTGGTGACATTGACAGATTTATCACAGTACCCCAATGCTTCCACTAGTGACTCAGCACACCAAGGACATGATCCTATGTCTAAAATCACTGGGGTTCTCAGGGAACTTTGGAAAGTCTTGCTTAAATCCTGCTCAGAACTCGCGGTTCTTGGGCTCACACCTCAACACACTTGCGTGTGTCACCATGCCTTCAGAGAAGAGGGTGAAGACCATCCGGAACAAGTTCCAGCAGCTGTCATGCCTTCCGATTGCTTCAGTCCGCACTGTCAAGTCCCTCCTGGGGATGATGTCCTCCGGCATTCCATTAATTCCACACTGCAGACACCGAATGACACCACTTTAGGAATTCCTGGATGCCCGTTGGCAGCAAACTTCCGTTCTATGTCATTTTTCCGATTTTTGTAGGTCGCCTAACCAGAAGACCAATTTCTTTGACTGATTTTAGACAGCATACATGAATAGAAAAAGGAAATGTCTTTGTCCTCTCTTGCCCCATTTGCTAAAAATCTAAGGTTTCACCCCAAACCCCTTTCCCTCAGCCCCCACCACAACCCTCCCCTCCCAAGATTCCCCCATGCCCCACCATTACGCACACAAAAACACACATTAACACACACGCACACATGAACTTACCACAAAAATTGTGTTTTTTTTAATCGCTTATTTAAAAAAAGGTCATTTGACCTAATGCCCAAATTTCAGGGCCATGGGAGAACAAACTTCACCTCACGCCCTCCTTTCAGACGCTCTCCAAAGGTGGAGTGTTAACCTCATTTAGGGGGCCCGCTTTTGCCTTCCAGCACATTGTCACGGTTATCACAGATGCCTCGCTGGAAGGGTGGGGAGCTCACCCAGGAGAATTCCATGCCAAATGCCTGTGGTTACCCGAAGAAAAAGCTCTTCATATCAGTGTTCTGGATTATTATTATTAGGATGTTTATTGAGCACGGACCTAGCTTCAGGAAGAAACAGAGCGCTTTACCATCATAGGTGGAAGAACACCGAGAGGGAAGCAGAGAGAACAAGCATTGGCACTGCCAGCCTGTTTGGGCTTTTGTGTCTATCTGTACTCAAATGCAAACTCTGTGTTTCTCCTCGTATGTCATTCCTCAATATATGTACTCCAATGCAATAGTTTCGGCTTCTAACAACACCCAATAGCCCAAACTAAAAAAACTCAGATCACATAAAACAAAGAAGAGTTTGGACTGTTCACCAAATCCTACAACAACACAGATCCCAAAGATCCCCCGCCAAGGACATGTTTACTCAGACGAGCTAGCCAACGATACAGTGTTTGCTCAGTACACACGTAAAGGGCATTCAGAGTAGGCAAACCTTGGTTTGCTTTCTGTTCAAAATAATTATGGGCAGATGCTAAATAAATGATATTGAGGAACATTGCAAGCATGGAATGATATTTGAGTGATGGGTATTACAATGTTGCACTTTCCAGGAAGGGGTATCATAGTAAAAAGAAATGAAAAATTCCATGAAGGAGCGGGACTAAGAGCAAACAAGAAGGGCAGCATGGATGAGTGGAGGAGAGAAGAAGTACCAACTTGGGGATAGAATGAAAGAGGGCAGCGAGGTGCCTAGAAGATGCCTAATGCTTATACACAAAACAGTTGGCTTTGCCAATGTTTGTTGTTGACAGGACCTCATTGAAGGACACGCAGAGTGCTTACAAATCTAGTGGCTGATAATTTCATTGTGCATTGTCTGCAAAAATGGGGAGTTCTCAAAGCATGACATCATTTGTACATCATGAAACTGGTGTCCAAACAGGACAAAAAAATCAGTCTTTGATTGACGAGATTCTCTTTGAGAGATTGCTGCATTAGGGTGACAGAATCACACTTAAAGTTGATGACTTATTGCTGGGACATCCAATCCAGGTCCAACTCGCTGACATCAAACCTAACACTGCCTGCTATCTATTCTTCCTGCTCAGCGTGGTACAATGCACATAACTAAACAACACCTACAGACTCTGTCCCTCCTAAGATGTCATTCCTTTGTGTCCCTCCTCATATGCCATTACTCTCCATCTGTGCTCCAATGCAATAGTGTCGGTTTATAGGTGTCGCAAGCGGCCCCTAATAGCCCAAACTAACTACATATATTTCTGTACTTTACTAATGAATTACCATGTCTAATCCCAAACATTTTATTTTAAACTTCAGCAACTGAAAATCGCAGTAAAAGGTCTGGGAGCAGAGAAAGCTACTTTTAGCAGCTGCACTGGCGTGATCCAGGACTGCTGACAAGTACAATGGCAAATCCAAATAGAGTGTAGAAGGCCCAGATACATGTGAACCCACAGGCCTCACAGAGAAATGCGTGGCCACAAGTCTGAGGTCTTTTAAGCATCGTGCACTTGAGAAATTGTGTTTGCCTCACTTTCAAATGTAAATTTTGTGCAGACGTTTTTTTAAAAAAAACAATGACCACATAAGCAACCTTTTTAAAATATAATTGGAATAGGGGATACAAATAGAAATGATGCCTACTCATTATTTTGTGCCACAACCCTTAACATTAAATCGAAGCTGTTCTTGCACCTCCTGGCTCTTGCCCTTTCGGCATCGTGTTTGCCAGTCGTCTCTATGTGGTGCTCCAGGCAGGTGAATCCCCTCACTGGCCAATTCAGATCTTGTGCCAGCATCCAAGCGCGGCCCACCTATATACGTACATGCCAGGACACCCAGCGCTGCCTGGCCCAGACTCGTGGAGTAGGTGTGGGCTCATTCTAGATGTGCTTGCTTGCCAGAGCTAGTGTCCTGTCTGCAGACAGTGAGTTCAAGGGTTTGGAGGGGCCAGAATAGAACAAGGGCGACCCCAGTCCAGCGCCTACTAACCGCGTGGAATATTTGAATTGGGACGAAATGTGAGCTCTTCATCCCGCTAGCAATGACAAAGCTGCTCAGCAATACACGCCGTGGCATCCAGCACACTCCTCCCCAGACAGCTGTCTGCTGGAGAGCGGTGGATGCAGGGAATGGCGGGTGAATGTCTGGATGGCAAATGGCAGGCGCTGCCCTTAGTGGGGGTACCCACCCAGCCGACACAAGGGAAAGTAAGGAAGGACAAGGGGATGGCCCCTTCATCCCCTTGTCCCATCCCCTTGTCGGGGGCGGAAGCACGTCATGTGGTGGTGAGGGAGGGGAGCAGGACCTGCGGAGGGGGGCAGGCAATATAAGGCCTCGGACCTCCCAGACGTGCCCTCTTGGTCCTGCTCTCCCTCCCAGCTGAGAGGAAACCCACCCACCCGTCGCACTGTTGATCCTGGTCATGTTACCGTCTTGAAATGAGTTGTTGTTTACTCTTTCAGTGTGGCCCAGCGGATGTTCCATGGGGTGATCCCAAGAACAAGCACTGACAGATCTCAAAGGGGACTGTGCATCCAATAGGTTAGAAGTATCAGTAACCAGGAGTACTAGACTCAGGGGAGGGGTTAGGGGGCTTGGAAGTCCTTGCAACTTCAAACGCAGGGGGCTGTGGGGAAGGTAAGGGAGAACGGAAACTGGCGGGAAAGTGAGGGGTAGTTATGGGGTAACGAGAAGAATGTGGTTACAGGAAGGATTGGTTAAAGGAAGAATTTGAGGAATGGATAAGGAGGGGGTACGGAAGGAGTTGGGTAAGGAAAGAAGTGGAGGAAGGGGAAGTTTCTGTGGGAATGAAAAGAGTGGGGGACGGAATGGCATCTGGGGAGGGGTAAAGGTTGTCAGGTCTTGAAGGAATTGGGCAAAAAACTTGCTGGGGGGTGGTGGTAAAGAACCGGGGGGGAGGGGAATGGTCAGGCAACCTGGCGAATAGAAAGAACTGAGTATGGAAAACAAAGGGCAGCAGAAATTGAATAAAACAAAAGGGGACGAAAGCACTGGGGGAGGAAGAAGAGACTCTGGAATGACGGGGTGCTCAGAGGGGGGAAAGGAATTAGAAAATAGAATGAAAGTAAGAGAACAATGAAGATTGGTAGAATGGGGGAAGAAAGAAACTAAGAAATAGAATTAGAATGTTAGTAAGAACAAATGAATCGAAAAATGGAATGGAAGAAAAGCTCATGAACACTAAGCAAAAGAATGTTAGAATAGAACAATTGAATAGAAATGCAATGGAAGAAAAGTACATGAATTGAAAAAATTAAGTAAAGAAATAACAAAAAGTAAAAGTAACAAAGAAATGGCCATGCGTAGAGAGGGAATGTTTATGGAGGACAGGTCTACCTGGCAGGGTGCTCTGGACACTGACAGAGGGGGGCGGTGCTTAAGAAAGCACACCCAGTGTTGAATAATCCTGAGGTGTTGTGGAGAAAGGGATCACCTGTAAGATAACTCCTGGCTTGAAGCTTCAATGTAGGTTGCTGTGGCATCGGTGGCTTCCACCTTTGAAAACTGGTCCTGCCTCTTTATTTCGGGGAATCCTCAAGAGGGAGGTCTTTGCGGCGGGGCAGGGGGGGTGTAGTGGGGGAAGGTGTAGGATGAATTAGGTGATGGATGCTACAACCAGGGGAGGCACAGTTGTGGGCTGTTCCCGCTTAGGTGGTAATGGAACGTGTGCCTGTGTTTGAAGCTTTCTAATAAACAGGCTTGCTGGCACTGGATCAAGGGACAGTCACTGTCTGTTTAAATTCTATTCATGGTCATGATTGTGACTGCAGGCATGCCGGGTATCGTGGATTGTGAGGGCCTGCCTGTGCTATATTTGCTAGAATTCCCATGATAGACTCGCTTCTCCAGTGCCGAAAAGACCAGGTGCACAAACAGTTTGGTGTAGGGAGCAACTGACAACTGGAGGAATTTACAGTGTCTCTAAACTGTGGCACTGGTTATAAACACGAGCTGGGCTTCCACACACAGCGCACTGGCACTGCACCACACCGATTAGACTGGATCTATGTTACCCACTATGACGGTCCTGCCTCCGAATCCACTCCTAGCCAGCTAGCCCACCTATAATAATATATATTTTTTAAAGTCAGACTATTGTCCTCAGCAACATTTGTTTCATGAGTGTATACACTGACTGGTCTGTGCAGTGGAGATTAAAAAGCCAAATGTAAAACATGAGAACAGCCGAAATCAGCACTGATAAACCTCACTCAGTGCCTTCCGCAAAGCCATAAAAACCACTCTGTTCGCCTGATTAACACCTCAGTCCCCGGGGACTACTCGCCACATCTCTTGATAAACCTGCAAATGTAACTGCAACTAGCTGACTGTATTAATGTGCTACCAATGTAAAATGTAAAAAATGTATTTTGTACCTCTCTGCAACTAAGCTCCCTACAAGTAACAGCGCCACAATACCCATGGGCTGTTTGTGCGCTATACAAATGTAAAAAATAATTATAAAATTCCCCATGTATGCTGCATACATTTAGCATCATGTCAGACAGCAGGTTTCAGTTTTTTCTAAATAAAATGCAACAATGAGTTGACGGGATAACTAAATACAGCATGACTTACAGACCTTGCACGTTCAATGACATTATGACCCAAAGTGCATTCTAGGACTTGTAGTCTCGAACCACTTCAACTGAGGCATGCACACACAAGTATCCGATAGCAACGCTTTTTAAAACCATATCCCATGCGCCCGCCCCTTGTTATCTTGCGCAATCTCAATGTCGCCTGGCCTAGTAGGATCATTGTCTTGTCGCGCCTTTAAACACTTGTGTATAGGCACGTTATGAATGCCATATGATAGCTGTCTCTTAGACCAATAGTTTTGAGGCTAAACAGGGCCCTCCATTTGAAAACCTTTCAGCAAAAAGTGCACGTTATCACTTCATAAAGTAACAAATCCACCAGCCTCCCTTACAATCCACTTTAGTCAGAGTACACAACACACACGCGGCAATTACGCACCTGGGCTTTTAGTTGCCCCCAGGAGCGCAGACAAAGAAACTGTCCCTGCCTGCCCTGAGATGGTGGGGTCTACTACTCGATGGAGGACCAGACACTAGTGAATCAATTCGCCCCCTCTTCTTCACATGAGTTACATGTTAAGTTGAGGCCTTGTGCATCCTTGGAAAATGCTCAAAGTTATCATTAAAAAAGAATAGACACCCAATTTTTGAACAATAGGTCCACGTTATTAGCTGGGATGACAAACGTGGCAAAATCAGCAATCATTTTTTAAACGTAAGAATGATCCGATCATATTAGACTGCTGCACCGGAAGATGAATATCCCCTTATGTAAAGTTTTTGGTCCACATCACCTCCGTCTGTTCTCTCTAGCGTCCCTCCCTCCAAAGTGATCTAGCGTCCATAGGTCACCAATAGTAGTTGGACGATTAAACAATCGACATAACTCCCTTTCTTTTTTTTCCCCCTCCCCTCCAAATTGTGAGTTGGTACTAGTTCCTGCAGCTCCTGCATCGGCAGGCCTGGTGGTCCATAGTCCATAGCGCTGGGTCCTGTGAGCCCTTGTGTGGGTGTGGTTGCCCCACCAGGTTGTGTTGGGGGCCTCTTCGTTTCTTCCCTCACCTTTTTATGTGTATTTGTCTGTTAATTCGCGAAATTTTGTTACCTGTGTGCGGTTGTGTGCCTGCTTTCCAGCCATAGCCACCAGCTCCATTCTACATATTATTGATCAGTAGTTTTCTGGCCATGAATAGCATAAGGCCTATGAGTTTGCGGGTTAGGGGATCCTTGTGCCAGTCGTCGTCTTCTGCCCCCAGGAACATTACCTCGGGTGTGAATGCTAGCCTGGCCCTATCTATGCCACCAATCTGCCTGAGGACCTCACGCCAGTATTGATCAATCTTGGGCAGTGCTAGACTATGTGGCCCATCATGCCAATAGAACTGCACTCTCTCCAGCACCCGTTTGTGCGATCCCCATATGGTGGAGGGTTGTAGGGGTGAAATAAAACCGTTGTTTAATTTTATATTGGATCTCTCTGTTTTTGCTGTTAGTGGTTAATTGGGGAATGGTTGCAAAGTACTGCAGGATGTCAGTGACCCCTATTTGGGTCCCCAGGTCTACAGACCAGGAATGTGCTAGTGATCGGTTCTGCGCCAGGTTGCCCGGTATCACCATTTGGTTGAAGGTACGCAGGTGTGGGTGCCTTTCCAGGCGACGTTCCATCTCTGTCTCATAGGGGACCGGGTTCAGTGGTTGGGTGTTTTGTGCCGTGTGTTGGCGGATAGTGGTGCAGATGGTGTAGTATGTAAGCCATTCGCCACAATTGAGACCCAGTTTGATGTGGGTGTTTTTGAATGGCTGGAGCGGCCCTCATCGCTTATGTCCGTTAGTCGAATGCTGGCCCACTCAGTATCTTGCTTGTGATGTATTTTTTGTCCAATCCCATAGAATAATATTGCCCTGATGCCGGACCATTGTGATGCATGCCCGATTAGGATCCCCTGTGCAGCCCTAAATTTATACCACTGGGTTAGGGTGGTCCCGATTATTTGGTGTTTCCTCAAATGCGCCTGGAGCTCGCTTGGGGGTACGGCCATGATTTCTATTGGGTTGAGTGGTTTCATCATCTCTACCTCTATGCTTCTCCAGCTGGATTCGTCAGATGTGACCAGCCACCTCTTAATCCAGCAGTTCTGAGCCGCTTGGTAGTAAGCCTTTAATGAGGGGCCGGCAAGCCCGCCATTTCTCCATAGCGTCTTGTCGGACATGGAGGCGAATTCTCACCTTCTTTCCTCTCCAGATGAACTTGGCAACTGCCCTCTCTAGGTCCCTTAGGGAGTCAGTAGAAGGACTGACTGGGATCATCATAGCGATGTATGTAAGCTTGGGGAACGAGTTCATTTTCAGGGAGTTTATTCGGCCGGTCAGGGAAAGGGCTAGCGTATCCCATCTTTTAAGGTCTTGGCAAATACCAGCTATTTTCTTGGGGTAGTTGAGGTCTCTTATGGAATCGACTGAGGCGCTGATGTTAACTCTGAGGTATTTGATGTGATGCATTGGCCGGGAGAATGGGGCTTCACCGCCTGGGTGCCAAGGTATATCTGGGCGCAGCGGCATGACTTCTGACTTGCTCCAATTGATTATGAACCCCACCATTGGGCCCACTGCTTGTAATAGGGTGCGTATGTATGCAAGGGTAGAGGGGCCTTTACTTGTATAGAGCAGCATATCGTCTGCATAGAGGGATACACAGTGTTCCTCCCCTCCTTGTGTGATGCCTAACCATCCCGTGTCTGCCCGAAGCTTGTTTGCTATAGGTTCTATTGATATCGCGTATAACAGTGGCGACAACGGGCATCCCTGGCGTGTTCCTGACTAGAGCAGGAGATGTACTGCCATTGGTCACTACCGCTGCCAAGGGGCCTGTGTACAATAGTCAAATTAGTTGGACCAGGTGTGGGGGGAAGCTGTATCTTGGCAGGACATTAAAGATGAACTTCCACTGCACTTTGTCAAAAGCTTTTTCCGCGTCTACAGCAAGGACCAAGTCCTCGGGTCCCTATTCCCTGCTACCAGGTACAGGAGCCTTCTGATGTTATCGCTGGAATGGCTGTTTCGTATGAATCCTGTTTGATCTTTATGGATGATGTGTGGTAGGCTGTGTTCTATGCGTTTGGCTAGGCATTTCGCTAGGATCTTGGCATCAGCGTTTATGAGGGAAATGGGCCTATAGGAACCGCATAATTCAGGGTCTCGTCCTTCCTTGTGGAAAACTACTATGTTTGCCGCAAGCATGGTTTGGGGGAGGCGTCCTTGGGAGACTGCCTCATTGAATACTTCCTCGAGCCGGGGCGCCATATCTTCGCTGAGCTCTTTAGAGATCTATGGGGATCCCATCTGGCCCGGCTGCTTTCCCCGCAGTGAGTGCGGCTACGGCACTTGTTATTTCTGTTGCTGTTATGCGTGCTTCGAGTGCTTCGAGTGCAGGTATGTGGTCAGGAGGGATTTTTGGGATCCATATTGAGTCAAGGAAGCGGTCTATTTCTTGTGTTGCGGGTGCTACTGGGGACGTGTATAGATCTTTGTAGAATTCTGCAAACCGTGTGTTTATTGGGGCGTCCCCCATGATTGGTTCTCCCTCTTTATCCTGGATTGTCTCTATAGTTTGCGCTGCCTGTCGCTGCTTTAGGGCGAGGGCCATTGATCGCAGGGGTTTGTCGCTTTCCTCATAGTATGATTGGGACCAGCTGTTGTATGACTTTTGGGCCCTATCTGCTGTTATGCGCCCTATTTCTGCGCTGAGTTTGTTCAGCTGAGGTTTGAGGAGTTTGTCCCTAGATTGCTTGTGGGCCCTCTCTGTTTTTTCTAGTCCCGCCATGAGGTTTACAATCTCCCCCCCCAGACACCCTCAGGCCTTAGGTTTGTGTGCCCAGCGCGAGATGCACTGCACCCATATGTAGCCCTTAAAGGCATCCCAACATCCATGGGTTATGTATACCTGCACCAAGTTGGTCTCCCAGAATTGTTCAGCGTCGGCTGTGATTTGGTCCAGGAGGTCTGAGTATTGGAGCATGCTAAGGTTTAATCTCCACGGGGGGGGGCTTGCGAGGGGTGTCTGGGCGGGCTATGCGTAGAAGGACCGGGCGTAGTCTGAGAGGACAGTCGGTAGATTCATGCAGTCAGATACTAAATATTTTGAGGAAGCTGGAGCGATCCAGTAGTCTAGGCGAGAATAGCTGTCATGAGGGTGAGAATAGAAGGTGAAGTCGCGGTTCTGGTTGTGTGTGACTCTCCATATATCGACTAGGCGAAGATCTTGCATTAGAGCTTGGAGGGCTGCTTGTTTCTTTAAAGTGGTGTGGCAGCTTGAGGTCGTGCCCTGGTGGTCTAATGTGGGGTCTAAGGCAATGTTGCCCATATATTGTGCGCATGCTGCGAACATCCTAGTGAAGAAAGATGGTGTGTCTGACGTGGGGGCATAACCATTGAGTCGAGTGTGATAGGGTGGTGGTATAACAGTCCCTGGGCAAGAATGTATCTGCCCTCTTTGTCTATGATTGTATTTAGTACCAGGAATGGGACCCTTTTGTGGATGAGGATGGAGACCCCTCTCTTCCCATGGTATGGTGAATGGAAGGCCGAGCCCACCCGTCCCTTTTGTAGTTTCCCTAATTCTGTAGCGTCAAGGATGCGTTTCTTGGAGGAAAATGATGTCCCCTTGTAGATCCCACATGTGGTTGAGCATTCTCCGGCGCTTGATAGGATGGCCCAGGCCTTGGATGTTAAGAGTGATATGGGTGATCTGTGAGGCCATTGTCTGTGTGTGTAATACTAATTGTGTGCTGTCTGGCATACGTGTCGTCTTTGCTGTGCAAGGGTCTGTTTTGAACTTGTGGGAGGACCAGCGCTGCTTTATGGCGAGAGCGTGCAACTCAGAAAGGCTCCAACCTGAGCCTGTAACAACTCTACCATAAACCCTTTGATTCCAACGTTGGGTGGGCGCAACCTTCTGCCGAGCCCCAACAGTGGGCAGTGGTGCCCTTGCACGAAGCAAAAGGGGCCCGTTGCTAGGGTGGGGTCCCTATTTCTGTGCTGCACCCGTCTACAAGTGCTTTCTGCTGCTAGCAGTTTCTCTCGAGGCTGCAGCGCGCCTGTCGTCCGGGGGCAGTTGCTGCAGAGTCATAGTCTGCATGGTTGGTTTTCTGAAGATGCTAAGCCTATTGCAGCGGGTGCATGGATCCAGAGGTTGTTTGTAGGTCGGGTCAAGGCTGGACCCGACTGGACCAAAGTCAAGAGATATCGTCACATGGCTTATCGCTCCCCACGCTTTGGCCCCCACCCTTTCGGTCTACGGCTGTTCTTTTGCCATTTCCCACTTGGTTGTGGTCTGTCCGGATTGCGAGGGGGTGGTGGTTTGGGTTCTGGCCCATCGGCGGTGGTTGTTCAAAATCTGTGGCAAGTATGTCACGCTGCTGGAGGAAGCACCAAGCTATTTCCGGGTGCTCGAAGGAGTGCCATTGTTTGTCAATTTGTACACACTATGTTGCCGGGAATTTCAGATAGTGGCGATCGTCAGTGGCCTTCAGTGCTTCGAATAGTGGGCTGAATTCTCTGCGTCTTCTGGATACCTCTAGCGAGTAGTCGTTGAAAATCCGGATGTCTGCCGTTCCGACTTTGATCGGGGACACCACTCTGTATGCTTTAAGGATCATCATCTTATGCTGGAAATTAAGCAGGCGTATGGTAATGATTCGGGGACTTTGGTCTGGCGCTGGTTTCGGGATTGGGGCCCTGTGCACCCGCTCAATTGTGAGTTCCCACAGGTTCTCAATTTTGAGAGCGTCTCTGAGGAGGTCATATATGTAGTTCTCGAGGTTCGCGCCCTCCGCGTTCTTGGGCAAACCCACCACCCGCAGGTTGTTCCGCCTGGAGCGATTTTCCTGGTCGTCAAGCTTTTCCCCCAGTCTCTGGACCGCTCTAATTACTCCGTTCAGCTCATTGTCTGTTGTTGCCTGGTTGTCTTCCAATGCACTAATCCGCTGTTCATTATCAGTGATGCGCTCTGCTTGGGCGGTCATGCGAGCTTGGACATCTTGCAAATCGTGGTAATGTCCTGCACTGTGGTATTTGTTTCTTGGGTTCTCTGAACTATGATTCTCATTTAAGCCAGGATGGCTTGTAGTTGCTTTTGCACATCCATCTCCACCTTGTTCCTGTTGGATCTTCGTGGCAGGCTGGGCGAGGCGGGGACCATTGGTTCCGCTGTCTGGGAGGTGCAAGCCTCTCTTTGCATGCTTTTGTGGGCTCCGGTGCCAGGTCAGCGGTGGGTGGGTGAACCGGATAGACGGCTGAAGTGCCTGTCGCACTCTATTTCTGCTTGCCCGATTCACTGTCCCGGGAGGATAGCTCAGCGGCAGCGTGCGCATCTTGGAAGCAAGACGACACGAAGCAACAACAGGTTCGATCCCCGGGTCCGCGCTTAGAAACCTCTGTGTGTTTAAGCGCGTTATAAATACGTAACTAAGACAAAAAAAAAAACACAATTACGCAACTAAGAAAAAAAAAAAAAATTCCTGTAACAGCGCCTCGATGCCTGCGGGCTGTGTGAGCGCTTTATAAATGTAAAAAAAATAAATAAAATAAATAAATACTGTTGGGTGGAGAGCTTCGGTATTGCTGATGCCCTCCTATACATGTGGGCTGGTTCTGTCTTTTTTCTGCCGGTGAACTGCTTCTGGCGCCACTCTTGCCGATCCTTGTGCGCTGTAGGTGAGGCCCCTTGGGTGAGTGAAGCGGCCTGTCTGTCTTGGTTGTTCGGCTGCTTGGTTGGGCCTTTAGTTCAACTCCCCCTTGCGTCAGTGGGATTGAGTGCATCCCTGATTAGGTAGGTGCCCCCCTAATTGTGCGGGAGGAAAGGCGAATTGAGGTGCCCGGCTGCCGCCGTGGTGCAGTTGGCGCACCTTATGTGGTTCCGGGCCGCGGTCTGGGTGCGCTGTATGCACGGGCGCTGTCTAATCTGGCTATTGCAGGTGCGCAGGGGCCCGGCAGGGGCCGTTGGTCTGATGCGCTAGCTGGTGTTAGCTGGTCTGCTTGCAGGCCGCCCACCGTATAACCCACTCCGGCGTGAAGGTAGTGCGTGATGTTAGGGTTGCCCGTGTCCCCCAGCTGGGGAAGTCTGGTACAGTGTCTGCAGTGTTTGTCCTCCCTCCCGGCTTTAGGGGGTCTGCTGTGCGACACGTTATACGTGCCCCCCCCTCCCGGGCTTAGTGTCCTCTGCTTTTAACTCTGCCACCGAGGGGATGGGTGGCGCCGTGGGAGCTGTTGACTGGAGGCCGCACCGGTGCTGGGCGCGTTTCCTCCCGGTGTCCTGTTTGCCGGTGTAGTGAGGGGGGGGTGGGGAAACATTGTAGCACTGGTAGTTCGGTGCTGGCTTGCTGCACTGGGGGGGCTGATGTTGGTTTGCTCTGATCTGTCTCTGCAACACGCTAACTTAGCTGTAGAGCGAGTATGTCTGTACTGCCCCGGTTCAGAGTCTGGTTCCCCCCGCAAGCGGCCTTTTACTTGTGTTTATGGGGCCGGCTGCTGGGGATCTCGTTGAGCAGGTGTCTGCTGGAGTCCTAGTTGGGCACGATAGCCCTTGCCGTCTGGAGGCCCCCTGCTCTCTGGTGTGGGCTGCCAAGTGTCTGGTGGGTTCCTATCCGCCTCCGGCTCAGATGCAGGTTCTCCGGATACGTCTTGTGGTGCGGCGCGGCTGGTGTGTCCTTCACTCCGTCCTCATTCTCCCCACGGCAGAGGTTCACCGCAGCTCCACCTGATGATGTCTCCGCTCTGCACCCGGTGGTACGCTGCGCTGGGGGTGTGTCGTAGTGTCCGGTGGGCTACGAATTGCTTCAGAGCTATGGCGGGTGATCCTGTTCTGTTTCTCTTCCGGCCAGCTTTAACCCCTCTTCCGCAGTACGTTTTTGGCAATCTCCCCTCCCTTCTCTGCTGGGATGTAGATTTGGCGGGCTGTCTGCGATAGCGCGGCCCTGGAGACTCTGCCCCCTGAGTTCTCCTGCTTCAGCGGTCCGATTTCTCTGTGCTAAGTGCCCTCTGGATCCAGGCTGCTTACACTTCAATTTCTTGGCGTTTGCATTGACTCTGGGCAACTATGTTCCCTTTATTTTCATGATTCTGTCCCTGCGGCTCTGGAGCTCTGTCAGCCTGCGGCCATCTTGTGCCTCGCCCACCTCAATGCATCATTTTATTTGGAAGATGCATGTTATCTTTCCAATTCACAGATGGCTGCTAGTTTTGGCTTGTTTCCAGAGAGCTTCCTTAGAGACAGTCATCCAAGATAGCCACCCGATGGAAAAGCTCAGAGTTCCCTAGATGGGCAGGAATGGGTGGAATTAGCCATAGGGATAAGCATGGCTAGGGTAGGGGATTGGAGGGATCAATAACCAAACACCTTAAATACTGTGTATTCCTCCTCAAATGTCTTTCGGGTGTCCCCTTGTCAGAAGCCCTTATCCATATGTACACATGAATCAGTATTTGAATGGAATAGTGTAGCTATTATAGCTATTGCAAGCAATGCCCTAATAGCCTAAACTAAAAAGGAGTGGGGTGCTGAGAGCGGTGTTCTCGGCTCTGAAGTCCTTGAAGCCACAATTGCAGAACCAGGTGGTTTACATCTTCACAGACAACATCATCACCATGTTCTATATTCGCAAGCAACGTGGGGGCCGCTCAGCGATTCCATCAGCAGAGAAGCAGGCATTGTGGACATGGGAAATGGCGCACCTGTTCATGTTTCCCTTTCATCTGCCAGGGATAGTCAATACAATAGCGGACTTGCTCAGCAGGGAGCTTGGGTCCCGCCACAAATGGGTACTTCACCAAGGCCAGGTTCTCCTTCTCTTCTCTGTGTGGTGTCATCCAGAGATCGATCTGTTCGCAACGGCGACCAACAAGAAATGCACCAGGTTTGCTGACAGATACCCCAAGGGGAGAGCCTAGGGGATGTATTCTCGTTCCCATTGGAAGGACAGTTTTTTCCCCCAATCCCTCTTCTACCTTGAGTTCTCAATACACTGAACACTGCTGCACAAAGATCCTGGTGGCCTTGGCTTGGCGAAGCAAATTTGGTACTCAGACCTGCTTGACCTGTCGGTGGCTCACCGGCATTAGGTCGCTGCCACTCTGACCTTTCCAGGGATGGCGGGTCTATCCTACACCATGACCCACTGTCCCTCAATTTGACGGCCTGGCTCCTGCAGTCTTACAATTTGAAAACAAGCTGCTACCTCCAGTCTGCAGAAACATCTTGGCCAGGGCACGAACACATCTACACTGTTCTGCTACAGAAGCAAATGGAAGTGCTTTACTATATGGTGTATAGCTCATCACCTGGATCCCTTAGAGGTCCAGGCTGCAGATGTCTTGGCTTAGCACACTCTCCTATCAAAGTGCATTTAGCAGCTACATGCGTGCCCAGGTACTCCTTCCCTTTGCTCCCACAGGTTGGTGAAAGACCTTTCCTCCTTGTCCGAGCTCCTGCTCCAGATTGAGAATTCAATGTGGTCCTCTCAAAGCTAATGAGCCCTCCTTTCAAGCATCTACATAGAGCCTGCTTGAAGTGTCTCTCCTGGAAGATGCATTCCTAGTTGCCATTTACATCAACCAGACGGGTGGGTGAACTACAAGCTCTCTCCTGCAAGCGCCCCCTATTTAACTTTTAATCAGTCTAAGGTGATCCTTTGTACGAACCCTTCCTTCATGCCGAAGGTCCCTTCTGCATTCCACCTTAATGAAGCCTTGATTCTGCCAGTGTTCTTTGGCTCTCCTTCATCTCAGGGAGCGATTCCTACATTCCCTGGATGTTGCCCGAACCCTCAAATTCTATGTGGTTCGCACTAAAGAGTTCTAAAAATCATTGAAATTGTTTGTTGCCTTCAGACTTGCCGACAAGGGCAACACCCTTTTAAAGTCTTTAATTGCTAGATATCTGTCGGCATGCTTTTCCCACTGCCCCACCAGAGGGCCAACGGGCCCCTTTCAGGAAGACCAAGTGCACACTCTGAGAGGGCCAAGCTTCTACTATGGCGTTCCTGTCCGGCATTCCCCCTGCTTGCCTAGTGGAGGTCGGTCCATACCTTCACAAGGTTCTACTGCATCGATAGGGATTCCAGGGAGGAGTCCTGGGTTGGCCATGGGTGCTTTGCAACCTGTTTACTTGAGGTCAGTGTTCCAGAGGTCAGTGGTTACTTATGTTGAGCTATGCCTCAGCCAGTTTTCTTGTATGTTGGTACTGTGTATTCTTGTTCAAACAGCATGTGAATCTATGATAGATCCAATGCTGGAGAACAAATTAGTTACTTACCTGTAACTCCTATTCTCCAGGCATCTTTCTCATATGTGACCCTCCCGGATACCCCTGTTTGGCTCTGCTTGGCTTTTAGTGTTGCATTACGTGCACTGCCAAATCTGAAGATGGCCCCCAGGGGTGGAGCTAAGGGGACCTGTCTAGTTGGCTGTGGGCAGTATGACGAAAAATGACTCTAATAGAGCACTTATGTGACAACCAGTTTAAAAATGGAAAGGTAAACTGCTTTAATGCTACCGAGGATTGGTCGTCACATATGTGCTCTATTAGAGTCTTTTTTCGTCATACTGCCCACAGCCAATTAAACTTGAATTGAATTCTGCAATTTCTATGTGATACTTGTTCTTTTTTTTAAATATTTTTCTCTGCGAGGGGCGTGGCTTATACTATGGCATTCCTGTCCGGTGTTCCCTCTGCTCTGGTTTGCCCCAGTGGTTGGGTGTGATTTTGAGGAGCAGTTCCATTGTGCGGGAGAAGTGATGGCTTTGTCACTGCCTGGTTTTCCACACCTCAGGCCCCAGAGCGGCGCAGTGAGGCTAAAGGAAGATAGGCTTTGCCTGCATATATATTGTCTATTCCATGCTATGCTCTAAAAGCTCACTTCATAGTTCTACTGCTTCTGTCATACCGCTATACTTAAGTAAGCAAGTTGATTGTGGTATGTAATTCTTTTGTCACTCTTCTAATCCAGTGTTGAGGTGCTATCAATCTTCAGATATTGAGCTCTGAGTGTGTCTGGTAGTGGAAAAACAATGAGCAACCCCATTAACCTGTAACTCTCAACTTGTAGGTGGCAGCAGACTATGCAGAAGTATAAGCCAATGTGGCTTAAGGCACCTGTTAGGGGGCCTCCTAAACGACATATACTTCCTCGCGCATCTCTGACATCTAAGACCACAAATGACATCCAGGGGCTAAGAAAGTGCCTGTGATTTCTGTCTCAAGACCAATCTAATCATCTAAATCATGGCCTATCAGTTGTTCACGTATTCCCCTGTGGAAATGTAGCACCATTTCTGGTAGCAGTATTATTTACTTGATGCCTTTCAAGCCTCCTAATTCCCGAGGAGTAATGTGGTGGTCGTGACCTCCGATATTCGCAAAGTGAGGTAACTGTAGCTACTACTTCCACTGATAGCTAGCAGCAAGGGTCAGCACTCGTGGGTTTATCAAGTTCCACCAGAACTACAAGACAGCAAACAGGTCGGCAAACATACGTAAAAGAATCAGCCTTAGAGGAGCTCCAACGAGATCTTGGCCAAGAGAGTTGGAAGAAATTTAGCATGACCGCTGAAACGTACTCCAGTCAACCAGTGTTACCAGATTTTCACTACACCAGTAGATTTCAATCTGGTGGCCATAAGATGCATAAACCCGATTTGGCATCAAAGTTTACCAATCGCAATCAGTGAGACATTTGGGAACAACTGTGTTGAGGTAAGGGCCGATCCTCTTGCATCTAAGAGGGGGGCTGGATACAGGGGCGACTCCAATCCCTTACTGTCAAGTTCAGTTACATCTTCCACCGGCAGCAGCTCAAATGATTATTTTAACGAAAGTGCCAGAACTAAGCCCAGGCAAAAACAAGTTGATGAATTTATAAAATGGTTCATCATATCAACTCCAGACCAGGTCTGGCCCTGGCGCCAAACCCCCACATTAATATGGCGAGGAGAGTTGGCTTCGTAGGAAAAAGCCCACAACTACAAACCGGAGATTGTGTGGTGATAAATTGCAGTTATCCATACTTGGCAGTTGATCAATTACAGATGCTGACCCCAGAAAACATCAGGACTTTTATGGGAATTTTCCGGCTGGGCTTTTTCTACAAAGAACCTGTAAAAAACCTCTTGAGCTCCCCCACACCTGTGATTATTGGCCACTCCACAATACACACAAGATTAATAAATATGGCAATTGCGTGTTTTCTGAAGAAGTCTACTGGATTATCAACAAATATTACCTTTGCAGCAGAGGCTGCAGTGCCCTACCAAGCTCTTCAGGGTGGTACTTCCCAAGTTAACCACATTTCTCGTGTAAACCGGTTGGACCTTCTGAGTAGCTTAGATGAAGTCGAATTAATTATGCCCAGAGCCAATGTGGACAGTCGTGTTTCTGGTTTTCATCTTGTCTGGTATCTGCAATTACGGGCCAGCATGTTCTCAATATTCCTTTTGGCACTCGTGGTAACGTACGAGCTTGCTATTGAAAAGCGCATGACCCGCTCACCAAACTAATTAGTTTGCAACATGCTTCCGGAATTTCACCTGTATCCTGTGGAGAAGGGAGCAATTCTAATCAGTATTAAATATCTACAGTAGAAGACCAGCCTACCTCAATGGCCCCTGGGGAAGTACCTAAATCATTCATGCTAATGACTTGGAACATTGCTAGCATAAAGGACAAACTTCTGGAACTGAACTGGCATCTTTTTATTGAAAATGACCAGATAAGAGACCTGCTCATTTTGTTGTTTGTGTAAACCAGCTTTTTATAGTTACTTTACCCCAAACCTAAAAGGAGCTAAGGGCCGCCCCAGTGGGGGTTTACTGGTCTGGATGAATGCTAGCATAAAATTGAAACACACAGGGTCTACTATATCTAATATCTAGATATCTCAGGATTGATGGTGCCTGAGATATTCCAGAATTTGTCTGCCTCCCTACTCTATGGCCGTATCCAAATGCCCCTACCTTATCAAAAGTGTATGCAAGCACGGGGCTAGTATGCTATAATAGTTGTTCAGAAAGGGTTATCCTAACTGCTCCAACCTTTAGAGGGCATAACTGTTAGTCTTATGTATTACATTTTGTTGGAAATGTGACCATGATCTCGTCTGCCTAACTGTCATTTACTTTACTTTAATTATTTGTATAGCGCAAACCAGGCATTAGGGCGCTGACAAACAAAAACCACAAAGGTCAGTTCAATCAACGTACCGGTAGGGAGAAACTAAAAAAGGGGAAGCCAGAAGAAGAGGTAATACAAACAACAATGTTTTTAACTTTCTCTTGAAGGATTCTAAACTATTCTGGGATCTGAGATCAAAAGGGAGATCGTTCCAGGCTTTGGGAGCAGCAATAGAGAAAGCTCCCCTTTCTGTCTTCCTGGTTCTGCATCTGGGGATCATTAAACAATTCTGATTATTGGATCAAAGAGATCTGCCAGAGGCCTTTTCCACGATAAGATCCTGCAGATAACTGGGCATAATTAACAGTGATCACTAGGAGGCGAAAACGTACTCGGGCCTCGACCGAGAGCCAATGCAATGCTCTTCTAACCTCTGTAACATGATCACGTCTGGAAAAGCCCATGACCACCCTCACTGCGCCATTTTGAATAACTTGTAATCTGTTTGTTCCCTTCCGTTTTACTAAGTCCGGCTAAGAGGCTACTTCAGTAATCTAATTTCGCACCTACAATGGCTCTTGCTATTGTCTCCGCGTTGGCCAGTGTAATAAGGGGTCTGGGATAAGCAAGAAGATTAATATAATACACAGCCGCTGAAACCAGGCTCCCTATGTGGGCCCTTATTGTAAGTTGTGGGTCAAAAATGACACCCAACATTTTTAACTTTCTTGAGGGGGCTTATCCTGACATCTCCCAATTGGAAGACGTCATAGGCAGAGCACAGTTTGGACAGCATAGACTGCATGCCGATAATCAGCAGCTCGGTCTTAGACCTATTCAGGGCCAGGTTATTCTATAGAATCCAATTTTCAATTGAGGTATAAACTCTGTTCAATTCTTCGCCTCGATCATGAGTTCCAACCAAGGGGACGACACACTGCGTATCGTCCGCATAGTTAGTAAACATGATCCCTTCCTGTTCCAGCAAAGCAAAGAAGGGAGCCATGAAGATATTGTAAAGGCAGGGCGAAATGTAGGCGCCCTGCGGAACACTATATTCCACTGGCACAGAAAGGGCCTCGTCCTCCTCAGAGCAGACTCTACTTCCTCTGTTATTAAGGAATGACGCTACCCATGCTTAATCTGGATACTTGTCTGGAGAGCAATTCCTCTAGTTCTGGTAAGGCTGATTGTGACAGTTGTAGGCAAAGGTATCTTCATATGGACTCCCAAAGTCCATTTATTTATGCCACAGTGCTACTATTGCTTGTAGAGTGTTTTAGCTGGATTACCCGCACAGGACTAAATGATGAGTATATTGAGAGAGACTATCCCTTGTAACATGCTTCAGGAGCCTCGGTTGCTGCCTTTTAATAGGATTCACGACTAAAGGTGTTGATTGGTGGACAGTGAACAATTTTACAGAGATGGAGGTTTTGATATCTGAATCTGTGATCGAGGTTCAAAAGGAGATGGATGCGTTGCCTGATGAACTATCTACGGTCCGAAATGCGTTGGACTCTCCTGTTTTCTCCCATTTCGTTACCTGATTAAAATTTGTATTTTAAAAACACTAATGTGTTTCACCCAGATTTTGATTTGTGTCTAAAGAAACGCATTGAAGTTGTTTAGATTACTATTTTTGTGAAAAGCAGCATAATTTGCAAGGGTACGAACCAGGGGATCCTACCCCTTGGTCAAAGGTTTTGCCAGTTAATTACCCCTTGTGTAACAAAGCAAAGGAGAGTTGTTAGTATTTTAATATATACAAATTGTGGGACGATGGGGAGTGCCCAGAAGTAAAGGGGGCACTCATATTGGCTGTAAAAGACCACTTAAACCAATGTAAGGTAGACATACGATAGCTGCTTATAAAAATGTACTAGCAGAGGAAAAAAAGGAAAGTGTACGCGGAGCAATGGGAGCTGCCTAAATGTGCTTTTGAAAGCAAAGATCAGAAAAGCTTTTAGAATCTAATAAAATATTTAGCAGGTAGTACCATAAATGATGACATGGATGCATAGATATAAGGGGACGTTTGGTATAGTAATTTTAGTAAACTTTGAGTCCAACTCGATTATAAAACCGAAACCTCTGACACCCAGTTTCAATTGCAGTTTTATCATCACAATGGGCCTCATTACAACTGTGCCAGTCCAGTAACAATGGACCGGCACTGTTGGTACCGAACCGGCACAGTATGACTTTCACGGAAGCACCGACACCGTTATTAACTGTGCCAGTGCTTCCGCGGTCCCCATTCCCATTGAGTCCTATGGGACTCAATGGGAATGGGGATTTACAATTTACCGGCGCCTGACTTCCCGGAACCCCAGGGTTGTAATCCCCCGGTGTTACCGGCAACCCAGGCACCAGTAAATATGGCAAGTCCGGCAGCAACCCGCCGGTAGCACAGGCAGGGTTACCGCCGGACTTGTAATGAGGCCCAATGACTATGGCTGAAGTAGATAGGGCTCTACAGGCGGAAACAAATGGCAAGGCTCCATGGCTGGATAAGGTTACCCATTGAACTATTTCAAAATGAAACCCAAATATGGTTGCCTTTTAATTTATCTGTTTTGAAATATGGTTAATACATCTAAACTCATTCCTGCAAGCTAGAACCATGCAGAAACTGCACCAATTTTTAAGAAGGGGTCTAGGCTCTCACCATCAAATTATAGACCAATCTAATTGATTGGGTATCAAAAATATATGGCAGTCCCATGGAAGATTGGGTAGATGAAAATAATATTTCAAATGCCAGTGGGGCTTTAGGAAAGACATGGGGACAATTGACCAGACATTTCGGTTTTATTTGAGTAAATCCATACATTTTAGGAATATTGCACTTTATATTGCTTTTATCGATTTTAGAATGCTTTTGCTAGTATGGACCGCAACATCCTTTGGGATGTTCGATCACAGTTGGGTGCACAGTCTGACCTCGTGGCAATAATTAATGGATTATACAGTGGGATATCATTGTGCTGTGGGATATGGACATAAAGGGGGAGTATCTAAATCATTTCCAATCAAAGTTGGTGTTCGGCAGCGATGCATCTTAGCCCTATTATTATTTCTTTTTTGTATTTATTTGAAGAACAGTGATGTCAATTTTGATCAGAAATTACTTACAATAACTCATTTACAGATGGCAAAAGATGAGATGTAAGCCAGTTTAGGAAGGTGAAAAGAATTAGCACATATACCGGGGACAAAATAAACAGAAACAAAATGTATAAACGAAAACGGGTGGCTTACAAATGTAACATTAACATAAGGAGGCAAGTGCTTCAAACTAAAGAAGAGCACTAATTAAATATACAAAATAACATTATTAAGCATCACTAGAGGCAGTGGTGGAGTCATGTAGGCTGTATGCGGCAGAAGGAACTGGCAGCTTCCTCTTTAGCAAGTAAGTGACGTTTAAGCTGAGCTTTGTAGGGATCCATAGTTGTGTTGGCTGTTATTGTTAGGGAGGAAGAGCGGAAGTGAGAGGAGGCACAAGGAGAATATGGGTAGGTGAGGTTGAGTGCAGACGAGGATTGGATGGACCAAGATGGTGAGTAAACTGAGATACAATCAGACAAATTGGGGTTGTTTTACTGCGGTAGAAATAACCGCAACGGAAATGACCGAATGAGAAATGTAGGTAATGCAAAATTGTTTGTACATTTCCCATTCGGTCATTCAAGGTAAAACAACCCCAAATCTAAAGAAACCCTAACCCCACTCCCATCCCCCCACAGACTACCCCCACCCTCTACTTACCTTTCCTTCAGTCTTGCTGGTCCCTGCAATGCCAATTCCCTTTCACTTCGGTGATCGGGAACGGCGCTGTAGGTTCCAAAAAAAATAAAAATAAAAAGGGTCAGCTGCAGGGGTGTTCCCCGCAACCCCTGCTCACTATACTCTATACTGTATAGTATAGAGTGCAGGGTGTTGCGGGGGACCCAGCCCCCGCAGCCTTTTTTTTTTTTTTGCGGGTCGGGGCAGCTGCGACGGTGTACTGTATAGTATAGTGAGCGGGGTGATGCGGGAGACACCCCTGCAGCCTTTTTTTCTTTTTTTGGGTTTGGTCAACTGCAACGACTCCTCCCCCAAAAAAAATAACTACACCACCAAATAGATACCACAAAGTGTCCTACGAACATTTAGTCAGTAGGACATTTAGTAGATCTATTTTCAGTAATTTGGTGGTGTAGGTCATTTGGATTCGGTCATTTTGAGGACCAAGACTATTGATAGCTTTTTAGAATAGTAGAAGAAATTTGAAAAGAGAGCCGTTGTGCATGGAGTGTCAACCAGCATGTTGTCAGTAGGTGGAAGTGGGGAAGGATCAGAGAAGGTTTAAAAGTTGTAACGAGTGAGTAGCGAGTAGAGAGGAAGGCCAAGGAGTCGGCTTGAGCAGCAGTCCAGTATGCTGAGCCAAGAGTGGTTATTGGAGATTTTGGAAAATGCTTAGTTAGAAAAGGATGAACTGAATAAATTCCGGTTTAATAGATATTGGCGTTAGACCCCACAGGAAGAGAAAAGTAATCTGGTGGTTAGTAGGCATTCACATGCTCTGTGTTCTTTGTTGACTTGGTTTGGTAAAAGGATACCATTAATTGTTCCAGATTCCACAGGTCTGTACGGAAGTGAAATATGGGGCCGTGCCCAGCTTAATTTATTAAAATCAACAGAGATAAATGTATCACAAGTTTTTTGGCTGCCAATGAGCATCCCAATGCATTATTTTTGGATATTGGGTTTATGAATATAGATTTAGAATACGTTGCTAGGCTAGCATTATACTGGCTTCAATTACATAAAGAGGAGGTTCATCTGTATAAAGAAGTCGTTTTGGGATGTCATTTGCCATCCTGGAGGTCAAACATTGAAATGGTTTTAGCATATTGGTGGAAGTTGGTTTTGCCCATCTTGCAGGTGTACTTTTAGGGCCACAGGCAAATTGTTGGCTGATGTTCAAGCAGCTCTGGGATTAATGCAAATGTAAAAACACATCAACTCTAAGTACCAGAAACATGTTTTGGGCTATCTGGATACGAATTATTATTTTGCTGAATTATACCTCGAACTTATGTACCCCACAACAGCCCTTTACATTACGTTTTGTTTGAATGCGCTTGAACGTACCAAATTTACTTCCTGATGGTCAGTGAACAAGAACATCTTCCCGTTGTGTCCTGGACATATCACATCTCTACCAAATGTTCTCCTTTTGTGTTTTACATACACTGATATTAGAAAAAAATTGCCTTACCACTATTTTCACTAAAAAACATCCATGTCAGCTCTTTCAAAGATGTCTTTACATTGTGTAAACAAGCTGCTTTCATTCAAGTAGTTTTCGCTGTTTCTACTTTTCAGCTCAAGCCTTGGCAGATTGAATTGCCAGAGTGTCTGTCGTTGAGATGCTTAAAATCAAAATACTGAACATGTGAGGTCATGATTGTTCCAATGGATTTGGCATTTATCTATGTTGCTGTTTTTTACATGGACTTACTAGCTATTTCTAATATATACATTTTATTGGGAGTGGAACATTTTGTTAACATTTTCTAATGTATATGCTTTGCTGACAATTATGGAACATTTTCTGTATTTATTGATGATTATGCTTTTATGGGATGCTCATCCTGAAAAAAAAGTTAATAAAAAAATATTGAAAGGTAAACATTTCATCCCCAAAGTTTCGTCCTTGTATCTTTCATTGTGTCTTCTCTCTTTATTTGCTCTTGTACCCTCCCGTTAGGTGGTGATAGGGCAGCCCCATGACCCTTCTTCCTGTCGCATAACAGACCCTGACCCCACCCTCGCATAATACTTCCAGCCCCTCTTTTCATGCTTGCGAAATCCCCCAACGATGACATTTGGTAGATGGAAACTTTTGCTCTTTATTTTATGGTGATGTAATCACTGATTAGCCTGATCCTCGTGCATTTCATTAAAATGAACAGTTGATTCTAGTGTGCCTATTCTTAATAGCTCTCAGATGTTTCAAAATACTCCATTTTAATAAACAAAACGTAGGTTTCTTGCAAGGGCATGAACTTTATACCATGTATGTTGACAGAATTAAAAATTCATTGAAATGCTTTTTTTGCAGCTTGTCATCATTGCCAAATGCCCCAATCTTGTTCCTAGCATGCAGGTACACTAAAGTGCCCGCCGGCTAGACACCCCTTCTGGTAATGCTGACAGTCAAGTTTGTTTTCATAGACGCAGTTTAACTAATGTATAGTAAGCCCTTTAAGTTCATACTTTTAAAAACAGATACCTCCATGCATTAAGTCTGAAAGTGCCTTCAATAAATGGCAGTGCTTCGGCAGTATCTTTCTAATAGCTAAATGCTGATTATTCGATTCTGTGATTTGTTTGATGGGTGCCTTCTCGAATAGTTGTTTCGGTCTGGCAAAATAAGTTTTGCCCTATGTATTCTCTTAACATTGTTGTTTAAACTTTTCAGCCATCCTAAAGAATAACCAGCCTTACACCTTTGCACTGTATTTCTGCTATCATAAAATCAGACTCCCTTGTACAGTTGCACCTCTCTCTCAATAATTCACAGAAAGCTATACTCTGCTTGAGTGATGGTGGATGATTGGAGTCTGCATGTAGGATTGAATTACATATTTTGTACAAATGCCCTGCTGAGTTGGTTCTCAGACACTTTTCGTGGGAAATCCAGGTACATTACAGTGGATTTATAATGACGTTCGGATGATCTAATATTTGCTGTTATCAATTAGTGCTGTCATGTACTAAGGATGAAACTCTATTCCCATTTCCAGATAAACAATATATCATCTAAAAATCTTAGCCACAATATTGCTTTATCTGTGCATTTAGTACATTTTTAATTCCAAGCAGAAGTCTCGTCCTACCAACCCATGAAAAGATTGACAAACATAGTGCAAACTGACAGCCCATGGCAGTCCCAGTGAATTGTAGAAAGACATCTAATTGTAACAGAACATAATTGTTTCACAGTAAAGGCAGTCTGGTTCAGTAACATATTTTAATGCATCATTAAATGGACAGAGGGTGAGGTTAGGAAATATCTAGTGGCTTCTAGTCCCACGTCAGGATGGATATGGCGTATAGAGAAATCACATCTAAAGTGATGAACAGAAATTCACTTTTTCATGCAACATCTTGAATCCTTGACCAAACTTCTTTGGTAACCTTCACAAAAGATGTTATCTTTGAAATTTAAGGTAGCAGGTACAAATCTATATAACTGGATAGATGGTCCTTATGGTTGGCATTACCAGAGCTTATTGGTATCTCTAGTGTTTGACTATATCTTGCTTCAGACTATCTAGTTGCTATTTGTATCTCCTGTACAATTTGTGCATATTTAACTAGAGTTTTCTGTAAGTAATTTATCTGACTTTTTTATGTAGAGAAGAGCGGTGGTGTTGTTGGGGACTTTAAATGATGGATGCATTGGTTTGCCAGATATTTGTCAATGTATCATTTCGGTGAGTGAATACATGCAACTACCTGGAATATTAATTAGTCCTGAGTTCCAAAGCAAATTGAGAGTCAAAAGACTGCTATAGTGGGAGAGTCTCACCCTTTCAAACACATTCTAGACTGACAGTTTTGAGTAGTTAACTCCAGGTTGGTTACTTCCCCCCATGATGATGTGAGTGCTTACCCTAGTAGTAAGGACATGTTGTGATCTTTGATAATGGATTCAGTCAAATACCATTCTAATCAATACTGAGACTAGAATTGCACAGTTAGTTTACACTAATCTACTTTGGGGGGGATTGCGTGTGATCAATGACTGCATCCACAAACAAAAACAGATGTGGGTGCCAAGTTAATATTACATATATGTTCTATGTTATTCACTTGACAGATCAGTTTGAGAGTACGTGTTCATTCAATTAAGGACTCTGAAGTAAATTCTGACCTGCAAACTAACCACCTCAAGCTGTACCATTTTGCCATTTCAGAATCTACGTAAGGATCAGCTATACCTGAGTTGAATAACATAGCCATGGCTTGCTGCCATTGCTCTACCCTCAGAATTGCTGCTATGGTACTATGCAGTAGGGCCCTCTAGATATGTTTGCAATGCTAGCTAGTAGGTACAACATGTAGACCTCATCCAATAACTGGTCTCTTCTGGTTACCATGCAAAAAAAATTCTGTGAGTGGAAGGCACAGATCTCTTTTTTTGACACGCGTGTATCCCTAGGGATACGAGACAAAGGACATGCAACAGAAATGTGGTGAACAACAACCACTCATCTCTTGTTCAGGTGTCCATAGAAAGGTCTTACCCTGGGATGTAGAGTGCCAGATTTTCAGTGTCCTTCCCCTTTTTGCTGTAATTTCCTTTTTCCTCTGCTGCCTGTCTGGATGTCCCATTTCTCCTGGCCAATAGATTCCTTCAGACCTGGATTAGAGGGTGGGTTTGAACAACGCCTACAAACTTGTAAGGGATATCCACTAAAACTCAAAACTGAAATGCTATACATGGTGTGTCAGGATGGAATACAATTATCCAGTTTCATGGTCTGAAAGTCCACTCCCTATCATACTATGTATACCGTTCCAGGGAATCTGCACCAAGGAAAGATGTATTCAATTCACTCAGTATTGAGGGTGGTTCTCAGTGTGCCAGCACACTTCTTGTGACTTAATCTTGCAGTTGATCCGAATGACATCCAATCCTATGGGTCTGTGTAACCTTGCAACATATTCCTACCGGGGCAAGACTTTGTATCATTGCAAAAAAAAAATTATTCCACCTCTTGCACTAGAGATTCTTCGGGGCAGGATTCCTGCCCACCCCTACCTAGGGTTTTAACAGACTGCAGTAATTATAGTCCCTGGGCCAAGGGTATTTTCCACTTAAGCCTGCTACCGGCTCAAGTCTGTTTTACATGGTCAAAGCTTCTATTTAGCTCTAGTTGCTTTGAATCAACCCCCAGGATTTGGGATATTGCTCACAGAGGGCTCTCTTTCGTCTCCTTCAAATTAAACCCTCTTCCAAGATAGCCAGTTTAGTTTAGCCATCTCCTGTCTCTCAGCTCTTCCACCTGTAAGGAAAAGCTTGGTATCATCAATGAAGACCGACACAAATGAGACACAGTTCAAGGGTGTTTATTGAATTTTAAAGGGTTGGGTAAACGCCAATTTAAACCTAAATCTAAGGATGGAGCAAGCTACAACCATCAAATAATAATAACCCAGTCCTAGTCGAGTCTGTCAAAATAAAAGGGCCTATGCTAATACAGTTATTGCCAATCCTTACTTCTAAATACAAGATGGTGTGGGACAGTAGCGTATGCAAAAAAGGAAAAGTGTTCAAGAAATAATATGTCAGGACAGTTGAGCAGTTGGCCTCCCTTCCCCACTCTTTCAGCATGGGACAAGACAGCACGCTCGAGCCTCGTGCACACTGTGGCTTCCTCAGCAGGAGGACACAGTTCAATGGTTCAACTGGTCTCACACCACTCTGGCAAAGTCTTTAAGAAACAAAAAGGATTCTCAAAAGAAACGTGTCTTGTCAAAACACAGGCTTCCTCCGCCTTGAAACAAATTTCACTTTGCTTGTCAAAACAAACAGTATTACCCCTTCTTTTCCAGTGACTACCGGTACTTGTAGTTCCTTTTGTTACTCGTGCAGTTCAATATCTCAGTATCAGGACCTTCTGTGCCAAAGTCTTTTTAAATGTCAAAGTCTCTTACTGCAGAGGATCTGATTTAGCAAACAAAACACAAAAGTTCCTTTCCTTTGTCAAGATTCTCACATTCATAAGTTCACGATTGGTCTCCCTCCTTCGGGCTCGGACCACAGGTCCACCTCGTCCGGGCTCAGACTCCTTTTTCTACAATGTTCACAATTCCCAACTTGGTCTCCTTCATCCGGGCTCTGACCATGGATCCACCTTGTCTGGGCTCAGATCCCTTTTCACACCAGAATCAAAGACTTTCGTCTGTGTGCAGGATTTTGCTTGACCCGTCGCAGGACCACTTCGATTTACAATTCTTTACAACTCTTTAACTTTCACTTCTGCCACTTCTTAGCTGGATACCTTACAGAGACCTTCGATTGGGCACACACGCGGTGCCGGACCACTCAGTCTCACAGCTTTACTCTTTTAGACTACAAGTACCAGGGTGCACATTTGAGGTTTTGTTCCCACTTCGCCAGTTACAGGCATTTTTGGGATTTACACAAAGTTCTTGACACAACAGGTTATCCTGCCTTAGCTTCCCTCGAGTCAAAGGGTCTCCCTCTTTTACCCTCAGTGATGAGGTGTTAGCGGGTCCTTAATGGGGATTCACTTGAGGTCAGGGTCCCAGCACCTTCCCCTCAACTACCTGTGTTTCTGGACCTCACCCAGGGGGCAAACAGTGGTTTCAACACTAACAGAAAAGTGTAGCTGGAGTTTTGATTCCCTGGGGCACGGGTCTCCTGCCTCACTGTAGCCCCCTTTGTACTCACAGGCTTCAGTGTCTTGGCAGTCCGTCTCCCCTTCTGCCTTCCCAAGGTTCTTCCAGTTGCTGACTACTCCCTCTGGTCTTCATGGTTCCTTCAGCATCCCCAGCTTGCTCAGAGTGTGCCTTGGTGGCTGATCGTTTATACTCTTTGAAAGAGTGGATTGGAGTCAGGTGTGAGTAGTTGTCCCTCACTGCCTGACTCGGCCTGACCTCATTATTGGGACAACATGGTGACTGCCTATAGGAATCTATTGCCCATTGATTCCTATGGGTAATCCCCATGAATCCCATCTGCCTCTTCTTCGTCCCAGTAGTTGAACTTCTAGAATGGAAGTAGGATTGTGGTAGTTGTAGGTTTTCCTGGATCATGAAAAAACCATGTAGGTTTTTGTCAGGATGAAGGGGGTAAATGTATTGTGATGGGTAAATGTATTTTTTATTGTTTTTTAATTTCCCTGGTAATTTTCTCCTTTTCCTCACAGAAAGATACCGAGTTATGATGGGACTCTGCTGACAATATCCCATGACAACTGAGGGGATGTCAAGTAGGGGTGTATTGGAATGGGAGGAATACCATGTCTCACCCGAGAACATGTCTCCCATAGTCCCTCGAGGACCCCCTGCCCAGGTGATCCTCCCTCCATCGTCTGACACCAGGGTTGGGATCCAAGAGCGATGGCCCTCCCATGGACGCCTGAACAAAGGATCCCCGGAAATAGCCTTGGAGAAACGCCTCAGGTCTCTCACACACCTCATGGGTTCCTTGGCATTGCCACTCATCTGACTCAGGGGTGGGTGGCCCTCTTTAGCTTGGCCACAGCTAGTTCCTATGCCTTCACAGTGTGACCTCTTTGGCTTGGTCACCTCCTCTGCTCTGAATTTGTAACTCTCCCACAAAATGACCTATCTAGTCTACCCAATCCCTATTTTAACAATTCGGCCTGTCTGGATTTGGTGATCAGAAGAAGATGAGTGTCCAGTCGTCCACAGCACGCGCTCACTCCCTTGTGGAGTTGGAACTCAGCTGAAGAAGAGCCATGCATTTGGAACACAATTTTACCTGATGTCACTTGAGCAGTCCTTTTATGAAGCAAGCAGCTCCCTGATTGTTCATCCAGTAAATCCCTGTCCTATGGAGTTCTGCTGCCTGGTGTCCACAACAGAGGGTTACAGTATCAACTGCACCATGTAAATTACATTTCTTGGTTGTCTAGGAGACGGTGGTCTTCTCTACACCCTCCCCATCACTTTGTTCCTTCCATGCTTCTGCTAGTTCTGCTCCTTCTCCTCCTCCTTACTGTTCTTTCCCTCTCTCTGTCCTCCACCCATCACTTATCTTCCCTCCTCTGGTGCCTCTTCACTGGTAACTCCATTATTCACTCGCCGCCACAATACCAGGCTGCTCCGCTCTCTCTCTCTTCCCACACATTTCAACCTCATAAAGTTTTGTCCATTTCCCTTCAACTACTCTGGAAACTACCTCTTCTACTTCTGCACCACCTATTGTTCTCAACCTGGGTCTCAGGTACGCCTAATTGCTCTGCAAAAATAACTGCTTTCCCTCTGATCATTTTATTCCCATCACCTTAAACTGTTGGTGATGCCTCACAGAAGCCTGGATGCCCTATGACACCGCTACTCTGGCAGCCCTTCACAACAACTTGCCCTCTTTTTTCTCACTCCCCTCACTTTCCAAAAAAGGTGGTGTTGGTCCTCCTCATCATGGGCACACCTTTAGCAGACCCTTCCCATTGATTTCAAGCCCTCCTCCTTTGAGCATATATTGGTACTTCTTCTCACTCCCACCCCTCGTATTACACTCCCCGTCTACAGCCCACTGGGCACACTCAACCTCTTTTCTGATCTTTACCTCTTATTTGAAATGCTCTCTGCTGACATGCCTGCTGTCATAATGGGGGGGGTCACAATCTCTCCAATATGACTAAGGCCCAAAAGCTCCAATTTGATTCGACTCTTTCACAACTCGCTAATCCACTTATGTACTGCTCTGCTATATGTTACTAACTCACTTTTGTATGCATCCACTGCTAAATTCTCTTCTATTGTGATTGCACTCAACCTCTGCTGCCTTGGACGCCATTGACCACCCCATCCTTCTTGACACACTTTCTTCCTTGGGCTCAAGGTAGAACTCTGTCCTACACTGGTTCTGCTCTTATCTGTTTAATCGCTCCTTCTGAGTTTCATGGGCTGGAAACCACTCTCCTGCCCTTCCCCTTCAATTTGGTGTTCCTCAAGGGTCGTCCTTGGCCCTCTTCTTCTCTTTTCACTCTATGCTTCTCTTCTCTAGCCCATTATTAATAAATGTGTCTTTTCCTTTCGCTTTTACATGGACTGCTAGATCTTTCGATGCTTTTCTGGCAGCCTGCATTCCTCCTGATCTGTTAGTCTCCTTGAAATTCAATCTTGGATGCATTGTTGTTTTCTCCAACTAAACGTTTCCAAGATTGTAGTGCTAGTCTTCCCATATTTTACTATCTTCCCTGCTCCTCAATCCTTTTCCCCCCTCCCTTCTCTCCTTCTGCTCGTAATCTTGGTGTTGTCTTTTACCAGTCTCTCTATCTTCACCCACATTTCTAGCGCTCCTCTCGCTTGTCGTTTTAATGTCTTTAACATCTGTAAAATCAGTCCCCTCCTTTAATACAACTAAAATACTTCTGTGTGTTTTTCTCTCATCTTTTGTACTATTTCGCTCTACTTTTAGGTATTTCAACATACTCCTCTTTGATCTGTCTTTAACCTCTCAATCCACACTATCTTCTGTCTTTCTCCTCCCTCCTCTATTTCTGCCTCACTTCTCTATTTCTGCCTCACTTCTCTATTTCTGCCTCACTTCATTATGCTGGCTCGCCTTTGAGTCTCGCTTTCACTTTCTTGCTATCGGCTTCAAATGTGTTCATAGTTTTGCGCATAGTCCTGCGCCCCACTTACCTTTGCTCTCTTGCCTCCCTCTATTCCTCTCCCTGTCTTTTACGCTCCCTATCTCAATTCCTCGTTACTTTCCCTAAGCCACCCTATGCCCAGTCTCATTTCTGTTTCTTTGCTCTCCTCGCTCCTAAACATTGGAATTCTCCCCCTCTTTCGATTTGTTCTTCCTTACATTTTTTTAAGTCAACTAAAACATTTTTACTTTCTTGAGCTGTTTAATGTAACCTGCCTCCATAACATTTGCTTTCCATATTTTGTTGTACCATTTTCTCACATTGTACAGCACTTTGGCATAAAGCGCTTTATAAATAAGTAAATGCAAATACATAACCTTCAAACCCATACCAAGGCAACTCATTATCATATTCCTACCTTTCACTGTGGTCATCTCTGCTCCCACAATTTACCACTCTCCTTCATTTCATCTTCTCTATTCCTTCACCTCTCTGCCATCGCCTTCCCTTATCTATCACCAAACATAAATTCAAGGCAGACTCCATGATCCCCTATCTTGACCATGTCATCCTCTGGCTCCAAGCTGTCTTGCACTTCCTTACTCCATTGAACTTGCCTTTACCAAATTCAGCTCTGCGCAGTCAACTCCTTTTAATAATCACTAAGCTGGCCACTCTTTCAACCCCTCCCGCCCGCATCCACCACCATGGATCTTCTCCACTATGCAGCTGCAGAGGAAAACAGTGTGTCCCCACTTACATCTTTGTCTGGAAAACCAATTCCCCACTCTTCTCGCTGCCTACAAGGAGACTATATACTACTGACTTTGATCAGAGTTTTCAGCACAAATCTTCCTATTGCAATAATCTTATTTCCTCTCTCTGCTTGAACACTGGAAACATATGCCTGACACTCCAGGCTATGCTTTCTCACCCTAAGAATCGCTCCATTTCCTCCTATTTCTTCTTTACTAAAATCCGCAAAATATAGGACACCTTGTCCACCCATCATTCCCATGTGCCCCCCACTTTGTCCTCTCCTTCTCGCTTCTCCCTCACCACTCACTGAACTTCTACCCATTCTTCGCTCTGCCAACCCATCCTGCACTCCAATTGACTTGCACCGGTCACCTCCATTTAGCTCTACACCTTATTCACCCTATCTTTCACAACTGATACTTTCCTAGCCTGTTAAAAAAAAACTGCCAGTCTTACCTCTTCTAAAGTAACCAACTGCTGACCCGAACAACCCCTTATTCAGCATACCTGTCTCTCTACTTCCGCAACACTCTAAAAATCTAGAAGGGATTGTCTTCAGCTGCCTAGTCCACTGTCTCGTGGTGCTCACTTGCTGATCCCATCCAATCTGGATTCCGGTGCAAGCACTCCACTGAGATTTGCTTTTCCATGTCACAACTCCCCTTACCACTGCTCACCACTCTCACTTTACTTCCATTCTCATTCTGCTGTACCTTTCAGGCGCCTTTGGCACCGTGGATCACCTCTCCCTCCTTGAAAATCTTTCCCTCATTGGCTTCAAGGACACTGTACTCTACTGGGTGTCCTCTCTCTCTGACTGCTGCTTCTCCATTTCATGGGAATCCAGCACCTAATGCCTGTGGACGTGCTTCACAGATCAGTTCTAGGCCCATTTCTCTTCACCCTATATACCTCATACTGCTATGTCTCGTCCCATTTCCTCCATACTTGTGGGATATTCCGTCCTTTCGGACGCTGAACGGAGCAGTTTTTGATGGCATCAAAAGAAAAAAGATTGTTGTTTTTTGTTTACGTGGGGCCAGCGTGTGTGTGGCTTTAGCCCCGCCTTCCTGAACCCCGACTAGAGCATCACCCTTCAGTCCTTTTCTCTGCACGGTTAGGATCCGATGCACTTTGCATTGCAGGTTTTTTTTTCTTCCTGCTTCGTCCTTAATCACTCTTCCTGCCTCGCTGCCTCAGTTGGGTCTTCTTCCGCCTATGTCAGACAATAAGTGTTTCACCCTGTTGTTTTTCCTGTGGACGACACTACGCCATGGCAGACGCTCATAATCTTTGCCTACAGTGCCTTCGCCCAGACCATCATTGGGACTCATGTTTCGACTGTGGCTCCCACTCGGCGTGCACACTCGAACGAAGGCTTGTCAGGTGGGAATAAGTCTTTTACAGCGTTCCTCCACCCCATTTTCAAAATTTCATCGACAAAAAAAGAAAATACCCGGTAAGTACATTACTATTTAGGGCACCCTGTCCAGGTAACTCTTTCCTGGGGTCATCTGGTTCGGTGAGGGGTCAACCTGACTAGCGTTACAAGGGCTCACCCTGAGGTACCTCGTATGAGGCCTAAACTGGATATCAGAGCGTGCTCCGAGGTTCCCTTGCAGGGGGATAAACATACCAGGGTCACTCCTGAGGTTCCCTGCAAAGGGGCTTAAACTTCCAGCAAGGCTGAGGATCACCGTCCTGGGGCTAATATGACTGGATTAACCTCTGGGGTGCCCCTGAAAGGGGCTAAGCACTGTACCAGCTAGTCTGAAGGAGCGCACAGGACAGACAAACGTCCAAAGTCCTTTTCCACCGGCTTTGCAGAGGATCACTCAAAACAGCCTTAACCATTGCTTGAAGCTCTGTCAAAGCGGACAAAACATCCATGGCCTCTGACAAACCTGAGATGCATGTCACCTCAGAAGGACTCACAATGGCGGCTCAGCCGGTGCCACCTGTGTCCACCATTTTGTTTGGCCCTTCGGGGTCAGCTATTTTCTCATCAACCCTAATGGCGACCGATACGAATTCCAGGCCCAATTTATTGCCGCCGCCACCATCTGGGTGCTCAAATCCTTTTCATACAAATTATTGTATACTCCAAGAATACCCCTTCCACCAACTATATCGCTGATTCCTACATCAGCTCCATTACACTACATGGATCGATGCTTTGGAGGTCCTTCTTGGCAACCAGTCCCAATAGAGTTGTAGTGTTATAGCCCATTTGATAGACCGGTTCCGTCACCACGGCCAAGATCATCTTCAGAGGAAGCGTTATTTTGCTGTTTCCAAAACCTAATGCACTCTCACCCAATGAGGGCATACTGGAAGGACCTTTTCAAGGAAATTGTTCCCAAGCCTCAGGAGTCTCCATCTCCATCACCACCTCCAACAGAAGCTCTGCCTTTACTGCCTCTTCCTCCACAGGAGCGGGTCCCTGAGTTTAAAGAGCCTGAACCTGTGTCTCCTGCTCCACGCTCTTCACCGCCTAAGGACAATGTAAAAAAAAATGGCAATGCCAGAGGGGCTTGACCAAGATGACAATCCCCTGTCTTCCACCAAAGCCTTTTATGATAGGGTCTTGGATCTTATAGTGTTCTTGGACATTCCAACTCCTGAACCTCCTGCTCAGAAAACAGGAGTGTTGTCAGGGGGCCTTACGTTAAGGTCTCAAGTGCGCTTCTGTCTTTTCGTCAAGTCATTTTGCGAGAAGCCCACAAGGTGTGGGAGAAGCCACACATGGGCCAACACGTAAACAAAAAAATAGACGCCAGATACAGATTGCAAGCGTCTGAAGATTTTCCCCTATTCACATGTCCTCTTCCGTCTTCAATTGTTGTGGCACCGGCTACCCTAAACTCCAAGTCCTCAGCCTCTTACTCTACGGTACAGGTGCTCTCGAAGGAAGAGAAGGTCTTAGAGGCAGTAGGGAAGAAAGTCTTTGCCAACTCTGCCCTCCAGCTTCGACAGGAAAATACTATGGCAGTGCTAGCGGCAACTAATCTAACTAATCTAAAGCTGTGCAGGGAATTGTCCGTTTGAACAGTTCATCCCTCAGAGCAGACTTGATGATTTCAAGACTGGCTTGTCAGATGCCAGCTCAGGACTTATTAGAGTATGCAGCACATCACATGGATACTTCTGCCCGAGGGCTTATGCTGAGAGTTGGTGTTATTCGGCAGGCATGGTTGCACGCAACCGAATTTACAAGAGAGATGCAGGAGAAGGTGCTAGACCTTCCTGTCAAAGGTTAAGACCTTTTCCACAGTTCTACTGATGATCAGTTAGAGAAGACCAAGGCAAGCACTAGAACAGCAAAGTCTTTATCTGTCCTAACAAAGCAGCCTGCTGCAAAGTCCTCTTACCCTTAAATTACTGATTACCAATCTATGTCTTTTTTCTGGTTTTTGAGATTTCCAAGATCACAAAATGCAAGAAACAGACCGTTCCCCAAGCAGCCTTAGGCGAAAGCGCCAAAAACCTGCAGGCCGGTTTTTCTCCCAGTCGGCAGACTCTGCCTCCCGTGCTAGTGATCCCTCCTGTGACAAAAATACCAAATGATGGTTTGGAACAGTTCCATAGGACTCTGGTGGGGGGTCGGATCTCCTTACACCTGGATGCATGGCTGGCCATCACCAAAGATCTGTGGGTGCTGTTTGTTAGCCCATTCGGGTTTCCACCTTCCCCTCTAGCGAGGTTGAAGATGAGACAAACCCAATTAATGCTCAAACAGGCCTAGTCCAGGTGACGGATCCAGACACTCAATTAATTCCTGTGTCTCAACAAATGGCAGACGACTGGCACTGGTGGTTGGACTTCACCAATCTTACAGTGGGAACTCCATTTTCAGATCCATCCCCACAGATCATGTTACAACATACTCCTCTCTCCTTGGCTGGGGAGCAACATTGGGCCATTTGCAGGTGTTTGACTTGTGGTCCCCCCTGGAGAGGGGTCATCGTATAAACTACCTTGAACTTCTGACCTTCTTTCTTGCTTTGAAAGCTTCTCAGCACAACATGAGCAACACAACGGTTCGCATCAGGATGGACATTTCTGTTGCAATGTTTTTCGTCAACAACAAGGCGGGACTAAGTCTACTCCTCTAGTACTTTTTGCTGTTCAGATTTTGGAATGGGCAGTGGAAAACAAGTTTGGCTTCAAGCAGTCTATGTATCTGGTCAGGAAAACACAGAGGCCGACTCCCCGAGTCGCCAATCTGTTGCAAATCGTGAGTGAGAATTAAACGCTCAAGTTCTGTCCAGATTTGTTCGCAGTAGGGCACTCCGAGTGTAGACCTATTTACAACATTCTCCAACAGGAAACCCCTGCTTTATGCCTCCAGGGCTGGCCAAGGCCTAGGCTCTCTGGGGCATGTTCTTGAGATCTCTTGGGATGGAATATCAGCGTTTGCCTTTTCGCCCCTCCCCTTGATCCAACTACAGAGGTAGTACAATTCCTCCCTAATCTTCATAACCCCAATGCGGCCAGTTAGGTTCTGGTTTTCGGCACTGAAAAATCCTTCCATCCAGTTTCCAGAGATTCCCAATCGCTTACACCAGAACGATCAGCGGTGTGCCATCCCTCCCCACAATCCTTCAGTTTAGCAGCCTGGTTCCTGAGGTCAAGTCCCTGGCTCAGTTCAGTCTGTCAGAGGACAATATGCGCATCATCCAAGCAATGAGCAAACCCTCCACTCGGACTCAATAGAGGAGCAAATGGCTCAGATTTGGTCACTGGTGTGTGGACAGAGAGGTGGATCCTCGTCAGGCTTCAATTGACTGTTTCCTGTCCTTTATTTCAGACCTTGTCTCGACCGGCATACATATACACTCATGCTGAAGGTACTTGTCTGCTATTGGAGCTTACCTCATCACAGGCTCTGGTTCTTTTACCCTCACAAATCCGGCAATAAAATGTCATTTTTCTGGTATTTTGCATCTTTTTCTGCCCTTCCAGCCTATCGCAACAGTGGATTTAAAGATTCTCTCCTGGAACCTGTTTTTTCTGGTCGCCATTATGTCGGCTAGAAGAATCCGAGAACTGCAGGCTCTTTCTATAGAGGGAACTTTTCTTTCGTTCCATAAGGATAAGTTAGCGCTCTGCATGCACCCTTCCTTCCTACTGAAAATTGTCACCGGTTTTCACATTAACCAGTCACTTTCCTTACCAGTGTTCTTTTCAGACCCAGCGGGATCTCTACAACCATGATGTTAGGAGAGCACACAAATTCTATCTAGATAGAACTAAATACTTCAGAACCTCCTCACATCTGTGTGTAAGGTTCAGAAATTCTAAAGGGACAGTTACCACAAAAGCCTCTATTCCCCACTGTTTATTCTCCTGCAAGGCAAAGCTGCGGCTGTAACTTTCCAGAATTATGTCCATCACTTAGGCGGCCACCTGGGCCTCTCCCTTAGCTTTTTGTAAACACTATTGTCTTGACCTCAGTTCACGAGCGGGTTCTCAGTTTGGTCAAGCTCTTCTAGGAACCTCTTCAAGTAAGGGACTTTTTTTAATCCATCCAATTCCATACATCAGTGCTTGTGAATCTCCGACAAGTATGGAGGAAAGGGGACATGATGTAGGAGTAAAACAAAGTTACTCACTATAGTGACTTACGTACTCCTAGTCCATAGTCTGCTTTCCTACATACGCCCACCCACCTTCCCCACTAAAACGTTCCCTAGTATTGCTAAAATGTCTACCGACCTTGGCAATAGAAAAGGACTGAAGGGTTCAGGAAGGCAGGTCTAAAGTCACATACGCTGGCCCCACGTAAAAATTATCTTTTTTTTATGCTATCAAAAGTGCTCCTGTCCCTTCCCAAAGGACAGAATATCCCACAAGTATGGAGGAAAGAGGACTATGGACTAGGAGTATGTTCATCACTACAGTGAGTAACTTTGTTTTTTTTCATCAAACTAATTTCCTTTTTTGGCTTTAGTATCACCTCTTCACTGATAATACTCTGACCATTTTCTCCTTCCTCTCCAATGTTGCCATCTTCTAATGTATAACTAACCCCCTAGCTGCCATTAGATGGTTCTACACAGCCTCATGCTAGTCTCCTCAAACATAGAAATGCGTTTCTCCCTGCCTCCAATACCAGCCTCACTCTCACCATTCCCATCTCGTTTCTCCTGACCCCTCATTCATGGATCACAACCTTGGGGTTCGCTTTGACAGCGACTTTAAACTCTACCAGTTTGTTATGGCCACTACAGCCATACTCAACCTCTTGAGCATTAGAAAAATCTGCCCAAAACTTGCGCACTAGTCAACTAAAACCCTTTTCTCTGCTCTTGCTCACAGCAAACTTGCCTAATTCTTGGTCTACGCCTCTGCTCTGTTGCTTAACTCAACATTCTTCAACTTTGCATCATGCGCCTGTTTGAAACTATCCACATCCTTCTCCACTTGTGCCTACCCTCCCCATGTTGGATGCCTCTACATGCAAAACCACTCTGTACATTTCTGCTACTAGTCAATCCATACATGGTCTTCCACGCTCCTGATACCTCACTGAATGCACCACACTGTACTCTACCTTTGGAACCCTCTGTTTCTCCTCTTTTCACAACCTGCCAATCCCCCTTACCACCTCCCACTTTCGCTCATTTTCGCTGCTCACCCTCCTGCCCCCACCCCACTCCTTTCTATCCAAACTAACCACCCCAGCTCACCTCTCCTGTATTCTATCCTCAGGACTACTCTATGTAATTTGTAAATACTGTCCTCAGGCTCTCAATGTTAAAAATGTTGCAATGTCCCTGTCCCTGATTTATATTCCTATTCTTACCCGTTCTAAGTCATCCAATCCAACAATGCGTGTATGTAAAGGTACCTTACTCTAGGACTGCCTCTGTTATTGCTTACTTAGTTTGAAACGGCTCCCTGTTCTTAAATGCAAATGAAAATGAAAAGAATACTCAAGAACGTATCAGTTTCACAATGATAGTTATGAGCCGTTTATTCCATGTTGCAAATCCCCCCATTAAGACCATCACCCTAAATTCCTCACTCTTGCCACCCCACTCCCTTGGTTCCAAGCTGCCTCATGGCAGTAAAGTTGCTCAGTCCCTGCGATTTATTATGTCACGCACTTCTTTTTCTTCTTTCTATGTGTCTTTCTTGGCCATTGCTGAAGTAGTCACGGCCAGGTGTTGTTCCACACGGACTCTCTTACCTAGCACACCCACCTGGTACTCTTTGGTTTCCAACAACGGTCAGGTTTCTGGCAATGCGTTGCTTGTTGCTACACAGGAGCTGCTCCTTTTCCCCTATTGATCGGTCTCAGGTCCCACCACCCCAACGGCATAAGCTAGGTTCTTGTCCTTCTGCTCCTCAAAGTCGTGAAACGCCTTAGGTACTTTGATCTTACGGGTGACCCACTGGCTGTTACTCTTTTCACAAACCCCTCTCTGAACTTTCAAGTCTTCCTCTCTACCTTCAGCCTGCTCCTTTTCAGCTCCTCCTCACCCTTCTTCCCCCACCTCCTGCTCTCAATACTCTCTCTTGCCCTGTCTCCATCTTTCCTTCGATTAGCTTTCTATCTTCTTACTGCAATGGTATGCACCTGCACCTAGCACTCATAGTACTTCCACATCACTCTCCCATTTCATTCTAGATCAGCATGGATGAGGCTGGGTATTTTAATTGTCTGGTTGTCATCACCTGTTCGAGTTACGTGAGCATGTTCTGTGATTGGGTACGGCATACGTGAACTTCTGTTTCCCTGACTGATATATTGGTGACTGAACCGTCCCACAAGCCATCTTAGCATCTTTCTGTCAGGAACCCACACTACTGCAACTCTCTGTGAAGGTCACATCTTGTACCCTGAATCTCTAAGGTATTATTTGTAGTTTAATGCTGACATTTGCGGAGCCCTGCGACCTCATGTGAGCTTAACTGCATTTTGTTCCTCTCATACAGTGCTTGCAAACGTCTGGCTCTTTGACAAGTGTTTCTCCCAGGGCACCACAGGGTTTACAGACGCCCAATGAGGGCTACTCGGCAAGCTGATCCCTTCTCATGCCAATTCTGTATTTTCACCACTACGTCTATGCTTTTCAGGAAGCCACCTTGGTCTCATGGCTGGTCCTACCTATGAGGCGTCCTTGCCCCCCTGAGGTTCCTCCAGTCCCATACCATGGTCTGAAACATGTACATTTGTCACAAGGCCCATTGGCTTTACCACCTCTTCCTCTTTAATTCCCCCTTGCTTCTCTGCCTGTGCTATCACCAGCCTTCAATAATGCCATCCCAACACCCAAAAAGTCTGGATTATTCTGCTCTTTTTATAGTGTTGGGCAAATTTTGTCAGAGAGGTTAGTTTGGTGGGTCTGTTTCCCCCATTAGTTTGTGTTCATTTGATAGGTATATGTCTCATGGATGCACCTCATTCTCATGAGAATGCCCTGTATTCTCACATTTGTTCAGGTGTTTGTTTCGTAAACAAGGTAAATTGGCTTCATAATCTTAATGGCGCAAAAAAACTGTTGGCAAAGCTGGAAACAGGTACCAACATCATGGAGGCTGCATGGGCTACTGCCCCCAAAGCTGGGAGCAAGTATATCCGCTCGCTGTCACTATATTCTCTACCTGCATTTGTTTCTCTGTGCTGCATGTTTCTCATTGATGGGTCCGTTCTGCGTTTTTCACAGAGCCGTGTGCAACCAACACTTACCAATTAGCTGTTGATCAGTCATAGGCCAGACACTTCAATAACTTTCAACATACATTAATTTGGGAATCAATACAGGGCAGGGGCAAACTAATCATTTGCATGCAAAAGAAAAATAAACTCGTAGTTGGTCAGGATAGCTCTTCAATAAGATAAACTCACTCACAAGGTTCCTCTCCTGGATGGCTGAAAACATCAGTGTCTCTTGCAAAAGAAAGAATATCAAAACGCTTTTTTTGATATCACCAAGCTGGGGGACATAGCTCCCTCCTGGCTGTTATGTAAAACAAGAAAAAAGTAGCACCTTGTAGGTGTTGGTGTTGAGCTAATGTGAGGGGGTGGCCCGCCACAAATAACCACTCTGACTCTGATAGCAAGTCCAAGGGTCTTTATTGCAGAATATAAGACAGACTGGCTGTAGGGTCTTAGAATGGTTTCCAGGGTGTATCAGCTTTTAGGGAAGTTTGGCACTATGGCGTCCCTCGCTATCTACTTTCTTCCGGTTTGCCCCCTCCCTAGCCCAGGCGTCCCTAATGGGGGTGTTCGTTTCTCGCCAGCTGGGTCATCTATCGGTCTGCTGACTGATTCTGTTAATGTTTCCCTAAGACGGTGGATGTCTCACTCTGATAGGGATTTTCTAGCTACCTAGACACTGACCTACCCCACTTAGTGGTCTAGGGAGTTAGGGATGGCGCCTTCTTTCGCCCTGTGTCATTCATTCTCATTCTACATACATTCTTACCTGACTCTTCACTACAATGGGTTCTTAAGATGTTCTCCTCCCACCACGTTACTATCCCTCCGATCTCTCACTCTGCCTTTCCACCTCCACCCTTTGAGTTTACTTATTTTCTTACTCGTGTTCTTACTATTGCTGATACCTTCAACTACCCCTCTTGCTCCATTATCTTCTCTTCCCTCCATCCTCTCTCTCTCATTCCTTGCCTCTTGCTATTCTTGTGTTGTAATCTGTCTCTCTACACTGATAGTTACTCCTATTCTCCCACTCACTGTTGCTCTTACTATTATGTTGCTCCTACTATTTCTACTCCATACTTAACCCTTGTTATCGCCCTCTACTACCGCTCTACTCCTCCTTCTACTCGCTAATGCCTACTCCACTTCAATACTGTCCTTTACTCCCACTACTGCAACTTACTCCCTCTTCCTCACTCACTATTCTCACTACCAATACCTCTACCTAGCTCCACTCCCAAATACTACTACTGCAACCAATATCACTACTAATACTGCTGCTCCTACTCTGCCTTCACACCTCACACTTTCTGCTCTCACATTCAAACACTCTACAGACCCCCTCTTAACAATAGCCTCTGCACTTCACTCTGGTCTCTCGGACGCCTCCTTCACCACCTCCTGTCCTCACCCTACTAACCCATACTTGACCAGTCTTACACACCTCCTTAAATACCCCAGCCCCTCCCACGATTGACCACTTCCCTTAACCAATATCTTACCTGGCTCCAGGGGGTGTGACCGGGGAAGGCCATGGGGGGGCTTAAGAGGGCTGGTAACTCTGCCCCTTTTTTATAACACTCAAGGGTGATCCAAGTCAACAAAAAATGTTAATGCTTGGATTGAGTCAACACAACGAATTAAACCTTCTCTCATCCCTCAACGAAGGACTGCGCTATCCCCGGGGTGCCAACGTCCCTAGGGAAATGTGTTGCGCCACCTATCTAACAGGGATAGAGTAGGAGTCCCTCCACTAAACTACAACTATTCAATCATTCAAGCATCATAGATACATGATCACTAATGTATTCTCATTGTTGTTTGCCTCGGTGCTAATATTGCACAGCTGTTTTACCAGCGGGGAAAACCCCATCTTCTATTTGCTTAGTGCCCGCCAGACAAGATACCAGACAGACCGTCACTCATAACCCATACATTACAGTAAAATCATATATAAAATGGTTATTGTCGCTGGGTGCATCCCGTCTGCATTCAGGGATAATTTTTTTTTACCTTTATTCTTCCCATCCACAGTGTGCATCAGTACGATGTATGCCCAAATCACCTATTCATTGATTTTGTGCAATAAGCAACAATACTTTTAAAAGAGGTATTTTGCTATGGTAGCCCTACAGATTTAATCAAAAAAGGATATCCAAAAGAACAGGGTCGACCGGTTTCAGTGGCATGCCGTTGCCACCTTCCTCAGGACCAAAAACACACAACTGCTCTTCCTTCGGTAGGGAGTCAATCCTCCTGTTTTCATCAATAGATACAACCGGCTGGTCAGTGACCTAAATCCAACCTTTTGCGGCCTTCAGTTTTGTATATGCATGTGCGCTCCCACATGGGATTCCAACAGCCATATTCTGCCATGATTGACCTTTAATTGCGCAGGTGTCTGAATGCGTTGATTATCACTTCCGTACCACTTTTGTCTCTGTGTGCTCACTTCCATTCACATGGAGCGCTGTTTTCCTCTACTTCTATCCGTCATTCCGGGCTCGTATCTGAGGATGGGAGGATCAGTCATTCCACAGGGCGCCAACTCTGCCGCGCTGTTGTAGTTTTTATCAAGCAAGCTGGCATACAAGCCGGCTTATATATAGCAAGTTCCCCAGGTCAGGCACACTTTTTTTATTGAGTGGTGTCGCTCCGTGGATGACTACACGCATTGCAGTCCCCTCTTGTCCAAAACTTCCGACTAAGCAACCACACCTTTTTATAGAGTGGTGTCGCTCTGCGGATACCGCACACACACACTCTCATTGCAAATCCACTCCCATGACTACTTCACACACCTGAGATGTAGTCCCATACTCGCCACATACATCCATGTGGACTTCCAAGAGCGCAGGGTTTCTTGACCATACTACACACAGATGCATGGTGCAGCCACTCACTCTCTACCAAACATGCTAGTAATAGTACACGTTTATACACTTGTTCAAAGTTCTCAATGCATTATGACAATTCACATTTTTGGAAATAAATTGCTAAAAGTCCATAGCTGGCAAAGCAGCTCTACAACTGCAAATCCTCAAACAGGTTAATTCTCATTAAAGACTTGCCCACATTCTCAGGTTCCCAAGCACACAACATTTTAAGCACTGCATTTTTTATCTTAAAAGTCCATTGTTGCCTTTAAAGCGTTGAAGTATTATCATTGCCAAAGGGGCGTGGCTAACTGGCCATGTAACAAGACGTGCCTGATGGAAGCTGCTCCGGAGATCCGACATCGATCCGAAATTACACATACTGAAAATAGACAACCTACTCTAATAATGGAAACACGGGCGTGTGAACAGATGCCCTGCCACTACTTGAAATATTGAGCAGATCGAGTGAGCAGCAGCAGTGAAACTGACTTTGCAACGTTCGTCGGACCTGAGACAAAGTATCTAAAATGACGGACAACAATGGGCGAGCGGTCGCGAACACAGGATCAGCAAAATAAACCCAAGCGAGGCGTGCACAAGAATACACTGTTGCCTGGAGTTCGATTAGACCCTTGCCAATGGAACAGTGAGCAGCGACTTGGGACGAGGTTGCGCTACCGTGAGATGATCGTAGGTGCGGGAGAGCCCAGACTGTGTGCGCGGTGGCCGTATCCAGAGAGAAAGGGGGGCTGGTGACAGAAGCCTGCGCGGCCCCCCCCAACAGCGTGAGAATATTGTGCGAGCGGCTTCCTGCCACCCGCGAGTGTTACCAAGTTGAATGTGCGGGTGCCGCTCACAAACGCGGAGGTGCGGCTGATGGCCCGGGCAGCGAACAGCTGGCGAGTGTTACGGGCGCCGGGAGCAGAGGTCCAGTGTTTGTGTGTCGGGCCATCATAAATACATAAGACCACCCGTGGGTGCGGAACTATGGTACCAGGACTCGCTGAGTCCATTGATTCTCTGGGAGCCGGAACAACTGGAATGGAGGAGCTGCGCGGCTCCTCTGGGGACATTTCCTTTGTCTCTTCTGTGCGGTGGATGAAGGGAGGAGCTGCCGTCGCCATCCTGAGACGAAACGCCACCATTATGCAGTGGAAGCACCCGCGCCTGCGAGAGTGAGGTGCAGGGGCTTGCTGCTTCTAATAAACAGAAGTACTTGGACCGAATGAAGAGAGGACTGGCGTTGCTTGCCAGACACTTCTCCCACATGACGGGCAAACTGAAAGGGAAATACCTGTAGTGAAATGCTGCTGACAAGTAAGGGGAGTTGTCCCTGGCATAGGCATAGCGGGGACCTGGAGTCTGCGGCCGGACACTAACTGTAGCAGCCATGGGACATGAGAGGTGCCCATGGAGCGCCTAATATAGATGGACTGCGCCACTGTGCTCATTGGGTGAAAGTGTGGGAGGCAGAGGAGGAGAGGAGGCCTTCTTGCTCCGTCTGGGGCACGAATGCGTGGCTTCTGCACCACACGATCCCTGAGGCGCTGGGTGGAGGCAGATAGCCCGCAAAACGCAAGGGCTGTGCATCAGGAGCAGGTACTGGAAAGCGCAAAGTACGAAATTGCCCTGTGTGGCTGATGAGTCAACTGGAACGTGGGAGGACATAACCCACTCGAGCACATTGCTCAGCGCACAGAAACCCATGCAGGACACCCCGAAACAACAGGCAGGACTAGTAGTGACCAGCAGACATCACAGCAAAACAGAGCAACAGAATTGCTGTGCCACAGACGGAGCGGCGTGGGACACTTATCCTAGATCACAAGATAGTGGGGAAAGTGATCAAAGGCAAGAGCAAGCAACCCACGATGGATGCGTTTGCTAAGACACAGCAGTCTCCAACTACGCCGGCGCAGGCATGCGCAAGTGGGCCCACGGAGAGCTCCCCTGGGACTGAAAACCACCAGATATTGGCAGCCATAACAGAACTAAGAGATTCTTGGGGGACGGCGATGGCGGACTTAAGGACATCCTTGGAGGCCAAGATAGACGCGGTGGGGATAGATGTCAACTTGCTGTGACAAGATGTCAGGGCGCTGGCAGACAGAACGAGCAGCCTGGAAAGTGCGGTCAAAACTAATACGACCACCAGCACTGATAATGCAAAGGAAGTCCACATACTAAAGCAGCGGTGGCTAACCTGGAGAACCGTGCGGAGGAGGCCGAAGGGAGAGTGAGAAGGAACAACATTCGAGTGGTTGGTTTGGCGGAAGGAGAAGAAGGCCAGGATCCTACAGACTATGTGGAGAATATGATCCTGCAGGAAATAGGAGCTGACAAACTCTCACAAGGATTCACAGTGGAGAAGGCACATAGAGCACTCATGAGGAAACCGAAGCCTGACGCCCCTCCCCGCGCAATAATTGCCAAGATTTTGAATTATAAAGATTGTGAGAAGATTTTGGAGTATTTCAGGAAAGTGGGAACGATAGGCAGAGCATCGGCTACCATCACAGCTTATCCTGATTATACAATGCTGGTCCAGAGGCAGAGGTACAGCTATGTAGCGGTGAAGAGAAGGCTGCGCACGGCTGGCATCAAATATATGCTTCTGTACCCTGCAAGATTGAAAGTGTTGCACAAGAGTCGAATGTTCTTCTTTGATACCCCAGAGGAAGCTGCTGCATGGCTGGACCTACAGGGCTGCCCGTAACAAGATGCTGAACGGGCCCAAGGAGAACAAGATAAGTGACCAAGACACTTTATGCATACTGGTGTATCACACTGTGAGGTATTCCAGTGGAGACTTGATAGAGACATTAATAGATGAGTAGGGATGGGTGGCGCGGAAGCTAGGTTAGGATAACCCTGATTTTACTGAGTTGCATTGGACTGGAATATAGAGCTTTGATTATATAAACAAATCGGATACTAGTATGTGGTTGAATTGCAGCAAAAAGAAGCGGCAGAACAGAGGCACCTTGGCCCCCAAGTAGTAGTAGAAGTAGCAGGATAGCCATTAGGGCTACCTCACCCTGCTGAGCTTCGAGCACATGCTATTGCCAGATAGTGCTAGATGCGGGGGTGCCTGAGATCCAGGGATGGAGCTGGGCAACTGTTGGGGGGGGTAAAGTTGGGGAAGGGAAGGGTGGCGGGAGGGAGAGGGGGAGGGGCGTTTGGGGTGTTTGTAGTTAAGGGTAGTTTGAACTGGGGAACGAGCCTATATAGACTGATACGGAAAGGGGATCTGGACTGCATCGATGGGGGGGGAATGGGGATTCTAACGGGCCATGGGGGACCTTAAAATAATTACCTGGAATGTCAGGGGGCTCAATAGTTATCTGAATAAGGTTATGTTGTACCTGCGCAGACAAAAGATAGATATTGCACTGCTGCAGGAGACTCACCTGACACGGGAAAAGTTGGGAACGGTTGTGAAGAAATGGAAAGGGGTCGCGGCGGGCTCAACATATTCTGCCTATGCTAGAGGAGTGCTCATCTGGGTGGCGCCGCATGTCCCATTTCACTTGTTGCAGGAAACTGCGGAAGCGGATGGGAGGATGGTTATATTAGGGGATTGGTTGAGAATAGGGAGATAAGCATTGTAAATACATACGCCCCCAATCAGAATACGGCAGCATATTTTAGAACTCTGAGTACTAATCTTAGCATGTGTATGGGGAGTGCAGTAATCTGGGGTGGGGTCTTTAACTGTGTACTAAACCCTAGGGTGGATAGATCAGATCGGAAGATTGATAGACCCGCCCCAGTGGCTAAAGCGCTGCAGACACTGCTAGAAGACTTTGGTCTGACGGATGTGTGGAGAACAAGATACCCCCAAGAAAGGCAATACTCGCACTATTCCACCCTGCAGCAGTTGCATACAAGGCTGGACTATGTCTTTGCTACATCGGAGGTAATGACAGAGATTACGCAGGCAGAATATAAGGCGAGGGTCCTTTCGGACCACTCGCCCCTGGTTATTGGCTAGCAATATTGTCCCCCGAGAGCAAGGACCCCGACATGGCGTCTCCGGGCAGAGACGCTTAAAGATCCCTTTTTTAGAGAAGATATAAGAGAGGAAATTATAAACTACTTTGAGGTTAATACAGGTAGCGTGGACTCGGCAAGCACGCTATGTGTAGCTTTCAAGGTGGTGATGCGGGGTGTAGCCATAGCAAAATCTAAAGGCCTGCAAGGCGGGATCCTGGCTGATCTACAAGAAACTGAAAGGGAATTGGAAAAGGCACTTAGGGGGAGGGATGACACTGAAAGAGACATGGAGCTGATACTTAAACTGCAGCAGACATGTGCGGAGCAATGAGACAGACTGGGCAACCTCAACTATAAAAAATATATAGAGAGACAGCATGCGGGAGGAGATAAAACGGCTTTTGGCATGGTTATACAAGAGCGAGATCCCTAGAGCCACCATTATGACAATAACAAGAGAAGATGGCAGTGTAGCTGACACCCAAGAGGGAGTTAATCAAGAGTTTGCAGATTACTACAGGGAACTATATGGGGATGAGGAGGGAAGCAGTTATGAAGAAATAATAGAAACACCGGAAGACATAGGTCTGCCTACAATAAGTGCTGAAGAAAGAGAGGAGCTGGATGCAGCGATTACTTTAGAGGAGTTAGAAGAAGTGGTGAGACAGCTACCTACTAGTAAGATCCCGGGAGCGGACGGGTTTCCAAGTGAATTTTATAAAGTGTACAGGGAAGAAGTGCTCCCCCCAATGTTGGACGTGTTAAATGAAGCGTTTGAGGTGGGACGCTGCCAGAGTCACTTAGAGAAGCGATCATAATACTGCTCCCAAACCCAACAAGCCTGGGCATAGCTGTGGCTCCTATAGATCATTGTCAATGCTGAACCAGGACAGCAAGATATTGACGGCTGTCCTGGCAAGCAGACTGCAAAGAATTATTGGCAAACTAATACCCCCCGACCAGACGGGCTAATTCCCGAATAGGAACATAACTCATAATCATAGACGACTCCATTGGGATTGGAGAAAGGATAAATCCGTTAGTAATTTGAGAATGTACAAAAGTAGTGCTGTTCATTTCAAAAAAGAGGTTATAACAGCCAAAAAGGAGGTACTAAATGAGAGGATCATTAATGCCAAATCAGACTGTAAGGAATTATTTAAAATATTAAAAGAACAAACACAAGTGCCAGGACCCACGCCAGCCCCGATTATTAAGAATAAGGCCTGGTGTACAGAAATTCAGTCAGCAATGTCGAAAAAATTGGATAAGATTAGAGAAACTATACAGATTAAAAAAGGTTCTCTGAACATATTAGATCAGCAGGAGAAGATTACACACCCCCTAGTTAAAGACAAAAATCAACCTTTATTCAGATTTTTGCCTATATCTGAAGAGGAATTGGCAAAAACTATCAGTCAACTCAAGAGCACAAGCTGTAAAGGCGATACATGTTCTGCAATTATAATTAAGGAATGCCTACCCACCTTAATACCAGCTCTCACAAAATTTGTCAATGCATCATTTGAGTCGAAGGTAGTGCCTGCTAATCTGAAAAATGCATGGATCACACCTCTATTAAAAAAGTCTAATCTCTGCCAACTCACCCCATCGAACTATAGGCCCATTACTAACACTGCCTTTCTTTTGAAAATACTGGATCGGGTGGCATATAATCAGATCTCCACATTCCTGGAACAGAATCAAATTCTGCATAATTATCAATCAGGATTCCGTGCCAATCATGGCACGGAAACAGCACTCCTAGCCCTTAAATCCCATCTCATTCAGGGCATGGATAAGGTTCAGATTGCCTTACTGATGATCCTGGATCTTTCGGCGGCTTTCGACCTGGTGGACCATTCGATCTTGTCCACCAGGCTAAGAGGAAATGCATTCTTTTCGGAAGAGACCATCCTTTGGATATCATCCTTTCTAAAGGATAGGCAAATTAGAGTTGCCAGTGAATTGGCAGAAGCAGACCCAATGTTATTGTTGTTCGGAGTTCCACAGGGAGCTTGCGTGTCGCCATGTATCTATAACATCTTCATGATCCCCTTCTTTCAGATGTTGGAGGAGGAAGGGATCATGTTTGACAACTACGCGGATGACACGCAATGCATCCTACCTATCTCAGGAATCTACCAAAAGGACGTAGCTTTCATTAATGCAATATACCAAAAAATTCAAGATTGGATGGTATCCAATGCCCTAAACAGTGCTAAAACTGAACTTCTTTTGGTGGGCTCGCCAAGTAAATTGGATAAATTAGGAGCAGAATATAAGAACATCAACCTGGACAATTGTGTTATCAAAACCTTGTCCAAAGTTAAGACCTTGGGCGTATGCCTGGATAGACATCTAAATATGAAGGCTCAGGTGAACAGTCTTGTTTCATCAGCCTCATATTTCCTCAAACTTTTTTGCCGTCTTCGTCCATTTATTTCTGAAAAAAATTCAGAATCATTGGCTAGAGCCATCATTGGATCAAAATTAGATTATGGATGCAGTCTTTTGGTGGGTATCCCTCAGAAAGAGATTCATCGTCTTCAGGTGATTCAAAATGGGGCTGTGAGAGTAGTTAAGGGCTAAAGTAAGAGAGATCATGTATCAGAGGCCAGAAGGAGCCTTCATTGGTTGCCGGTCAGAGAAAGAATTCAGTTTAGACTTCTGCTCATTACCCAGAAATGCATTGTAGGTCCAATGCCATCATATCTGAAGGAAGTCATAATTGTGAAGGACAAGGGAAGGTCACTTAGATCATATAATTCTAATACACTCAGTGTACCCCGGCATAAGACCAACAAAACAAGGCAGCACCCATTGCTTGGAATGCCCTTCCAACCTCAATAAGAACGTTGGTTTCAACAGAACTTTTTAAAAAGAAATTGAAAACATTGTTTTTTGCCTAAACCCGCCCAGTGGGACAATGGATAGACAATAGTTTAGCTGTTTTTGTGGCCTTTTTTGTGTTTGTATGTCTACGCCCATCAGCCTTTGGGTACCAGGTGCGCATTACAAATTACTTAACATAACATAACATAACATGGTGGAATGGGGAGCAGGAAAGAGGGCGAAATGGCACTTGTGTCCTTGGACGCGGTGAATGTCTTTGATTCTGTGAAGTGGCCATGGCTGCTGGCGGCCTTGGCTATGGTATGGGGCCTGGATACATAAGATGGGCAAAGATGCTATATTGTGAACTGCTGGCCAGAGTCAGAACAGGATCAGTGATAACCGAAAGGTGGCAACTAGGCAGAGGCACCAGACAGGGGTGCCCATGGTCCCCTATGTTGTACATATTAGCTTTAGAGCCTTTGGCGATATACCTCAGACAACAGTACGATACTATAGGCATCGAGGTGGGAGGGGAGCGACACTTGATCTCCTTGTAGGCGGATGATTTGCTGCTGTACTTGAGGCACCCAGAGGAAAATCTCCAGTACATCCTGGAGGTGATGGAGAGGTATGCATGGCTGACTGGCATAGCGGTGAATCCTCAAAAATCTAGTATTTTCCCGCTAGGTAGTTATAAGGGAATCCCTGTTAGCCGGTTGCCGGTGCTGCAAACACCTTGGGCTATTGATACTTTTCGGTACCTTGGGATAGATGTGTACCACACGGTGGAAGAAGAGCACAGGCACAATACCGAGGTAGCCATAGAGAAAATTGAGATGTGCATGAAATTCTGGGTGAAGTTGCCTCTAGCAATGATGGGACGAGGAGCAATGCTTAAGATGGTAGTCTTACCCAGGCTCTTGCATTATTTTGGGAACATTACATACCTGATACCCAAGAAGTTTTTCACCAAACTGAACAGCATGTGCAGGGAGTTCCTGTGGCATGTTACCCGGAATAGGGTGGCACTATGGAAGCTGCAGAACTTTTATGAAAAAGGGTGAATAAAACTGCCTAATTATGAGGTCTATTACATAGCGAGCCAACTGCAATATATCGCCTAATGGCTCTCAGATGAGGTGACCCCTCAATCCAGGTTGTTTAGACAAGATTGTGTCCCATTCTATTTAAGGGAAATGATCTGGCTACCCAAGACAGAAATGAAAGAGTGCCCTAAGATGATGATGCTTGGGTGGAAGTTGTGGCGCCGGGCATGCCAGTTGGTGGAAAACCCATTCCATGCTCCCCGCAGATACCGCTGGCTGCATTGGCAGGGGGGGATGAGCAGCTATGGATGACAATTAGGAACCACTGGGAATCGGTGGGGTTAGTAACGATGGGAGATGTCTGGCGGGAGGGGACTATCATACATTTTGAAGTGCTGGGGGAAGAAACAGGGCTACACATGGGGCAGTATATCACATATCACAGAATGGTCCAGAGAATTAGGAAAACATAGCCCGAAACAGTACTGGAAGAAGAACCAGATGCTACTATAGACACGATATATGATATAACGGAGGGAGGGCATGAGATCTCTAGATTGTACGAGATGATGATGTCTAAGGTTGGGAAAGAATTAACGCAATTGAGACTAGACTGGGAAGCGGAAGTGGGAGCCCCGATAGAGGAAGGGATGTGGGAACGCGCCCTGGGGTACCATAAGAAGGTGTCAAGGAATGAGAGACTAAAACAGATACAACTATATATTACGCACAGGGCATACATGACACCTCAGAGGATATCGAGGTTTGAAAATGCCGGGCGACAAACATTTCCCAAATGCGACGTAGAAAAGGCTGACATGGTACACATGTTCTGGTCATGCCCTGTGATTGAGCGCTTCTGGGGTGAAGTAGCACGGAAACTAGCGGAAAAGGGGGTCACGATTACTATAGATTCAGCCTGGGCCTGCTTGCTGGGGGCGTTCCCCAGATTGCAGAAACTTAAGCATGTCAATAAATTGAAAGATCTAGCATATGTGCTTGCAAAAAGAAGGATTGCCATGGGATGGAAGACATGCCATAGACCACGGGTGGAGGTGTGGTGGAAAGAGTTGCAGAAGTTGGCAGAGGCGGAGACCATGGTATGGCAAGAGGCAAGCAATATAGGGGTGGAGGAAGAGGCGGGAACCCTGATGGCATGGAGATCATTGATAGCGGAATTGTTTGGAACGATACAAGATGTGACAGAATCCACAGAAAATGAGACCCCACCACTCGTGGCAGATACAAAGTGCGTGGAACAAATAGGCTCGTGAGGGAGGGATAAGGGGAGCAGTGCCCGAAATTATGCAATGAACAATTGAATTGTTGAAATCTGCACTGCGTGTTTGGTTTGTATTGGTTTTGTTTGTTTGAATATGCAATAAAAATTGTTTAAAAAAGAAAAAGTATTATCATTGCCTAAAAGTCCATAGCTGACATTGCAGACCTAACCTGAAAATCCTCAAAGGTTATTGCTAATAACACTGAACCTCCTGCAATGATATATCTATCTTCATAATAACCATAGCGTGTTACCAAATAGCATTGAACCTCCTGCAATGTTATAATAGACCTTATACTAGCCAACCCGTGTCACCATTTACTGCTAATAGCATTGAACCTCGTGCATTGCTACAAGAATCACAGCATATCACTCTTTACTGCTAATCACACTGAACCTCCAGCAGTCGTAAAGCAGTCCTCATAGCAAGCATACCATGTCACTATTAAATACACACATTAGCATTTTCACTGTTGCTAAAATATGGCTCATTGTGTGCATTGCATACGCAACACTTCTTTACAAAGCACTGCAGCATCCTAAACCCAATAAACATTGTACCTTTAGTATCTGTCAACTTACACAATAAGATACTTCCACACTCTTGTGTTGAACGTTACAAATGTCAGTGACATCAATGACAGCTTTGTTCTCGACAGTTATTACTCCTTTGGTGCCTCTTGCAAGCACAATAGTACAGGAATCTATACAAATCGCCCATTGCTAGGAAACAGCTGCAGAGTCATCCACAGCTGAACAACCTTCTGTAGGCAAACCCCGCTGCTACCATCCTTATTGTTGCTCTTCCTATATAAATATCAGCACAATCAAACTGCAACCACGAGTGCCCAACCTTACTTCATAGGCATCCTCCTTAACTTCAAAGGCAGACATTTTCATGGCAGCATTTTTCTTCCCATTGTCATTTCAGCAGCCGTTATTAGGCTACAGTTGTCCTCACTGTGCTCCATATACCTTACGCTGGGTCCTCTTTGCCAGCCTTTGGCACTGGCTCTTATATCCTTGGAGACACACTCCATCTTCGCCCTGGTTACAGGGCGCTGGCACAAGCCACTTGTACTTCACTTGCCCTGGGCCTTCTTACTGTGCCTTGGGTAGCCCTTCTTCAGCTGTGGGCAGTCCTACTCCAGCCCTGGGTGCTGCTTGATGGGGTGAATGCCACTTTTTCTTTGCCCTGGGCCTTCTGGTTTCTTCTTCTGGCTTGCTCTGGCACCCCTTCCTTCACTGGTCACTTCATTCTGCCTCTTTGTGATCTGGGTCCAAGCTGCTTCCTTGTGTTGCCCTGGGTCTTTTATTGGGGACATAGTGCCCTTTTCCTCACCCTGGGCCTTCTACTGGGGACACACCAACCCCCTTCTACACCCTGTGCCTTCTACTGGGGACATACCAACCCCTTCCTTCACCCTGGGTCTTCTAGTCGGGACACAACACCCCTTTCATCACCCTGGGTAATGGGACTTACTTCTTAGGGGCAGTGGTTCCTCTCTCTTCTTTCTGCACCCCCAGCAGCAGACCTCTCAGCTTAAACCTCTTTTCCTACCAAGTAGGTTCATTCCAGGTCCCTTCAAGAGACCAACTCATCGCCATTAATGTAAAGCAAGTCCGCAGGCACTTCAGGTACGTTACCAGTAAGTTGCTTTATTGAAGTTACATTCAGTTACATCAAGATGTCTCATAGGAAACCACTGGCTCCCATCACCCAGGCCAGTGCTCTTCAACAGCCTGAGTGTGAAACCTTTACACAGAACATTCTCTCCCTTATACCACAACATTCTCTCAGCATTCACTCTTAACATCATCAATCCAATGCATCCATCGAACGCCCTATACAACCGGTTGTTTCTGAGATCAGCATTCCCCTATTGAGTGTCCCATAGGATGGTTGAGCGATAATCTTGACAAATGTCAGTCTGTACTATTTCATGAACAACTGCTGGCTCATTCCTTAGGATATTGTTGAATCGCCATATGCATTCACTTCTGCAGTGTGACTTGCAGCTGAATTGAGAATGGGCACGGTCATAGAAGCTTCTTTGTTGTATAATGGGTGATAAGTAGTGGTTTAGGTCATTTGTTTGAAAAGCAAAATATGGTGTTTATGCAGCTACATAGATTATGGATTTGTATTATGGATTCGTTTTTATTTGAAGAACAGTAAAATTGGTTTCGATAAGAAATGACTTACATTAACACATTTGCAGATGACACTGGGATGCCCCCCAAAGGGTGACTGTACAATGGCAGAAAGATTAGATTAACTGGTGAGCCAGTTTATGTGGGTGTTGGAAAGTGGGACATATACCAGGGACTAAAAAAAACAAACTGAAACAACGATGTATTGGAGAACAGGTGACTTAAAAAATGTAAAAATTGACCTAAGGAAGCAAGTGCTTCAGAGAGAAGTAGTATATACATACACATTATTAACAGTCTTTGGATGGAGAAGTGAGGCCTGGCAGGGATGGGTAGAGAACAGGCAGAGCTTCCTCTTTAGAACGTAAGTGAAGTTTAAGCCAAGCTTTGACAATATCCACAGTGGGGCTGGCTTTCATTGTTATGGACTGTGGGTTCCAGTGGAGCAGTGTGATTAGGGAGAAAGAGCAGAAGTTTGAGGAGGCCTAAGGATGAGTGCATAGAGGGATCTAAGGAAATATGATAGTGAGTAAACTGAGAGACAATCAGACAGGTCCTGAAGAGTAAGATCATTGATAGCTTTGTAGACTAGTAGAGGGAACTTCAAAAGGGAACGGTTATGCATGGAGAGCCAACCAGCACGTTGTTAGTGTGGCGGGTCAGAAGGAGGAGTCGGAAAACTTAAGGATTTTCTGACTTGTTTTTTTTTTTTTTAATACTTTCTTTATTGGTACACTTGGTAAAACATGGCATAAATACAGTGAAATAACATTGTTGGCAGACAGGTTAGAGCACTTGGCATTTACATTCAAGTAGTATCTTGACTGGGGATACAAGCGTTCAACCAGAGGATAGTATACATCGATTTATGCCGAGGGGGGACCGGGCAATTCGAGGATATAATTCATGTGGACTGTGCGATTGCGGGTGCATTAGATGTTGACATTGTGCGCAGGAGATATGACTTAAGTGGAGACCCTATATCAATCGCACAGACAGGTCCTTCCCTGTTCCTCTAAAACGATTAAGGACCACATTGACACCCTCGCGCCAGCCCTTGCTGATTTCTGCAACCTCTCCTTTGCATCTGGCTCTTTCCCCACCCCTCTTAAACACTCCCTTCTGCATCCTCTCCTCAAGAAATCCACTGCTGATCCGTCATGTCCGGCAAACTACCGCCCAATTTCCATTACTCCCTTTTTGGGCAAGCTCCTGGAAAAGCTGGCCATCTCTCAGCTTAATCTCCATTCTGACTCTGTTGGCTCCCTCCATGACCACCAATCTGGCTTCAGAGCTGCCAGAAGTACGGAAACTGCTCTCCTGAACATCCGTGAAAACTTGCTCTCCAACCTCGGTTCTAACATTCCCTCTGTCCTCATCCTACTTGACCTCTCCTCTGCGTTTGATACGGTCAACCATACCACCCTGCTCAATCGTCTTCGTGACAACCTAGGTATCACTGATCAGGCTCTGGCCTGGCTGACCTATTTTCTCTCTGATCGACCCTCCCAGGTACAACTTGGGTCCTTCCTATCTTCTATCTCCCTCTCCACATGTGGTGTTCCCCAGGGGTCTATCCTCTCGCCTTTGCTTTTCAACCAATACCTCGCAACTCTCACTTACTGCATCTCAATGTTCTGCTCAACTTTCCAGTGCTATTCTGATGACACCCAACTCATTTTCAGGCTTCCCTCAGCCTCCTCCTCTCCTTCCCTCATCTCAGATGGTCTAATCGCCATTCAACATTGGTGTGCCGCCAATGATCTATGTCTAAATGCCAACAAGACTGAGATCCTCCTTATTGGTACACCATCTCCATCCTTTCCTCTCACTCTCTGGCCGGCCTCCCTTGGCCCCTCTCCCACCCCCACTTGCGCGGCTAAGAACCTTGGGGTTATCTTTGACTCTACACTTTCCTTCTCCGCACACATCTCTGATGTCTCCAAAAAATCTAACATTTTACTTCACCTCCTTAGAGGTACTCTACCATTCCTCTCCTTCCCTCAAAAGCTCACGATCTCCCAAGCTCTGGTTCTTTCCAAACTGGATTACTGTAACAGCCTCTTCCTAAATCTACCTGCCTCCACTCTCTGCCCTCTACAGCTAATCCAGAACAGGACTGCAAGACTTGTCCTTGGCCTCAAGCCCTGGGATCGTATCTCTCCAGCCTTGAAATCCCTTCATTGGCTCCCAGTGGATGCAAGGATTACATTTATAACCCTCTGCATTGTCCACAAGGCTTTCTGGGGTCTGGGTCCAATATACCTTCAACTATCCTTCTGTAAATACCTCCCCTCTCAAGCCCTTCGCTCCTCTACTTCTAACTCCCTCAGGGTTAGTCGTTTTGCAAAAAAACGAGCTGGGGCAGATCCCTGTCTTCGGCTAGTGCCTCCCTTTGAAACAGCCTCCCGGCCACCTTGAAACTTGAGGAAAAACATATTTGGTTCCGGAAACTTCTCAAGACCTTCCTCTTTGCCTCTGCCTTTGCCCCCCTTCTCCCCTGTTGATCTGTTTCTTCTCATGGCATTGAGCACCTGGCCACCCTCTGTTCTTTCGGGCCCAGGTATCTGCTCACCCTGCCACCCTCCTGCACTGCCTCCAGGCCATCATCTGCACTAGGGTTCTGTATCTGTACCCATACAGTCCCCCTCCCATGTTTCATCTGCACTTATCAGATATACCTTTCTGACTAACTTTCACCTGTCACTTGCTGGCTGCACTACAATGGTTTAAAGCCCTTATTTATTATTTATTCTATTTAATATTTATTTGTTTTTCTCTCCTCTGCTTCGCACTTTTCCCCCATTTTCCTTTCCCATGCACTTGCGCTTTCTTAAATGTCACTGGGCCTAGTAAGATCGCTGTTTTTTCTCTCCCTTGTTCCCCTCCCTTTTTGCCTGGTCGTGCTCTGAAACACTTATGTACGAGCGCGATATAAATAAAATATCATTTCATTTCATTAGGGCGGAATTGGGGTGTTGCATATGCCCCCATTGGTCTTCCATGTTGTTTGCCCACACCACATCTTTTAGCCAATGTTCTTTGTTGGGGGAGTGTGGACTAGTCCATCACAGTAGGGTACAATGTTTAGTCAAGAAGAGACACAGTTATACAAATGTACACATGCCAGCTGGGCGGGTCAGGAGGTAGGAGATGTGGAACAGGCACATTAGGTGCGAAGGGTCAACAGTTTTACAAACCATTTCAGAGAATATTTCACATACATCATTCCAGACGCACATGAGTTGGGAGCAATCCCATATCATATGGAAATACTTGGCGTTGGGAAACAGACAGTGTGGGCATGCCCCGGTACCTTCCCTGGAGAACAGATGGAGTCGACCTGCGGTGTAGTGATACCGGTGCAATACCTTTAGCTGTATCAGTCTTCATCGGAATTGTATAATACTTTATTTGGCGCTCATATCGGACCAGAGGTCGTCGCTTACCTCTAATTGGAGGTCCGCAGCCCATTTAGTCTGTGCGATGTAATGTGGTGTGTTGGAGTGAGCGTGGATGAGGCAGTATAGTGATGATACATGTCTGCGGTTGTCACCTGGAGTTACCACATATCCCAGTAAGGAATCATTTTCAAGTTCCACTGGGAAGCAATCCCGCAGTCTCTTGCAAGCCTTGCGTAGGCCTGCATACTGCAGCCATTGTGAGGTCTTGCCGCACACCAATCCGGGAACATCAGAGGTCTGGATGAAGTTACCTCACAAGAACAACGATCGCAATGTGCTGAACCATGTCACATACAGACGCCACAGGAGCCAGGATCTACTCGCAGCAAGGAGGGGACGTAATTCCAAAGGGGGAAGTCCTCATGGAATGGAGCTGTAACATCCAGGGTCGAAGTCTCACTCGTCCGCAAACCTTGTTGGGAGAATCAGTGACTGGAGATCTCTGTCACCCGCCGAGAGTATCTCGAACTGTACATGAGGGGGAGGGAGTCGTCCCTGTACCAGTAAACCACAAATTGTGCTTGTGCAGCCATCCAATACAGCCAGAAATTTGGTGCAGCAAACCCTCCCCTATCAAATGGTTGTGTTAGCATTTCCCATTTCAACCGCACTGCACCGGAGTGCCAGACAACTCTGTAGATTTCGCTGTCTAATTCCTGGAACAGTGCCCTCCCAGGCCACAGGCCACAGTGGCACGTTAAGAAACAAGTACAGGAGTTTAGGAAGTATTGTCATTTTCAGGAGTGCTATTCTGCCGGCGATTGTAATGGGTAGGTGGGTCCAGCTTGCAAGTTTAGCTCGCAGCATTATCATATATATCGTGTAGTTATGGCCATATAGAGAGAGACTGTTTCGTGCAATTGTCACCCCCAAGTATCAAATGGTATCTGGGGCCCACTTAAAATGCTGAAGGTCTTGAGGTTGTTTGGTAGCGTCTGTAAGGGGGAAGAGCTCTGACCTACTGCAATTTACTTTAGGCCTGAAACCTCCCCAAAGTTCGAGATGTCTTGCATAATGGGCATCAAGTACTCTTGTGAGTCATGAATGTACAGCAGTGTGCCGTCTGTGTAGAGTGAGATTATTTGTGCGTCTCCCAACATTCTAACCCATCAGTGCCTGTGTCTAAGACGTATCATATCTGCCAGAGCTTCGATGACAATAGCAAATATCAGAGGTGACCACGGGCACCCCTGGCAAGTGCCTCTGCCTATCAGGAACTGTGGAAAGAGCAACCCGTTTGTACCAAACCTGACCACCGGTGATGCATATAGAAGGGAAAGAGCTTCAAGGAACCCACGGCCGAACCCACATCCAGACAATACAACGTATATGAACTGCCAGGACACACAGAATCAAATGCGTTTTGGATATCCAATGTAGCAGCTACAGCCTGGGCCCCGGGGTCTATTTGTGCCGGATGTTAAAGAGGCATTGCAGATTCAGTGCCATGGACCTGCCCAGGATGAATCCCGATTGATATGGATGAATGATGTGTTGCATGACTGGCATCAGTCGAGTAACAAGTATTTTTGCGAACACCTTCACGTCTGTATTAATTAGGGAGAGCGGGCGGTAGGATCCGCATTGGTGTGCTGGCTTCTCTGGCTTCAATAGGACCATGACGATCGCCTCACGCATGGTGGCTGGGAGTGACCAGGACTTAAGTGACTCCTGCCACACCGGTAGTAGGTGGGGGGCCAGGAACTCCTTGTAACATTTAGACAGTTCAGCCATGAGGTCATTAGTACCAGGGGTTTTCCCAGTGGTTAAGTGGTCAATTGCATGTTTGATGTCGGCGACAGAAATCGGGAGGTCTAGCAGAGCTCTAGTGTCTTGGCAGAGTGGACTGAGCGGTAGAGCATTGAGAAACATGTCGATTTCCTCTATCGTGCGTGTGTCTTTGTTAGTGTAGAGGTCCATATAGAAATGTGTGAATACCTCATTGATGACAGTGGGTGTGTGTGCTAAGTTACCGGAAGCGTCACAACTGAGATGCATTCCCTGCCGTTTTCACATTGCGCCATGTAAGCAAGTAGTTTGCCTGGCCTGTCCCCTCTCCATACCTTCTAGCCACCACTGGAATGTCAAAGAACTTTATCGTGCACTCTACGTGTAACTTGAAGATGTCAATGGCCTCTTTGATTTGTGCTAGCGTGGCCTAAGGGGGAATCAGCAGTTGGACCTCGCTCTAGTTTGTATACACACTGCATTATATTATATTGGATTGTTTCAAGAACACTGAACTCTGAAGACATCACGATACCCCTAATGTAGACCTTGATTTTTTTCCCAAAGTGTACCGGGTGAGCACACAGAACCTAAATTTTTCTCAAAAAAGAATTGCATGTGTTCATCAATAATGGATGCAAACACAGTATCTTGTAGTGCTAAAGATTTAAATCTCCAGGTATTGCGTGGTCTGGAAAGTGTCGGCAGTGTCAGTGAGATGATGACTGGGGCATGGTCGGACTAGGTGCGAGGTAGTGTGTATGTTTCCAACCCCCCCCCCCCGAGGAGTGTATCCGAGATGAGCCACAAGTCAATGCGGGAGGAGGAATCGTGGACCAATGAATAGAAGGAATAGGACTGATCACCTGCATGTAATGTCCTCCAAGCATCTACTAATCCCAGTGACTGCATGCCCTCCTTGATTGTGGAGGCTGCTCATGTACAAACTCTTTGAGTGTGGGTGGACCTGTCTAAGCATGGGTCAAGAATAGTGTTGAAGTCTCCACCCCATAGTATAGGTATCGCTGGATATCGGTCGAGTTTACCAATTGCATCTTTGTAGAATTGGGGATCGTCTACGTTGGGGCCAAAAACATTCATTAGAACCACCTCCCTCCCCACAAGGGATCCATACACCAGGACATATCTACCCATAGAGAACATTTTCGATGTTTACACTGGAATGGAAGGGATTTGTGCACCAGTGTCGGGACGCCTCTAGATTGCGAGGAGTAAGTTGTGTAAAAGCGATTTGCACGCCAGTTTTTAGCGAACCCTTCACAGGTTGCAGAAAGGGCATGTGTTTCCTGCAAGAATAGGATTTTAACCTTGTGCCTATTCACATGTAGGTGTATCTTACAATGCTTAATTGGGTTGCCTAGTCATCGTGCATTCCAACTAAAGAGGGTTACATCCTCCATTTTGATACAGTTCATGCAGCAACCTTGCCCTCATTGTTTTGAACCAACCTGCGCAACTTCTCAGTATTATCTTTAGTCCCCATACCTTACTTGTCCATGTGTATGGAGTTTACCAAGTGCTTTTGTCTTTTGTAGAACAACCCCAACTCCCCCCATCCCCAATTCCCCGCCTGCATCACCCACCGAAATGGGGCAATGATATCCCATGAAGAACACCCACAACTATGAACGCAACATTGCCTAGGGAAGCTGATGCACGGGCTCACCCGGGCCATCACTGGGCTTAGATACGGAGAAAACAAGGATAGGTACCAACATACTTATTTTACAATGCATTGCGGAGTAGTATCATGGTCGCCATCCACCTTAACATTGTGAAGTAGGAGAGCTTCATTTAAGAGTCATGGACGGTGGTGTACCAGCAGTTCAGGCCGACAAAGTTGACTACACAGCGGGGTCCCCCAGAGGGTGCCACGGTTGATATGAGTAGTCAACATGCACAGGTATAGCAGTTAAGCTACGTAGTTAGGACCTAAGGTTGGCAAGGCCTCGTCCAAGAACTTCATAGCCGCGGCAGGTATAGTGAAGAGGAAAGTTGTATTGATCCATTTGATCGGAAGTTTGGCAAGGTATAGCATAGCGTACTTCATGTTATTGTTGCATCGATGCTTCTTCACTGCCAGGAAGGATTTTCTCTCTTGCTGGACGGCCACCAAGAGGTCTGGTTAGATGTGTATCCTGTTGGAACCCAGTATGAGGTCTCCCTCCTCCCGGGCCGCCCGAAGGATTGCATTGCGGTAATTAAGTATGCAGGCAATGATAGGCCGTGGAGGGGCCCAGGCTTGGGTTAGTAGCTAGGGACCTGTGGGCTTGTTCAACAGCAAATTGTGGTGACAGTTAAGGGTTCCCTAGGAATGGCAGTAGGGTGGATTCTATCCATTGTTCAAGGGAGGATTCAGTGTTGCACTCCAGGACTCCTATGATGTAAATGTTGTTACTGCTGGACCGTGATTCCAAATCGTCATTCTTTTTTTCCACTTGTAGTAACCGCCTGGAGAGTGTAACTAGCTCAGCCCTCATGGTGGACATATCGTCTTCCACCGTGCCCCCTTTCGTCTCACCTTCTGACAGACATAGGCCTGTCTTGTCAATGTGCGTCTTGATAGAGTTGATGGCGCTGGTCAAATCGTCTCAAGTTTACTATGTAAATTAGCGAATCCTTCTAGCATGCACGAAATCATGCGCTGGGTCTCGGTGAGTTCCATCAAGACAGATTCTGGCTCTGCGTCTGCGGGCACCCCATCTGTAGTAGAGGGCTTGGGTGCAGATTTAGCATAATAGCTTATAGAGCATTGATTTTTGGACCCACCTTTGGTCAAGTTTAGCAGGTCCGGTTTTGGGGGGTGAAGGAGGAAGTCACACTGAGGGCATTAGGCGTTGTGGCCAGATGGGCTCTAATGTGCAATCTGATCCAAGGCAGTGTATCTCGCACCTGATCATAGGACAGTCGGACGAGAGTAGGACAGAGCTGGAAGTAGTGGGCCAGTGGGTCAGTATGGGCGAGCACAAGGTAGTCCCAACAAGTTGTCGTAATGTCACTGTTTTTTTAGGGGGGTCTGTCCCAGCCTTCTCGTGGTCTGCGCCGGTCAGCAAGGGAGACAGTGTCCGTAGAAACAATCACCAGGAGCCTATGTAGAGTCCGGTGACCAGTGTGCACGCGGTTAATATTCAGTTTAGGTTGTATGGTGGCAAAGTCTAGGTTGCTTCAAAATGGCTACCGGGTCTTTTTAGGCTGGGATACTGGCCACGTAAGCAGGCAACAGGCTGGGAGAGAAGGAGTGTTTGCTGCAAGGTCTTGTCTGCCAGAGCCGCAACACAGCCACCCAGTTCACCACCACTGGTGAATCAGACTGAGGAGGTAAAAGCATCCCGGCAGCAGAGGAGCGCTGCAAGTATGAGATCAAATGTGCAGGTTAATGAGTGGTCAGTCGTGGGCACCACTGGAGAGGAGTTATTGTGCCATGGCTCTTTTGGTGATCCTGCTAGCGTAGCATGACGTTAAGGGTGTCCCTATCAAGGACTCACCTCTTGTGCGAATCGCAGTACCCACACCTGCAGCGAGATGGGCATCCCGGGTCCAGCGGGCGGCCGCACAGCAGCTCCCGGTCCGTTTCCCGTGGCAGGAGCACAGCGCAGAGATCATGGGTTTGTTGGCAATCAGAGATCCGGATGAGATGTGCTCCCGATCTCAAGCACGCACCCCAGCATCTGACAGGCCCCGTGGGCAGCGGAAGGTGCGTACCGCCTCTCGTCCGCTGTCCCTCTTCTGGTGCCAAAAGATCAGTGGCTCGTCCTCGATATCAAAGAGGTATCAAAGTGGGGTTGGGAGGGGATCACCACGCAGCCGAGCATGTAAAGATTCCTTTGGTTGTCCTTAGAAAGCTCAAAAGTAATTGGAAAAGCGTATGTTGGCCCTCAGACAGCGCCGGGTGTGGGAGCTCTAGGAGAGAGACGCCATCTTGGTCACCGTGCAACAGCGCCCCCTTTCTGACTTGTTTTTAATAAACTTATAGGAAGGCCTATGTTTGCCTACTGCTAGAGGGATTTCCCGGCCTATCTAAAGGAAACAAAGGTGCTCGTCTGTCATCAGAAAGTCCCAAAAGAATAATGCTGTTTGTCCAAATCTAAATCTAATTCTACCTGACCTTACCACTAATATAACCAACTTAAACGAGGCCTGGTGGATGGCTTAATTCTCCTGGTTTTCTGTTACCTTCTGGTAGTCTTTTTATTTCAATGTCTCTTTCTGGTGCTTGTTTCCTAACATGATCTTCTTAATAGTCTCTGGATATCCCCTTGATTAATTCTTGGATCTCTCCCACAATATTCTTGGGTCTTGTACTCTCTTTAGTGATGTGTCTATGCCAACCTTCCTTGTGATACTTCCTCACACCCTTGTTTGAACTTCTAGAGCTCTCACAGTCTGTTAATCCAGGCTTTCTCAACTTGGATGTGGTATGATCCACTTTGGTATCTCTCCTCTGCTGGGTTATCTCTCTGTAACCATCTTGTTCAATTCATAGGGCCTCATTACGCCGGTAAAGGTGCCGGAGCCATTAACCCCTTACCGCCCCATTACGAGGTCCGCTCGTGGGACCCGCTCTGGACGCCTGGTTTTACCAGACGTCCTTAGCGGGTCCCGCAAGCGGCCCAGCATGCTAACAAAGGGCCCATCATTAACGGGCCCATTGTTAGCATGCTCCCCATTCCCATTGAGCCCTATCCGGGCTCAAATGGGAATGGGGATGGACCGGGTCCGGGTTCCCTGAATGGGGAAATACCGGGCCCTCCAAGGTATTTCCCCATTCAGGGAACCCGGACGGACCCATGTTTGGGGGTAGCCATGCCCTTCTTAAGGGCATGGCTACCTCCAAACTCGTAATGAGGCCCATAGTCTTATCTTCTCTCCTTTATTACATAATGTTATGCCATACTTTCTCCATTCTTCACTTTTGGACTCATGGGGTATTTTCCCTTCTTTCACTGGTCTTTGTTCCCTGTCTGTATCTAGTTCTAACACAGGATTATTCACTCTTCTCTTTATATGCTTTGCACAGTTCCAGTTCAACATTTTTATATTTAGTATCTCGTCATTATTACTGGGACGAGTTTCTCTCTCTGCATAACGTTTCTCTGGTGGCCTTCCACTTCTCCCGTTCTCCCCGTTACCTCTCTGCATGCAGGGGAAGGTTGCAAGGCATGACATTCACTTGGGTGTTCCTCCTCAATGTTTGACTTCTCGTTACTCAGTTTCGGCAGTCTCCCGTTCTCGGCTTCCCTTCTGGCTGCTGTCGTATATGGGTGGTGGTGTTAGGAAGCAGTTTACGCTCCCTTCTCTGATGGTCTCGCCGTGGTTCATTGGGCATCGAGCCCACCACGATATGGAAGTGGTCCTGCCTCCACCTGCTACAGGATTCACTCTCCTGCTTCAAAACTGTCTCTCTGTTGCTGGATGGCGTATCAGACTAGCGTTTTTTTCCTTCTCAAAAGTCCCGTGCTCTGCGACTTGTCTCAGGTCTGCCTCTACAAGGCGTAATAATGTCAAGGGGCTTCGTCTGCGTATGATACTCTCTGCTTCTCCTTGGTACTCCACTCGTCTCAGTTAAGTACACGTTTCTTCTTTAGAGACATCTTCTTTTCCTTTTTCAGGGTGGTTTGTTTCAGGGAGAAGGGAATACATGTGATTCGTCGCAATAGGTAGACGGGGGGGAGGATCTAGCTAGTTTGTAGAGTGAGTGTGGGTAACAAAGTTGAGGACTTTGTCTAGAGAGGGGAAGGAGTAGAGAGGAAGGCCAAGGATTGGGCTGAATAATAAAGTTTGTTGAGCATGAGGGTGGAGATTTTTTTTATTTTGTGGTTAGCACGAAAGGGAAGAATATTCTGAATGTTGAGGAGATTAATATGAGCAGCAGAAGCAGTGGTGGTGATGCATTGTTGCAGTTGTAGATCGCTATCAAAGAGGTCACCTGAGATTGCAAGATTTGGGCGAGGGAGCAAGGTCATCAGGTGGGTAGAGATGGGAGGTCATTGGAATACAGCAGAAAGATTATTTCAGTATTTGTAGAGTTCAGCATGAGGCAGAGGAGAGCCATCCCATGACGAATTGGAGTGAGACAGTTTGCAGTCCATTTCAAGATGGCTGGGTTATTGGAAGGAAAGGAGAAAAATATGTATCAGCAAAGAGGTGAGAATAAAGCCAAAGATTGAGATAAGTCTTCCTAGGGCAGAGGTCCAAGGACTTATCTTTTGGGGATGACAAAAGGTAGACCGGTTGGGTCAGCGGTTTGCAAGGTCCAAGAGATTTTAAAGGATTGACCTTCCATGTAGGAGGCATTGCAGGCAAGAGCAGATTTGCGAAATCCAATTTCCTAGAGAGTGAGGAGGAGATAGGAGTGGTTACAGTGTTGAAAGCAGCAGAGGGGTTAAATGGTTTCAATATAGAAGAGATTTGTGAGTGGTGAGCATCAGAGATAAAGTCAGGGATCTGCAGGAGCACAGTCTTGGTAGAGTGTTCACTAGGGAAGCCAGATTGAAGTGGATCTCCAGGATCATTATCCAGTTGAAGACAATCCACTTAAGGACTTTTGAATAATGGTGAAGGAGAAAAACTGGGCAATAGTTTGCTTGGACACTCGGGTCAGCAGAGGGTTTCTTCAATAGAGTTACGACTAAGACAGTTGCAGATTTGAAGGAGGCAGGGAAGAGTTTAGTGGGGAGAGCGATCAGGGCAAGTGATTGCGACAATGTCTTTGACCAATTGAGGATCAAAAGGGTTAATAAGAGCAAAAGATGGGTTGGGACTGCCTAGGATGGATGCTAATTCAATCAGGAGAGGTAGGGGAGAAGTAGTCAGCAGTGGAAGATGTTGGGGAGTGGTAGTGGACAGAAGGAGGTTTGGGGAGGGAGAGGAAGGCTGTGAGAGAGTCACACATTTTAGAGGAAACATAGTGAGCAAAGTCATTAGCAGAAAGGGAGGGGGCAATGGATATTGGCTTGGCGGGTGTGAGCAAAGCTTGGATGGTAGATGAGTTTGCGGGGGTTACTGCAAATGGAGGAGGTTTGTGAAGTAGTAGGATTTGGCAGAGTCCAGTGCAGAGGTGATGGCAGTGAGGGAATATTTGTATGCTACAAGTAGGGTGGGAGTCTGTAATTTGCGCATCTGTCGTTGTTCATGGTGCATGATTGTTTAAAGGGTGTGAATTTCAAGGGTAATCCAAGGCTGGGGATGGGAAGGTATGAATGTTTGAGTAGGATAGTGTTGGTCAAATGGAGTCATAAGTGCAAATTGAAAGTCAGAAAGAGCGAGGTCAATGGAAGAGGCATGATTAGGGGAGAGAGATGGGAGAGAGGGGTCCTCACACCATCAAAGAAAGGAGCCAGGGAGTCTTTCCAGAATGTTATTGTTAGTCATTGAAGAGGGGAGAGCAGGTGTAGAAGGTGGAGGGGCCAAGATGCTAAAGTGAACAACAGAATGATCAGAGGGAGAAGGGACAATGGAGAGGTCAGAGGAGGAGAGTGAATTAGAAAGACAAGGCCAAGACCACCAGAGTGGGTAGTCTGGTCATGGAGGGAGTGGTCAGATAGGAGGGACTTAAGTTCAAGGTATGTGGCTGCAGTGGGCTTGGGAAGTTTAAATTCACCCAGCATGACCATAGGGATGTCGGTATGAAGTGACTCAAGGAGAAGGTTTGGATTGGGAAGGAGTTGAGCACCAGGGGAGGTTGATAGAGAGCCAAGACAGTGAGGGAGGAGTTGGAGGAAGGCGTTGAATAGTGCCATATTCAAAGGAGAAACAGGTGATGTCAGATGAGATTAGAGGGGCAGTGTTAAAGGAATTATTGATGAAGAACACCACACTGCTACCCTTCCCAACAGGTTAGGGAAAGGGGGAGAAGGTAGCTGTGCTAGTGTAGCAGAGTCATGCGGGGAGATCCGGGTTTCTGTGATAGCAAGAAGTGAAACCTGAGGGTGATAAGAGTTGAAGTGGTGAGTGATGTAGGAAGACTTGTTGCAGAGGGATTATGCATTCCAGAGACCACGTGAGAGTGATAGGAGATGGGGAGAGGCACATGTGTTGTGTGGTTGGCAATAGGGATAGATTAGGTTGGAGATCCTCAGAGAATGGGAGCATCTTATTTGAAGAGTCCGAGTGCAGGGGTAGGCAGGTGATGGGGAGGCCAGGGAGTGATGCAGAAGTTACACTAGGTTAAGGCTGAAGACTTTGAGAGAAGGGAATGAAAATAGTGAGTAAAATGAGGAATGGAGTAAAGTTAATGTCCTTCATGAAGGGTGTAAGGAATAGGTGTGAAGATAATGTAGAAATAATGCACCCCAAGAGGGAGACTGGAAGAGGGAGAGTATAAGTGGGTGAGCGGAAAGGGAAGGGTTGGATGGTTGAGAAGAAGCGGGTGGAAGGTCTGAGTTAGGCTAGAATGGAACTATTGGTAGCCAAAAAACTGTTAACAGGCACACAACAGGAATGCTCCTTCGCTCCTGTGAGGTAACAGAAGCTCTGCAGTGAATGGATAGTCAATGGGTGGACGGATCCCTGTGCGCGGAAGCAGGAGCTGGGTAAAGGGTGAGCTTGGTGAAGTCCTGGCTTGAGCATTGGTGATGGCCCTAGGACCTTTCTGGCCCCAATGTCATGACCCTTGCCCCTGGCCCTCACTGGCAAGTCAGCCTTCCAGTTAGAGCCAGGTCAAAGGCCTTAAAACCTCATCCAAGACTCTCTTGGAGTCAGTCCTGGCACCTTTGGCGCCAGGCTCGTAACCATCATGAAGACCAACATTAGACTGGGACTATTTACTTGGGACTATTTAACATGGGGGGGGTTCAGCCAACGTGGAGACACACACATAGCTCAGTTACAAGGAACTGAGTTATATGGTCTAGTCTTTTGGGTGTGGCAGGCCTGAGACTACTTTACCTGGACTACTTTGGGTGTGGCAGGTCTGGGACTATTTTACCTGGACTACTTTACCTGAGACTATTTAAACCACACCCAAACAGCAGAATATGCTTTGCATTATTCTGCTGTGGGCAGCGTAACACTCGCCGTGTCCAGTTCTTTGATGCCAGCTTACCTGAAACCAAGGACCTGCAGAGAGAGAAAGAACACTACGAAACTTACCTGGAACAGTATCCTGTCTTCAATCCATCGCTTACTTCAGTTCCACTCACCTGAAGATACGAACTCCATCATCCGGCACCGCATGCATCCTGGAATACCATAACCTGGAAAGAGGAGAAAGAAAGACAGCATTAGTACGCGTTTACTCACGTTTACTCCCGAATGAAGAAAGCCACACAATTCTTACCTGCGTAGTCATCTCCTGGTCAGTATCATTGCTGGAACATTATGGCGCTCCGCGAGGAACATCGCTACCTGCAAGTAGAGAAAAGACACAGGTTAGCAATATAAAAGGCGAAACACCACCGCGCATCGCGCATTACTCACCGGACAGCATTGCGCACACCGCGCTTTCGCCTACCAGCCCATGCTCATCTTCAAACTGCATGACAACACCAAAATACCTTTCCATACCTAAAAGGGAAGAAGCAAGACATTATTATTCGAACTAAGAGGAACATAAGAACTGCATATAAAGACTGTAAAGCAGAAAACCTACAGAGTCGCAGCAGGCCTGGATTCCCACAGGGGGGGCGTTCACCAGTGAAGTAACTCGGTCGCTGCTCGCCCCCACATCTACGCGCCCTTGCCACGAGGAGCAGGACGGAGAATCCACATTTTACAATATTAAGGTGAGGAGAAGGCCCAAGGGGGCAGGAAGGAATTGAGGCCAAGGGAGGTGGGAAAACATAAAGACAATCTGGTATTGAATCCAGCTCTCCTATATTGCAGACCCATCTTTAACCAGAGGCATTACCAAGGGACCGGGAGAGGGTTCGAGAGTGCAAATCATCCAACCAGGGCTGGGTGGCATCCCCGTGGATACCATGTGAGCGTAACACCCAATAGGCCCAAAAAAGGAGTTACCCTTTGCTGCTTTTGGCATTTTGCTGCAGACAACCAACCTGGACATTGTGGGGGGGACTGCAGAAGGGAGGCAGTGTAGTGCATAGCCCTCTGGGAGCCAAGGACAGTGCTCTAGATGGCCCCAGACTTACAGGAAGAGCTCTGGGTGTCGTGGGTCCAGGGAGCTTCCTTTTGCAGGCAGAGCCCTTAGATGGTGTACAGGGTCCTCTGGCAAGGCAGGATGTGCCCAAGAACAGAAAATATTTTTGATAGGTGAGTGTAATCCCTAGTGTCTTGGTGTTTTTCTGTCCATTCATCTGATAGGACTAGCTCTATTCAAATGGACCACTAGGTTCATGCCCCCCATATCACTCTCATACCAGAGTATTAGATGGTCCTTTAGAGATTGTCTGGACCGAGCACATCACACTTATTCTTTGTTATGAGTTTTCAGGCTTCCTCCACTTTTAGGGATGCTATCCCTAATGGATTCACACAAACCAAGGTTTTTACATAGAGAGAGAAAGCTTAGTCCTGTAAGGACAATGGTAATATTTGCTAAGAATTTTTTTACAGATCTCTACAGAGATTTTGTTGTGTATTTCTGTATTGGAAGCGGACAGTCCTTGCACATGTTTCCCAAATTGTGCTTGTGGTTTAGTGACCATACGTTTGCTATTCATCTAGAGAGGGGCATAATTGTTCATTAATAATGTCTTTGGTGTCTGGATTTTTTCAATGGTAATAATGTATTTGCCTTTAGGGTCTACGATTGTTTTTTAGGTTCTGTCAGGAGGCCCACGCAGAATGCTTAAAAGGCTGGATGCAGGAATGATAGTTCACAGGTCTTTTATTGGTACAAAAATCTGAGGTAGGACGACACCAAAGGACTTATCTCTTACACTGGATGCATTCACAGTGACATTGCAGGGTTTCTGAACACTTCCTTCGGACCATTCCACAAGAGCAAAAAATCTCACTCTGTTGGACTGTCTCTGACAAGCTAATGGTATAGCAGCAGTATCTTTATATATTTATGGATCGCTTGTTCGGCGCTTACACAGGTAACCCCGTGACCTGCCTCGGGGTTACCATCTATGTTCCATAGCACCTCGCACCTTCTCAGGTTTGGGGGTCCACCACCTGGCTATCCTCGCGTTCAGCCTGACTACTCATCTTCTGTATTATCTGCCTGGGCCTCGTTCCTTCCACCTGTGATTGGGCCGCACGGAAATAAAGCACAAAACGCGTGTCAATGGCTGCTTCATGGAATGGCTGTACATCTCAATAAATATGCATGCCTGAGGCTTTTGTTCTTTATGCATTTGAGCTGTCTTCCTGCAAGTCATCTCTTTTCCACTCTTTGTTTAATTTGTATTGAATACTACATATATATATATTCTGCCAGGTCCTTCTCAGTGGCCAGCTGGAAAAGAATGTAGAAAAGGACCATAAGTTTGGGTGTGTTCCTCTTTTATAATCCCTTGTCTACGGTTTCCCTACTGGTGGGTGTTGGAAATTCCAGCCTCTTGACCCCCTTTCCTCTCTGCATAGGACCTTTGGTTATGTGCACACCTCTTTCTCTAGGTGGGTTCTGCCCCCCGCAGAACCCATTGCCCCACCTCCTGGCTCTTAAGCACATGTTGGTTTGTTTTTTCACCTTGTGCAGCCTGTATTGCAGCATGGGGTAACATGGCTGAAGTACTCTGAAGTACATTGTTTTGCCTTGGATACTATGCCTTCTCTCTCCCTTCCCATTGTGGTAGCAGCTCTCCCTCCTGGTTTTCTGGAACTGTTAGGCATCCAGTGCGTCTCTTGGTGGCCTCCCGTTTGCCCTCTTTCTGTATAGTATGCTCTGATATTGTTTATTTATATATCACCTATACACAAGCAAGTGCTTCAAAGCGCTCAAGGAGAGTGGGAACAAGGGGAAAAGACAACAGCTGCTCAGAGCCCTTGTATTTCTGAGATAATAATAATCTGCACAGGCAGAAATAAGTGCGTAAAAATACATTTAACAGTATGGATACAGCAAATAGGCCTAACAGCGATTCTGTGTTTTTACTAGTGCAGTTACGGGGGGTGAGACAGGGCAGAACAGACAAACGGTCTTCAGGCGCGGTGCGTGGAGATCGTGCAAGTGCACAGAGGGTCATAGGGAGGGGGGAAATAAGTGCAACATGTTGGATGAGACTGGGGTAAGTGCAGAGAGAGCCATTCTCACAGTCATTTCTAAGTGCAGTGTGGGTATGGCCCTGAGGAAACTGCAAAAGACTCCTGGTGGGGGTGCTGGGACCTGTGAAACTCTAAGGTACACAAGGCGGCCAGCCAGCAAGCTGTAAGGAGTGGTAGGGAGAGCAGGAATGAACAGAGAAAAGAACAGAGAACTAGCTTAGCAGGGTAGAGGGAGAGAGAAGGAAGAGGAGAAGAGGAAGGTCTTGAGGAGTTTCCAGAATTTAAGGAGCTCCGGCTCAAGACGGAGGGTGGCAGGGAGGCTATTCCAGAGGGAAGCACCTGAGGATAAGGATCTCCCTCCAAATCTCTGCTTGGAGAACCGGCTCCTTGCGGTTCTGCTCTGTAGGAGTAGCAGAGGGCGCAGGGCATAAGAAGGGAGGTTGAGAAAGAGGCTGTTGCAATAGTCCAGCCTAGAGGGAACCAGTGCTCTGGAGACAGTAGGGGGAAAGTGAGAAAAGGTAGAGTACCTCAGCGGAGGTGTAGCTGAAAGTTGGACTTTTTAGAGATGTTGAAAATGTGAGAGGAGAAGGAGAGAGTGGAGTCAAAGATGACCCCAAGGTTTCTTGCCTCGCAGGTGGGAGCGGCCGCAGGGCCAAGGCCGGCTAGCCAGAGTGAAAGTGGGAAAGCTGGAGCAGGGGTCCCAATGCGAACGATCTCAGTCTTACTGGCGTTGATGCAGAAGTTGTTTGCAACACACCATGACTGAATAGTGGACAGTCAGATATGAGCGAGGAGGAGGAGGTATCTGAAGGAAGCTTGAAAGATAGTTGTGTGTCATCCGCGTAGCACTGTAAGTAAGAGGTGAAAGTGTCAATCACACGTGCCAGAGCAGGCAAATAGACGTTAAAGAACCAAGGGGAAAGATTAGATCCCTGAGGGAAGCCACAGGTTGAGAGAGTGATAGTCAAGTGAAAGGCTGTGGGTTCCACCTGGGATGGGCGGTCGGAGAGGAAGGAGGTTAACCACGCCAGAGCCTGACCAGTGATTCCCAGGGTGTCACTGCGACATGCGATCAGGTGGTTATGCTTAACCGCGTCGAAGGCAGAGGAGAGGTCAAAGAGAATGAGGATAGAGGGAGTGTTAGTATTAAGATTTGAGAGCAAGTCTTCACGGGTGTTCGGAAGAGCAGTTTCTGTGCCTCTGGCTACTCTAAAGCCAGATTGATGGTTGTGGAAGCAACCAATGGATTCAGTGTGGAGGGTCACTGAGAGATTGCAATTTTCTCCAGGAAAGGTGTGATGGAGATAGGGTGATCGTTTGCAGGAATGGAAGGATCAGAGGAGGGTTTTTTGAGCAGAGGGTGCACAAGGGAGTGCTTAAGGGCAGTTGGGAAAACTCCAGTGGAAAAGGAGAGATTGCAGAGATCGGCCAAGGGAGGGGCGAGGGAGTCAATGTTGTCTTTGATGGTTTTGATGGGGCAGGGGTCCACCTCTTTGGATGAAGCCTTCATAGATCGGACTTGCCTTGTGACCTCATCCGGTGTGACGGGTGAGACAGAGGAGGGGGGGCAAGGGAGGCTATGGTGTTGGTGTATGCTGTGGTGCGGAAGAAAGGGTAGAAAGGATGTCTGGTGTTTTTGGGGTGAGGTGTGCAGCCAGGGCCGAGCAAAGATCCTGGGTGGGTGTGACAGAGGAAGAGGCTTCTGCAGGATTGGCCAGTTCCTTGCAGACTTTGAAAAGTTTGGCCATGTTGTCTGATGCCCCGGAGATGCGGGCTTCAATGAAGACTCTTTTATTTGTGCAGATGCAGAGTCAATAATGCCTTTTGAGGAGGTGGCAGGCCAGTTTGTCAGATGGTTCGCCTGACGCATTCCATTTCCGTTCAGCTGCCCTACACTTGCGTTTAAGGGTAGCAAGGTCAGAGTCGTACCAAGAATTGCACTTTTTGGAAGGTTTCAGTGGGACCTTCATGATGGGGGCAAGAGTGTCATGAGTGTTGGAGATGGAAAGATTGAGGTTAGCAATGGCTGTGTCAGGGTGGGATTCAGCAGAGGGAGTGGGTGGAGGAGAGTAGGATGCGGCAAAGGCAGCCACTGTCACTTTTTACATCGGTCTGGTGACTTTGAAGCCAAGTGGCTGTGCCGGATGTATTCCTGCAAGAGGAGAGGAGAGCTTCAGGTGTGTTGAGAGAAGGGAGTGGTCAGTCCAAGAGAGGGAGGTAGTGAGGGGGTTGGAGAGAGGGAGAGAGGGATGTCAGTAGAGATGAGAGCATCCAAGGTGTGGCCCGTGGTGTGTGTGGAGCCAGAGGGTAGCATAGATAGGGCGAGAGAGTCGCAAAGGTTGCGGAAAGGACCTGAGGTGTCAGGAGAGTCCATATGGATGTTCAGATCACCCATCAGAAGTTGAGAAGAGGAGGTGAGGGGGTGAGTAGGGAGGAGGCCAGGTCTGTCGATTCTGAGAGGAATAGGGAGGACTGACCTGTTGGCCGATAGAAGGTGACCATAGTAAGAGAAGCTTTAGGGGAGAGCGAGTCTGCAAAATAGGCACTTGAAAGAGGAGTAGGCCTGAGTGGGGATGATGGACACTGGTGTCCATTCTGGGACGATAAGTATTACTCCCCCGCCTGTCTTCTTGGGCTTGGGTGCAGAGAGGATCTTGTAGCCTTCAGGGAGGAGTGTGTAAATGCTTGTGACAGAGCTATTCCTGGACCATGTCTCAGTGATGGCGAGCACATCAAGGTTCATGAGTTCGAAGAGGTTGCAGATGTCAGACGAGTGTTTGGCAGCAGATCGGGCGTTGAGAGTGGCAATGTGGAGCAGATAGCCATCTATGAGGGTCTTCCTCTGGGAGGGGGGCACAGGGGACAGTGGTGACACCCGAGGGTGGCAAGAGGGCAAGCTGGGTTTTAGAGGTTAGCGAAGGGGCTAAGGTTGACAAGGGGGCTGGGTTAGTGAGACAAGGCAGGAGTGCCAATAAAGAGGAGGAGGAAGGCACAGAAGGCAAGGGAGCCTGTGCAGTGGAGGAGGCGTTCTGCACCCTCCAATGCTGGATCTCTGTCTGGTGGTCTCCTTGGACCTCGCCACGCAAGTTAGTCATTCCAGGGCTTGACGCTGGTCCTGATTCAGATGTTCCTTCTCCACTGAGGCATTCTTTTAAAAGTTTTTTTTAAGCACATTCTCTCCCACAGTGCAACCTTCGCACTGTCATTCTCCCCATTTTACAAACATCCCGTTGCGTGCCTCCATCCGCCACAGTAATTCACAGGGTTTGAATACTACGGGAGGTCCTTCAAGCTGACCCCCTCACCCAGGATTGCATCACTGTAGCTCAGAATTTAACAGGGCTATCTTGGTGGGGGGATATGATTGAACCTCAGTGGTAGTCTGAGTGACTGATCTGCCGGGCCATGAACAATCCCTATAATGCATCATTATGGGAGGGGTCGCTCTAGAAGATCATCCCTCATTGATGGAAACCTCCTCTCCCATGCCTGGTGTCTAAGGCAATTCTAGCTGTTAGTGTTTATATTTTGTTTAATTTTGGGTTTTTAATTAATTTGTTTAAAGACACTGGAGTTTAAAGGCAATCATTGCCTTTCCAGGGTTCCCAAACAGATGGTAGAGTCTTAAGGAGTTCTGTGGAGCTTCAGATTCACTAACTGCCTGTGGTTGCAGCTCCTTTGACTGGCCCTTTGGAGCAAGGGTTCTGGATTCTTTCCTCTACAGCTCCTATCTGTCCCCTGGTTCTGTCGTCTGCTTTGTCTGTGCCCACTGATGTTGACACTGGCTCCAGACTCATCTGAGCTGCCAGACGTTTTCCGTGACACGCCTGAGGCAATTCGCTGAACCCAAATTTGTGGAATTTCTCGCTCTTCTGGGTCCCACCTCATGACAGCGTTTGGGTTTGCAGCCCACTATGAGTGTCTGCCTCAGGGATATAGGTTCTGTCCACTCAGTTAATTGAGCTAATGTAAAATATACATACTGCTCTTGTGAACATAGGCATTAAAATGCATCTCAAGTCCTATGTGGTTTGTAACAAATAAATAAGAACAAAGATAAAAACAGCACAATAAACAGCTAGGAAAGCATTGAAACAATTTGATAAATGCTTAACAATTTATCAAAGTATGTATCAGTAAAATCGCTGCAATCCTGCTCATCACATGGAAATCTTCTGAACTATTAGTTAGCGGTTATGCATTCTCTGACTCCATGCTTCACCGATAAGCTAGGCAGCGGTAATGACTACCACTGGGTTCACTTTTGATTTTGACAAGGGCATGTCCTTAGTTGCACACTACATATTGGCCTCCTGGAACATTGAAACGAAGGGCAGAAAAGGCAGAATGCTTTAACTAGCTCTATACCGTGTGATCCACAGGGACATAAGCAGTTGTGTATTGGCTTGCAAGATTACCTTCCCACCAAGCTCCTCAAAATGATACTTCACATAGTGGAATCATATTGTGCGGGGAACAGACAAGACAAGCAGGGATTAAAATCACCTTTGGCTTCAAAGTAACCCATGACTTTCATGCTCTGTCCTCTAACAAAGTTTCCAGTATGTATGTCCTGAAACACTTTCAGATCACACTATGGGGGATAGCAACATACCTTGACTGCAAAAGACCAAACGGGGGGATGGCACAAAAAGAGTGGAACTGAATGGACAAGATGGAGCATAGGGCCATCAATTACCCACTGCATCCACAATAACCTCTTTCTATATGGTATCCGGTGGTTTGGCCAAAATAAGGGGCATAAGGAAAGCTGGCATGTGATTTTTCTTGTTTACTTCTCTCACTTATATCACTGTGGTGTACTGCAGGATAGCCCCAAAAAACATATGACACCACTCTCTGCCACCCCTATTGACACAGCCTGGCTGAGCTACTGACCCATACCATAGTAGCACAGTAAGATTTCATCTGATCTATACCCCCAGGGTCTCTCACACAACCTCTGCTAGACTTTCACTAAATGCAAACTACCCAAGCAGCCTGCTGTAACGCCATTTTACCTCTGGTTGATGTCAGATACAAGAATCAGAAGAGGCAAAGTGTGCCGTAATTAGTAATTTATATTTTTATTTAGCATTCATCCTTTGCAAGTATAGTGTGAAATCACCACACTAAAAAGATTACCAAGAAATCCGAGAGCTGAGTAAGGAAGCGGAAGGGAAAGGTGAGTTGGGTGGATAGGGACAGGAGAGGTGGGGTAAAGGATAAATCAGGAGAGTGTAAGGGAGCAAGTGTCATAGGGGTAGATGGTCAAGGTCTCAGTCTTAGCTTTGAGAGGGTACATGTGTTGAGCTAGGAGCCATCATTGGTGTCGTAGGACCCCATTTGCGGTGTGGGGGAATTCTTCTCTTTACCTCTCAATGGAGATTTCCCTGCCGCACCTGGGTTTGAGGTGGGTCTTGTGAATTAAGAACTTAGTAGCTGATGGTGTTTTTAGTCTAATTGCCTCCTGTATTTGATATGATATGACAAGTCATTTATAACGTGCTTGTACACAAGTGTTTCTAGGCGCGACAAGACAAGGGAGGACAGAAGGAGGACAAAACAATGATCTTACTAGGCCTTGCGCTATTCATATCGCGCAAGCGTGGGGGGGCTGTCAGTGGAGAGAGGGGAGAGTGCAAAGTAACTACTAAGTGCAGCTGGGAGATAGCTCATAAGTGCAGAGAGTCAGGGGGCTCTAGGGTTGTAGGGTTGCAGATACAGTCCCTTAAGTGGTTGGGAGGGCCGGAGGCAGTGCAAGGGCAACCAGTCGTGCAGGAGCCTGAATCCCATACGTTCTGTGGGTGACCAGGTAACCAGTATGCGCAGCAGACAGGGCCATCAGCAAGTGAGAGGGAGAGAGAAAGCGGAAGCTAAATGAAAGGTCTTGAGTTGCTTCCAGAACCTTAGGTGGTCCTGCTCCAGTATGAGAGAGGCAGGGAGGCTGTTCCAGAGGGAGGGCCCAGCCGAGGACATAGATTGACCCCCCACTCTCTGACTGGAGAAGCGTCTGACCCAAAGAGTTGGAGGTGGATGAGCACAGGGCTCGAGAAGGAAGATGCTTAGAAAGAGAAAGTTGGATGTAGTGTGGACCCCGGCCGCAGAAAGCCTTGTGGACAATGCAGAGGGTCTTGAACTTGATCCTCGTAGTCACAGGGAGCCAGTGGAGAGATTTGAGGGCTGAAGAGATACAATCCCTGGACTTGAGGCCAAGGACAAGTCTTGCAGTCCTGTTCTGGAGGCCGAAGAGCAGAGGCAGGCAGATTTAGAAAGAGGCTGTTGCAGTAGTCCAGCTTAGAGAGGACCAAGGCTCTGGAGAAGGTGAGCATCTGGGGGAAAGTGGAAAAAAGGAAGAATTCCTATGAGGAGGTGCAGCTGATAGTGTGACTTCTTAGAGACATCAGTGATGTGAGGAGAGAAGGAGAGGGTGGAGTCGAAGATGACCCCAAAGTTCTTGAAGGAGCAGGTAGAAGGCCCAGGGTGGGCGGCCAGAGTGAGAGAGGGAAGGCGGGAGCAGGAGTCCCAATGAGGAGGATCTCAATCTTACTGGCATTAAGGCAGAGATCATTGGAGGCAAACCATTCCTGAATTGCGGACAAACATTCTAGTATGAGAGAAAGAGCAGTAGAGGCTGAAGGGAGCTGGGTGTTATCCGCATAACACTGAAAGTTAGGGAAGAAGGTAGAGATGCGGTGGGCCAGAGATGCCAAGTAGTGGTTAAATAGCCAGAAAGAGAGGTTAGACCCTTGGGGAACACCACAAGTAGAGAGAGTGCTAGACAAGAGGAAAGACCCAAGTTGTACCTGGGAGGGTCAATTAGTGAGAAGGCCAGCTTTTCCAAGTTTACCCAGGAAAGGAGTGATGGAGATCAGGCGATAGTTTGTGGAGAGGAAGGATCGGCAGAAGGCTTCTTAAGAAGGGGGTGCACAAGGGAGTGCATAAGGGGGGCGGGGGAAGGTTCCATTGCATATCAATCAGAGAATTTGAAATGGCAAGCTTTTGTATCCTCTTCCTTGTAACTTCTGAATCGTCTGTCTATATTTTCATCTCCTCAGTTGGGGTTTTGGGGTATTTTATCATATCTTGTTGGAGCAGAATTTTTAGGTTTAGTTAGCCCATAATCCCTTGCTTTGCCCCTTCGTTTTCTTCTGGTGCTGTTTGCACATATTCCATAGCGGAATCATGTCATGTCTTGGGAAACCTGAAGGGATGCATTTTGCAAGAGCAGTATTATTTTCTTTGTCATTTATTAGATTTGCTGTAGTGGGTTCTGCAACCTGGGATTATCCAGATGTTTGGCACTACGACTTCCATAATCTCTCACCATTTACTATTCTGGCTAGGGCTGAAGGTAGTTGAAGTCCAAAATATCTGTAGAGTCGAAGGTTTTTAGACTCCATGCTCTATTATGTGGCCTGCTCTACAAATGTTTTATGTTTTGAACACCTCAAAGTTATGAGGGAAAGATTAGGGTTTATTTCTTTTGGGACAGATTCTCCAAGCTTGCTCTGTTATGCCTCAGATCACTTCCACATTGCCAGTCTACAGTATGCCCTGGTCAAAACAAATGCTCTCATATCTTCTTTTCATAGGTTTGGGTATAAATGGTTGAATTTGGGAGTTTTGCCACAAATGTACTACCCATGGTCTTCCATCCCTGTCATTTTGCATTTTCATTCGACCCATCCCAGTATATCATAGGCCTTGTTGAGAAGTGTTTAAATGTTTTTTCTTTCTCTACGCTACACCGCTGTGCATGGCAGCATGGGTTATAATGCCTGGCCTGATGGTAAAAGCTTGTCCCGGTTTCTGGTTTTGCAGCAAATAGGCACCCAGGGGTCCTATCTTCTCCCATGGGCCACCGGTGCAGCTTCTCTCTGGCCAGGCTCCAGGGTGTTCAGTGGAGAGGGATCGACTGTGATCTGGCAGAGTTGGTCTGATCCCAGAGACCCTTTACCTGCATCTTGTTTCCAGGCTTCCACCTCTCTCCTCTGTCACTTTTGAATTCCCTGTCTCCCTCGTTGTGCCTGTGTTTTCTGGAACCTCCACCTGTCTCTGTGCCTAGTCACTGGAACCTCCTAATGCTGTTTGATGAGGGGTCCCCTTCTGTTGCTCTTTCAAAGTCTCGAAATCGTATCTCGCTAGTACGTTTCTCACTATTTCTAGAAATGTCCACCTCGTTAACAATATCCCAAATGTTGGGCCTCTCTCTAGTCATCTTGTTTTCTCCACCTCTCATGCACCACCTTTAAAGCCTCATCCTATGAGTTGGTCTCTTGCCCCTGCTCTGCCCCTCCAGTTGCCTCCTGATACCCTCCCTTCCAATCTTGATAGCTTGTGTTACTTTGTCTCTTCTCTCCTGCTTTTGGGTCCTGGTCTTTGTAGCCCCCTCTGTGGCTTACCTCCAATCTTCCTCCTGTGGGGAGTCGTATGGGCCTTCCCTTACTATTCCCCTTGTATCCACACTCCTGGCTTATCTTTTTGATCTGGGCAAAGCCCCTTCACCTTAGCTGCCTTGGGGCAAGCTATGCCTTTTAGAGAGATCCCAACTCCCTGGTAGTGTCTGAGCTCCTCTGCCTTGTTTCACTCCTCTTCATATCATCTCTATTCAGCATCCCCGCTTCTTGTGGAGGGCAACGTGCTCGCCTTGGAAGCAAGGCGACACGAAGCAACACAGGTTCGATCCCCGGGTCTGCGCTTAGAAACCTCTGGGTATTTAAGTGCGTTATAAATACGCAACTAAAACAAAACTATTAAGCAACTGAAAAACAAACAATTCATGTAACAGCGCCTCGATGCCCGCGGGCTGTCTGACCGCTTTAAAAATGCAAATATAATAAAATAAATAAAATAAATGTGCTCTGTACCTCTTCTTTCCTCTCCAGATGTTCACCTTTCTCCCTTCAGCAGGCCCAGAACGTCTTCCTCCAGCACCCCACACTTTCAGACTGAAGGCTAGCAGTTAAATAGGCAGCTCATCCAAGTTGCTGAGCTGGGTTTCGCTCATTGGTTTTCACCTGTGGCACCCGAATTGTGCCTTTGCCTGTTTGGGTCATGTGGGGTGGCTCACATCTTGAAAGTACTTGCGTGTGTGAGAAAATGGAAATGGTGTTCGTGACACATAACATTGCAGTCGGGGAATAATGACTGCTCTATTAGGCTGAGTAGTGTGGGCTCCCCTTCGCTCTGATTCCCTAACCCTGGTACCCCTGATACTGCAGTAATGAACAGATAGAGTTTTTGTTGGTGGAAAAATTATGGCCGTAGGCTATTTTATTTTCTACAGAAAATAGCACCAATAATAAACATAACAAGCAATAATGACACCAACTCGCTTTTGGGCACTTCGTGTCCAGGAGGTGTAGATGCCCCGCCCTCTCCTTGGCTGGTCTTATTTACCCGGGGCATCCGATCCTGGACACGTGCCGCCACACCTGAGTGGGTGACGCCTCGGCCGCTCAGGTCCCCCCAAAAAGCGTCCCTACTTACAACCTTGCTCAGCTAAGGCTCTAAAAATGTTATCCATAAAAATTCCCATCCCTTTGTTGGATAGATGTATCCCGTCCTGGTGGAACATCTCTGGATTGTTCTGCGACAAACCATGCTTTATAAACTGGAGCCCCATGCTCCTGCAGTACTTTTCCACTGCCTTGTTGAGCTTTTTCCTTGCAACTTCGATTGCATGCCTCCTGTGCGCGCCATACCAGACTCTGCGTGTAACTATCTCCGACATGAACATTTCTGTTTTCCACCAGCAATGCGCTATCGCCCTTAGGGACTCGCACGTGTTGTGCAGCAGCTCGCCCTTATTTGTTTTGACCAGGTCATTTCCGCCCAGGTGGATTACCAGGTAGTCGGGTGGGTCCCTAAACCCGATCAAATCCGATAACCGGTCGTGGATGTCCTCCCAGTGCATGCCAGGGAGGCCCCACCAGGATGTTACTGTCTTTTTAAAATGTAGACCCTCTTTGAAGTCTTCGATCCACCTGCCTGCCCGGGTTACAGATGAGTGGCCGACTATCCATGCCGACTTGTAGGGGCTCGTATCTGCATTGGGTGGATAGGAAAGAAATCATATCAAGTGTTCTATTACATATCTTTTGAAGCATTGAGACCTCCACCCCCCGATTTATTTCACTCCTTTTTCTCCCAAACCTCCTGCCCATGCCGACGTGGCTGCCCCTATTCTGAATGAGTGGGTCCCAAATTCCGCTGCATCCCATCCTGCTACTGCTATGGTTTTCTTTAGCACTGCTTGGAATTGGTATCTGCTGAGCGCCCTGCCGTCCCTGTGAATTAGTAGTTGTCCCCCGACATCGGGCCGTACCTCAATAAATTCCTGGGTGATGCACCTGGGGCAATGCTCCCTCTCCTTAATGCAATTCAGCTCTATTGTTCTACCTTTCCCCATCTGGTCTGTTTTTGATTTCCTAAGTACTATTGACATGTCCTTGGACCCTAAGCTGATGTCGCCTCTTGCTAGGCCGTCCCCTGCAACTGTGTTGGGTGCTACCAGTTCCCCAATCCTGAAAGCCCCATAATACGCTAGTGCGAATGCTGCCCTGATCAGCCTTGTCTCATAATTGTCGCTGCACGTGCCTTCCATCAACTGCAACAGTTTTATCATTTTACCAAAATTCAGGGGTCTCCCACTATCCGGCTTCTTTCCTTCCAATTTTGCCCAGCCCTTCATTGCATATTTTATCCGTGGGCTACCTGTTGGGTCTGTCACCCCTGCCACCTTAGAGGTGTATGCGACTGCGGCCAAATGTGCTGCCGCCCAGCTTTTTCTTTTCCCTTGCGCAAATGCTTTCTCCAGGAATTCCCACATTTTGGAGATTGTAATCTCCCCCACCTCTTGCAAACCAGTTTCTTTTAACACATTATTTACATGCTTCTTGTATTGCTTACCAGTCTTGTATGTTATGGCGTTCCTGGCCAATCTTTCTATCACTTGGCCTTGTACTTCCTCTTCTGAGTCAACCTTGTAGCTGACCGTCTTTCCTCCATTGCTTTTAACGGGACCCATGCCTTCTGTGGCGTGGGCGTTTTTATCCTGTTTGCGTCCGGCCGCAGCTCTCGGAATTTGTTCCACTGGAAACGAGACAAGGCATCAGCGACCACATTTGCTTCCCCGGCGATATGCCTCACCTTTAATACCACATTGTTATTCACACACTCCAATGTAATTGCCTTCATTAATTCCAATACCAGCGGGCATGATGTGCTTCCATTGTTTATTACATGCACTACTGCCATATTGTCTGACCACACATTTAGCTCCTTGCTATTCAGCTCCGCCTCCCAGGCACACAGAGCTACCCAGATAGGAAACAGCTCCAGTAATGTGATATTACTCGTCCAAGAAGCCTCCTGCCATGCCTTTGGCCACTTTTCTGCGCACCAGTCTGTTCCTAATATTGCCCCAAAACCAAAACCCCCGGCTGCATCTGTAAATAGCACCCTCTTATTCTCTTCGTTTAGTGGTGAGCGCCAGATCACCGCTCCGTTGAATGTTTTAAGGAATACACCCCAAACTTCCAAATCTCTCTTGATTCCCCCGCCAATTCTGACTCTGTGGTGACCTTCTTTTGCCCCTCTTGTTCGCTGTTCAATCCTTCTCTGGAATATCCTGCCTTGTGGTATAACCCTACCAGCAAAGTTTAGTTTACCTGCCAGTGATTGCAGTTCCTTAACCGTGGCCTTATTTTTCCCTTTTAGGCTTTTGATTGTTCCCAAAAGGTCCGCTACCTTTTCCTCCGGGATCCTGCACACTCCCTTTCGTGAGTCTATTTCTATACCCAGAAATTGTATTCTCTGAGTGGGGCCCATTGTTTTTTCTTCTGCCAGTGGGAAACCCCACTCCTTTGTTAATGTCATGAATTTATTCAAGGCCGCCCTACATAATTCGGAACCCTGTGGCCCCACGAATAAAAAATCGTCCAAGTAGTGGACTACTTGTGCCTCCTCCAGCTCCTTTGTGAGCGACCATTGTAAGAATGAACTCACTTTCTCAAAATATGCACACGAGATAGCGCAACCCATTGGTAGGCATTTATCAACATAATATTCGCCCTCCCAGTGCATGCATAGCCACCTCTGTGATTCCCAGTTGACTGGGAGTAAGCGAAAAGCTGACTTTATATCTACTTTCGCCACCCATGCCCCTTTTCCTGCCTTCCTGACCACCTGTACTGCGTCCTGAAAATCTGCATAGGTCACTGATACTGCCTCTTGTGCTATGCCATCGTTCACTGATGCGCCTGGGGGGTATGATAAGTGATGAATCAGCCTGAACTCGCCTGGTTCCTTCTTTGGGACCAGCCCCAATGGTGAGCATATGTATTCGTCAAATGGGGGAGACCTGTATGGTCCCCCTATCCTTCCCAGTTCTACTTCTTTCCTGATCTTCTGGCCCACTAACACTCTGTTTTCTAAGGCGGATTTCAGGTTTTTCGGGATATTCTGGGAACCATGACCCTCAAATGGTATCTTGAAGCCCTCCTGGAAACCTCTTCTGATTGTCTTTGCGACTTCTTTGTCTGGGAAAACCTGCAGCCACTTCTCCATTCTTTCAACCCTAACTGGCGTGGCCCCTTTCTCCTTGTTTTTCTTAACTCCGTTATTCCAGAACCTTGTGTGTGCTGGATGTTGTTCTGGTACATTTTGCTGTACTATGTTCCCCCCTACAATTTTCGCATCTGTGGCTGAATTTGCATTTCTTGCCTCAGCTACATGGTAGCCCATTTTCAAAGTTTCTACATTGTGCTGCCTCTGTCCTATTTGGCCCATTGGCCCATTGGTACTTCTACCACCCATTTGTGCTGTTGGCAATATATTGTTCTGCCAACTTCTCTGTGTGCTGTATTGCCTGCTCCGAAAACTCTGCTCCCTTGTTCTGTCATAATTGCTCTCATATCTTCTGTTACCGTATCTATAATCGTTTCTAGAATCGTTCTGCCAATATAGCTTCCTTTGATAACTTCCCGTACTACTCTGATCCCTGGAGTCCCATTTTTCTTTTAGCACATTAAATATGTACAGATTGAAATTCTCTTCATCCCAACCTATGTCTGGGAAGCAGTCCATGTCCTTTCTAAATTCATGGTCGTATTCTTTCCATGCATCTCCCCCAAATGCTTTGTAAACTTTCAACACCCTCTGCTGGTATGTTACCAGTGACAACCCGTCTTCAGGGTATTTCTGCAGTATGATGGTGGACATAATTTGGAAAGCCGCTGTCCAATTATCAAAATTCCTAGTTACCGGTGCCCTCCTCAGTAAGCCTTTCTCATCCTCTTTTATATCCTCTAAAGCTACATTCTAACCTCTCTTCTGTACATCTAGCAATGAAAAGATATCTATAAATTCCTTCCTCCATATCTTCTCCTTCACTTTCTCGTTAATGTACCATGCCTGGGCCTTCATCGAACGCCCCTGTGCGTCCTTCCCGACCGTGGCCCTGCCATATTTTGTCATTACTGTGGCAGGTTCTTGTACTGTTATGCTCGTGAGCCCGGTCGGTGCCACCGGTAAGCTGGTGTTCACCCCCTGAGGAGTAGCTCCTGGTAGCACCCCTTGTCCCTCCCCCTGTGTAATGGGTACCCCGCTGTCAGCCCCCCCGACCGTCTCCAGCCCCTTCTGCCCTGGTCTTCTTCTGCTTATCTTTGCGTATTACCCCCTTCCATCTCACCCAAGCCTTCAAGTGCTCTCTTTCCTCATCTTCGCTACTCTCCTCCTCGTCGGATGTTACTGCCATTTGCTCGGCCCTGCGGTTTTTGCGTCTTTTTTTCTTTACCCTCTTGAGCTCTGGGCGACTTACCCTGAACCGTGATGCATTCTTTTAACATTTTAACAATTTTTTCCCCAATGTTATTATCAATTTTTTCTTTACCTTTTTTGTTGGTTTTCTTTTGCCTCTTCTTGGGCTCCTCCGGCTGTTCCTGTGGCCCACCTGCCACCTCTCTCGCCCTCTTCTGGCCTTGCGGTATTGTAGACTCCTCTTCGCTGCTGCTGGACTCCTCAAGTAGCAAAGGCGACATTGCCCTTGCCTTCTCCTCCTTCTGCATCAGCTCTAGTACCCACTGTGCTCCATATTCCTTTTCTGCTTTTTTAGCCCATGCGCTAAATTCCTGCGCTCTTCTTGCCCTTTCTTCAGCCATTGCTTCACAAATTTCGTCCTGAGATCTTCCTCTCTATATTGCTCTTCTGGGTGCAGCCTGTGTCCCCGGGCTGCTGGTCAATATGCTAATTGCCCCTTTACCAAGTAATTCCTGCTCCCAGCATGCCTAACAAAAAAAGGGGGGTTCTCAGCATAGCATGCGTGCTCCGCCGGGCCTTTCACAAATATGACCCCATGCCGAAACCCGGGATCGAACCAGGGACCTTTAGATCTTCCGTCTAACGCTCTCCCAACTGAGCTATTTCGGAACCTTCCCTCGTTGATCGTGCCTGTCTCTTCAAATAATCTGCATTTTAGCCCATATGACCCTGACGTGCTTCGTGCACGCCGCCTTCCGTGAATTAGATTCCAGGCGTTGGATTAGAACTCAGGTCTCCAGTATCCCTAGACCAAGCCCTTACTGTTTGCGCCACTGGTGGCTGTGTGGGCTTTGTGATGTAAAAGACTATCCGAATTTTGAAGTTGGAGGCTTGGCTCGATCCTGCAACCTTTCCGTTACAAGTCAGAACACTTACTGACTGTGCCACAGAGACTGGCGCCTGTACTCGCGTCCTCCGACGCGGCTCGTCTTGTTGCCGTTCTCCGCACCTCCGCGGCCGCTGCCGCCGGCTGCTGCTCCAGCTGGCGGACCTTCAATGTCTTCCTGCCGCTGCTCCTGTTGCTCCGTCAGCGCTCTCAGCCCTCTGAGTCCTGCCCGCGGCTCCTGGAAACCCCGCGGCTCCTGGGAAACTCCACACGGCTCCAACGACTCGCAGCTGTCCCCTCCTGGCAATCTTCTCCACACGGCTCCGGCTCCAGCGACACCAGTCTTCTCCACGCGGCTCCGGCGGTGTTCTGCTGTCCGCTCGTGGCCCTCTTCTCTCCGTTGCTCCGGTGGTGGTCTGCTGGAGTGCCGCTGCAGAGGGGGAGAAAAGAAACCCTGAAAAGCCTGTAGAGGCAAAACGACAAAACGTTTCCTTCTCCCCCTGTTCCAGGCCTTGGGAGCCTACCCGTAGTAGGTGAGCTCCTTACCTGATTGTAGTTAAATTGGCAGCTGATCCAAGTTGCTGGGCTGGGTTTCGCTCATTGGTTTTCACCTGTGGCACCCGAATTGTGCCTTTGCCTGTTTGGGTCATGTGGGGTGGCTCACATCTACATATGCTGTTCACATGTGATCTATGGGTACATTGAAAGTACTTGCGTGTGTGAGAAAATGGAAATGGTGTTTGTGACACATAACATTGCAGTCGGGGAATAATGACTGCTCTGTTTTTCCAATGTGTTCCCTTGTAACACGGAGCTGTAACATTGTAAAGCAGCACGTCTAGCTTCTAACTGTTATCAAGTGTTAATTGCATGTTCGCACAACGAGGTGCCGCGCAACGTTGCGTCATCAGCTTGGCCCCCTTGTCTCTCGCAATCAACATTATGATTGTGAAGGGAGGTGTGTTTGTCTGGAGTAGTGCCAGCAACTAACTACGGCCATTGACGGATCGGGTACACTTAGAGATTGTAATGGATCTGCTCCAATTTTTATATAAGTGGGGTTTTGGGTCTTGCTGGGGATTGCTCCGGTCCTCCCGAAGCTACATCGCTGGTGTTTTACGAGGGGCACACCTTGTGAGCATTCCCTGCCTTCAAGCGGGGACACCGTGGCAGTGGTTGTGAGACTGTTGGCCCCCTCCTTCGTGTACCTCCCCTGGGCCCATCCTCCTCTGGCTTCGGCCGGCTCATACAACCAGCCCACTGTCAGGCAGGGAACGTCATCACCGGGGATATTCCAGTTCTACTCAGTGACTTTTTTTCAATCCTGTTTTAACGTGTTTGAATGTGGGCCCCCAGTTCCCCATTTTCAAGAATCCCCCATGTTTTTATTTTCTGCCACTTCTCTGAACCCTCCCATTTAAATGTGATTGCATCCCGCCTTTTTACTTGCTTAGTTGTTTGTATTCCTTCCTCCAGATTTCCGATTCGAGAGGGGGGCCCTTTGCCAGTCCACCTGAGCATTGATTTTCCGTTGGGGAAAGGCTCGTGGACTGCAGATGCATTCTCCAGTAGTAAGCAGCTAGCCTGTTTACCTTTTCATGGTTTGTCCCGCCTAAAATACCAGCCATGTTCCCAGCAATTTTGAATGGCTGCTTTTGCCGCCATCCCCTCTCCAACTTTTCTGGAAAACCAACCATCTCCCCCCTTGCACCCTAGGTCAGTCTCTTCGTAGAGTGCCTCATTTCATAATTACGAAGGGGAGACAAAGCGACCCCATTTTTAAATGTGTATCCAGCAACAACAAAAAAGAACGTTTTCACAGTGCCCAGTTTTAAAAATTTTGGAACTGGCATTAAAAACCATTAATGGGCATTGTTAAGTTTCTCTTAAAAATAAACAGTGAAATTCAGTGAAAACAATTAAAGGGATGTTTTGGTTGCATTTCAAAAACACAACATCCATTCATCAGGTATGCTTCTTAAAGCAACTATAACTCCCCACTGACATGCTCTGCCCATAAGGCTAGATAAGCCTTGACAAATGGCCCACACTCCACAGAGGATTTCAGCAGCAAAAATGTACTAACGGAAAAAGGAGTTCGCCAAACTGGTTAGGATGACTTTCAATTTCATGTGAGGGCTATCGCAAAAAAATACAACTGTAAAAAATGACTTTAACGAGCTATTTCTGCCGGGCGAACGGCATGACATACCTTATGAGCAGTGTGTGGCATTGCCAGAGTTAAGGTTATTTATAACGTTCATTTAATTTTACCGTCTAGGCCTACTGCCTCTGCCTGTGGTGTGACCCTTTAGCCTAGGAATTTGCCGGTGCCTAGGACCTCTATTGATGATTGCGTCATCCCTCCCTTGAGGAGAGTCCTAGTGCCAAAAAGGTTCTGTCATCACAAATGTGAATAAGCAGTAAAGACCTGAGCCGAGAGAAGCCCTGCAGAATATAGTTTTAGCTTGGCTGCAGTCTGACGTTGGGGGGTTCAAATCTAAGACTGGGCCTCGACAAATTATACAGACTGTATTTCCATTGGCTCTGGTTGTAGTAATCTCCCGTTCATGTTGAGTGGCTGCAACAAATTGGGAAGTTTGGCACCGATCACTAGTTTAAGAATTACAATTGATTGAGTTGTTCTTTTTTAGACTATTTCCATATTAGTTTAATTTAGGTTCTGTATCTCTTTGTTCTTTTTGTTATTTATTTTTATGTTTAATTTGTGTGTTGTGTCTTATTGTAGCCCTCTGAGGCCCATGGTTGAGTTGGCGATTTATACAAATTAATACATATTCAATGAAAAAACTTTGTTAAAGGGATTTTATGGCTGGATTTGCAAAAGAACAAAACACAAACACATCAACAGTTAAAATGTGTAAAGTGACCATAACTGCACAGCCTCTACTGTCGAAAAAAACCACCATAACTCTGCCACCACCATGCATCCAGTTCAAAGCCCTCTGCATCAACCAGAGAGCACTTGAAGGCCAAGGAGCAGAATTCCTACAAAATAAATCTCAACCTAAAACCAAGAAACAGACTATTCAAAACTAGAAGATTTTGCAGAGAAAGACAAGTAGGCTCTGCCTTTTCCACTAAGGTGGCCAAACAGTGAATTGCCACTACCAAGGCAATTCTTCACTCTACAGGGCCCTCTTGCAATGGAGGAAAAGTCGAAGAACCAGACTCTTCAATGCTTAACAGACCAGATTTAACCTACACTCAGCAAGCAGCATAAACAACCTAAAGGTACTCCATACAAGCTTCTGACTGTCTGGCCGGACTACAACGCATGAAACTCCAGAACTTATAATGACTAGAAGACATCGTAATCAAGGCACCACCAAACCGATAAGAGAACAATTTCCCTCTCTCCCAGAATATCTAAACCTCAGCACAGGACGTCTTCATGCATCAACCACTAAAGCCAAACACCTGTCACCAAAACAGAACCAATAGCATTACCAATAATTTGAAAGAACTAATGGTCCATGACGTCTCTTGCTATGTTGATTGACATGGGAAATCTGCTCTTTAATGTAACTTTTGTACTTAGGTTTTTTTCTGTGTGTAATCCTTCACATTACATTTACAATTAACGATCTAGTTTGGTTTATCCTTTTCCTTTTGCTGCGCAAGTCCTGTATTTATTTATTTATTCGAATTTGGAGAGCGGGCAGCAGCCCGGAGGCATCGTGGCACTTGTTACAGACAGTTTTCTTAGTTACAGATGATTTAAAGACAGATGCAGTTTACAGTGAAGGCATGAAAAGATTAGAGCATACAATGATTAGATGAAGAGGGAGGTTTTGAGTTTCCTGCGGAAAGCAAGGAGCGAGTTTTCTCCTCTAATGTCAGTGGGTAATGCGTTCCATCATTTGCTAGCAATGTGGGGGAAGCCCAGCCTGCCAGCTCTGGATCTGTTGATGCGTGGGGTGTGAAGTAGGTTTGTGTAGTGCGTCCTAATGTCATGTAGTGTACTAATGGATTTACATGTATGTTGTTTGTATTGGCATATGAAGTGTCGTGCAGTGGCTGAGTTATGTTTGTTTTACAAATGCAGTGGCACAATTATGGTTACTTTAGACAAGGTACTTTAGAAACAATAACTGCCCATTGTGATATTTCTTTTTTTGTTTTGCCCATTCCTAGGGTCCACTTTGGTTAGCTTGGTGAAGCATGGCATGGCCAGTGGCTCATGGACCCACTATATAGAAAGGGGACCACAGGGCAATGCTTTTGGACACATTCTGGGCTTTACCAAGACACTCAAAGTGGCATAGGTGTCACCATCCTGGTTGAACGGCTGCAGCCCGCGGCTAAGACCTTGATTTAGGTCTCAGACCTGCTTGTTAGACAGCATGCCCAACTTGCAGTTCCTGTGACCAAACAGACACTATTTTCTTAGGGGTTGTGAAAGCATATTGTATCCTTCTGGGCCCCTGTCCTGCCTAGGGTTAAGGTGACCCGAAAAGGGCTACAGTACACGACCCGTGAGCAACATTTGCACATATTTTGCTGCATTGTCTGTTGATCCTGATGCTGGTTTGGTCCCAATATATCTTCAGTAATGGTAAACACATCCTTTTGAGATACTGTTCATCATTTCACGACACAAGGGCTCCTTGCCAGTCAGCTGGGTGCCCTCGCCCTAATCACAGGCACGCTGTTAGTGGGAGGAGAACATGAGATGCGCATTCTTTCAAGCACATAGACATTCAGATGCCAGTCACCCTCTGCAGCATCAAAGGCTCTGGGGTCGAAAGCCCACCTGGTGCACATGTTATAGATTAGGGACCTTGGTAAGAATCTGGCGAGACCCTTGTCAAATGGGTCCCAGGGTCGATCCTCCCCACCATTGTTAGTTTTAATGCTTTCAGTAAAATGAACATTTTCTACCTTGGCATTTTTTTTTGTTTTTATTATTTTGGTATTAGTTTATCCCCTACTTCTTTACATACTCTAATTTTTGTGTGCAGCCAAAAAGTACAGGAAATGAGCACTGGTGAATGTTTACAGTGTTATTTATTCTTTTTATTTATTCCCGCCTTTATTTTACTGTACATATATAAAGCATGGGGCATACTGTATTGGTATGTATTACATACAACACAAACAGAAGCAATCTGCAGTGCACTTCTTGGTGAAACCTCTGGTAAGCCGAGCAATGATGCACAAGACACAGAGTTAGTTTCCACATAGCGCAAAAGGGTCTTCATTTAACAACTTTCCTAGGTAGGGGTTGGTTGAGGGCCTTCAGGTTATATGGGTAAGATCTATAACTTATACATTATTCTGTAAAGTAAACAAGGTGCAGGATGTGTCAACATAAAGTGAGCTCCCCCCACAGGCATCCTGCTTCCGGTCTTCCTGATGTGGTTTCAGTGCTTAATTTGTGGGGTTGTCTGGTCTGGCTCAGCCCTGGCACTTATTGGTAAGCCCTGGCACTTATTTTCCCAGACTCAGTTTAATAATGACGTGCTGTTTATACAACTATATTACTTTTAGCTGTCAATCAGTGGTAGTCACAATATAAGCAACACCAGTTTGCCCTGGCCTCATGTCTCTGTATCCTGAGCTGGCTCATTTTTTAAACATTTTTATTAGGCACAATTTGGTTTACAACATTGAAAACCTTTTAGCCTACTATCACATAAAAAAACGAAAATCATTTGCATTTCCTTATCAATGAACTGTAAGAAAAGTAAACAGAGAGCAAGAGAAAGAGTGAGAGAAAAAGAAAGGAAAACCCTGCTATCGCCTAGTTAGTTCATCACTTCTTTCAATTTTGGTAAATTGTCAATATTTTTAAAAATTATCATTATCAGTTTCACTAAAGCCAAAATAACACATATTCTTTCTCCTTCTATTAGAATGTGCCACCAAGCCTCAAGTACTTTGGTGTATGAATTCCGCACTTTATCACCCAAACATTGGTCTCGTTCTTTTCTCAAACCTTTACAGGCCAGAGTTAGGTGCTTCAATGATTCCACTGAGTTTGGAAGTTGGCAAAGTCTGCATTCTGTTGTTCCTTTCATTTTTGATCTTCTGTTATTCAACTCCATAGTAGGTAGTATATTTAAGCGAAACCGTAGGTATTGCGTACGAAGGTACCAATTTGGAAAGAGTTTCAAATATTCAGGTGATGTATTTAATTTTCTTGGGCTCGACCAGAACTCCTCATAGTTTTTATATTACTGAATTTCTTCTTGCGTTTGTACCCAGTCTCTTATATATACATTTTTTTTCGTTTTACCTCGATTATTTAATAAGTCTTCTTTTGTTTCATTTAACACTTGCAAGGTATCTTCGCACAACCGTTGCCATCTCTTGAGGGTAGGATCTTCACCGTCTAGCATTGCCTTATTTATGGCCTCAAAGCCACCACTCAGTGGTTCTTCGTGGCATTTTTGATAAAATGAAATATTTTTCCACATCACAATCGCTTTTAGAGAGGTTAAGGCGAGTTATCTCCTTATAATGGAAATCAGTGTCGACTTCGGAAGTTGGAGAATGGACCGTCAAAATGTCCCCTCTAGAATAGGCCATAAATCAGAAGGTAGACCTAAGGTGGTTTCGGCACCGTAAGTCAAGCTTGGGACTGCTTTCATCCTATAAAAAGTTATTACTGGGATAAGAGTGAAGCTGCAGTATCTTCGTACTAATATCTTTCTTTGTGCCGCTAAGTTAATTTCCTTCCTTATCATTAGTTCCACCCTTGACGCTTTGACTTTACTGTTGCTAATAGAAACACCCAGATAGGTGATTGCATTTACTTCTAATATTTTTTCGCCTTTTAGGAACCACACTGGCTTCAATCCGCCCCTCTGCATACTGTGGTGCACATTCAAGCATAGTATGGAGGACTTATTCAGATTTATTGTTAGGCAATTAAAGTTAACATAGTCCTTTAGAGCTTCCAACTGGCGTTGCAGACCTATTGGAGTCTGGTCCAACAGGACGATGTCGTCTGCATACAGTAACCTTCCAATTGTGATTCCTGCTAGTTTTGCCGGGAATGATCGCGTCTGGCAAAATGCATCTTCAATATCGAAGACAAAAAGGTTGTATAATTCGGGCGCAAGTGGGCATCCTTGTTTTAAGCCCGTTTTAATCTGTATTTCCTCTGACAACAGTCCAGATTTATCCAGTCTTACTCTGATGACCGTTTTTGTAAACAAATCTTGTTTTCCAGAATTTCCAAGGGACAGTTCCATTTTACCAGCTTTTCCCAAAGTTTCTTTCTTCGCACTGTATCAAAGGCTTTTGATAAATCCACAAATGCCACAAACATTTCCTGGTTCTTTAATCTAGCTGATCTCGCTTTTAATACATTAATCAGGAAACTATTCAGCGCTGTTTCTCTCCCCTTAACGAAACCTGATTGCCAGGGGCCTCTTCTGACCGCCGCTATGCTCCATTTAGCCAGGGCTTTCAGTAGGAGTGACGCAAACACTTTTCCCACCATGTCTAAAAGGGCTGTATGAAGATAGTTGTTAGGGTTTGTCCTAAGCCCTTTTTTGAAGATCGGCACAATAACTGGCGCCTTCCATGAAGTTGTAACTTTTCCTACTGACAGTGAATATTTGATCAAATGATGTAAGGCCCACTCGGAAGGATTACTCTTCATTATTGCGTTTGATAACCCGTCAGGTCCCAGGGCTCTTGAATGTTTTAGATTTTGGATGATGACTTCTATCGTGTTAGTTTCAATGTCTAATCTTACATCCTCTGTTATGCCCCTGGCCTTTGGCATTATCTCAGAGCTAGATGTTTCTTGCATACCGGCGTAGAATTCACACAATGTCATGTCTGTTATGGGGTTTAACATCAAAGCTTCTTGCGGGGCGTCCATTTCATTAATGGTTGCCCAAATCTCTGCCGTGTTTCGTGTTTTGATTTTTTGTAACATCATTTCCGAGTCTTGATTTAACATTGTCTTCTTATGTAAATGAAGCAAATTCCGATGTTTTTGCTTAAGTTTATGTATTTATGTTGCACTATCACAGTCAATGTTCCATTTAAGCAGCACTATTGCTTTCTTACATTTTTTCTTTTGTTCCACTATTTTCATGTCCTAAGCGTGATGATGCAACATCTTTAATATGTTCTCCCCTCTTATGGAATTTAGCTTGAATTGCCTAAATAGGGGAGTGTAATCGATAGTTGGATTTCCTTCTTAACTTTGCATTCGGCTTATCAAGTCTTTCAGATTTAAGTTCAGAGCTGCCATTTTTCCCGGTTGTATTATTAATTTATTTCTTCCCGGGTTAATTGACATTGTCTGAATATTACCCTGGACAGTTTTTGTGTTGTGACTGATTTTCTTACATGTTAATTTTAATAAGTTACCGTCGCTGGCAAGTGTGGTCATTACTTCCAGAGTTTGGATGGCTGTTGACATATTGGTAGAAGTGCATATGTAATCCAAGGTTTCAGATGAGAAGAGACCCTTCCAGGTTGGTCTCCCTGGCACGTCGCCATGTGTAATGCCATTCAGTATAACACAATCTCTCGATTGTATTACATTCCAACACAATCAACCTCGTTGTTGTTTTTTCAGTGTGGGTGACTGCTCTTGTTCTATTGGTCGATTAGAACTGTCTATACATGTACAGTTTAAATCTCCCGTTATTATCACAAGTGGGTCATGCCATTTTTCTCTCTGCTTGTCTATTAACATGGCAATATCCTCCTGCAATGTGTTATTTGAAGGAATTTTAGGATTCCAGTAGATGTTTAATAGAATCCGCACTCGTTGGGGTTCCACACAGTCTTAAATGGATGTATGGAGTGGGGGCCAGAGTGTACAACAGGTCCCAATTGAAATCATTTTTAATGCCAAGCAGCAATCCCAACATTAGTGGTCCTTTGGGTCCTTTAAGTGCCGGATTCAACAAGACCCAATATCCTTCCAATATAAGTGGTTCGGTCAGCTATGTTTCTTGTAAACAGAGGACATGATAATCCTCTTTCTGCAAATCTCCTTTTCTGAACAAATTACTATGCCCTCTGGTGTTCGAATTTATTATGGTCCAAGGCTCCCCCCACTTTCTTTTTTTAGCATTATTGGTCCTTCATTTTTTCCACCAGCAGGTTAGTTAACCATTTCCATTTATCAGTCTTTTGTGTTGTTTTTCTTGCCTTGTATGGAGTTCTATCTGTCCTAATGTTTTTGTTTAGACAAGGGACGTTTTGAAACTGTTTGGATTCCTCCGGTTGCTTGGCTTTACTACGAGGATTTGTCTGAAGTATGATCTGCTGGTTTTTACTCACCCAACCTTTCTCATACATATCAAAACCCATAGTTCGTAAGTGGTGTGCTTCTGCTAGTAGCAATTGCTTAACCAGTCTTGAGACTGTGCGCAGATACACTTTGTCTGTACATTCTCCATCCAAGAATTCGACTGATGTTATTAGTCTCAAAGCCAGAATATGGTGTGGCAATCGAATTACATTTGATCTATTTAGCATCAAAACGTCCTCAAAATGTAAATGTAATATTATTTCCAAGCAAGGCCGTCTTGATTTGTATCTGGACCGTCTTTGTCCTTGTCTGAACTTATTTCTTCGTTTTCTATTTGCCACATCTTGGGGCTACTTTTTATTCTTTCAGGTGTCACCTGTCGGCCATGTTTTTTATTGGAGGATTCCCATTTTCTTTCGAATTTGTCTGTGACCGTCGACCTAACTGGTGTTTGCTACCCTCTGGTAATTCCCTGTTCCTCGTCGTCATACTTTGGTTGTCATTATTCACTTTTTTCCCTTGGTTCCTTCTAGTTGTTTTTCCTTCAATGTTAGTTTAATGGTTATGTTATGTTACTTGGCATTTATATAGCGCTCTATATATCATTGGTATGATTTCAAAGCGCTGGTAGGTGAACACCCTCGGGAACCCCAGTTCTGGTCAGTAGAGGGAGATAGTGTCGTAGGGTGTGTGGATGCACCAGATATGTGTGCAGCTGATGTAATTGCTGGATGGTAGCTGCATCCTAGCGTTAGGTGTGGTGCAGAAGATATCAGTTGGATGCGTGCAGTCTGGTGGGTGGACACCCACACTGCGTTCTGGCTGCATTAGGCCTGAAGGACGCATTATGTGAACAGCAAGGCCGGAATGGCATCGGCGAGCTGCGTTTTAATAGGGTGATGAGGTGTTCATGGGGTAATATTCGTATGTGGACAGCTAGGCCGAATTTGTCAGAGGTATAGCTGTGTTCTAGTTGTGTGATGGTGTATAGTAGAGAGTAATCGTAGTGATGTGATATGATGGTTCTTTAAAGCGCTTGAGACGAGGCACGTCAACAGGATGGCAGGGAACACAGCGACACACGGACGCACAGTGATAGGGGGTTGGGATTACAGCGATAGGAGGGGAGCATACGGATATATAGCAACAGCATGGGGAACAGGAAAGCAGGGTACACAGTGACACACGTGTGAGGCATGCTAACATTTACATTCACATTTCTATATAGATGCGATTCAGGCAAACGTTCACAACTCCACCCAGGTGAGGGACATATTAACATTTACATTTCTATCCAGATGTGACTCGAGCTAATGTTCGCAACTTCATCTAAGTGAGGCACATGCTTCCATCCACAAGTTCATCCAAGTGTGGGACATGCTGACATTTGCCTTTGCGACTTACGTCAATGTTCGCGATTTCAACTAGGTGCGGCACATGTTGCCATTCACAATTCCATCCAGGTGTGGGACATGCTGGGACATGCTAACATTCACATTTCTATCCAGATGCGACTCGGGCCAATGCTCATGATTTCATCTAAGTGTGGCACATGCTAACATTCAAAATTCCATCTAGGTGTGGGACATGCTAACAATCACATTTTCTAATAGATGCAACCCAAGGTAATGTTCATGAATTGATCTAAGTGTGGTACATGCTACCATTCACAATTCCATCTAGGTGTGGGACATGCTGGGACATGCTAACATGCACAACTCCATCCAGATGCGACGCAGACCGATGGTCACGATTCTAAGTGTGGTACATGCCACCATTCACAATTCCATCAAAGTGTGGGACATGCTGACAATTGCAGTATATGTAAATGCGACTCAGGCTAATGTTCATGATTTCATCTAAGTGAGGCACATGCTAACATTCACAATCCTGAATGGGGCAGGCGCAGGCTAATGATCACAATTCTAGTCTAGAGGCATTGCTAACATTCACAATTCCATCTGGGTCTGACGCAGAATTCACAATTCCATCTGAGTGTGGCACAGACTAATGATCACAATTCTAACTAAGTGCGGCATTGCCAATATTCACAATCCTATCCATATGTGAGGCAGGCTGATGTTCACAATTCTAAGAGCAGCATTGCTAACAATCACAATCCTGACTGGTCAGGCGCAGGTTAATGTTCACAATTCTAACAAAGTGCGGCATTGCTAACATTCACAGTTCTGAGGTAAGGTAATGTTGAGTGCAGGGTTTTCTGGAGTAGAGTAATTGCTCTACTCCCCACCCATGCCACACTTACTTTGATGGTTACTGCTGGTTGACGGCTGGTCGCTGGCTTCACTGGCTTCTCCTGCGGACACCTGCTGACACTTTCTGGAGCCACCTCTGTAGGAGTGCCCTTTGCCTTGGGGCCCTTAGCCACAGAGGCTGCACGGGCAGAGGGCTGCCCTGGAGAAGTCACTTATGACTTTGGAGGAGAGCCAATGAAATCACGGGTGGGGGGCGGGATGGGAGGCGGGAGGATGCAGGGGAGCACTCGGAAACAAGTGGCCGTGGGGGGCCTGGAGAAATGTGTTGTTTTTTTTTATTATGGCCCAAAATGGAGGAGGCAAAGCACACACACACACCTGCCTTGGCGATTCCTAAAGGCAGTGGACAGAGAACACGGTCGCTACACCAGGAACTGGGAACTGGATAAGCCAATCATGGGCGGGGGTCGGGATGGGAGGCGGGAGGATGCAGGAGAGCACTCAGGAAACAAGCAAGCACGTGGGCCTGGACAAATGTGTTTTTCTTTAAATTATGGGCCAAAATGGAGGAGGTAAAGGGCACACACTCACCTGTTTTAGAGATTCCTAAAGGCAGTGGGGCGTTGGATACGGTCGCTACACCAGGAACTGGGAACTGGATAAGCCAATCACGGGTGGTGGGGGCGGGATGGCAGGCGGGAAGATGCAGGAGAGCACTCGGGAAACAAGTGGGCGCAGGGGGCCTGCAGAAATGCGTTTAAAAAAAAATTATGGGCCAAAATGGAGGAGGCAAAGGGCACACTTAGAGATTCCTAAAGGCAGTGGGCCATTGGATACGGCCGTTTCACCAGGAACTGGGAACTGGATAAGCCAATCACGGGTGGGGGGCAGGGGTTGGGGGGTGGGATGGGAGGCGGGAGGATGCAGGAGAGAACTCGGGAAACGAGCGGGCGTAGGGGGCCTGCAGAAATGCATTTTTTTTTTATTATTGGCCAAAAAGGAGGGGGCAAAGGGCACACACTCACCTGCCTTAGAGATTCCTAAAGGCAGTGGACACGGTCGCTACACCAGAAACTGGAAACTGGATAAGCCAATCATGGACGGGGGCAGGATGGTAGGCGGGGGATGCAGGAGAGCACTCGGAAACAAGCGGCGCAGGGGGCTTGGAGAAATGCATTTTTCTTTTAATTATGGGCCAAAATGGAGGAGGCAAAGGGCACACACTCACCTTACTCTGCGACCCGTTCTGTTGGGGTTCTGGACTGGTGGAGTTTTCATTCTCTGGTGAAGATTCCTTCAAGTCTGAGGCGGATCTGCTGCTATCACTATCCTCCGGTTGCAAAGCATTCTGTTGATCCATCTCTTTTTCACTTTCCATTGATTGCTCATTGTCGTCCCTTTCTTCCTCCGTAATAGAGTACGTCGATAAGTCCATTAAGTCCCGTTCACTGTCTTCATCATCAGTCAACTCGACTATCTCTGGTATGTTCTTGTATGCGCACTCTTTTATCTCTGGATTCAATGACAATAAGGTTTGTTTCTGGATTTATCAGGGTCTTTAGGGAGAGACATTTTTAAAATAGGACCTGCTTTTGTTGGATTTTTGCATCAAGGTCAAATTTTGATTCTTTGCCTTTTTTGTATTTTGTTATTTGTTACCCCTTTTGTGATTTTTTGTGTCTTGGGGGATTTTTTGTAACGATTTTGCATATATTTATTTCTGGGTCATTATTTCTCACTTTCATCTCTTCGTTTTGAGTTTTGCAATCACTATTCAAGTTATCTTTCGTTTTTTGTGAAGTTGTATGTATTGTTACTGCTTGTTGTTTTTATTGTTGTTTTTTTATTAGCTCCTCTCTTATTTTGCTGTCCACTTTAGTTATTAAATCAGACTCAATTGGGTCCTAAAGGGTACTCAGACCAGTCAGTTAAACTGTTGTTTTGCACCTCAGGGCCTATTTGCATTCCTCCAACTGAGGTTCGTCCGCTGACTGTATCATTGTAGTTTGGTACAATTTTGCCTCGCCTAGACTGAGAGACACTTCTTTGTTATACTCTTCCTTTGTTATTGGTAGGTCGGTTCCTCGAATTTTCATTTATTTCAATGGCCAGGCCAGTTTTGTTTTCTGGCAGGGCAATTGAATCCGAAGTAATGGTTTGTGCTTTCTCACTTGCTTCAGACATGGTTGCCCTTTTCCTTTCTCTTTTATTATGGGCGCCATAATGTCATGAAGGGGCTGTGACACTTTGGTGGGACTATTGTCCATGTTATTTTGTAAAGTTGATATAAACCCTTCCATAAATATCATCTTGGAATGGACCAT